>NC_134110.1:82958750-84180000 GCF_040939455.1 Microcebus murinus
GATGTGATTAAAAATGGAATGTGTATGTGCTATTAGTGGGAATGTAAATCAGTATAACCTCTCTGGAGAACAGTATGGAGATTCCTCAAAGAACTAAAAATAGACTTACCATTTGATCCAGCAATCCCACTACAAGGTATCTACCTAAAGGAAAAGAAGTCATTATATCAAAAAATATACCTGTACCTGAGTGTTTATCACAGCACAGTTCACAATTGCAAAGATGTGGAATCAATCCTTTCCTTTCCTTTCCTTTCCTTTCCTTTCCTTTCCTTTCCTTTCCTTTCCTTTCCTTTCCTTTCCTTTCCTTTCCTTTCCTTTCCTTTCCTTTCCTTTCCTTTCCTTTTCCTTCCCTTCCTTCCCTTCCCTTCCTTTCCCTTCCCTTCCCTTCCCTTCCCTTCCCTTCCCTTCCCTTCCCTTCCCTTCCCTTCCCTTCCCTTCCCTTCCCTTAATTAATGAGTGGAGAAAGAAAATGTGATATGTGGAGTACTACTCCGCCATAAAAAGGAAGGAAATGATGTCAATAACATCATTTGCTGCAACTTGGATGGAACTGGGTATGTTATCTTAAGTGAAGTATCTCAGGAATGAAAAAACAAACACTATATGTTCTCATTAATAAGTTAGTACTAAATGATGGGTACACATGGTCATAAAGTGGTGTAAAGGACATTGGAAACTAAGAAGGGGGAGGATGAGAGGAGTGAGGAATAAAAACTTACCTATAATGTATAGTTTACACTATTCTGGTGATGGGCACACTGAGAGCCCTGATTCAGCATTATGATATTAGTTTATGTAACAAGGACACCTGTACTCTTTAATATTTTGGGATAAAAGTTATTAAAAAAAAAGAACTTTCTAATTGGCCCAAATTTTGCAATATCACAAACGTATAAAAAGAAAGCAATTTCCCTGGGCTTTTCTCCATTAGAAATTAACAGATTGTCAACTGGAATAGAGAAGTGAGTGTTTAACAAACCGATTCTCCCATAAATAACAGCCATAACACCTAGACAATGAACAATAAGAAAACGTGTTCGAAGGCTCTGGAGACTGAACAGAGCAGATGATTTGTGGAGAGGAGTCAAAACTTGACACAAACATCCAGCAGTGTGAGCTTCTTTCTTTTTTTCCTCTACATTGAGGGTACATGCTGTCCTGACCTAGATTGTAATGTTAAGTGATCCAAATGCCAATGGAATATTCTGGTTCCTTTCTGGAACCAAAGGATGGAATCCTGGGGCAACAATAGTTGTTGGGAAATGTCCCGAACAGGGGAGAGTTAAAGTGCGGTTGCTGCCCGGAACACTGGGGTCCTTGAGACATAGCACCTGGCGCCTTAACTCAGAGCTCTGACATTCTTGGCCTTTCTTCCAGCTCACGGAGGGTGCTGGAGATAGCAGTAGCAGTTATAGAAGGTCACTGAAGTAATCCTGTGCACGCAGCCCCCCCCCGCCAGGCCCTGCACACTCCTTTCCTAGAATTGTTAATTACGCTTGGGTGCTCTTTTCCTTGAACTGTCTGAGTAATCATAGTTGAGTATTTGTAGATTTTTTGATATCAGAAGAAAGTTGAGTTGTAGATTAGAAAACTTCTTAAGCAAGGAAAGGGGCTATCAAAGTGATGCATGGTTGAGAAAAAAAAAAAGAACTGTTTTGTTTTCTGGTTTAATGAAGACATGCACCACCTATTCCAATGCATTTTGCTTCTCCTTTGTTCTTATCTGTATAAATATAGCAACTGAAATAAACGAGGCGTGGCAGTCACCAAGGACTCCGTCCTCCAGTCTCCATCTTTTTGTTGTCTCTTCATTTCTCAGCCTCGCCCCCTAACTCCAGGTGCTGCACGTCGCCAGCTGGCTCCCTCAAATAGTCTCTGAAGATTAAGAGGGAAGTTCCAGAAAAGATACCCAGAGATACCTAAAATCATGCATAAATTCACTATACGTCCATGTTGTTTCCTGAACCACTTTTGTGTGGGGCAAACTATAAGCATTGACGACTAAGGCTTGAAAAATGGAGCTTCAGATTGCTGAGTTATTGCCCACATTTATATCTAAACAATTTAATTGCCTGATGAAAACAAAAATTCCACACTTTGGAGTCTATAACATAATCTGGAATAGCCATAATACAATATTCACAATGTCCAGGCTATACAAGAAAATTACTTAAAATAAAATGAGCCAGGAAAATGTTATCCAACCTTAAAGGAAAAGATAATCAGCAGATGCCAATCCCAAGTTAATAGAAATGCTAAGATTATAAAACAAAAAACTTTAAAACATCTATTTTAACTCTGCTTGGTGAGTTAAATGCAAATGTTCTCATTGTGAATAAAAAAGTAATTTCAGCAAAGACATATAAACTCTAAAAGTATAGAAATTTTAGAATTAAAACATGTAATATCTAAAAATAAACTCATTGGATAGTCAATAGCAAAATGGGGATGATAGAGGAAAAATATAATGACAAATAAATAAAAATTATACAACCTGATAAAAACTGATTAAGCAAAATAAAGAAGCAGATCCTTAGAGACCTATGGACAATTTTCAAAAAGTAAATTATATGAGTAACTGAAGTCTCAGAAAAAGAGGAGAGACAAGAAAAAAAGTTTTGAAAAACATCTGAAAAGTTCCAAAATTTAATGAAAGACACATTTACAAAGTCAAGAAGCTTAGGAAACCAAATACAATAAAATCAAAGAGAATCATGCCTAGAGACATCATATTCAACCTGCTGAAGGTCTTGAAAGAAGTCAGAGGAAATGACACACGGATTATGTGGAGAAGAACAACAAATTGAATACCAGCAAACTTCTCATTTGAGACCACAAAGCCCAGAAAACAGTGGAGCAATCTCTTTAAAGTACTGAAATAAAATAAATATTGATCGAAAATTCTATATTAAATGAAGGTATTCTTCTAAAATGAAAGCATTCTCCTTTAAAAATTAATTCAATGCACGTGTTTTGGCCTATACCTGACCTCTACATTTGGTTGCAATGACTTCTTGTTGTACCCTTACACCATTATCACACAGCTGATTGTAGTAGCTTTATAGTAAGTCTTAAAATCAGCAGTGTAAGTCCCCCAGATTTGTTCTTTTTTTTTTCTAAGATTGATAAAACCGTGGAAAATTCCTCTAGCCAGAAATTTGGCACAATTATAGGGCTTACTTTATTTGCTTCTTTTTTATTAGAGATCTTGTTCTTGAGTTTTGTTTTGTTTTTTTAATTTTTTGTCCCATGTCTAAAAATGATTTTATTCTGTATTTTCTCAAGTTCACACTTATTTACAGCTAATTCCACTGCCAATTACATCATCATGGCCACAAATGGAAGTTGCTTGCTCTCACATTGCTAATACTCTAAAAACATTACCATATTTGATATACTCACTGTCCTCTTATGGCCCAGACAGTTCTGTTGCTTACCTTTTCATTTGTGTTTGTAATATAGGTACAGAGTAATCATCTCCATGAAATGTTGCATATTTAATTAGGTTGTTCTAAAATCAAAATGGTAATCATTGTCCCACGAGTGTGTTTGCACTTTTGTGAACTTTCTTTACAATTAAAAGGAAAGTCACTTACTTTTCCAGGTATATGTCATAATTGATTAAATTTTTAAGGTATAAATGAGAGTCTTAATATATTTTAACTTTATGAGAATGTCACCATTTTGCATTACTTATTACTAGACTGATGATAAGGATGCAGATATGAACATAATATGTAAATGGAATTTTGTGCTAAATGAAATAAAAATGATTTTATGTACTGTATAAATTAAGGTTTTATGGTTTGGATGAATAATAATGGTGGCAGCACTGAGTCTATCATGATATGGGTACAGTATACTAATGACAAAAATAAAAGGACCTATAACAGTATCACATTTCCATTCTTGACCGTTACTTTATTTCATCGAAGAATATATTATTTATTACACTAAAATATAATTACTTTGAATGTTATACATTTCATAGTTTTGTAGACTTGAATTATATCATGCTGCAAAATGCATGCATCAACTCATGCATAGCTAATTATAACACTATTTACATCATATTGTAAACAAAATTGTTCTAGACAACACTAGGTATCCAAAGATGTTTTTCTTTCAAAGGTGTTTTGTTGTTGTTGATGATGTCAAAGAAACACTGCATTATAAAAACAATAGAAAAGTAAAAATTTTTAAAGAATTTTACTCAACTTTTATTCAAAAGAGAAATGTTCTTGGGCACAACCTATTTTGGAGAACTTAATTAACCATCTTTATTTAATATAACTAGACTAGTTCTTCAAAACTCTAAGCCATTAAATAGAATTGCCAATAAGGGAAGAAAAATATTAATTTTCAGTCATCACAGCTAATAACTACAAGTTATAATTTTATAGAAAATACAATGATCATAACTGTGTCTAGATTCTCTAATGAATTTAAATCTTTTAACTAATTGGCCATGATTTCAAATCACAATGCATTTAAATATATTGATTATTATACTTTACATATTTCTGTCAAAGGGTAAATAATGAGTCTACGAAAGACCATTTAACAAAATGCTTAGATTATAAATTATAAATATGGCAAATTGAAAATAGGTCTGTGTTTTTAAATAGTCAGAAATAAGTCTTTGTGCTAAGGCTTATAGCATCAAAAGTTTCTGGACTGCACATAAAATACATCTAACTTGATCTAATTTAAAGCCGGAAGAAGAGCAGCGTGAAATGGGTCCATGGACTTCTGCACAATCAGCAATCAGAATTCTCAATGTCTCTTATCCCTGGATCTCTCACTGTGTTAAATTCACTATCCCCTCTGCATAGGATTGCAGAAGCTTCAAGTTCATATCCTTAAACTTCTGATGAGAGGAAGAGACTCTTCTCTCAACTCCAATTTGAAACTCCCTGAGAAGGAGTGTGATTGTCTAGCTTCACTTGCTTGTTAATTCCTGAGCCAGTTATTGAGGCTAGAGTCTGGAGAGTGAGTCTGGAGGCATTCTGAACATAATAATCTGCTTCAATGGCTCACAGTTCAACTCATTTCTAGAAATATGGAAAACAACTATTTAAGCAATGGTGGCTTCTATTCTAAGCCTTTTGAGGTTGGGTGTGGGATGATAGGAAGAAGAGTCATTTCTCAGAAGTAAGAGGCTATTTTTCAAAAAAATAAAAAAAGCAGAGAGAGTAGACTGAGAAGTATAAACAATAACTGTGTGCTACAGTCAATCTTTGGCTCTTTAAAATACATTCCACACACTATACTATAGGTATAGTAGGTACAAACTATAGCATAGTACCTACACTATATGTGGGGTATACTATAGCACGTCCACTTTTTTTTTTCTCAATTCCAAATGGAATTTCTTAAATTTGTAAATTGTTTCTTACAGCCCTATCCTTACATCCACAATGTTATTATGAAGGAAAAAAGTAAAAAGTGGAAGGGTGAAGCCAATATCAGAAAAGCAAAATTTTCATGGAAACAGCTATCAAATTTTAGCTTACATTTTATTAGCCTAGACTGTAACATGTGGACCATAAGGCCTACAAAGAACAGCTGAAAAAGTCATTTTCTAGCTAGGCAGATTGCTGCCTTATACAAAATCCAGATTTTATTAATGCGGAAAAAGTCTAGCAACTGAAATTTACACCTAGCTGTTCCTTCTAGCTCCCAGCTCAGGATTTCTTAATGATTTTCATTTCCCTCAACTATGACACAAGGCTGTAACTCTACAAACCCATTCAATAAAAAAACCTATTCTAATCTCTCCCAACACACTGAAGTGACTTAAATAAAATGATGTTGAAGTCAAAATTAAAAGAAAAAAACCAAACTTTTTATTTTAGAAAAAGTAAGAAGGGAACTAATATATGCAGCGATCAACAATCCATAAGATACACCACATCTTACTGGGTATGACCCATGAGGACTCGTTCCTTGGAGTTGGACTGACCTCTCCGTCAACCACTCTGCTAGTTACAGGTCCTGTATCACAGGAACTTCTCTTCCCATGAGGACTTTGCAGCCATGACTTGCACAAAATGAGCAGTCCAGCTCCTGTTTGCATGGCGAGCTGGGCAATTACTTCACGGCTTAAGCAAAAATAGACTTTCTCCCCATTCTCATCCACTCCTGAAATCAGAAACTCTAAAAGCCCACACAAGCACTTTAAAATCATAGTCATCTATCTGTCAATTTTGTTTGAGGGAACTAATTAGTAACCAACCTCAGGAATAGTGTCAGATAATCATTTTAAATCTGGGCCCAGCATTCACTTTCTCTCTTAGTAAAAGGTCTGCCTGTCCCTCTAGGATTTTGCTTCATGGCATTTGCTTTGGCCTCTGTATCTGAACTATAAATAATGGACTGAGACGGGAAGGACAGGCTAATCTTCTTGGAATGTGGCCTCTGACATCAGGCAATGTCCCCTATATATAATTGCATTGAAATTCCTATGACAGGCAAGGAGAACACAGCATGGGTGCTTGGGAAAAGTCTGGGATGTCAGACTGTCCTGGTTTTTAGACTCAGCTGAGGCTTCATCATCACCATGACCATCATCATCATCCTCTTTTGTCCTTCCTCCTTTCATTTTCTTCTTTCTTTCATCCTTTCTTCCTTACTTCCTTTTTCTCTTTCTCCTTTCTCTCATTCTCTTGCTTGCATTTTCTCCTTATTTTCTTTTCTCCTCATGATAAAATGTACATTAAAGCAATGTCCAGAATTTAATCCAAAATCGCAATACATATCAATCTCAGGGAGCAGTCTTTCTCCTACTGTCCAGAATCTAAATCAGAATCCCCAGAATCTCAGATAAATTTTATTTTGAATGTGGCAAGGTTTTTCACATTTTCAAAGTGTGTACTAGCCTGTTTAAAGTATGCTCTAAGAGTTTCCTGGATCAGCTTGCTGAGTTTACTTCGTCAGAGACACAGTTTCACTTGACAAAGTTTGGCTAGTCCTCTATAGCAGTGTTTTTGGCTGTTTTTACTCTTCTATTTATATTCCATTTGTCTGCTTTTCTGATGTTTTCCATTCTTCATTTTCCTCTATTGAGAAAATTTTAAAAAGTGTCATTATCTACTAAGAAGTATTCTAAAAATAATCTTCCTTATTTGACACTGTCTTCAGAGCCATTGAATTGATGAGTCAGAGGCAACAAGTTTCATACACAAAATCCATCCGATATGTTTAAACTACTTGGGTTATATTTAAATACCTGTCCTAGGCTGCATCACACGCACAATCGTGTCCTTTAATACTCACTGGACTTAAACAGACATTCTGGTTGAGAACATATTCTTGAATTCCCATCCAAGTAAACCTTTGGAGCTAATAAAATGCCTTCTGCCCTGACTGAAAATATGGAAATGGATTTATTCTTAAATATTTTGTTATCCAAACTTAACTTACTACAAAAGAAACCAATTATAATATTTGATAACTAAGGACAGTTTTCATACCTAATAAGTTAGATTGCTTTCCTAGAGCAGATTTGATTCTATTTTTGATACCATGTTAATAAATGTCATACGTACAAGGACAATTCAAAGATTACAAAAGAATCATCATATTTTATGATTCCCTTAATAACTCTACTGTCTCAAAATTTTAAATTTGAGACATAATGCCACTTATGGCTATTATGTATGCACCTATGTCTCATCCTGAGCTTCTACTTTAAGTTTTCTGGCTTCCTTTTTCTACTTCCTTTCTCAAGAAAGCCACTCAAGAAAACCACACAAGGAAAATGATGAAACTGCTATTTAAACAGTGCTATGTGTTTTCTCCAATATCATCCCCTAATAGTTGTATCAAAATTTTTGTTAAATTACTATCTAGTGCTTACATTATTATGATCATAAAATGTATTTCATCTAAGTCAAATGAGATTATTATTATTTGGCCTTTTCTATGTTTTGTTTTCTCTGGTATTAATAATTAGCTTGTTTCTTTTTTCTTTTTGTTTTCTTTTATTTTGTTTTTTGATTTTTGTTTAACTCATACTCACATTGGTCACATCGATTCCAAGAAAATCTTCCAAAATTTTCTGTCCCAGTACTCCAGTCAGGACTGGTTGCTTTGTTTCTCTCCCTTTGATTGTAAGTCCTCTTTCTAAATCCCTCATCTTCTTCTTTCTTGGTCTACTGCCTCATTTCAAGGGGATTTTCTTTCTTTTAAAAATGATATGAGGTAAATATTTGAGCTCTTCCCTGCCTAAAAATGGATTTACTTTACTCTCACTGTACCTAGCCTAATAGCTTGGCTCAGTATAGAATTCTGAGTTGAATATCGCTTATATTTTTGAAGGGAAATTGTTTTCTAGTTTTGTGCTAGTGAGAAACTGGATACCATTTTGATATTTGATCCTTTGTATAAAATGTTTTTTCTCCTTTGTAGAAATTTATAGAATTTTTTCATTGTGCACAGCATACTATGCTGTGTACATATTGATGTGTCCTGTTATAGGTTTTTATTTATTTTGCTTGGTATTTAGTAACTCCTTATTTTCTGGAAATTTATGCTCAGTGCTGAAATTTTTTCTTGAATTTTTATTTTTTGTAATTTCTTACCTCCCATTACTTAGACGTTGGAACTACTGGATTTTGTTGTTTAATGTCCTTGCATTTTTAATTTTGACTCATTTTTCAATTTAATTTATTTTATATGAATTTCCTCAATACCATTTCCATTTCTTTTTCTGTATTGTGTTTAGAGCTATTTTTCCCCCTAAATGTTCTTTTATTTTTAATAGCATCATTACTGTTCGTTATGAATATTTTTATTTCCTCGATATTTCTGAGCATGTTATGAGGTTTTTTGTTTTTGTTTTTTGGGTTTTTGTATTTTTTTACATCTACATTAGTTTGCATTCCTTTCATGTTTTCTGTTTTTTCCAAGTGTGTTGTTTCCTCTCTTATAAGAAAGGAAAATAAGTGTTAGATAACCTTTGATTATATGCTTCTATTTAACAATAAGGCACTAAAAAATCATGTGCACATTTGTAGGACTTACTATGAATTTCACTGGACATTAGTCTATTTCACTGATTCCTCAGAGCATCCCTGACCTAAGTATCTTTAGAGTTTTCTTGTGTTCTTTTTCTTTCTTTTCTCTCTCTTTTTGATCTGATTCAATTTTCCAAAGAAACTTTCATTCTTCTGCCTGGAGGTTAAATGTCTGGAAGCTTCTCAGAGTCTGCTAAGTAGTTACCAACTTAGTGTTTGCAAGCCTCCCCATTTTCCCTACATTTATTCATTTGATTTGATGCCTTAAAAATATCTTTATTGTCATTATAGTGAAATTTTGGGAGTGAGCAGCACTGAATGCATGTGCTCAATTTAATAACTTTTAAGCAGCCATATACATTTGTTTCTAAACAAGGGAGATTTACATAACAGTTAACAACATTTCTATATTCCCAATAATTAGAATGAATAATCATACTCAATCAGAAATACTAATTATTACTTGTCTTTTAAAATTCTTTTTAGGGTCCATAATAATAATTTAGGCATATATCAAAATATTTCCCTCATGCTTATGCAACAGGCTATATTGGATGGGCCTGAGCTGAAATCATGATGCAAACCTCTTCCCTCATATATTATTTTTCAACTAATTCACAGCAGGTGTAGGATATTTTTTGGTCAAAAAGTAATTGGAACCTTTCATTACTGGTATTCAGGAATATACAAGGAAGCCTAACAAAGGTTAGATTTGAAGGAGAAATGATGGATTTTTGAGCGAAAACTCACCATAAACCACAACCGGTAATATTCTCGCACATTGCTAGTAAGTAGTGGGTCTCAGCGATACCTAAACCCATCGTGACCAAACAGCCTGTTGCTACTTTTTGTCATATGATTAAATGACTGTGTGGGTCAGGTATAAAGGCATCATCATTGCCTCCTCTAATATGTTGAAACAGCGTGAATAGATGTAATACAGGAAGACTAATCTGTTGGCTGCTTCTCAGGAGTGACGAGGCTGATGTTCATGATTAAAGAGGTTCAGAAATTGTATACAGTGATTTTAATTTGCATCAGTGATGCCGAAGTGCAGTTCTAGCCCAGTTGTACTATTGCATATAGGGGTAAAAAGCCTGTTTCTCTAATTCTTACTTACGACAGCTTTCATAGGAAAAGTGCACATGGAAGCACTCAAGTGTAGTGATAGAAACACAGATTTGCTGCCAAACAGCACTGGATCCAAGACAACTCTCTCAATTGATAACTGTATGTGACCTTAGACAACTTATATATATTGGATAAGACTGAAATTTCTCATTGGTACAGTGGGGATCCTATTAGAATGTACATCATAAACATGCTATTAAGACAATTTCTGCCATGTAGTAAGTGCTCAGCACATTTTAGTAGCTTTTTTTTGTTTTGCCATGATTGTTGTTAAAGTATATTTGGTAAGGCACAGATACACTAATCTATTGAGTCAGGAGCCCTTCTTATGCAGGATTTTCTAGATATATTTTTCAAATATTTTTCAGCACAAAACACTAACCAGTATATTCTGTGTACAAAAGCCACTGCTATCCCCTCTATTATGCCAAACCTACAATAGTCTAGAAAAATTCAGGTGAATGTGAAGAAAAAGAACAGCCAGCTCCAGTCCCTCCCTATGTACCTGGCACCCAGATCTGGATTAAACATTCCTAGTACTGAAGGCACTTAGGAATCTGGGAGCCCTTCAAGTCGTGAGAAAGTTCCCTGTCTAAAGTGAGCCTCTGGATTTCATTTTTTAATAGCGCCTCTATTATCCTAAAACATTTAATACAGAACTGGGCTTTAAACAAGAAAATTCCATGCTTGTCAAAACAGTTCAGGAGAGTCTATAAAATAAGCTTATGAGAACAGATGAATCTCTATGGGAAGGGAGCTAAAGCAAAATAGAAAATTCTAGCAAAACTTAGAGATCAGAAGCAGCAAATGTTTTCCTGGGCCAATGCCTGTAATTTGGACAAAGGCTTGAAAACTAGAAAGGACTTAGTCAGTTTTTCTTGGGCTATATCAGGGGTGGACAAACATTTTCTATTAAGGAACAGGTAGTAAGTATTTTAGGCTTTTCAGGCCAAGAGACAACATAAAGAATATAATATAGGTACTCTTTAAAGAGAAAACAAATTCCACAAAACTTTTTTGATAAATTCAAAATATAAAAATGATGATCAAATATAGTATTTTTTAATAATACAAGTCTGTCAGTGAAAAGAATAGAATTCTTTCTTGGTGGGGGGGCATACGATTTTGCTTAAATAGTGTTTAAAGTCAGTGTTCCCTATCATCCAGTTGGGTAGCCACATGTAGAAGAATGAAACTGGATCGTTATCTCTCACCATATAAAAAATTAACTCAAGAAGGATCAGTACTTAAATATAAGACTTGAAACCATAAAAACATTAGAAGAAAATCTAAGAAAAACTTTTCTCAACATTGGCCTAGGCGTAGTATTTATGACTAAGATCCACAAATGAAAAACAACAAAAATAAAAATAAATAAATGAGATTCTTTAAACCAAAAAGCTTCTGCACAACAGAAGAAATAATTGGCAGAGTGAATAACCAACCGCATGGCAGAAAATATTCACAAACTATACATCTGACAAAGGATTGATATTCAGAATCTATAAGGAACTCAAACAAATTAACGAGAAGAAAACAAACAATCCCACTAAAAAGTGGTCAAAAAATGAGAACAGATATTTTTCAAAAGAAGAGATACAAATCGTCAAGACACACATGAGAAAATGTTCAACATCACAAATTATCAGGGAAATACAAAGTAAAACTACAATAAGATGTCACCTTTCCCAGTCAGAAAAGGTACCATTAAAAAGTAAAAAAAAAAAAAAAAAAAAAAAATGTCAGCATTGACACAGTGAAAAGGGAATTCTTATACACTATTGATGAGAGTGTAAATTAGTACAATCTCTATAGAAAATGTATAGAGATTCATAAAACAACTAAAAGTCTAAAAGTAGATCTACCATTTGATACAACTTCCCACTACTGGGTACCTACTAAAAGAATTATATCAAAAAGACACCCGCATTTATATCTTATCTCAAGACAATTCACAATTTCAAAGATAGGGAATCAACCTAAGTGTCTATCAGATAACAAGTGGATACAGAAAGGGTGATGAATATGTGTGTGTGTGTGTGCATGCACATGCATGCACACAATATGGAATACTACTCAGCCATTAAAATGAAAGAATGAAATAATGTCTTTTTGCAGCAAATTGGATGGAATTGGAGGCCATTTCCCTAAGTGAAGTAACTCAGGAATGGATAATCAATTGCTGTATGTTCTCACTTATAGGTGGAAGCTAAGCTATGAATATGCATGTTCATACAGAGTGACATAATGGACACTGAATACTCAGAAGGGGGAAGGTAGCAGGTGGTGAGGGATAAAAAATTACCCACTGGGTACAATAAAATATCTCCCAACAAAGAAAAGTAAAGGACCAGAGGGTTTCACTGCCAAATTCTACCTAACTTACAAAGAATAATTAATACCAATACTCCTCAAACTAGTCCAAAAAGAGAAGCAAATTATATCTAACTTATTCTATGAGAACAACATTACCCTGATAACTAAAAATATACAAGGACAAAACAGAAAAAGAAAACTACAGGCCAATATTCCTGATGAATATAGATGCAAAATTTTTCAACAAAATACTGGAGAACCAAATGCAACCACACATCATCAAAAAGATAATACGCAGATATGTTGGTCATAATATACCATAATCAAGTGGGATTTTCTCCAAGGATATAAGAATAGTTCAAAATATGAAAATTATTAAACATGATACAATACATCAACAGAATAAAAAAATATCATCTCAATGGACATATAAAATGTGTTGATAAAATTCAACATCCTTTTATGATAAAAACTCTCAACACATTAGGCATTGAAGGAACATAAACCAATATAATAAGGTCATATATGACAAACCAACAGCAAGCATCACACTGAATGCAGAAAAGGTAAAAGCCTTTTGTCTGAGAACTGGAATAAGGCAAGGATATCCTCTTTCACCATTACTATTCAACATAGTACTGAAAGTCCTGTCTAGAGCAATCAGGCAAAAAAAAGACAAAAATGGTACCCTAATTGGAAAAGAGGAAGTCAAATTGTCCCTTTTTGTAGATGACATGAGCTCACATCTAGAAAAACCTAAAGATTCCACCAAAAAACTCTTTTTAAAATTTTTTTTAATTTTAGCATATTATGGGGGTACAAATGTTAAGATTATGTATATTGCCCATGCTCCCCCTCTTGAGTCAGAGCTTCAAGCATGACCATCCCCCAAACGTTGCACTTCTCACTCATTATGTTTGTATATGGGTATATACAAAAAACTCTTAAATTTGATAAATCCTGTAAAGTTGAAGGATACAAAATCAACATACAAAAAATCAGTAGCATTTCTCTACACTAATAATGAACTAACTGAGAAAGGAGAAGGCAATCTTATTTATAATATCTACAAAAATAAAATAAAATACCCAGGAATAAATTTAAGCAAGGAAGTTAAAGATCTCTAGGAAAGAAAAACTATGAAACACCTAAGAAAGAAATGAAAAAGACATGAACAAATGCAATGACATCCCATGCTCATAGATCAGAAGAATTAATATTGTTAAAATGGCCATACTAATACAAAACAATCCACAGATTCAATGCAATTCCTATCAAAATACCAATTTCATTTTTTATAGAAATAGAAAAAAATGCTAACATTCATATGGAGCCAAAAAAGGGCCTGAATGGCTAAAGCACTATTGAGCAAAAAAGAATGAAGCAGGAGGCATCACACTACCTGGACTTCAAGATATATTATAAGGCTATAATAAACAAAATAGCATTGTATTGGTATCAAATTAGACAAATAGACTAATGGAATAGAATAGAGATCCAAGAAATCAATCTACCTATTTAGAAACTGATTTTAGACAAACGCACCAAGAACATATGGAGGAAAGAAAATCCTTTACAATAAATGATGCTGGTTATCCATATGTAGAATAATGGAATTGGATCCCTATTTCTCACCATATACAAAAATCAATTCAAGGTGGGTTAAAGACTTAGACATAATACCTGAAACTATAAAACTACTAGAAGAAAACACAGGGGAAACACTTCAGGACATTGGTCTACACAAAGATTTTATGGCTAAGACCTCAAAAGCACTGGAAATAAAGTAACAATAGGCAAATGGCACTATATTAAACTGAAAAGCTTCTGCATAGCAAAGAAAAGAATCAACAGAGTGAAGAGAAAACCTGTTGAATGAGATAAAATATTTTTAAGTTATCCATCTGAGAAGGGACTAACATTCAGAATATACAAGGAATGCAAACAACTCAACAGTAAAAGAAAAAAGATAACCCCATAAGTGGGCAAAGAACATGGATAGACATTTCTTAAAAGAAGACATAGAAATGGTTAACAGATATATAACAAAATGCTCAACATCACTAATAATAAGGGAAATGCAAATCAAAGCCACAGTGCAATATAGTCTTACCCCAGTTAGTATGACAATTATTAAGAAGACAAAAACTAACAGATGTCAATAAGGATAAAGAGAAAAGAGAACTCTTATACACTGTTGGTGGGAATATAAATTAGCACAGCTAGTATGGAAAATTGTATGGGGATTTCTCAGAAAACTGAAAACAAAAGTACCATATGATCCAGCCATCCACTATTGGGCATTTATTCAAAGTAAAGAAAGTCAGTTTATCAAAAGAATATCTGCACTCCCATGTTTATTGCAGCACTATTCACAATAGCAATGATAGGGAATAAACCTAAGAGCCCATCAATGGACAACTGGATTAAAAAACGTGGTATATATACATCATAAAATACTATTCAGCCATATAAAGAATGAAATGATGTCATTTGCTGTAACATAAAGGAACTGGAGGTCATTATGTTAACTGAAATAAGCCAGGCACAGAGAGACAAATATCACATGTTTTCACTTGTATGTGTTAACTAAAAAGTTGATTTCATGGAGGTAGTGAGTGTAATAATAAACACCAAAGGCTGTCAAGTGTATGTGATAGGGGAAATGAAGAGAGGTTGGTTAAAGGATAAAGATGCAAAGTCAGATAGAATAAGTTTTAATGTTTGATAGCAGAGTAAAGTGACTATAGTTAGCAGCAATGTGTTATATATTTCAAAACATCTACAAGAGAGGACTTGAAATGATCTCAACACATAAAAATGATAAATACTTGAGGTGACATGTACTCTAAATATCTTCACTTGATCATTACATATTTTGCTCATGTGACAGAATGTCACTTGTAGCCTACAGATAGATACAAATATTGTGTATTGATAAAAAAAATTTATGCCATGGCACTCTAGTCTGGGCAACAGAGTGAGACTCTCTCTCTCTCAAAAAAAATTAAATTTAAATTTAAAAAATACATTAGAATATGGCTGCTCCCAGCTTCTCCCTTATAACAGGACTTACATATATGCATATATCTTTTTATATATGGATGGATATACTCATATATACAACCACATAGGAGGTATCAGTATGAATTCATGGTTTTCAAAATTATAGATAAAAATATATAGATAGATATACAGGATCTACATTTATTTTATCTATAATATTAAAAAACATAAATTTATACTTATACCTTCAATTCTAATCCATAGTGTTCATGTTTAATTTATCTATTTACATATTTGGTATTATTGGCTTCAACAGTAAGCATGTGGTGTCGCTGCAGTGTGACAGCCTCTGGGTGACCTTGCAGGTACAGAGAACCACTGTATGGGTCTCCTGAACCCTAAACTGAAGTAAAAAATAAATGTGATTCGATTATTTTCACCTTATTTTTATTCATCAATCTCCACTGAATGTAAACAATCTCCTGTTGGCTCCACTGCTTCCCATTTTGTGTCCTTTTTTATATCCCTATCCATCTCCCACATGATATGCCAGATAACTGCTGCATTCAGGCCTCAAACAGCTGCTCTCCTAGCTCACTTGGACTTTGACACCCAACATTAGGCAGCCCCAAGCATGGTCATTTCTGTTGAATAGCCATCCCAACTTACTGGAAGTCAACATCCTAAACTGGGCCCCTACCTTCACCTGCGGGAATATCTACATTACTCAGCTTTACATAATACTCCTTGGACTGATTTATTCAAAGAGAGAGAAAATCAGAGAGGAAAAGAAGCAAGAAGGGAGGTAAGGAGAAAAATGAAGAAAGGAGGGAAGGAGGGAAAGAAAGAAGGAAGGAAGGAAGGAAGGAAGGAAGGAAGGAAGGAAGGAAGGAAGGAAGGAAGGAAGGAAGGAAGGAAGGAAGAGAGGAAGGGAGGGAGGGAGGGAGGGAGGGAGGGAGGGAGGGAGGGAGGGAGGGAAGGAGGGAAGGAAGGAAGGAAGGAAGGAAGGAAGGAAGGAAGGAAGGAGGAAGGGAGGGAAGAAAGGAAGGAAGAAAAAAAGAATATTTAAAGTTATATCCTTTATTTATAGAAAACTTGAAATTTTATGTATATAATGTTTGACATATTTCCTTTAATAACTTTTATACTCAATGTACTGAGAAAAAAGTTTCTAAGAAAAATAATTTAATTTATATTAATAAAAGATGTTAAAAGACAGGGACCAATGTATAAAAGAACATTGAAATAATAAAATATAATCCTGGATATAGCAGCTGAGAATCTATACCTATTTTCCCCCCTGGAAAATCTACCTTCAAATAATAAAAATAATTATACTTTCCTCATGGAAGTGTCTTGAGAAATTTCACAAAAACCTTCTACACCTTAATGAAACAATTTTCTTTCAACTCTAAAACAAATTTCTTTACCATGCCTGATCTTCAATTCATGGATTTAGAGATGCCTGTGATTTAGATAATGATGACTACAAAAGGAAAATTCAATTAGGAGGTCACTATATAATTGCTTAAGTTACATAAAGTGGAGACAAAATAACTGTAACATTCTTTTTTTTTTTGTAACATTAGGAATTATTTTCATTATTTAATTATAATTACCATGGACTGGATTCTCTGCCCCAAGGTCCTAGGTATAATGTAATAGAGAATGTTTGAGAAGTGACACAATGAAATCTAAGAGATCTGGAAGAAGTTACTGTATGTTAGCAGCTATGGACTTATCAGAGTACTGGGGAGAAATGGAGGAAACAGAGGAAGTCAAACTTTGCTGATAAAAATGTTAGGTCCTTTGGATGAATATTAGTGCTTAGCTCTTTCTGAAGGAGAGCTGCCCCATATTGTCATTGATTACACTTCTATTATGTTTACTTTCATCAAGAATTTTAGCCCTTCAGTCAATTTCATAATTCACCTTCCTTGGTCACTAAGTTTATCTTATCTCCCAAAAATTTCTGGAAACTTTCCAAAATAAACAGAATACTCATCCAGAAAAGGAAAGAAAGACTTTCAATAATGATTTTGAAAATTCTGCTGCCAATATGATTATCTTTTTTTCTCATGATTTATTTGATCTTATTCATAGCATCCTGGAATTTTTTTCTTTATCTTTAAAATTTAATAATTTTACTAGCATATTTCTCAGGGTTGGCCATTACAGATAATTTTCCTGAGGTTTCCAGTGGGCCCTTCCAGTGTGTAGATTTGAGTATTCTAATTCAGGAAAATTTTCTTCGAGTACAATTGTAAATATTAATTTTGTACCAATGTGTTGTTTTAATCTTTAGGGACTCCAATTATGCAAATATTAGTCCTTCTTTGCTTGTCTTCTATTTAATATTTCCATCATACTCTCTATGGCTCTTTTCATTTTTTTAATGTTTATATTCTAAGTTGTTATCTTGCCTGTCCTAAATTATTATTATGAAGTTTTAAAAAAATTATATATATTTAAGGTGTACAACATGATACTTTGATATACATAGTGAAAGAGTTACTCTAGTCAAGCAAATTATCATATCCTTCAGCTCACATAGTTACCCTTTTTGTGCGTAGCAAGATCATCTAAAATCTACTCTCTTGGCAGATTTCTAGTTTTATTTAATTTTGTTCTTTTTGGGGCATGATGTATTTGTTTTACTTTGAGATTTTTTTTTCAGTGTTTTCCATTTATTTACTGAATTCAATCCACCTTCTTTCATTTCTCTCTCTCTTATTTTTTGATTTTTTCTGCTCTTAGTTTATAAATTTATAATTCAAGTTTTTTCATATCCCTAAATGCTTGTTTATGTATGTTTAACTCAATTTTAAGTGCCATATTACAGTTTTCTTGTGCTACATGTTGTTCTTTATTTTATTATTTGGAATGATGGAGAGTTTTATTGGTTAAAGTTTGTCTTCTTACTTTTGTAATAATTCTGTATAAATTTGCTGAATTTTCCTTGGTTCATTGTTGCATATTTTGGATGGTTTGTGAATTTCTAATTCAAAGGCACCCTCTTTTGTCAATAGATCAAAATAAAGCTCTTTAGAATAGATAAAACCCTACAGAAAATTTTATTATTTCTTTTTTGATGATTGGGGAAAGGTTTTTCATCTCTGATGTTTGCTTCTCTTTTGTCTGGTAACACTCTAAATATTCCCCTTCCTATTGTTCCTCTTTGTTACTCAATTGCCCCAAAGTACCCCCTTATTTTTACTTTTCCCCCAAATCTTTCTTATCGTTTCTTTTCTTACCACAAAGGCTTGCAGTGGTGCAATCATGTGAGAAATTATTCCCGAAGATTTGATGTTTTTCTTTTTTTTACTGATAGCTATTTCAGTTTGATCATTCTTTGGCTTCAAGTTATGATTAAAAGATGCAGATATAGACAGTCATTATTGTTTTCAGCTACTTGGAAGTTTCTTATCTTTTAAATTTTTATTTTTGTTTGGCCCAAATCCCTTAGTCCATCTTATTTGGGCTGAATTATGTGCAATGAGCAAGTAAATTATTTTGTTATTTACTATTATTCTTCCTCAATAATGAAATATGTGCATTCTGATAACTAGAATAAAATTTGCATTGTCATTAATGTAGTATAGCCAATAGAGGAAAGCTTGAAAAAAAAACAAACAAACAATGTCCATTCCTGAAGTTGGAGATTTCTATTTCATAACACACAAAGTACATGTGCTGTGCAATCAAGGAGAGTATTTTATATTTCCAAATTATACCTGTGCTGTATATGTTATGTAGTTACAAAGAAGTCCAGTCTTAAGAATGTCAACTGAGTAATTTTTACTAGTAATAAATTAAGTTTGAATACATTAAAACATGTAAATGAAACAGTACTATATTACTCCAAATGAGGTAGGTGTAGGTCATTAGAGCATAAATTATTACCCCATTTTAAAAATTGCTAGTTTCTGCTTTCTGGCAAGAAAACAGTGAGCCATTTTAGATACTTGGCAAAGCCGAGTATATTTTAGCACAGTTTCAAGATAAAAACAACTTGCCGTGTCAGTAACTGAGGCAAAGAAGTTAATGAGATGTAGTTTAGTGCCAATATAGTCTACTTTGCTGTGCGCCTGAAGAAAAAGTAGTGAGGTTTTATTCTATGTTTCACCTTACTAGTGGCAAATTATAGTCATTATTGAAAATAATTCTTATCTAAATAATAAACAACCTTCTATTTTAAAATCTGTTCTCAGTTTTCCCTCCCTTGTTTTTTCTACTATCCTCATCAAGAAAAATAAGCATCATTTTCTTTTCTTCTAAATGGGGAAATTGCATCACTATTTATACTGCAGATGCACAAAGTCCTTTTACATGCACTGCCCCAGGGGCTATCTTCAATCCATATCACAGCCACCATCACCACTCTTTTTTTCTTTTGTCACTTTGCCAAAGGGACTAATCTTTATTTCTACATTAGTCATAGCAATAAACCACTCTATCCCCTGGGGATTTGTCTTCCCTCAAACTTGAAGTGAAATAAAGATGTTGTCTTGCCCATTATTTCTCTTTTGTATTGCCACTAAAAACACACAATCCAATGGATTTTACTGCTAACACACTATAAGGAAAAAAAAATACTTCACAAAATTAAGTACAAATAAGTTACCAAACTTACAAATTTTCTACATATTCATTCCTGGAAAATGATTAATTTTCCTTTGTAAAATTGAAATTTGAAGCTCCTACATAATTCATCTGGTTCATAGTTTTTATTCTTCAGACAGGGCTCATCAAACATATCAACACTCATTGTATTTTTGTCTTTAACAGTATATTTTTAGAAATGTTCCTATAAAATATTCTATTTGCTAATCAGAGGATACCCAGAAATCTAGCTGATAATTCCTCTTTTATTCAAACAGATAATTTGCATGTCATTAAGCTTCAGACTATGCCAAGGATTTTTATTCTGGATGTCTTCTTAAAATGAGGTGCTTTTCTGAAGGTTGAGTTTCAGTTTATTTCTTTTCTTTTCCTATTTTTAATAGAATTTTTTAGAGCAGGTTTAGATTCACAGAAAAATTGAGTAGAAAGTACAGAGAGTTCCCCTATATCCCTGATCCCACATATACACTGTCATACTCACTGTTAGTATGCCGTACTAATTGGAGTGGTACATCTGTTACAATTGATGAATCCACACTGACTCATCATTATCACCCAAGGTCCCTACTTCACATTAAGGTTGACTCTTGGTGTTGTATATGCCATGGGTTTCAACGTATGATAATGACATGTATTCACTATACTATCATACAGAATAGTTGGACTCCTCTAAAAATTCTCTATGCTCCACCTATTCACACCCCCAATCCCTAGCAACCACTGATCCTTTTCATAGTTTTGCATTTTCTAAAATGTCATATATGGTATTTAGAATCATACACCATGTAGCCCTTTTAGTTTACTTTCTTTCACCTAATAATATGTATTAAAGTTTTATCCATGTGCTGCCATAGCTTGATAGCTCATTTCATTTTAAAATTATTTATTTATTTTATTATTTCAAATTATTATGGGGGTACGAATGTTTTTGGTTACATGTATCAATTTTGTTATGCTTGAGCCAGGGTTTTAAGTGTACCCATCACCCAGATAGTGTTAATTGTATCTGTTGGGTAGGTTTTTGCCTCCCTAACCCCTCCTCTTCCCTCCTCTCTTCTTCATTTTCACTCAGTTTTACTTCCCTCTGTGCACATGTGTTCGTGTCAGTTCCAATTTAATAGCGAGTACACGAGGTGTTTTTTTTTTTTCCATTCCTTAGATACTTCACCTAGGATAATTGTCTCTAGTTCCATCTAAATTTTTGCAAAAGGTATTAATCCATCCTTTTTATGGCTGAGTTGTAGTCCATAGTATACAAATAGAACATTTTGTTAATCCACTCACAAACTGATGAACACATGGGTTGATTCCACATCTTTGCAATTGTGAATTGTGCTGTAATAAACATTCGAGTGTAGTGTCTTTTTGATAAAGTGACTTTTCTTCCTTTGGGTAAATACCCAGTAGTGGGATTGCTAGATGAAATGATAGGTTGACTTTTCATTCTTTGAGGAATCTCCATACTGTTTTCCATAGAGGTTGTACTAATTTCCAGTCCACCAACAGTGTATAAGCATTTTTTTCTCTCTGCATACATATCAACATCTATAGTTTTCAGACTTAAAATAGAATAAAAGGTATTCTAACTGGGGTGAGGTGAAACCCCAGTGGTTTTAATTTGCACTTCCCTGATGATTAATGACATTGAGCATTTTTAAATATGTTTATTGGCCATTTGTATATCTTATTTTGAAAAGCTTTTGTTCATGTCTTTTCCCCACAGTTTAATGGGGTTGTTTGGTTTTTCTTTGCTGTTTCGCTTGAGTTCTATATAGATTCTGGCTATTAGCCCTTTATTGGATGTATAGTTTTTGAATATTTTCTCCCATTCTGTATATTGTCTATTTGCTCTGTTGATCATTTCCTTAGATGTGCAGAAGCTTTTTAATTTCATTAAGTCCCATTTATTTATTTTTGTTGTTGCTGTGATTGTCATTGGGGTCTTAGTCATAAATTCTTTGAATAGGCTGATATCTATAAGAGTTTTTTCAACATTTTCTTCTAGAATTCTTATGGTGTTATGCTTTAAATTTAAGTCTTTTATACAAATGGAATTAATTTTTTTGAGTGGTAAGAGATATGGATCCTGTTTCATTCTTCTGCACATGGCTCTCCAATTTTCCCAGCACCATTTATTGAATAGGGTTTCTTTTCCCCATTGTATATTATTATCTGCTTTGTCAAAGATCAATTGGCTGCATGTGGATGGCTTTATATTTGGATTCTCTGTTTATTCCAATGATCTCAATTTTTGTTCCAGTATCATACTGTTTTTGTTGCTATAGCCCTTTAGTATTGTTTGAAGTTTGGTAATGTTATGCCTCCAGATTTGTTTTTTTGCTTAAGACTACTTCCGCTATTTGGGATCTTTTTTGGTTCTACACACAGTGTAAAATTATTTTATCTAGATATGTGAAATATGATGTTGGTATTTTGATGGGGATTGTACTAAATCTGTAAATCACTTTGGGAAGTGTGGACATTTTAACAATGTTGATTCTACCAATTTGTGAGTATGACAGGATTTTTTCGTTTGTTTGTGTCATCTGCAATTTCTTTCCTCAGTGTTTTGTAGTTCTCTTTGTAGAGAATTTTCACCTCCATGGTTAATATACCCCCTAGGTATTTTGTTTTCTTTTTAGCTACTGTGAATGGTATTGAGTTTTTTATTTTACTCTTAGCTTAACTGTTACTGATGCATAGGAATGCTATTGATTTGTGTACATTGATTTTGTAATCTGAACCTTTGCTGAATTTATTTATCAATTCCAGGAGTCTCTTGAAGGAGTCTTTGGAGTTTTCTAGATATAAGATCATCTTGTCAGCAAAAAGCAATAGTTTGACCTCCACTTTCCCAATGTGAATACCCTTTATTTCTTTCTTTTTTCTGACTTTTCTGGCTAGGACTTCCAGCACTGTGTTGAATAGAAGTGATAGCAATGGGCATCCTTGTCTTGTTCCAGTTCTTAGTGGGAATGCTTTCAATTTTTTCCCATTCAGCATGGTGTTGGTTGTGCGTTTGTCATATATGGCTTTTATCATCTTAAGATATATTCCTCCTATGCCTAATTTGTTGAGGGTTTTTGTCATGAAAGGGTGCTGGATTTTGTTGAATTATTTTTCTGCATCTATATGACCTTTGTTTTTGCTTCCGTTTATGTGGTGAATCACATGTATCTATTTATGGATGGTGAACCATCCTTACATCCCTGGGATAAAGCCCACTTGGTAATGGTGGATTTTTTTAGTTTTGTTTTTCATATGTTCTTGAATTTGGTTTGCTAGTATTTTATTGAGGATTTTTGTATCCATGTTCATAAGGAAAATTGGTCTGTATCTTTCTTTTTGTGTTGTGTCCTTTCCTGGACTTGGTATTAAGGTGATACTGGCTTCATAAAATGAGTTGGGTAGGATTCCCTCCTTCTCAATGTTGTGGAATAATTTCTCCAGTATGGGCACCAGCTCTTCTTTGTAGGTCTGGCAAAATTTGACTGTGAATCCACCTAGGCCAGGGCTGGTTTCTGTTGGAAGATATTTTTATCACTGCTTCAATCTCATTGCTCATTATTGGTCTATTCAGGAATTCTATTTCTTCCTAATTGAGTCTTGGGAGGTTGTGTGTTTCAGGAATTTGTCAATTTTTTCTAAATTTTCAAGTTTATGTGCATAGAAATTTTCATAGTATTCACAGACTATATCTTGTATTTCTTGGGTATCAGTTGCAATATCTCTTTTTTCTTTTCTGATTGAACTTATTTGGGTCCTTTCTATTGCATCCTTGGTTAATCTAGCAAGAGATATATTAATTTATTTATCTTTACAAAGAACCAACTTTTTGTTTCATTGATCCTTTGTGTTGGTTTTTGTTTGTTTGTTTTCATTGTGTTTAGTTCTGCTCTAACATTAGTTATCTTTTTTTCTTTTGCTGTCTTTGGATTTGATTTACTCTTCATTTTCTAGTTTCTTGAGATGTATCATCAGATTGTTAATTTGTGATCTTTCTGTCTTTTTGATCTAAGTATTTAAGGCTATAAATTTTTCCCCTGAGGATTGCTTTTGCTGAATCCCATAGATTTTTATAGCTTGTGTCCCTTTGTCATTCAGTTCAATGACTCTTTTGATTTCCATCTTAATTTCATTATTGACCCAGTCATCTTTCAGCAGATTGTTTAATTTGCATGACTTTGTGTACAACTGAATGTTTTTCTTGGATTTGATTTCTAGTTTTATTACACTGTGGCCTGAGAAGATACATAGTATGGTTTCTATTTTTTTTAATTTTTTGAGCCATGTTTTGTGGCCTAAAATATGATCAATCTTGGAGAATGCTCCATGTGCTGCTAAGAAGAATGTATATTTAGTAGTTTTGGGGTAAAATGTTCTTTAAATGTCTGTTAGGCCCATTTGTTCTAGAGTATCAGTGAAGTCAGTATTTCTTTATTTTGTGTTTGGATGATCTGCCCAATTCTGTCAGTGGGGTGGAAGTCCCTGGCAATTATAGTGCTGCTGTTTATCTCTTTGCTTCAATCAGTAGAGTTGCTTTATAAATCTGGGCACTCCTGTGTTAGGTGTATAAATATTTAGAATTGTTATATCTCCTTGTTGAATTGCTCTCTTTACCACTACATAATGACCATCTTTCTCTTTCTTTACTTTTATCAATTTAAAGTCAATTTTATCTGATATGAGAATGGCTAGACCTGCTCTCTTTTGGTTTCCGTTTGCATGGAATATTTTTTCCATCCTTTCACATTGAGTCTGCATGTTTCCTTGTGGTTTAGATATGTTTTCAGTAGACAAGAGATAGTTGAGTTATGTTTTCTCATCCATTCAGCCAGCTTATGTCTTTTGGGTAGCACATTCAAATTTTGACATTAGAGATTGAATTGATATGTGGTATGCTATTCTGTTCATCATGTTGGGTAGTATCTTATTGCTTTGTTTCCCTTCTTGTGCTATTGTTTTATAAGAGTTGTGAGCTTTAGCTTTTTTGGGTGATTTTACACTGGTGGGTATTCTATTGTGCTGATTCATGAATAATACAATTCTGTGTATTTCCTGCAGGGCAAGACTGGTCATGACAAATTCCCTCAGTGTTTGTTTGTCTGGAAAAAATGAATTTCTTCATCAATTGTTAAATGTAGTTTTTCAGGATACAAAATTCTAGGCTCACAGTTGTTTGGTTTAAGAAGATTGAGGATGGGGCTTGCAGGGTTTCTACGGAGAAGTCTGCAGTTAGCCTGATGGGTTTTCCTTTGTAGGTTAGTTGTTGCTTACATCTAGCTGCTTATAGAACTTTCTCCTTCATTTAGACTTTGGCCAGGTTGATTACTCTGTGTCTTGGTGATGTCCTATTTGCTATGAATCTTCCCAGAGTTCAATGGCCATCTTATATGTGGATACCTGTATCTCTGGTGATACTGGGGGTGTTTTCCTCAATAATTACCTCAAATATATTTTTTATGTTTTTAGCTCTTTCCTCTTCTCCCTCAGGAATATCTATAATTCATCTGTTAATTTACTTTGCATAGTCAAATGTCTCTCTGAGTGATTTTTTTCCACCTGTTTCTTTTTATTCTTTTCTCTGCCTCCTTAAATGATTGGGTTAGCTTAAGAGTCTTGTCTTTAAGCTCCAGATTCTTTCTTCTCCTTGGTTTAGTCTGTTACTTTCTACTGTGTTTTGAAATCCCTAAATGACTCTTTCAATTCTTTGAGTTCTATCATATCCTTCCTTATGTTGTCTAGCTCTTTAGTGACTTTTTCATTAATTTTCTGAAATGGCTTCCTTTTGTTGGTTTTCAGCTTTATCTTCAATTTCACTCATCTTATTTGCCATCCATATTCTGAATTCCATTTCTGTCATTTTGACAATTTCCTTGTAGTTTGGGTTCACTACTGTGTCTTCATTGTGGTCCATTGGGGGTGTCAATCTGCTTTGATTCTTCATGTTATCAGAGTTCTTTAGCTGGTTTCTGCTTATCTGAAATCTCTTTTCTCAACTCAGGGCTAATAGGTTTGCAAGGCACTTGTTCTATCTAGTATCTCAGTAAAAAGCAATAAAAAGGGATACATATACATAATTTTTATTCAAGGAACTTATATTTAAGAATTTTTAATGAATTCTTTGCTGCTGGCTCAAATTATCTATTAGCATTGAAAAGTCAGACACCGAAAGGCTGCATACCCCTTCCAAAAGATCTGTGGCTTTCATGATAGCAGTTGTTATTAATCCATTGGCCAGAATGCCTAGAATATTTCCTGATGCTCCATGTATGAAGACAGAAATACCTGAACAAAGTAACTTTGTGCATCAATATTTTAATGGATAGTGCCATGAAAATGCTCTCATGGAAAGGTACATCTCCTTTCCTCTTCTGCACTCATACCTTGATTTTTTTTTTTTTTTTTTTTTGAGACAGAGTATCACTCTGTTGCCTGGGCTTAAGTGCCATGATCTCAGCCTAGCTCACAGCAACTGCAGACTCCTGGGCTCAAGCAATCCTCCTGCCTCGGCCTTCCAAGTAGCTGAGACTACAGGTACACACCACAATGCCCAGAAAATTTTTTCATTTTCAGTAGAGATGGGAGTCTCACTCTTTCTCAGGCTGGTCTCCAACTTGTGAGCTCAAGTGATCCTCCCACCTTGGCATCCCGGAGTGCTAGGATTACAGGCATGAGTCACCACGCCTGGCCTCCTATCTTGAATGCAACAGATTTTTCTATTATTTTATCCATTTCCTCAGACCAAATATGGAAGGTAGGAATCCTGCCTTGTATATCATTCAGTGATAAGGGCCTATTTCCTGCTTCATCTTGGTCAGTCTATTTTCTTGGCCTACCCCTCTAGAAAATGCTCTCCTACAGGTACTTTGTCTACCTCTTCTTATATTGTTTTTCTTCTATAACTCAGGTTTTGCCTAATTCTTTTCCCTTAATTTGAAAGTTCTCTGAATGCTTTTTCTGTTCCTGTAGTGTAATGAAAATGTACAACAAATACCAATACAAATATCTAGAATACTATAAATTGAGCCATGTACAATTAAAGTTGATCTCGTAAAGAAACTCATGGAGTGCATAAATCATGCGTGAAACACATTCATAGGAATTTGAGTATGTGTGTTGCATGTAACTATGGAATGCTTCACAACTTGGCTTCTGACCTGTTCAACTGTGCAGTGCTACAAATCACCTACTTTGTCCTGAACGATTGTAGCAGACAAAACATCAGGACACAAAGTATTCCCATGAATTTCCTAAATCACAAGGAACATTAGATTTTCTTTTACTCCATATGCAATTTTCAGATGGTTTATCTCATTTGCCTCTGAAGTAGTTAAGATTAAGCAAATAATTCTGAGGTCTTGCAAGGCAGTATTAAAGCTGACAAATGCTATATGAAATTTCACAAGCTGTCCTTTCTTGCAGAGAAAGCTGAGTGTGCAGTACTTGAGGAATCAGGAAATAAAGACACCTGGTTACAATTTATCACCATTTTCTTTGGCTACACTGACCTCCTTGTCTTGTGATCTTTTATTGCTCTTGACTTCCCTTATTAACTCCTTAAAATATATTATTGCATTATGTTTTAAAGTTCACAAGGATTCAGTAGATCTGGCATTTAAAAACACAATAGCATATAGGTCAGAAGCTATATTTTGCCACAAATCCCTGCATTAAGCATCAGCAATTATCTTATATGAGTTTAGGTATCTTTGCTCCCTCTTTCTCCTACAGCCTATTATTGTTTTGTAAGGATTCAAGGGAAAGTATGTCAAAAATTCTTTCTGTTTAGTGAAAACTCTGTGGTCCATTGCCCTGCTTTAAAAAGAAAAGCCATCAGCAAAAGGGACCTTCACATCTATAATTGTCCTAGTAGGTTGGCAAAAAAAAAATCTGGCCTCAAACTACATCTACCCACAAACTGATGCATTCTTCCTAAACTCGACATTTTCAAAGTTTCTGATAAAATTAATAGAATCAAACGTATTTGTATATGTGTTATTAAGAAATAAACTTTTCTTTTAATATTTGTCCGTTTTACCTCCTAACAATGTCACTTTTAGTAACTATGATTACTGTATTTTCATAATTGTCTGAAGAAAAGTTATCCTCTTCTATGTTCAAGATCTTTAAATTATTATCTTTAGCCAAGAAAAGTCTCTTGGGAATCACATTCATGTCTCCAACTACTTCAAGACCCTCTACTTTCTGGTCTCATAATCACTTAAAACTCAAAATTTCAAAAATGGAATTTATCATCCCTTCCTATCTTCATCAGTTCCTGCCTTATTTTTATCCTATTGTTTTTGATATTCACATGATTGTTATAACTGTTTCTTCAGTTCACCTAAACAGAAACCCTGAGTTTTATCTTGGACTACTCCATTACACTCAAATTCATCCACTGCTAAATTGTGTTAATTTTACCTCCCAAATATTTCTTAATTCTCTCTACTTCTCTCACAAATATTACCTACTTTGAACACACTGCCATCATATTTCACTACCTTAATTTGCGTCTTCAAGCTTTACACATTTTCTAATCCATTATTCACATTAGAGCCACATAATCTTAAAACAATTATCATGTCACTAAAGTAATCAAAAACCTATAAACATTCCTTACTTCTTTTAGTATAAATCCAAATTAGATAAGATATATTTCAAGGTCTTAAATGATTTATTGTCTGATATTTCCCTAACTTCACTTGTAACCCTTTTACTCTATATAATCTTGCATCATTTAAGTCATCATGAATTTATTTCAGTTGCTCTGTTTGGTCATTTTTTCTCTGGACTTCTTAACATAACTTAAAATGTGTAAGACCCACAATTACCTATAATTTATGTAGCGAATTCTGAAAATTAAAAACACTAAAAAAGGCATTATTTGGGCCTGTAATTAGTTAACCCATTCAAATTTATAACATACAAAATGATTCATTTGAATTCAGGAACTGCCCCTGTTATTAAGAACTCTGTTTTAAAGAAACAATACAAAAAGAAAAATTCTAAGCCCCAAAAACTCAATATTTTCCACTAAATACTGATACAAACATGTAACAAAGAGTATAAAAAGTTATTCATTTAAATATATGCAATTTTCTTTTATACTCAAATACCGTTGTACATTTATTGAGGATATACGCGATGAGGTGAAGGCACATGGAAAGAGAATATATTGCCACAGCCTAGACAGTACTGTTAACTCTATTATACTGTGAACTTAAAAACTAGGAACTTTTAAGTGTCTTAGCACTATCCTCAACCTGCCTGCTCAGAGTGAGTGTGGCTCCTGGTTGAGACACAACTGCACTCCCGTGTGGGTGTGACATTTTTCAGGTCACACCAAAGGGTATTTAAAGCAGCCTTGCAGGTAGCCCCTTTCCCAGCACTGGGTAAAAACTTAGGCCAAATATCTCATAAACTATGTAGATTTCCTTAATTGCATCTTGAGGAATGGGGAACAAGGGTATTCTAAAGGATAAAAAAACATTTGGTTGTTTTCTGAGCAAATTTTGCAGAGCTGGCTTAAAGAGCACAAGAAGATGAAGTTACAAAAGGGCTGGACTACTATAAATGTTACAAATATGTAGTTAGACTAATAGATTTATATAGTCGGGTTTATTGTCATGTCATTTTTCTTAACTATTATAGGAACACAACTCATAATATCAAGTATTTGTCAGGCTCTTGACAGGAAAAAAAAATCACAGTTGACTTAACCCTTTGCTGTCAAAAGAGTTGGTATTTCCTGTTCTGCATACTACTGCCAAATGTTCTGATATTTACAGTTGGGATGCACAACTTCAACCACTGACTTAACAATGCAGCAGCCTGTGTGTTGTAATTGGCGGTTAGATTAAACACTGAGCCTGGGTTTAGGTCAGTCATTTCAATAAGCATATTTAATATCAGTACTTCTGCTTTATTAAGTGCAGCGGAGGTACTCTTCTGTTCCTTCCATTTGTAGTTCTCTGGGAGAGTTCTATTTTTTGATTTTTGCTTTGTGTTTTCTTTTGCATTTTATATTTTGCATTTATTCCTGACCATGTTTTGTACTTTTTTTTCATAAAAAAATTCTTTAGTATATACATAGAACTTGCATGATCTACTGTAGTCAATGTTCAGTTCCTCAAGAGGTCTGCTGTCAGGTGTTATATACTACATCATCATAACTGTATTAAGCACATTTCATATGTAAATAAATGTGGGACGCTTGGCCCTTTGGTGGGGAGGAATGCTTGAGTTAAAAAAATCATTATTTTTTTAGCATGGTGTTATTTGGCTTCATAAACTGTTCTAAAATTTTGCTGATGTTGGTATTTTATTAGGGATTATTAATCTCAATAGCAGAGACATCTCTCAGAAAAAGATCACACACTATTACCTAACAGCAAACCAATTAATATCAACTTTAGTAACAAGAAGATGAAACATATTGAAGATATACTTAAATATTGTTGGGGTGCTGAGTACAAGACCCTAAAGTATGGTGCCATGACATGCTGAGTGCTTTGAGTTAAAGGACATTGAAAGACATCAGAAATAAACCTTAGAACCAAGGTCTCCTTTCTTACCTCCATCTCTCTGATCCTTTTTCTTTCCCAAAGCACAGGGAGGGGCTTGCTCTGAGTTCCCTTGTCTGATTAAGGGAAGTTCCTCCAGAAGAAATGCAATTCTATTAAAACTCTCTTCCTAGGAATCTCATCAAATAACCAGGAAGGGTTAACCGCTAGAGAAGAGAAGAGACTAAAAGCTGTCAAAATGCAAGATAGACTTTTCTGTGTTCTTCTGAGGGTAACAATAAGAGATTCCCTGGGGGACTTTATCTGCTTAAGACAACCACCTTTCTTCACAGTGATGTTCAGCTCCTCACCTTTTCTCAGAGTTCAATGGAACTTTGTCCCAGGCCATCCTTGTTTGGGTTCATTCCATTCCCCTAAAAATTATGTATAACCCCTCAAATTGTCTACTTTCCCCCATCTCCCTGTCTCCTATGAAGAAGGTAGATAAGCCTCAACCATCTGCCTTTTCTTTGAGTCTCATATTTTATATTGCTCCCATGCTTATACATGTTAATAAATTTGTATGCCTTTCCCCCCTATTAATCTTTCTATTGTCATTACTTCAGTGAACCTTCATAGAGGAAGAGAGAAAAACTCTCCTTCCACCCCTATAATATCTAATAATAAATAGATAAGATGAGAAAAAACATATATTAGTTGGTGTAAATAAGGCAACACTGATTCCTTTTAACAAGTACAAAAGAAAATATAGATGGATCCTTCTTTAGCTTGGGTGCAGATAAAGGCATCTAAATATAACTTAAAATCCAGAGGCATAAAAGAAAAGACTGATTAATTGGCTATATAAATTTTTCCTTTAAAAAAACTGGCATGGCAAAAAACACAATAAACAAGATAAAAATGCTTTAGTAAATTATTGATTGCATCACTCACTGAAAAGTAAAAGAAGTGATGCAATCATAAGTAATTTAAAGGAATTTATACCTAAGGGGTAATTTTTATAGAATGGTTGAATTATAAGGAACTCACTTCATTTTACACAAAAAGAAACTAAATTCTTGATAAACTAATGAGTGTCCAAGCATATACAACTGGAGAATGGCAGAGTTGTAAATATAGCTTATTTTTCTTGACTGCACTGTGTGGTGTGATAATTAGAATTTGTCACTTAACCCGTTACTGGTTAGGTTTGACTCCATGAAAGGGAAATTCTCTCTTGAGAAGCAGTATAGGTTAGTGGTTTACAGAACAAGATAGGTACTAAGAAGACGTGTTCTAGAACCATCTCTGTTGCTTACTAACTGTGTGACTACGGTGAAATCTCTTCTAGCTCTGATTTTCAGTGTAATGACATTTTCCCTAAACTTATAATTATTATAACAAGTAATAAAAAAACTTAATATTAAAGTGAAAACATTTTTTTAAAAAAGGTTTGTATCTATCCCATAAACACAGCTTAGATAAGTGCTCTATTTTTTTAAAATCACCGAAAATTGACTATCAAATTTTCAGATATGCAAACAATGCTGGTGGGAATATAAATTTGTAAATATTTTCTGAAGAATGACATAAAAATACATCTTTAAATCTATGGTTATTTGTTATTTATGTATACTTTCTATAACAATTTCATGGATAGAAAAGTATCATAAGAAAATAATAAAATAAGTACTAAACTTTATATATACAATGATATTCCACTTAATGCTAAGTAAATAAAAAAATGAAACAAACTTAAAGTCTAATAAGAGTGGATTTGTTAATAGTCTGTATCTACATAATGGAATAAAATATAGACATTAAAATAGAACAATGTTTCCCAAACTTGTATTAATAAAACATTAATCCTTGGAAAGTATTTTACAAAAAAAAAATATCTAGGATCTGAAAAGTTATATTAAATTAGGTGTACTTAATTCTCAAACAGGGAAATAGTCTAACATTCATTGTGTTTCTCTGCACAGGAAGAGATGCAAAAGATATTGTGTTGAATGTTCCAAAAAATAGGAAACCTGTTTTTAGAGATAATCTCTCAAGATCTCATGGGTACATGATTAATTAAAATGTATATCCTAAAAATGTTATATTGTATATAAAATGTATGCCTATTTACAAATAACTATATACATATATGTTTGCCAAAAAATTAAGTCTTAGATTGAGAAATGAGAAGTGGGTATTTTTCTCATATTTAGTTTTTAAAATTTTCTACAAAATAAATAAATTACTTACTTTAATATAAATATTTTCTTTTTGTTACTAAATGTTGATATTTTTATATATTTTTTCCCCTCTGGTTTTTTATTCTTCTATCCCTATTTTTTTGTTTGTTTGTTTTTGTTTTTTTAGACTCCACATCCTAAGATCAACCACTTACTGTTATTTTGGACACAAATTGAAAAAAATCAGAGTTTCTTCCTTCATAACATTCTTGTCTCTGTTTCTACAGTGGCATATTTCACCTTTGGTTGATTTCATCCTGCCTCCCCAACTTCCACATATGTAGTCTCACCTTTCCTTCACATTTTTGTGTTTCTATAACATGTTGCCAAACACTGCTGCCAAAATCATCTTGCATTGCTTTGACCACATTACTTCCTTTTTAAATCCTTCAAAGACAGCATTTCTTTGCATATGCAATTCAAATTTTTCATATACATTTTCAAATAGCCTTTATTGGCACATACATATAAACCATGATGTCTCTTACCTATTCTCTTCTACTTACTGCTTTTTGCTGCTTAACAGGTGCAAATAGTTAAAATAATTATGTTTATATTAATTTTACTTTACATTTTTTCTATTTTAAAATATTTTTCTTTGCTTTTCACTAAGCGATTTCTTCAAGTTTTACATTTCCTAAGTGTTTCCTAAGTGTTTAAGGGAAGAAAGAAATGATTCTAATATTTATTGTCAGTTATAAACAGGACACCAAACAAGCTAACTTATTACATATCATTTTTAAAATTTAATTGAAAATTAAGTAATTCTAAGTAAAAGGATAATAATTTCATGAGATAGGAATTAAGAATGCTCTGATAATTTCTACCTTATACCATTTTCTTACTTCTTGAAATCTGTTTGACTATCATTTTACTACCAATATTTTTGTTCTCATTTTTGTCCTTGATAAATGACCTAAAGAGTAGAGAACTGACTTTCCTTGCCATATCGCAAATGAATTCACTAGTTTTTATTGTCATTAAAAATATATATATATAAAAACTCTATAGAGAATAATTTTAGTTCTTGTTTCCTATATGGTTAAATTTCTCTTACCAAAATCCTGACAGAAAGTTATAAACTTCTTATTTTATTAAGTAAGAGAAGTTAGTGTTAATGAAAGAACAAAAATGTCTACCATTTCCAATCAAAACATAATGAAATAAAGGACATGTTAAAACAAAAAAAAAATATAGAAAAGGACAAGTTTATGTAATCATTTAATTTGCCAATCTGTTCATTTTTCCTTGTAAAGTAATTTTGTTGTATGATTTCAGTCCCTTTTCAAAGTCCTGGAAAAAATGCTTAATCACAAAAATTAAAAACAGATTTTCTCTTGGAAAGTCTAAAATTGGCAGAGTCAGAGCATTTCTATAAAAGTTTGAGAAAACAAAATCTAATTAAAATTTCTAAAATTAGACAAATAAAATTCTCTTTGTCATGAATTTTAAAGTATATTTTTCGAATTTTAATAGGACAAAATGTATGGTTATGCTAAAAAATATCACTAATTATATTTGAAAGAGAATTTTCTCAATGGCTCCTGTGTGGAGGTGTGTGTGTGTGTGTGTGTATACACATAGATATACATGAAGATTTACATATTTTTGACTAGTATTTTCATGAGTTTTCTTCTCATTTATTTAGGTAAAGACTTTCTGTTTTATCCCACTGTTTGCATCTATTCGATCAAGCACTAAGGGAATGGAGGAAGTAGCAATTTGGATTTACCAGTATTTCTGTTGGATTCTGAAAATAAATTATTTTACAACATAAGTGACTTGGTGAGCTTGGTTATCTACTAAAAGACTTTGGAGGAGTTCTTCATCATGGTAAAACTATAGTCAATTAGGATTTATTTTCCATCATTTTCCTTCTTTCTCATGAAATGGTTTTCTAAATAAACATTTTACAAAAGCAGAGTAGATAAATTAGCTACCACATCCTGGAGGACTTGCAGTTCCAAAATGGCAGTGTGGAAGCAAGCTGGCTTCACTTTCCCTCACAGAAAACCAAAAACAAATATACAGTGCTGAGATTATCACCAGCAGTATTGCAGAACTCAAATATGAGCAGGCGACAGTTCCTGGGCCAACAGAGAAGTGAAAAACTCTGATCAGACAGTAACAGAATTGGATTTCCATATACATGATGCCTCTTCCCTAAATCTGCCTAATACCAAGCATACAGAAAATTTCCCCCCAACTCACAATTTCTACACTGAGAAAGGGAGAGGTTGGCAATTAGATTCCCAGTGATCTTGGTTTCTCTGCAAGAGACTTGTCCTAGCCTCAACCCAAGGGAAATATAGGCAGCACCTAAAGGGAGAAATATCCCTGAGGTCAGTGAAAGACAAAGGATATAGGCAGGACTATAATCCCCAGCCTTGGAAATTCTACTGTATAACTCAGTCAAAGGAGATGCCAAGTCATTTTTTTCTTTTCTTTTTCTTTGAGACAGAGTCTCACTCTGTTGCCCTGAGTAGAGTGCCATAGCATAAGTCTAGCTTACAGCAATCTCAAATTCCCCGGCTCAAGCGATCTCCCTGCCTCAGCCTCCCAGGTAGCTGGGACTACAGGCACATGTCATGATGCCTGTCTAATTTTCTATTTTTAGTAGAGATGGGGTCTTGCTCTTGCTCAGGATGGTCTCGAACTCCTGACTTCAAGTGATTCTTCTGCTTTGGCCTCCCAGAGTGGTAAGATTGTAGGTATGAGCCACGGTGCCCAGACAGAGATGCCAAATCAGAATGGCATCATGCTATACAGGTACATTCCACAGGTCCTCTGGCCATGAAAACCTAGCCAGCCTTCCCATACTACTGGGATATCCCCTTTAAGACCATTTAGGATGGGTGGTATACTGATCATTCACTGGAACTGAAGATAACCAAGCTTAAGGCACAATCTAGTGCCAAAAAAAGGAGTCAGCAACCTAATGGAAATAAAGAAAGAAAGTAAATCAACAGGTAAATTGCAAAGAATCTCTAAGCAAACATATCCAATACAAAACAAAACAAGCCAGACAGAGAATCCTGGAATAAATAACTAATCGTTCAGTGAAAAGGCATAGATATACATCCACAAGAAACAGCAGCAAACAGGAAAATATGACCTCCCCAAATGGAAAAACCAAGGAACCAGTTACTGACCCTAACAAGGTGGAGCTATGTGAGTTCTCTGACCAAGAATTCACAAAATAAGGAAACTCAGTAATATACAAGGAAACACACAAAAGCAATTCAGAAATTTGTCAGAGAAATTTAACAGAGACTCAAATTATAAAGATATATTAAACAGAAATCTTGGTACTGAGAAATACACTTGCTGAACTGAAAAATGTATTAGTGACTCTAAGAAGTAGAATGGATCAAGCAGAGGAAACAATCAGTGATCTAAAAAGCAGACTATTCAAAAATACAGTCAGAGAGAAAAAAAGAATAAAATTGAACACAGGTCACCTACTAGATAAAGAAAAATACCTCAAAAGATTAAATCTAAAAATTATTAGTGTTTCAGAGGAAGCCGAGCAAGAGTAAATGGAAGAAAACTTATTCAAAAAAATGGAACAGAAAACTTTACAAAACTTGAAAGATAAATATCAAGGTATAGGAAGGTCAGAGAAAACCAAACAGATTAGACCAACTAAGACCACTGCAAGGTATATAACAATTAAACCTTCAAAAGTCAAAGAGAAGATCAAAAAAGCAACAGGAGAAAATAAGTAAATAACATATTTTAAAAACCTTCAATTCATTTGGCAACAGACTTTTCAATGGAAACCACACAGACCAGGAGGGAATGGGATGACATTTTCAAAGTGCTAAAAGAAAAACCTGCCATACAAGAATACTGCATCCAGCAAAGCTATGCTTTGAATATGACAGAGAGATAAAGTTCTTCCCAAATATAAGCTGAGAGAATTCACTAACAGACCCATCTTATAAAAAAATGCTAATGGTAGCTCTTGAATCTGAAAGAATAAAGCACTATTGTGTAAAAAGAAAACATTTGATGGTATAAAACCCATTGGTCAAGTTAAATACATGAACAAACCCAGAATATTCTAATAGTGTAATTTTGGTGTGCAATTCACTCATAATTCTAATATAAAACCCAAAAGACAAACCTATCAAAAACAGTAATAGCTATAGCAACCTGTTAATAGTTAGCTAATATAAAATATGTAAATTGAGACAACTAAACATCAAAATGTGGGAGAGAGGGATTTAAATTATAGAGTTTTTAATTTTTTTCCTTTTCTCTACTCTTTTCTTTGTGATCTAAGATAAATTGTTATTTATTTAAAATAACTTGTTAAGCTATAAGATATTTTTGCAAACATCATGGTAACCACAATGCAAAAACCTGTAACAGATTGACTAAAAATAAGCAACAATGAATTAAAACATACTACTAGAGAAAATCACTTAACTACAAAGGGAGATATAGTAAGAAAGAGAGAGGAATTACAAACTAACCGGAAAACAAGCAACAAAATGGCAGTAGTTAAGTCCTTACTTATCAATAATCATACTGAATGTAAATAGGCTAAATTCTTCAATTAAATGGGAAAGAGTAGCTCAATGGATTTTAGAAAGTACTCAGTTACATATAATGCCTTTGCCTCACCCACACCAGGGCTACAAGCGTGTCCTTCCCCAATAGAGTGCACTCTGCATCTGTTAGTTGTGAATTTACTCACTCTGCCACGTGACCGGCACCCAATGAATATTACTGCTAATATTGCAAATGACATTAAAACTTCTGCATAAGTACATAAAATTGTTTGTAAATTAAAAATAAAATATAGAAGTTATTAAAGTCAAAAATACCCAATTATATACCGCCAAAAAGAAACCCACTTCACCTATAAAGATACACATAGCCTCAAAGTGAAGATAATGATAAAGGGGTCAATTCAGTAGATGACATAATAATTTTATATATAATAGATATACACACATATACACACACACACACACACACACACACACACACTCAACACCAAAGCTCCCAAGTGTATAAAGCAAACATTAATAGATTTAAAGGGACAGATAGAGTACAATAAAATAATAGTATGCTCTCAATAATGGAAAGATCATGCAGACAGAAAAATCAATAAAGAAACATCAGAGTCAAACTACACACTAGATCAAATAATCCTAACTGACATTTAAAGAGCATTTTACCCAACTGCTGCAGAATACACATTCTTTTCAACAGCACATAGAAGATTTTCCAGAATAGAGCATATCTTAGGCCACAAAACAAGTTTTAACACATTCAAGAAGTAAAAATTATATCAAGTATTTTTTTCTTACCACAATGGAATAAAACTAGAAGTCAATAACAAGATTAACACAAACCCATAGAAATTAAACAACACACTCCTGAATGACCAACAGATCAATGAAGACATTAAGAAGGAAATTTAAAATTTTTTGAAACAAATAAAAATGGAAATACAACATACTCAAATCTTTGGGACACTGTAAAAGTACTTCCAAACTTATTTTATGAGGCCACCATTACCCTGATACCAAAACCAGACAAAAGCACAACAAAAAACAAAAACTACAGACTAATATCGCTGATAAACGTAGAAGCAAAAATCCTCAACAGAATATTAGCAAACCAAATTCAACAACACATTAAAAAAAGTATTCTCCATGATCAAGTGGGATTCATCCAAGGAATGAAAGTATGATTCATGATGCACAAATCAATAAATGTGATACATCACATTAACTGGATCAAAACCAAAAACCATGTAATCATTTCCATTGATGCTGAAGAAGCATTCAATAAAATTCGACATTGTTTATTATAAAAACCTTCAATAAGCTAGGGATCAAAGGAACATACCTTAAAATAATGAAAGCCATATATGAAAAATTCACAGCTAATATCATATTGAACAGGAAAAAATTGGAAGCCTTTCCTCTAAGATCTGTAATAAGACAAAGATTCCCACTTTCACAACTTTTATTAAACATAATACTAGATGTCCTACTCAGAGCAATTAGGCAAGAGAAAGAAATACAGGACATTCAAATTGGAAGGAAGAAGTCAAATTAGCCTTTTTCCCAGATGATGTGATCTTACACTTAGAAAAACCTAAAGACTACACCAAAAAAACTGTTAGAACTGATAAATGAATACAGTAAACATATAAAATTAGCATACAAAAATTAGTAGTATATACATATTCTAACATCAAACAATTTGAAAATAAAGTAAAGAAAGCAATGTCATTACAATAGCTACAAAGAATATAAGATACCCAGGAATAAATTTAACCAAAGAAGTGAAAGATCCATACAAAGAAAACTATAAAATACTGTTGATGGAAATAAAAGAGGGCATAAAAAATGATAATGTATACCATGCTCATGGATTAGAAGAATTAATACTGTTAAAATGACAATACTACTCAAAGCAATTTACTATCAATACAATTTCTCTCACAATACCAGTGAGATTCTTCACAGAAACAGAAAAACAATCCTAAAACTTTTATGAAACCACAAAAGAACCTCAAATAGCCAAAACAGTCCTGAGGACAAAGCTGAAGGCATTATGTAATCTAACTTCTAAATATACCACACAGCTATAGTAAGCAACTCAGCATGGTACTGGCATCAAAGCAGGCATATAGACCAATGGAATAGAACAGAGAACTCAGATATAAACCCACACATTTTCAGCCAATTCGTCTCCAAAAAAGTTGCCAAGAACATGTTTAATACATTGATGAAAGAACAGTATCTTCAATAAATGGTTCTGGGAAAATTGAATAACCATATGCAGAAAAATGAAACTAGACCTCTATGTCTCAGTATATTAAAAAATCAACTTATAATGGATTAAAAACTTAAATCTAAGGCCTGAAACTATAAAGTTGCTAGAAGAAAACATTGGGGAAACACTCCAGATATTGGTCTTAGCAAAGGTGTTTTGTGTAAGACTTCAAAAGCACAGGAAACCCAAGCACAAATAGATAAATGGGATTACATCAAGTTAAAAAGCTTCTGCACAATAAGCATAACAATCAGCAAAGTGAAGAGACAACCTATAGAATGGAAGAGAATATTTGTAAGCTATCCACCTGACAAGGGAGTAATAACCAGAATATATAAGGTGCTGAAACAGCTCAACAGCAAACAAAACACCAAATAATTATACTAAAGTATAAGTAAAAAATCCGAAAAGACATTTCTTAAAAGAAGACATACAAATGGCCAACCAGTATGTTAAAAATGCTCAACATCAATAATCATCAGAGAAATGCAAATCAATAACACACTGAGATAATATATCACTCCAGTTAAAAATGGATTTTATCAAAAAGCAAATAATGGATGCCAGCAAATATGAAAAGAAATCGGAACCTTTCTACACTGTTAGTGTGAAGGTAAATAAGTACAGATACTGTGGAAAGCTGTATGGAAGTTTCTTTAAAAACTTAAAATAGAACTACCATATGATCCAACAATTTCACTACCATATATATATAAAAAAATCAAAGCAATGTAAAAATCAAATCAATCAAATCTTCATTGCTCCCATTCTGAAGGAAAGGAAATGCCTCCTCACAGGGCAAATATCCTAGTTGGTTACCAGCCAAATATTAATGTATCAAAGAGAAATCTGCACTCCCATGTTTATTTTGGCACTATTCACAATAGCCAAAATACAGAATCAACCTAGGTGCCCATTAATAGATGAATGGACAAAGAAAATGTAGTATATATACACAATATTATTCAGCTATAAAAAATAATGAAATCCTGTCATTTGCAGCAACATGGATGAAACTGGAGGTCATAATGTTAAATGAAATAAGCCAAGCACAGGAAAGACAAATGTTATATGTTCTTGCTCGTATATGGAAGTAAAAAAGTGGATCTTATGGAGATAAAGAATAGATTAGTGGTTACTGGAGGCTGGAAATGGTAGGGTGGTGGGGGTGGGGAGCACAAAGATAGGTTCATTAACGGGTAGACATATGCACTTTAATAGAAGAAATAAGATCTAATGTTTGATAGATCAGTAGGGTGACCATAGTTTACAATAATCTATTATATATTTCAAAGTAGCTAGAAGAGGATAATAGTCAATGTTTCTGGCATAAAGAAAAGAGGATGTGTATTCTATATACACTAATTTGATCTTCAGAAGTTATATGTATTTATTAAATTATCACATGTACCCCGAAAATATGTACTTCTATTATATAGCAATAAAATAAATAAATAAATAAATAGGTAGATAATTCCCACATCTTTTCTCCCAGCTTTGCAGAGTTAAAATGAGGAAGTAGGTTTAAGGACACAGGTGTGCAAGTGTGTATGCGTGTGTATGTTTATATGTGTATATGTATGTGTGGTAGATGACTTGCTTTCTTCATTGCTCCCATTCTGAAGGAAAGGAAATGCCTCCTCACAGGGCAAATATCCTAGTTGGTTATCAGCCAAATATTAATATGTTCAGCACTCTCAGATAAGGGGTATCTTTGAGGTCCAGAGGTAGACTTGTCTGGAAATAATAAAGTAGTTTTATTAATGTAAAGAAAATATGTTTGCCTTTAATATTTGCATGTTTCCCTTTATGCAGTGTATTGACTTTTGTAGCAACTTTGTATGGAATTTGGTCAACCTGATAGTCCAGTGTTCCCAAGATTAGAATGAGGCTTCTCCTGGCCGATTGACCTCCCTGTCAAGACCAGTGTTCAGGCAGAGTCTGATTATCTGTTGTGGATATTTTGGAGGGATAATTGTTTTAACTGTGAAGTTGGCTTATGTTATTTTGTAATATATTTTAATATTAATAAGATATTTCATATTTAGCATGCTATGATTATATCAACCTAGAAAAGGGAGGGATCACTTTGGCTCAGCAGTTGGAGAAAGTATCAAAGGAGAAGTAGGTTCTGAAAGATAAAAATTGAGCCAAATTTTCTCATGTGGTAACATGCAAAGGGAAATTGAGTCAGAGACAGAACTTGAACAAAAGTCAGTGGTAATGGTCATCTGGTATGTGAATTGCTTGCAGTCAATTTTGCAGCAAAATTGAGAGTAGGAACCAAATTTCCCCCACTTCTGCATGCTCATTATACTCTGTCAACAGAGTGAGAAGGTCTTGCAGTTCATGCAATATTAGGCGAGTTGCCTATCCCCTTAAAATATAAATATAAATTTTATTCATAAAATATGTTTTATAGAAAGAGAACATATAGAGAATATAAAATGTGAGCAAGAGTGTTTTCTGAGGAATAGATAAACATGATTTTTATGTTGATATAGCTAAATGGTCAAAAGACCTGAATAGACGTTTCTTAAAAGAAGACATACAAATGGCCAACAGGTATATGAAAAAATGCTCAATATCACTATTCATCAGGCAGATGGAAATCAAAACCACAAAGAGCTATTACTGTACCTCAGCTAGAATGGCTATTATTAAAAAGATAAAAACATAACAAATGCTGGCATGAATATGGGAAAAAGTAAGCTCTTATACACTGTTGATGGAGATGTAAATTAGTACAGTCATTATGAAAAATAGTTGATGTTTCCTCAAAAATTTAAAAATAGAACTATCATATAATACAACAATCTCACTGTTGAGTATATAACCAAAGGAAATGAAATCAGTATTTTGAAGAGCTATCTGCACTCATATGTTTATGCCAGCACCATTCACAATAGCCAAGATATGGAATCAATCTAAGTGTCCATCGATGGATGAACAGATAAAGAAAATGTGGCATATGTACATAATGAAATCCCATTCGACTACAAAAAAGAATAAAATCCTGTAATTTATGACACCATGGATGGACCTGGAGGACACTATGTTAAGTGAAATAAGCCAGGCACAGCAAGACAAACACCACAGAATCACACTCAGATGTGGGCTTTTTATTAAAATGTTGACCTCATAGACGTGGAGAATGCAGTAGTGGCAACTAGAGACTAGCCAGTTAGGGGTTCAGGAGAGATTGATCAAAGGGTACAATGTTACAATTAGATATGAGGAATAAATGGTGGTATTCTATTGCATAATAGGGGCACTATAATTAATAATATTGTATGATATATTTCAAAATATCTAGAAGATATGATTTTGAATGCACTTACCACAAAGAAAAGATAAACGTTTGAGGTGATAGATATACTAAATATTCTGTCTTCATCATTACACAATGTATACATGTATTGAAACATCACATTGTACCCCATAAATATGTAAACTTAGTAGGTATCAATTAAAAAGAAAACAAAAAATTAAATAAATAGAAAAGGAAGTACCTCCAAACTATATATTTCCTAACCAGCTCATAAGGACAGACTCCTGCTCACTAGTTCCATTTGGGATATCTACTCTTATGAAACTACCCTTGCACACAAGATCCTCGTTATCTCTACAAAAATATATTCATAAAGTGCTTAAGATCATTTGAAGTAATAATTTGCTTGAGGGATAAATATAACTACCTTAATTGAATTATGATTTGAGTCAATAGCAAATTTACAGTTACCTTCAATCTGGCAAAAACAAAGACAAGATTTGGATACACACACACACACACACACACACATTCTTACTGAAGAGCTACGATTTCACCTCTTGGGCAAGTCTGGTATTAATGCTCTCTACATGCTTCTAACTGTGATCTTGCTGGGGCCACTTGCCTAAAGTAAACCACTTCTTTTTAACCAAAATTGAGCAAAACATTGATTCAATTTCATGGTGTTTCAACATGCACCTTTTAGAAATGATGAAGTAAGGGAAACTAACCCCAAATCAACTTCTAAAGCCCATTGAAGTATGCTTGTTTGCATATTTTGGCTTTATAGGATAACACACTCCAGAGAACTGCAGAACAAAAGCAACATGAACTTCTGGGCTGAATGAGATGCAGGGTTGCAGCTGATGTTTTCTTGTACGGTTCATTCAAAACTCACATGGTAGCTAAACTGTTGCGGATAGGTCTGTCATAGACCAGCATTTTTATATTTGAGAGGACAAGCAGGTTCAAAAATATTGAATGAGGAAACTGTTAGTTCAAGGCCAATTGAAGTGTGCTATTTAGAAAAATGCATCCTAGGTAGGTTTGAGCTCTTGGTACTTAATTAGTGCTGTTTCGATCTCACTCCTCTACTTCATGACCCATCTTTCCGATATAAAAGTAGGAATCTTTATAAAATAAATATTGATGGCTTATTCAGTGTAAGATTTCAGCTTGTGAGGGCTAATGGAGAGCCAAATGACCTAGAAGTAGTGGACTTTGGCGCAGAAGAAAAGGAAAAAAAACATCTGTTGAGTGATTGACAGCTCAGATTCTGAGGGGAAAAACACTCCGACTTGTTTTTGAAAGCACAGATAATAATGTACTTCTGAATATTCAAGCACATCCTGTTATTTTAAAGTTTAAGTATGACTGAGTAAAAGAATCATAAAAGTAAATTTAAAAATAGAGTTCAAACCAAGAGAATCAGGTAGAATTTTTTAATACTCAAATTACAATTCCATACTTTCAAAAGTTATATATCATACTTGAAAAATTTCAAAGGTCTCTGTTATACAGATCAAGGTCAAAACCTTTGGTAAGAGAAAGTTGTGAGTGTTAGTATTATGCAAATTTTTCCTCAAAATTTATGCATGTTTGGGCATAGCTCATTTAGCAGTTAAGAACTGCTATAACCTGGCTGGGCACTGTGGCTCATGCCTGTAAGTCCAGCACTTTAGGAGGCCAAGGTGGGAGGATTGCCTAAGCCCCCAGCAGTCAGAGACAGGCTGGGCAATATAGTAAAACCCTGTTTCTAAGAAAGGAAGAAAGGAAGAGAAAGAAGAGAAAGGAAGCAAGGAAGAAAATTATCCCAGCATAGTGGTGCATACCCTGTAGTCCAGTTACAAGGGAAGTTGAAGCAGGAAGATTGCTTGAGCCCAGGTGTTGGAGGCTGCAGTGAGCTATGATCATGCTAATGTGCTTCAGCCTGGGTGACAGAGCAAGATCTTGACTCCAAAAAGAAAAACAAAACTGCTATATAACCTGATAAATGAAAAGTTATATTAAAGAGACCTCATTTTTTGATGTTGACCAATGTAATTAATTTTATGAAGTCCATCTTTTTTTACACAATGTAATTTTAATTGTCTATAAATAAGAATAAGTGGCATGTTTACTTGGCACAAATGTAAAATAATTACACTTTGGCCCACATGTTGGACACAACTTTATAGCGCTATCATTTTTTTTAAAAATCCCAAACATTCAAAATGATTTAATCTTTAGAGATACATGAGCAAACACTAATTTGTAAAAATAAGTGGCTGCAAAGAAAAGGTGCTCAACCTTAGCCTGCGATTTAAGTTCCCATTCAAGATTCTATATTCATTTTTTTCGTCTAAATGAGAAACATTTTTATAACACTATATAGACCCTGTTCCACAAATATTAATATGAATTCACTAATCACCATTCGACCCCTATTGTATCTTATCAAAGATGCCGAAATTAGGCTGAGCTTAAATCATTTGTCCAAGGTTACACAGCTAGCAAAAGGCAGAGCCAGGATTAGAACCCAGGAAATCTGGCTCCAGAGACCTAGTTCTCAAAGAACACTCTACAATACCTGTACCATACATAGATCCACTGAAAAGATTGGGTGAGATTGCAAGCTGCAGAAAGAGAAAATGCCATCAAATTTGAACCTCTGATAATATCTAACTAACATTCTTTAGTTTGTTAAGCATGAAGAAAATCATTGAACATGTTTGCCATCCAGTTTCAATTTTCATTTCTGATGGAATTTTCATTGCTGATCAATGTTGTACCATTTACAACCATCTCAGTTATTTTTTAGGGAAAAGAGGGCATCTTTGTCAAATATTCAAAAATGTAATACAGTTTTTCAATTTTATTGAAGGTATTTGTTTGCTTTTGTGATATAGTAACATTATTACAGACCCTGAAAAGGCAAATTAAAGTTGCTTAGTTATTTAGAAATTAGGGGGAAAAAACCCTGAAACTACTTCTAAACTGTTATATTTGACAGTTATTTAGCACATGGAATCTATTTCTCAAAATCTATGTAGTCATTAATTGCCTCCATCACAATGTTTATACCAAGATCTCACTTTGGAAGAACGTTATCATATTTGCATTTTACTTTTCATTGCCCTCCTGGTCATTCCCATATTAAGAATCTGCTCAGAGCAGGTGTATCTAAGCTCCGCCTGGCATTTCACTAAGAGTGGTTCACATGTACTGTAGTAATGTACAGGCTCACACATATAGGTAGGCCTGAGTATAAAAATAAAAGACAAAAATCAGTGTATTGCTACAAAATTTTAAACGGATGCTAGTTTTCTTAAAAGTATATTTTAGAGGCCGGGCGCGGTGGCTCTCGCCTGTAATCCTAGCACTCTGGGAGGCCGAGGCGGGCGGATTGCTCGAGGTCAGGAGTTCGAAACCAGCCTGAGCAAGAGCGAGACCCCGTCTCTACTTTAAATAGAAAGAAATTAATTGGCCAACTAATATATATAGAAAAAATTAGCCAGGCATGGTGGCGCATGCCTGTAGTCTCAGCTACTCGGGAGGCTGAGGCAGAAGGATTGCTTGAGCCCAGGAGATTGAGGTTGCTGTGAGCTAGGCTGATGCCACGGCACTCACTCTAGCCTGGGCGACAAAGCAAGACTCTGTCTCAAAAAAAAAAAAAAAAAAAAAAAGTATATTTTAGAAAAAAGAAAAAAATTATTTTAAGGACTCGATAAAAGTAAGTTAGCATGATTGTTCAAATGAATACTTTTTTGATATCGATGTCTTTGGATATTTTATGCAATATAATTTAGTATTTGCAATTTACTGTAGGGTTTCTTTACCAATTTGAAATATTTGGAAAGGTATAAAACAATGCAATTTGATCCCATCATTTATAGGAAGCCGTGAAATATCTTCTTAGAAATGGACCTGGGAAAACATTGTCTAAAGAAATAATCGTAAATGCCTATAATTTTCTGGGGAAGATCCAATGGACATCTTAAATGTGGATTATATTATAAGCCAAGTATTTGGACACAAACTTTATAAATCATTATGACTGCTCAGATGTGTCTAACCTTTCCCTTGAAATAAAAAGTTCTTGTTTTAATGCTCATCTAGAAGGAATATTGAGTCACAGAAACATTTTTATGGTCTCATATCAGAAATTTTGGGAACAAAGATTTCCAGCATATGCTTCTGGGGGTGGACTCAGGCTGTTTCCACTTACGGTGGTAGGTAAAGGGGAGTTGGCGTGTGCAGATCACATGAGTTGGTGTGTGCAGGTCACATGGCAAGAGAAGAAGCAAGAGCAGGGAGAGGTGCCAGGCTCTTTTTAACAACCAGCTTTCTGGGGAACTCTTATGGGAACTAGTAGCATGAGAACTCACTCAATAACTCCCCTCCCAGGGAGGGCATTAATCTATTCATGAAGAATCCACCCCCATGACCCAAAAGCCTCCTACTAGGCTCTACCTCCAATCTTGGGGATCAAATTTCAACATGGGGTTTGAAAGGTCAAATATCCAAACTGTAGTAGCGGGCCACTGCAGAATCTTCCAGCGGAACAATATAAATTCTCTACGTTTGCTGTCATGCTATCTGGATATCAGATTTAGTAAATTATGCTGTCTTTTTTCTTTCCTTGCTTATACTTCATAATAACCTCCCTGAGTGAACATAATTTGCTTCACTCCACCTCATCACAATTGCTATGTATAGGATCAAGAATCTCGTTAAAATCAGACAAGTCTTTCGAAATTCAAGGTTTTTGAGACCCTGAAATAAATACAATATAGATAATTTTACTTTTACTATATACTATTAACTCTACTAAAGCATTTATATTACATTAAAGATAACATAAAATGTGAAATGGAAATTTAAAGAAAGGAAATAAGCAAGACAAATAATTTCATAAGCCTTTTGAGAGTCCACTGATTAATTTCATTGTTCCTTCCCATGTTCACATTTTACTTCACATTTGAATAATGCCACTTTTATCACTTTTATAAGATTTTCATAAACACTTTTTCACATTTAGAATAGTCTGCAAGGTTGGTTATATTAGTCACCAAATGCTTTCAATTAATGGTATTTCATATTTTAACTAATGCCATTGAGTATCGGCTATTTACTCCAAGACACGTGAGAAAATTCTATTGGACTATTCTTTAAGTGATACAGGGAAAATTATAACTACAAAACAGAATAGAAGAAACTTTCTTAGTTTTCAGCACTATGTATTTCCTGATTAGAAAGAATTTTGCGTATGTTTGAAGAATAATGTCACCTGTCATAATAACTTCCCTCCAATAACTTTTGATGCATCTGTGAGAAAACCACCAGAGTTTTGTTTAGAATAGTTTAAAGTTTTCATAAGGCAAACAAACAAACAAACAAAAAATAGACAACATAGTTTATGAGTGACCATAAGCATTCATGGGCAAAAGTGAAAGGAGTTTGAGAGAGGAGAGTTTTACAGTCCCATTACCTAAGGAATAACAATTAGTATTTTAGGACACATTTCAATGAAAATATTCTGTATTTGGGGACATGTCCCTCCCTCATTTGGGTCACAGATAAGAATTGAAGAGTTCTGAGGCCTAACTCTAGAAGAAAGCATAAATTCCTCCTTGGAAAAGTAACACACCATGCTAAAAACTACTCTTACATGATCAAAATAATATCCTATCTTATATTTTTTAATATGGTTACTTTATTTAGTTCTTATTGCCATTTTAATAATCAGGTTTTGGGGGAAAAGACTTCTGGAGGAACTCCATTCTGCTAAGCAGTGCTTTCTCTTGCTCATTAAAACTGATCCAATAATGCTTTTGTAGCTTATTACTAGAAAAATAAATGTTGCTTATAATTAATTGAAGCTCTAATGTTTAATGTCTATAAAAAGCCTGAGACACTTATGTATTGTGACTGGAATGAGATCTTGTTAATTAATTTTATTGTGTTTGGACAGACAGAAAAAGGTTTTGAAATGAGAAAAAAAAAAAACAAGTCACTTAAATTTGTTTCTTGTCTTGCCAAGTCTTTCTTCTGAAATAGAAGAGAATCTCTACCATTTAATCTGAAAATGTACTCAAGAGTATTAAAATGCATTTGTCTGAAAGAGAATCACACATCCAAGGAAAGCAGTAGATTCTACTTGTCCTCTTTTTAGAGTCAACTTAAAAAATTCCATGAGCTAACTCATTTCTCCCATGATGCATTTAAAATTAATAATGGTTTACAAAATATAAAATCCAAGTTTTCCTTTTAGTCTCTAGGAACATTAGTATTTATGGCAACATATATGTGCATGCACCGTTTATATTCAATTCATATATTCCAATTTATATTCCAATTTGTATATCCATTTATATTCCAATTTGTATATCCATTTATTCATTTAGCACACATATGCCTGAAACCATATAGGACATCGGTGAGCATGACTTAGAGTGATAGATTTCATGACTTTCTTAAAGACAGACTGTTCAAAGCAAACTTTTTAAAAAGTAGAAATGTCAATCATTTTGACACATAAAAGATTCACTATTGTCTTATTTTCCCCATATAGCCATATTATCCATAGGTATCTTATCTTCCATTCTCTTAACTTAGGATGCCTATATTATAATTTTCTTTAAACTTATCCACCTGATAATTCATTACTATAACATGTTTTGGGGCAATTTTTATGCAGATTTTGCTTGGGTCAGTAATCAATAGCTTAAGAAATAGTTGTTTTTCTTTATCATACACAAAGTCACCAGACATATGCCATGAACAAAATGATGGTGAAATAAACATATAATGCTACACTTTCCATACTTCTTTTTTGTCCATTCAGTCCTGCCATGAGACTGATACTTTTCACGGCATATCTTCTTTCTGTTACACCTAGTTGTCTTCTCTCCACAGATCACCTGATCAACTTCCTTCTTCTTTATACCCTCATGTTCTCATCAAAATTGACCTTTTTTGGAATGATCAACTTCTCTCTAATTCGTAGGGTAAATTTTTTTTAAGGTTGAACATCAAGTTTTAATCTCAAAACCTTTTATCCAGTCCTCAAATTATTAACATGGAAAGGAATGATAAACTGCAATTTTATCATTACTGTATCACTGTGTAACAAGCCCTTGTTACAAAATCTCCATCTACTGTCTCCAAAAAACCAATAGAAAAACAATTTTTAATCTAACAAACCCAGTGTAACATTTCCATGGGATGAATTCATGGTAGAAAGTAAGGCTCTGTGCCACAAACTCTTTAGAGTGGACACATCCATATTTTAATAGTGATTTCTTGAGACAGTTTTGTATCTTGAACTGATAAATATTTTCTTTCAAACTTTTATTATGAACTTTTCAAACATATATCAAATTTAAAAGGTAACACAATGAACCTTCATGTAGCCATTATGTAACATGCACAATTTTCAAGGTTTTGCGAATTGTATTTCATTTATCACCATATCTCATTTTCTGGAGAATTTGAAAGTATGTCCCAGACAACCCATAATGTCACCTGTTATAAATACTTCACAATGCAGCTCTAAATAATTAATATGTTTTAACACAACCACAATGCCAATAGCACCTCTAAAAATTAACAATAATTTCTTAATATCATACCTAGTTGTCTCAAAAATGCCACTTTACGGTTGGCTTGATCATATCATTATCCAGAAAAGCTCTTTGTATACCAAAGTCAATATTTTAATGGTAGATATTTCTGACTAGATAGAAAAGTTGTGTCATAGTATCTAGCATATTGCAAGATAAAAAGAATGGAATACTGCTTAATGCTTACTATTAGGTGGCCCAGACACTATGGGCTCAAATTAGAGGCTGTGCTACTTAAAAGCTGTGTGATATTAAATAAATTCCTTAGCCTCTCTGGGCCTGTTTCTTCATATGTAAAATGGGAGTAGTGAGTATTAATGAGCATATATAGTTTAAAATAGTTCACATAGTTTTTTAGAAATAGTAATAAATGAATTTACATTATTACTTAATGGAGGTGTTATTTTCTTTGTGTGCTATGTATGTGTCCATGTGTGTCTGTGTGTGTGGGCGTGTGGGCGTGTGTGTGTGTGTGTGTGTGTTCATCTTAGGATATGAAAAACTTAGGCATTAGCCTATCAGGGAAAAATAATCACAAGAGAACTATCTCTTCTTCTTGAACTTCACTTGCAGAAGGAAGGCATTTCCAGATAGATGTATTGCCCAAAGTTTGAGAAGTATGGTCAAATAAAAACTTATCTATGGCAGCTTTCCAATGTGAAAAGAGATTGGAAACTTTTCCAATCTCTTGGAAATGTGAAAAGAGATTGGGGAACTTTCCTGGTAACTTCCATGCTAACATGTGTGCTCTGAATACTTGGCATGGATATTCCACCTGTGTGAGTATAGCATGGAGACAATGCTAGTGTGTGCCAGACGTTCTTATGAAATCCAGGTAGTTAGAAGTTTGATCCTAATTTGTTTGAAAACAAAACAACAAAAATTGAAATTGTGTTCATTAAATCAAGGATACAAGAGTGCCATCTACTGCTCAAATTCCATAAACTACAGACACATGGCCCTTAGAAACTCAGTATATGTTAGAGCGGGCATGTTATCACTGGTATACAACATTTACAAAATACAGAAAACATGACAATTATCTAATTTTATATCATTTCATGATAAAGTATAACCTTATGTTTATTCTGATGTCATAATTTTCTTTTGATCAGATAGTTATATTTCTTGTGTATTATTTTCAGTTTTTCCTGAGATTTTGTTTTGTGTGTCATAATAAAACACCATCACCATCTGATGAACCCTTGGTAAATTAAAGGCAAAATTCCAATAATATGGAAATGAAACATATTAGCAAATAATAGTGATAGTATTAATAATGGCTAATATATTTTGGGTGCTTATTATAAGTCTATGTACTTTGCTCTTTACTTTTATTATCCCATCTAATACACGGATTCCATGAATGAGGTATTATATCCATTTTGCAGGTGTAATTAAATATTAAAGAGATTATTTGTGCAACATTGCACTGCCAGTAAGTGTGGAAGAAGTGGAAGACATTTTGATAGGTGTGATCATCATGAGATGACATTGAGCTGGATTATATGCCACATAATTGCAAAGTACTTCAGTGGTGCCAGCCATCAAACTAAAACGAAAATGCCCACCAATTAGAGATAACAAAATATGACATTTGTCTACTTGTGACCTTGTAGGTGCAACCACCTTGAATGCCTATCACATACAATTTGTAACAAAAATTTTATGACATATATTTAACATATATAACATATATTTATATATGTTAACATATATTTTTGTTATATATTTATAACAAAAATTGATACAAACCACAACCTTATCAAGTTATCTAGAAATATCTTGTGTTTATAAAAGGACATTTATTATTTTTAAAAATATTTGTTTAAGTAATAAAAGTACTGGTATCTCTTTCACTCTAGACCAGAGTTTCTCAATCTGGGGCAGATAAATCTTTTCTATAGAGGGCTATACTTTGAATTGCAGGTTGGATATTGTCTTCAACTATCCATGCCCAGGATAAGAGTGATAAAACATGTGTGATGGTCCTTAGAAAAGGTCCTCTGTTAATAATCTTCCCCTTCTTATTTTTATATCAACTCATTCCAAAATACTATTGAAAATATACACAATGGGGAAGGGCAGTTGTGAATAAAACTAAGTCCCTACTCTATTGTACTTATAGTCTAATGAAAGTGAAACATTACTTTTAGTCAACTATTATTTCATGGCAGAAATAAATTTCAACATTATATCATTTATGTTATGATACAACATTTTCTGCAAAAATCTGATTCTAAGACTTTTATAATTGTAAAGGCAATTCACAGTATATGGTGAGTGCAGCCTAGAGTTTTATAGTTTTGACTTAATTTATGTTGTTTTTAGAAAATTATTATCTAATTCTAGATGGGACATTTCAATAAACTGACAACAAAAAATAAACAATTATCTCCTTATTACTGATATAAAGGAATTTTATTTTTTACTGTCAGATGGTAGAAAGGAATTATGAGTAAAACAAAGATGCGGAGAATGAACAAAGATAATCTAGATGGTAAAAGAAAAAGGAAGCAATAGGGCATAGGGCATAGTAGGGGGGGAGTTGACTGAATTTTAAAAGATAATTTTAGTATACTTTTTAACTTGCTGTGTGACTGTATGGGTTCATAAATATTTTTTAAAAAATAAAACAATGAATAGTTGAACAAACTCTCAGTCTCACTTCCCTCATATACAAAGAAAAGAATTATATATATATATATATATATACACACATATATATATATATATACACATATATATATATGTGACATTTTTACACCTCTTGGTATCATTCAAGAAACATGAAGAATAAGTGAACTAGTGAGTTTGGATATAGTTTATTTGTAAAAAAAATATAAGATGTATATTATATAAATTCTCTCGGCTTTCCAATCAAATATATGTAAATTTTCAAAAAGATACATAATTTTCAATAGCACTTATAAAAGACCTTGGTCATAGCCTGAGAAGATTTTAAAATCACTGTCTGATCATTCCTTTTCATGTTTTCCAAATTATTTTTAACAATCTTTACTAAACATAGGGTTTAATATTTCTTTACTAAACACAGGGTTCAATATTTCTATTTGCAAATTTCTTTATTAGCATGCTTTTTATCTTTGCATTTGACCTAGTCTTGGTCATATCAACCATAGTTCCAGAATTCAAGAAGTACTTTTTGGTGGCTAGAAATTATTGGTATCTTTTGACTTCTTTTTAATAAAGTAGCTCACAGTTCTTTTCCATTTACATTTGTGACTTTTCTTTACCTTTGTGAAAACAAAACAAGTAGAAACAAAACAATGCAAGCAGACACATTTGTATTAGCAAGTGGAATTAATTTTTCGGGTCCATATAATTTTGCCTATAAGCAGCTGTTCTGTACTAAACTGATGGGCTATGTCATAGGGTCTCAGAAAGCTATGCATAAATTCAAATTCATTAAATTTAACATAATTTCCCTCAGTAGAGCAAGAATCCCATGTGATGAAGCAACCAAAGTAACAAATATGTATGTGTTATTTTATTATATGTGTGCCAAATTTACACACATTTGGGGAGGACTTATGATAATATACAGGTGACTAGCTGAATGGCATTTATTATTATTTGATTTTTGGGAAGAAAACATACTTAAATATACCAAAAAATATATTCTAAACACCAAACACTAAAATAATGGAATAGATATGGGTGAATTTTATAAAGCTTTTCAATGCACAATGGTAATCTAACAATCTAAGGGAAAATTGTAAAGTATCCTTTTAGAAAATGAAGTTTCTTCTGCAGAGTTAAAAACTCACCTTATTTAAACTGCTTTGTATGTTCATGTTCTGGTGTATTGGGTTTTCTTCAAGAGAAGCACTAATTTACTTTGTAATGTGAAGAAACTTTCTACTAGTATTTACAAGCTCAATGCTGCCTTGTCTTGTGAAACATGTTATTAACTGTTAATCCACACAACACCCCTTGTTAAATAGGTCATTATTATTATCTTTATTTTCCAGCTGAGGAAACACACCAAGAGAGGTCACGGAGTGAGTCAGGGCCAGGATTAGCAATGAAAAGCACCCAGTTGTCAGTGCTTTCTTTGGTCCACGTGGCCATGTTAAATAGGTGAGATGGTTCGCCTGCATAGCCACAAAGAACGGGAGCCCGCCCAGGGCTTGTATAACCAAACTCCTCATAAAGGCAGCCTGTGTAGTCCTTGCCTCTGGACTTCATACAAGTTACCCTAAATTTGAATTGGTGGGGCCCTCACTAATATTCTTGACCTAGTTCCTGAACGTTGCCCTTACTATTCCTCACCTCATGTCACCATCGTACAGAAACCCTATGAGTTTACCTGCGGTTTGCTCTACTCTGAGCCCATTTCTGAGGAGGGAAAGGTAAATAGTACTGAGGGGATTTTACAACCTGGGCTGATATTTCTGGAGGGACTAAAATCTGTGTTAATTCTCTTGAAATAACTAGACAAATTTATAATATTTGCATTTTTCTTATCTAAATGAGAAAAATGAATACCAATATAATAAAATCTAAAATTCTAGATAGTGGCTTGGCAATCGATATGGTATTGTATAGTATTCTTTGTGGAATATTGATAGTGAAGCCATAAATTGTATGAATAATTTAACTTCTAGTTGTTAAGAAGACTTTCACTGTAGTTAGCATTTCGACCGTAAAAAGAAATATGATCAAGAGAATACAAAGAAATGGTGGAAATGGCAGGAAATGGTGGAAAAAAAACCCTTAAGAACATCTAACAGCAAACAAAACTGAAACTGTTGTAACTACATAGCTTTCACAATTTTTAAAATGTGGAAGGCCTTTGTTACTAATGATATTTATCAAAATATATTCTTATTTAATTAATCTATTATTGTACTGGGAAATAAAGACATTTGTTCAAAGTAGCATGTAGAAGTGGACTTATTGCTAAAATATCCTATCAATATTAGATAATATCAAATATATTTGGAATAATTGATGAAATTTGTAAAACATTTTTGCTTTGTATAATGAAATATGGTTTAAGTCAGTTTTTCTTTAATTTGGATAGAAAAACATTCCCCGGGGAAAAATAATAAAATATACCAAAGAAAGAGAAAAAAAAACAGAATTCAGACTGGGCTGATATTTACAAAAGCAATTGAATATGTTGTTAAAGTCCTTCGACTAAAAAACAAAAAGTCCTGGCCAAGAGGGCTTCTCTCTTGAATGTTTTCAAAAAATTAAGAAGAATTATAATAATTCTACACAAACACTTTCAGAGAAGACAAAAAAGAAGAACAATTCTCTGCCTAACTTATGAGGCTGGCATAGCCTTTACTCTAAAACTTAAAAAGGAGATTATGAGAAAGGAAAATTACAAGCAAGTTTCTTTTAGGAACATAGTTGAGTCATATATACACTCACTTGATTTATAAAAAAGATGACATTGCACTGCTGTGAGGGAAAAGTTAGGTTAATGAATCTTGAACCTTAGATCCTTAGCACACAAAAATTAATTCCAGATGAAGTATAGATGTAAATGTGAACTCTAAAACAATATAGGTTGTAGAGAATTATATATGTAGGTATCTTTATGACTAAGATAGTAATGTTTTTTTAAAAGGACACAGAAAGCACTAGGCAAAAAATAACAACTGATATTATATCTCATACAAATTAAGATCTCCTGTTTATCAACATATCCCAAGAAGATAGTTAAAAAGGCAAAGTGGAAGAAAATATTTGATACATATATTATGTCATATATGAAATATAAACAGAATGTATAAAGAATTTTTACAAATCAAGAAAAGGAAAGATAGACAGCCCAATAGAAAAAAATAGGTAAGGGATATTCTCTGAGCAGGCATTTCACAGAGAATATTCAAATGGCTAATAAGCACACATAAAAGTGCTCAACACCTTCAACCAACAGGTGTGTATGAATGAAAACTACAATGTCACACCACTATATGAAAGCCAGAAATGCCAGGGGTTAAATATTGCCAATGAGAGTGTCAATTGGTACAATTTCTTTAGAAAGCTGTTTAATGGTATTTCCTAAAGCAAAACATACAAACATCTATAGCACAGCAATTATACTGGACTTGGAAACATGTACATATGTGCAGTGAAGACATGTACAAAAAAGTTGACAGCATCATTATTTGATATAGTGAAAAACTAGAAACAATCCAGATATCCACGAATAGTAGAATGGATACGACTTTAGACTATTGATCCAATGGAATATTACAAAATTAAAAGGGAATAAAAATGAGAAATCTACCATTAATATAAGTAGTCTAATATTAATATAAGCAACAACAGGCAAAACCTCATCAGCATAGTGTAAGTGAAAGAAATCATATGCAAAAAATACTTACTGTATGATTGGATTTATACAAATGCCCCAAACAGACAAAACTAATCCGTGTGATAAAAGTCATAATAATTGTTCTCTTCATTCTCTTGGTGGGGGGAGGCAGGGCTGGGAGGGTAGAGAATGTTGACTATGAAAACACAAGGGACACTTATGATAATATTCTATATTTTGATTTGTGTGATGTTTACAAAGATGTGATTAGTATATAAAATAAGCTGAATGCTTCAGATTTTATATACATATGAATTTGTTATGCATCAATAGAAATATTAAAAATCAGAGATCGTTTCAAAGACAAAGGACATACATTTGCCTCTTTTTAATGATTATGTAACAATGTCTTTAAATTCAAGGAACAAATCCAATCTAAGTATATAAGGTGAAGCTCAGGGGAAGACCATTGTTTAATCCTTATACCAAAATTTAATAATCTCTATTCAATTCCTATTGTTTGCTGATAAATATTTTCTTGTTAACTGCTGTTCATAGATGCCAGTTATTTTCAGATGAGATAAAAAACTCCCTCCCATAAGTATATATTGTCTTTCTTACACTCAGGCAACTACTTCACAAATAAATTCCCAAATCCAAAAACATATTAATCCAGCCAACATATTACCATTATTATAAAAAATAAATCCAAAGTACACATTTCCCTTGCCATGAACCAAATTCAAAGTGTCCACGTTATCTGTAGTGAAGCTTGAGTGAGTTTTATTCTCTTCTTGGTTCAGAACACCAGAGGGACCCTTTCACGCCAGCTGCTTGCTGCAGGAGCCAAACACAGAATGAAACAGCAAATTATGAAGCCACCAGTGCTACCTCCCGCTTAAACACCCTGCCCTGTTATCAAATACCATACTGTTCCTCATTCCAGCACCCTCCCCTTGGACTGGAGAGCCAGTATTTTAATTTCAAGCACTCTATCCCATAATGATGATAACAAAATAAACCAAGTTTTCTAAGTCCACTCCCTGGATGGAAGCAGAGATATGCTTAACTTTGCACACTATTACCATGTCCTGAGCTAACTTTATTATAGTCTCCATGGTGATCATTAATAGTTTTCTGGCTAATCAGTGTCGTTGAGGTTCCCGCCCACCCCCGACAATTCCATGTCTGTGTCCATTTAGACACAGACATTCTATTTTAGTCCCTTGCCCACCACACTCTTTTACCAAATTTAGGATGAAAGACAAACAGACCTGGTTCTGTGGAGGATTGTCACTCTCTATGCTGCTCTGAGCACTGTGGCAATAAGGACATAGACCCCATGATAGTTTCATTATCATGAGTTAAAGGTTATATTTGTTTCTAAAGACAAGTACATTCATTCATTCATTCATTCGTTTTGTGCGTTGGAATTAGAGGATAAGAAATTTCCCTTTTCATTCAGTTCATATTGTAGAGGCATAATGTACAGCAAGACCTCCTCTGACCCGTATATTGGCTGAGTCTATCACAAGCAACCCAATAATACAATCCCATATTTTAGTAGCAATTAAAAGAATTAAAAAAGTTTGGCACTGAACAGAACATAAATCACATTCTGAAAGAACTGTATCAATGAAGATATAAAGGCTAAAAAAAACCCACTACAACTTAACTTAAGTACTCAGTTGCTATCAAGTAATGTCTCTATTTTATTAGTCTGTAATAAAGGAAAACAAACAAATTGGAGTAATTTTCTAAACTCTGGAATACTGGGTTGTACTAGTTGACAAAAAGATTCCACAAAATATTTTAGAAGTACTAAAGGAGAACAATAGTATTTTTATACTAATAATAAATTAGAAAATAAATTATTTTAAAATAATTTATCTTTATTATGTGAGATTTGGAGGGGACAAACATCCAAACTATAACAGATGAGACTATTAGAGTAATAATTTCTAAGATAATCAACTTAGGGTACAATTCCTCACCAGCATGATATTTGGCAGGATATATTTTATTTACATATATATGTATACACACAAATATGTGTACAAAAATACATGTGTGCATACATTTTCACTTTTTGAGAACTGAAAAGTCACGATAGCCTCACTAATTTAAGAGAACACATCACTCTAGTCTAGAATTTTTTAAGCAAGACCCAAAGATTAAAAAAAAAAAAAAGACCCAAAGATTTCAGAAGATTCCAGAAGTTCAAGGATTTGTAAGCCTGCTGCTATTTGTGAAGTATTTGGTATGTGCATACATATGTACATATGTGTACACTTTTGCATTTTTAAATATAGTGAGTTTATAGCCTTTACTACATTCTCAAAGGGGTTCTTCACCAAGAAGAGTTTAAGCATTAGTGTCCTATACTCAAGATTGTATTATTTGCTCTACTCACTCTAAAAAAATAGCTACTTTCTTTTCTTTTTGTTTTTTGGGAGAATGGTCAAAATATGAATCTCTTGCATAGAATAATGTATAGCCTATAACTCTTCAAAGTTAAAATTTTCATAACCAAAATCTGGACAAAGGTGAGCTAGGTCAAGCACCAATCAAGTTTAATTCCCATAGCATAAATTCTCCATATTTAATTCATCAGTTTTGCCAAGTCCAATAGAATTATTTCAAAAGCAGTAACACAAAACTAAATGTGCACAGTGTCTTTCAGGGCCTGAATCTATTCAGGCAACCATTGCCAAATAGTATATTTCACTTAACTGTATCACATTGGCACTATTATATAAAGAGCTATAGGAAATAAGTTGTGTTGACTATTGTCAGCCTAAATATCTTTCAATTGTAAAATCTGTTGATCTTCTGATAACATCATCCAAGAGTATTATCAATTTGTCTGCCATATCTGTTTATTTTTTGTCTTAAATTTTTTCTAAGATGTAAGTTGCTGAAGCCAAGGACTTTGTCTGATTTGTAAAGTGTGATAGATACAATAGCCTGTCACATGCTTTATATTTTCCAACTTCTCTCCGAGATGACTTCCTATCCTGCAAAAACCAGAAAGTTTACAACCCTTTTCTTTTTCTTTTTTTATTTCAGCATATTATAGGAGTACAAATGTTTAGGTTACATATATTGCCTTCGCCACACCCAAGTCAGAGCTTCAAGCCTGTCTATACCCAGATGGTGCACACCACACCCATTAGGTGTGAATATACCCATTCCCCTCCCCCCACCACCTGCCCAACACCCGATGAATGTTATTACTGCATATGCACATAAGTGTTGATTAGTTAATACCAATTTGATGGTGAGTACATGTGGTGCTTGGTTTCACATTCTTGTGATACTTTACTTAGCAGAATGGGCTCCAGCTCTATCCAGGCTAATACAAGAGATCACCATTGTTTTTTGTGGTTAAGTAGAACTCCGTGGTATACATATACCACATTTTATTAATCCACTCATGTATTGATGGGCACTTGAGTTGTTTCCACATCTTTTCAATTGTGAATTGTGCTACCATAAGCATTTGAGTGCAGATGTCTTTATTATAAAATGTCTTTTTTTCCTTCGGATAGATGCCTACTAGTAGGATTGCTGATTCAAATGGTAATTGTATTTTTAGCTCTTTGAGATGTCTCCAAATTACTTTCCACAAGGGTTGCACTAATTTGCCATGCCACCAGCAGTGTAAGAATGTTCCAATCTCTCCACATCCATGCCAGCATTTGTTGTTTGGTACTTTTTGATAAAGGCCATTCTCCCTGGAATTAAGTGTTATCTCATTGTGGTTTTGATTTGTATTTCCCTGATAGAGATGTGAGCATTTTTTCGTATGTTTGTTGGCCATTAGTTTATATTCTTTTGAAAAGTTTCTGTTCATGTCCTTCATCCACTTTTTAATGCAGTTGTTTGATTTTTTTCTTGCTGATTTTCCTGAGTTCTATATAGATTCTAGTTATCAGCCCTTTATTAGAGGTGTAACATGCAAATATTTTCTCTCTTTCTGTATGTTGTCTGTTTGCTCTAATGATAGTTTCCTTGGCTGTGCAGAAGCTTTTTAATTGGATCAGGTCTCATTTATTTATTTTTGTTGTTGCTGTGATTGCCTTTGGGGCCTTCTTCATAAACTCTTTCCCTAGACTGATGTCTATAAGAGTTTTTCCAATATTTTCTTCTAGAATTCTAAAAAACCTTTTCTATTATAGAACATCTCCCAGGCAAGTTTCCAGATGTGATTTCTCTTGAATCATATGCATGCATCTATTTGAATTTGTAACTGTGTTAAATGGGGAAAGAAGCAGAGATGATAAGAGACATCCATTTTACTTGTGCGTATGTAGTAGGTATGATGAAGCCCTGGAGCCAGGGATTCTAGCATTTGCTTTCTGATCCCAGAATTGCAGCTAGGGTGCTGAAATACCACATTCATCAATTTAAAAAGTCTTCCTTTCCACATCTTCTTCATTCTGGCAAAGATGAGTGTCAGTCATAGGTGCCTAGCCATTCCAAAGATTTGGAAGGATCCAATTCTTTGTATTAAATCCAATTTTATTTTTTTGCTAAAAATAGAGTGGTTGGTTACTCACAATTTGTTTTTGACTGATACATGGGAACTCAATTTTTGTTGACTGACTGAATGAATACAGGGCTAAGGAAGTAAAAAATGCATCAACAAAGAAAACTACACTGCAAAGAAGGTTCACATTTTGGGTTCTCCAGAAAGCAGACTCTGAGGGAAGTTGAACTGTGATGTATTTGCACTGAAGGCATCAGCCAATAATACTGTGCAGGCGTCCTCAAACTACGGCCTGTGGGCCACATGTGGGTGTTTTTGCCCGTTTTTTTTGTTTTTTTTTTTTACTTCAAAATAAGATATGTGCACTGTGCATAGGAATTTGTTCATAGTTTTTTTAAACTATAGTCCGGCCCTCCAACATTCTGAGGGACAGTGTACTGGTCCCCTGTTTAAAAAGTTTGAGGACCCCTGCTGTAGGGGCTCTAGGTCTGGGTTGATACTTTAGAGTTGTGCAGAGTTAGGGTATATGGACAAGCTTTTATGCCCTTGCATCAGCAAGTAAATAGAGGTGGACTGATGTCCTTTCAAAGTGCATGAGCTTGGGCTAGGTGGTGCTCTTTTGGGGGTACTCTTCTGACTTGCTGACTCAGCTGGAGCAGTCAGCCACCAACACTCTCAGCAGCTGGGCAAATGAGTGGTTTAGTTCTGGGAAGAGGTAAGGGTGGATCTGGGCAACTCACTGAGGATTCATCTCACAAAGATCATTTAAAGGAAAAACAGCCATACAAGCTGAGACCAGAAAGCCTGGATTTAAGTATCCTTTCTTCCACTTACTAGCTATGGAAATTTGGACAAGTCATTTCACTCTGAATTTGTTTCATCATCCATAGAAATATTAATATGATAATAACATGTTATTATACATAACAATAATAAAACATATGTTAAAGGTTTATTGTGATATATGCAAACGAACATTGCATTCTGCAGATTATACTATTCAAATTCCAGTTGCTATTATTTTGCAGAAAGTTTGGCTCAAAATAACATTGCCTATTTTTAAGTCAATATTCACTTAAACCACACATACTAAAAACTGGAACGATAGAGGCAAAATTACAGAGAAAGCAAATCAAAGAAAAATACAGAATTTGGTTCAGCTATATTTTATTTATTCACTCATTCTTACATTTATTAATTTATCAAATGATATGCTAATGTATATACACTTTGTGAAAAGACCCAGATGTCATTAGAACACGCATGCCATGGTAGAGTTTGAACATGGGTAGACATTGACCTTCTTTGACTTTAAAAGAAAATAAACTATCCTACTCTCTGTGCCTGTGTTACTATACATGGACAGGCCTGGAAGAGCATTCCAAGTAAAAGTTATCAAGAGCTGGGTTCCCAAAACAAACCCCATACCCCATGAAACCTTTTCATCACTGTTATGTAGCATGTAATTTTCTTTAAAAAAAGACATTAAATTAAAACCATGCTGCCCTGTAAACTTTTCAACACACAATCTCCCACAATTCCACTTATATTTGAGGATTCGGTGCAGTAACCAGGGTTCTATGATGTATGTGCCAAAGACAGCATGCCAGGAGTGTGCGGGGGTAACATTTTGTACCACCTACACAATTTCCTTCATACCTCCTGTGACAGCTCCTACTGTCAGGAGAATTGATGGTCACCGAATAGTCATATATTCTTTACCCTCTGTCCACAAAAGTCAAGGACCAGTTTGGTTGCTAAAACCATGACATACCTCCCTTAAAAGGTGGCCAACCACTGGTTTAGTAAATACTGGGCTAAATTCTCCTGTTGTTCTCGCTACCCTCTAGATGAGCATTTTTTTTTTCTTTTTGTAAAGTGAAAATATACATGAGGAAGAGTACATATTAGGAATGTATGGCTCAATGAATTACGTAAGCCATTTTATGGCCTATGTTAACTCTCTTATGGCTACTAAGTTCACATTTAGTGTATTGAAAAAGTTAAAATCAAATAAGATTAAAACAAATAATGACATTTATAGTGTGTTGAATAGGTCCTTGGAGGCAATATGGGAGCAATACAAAGAATGAGATTGAAATTTAATTTGTAGATGACCATATCCAGAAGTTGTGGAAAACTAGCCCAATTATAGAAGTGTATTTTGAAAATATACCACAATTGCAAGCTGTACCAGTTATCCATTGCAAGCTGTATCCGTTAGCTATTCCAGTTAATAAAGCCACCAAAAACTTAATGAGTAAAAAGAATAATCATATTATTTGCTAAGGATATGGGCTAGACCAAGCTTGGCAGTTCACTTGCTGATCTTTCCTGAGAACACTCATGTGGCTACAATCAGCTGGTAGGTCAGCTTGAGGCTTCATCTGGGAACACTCATGTCTGCTCCACATGGTCTTATCGTCAAATGGGCCAGTGTGCTCAAGAGCAAGACAATCTGAGCCTCAATTCAGAAGGGATTTTCCTTGTGTCTGCTTGTATCTCACTTGCTAATGGCCACTGGCCAAAGCAAGTCACAAAGACAAACTCTGAACAATGAGGGAGGAACTACACAAGTGCAGGTATTATCCATTGAGAGCTGTCATTGTAACAATTGACCACACAAACTGACTCAATTAACTATGGTGGTATGATTAGTGGAAGTCTAAACAAAACTGATCCATCCACCCATGAGGATCAAATATATGGCTCCACTGCTAACTATAATAGCTGCGTGACTTCAGAAAGACTACTATCTGTGTTTCAGATTCCTCTTATGTGAAACAATGTAAAAACTGTTATCTTTTAGAGATAATGAGGGTGAGACAATTCTGCCTTAGGATCCACTTAAAAGTTAAGTTTTATAAATTATTAATTGTGCAATTAATAAAACAAATATAAAGAAATTATTCAATTGCTGTGAGTTTTATGCCAAAAATTCGACTGTGTTATCTAATTAACTTATATTGTTTAGAATTATAAAATGTAGGCATATTTCATACCAACTAATATATGTGTGAGAAATCTAATGTACAATATTTTTAGAACTTGTGTTATGATATAAATATCCTATTTAGAGAACTTTATCTTTTCTTATAATATCATCATGGGAATGACAGCCATAATTTTGATTCATTTATGTGCTGTTGATATTTATCTCAGGGATGCTTCTAATACATGCATACGGCTTTTATTCAGGAGGCTTTTTATGAAGTATAAATAAGTAGTGTACTTTTGATTTCAACAGTCATCAGGCCAGTTTACCAAATAAAGTGGTTTTTTTTTTTATATTTTTAAGCCAAAAACTATTCCTCAAACTCCTTCATCTAAAGTGCATTTGGAAAAGAGAAGGATAGGTTGCAATAACAAAAATATCCACAAGTTAATTTTTCAACAGGTTAGTTCTTTTTTTTCTCAATGAAGATTTGGTGGGCTCTGACTACACAGATTAATCCAGAAAATCTGGAGGGATTAGAGCTGCTACTTTAAGCACAGGCTTCCATGAGTGCTTCAGATGTCAACATCTGCAGGCATTAGGAAGGAATGAGTGAGATCCAGAGCATACAAGGGCCTGTTCATTAAATTAAGTGGACACTTCATTGCTTCCAGTTATATTCTGTTGATTAGAACTTAGGCTCAAAGCCACACTTGGCCTTGCCTAGTTACAAGAGAAGCTGAGAGATATAGTTTGGCCAAGCATTCATTTTCCCAGGAAAAAGAGGGATACAGATTGAGAAGGGGCCAATATTCTCCACCATATACATCCGAATGTCTAAATATTTCTTATAAATGGAGATTAAGTGTATTGATGCTTTTATTTATATTTCTATAGTCTCTGGACTCCTCAACTCTATTTTTTAAATATTGTATTAATTATCAAAAAGCATAGATTTTTAGATTTGAAGGTAAGAAGTAGTCTAGTATAAGAATTCCCTTGACAACTTTTCTGCAGGATGATTGGTCATTCAAATGCCGATTGGATGTTTCCATGGATAGAAAACTCCTATTGCATGATCTTATTGCATGAGTTCAAAACCCCTCAAAGATCCCGAAATTTGACTCCTCTTGATTTCTATTTATTCTTGGTTATGCTTGTAAAACACAGTCTATTTTCTCTTCTATATTATATCCTACACATTTTTGAAGAAACTTATTCCTCTTAATCTTCTTTTCTTCAGGTTAAATATCCTCTTAGATTTAAGAATTTCTAGTATAACTTTGAGAAGGTCTAAAAAGGCTTCCATATTCTGGCTGGATACATACTCTGTGGGAAATAAATCAGCTGTTTGAAAATGTTTAAGCAGTAATATTTCTCCAACAAATGCAAAATAATTTTTAAATGATGGTCTATTTTATAAAAGTTTTTGATAGTTTGAGACAATGGTTCTCCAAGAGTGGTCCACAAACCAGCAGCATCAGCAGCACATGGGAAAATTTTAAAAGAGCAGAATGCAAATACTTGGACCCAAACTCAGACTCACTGAATTAGGATTTCAAGGGATAAAGTCCTGAAATCATTATATTAACACATAACTCTATACGGTAAAGTGGAAAACATGGGACTAAGGACACAGAAATAAGCTAGGTGTACTGATTGTTTTGATATAGGCAGGCAGAAAATGTTGGTTAACTAACTAGTGGCATACTTACATGTGTACTAGAAAATAATTTTTATTTATTCGGTAAAATAAACGATTCTTCTTGAACACATATGTAACCATCAGGTTGTCTTGCATCTTCAGTAATGATGGTAATATTCAACATCTCCTGGATTCAATGAACAGTTACAAGAGTGTCTAGGAAGTTTCCTGATGATAATTTTCCTTGCTTTAATTGTTGTGTAAATATAATAGTTGCAATGAGTAAGCAGAAAGAGAAACCGACTGAAGGGAACACTGTGTTTTTATAAGCTTCTTTCCTACTTTCCATTTGCTTGACTTTATTTTTCAATTGGAAATGGTGAACTCTTCAATATTTTCTGAAAGCCAGAAACAACGTTTACATGACCTACCTGATTTACATGGTAAATTCCATGCCATGTGAGACTAAATTTTAACTTCAGAAACAATATTATCTTCCTGAGTTTTCAAACAAGTAAAGCCAAAGTATTTGGGTAGATTAGAATGGTAAAGATCATGGTAAAGAAGGGAAAAAGAAAGAAGGTGTATTAGTTTTCTTTTTCTGCTGTAACAAATTCCCACATATTTAGTGGCCTTAAGCAACACAAATTTGTTATCTCACAATCCTAAAAGTCAGAAATCTAAAATCAATTTTACTGAGCTAAAATCAAATTGTTGGCAGAGCTGTAGACTCTGGAGTCTCTAGGAGAGACTCTTCTTGCTCACCTTTTACCAGCTTCTAAAGGTTGCCTGCATTACCTGGGACGTGATCCCACCCATCCAACCTCTGTTTCTGCTGTCATCTCTCTTTCTCTGAGTAGGATACTCTGCCTCCCTCTTACAACGACTCTTGTGATCACGTTGTCCCCCACTGCTGGATGACCCAGGATATATTCCTCTTCTCAAGATCCTTAATCATATCTGCAAAGGCTCTTTTATCATGTAAGGTAACAGGGATTAGGATGTAGATCTCTTCGTATTATTACCTCTTTGTAGGCTATTATTCTGTCAACTACAACAAGGTATCTACACGATTGCATGAAAATAATAGGACCAAAAAATATGAGGGCCCATGGGTGGGGCGGCAGGTAGTGATGTGTGTATGTGTAGCTCTGTGTGCACATTTGGGAAGATTATAACAATGGAATTCTTCTACATGCTGGTCTTTTAATTCAGGAGGCAGGGCATAGTTGAAAGAGCTTGGAGTTGGAAGAATTGCTTTCAGTCTAAATCCTATCACATTCTGGCACCATTTACCACTGCTGAAAGATCAGAGTGAACTTTTCTAGAGTGCACACTATGTGCAGCCACTATACAGACAAATGATTCGCCTGCACTCTCATCTGCACTTCCTCACTCCTGTGAAGGTTGGTCCCATTGTAGGAGCAAGAAGCCAAGACTAGATTAGCGTCATTGTGTAAAGTCACTGAAAATTAACCTAGTTAATAAGTTGTCTCTTGGGTTTTTTTATCACTAAAATGAAAATATAAATAATACCTACCACACAGGCTGGTTGTGAGAAATAATATGCTTATAAGCAAGCACTTTGTTAGCTGTTATAAAATTGAATACTGATAAAAATCATAGTATTTAATTTCTGTAAGGATTAAAGGAAGCCACATATGTATAGTTTCCTAGTTGATGCCTGAAACATAGTGAGTACTTAAAAACATTTTTGCTCTAACACTTTCTTTATTCTTAGCAATTGGGGATCTATATGCCATTTCATATTTTCCTTGCCCAAATATAAATGTCACATGCAGACTCTCTGGATACAGTATTTCTCCATTCTTTTATCTCAGTTGTTTTATTTCCAACTAGTCTTCCCTGCTGGCCCTAAGGAATTTGGTGAGTGTGAACCTCAGGCACTGGATAGAGCATGTCAATAAAGAATGAGTTGGAAGAGAAGGGATGGAAGGCAGCGGATTATCCCAGCCGGCACATGAAATTGTTTCTACTGCTTGTCCACCGCCTCTTAGGCATTTGCGTTGTCATGATAACTTGCAAATTATAAGAACAGCTATTTATACCTGAACACAAAAAAGTTTCCAGTTCAGAAATGTATTTCTAAAAATTGCTAAGGATGGAGAAGCAGTGATAGTTTATAATCTGCTTTGCAACAGCATCATCAGTTCCTTGATGGATTAAATAGGCTTTTATGGGTTAACCAAAAAGCTTAGCCTATATTAGCACTATTCCATCACTACCATCATAATATCATTAGTTAATAATGTGTGGTGTCCCATAAACAAGACCAGTGATTGGTAAATATTTCATTTCATTGACTATTTCATATAAAATGGAAAAAAAAAAACAACTCAATGAGGTGCCACTATGACCTACTCAGGTCTAACATTTGAGCCAATTGTCTGAAATGTCAACATTTACTCTCTGACATTTCTCCAGTGAGTTGAAGACTGTTAAGGAAAATTGAGCAAACCCATTATATGTAACATAATCTCAGCCCCAGAAATCATTAGTATGGGATTTACTTGTGTTATTCTTATCTGGACATATGGAACAGCATGGATACTTGAGATTAAATTTATATTTACTTTTGAATCCTTTAACTTGGAGAGAATAATGTGGTTTCTCTTTGGGGGCGGGGAAAATGCATTACTGGAAAGGGTTTCAAGATCAGTTCTTTTTGTTGTTCTTTTTTTCTAGGGAGATGGGTGTGGTGATGGTTTGAAGTTTCTGTTTGAAATAGGAAGGCAGCCAGGAAGACACACCAGGAAAAAGGCCTGGAAATGAATGATAAATCTTGAGCTTAAGAGATGTGGGTCCCACCCCTGGGAATATTGCCATGAGTTACATTTGGCTCCAAAAGTTTTGCACCCAGGAACCAGAAGAACCAGAGAGGAGCATGATGAGAGTGGCGAAGGGAATGGACTCCACATCCATGGACCAGAAGATAACCCATCTGGACAGGCTGCCCACAGAGGAGGAATAAGTGTTGTCTTTTATGAGCCTTATATTAAAGCCCAGACCAGAAGTTGTCCTGAAATCCTGGGTGTAGAAGCAACAACCTACCAGTGCTTTGTGTCCCTGCACTCTTAACTACTGGGCCATTCTGTGAGTATACTTTCTTTTTTCAGCCCCAGACATACCTGGGCACAGAGGAGGACACCACTGGACATGAGTCAGGGTAAGGATGAGGGCAATTTTGTACCTGTACATTCTGGCTGAACCAAGTCATGCTCAAACACCCCAAGTGGGTATGGAAAAGGAGCAGGCACTGACATTTGCCATCACACATGAGATGCTGGCTGCTTTGCCCTGGGCCTTCATAACCCTTCCCACATTAACAGTAAGCTGATTTTCCTTTGGGGGATTACTCTTACCCTGCCTAATTGTCAGTGTGGGGAAGGTGACAAGGGCAAAAAATACCCACAATGATATTTTTTAAGTCTCCAATTTATCCTCTGTCTGAAACTAGTCTTAATCCTGAGCTTTCAGTTACTTAAGCCAATAATTTCACTTTGAAAGTCAATTTGAGTTGGATTTTTTGTTATTTGCCTCTAAAAGGGATTCTGAACTAGTACGTATACTATTTCTTTTTGGTTATTAAATGTCAAAATCTTGAATAGACTATATTCTGAGATATTTTTTAGATCCTGAACTTCAAATGGGTCCACTCTTCAAATACTAGAATCTCTCCGAACACAATGTAATACAGGCAAAGGCAAAAATTTTGTTCCAGATATTGCCCACGATCTATTCATCATTCATTCACTCTCCCTACCTATTGCTTTGGGGTTTTTTTCTTCCTGGAATCTTCATACATTTGCTTTCTATATCTGCTTCTGGCCTCTAGTTTTAGGACTTGCTAGGCTTCCCCTGTTTGGCTTACAGTAGCTCAACTGTACTCTGAATGTATTATTCATGGAGTGTCTGGGAAGTAAACTCCTTCTGCTGCTGGTTTAGGTATAGCTGATCTCCAGTTTCTTCACTGTACCTCCACCCTCAACCAGAAACATCCTTACCTAGATAGGAGGATTTCTGCACTGAGTCTTATAAATGTGTCACTTTTCCCATGGAACAACTTAGTTTTTAACTTAGACACATGCAACCGTATAATGCTAATGGAACCTTAGAGATCATTGTATACATAAAGTTCAGAGCAATTGCACTACGGATTGAGATCACAAAATTAGTTATAGGTATCACAAATAATTACTTAAAGTGATTTTTATTGCACTTAAAATGTTATTTATGTCCTTTCATAATAATATTAAAAGCATCAAAGTAAAAATGGCAGCAGGGAATGTCTCTGTCTTGTGTGTACTTGGCAGTGAATAACTGAGTATTGACTGAAATTGGAAGTTCTTTTTCCAGGAAAACTTTCTAATACCATTTATTTTGGGGTACAGAAATTTAGTGATGTTCAGACTAGTTTAAATCATCAAAGCTTCCTGAGTAATCTTATTATGACCTTCTGCCTTATCTCCCACTTCCTGCTGCTCATATTATTTCTGCTTAAAATAAGGACTTTATAACTAGAACAAACTTGGAACTGTTCCTCAAGTTATTATCATCGTCTTGGATTTCTTTCCTTAATGTCTTTACTCAAGCAGAACTGTTAACTTGCCCCAAACACACTTTTTTCCTACATATATCCATACTTAATTTAACTTTTTGGTCCATTTAAAAGAGCCTCCGGGGAAATAATAGATGAACTAGCTCAGAAAAGAAAAAATTCTGGCCATATCTATGGAAAGTGAAGAAAAAGTATGAAAATGTTTGTCTTCCTCTCAAAATCAATTTTTCCCTTTTCTGATTAAAACTTGGTCTTCCCCGGGGATTGGACACATCGTGGGGGAGGGAGGGCGGTCAGGGGCAATATTTGTAACCCTAACAATATTTGTACCTCCATAATATGATGAAATAAATAAAAAAATAAAAATAAAATAAAATAAATAAAAAATAAAAAAACTTGGGGCGAGTCCTGGCCTCAAACTCATGTATTTTGTATTGTCTATGAGTAATTGTTCCTCCTGTGCTCTGAATCACATCCTATCTCCCCTGCTCGGAAACTATAGGTAGTTTCTTCCCTGTATCTTTTACCCCTTGATACTTACCTGGTCCTTCCAATCAGCATTTAAATTTCTCAACTGTCCCCTATCTTAAAATCACACACTCATTAAGGAAATGAAAATACCAACAAAATACTAAAATTCTCAGTTATTTTTTCTTTATCTGCTTTCTCCCTTTTATAGTCAAATTTCCCGAAATACCCACTCACCCTATCCAGTTTTTTCACCACCAACTCACTTCTCTACACACTTCTCATTGGTTGACTTCTGACTCCAATATGCACCAGCAACACCTTCTCACTAGTCACCAATCATGTCTGTGTAGCTAAATGCTATTGATTTATTTCTGTCTGAATGGATGAGACTTCTTAGACCACATACTGCATAATCGATCACTCCTTCTGGGACATCACACTGCTTTGGTTTTCCCTCTGTCTTTCTGACACTTCCCTCTAAGCAGTCTTTGCTAACTAACACAGGCCCAGGGTGCCTTATATATAGTCACTATTTTTATAAAATGGCAGCCACTCCATTTCTTTATGAGGGTTATTGTAAGAAATAAATGAAATATTATATAATTGACTCTCAAATGTTATTTAAAAAAATTAAGAAGTAGAAACAAAGATTTAAGGTCTACTAAATCTATAGTTAATAATAATGTAGTATTACTTGAAATCTGTTGACAGAGTAAGTCTGAAGTGTTGCCTCCACACACACATACAAAAAAAGTAATCATGAGGTGATGGATTTCTTAATTAACTTGATCATGGTAATCATTTTGCCATATATATATATATATATATATATATATATAGCAAAACATAACATGTATACCTTTAATATACATATAATTTTTATTTGTCAATTATATCTTAATAAAGCTGAAAAGTAAAGAAAAATAAGGTCTATTGTATTAATTTATTATCCTTTAATTGGAAGCACTGTCCATTTTTCTAACAAACTCTTAGTCTGGAAATAGGTATTCTCTGTGATTAATACAAATATTTTTATTCAAAACCAACATATTTTGATCAATTCACCAACTTCAGGACAGATTAATGATGCATTTTTCCAATTATAAAACTTACAAATTGGGAATAAGGACAAAAGCTCTCCAAATAAAGTTATTAATGAATTTAAAATATGGTTTATAAAAATTAATATACATAAAACTAGTTTGGGAAAAAATAGATAAGAACTTATTTTGTATTTAAGGAGTTCTAATGGGGTTGGTAACTGTTGTTTCTCCACAGAAGATTTTTTACTTTTCTTTCTTTGGTAACACTTGTGGCCCCCATGGACCCTGAGATAGGATAATTGACTCAGTCTTGAATAATCATAGACAATATACTCTTTATTTTCAAGGATGGTTGTAATAGTCTCAGTGATGACCTTCAATTATCTCTATTTCTTTTGTTAATATTCCTGTATTATCCCACCCATTAAGTGTGGGCAGAAACTGCTCCCTGCTTCTAACCAGTAGAATATGGCACAGGTGATAAGGTGTTGCTTCTGTGATTATGTTACAAAAGATTATAACTTCCACCTTGATAGAAAACTCTTTCTAGTGACTACTTTTTTTTGTTGTCTTTGATGAAGTAAGCCACTATATGGCAAGGCCCATGTGGCAAAAACAGAGAGAGACAGAGACAGAGACAGAGAGTTGTCTCCTGATGAAGATAGCAGGAAACTAGGGCTCTCAGTTCAACAGACCACAAGGAAGCAAATCCAGCCAACAATCCTGTGCATTTCAAAGTGGATTCTTCTCGGGTTGAGCTTTCAGATGACAGCCCAGCTCTCCTTGACACTTTGCAGCATTGTGATAGACACTGAAGCAAAAGATCCAACTAAGCTGTGTCTGGATTCTTATCCCACAGAAACTAAAATAATAAATTTATGTTTTTTCAAGCTTCTAACTTTGTGGTAAATTGTTACACAGCAATAAATAACCCAGTATGTGGGCAAATCAAAGTTCTTCCCGGAGGTATATGGGCAGCAGGAAAGCAAAGCTCTCTTTTGGGTAAAGAAATCTTGCATTTATGGGGCCACCAGGAGAGGAGAATGCTTATTTACAGTAGAAGATATTAAATACCACAGTAAAAATGTAGAAGAGGCAAATGAAGAGATGACAAAGAAAGAAGGAAAAGAAAAAGAAAGGAAAAAAGTCAGTAGCTCTAAAGCCCACGTACCTGCCCCTGACACTATGATACCATGATTCTTCCAGTTTTTAAAAAATATTATTGTAAATTATATAACAAAACTCCTCAGCCATTTTTTAAGTTTCATGGCTCAACAAATTTATTATATAGCTTAAGCTAGTTTGAATTGAGATTCTATTTCTTGAAACCAAAATCTTCCTCAAAAGAGTAAGGGATGCTAATGAAGAAAAAACAGGATGATATTCCTCCAAATTTCTATAAGTATTCTCAAAGTTAGTGTATTTATGTGAGTTCACATTACTGTTCCCTTAAGAAAAAGTTATTGTCTAAGTATTAAAAGTATCAGCCTAATTCTGCGACTTATGGCTATGTGACTTGGTTATGTTACTTCTCTGTACTTGCATTTTCTCTTCAAAGAATGGAAATAATAATAATACCAATTTTCAAAGTTACTGTGAAGATAAAATTAGAACATTATCATTATGTGATATTATTCTGTCAATATCAGATAAAACAAAAGCTCAAAAATTATTAGCTGCTGTTATTAATATCATTACTATGCCCTCTAAATGATAAAAAGGGATTTTCCCACTGGAGGCATAGAGTTCGCTGAAGATTAGGGAATTACTTGCAGAAATTGGTGGACATTGTGGTGTCTACTATTCTTTCATCCTTTGTGGTATATTGCGAGCAAGTGACAGTATTTTTCATTGGTTCTGAGACTTAGGTAAGAGTATAGAAAATTCATAAATAGAAATTTGCATGCTTAACAAAAAACCATTTCTTTTGCATCAAACGTTAGTATATGATTTGAGGATCTCAATGTAAAGTCCCTTTAAATTTTGGGTAGTACCTAATACATCAAGAATACATTAGGCTAAAAAGCTTAACTTCTGAATGTAAAACATATCTCTATGAATGTTTTGTTTTGTTCCATATATATTAAGTGAAAGAATTAGGAAGAGAAGGAAGAAAGTATGAAAGAAGAAAGTGAGAGAACAGAGAGTGGGATGATTATGTATGTTGAATTTCATCCAAAGATATTTACGTATCTAAAGAACATACCCTCTCTAACTAAATGTAAAGCCCACTGGTTATATCTGCTCTGATATTCCTATCTAAGGAGTTCAGTGACATAATAACTAATTATTCACATTAAAAACAGGTAACAAAACAACAATTATGCAAAAATTTATTTAGGAGAAAACACTTTCCAACTTCTTTAAGTTAGCAGGCCAGCACAAACCTAATACCAAAACCTGACTAGGAAATAACCAAATACGTGTATACTTACACATAAATATTAAAAAAGAAAATTCATATCAATATCCTCCATAAACATAGACAAAAATTAATAAAATATCACCAGAATGAATTTTAAAATATATAAAAGTTTATATACCACACCTATACAAGTTTATCCCAAGGATTCGGGTTGTTTTAACTTTCAAAAATCAACCAATTCAGCTCACGATGTTAATAAAAAAGGGGGGGGGAATTTAATCATTTCAGTAGATGCAAGAAAAGCAATTAACAAAAATCCAACATTCATTTATGATAAAAATTCTCAGGAGACTAGAAATAGAAACTTCCTAAATCTAATAAAAGGCATATATGAAAAAAATCTCTAACTAATGTTATACTAATGGAAATATTCAACTTTCTCTTTAATTTGGAAAAAGGCAAATTAACTTCTATTAACCATTATGTGAGATATCTCAGGAATATAAAGAAAGGAGTAAAAAGTTTAAAAATAAAATTTTGCCATTGCTATTTGCAGAGGACATGATCGTTTATATATAAAATCCTAAATAATCTATAATAAAGCATTAGAACTAGCAAATTTCTCAAGATTAAGGGATTTCTCAAGATTAATTAACTGTATGGAAAAATTGAATTTTTATAAACTAGAGGCAAACAGTTGGAAAGTGAAATTAAACTAGCAATTTTAACTAAAAACGCTAAAGTAATTAAAAGTACATTTAACAAAAAATGTGCAAGACCTCTGCATTAAAAGTGCAACATATGACTGAGAGAAATTAAAGGAAAGCTAAGTAAATGAGGAAGAGTACCATGATTATAAATTGGCAAACTCAATATTGTTAAGATGTAAATTCTCCCCTCAATGACCCATAGATTAAGGTAATACCAATAAAAATTACTAGTGGGCTTTTTATTGAAGAAATTGACACACTAATTCTAAAATTTATGTGACATACAAATAATGTAGAATAGTCAAAGTGATTTTAAAAGATGAAAAACAAATATGGAGGACTTAAATATACCCAGTTCCAAGATTTACTACAAAGCTACAGTAACCAAGATGGTTTGGTAAAGATTAAAGGATACATAGAATCCTTTAATCTGTCTCCATAGAAAGGATATATGGAAAGAAATCAGCTAACAGAATGAAGCCCAGAAATAGAGCCCTACATAGACAGCCAACTGATTTTCAACAAAGTTACCAAGGAAATTCAGTAAGGAATAAAAAATTCTTTAAACCAATGCTGCCAGAGCATTTAGATATCCATATGAAGGAAAAGTTCCTTCTTTTATCACATTGTTCACTAGAATTAACTTAAAATATATCACAGATGTAAATACAAAAGTTAACTGTGAAATGCGTGGAGGAAGACAAGGGAAATCTTTGAAACTGTGGGGTAGACACAAATTTCTGAGGGCACAAAATACAAGAGCTATAAAAATTATAAATTGGACTTTACCAAAATTTGAAACTTTTATTCTTTGAAAGACATAGGTAAGCAAATAAAAAGACAAGCCACTGACTAGAAGAAAACATTTGCAAAACTCATATTTTTTGCATACAGGACTTGTACCCAGAATATATGAAGAGTTCTTACAACACTAAAATAGGAAAACAAACAACTCAGACAAAATTGGCAAAAGATTTGAGCAGGCATAAAATACAAAAGATATATGAACAGCTGGTAAGCATGGGAAAATATGTCAAAAAATCATTACTAATTAAGAAAAGAAAAATTAAAAACTCAATGAGATACTAGTTCACATCCACTAGAATGGTTAATATTTAAAGAGACAAACAGAAAAGGATGAATATTGACTGCTGGTGAGAATTTCAAGCTACTAGAACTTTCATACATACATACAGGTGGAAATGCAAAATTTTATAAGCAGTTTGGAAAACTGCTCTGCAATTGTTTAAAGTGTTAAATATACCTCACCATAAGACCAAGGCATTCTAGTCCTAGGTATCTACCCAAAAGAAAGGAGAACATATGCTACACAAAGCCTTGAATACAAATGTTCTTAAAAGCCTTCTTCATGCTAGCCAAACACTGGAATTAACTCAAATGTCCATCACCAAATGAATGGATAAACAGAACATGATCTATTACACAATTAAATGTTATTCAGCAAAAAAGAGAAAAGAACTAGGGACTTACTGAATGTTTGTAAAGATGTAGTCATCTGTCAAACTCACTGAATTTTGTACTTTTAAATGGATATAGCTTATGGTATATCATTTATGACTTAATAAAGTTGATTTAAAAATTTAAATTAAAATATTTTCCCTAAATAGGTTACCTGAGTTTTAGATTTCCCCAGAAATGTCGTAAAATTAATGTCCTGCTGTAACTTTAGGACTTTAGGACTCTTTAGTTGCTACATAAACCAGCCAGCATGCACTGTGAATATATCTGGGTCAAGTGATTTTCAAACTGTGGGAGAACAACTTTCATAATTAGAATTTTTACTCAATAAATCATTCATGTTGGTTTTGAATACTTCTACTTCACCAATCTTAAATTCCACTTAAGTTAAGCAACCGTTTTTTTTCTCAAGTAGACTGTTTGGTATGTCTAACTTTTTTCCAGTATGACATCAGGAAACTGTAGCCTGAATTAGCAAAACTAATTCAAAAACACTCTAAAGCATAGAATAAAAATAATCTCTCTGCTGATTTTAAAAGTCCTTTGGTAGCTATCTAGTTTTCCCAGCACCATTTATTGAAAAGAGATTCTTTTCCCCAATGTATATTTTTGTCTGCTTTGTCAAAGATTAGATAACAATATGTAGATGGTTTCATCTCTGGATTCCAATCTTGTTCCAAAGGTCTACAGCTCTATTCTTGTGCTAATATCATGCTGTTTTAGTTACTATAGCCTTGTGGTACAGCTTGAATTCTGGTAGACTGATACTTCCAAATTTGTCCTTTGTGCTTAAGATTGTTTTGGCTATACAAGGTCTTCTCTGATTCCATACAAAGCATAGAATTATTGTTTCTAGATCGGTAAAGAATGATGATGGTATTTTGATAGGGATTGCATTAATTCTTTAGGTCACTTTAGGTAGTATGGACATTTTAACAATGTTGATTCTACAAATCCATGAGAAAGGTACATTTTTCTGTTTACATCTTCTACAATTTTTTCTTAGTGTTTTGTAGTTCTCCCTGTATATGTCTCTCACCTCTTTTGTTAAATATATTCCTAGATATTTAATTTTCTTTGAAGTTATTTTAAAAGGTATTGCATTTTTTATTTGAATTTCAGCTTGACTGCTATTGGCGTATATGACTGCCTCTGATTTGTGTGCATTGATTTTGTGTCCTGAGACTTTACTGAATTCATTTATCAATGCCAGGTGTCTCATGGTTGAATCCTTGGGGTTTTCTAGACATAATAAATAAATGGGAACTGATCAAATTGAAAAGCTTTTCCATAACCAAAGAAACTATCATTAGAGCTAATAGACAGACTACAGAATGGGAGAAAATATTTGCTGTCTACACATCCAATAAAGGGCTGATAATAAGAATCTATCTAGAACTTAAAAAAGTCAACAAGAAAAAATCAAACAATCCCATTAATAAATGGGCAAAGTACATGAACAGAAACTTTTCAAAAGAAGACAGAATAATGGCCAGCAAACATATAAAAAAATGCTAAACATTTCTAGTCATTAGAGAAATGCGAATCAAAACCACAATGAGATATCTCCTAACCCCAGTGAGATTAGCCTCTATCAAAAAATCCCAAAACAACAAATGCTGGCGAGGATGTGGAGAGACAGGAACACTCTTACACTGCTGGTGGGGACTGCAAATTAGTGCAACCTCTGTGGAAAAGAATTTGAAAATACCTCAAAGAGCTAAAAATAGAAATACCATTTGATCCAGCAATAGCACTATTAGGCATCTACCCAAAAGAACAGATGACATTCTATAATAAAGACATCTGCACCTGAATGTTTATGGCAGTACAATTCACTATTGCAAGGATCTGGAAACAACCCAAGTGCTCATCAATTCATGGGTGAGTTAATAAAATTTGGTATATGTACACACTGGAATATTACTCAATTATAAGACACGATGCTGATCTAGCACCTCTTATATTTTCCTGAGTAGAACTTGAGCCCATCCTCCGAAGTGAGGTATCACAAGAATGGAAGACTAGGCTCTACATGTACTTGCCATCAAATTGGCACTAACTGATCAACACTATGTTGCTCACATGGTAGTAATATTCTTCAGAGATTGGGGGCTTGGGGTGGGTAAACTCACAACTAATGGATGTGGTGAGCATGGTAGAGGGGAAAACGCATGCCTCAAATCATGGTTTGGGTGTGGCAAAGTCATAACATGTAACCAAAATGTTTGTACCCCCATAATATCCTGAAATAAATTTTAAAAATCCTTTGAAAATTTAAAATGCTATTTAAGTCACATTACAACTAAACTTAATGACATTTTCTGTGGCAGTGAGATGTAGGAATTACTGCAGTACTCATTTCTACCACTTGTTAAGCACCTTACAATTTAAAAAGTACTTTTTTTTTTCTTTTTTTCAGCACATTATGGGGGTACAAATGTTAAGGTTACATGTATAGCCCTTGCCTCTCCTCCCCCCTCGAATCAGAGCTTCAAGCGTGTCCATCCCCCAGTTGGTGTGCATCACATTCATTGCATTTGTATATACCCATTCCCTCCCCCTCAACCTGCCCGACACTAGTAAATGTTATTCTTAGATGTCCACTTAGGTGTTGATCAGTTAATACCAATTTGCTGATGAGTACATGTGGTGCTTATTTTTCCATTCTTCAGATACTTCACTTAATAGAATGGGTTCCCACTCTATCCAGGAAAATACAAGAGAAGCTAGATCACTGTTGTTTCTTGTAGCTGAATAGTACTTCATGGTATACATATACCACATGTTATTAATCCACTCACGTATTTATGGGCACTTCGGTTGTTTCCATATCTTTGCAATTGTGAATTGTGCTGCTATAAACATTTGAGTGCAGGTGTCTTTTTTTATAGAATGACTTTTCTTCTTTTGGGTAGATGCTCAGTAAGAGGATTGCTGGATGAAATGGTAGATTCACTTGTATTGCTTTAAGGTATCTCCATATTGCTCTCCACAGAGGTTGAACTAGTTTGCAGTCCTACCAGCAATGTAGGAGTGTTCCTATCTCTCCACATCCATGGAAACATTTATTGTTTTGGGACTTGTTAATAAAGGCTATTTTCACTGGAGATAAGTGATCTATTATCTCTTCTGATCATTGTAATAATATTTTATATGACTATTATTAAATATTCAAAATCAAATAAGTTATCAAGTATTATTATAAAAAGAGTAGATATTCATTATTGATGAGGACTTAGATATGGCTGGTGGAATTTCAAAAGTATATAATCCACTTGGAAAACTTAAAAATTTTAAATATAATTTACCATAAGACCAAGGCATTGTACTCTAGGCATATACCCAAGAAAAATGAGAACATATGGCATACAATTTGTCTTGTAGACAAATATTTTAAAGAGCCTTCTCTACACTGTCTCAACACTGGAAATAACTCGAATATCCATCCACAGGTGTTTTACAGAAATAGGAACTGTGCCCTGTGAGGTAGTTGGTTCTTTGGCTAGATCTTTAAGTGGCAAGCATAGGATTGAAAATCCACACCTAATGTGATTCTTCCCACATCAACACTGCCTTCTTTCTTTACCCAAGTATTTGATGTTTGCATTAAATATTGGCAATATCTTTCTTTATATGAATATTCCATACAGTGAAAAATCATTACAAGAGTCAATCTCAGTATCATATAATTTTTAGTATGCTAGATGAAGTCCAAAAATAGATCTAACTCGGACAGATATGTATTTATAATTGACCTATTAGATTTCTTTCTTAAGTCTTTGATTTGGAAAGCTATTGAATTTAGGATAAAGGTCTTTTAATTGTGACTCAAACAAAAATTCAAAAGAAATATGTTTGTAATTTTTACTTTAAAATTAACAAACATAATTTATCTAAATTTAAACAAATTCTTAAAAGTAAAATACAAATTAGTTAATTTTTATTGATTGTTGTTACCATACCTTTTAATACTAAATCTACAACTCTCTAGAGTAAAAGAGATTATAATACTTCACCAGATATATATTCATTTTTCTGTTCTGAGAAGCAAAAATGAACATAGATCATTATATATAATTTAAATCATGCCAGTAACTTTTTAATAATTTAAATTTTCCATTTTTTCTCATCCCAATGAGTTTTTCAAAACTCATACCTGATAGGACCATTTTTCTGCTTAACACCTTCAGATGGTTCCTTTTGCCTATAGCAGTACTTCTCAATTTTTCTTGGGGGCCACTTATATTAGCCACAGGTGCTTATTAAAATTGTAGTTTTCTAGATCCATCCCAGAACCAGGGAATCAAAACATTCTGATCTTTGGCCCACTAACACATTTTAGAAAGCAGTCAGGGTATATTTGAAAACCACTAGTCTAATGGTTTCAGTTTCATTAGAGTGGAATTATAGGCTCTTGAGAATTGCGCCCCTCCCTGCCTTTTCTGCCTTATCTTCTACTATCTTCTTTACTCATTCATCATTCCTTATATGCTTACTTGTCAATAACCTCCCCCATATTCACTATGCACTTTACTAAGATAGAAAAATATTAATAATCAAAACTTTTGTTTTTGTCACAGCAGTGTTTAACAAACTTTAGGGTTCATAAAAACCACATGGGTGCTTGTTTAGAAAGGCAAACAAATTGTTAAGTCCCACCACTATAAATGTATAATTTGGTAGATATAGAGTGAGGAATGATAATTTGTATTTTAAATATGTATCCCCAGAGAGTCTGAATCAAGTAGCTTCTGAACTACACTTTGTGAATTTCTATTTCAGTGACATAGGTGTAGTAGAGAAGCCACATAAACTACTAATTACATTTTGATAAATTTTCTAAATGTTTCTGGTACCCCAGAAACCATGAAGATAAAGGTAACTTTGCCTAGAAAATAAATTCAGAGGAGAAAAGACTAGAAATACAAAGCACTTAGGAAGCATTTGTTATAAAGTTGTTAAACGATGATGATGAAGGTTGGACTGGAGTAATTATAAGGATGAAGAGCATCAGATGAATTCAGGAGAAAAAGCGAAAATGTTGTGATTTATTGAATGAGGAAATATGGGAACAAAGAATCTAAAAATGATATTTCAACATTCATGAGTAAATTTATTTTCCTGCTTTTCTCAGGGATTAAGAATATAAAATGAGAAGATTTTGATGAGTTTGGTGTGGTGATTTTTGAGCTTTCTATACTGTAACTGAAGAAACTAGATTCAGCAAAGAATTGGATATACACAGCTAAAACCCAAGAGAGAGATAGAGCCTGGATATTTAGAGCTTAAACAACTGACACAAAAGAAGTCATCCAAATATAGCAAGTACAACAAAAGGAGAAGTGGACAAAGAATTGAACTCCAGGGAACACAGACAAGCCATTTCCAAACACACTATTGCCTAGGCAACTTTGGTATCTTCCCCCATAATGTCCACATACTTCACTACATAAAGTCTCTGCTCTGTATTTACTCTAGACATGAAGAAACTTATTCTTTTCCTTCCAAATTTACTTTAGAAACAAGTATTTAACATTTTACCCATCCCAATATTTACCATTAGAAGAAGGAATTAGTTCCTCTTCTGTATTTCCCTCAGAAGACAGTGGCAATCTTGAAGGCAAGAATTTTACCATAATTCATTCTTTGCCTAATGCCCAGCATTACCAAATGTTTAGTAGTTGATGAATTTTGTTGAATAAATTATAGTTTAAATTTCTAAATATTATCATCTAGCATTATCTTCTGCTTAGCAGGTAATTTTTGTAATATTATGAAAAATATTAAATTAACATTGGTGAAGAGTTGGTGGAATATAGTCAATAAATAGAAAAAGAGTAGTCAAAGCAAAGAGAATAAACTATTTAGAGAAAAAAAAAGAAATTCCACATATTAATTACTAGACACTAAAGGAGATAAAAAATATTTTCTAACATTTCTTTATTCATCACACAAACATTCTATGGGCAAATTTTTGCTCCAACACTGTGAAAACACATAGTATTAAATGATAAACTCTTAACCAAACAATAATTTGAACTCTTTTCACACCAAACAAAACAGGATGATGGTTTTTTTTTTCAAATCTGATAGTAAATCACTAATTCTTCTTTGCAATACTTCCTTGAATTTCTTTGTATACACAAAAATATTTATTTATCTTTCCTTATTACTCTTAAAAGTGCTGGTAAGGTGTAGAAAAGGGGAACCCAAAGTCCCAAAGCACACTGTTGCTGGGAATGTAAATTAGCACAACCTCCATGGATAACAGTATGGAGATTCCTCAAAAAACTAAAAGTGAACTACCATGTGACCCAGCAATCCCACTGCTAGCTCTATATCCAAAAGAAAGCAAATCAATGTTTCAAAACGATATCTTCACTCTCATGTTTAGTGTATCACTATTCACAATAGCCAAGATTTAGAATCAACATAAATGTCTATCAGTGGATGAATGGATAAAGAAATTATGGCATATACACACAATGGAATATTATATAGCCACAAAAAACAATGAAATCCTGCCATTTGAAACAATATGGATGGAACTGGAAAACATTATGTTAAGTGAAATAAGCCAAGCACAGAAAGACAAATACCACGTTTTTACTTATATGTGGGAGCTAAATGTTAAAAACAAATTGATCTCATTCAGGACAGAGAGTAAAATGGTAATTACCAGAGGTTAGGAAGGGTAGCAGGAAGGGGGAGATAAAGTGGGGATGGTCAGTGGGTATAAAAATATAGTTAGATAGTTATTATAGACAGAATGAACAATATTTGATAACAACAAAATGACTATAATCGACAATAAGTTTCAGTATACTTTAAAACAATTAAAAGAGTGGAATTGGAATGTTCCTAATGCAAAGAAATGATAAATTCCTGAGGTGATGGACACCCCAGACACCCCAATTACCCTGACATGATAAATTCACATTGTTTGCTTGTATCAAATCATCATATGTACCAATAAAGACATACAACTATTATGTACCCATAATATTAAAAAAAAAAAAGTCTTTCCAGAATCTTAGGAAATCTTACTGAGACTTTTTAAAAACATTTGTGAGTATTTTAAAATATTTTGAACATGAAGAGTAAATGTACAAATAATGTTAAATATATAACAACAAGTAAATACTATATATTTTTTAATGCTTTGAAGTGTAAAGTGATTTAGGACCAAAGGTTAGTAAGGCATTCAGTGGAAACAAGAAAAAAGGGATACCTTTAAAAACCTTTAGAAAGGAGAATTAAAGAGCTTAGAGACTGAGTGCATAAACCTGGTATGGGAAAGAGATGAGTCAATAAGATTTAGCTTTATTTCCCAAATGATGGATAGAATGATAGAATAAAGTTTAGAAGAGGTGCTAATTTGGAGGAAAAGATACTTAATTTTGCTTTAGAAAAATATTAATTGCAGATGAAAACAGGACAAAAAAGAATGTCTAGTAGGAAAATGAAATGTATATTAGCAACTAAACATTATAGAGGATTTCATACTCCTGGTATAATGTTTGAACTAAGTCATTACACAGGAGAATAGAAGACATAAGAATGTGTATATCTTCTCCATGGGAAACAACTAAGTACATAACTTGAGAAACATCACAATTAATAGTGATAAAAGAATGAGCCATGAAAATAACACAGAAATAGAAGTCAGAGAATTACAGAAAGAACCGAAAGAGGAGAAAGTTTAAGAGGCAAGGAGTATTAAATGAAACTGCACAAAAAGTACTTGCCATAGTAAAAATAATGAATAATATAAATGCAATAAATTATCATTATTACTATTATTATAGAATGTTCCACACATTACAGAAAGGATAATGAGATCACCCTCCACACTGCCAACACACCCTTCTGTCTAAAACATGGAAAAGATTATTTTATTACAAAATGAAAAATATCTTGTAGCTTATTAGTATCCTTAAAACAAAATTCAAATGTGTAATTAATATAAATATTGCCCTTCAAGACCTTTTTCTGACCTAATTCTCTAGGATTTTTTCCTATTTTAAGTGTATTACAATAATTGTAAAAATTCTCAGAAAATTGTCACTATTTGACCTGTCTGGCATCTTGTTGAAAAACCTCCATTCTCAGGGTTTGCATTTATTTGACTTAACTCAGAGCTCATCTGTTCAAACAGCTCTATGCACAGGGCATTTGTCAATGACTATTAGCAGAAATCATTAAATATTGAACCTGCCTGAGGAAGCTATGCCAGTTAGGGATAACAAGAGGCTGAACAAAGAGTTAAAAGGAAAACTAGGGAAGGAGATGTCATAGAAGAACTTGAAAAGCTCTGACATTATTTCAGGGAATCTAGGAGGCCAAAAGCATGTGCAGGGCTGTGTACATAACCAAGACTGAGCACAAGTGGAGGAGGAAAGATATGAGAAGGCCATAAGGTCTCACTTTGGCTGACTTTGAGTCTCTGCACAAACAAGCATTAAAGACTAAGGCATAGTTGTAAACTGTTGGAATATTAGAAGCATCCCCTAACCCCCCCTCCCCATGCAAACACACACACACACACATTCACATCACTGGCAAAATAGTTGGAGAAGTGTATTAATTCAGGCATTTAAGGAAATTTCTGTCCAATCATTAATGACTACTAATCAATCAACGATTTCAGTCACCATGTGTGACAAAGAATATAAACCTTACAGAAATAGTTCAGAAAAATCACTAAACAAACAGCAACAATAAAAGGGAGGGGCAGTCTGATTTCCAATGTTGACATATTATAGTATTTGAAATTTCCACTTTTAACAAAAAATTAAAAGATTTGACAAAGAAAATACAAAATTACAAAAGTTTTCATACACACAAGTAAGAAAAAAGCAATCTACAGAAACTTTCAGTGAGGAAGCTTAGGCATTAGATTTCCTAGACAAGGTTTTACATTTATTATAAGTATGTTGAAAGAACTAAATGGACCATATCTAAAGATTTAATGGAACAAAATTTAGAAAATATGAAAAAGATTAAGAAAATTAAAAAAAACATCAAACCAAATCTATCAAAAAAAACTACAGTTAATATATTCTTACACTTTACTCCAGCTACATATATACCAAATTATGATCATTTGTATTGTCTTGAAGCTTGCTTTCATCACATAATATTATATTATGAGCATTTTTCCTTGTCCTCAACTCTTCTCCAAGATTATAATTTTCAGTGGCATAACTAATGAAAGTACATTTTCTCATACATTATGACATGACTCATACTCATCCTAGAGGGAAAAAAATTACAACTGACTATTGAATATATCTTTTAAAAAAATAATGTTTGATAATGATGATGATGATGATGATAGGAGTCTTTGGATGACCTTTAGGGAACTATCTCCAAAGTTTCACCATTTAAAATCAAGTTGATCCATGCCTAGATAAATAAGAGGTTTTTGATTTTTTTTTCATCAAGAATGAATGTTGTAATTCTATCAAATAATTTTGTTCTTTCTAGCTAGATAACCATTGAGGCTTTTTTTTCTATTTACCTATTTGTTTGGTATATTGTATTTATAGATTTACAAACATTAATTTGGAATGCTTTGTATTAGTGATATTACTTTAATATACAGTTGGATTTAGTTGAGTATATTTATTACAATTTTTACATTATTATTAAAGTGAGATTAAACAATAGTTTTATTCTATCTTTGACAATTTGGGGTGTAAATGTTATTTCTTTTTGATAAATGATTTGCAAAGTGCATCAAAATTTTTTGAACATTAAACCCTTTCCATAGCACAGAAATTTTTTTGTTCCTTGAAAACAAACTAACTCTTAAAAAGATTTAGTGGGAAGTATGTAAATTATGTGTCACCATATAGAGAATATAAATAGAGATAGAAATTATAAGAACTAATACTGGAGTTAAAAATTATAATAACTGAAATAAAAAAATTTACTAAAAGGATCAGCAACAGATTTGAACTGGCAGAAGAAGAATTAATGAGCCTGATGACAAATCCGTAGACATTATCCAATCTGAGAAACAAAATATAAAAACAATGGCAAAGGGTCAAAGATTCATGGATGGTGTGGAGAAAAGGGACCTTTATACATTGTTGGTTGGAATGTACATTAGTGCAACAATTATGGAAAACTGTATGGAGGTTCCTCAAAAAATTAAAAATAGAATTACCAAATGATTTAGCCATCCCATTTATGGGTATATGTCCATAGGAAATGAAATTAGTATCTTGATATCTTGAAGAGATATCTGCACTACCATGTTCTTGTAGCATTATTCACAATAGCCAAGATACAGAAATAACCTAAATGTCCATTGATGCAAGAATGAATTAATAAAATGTGAGATACACACACACATAATAAAATATTATTCAATCTTAAAAAAAGAAGAAAATTCTGTCATTTGAGACAACATGGATAGACCTGGAGAACATTATGCTAAGTGAAATAAGCCAGGCAGAGAAAGACAAACACTGCATGATCTCACTGATGTGGAGTCTATAAAAGTTGAACTCATGGGAGCAGAGAGTATAACGGTGGTTGCCAGGGGTGGGGCTGAGAAGGAAAATGAGGAGATGTTGCTCAAAGTGTACAAATATTCAGTTCTAAGATGAATAATTTTGGGGGACCTAATGTACAGCATGGTGACTATAGTTAATAGTACTACAGCATATACTTGAAATTTGCTGAGAGTAGGTCTTAAGTGTGCTCACCACAAAAAAGTTAAGAAATTAATAGTAATTATGTGAGGCAACGAATGTGTTGGGTGATTTGTATGCATATATCAAATCATCACATTGTAGACCTTAAATATATACAATTTTGTCAATGATACCTCAATATACTAGAAAAGAAGAAAGCAGTAAGTAAAACAAGAGTATAAGATAACCCATTTAAAAAATATATTTCATAAATATTATGGAAGTTCTAAATAAAGGAAGAAACTAAATAAAGAAAATGAATAAAACATAATGTTTTATACATTATGTAAAGCCTTTACTGTGGGGATGATGTTTAACTCCTAATTATTAGAAGGACTGAGTAGAGTTTATGAAAGTCATACATACATGGACTTTTCTCTTTTTTATTCATTTAAGAAACATATTTAATGTGAACTGTAGTTTCTAGTTTGACATTATGGAATTATACTGAATCCAAATGTTCTTTATATCCTGCAGGCAAAAAACATGTAAAATTATTTGTATCCTTAAAAAATTATAGAAAACTATAATTTTCATTCAAGTTTGAGAGACATAATCATTTCCATAAATGAAGACAGACACCTCTAAACTGAAAGCTATGGTATTTTGGTTGAAAATTCAGAAACTTAGAGATATCTATTAGGATTGATATGCAAAATCTAAATTCAAATGTTTTCTGCTAGCTTTCTAAAATTTTGTTTTGTTTTTCTTAATTAAAAAAATAAAAGTTACAGGAATTTATGCCTAAAATAATTCTCTGGACTAGAGTTTGGAAACCAGATTTAGCTGCTAGGAAAAAAGGAAAAAAAATATTCTCTGTTGCCAATTGAAATAGAAATGGTTATTAAAAAACAAAAAGCTGATGTTTAAAAATTTCCTTTCCTAATTAAATACATGATATATGCCCCAAACCAAACTTCTAAACCCTGAATGGATTATAAGAATGAAATTTGCATTCAGTATTGCATACTTAGTATGGTTCCTAGAGATAAATATTAATAGTTTGGCTATCTTTCAATGTCAAAGAAAACATTTTTCAACAATTTTTTGTAGTGTATATTTTTCCAGCTTTTCTTTGAAATATGTCCTTTATGTCCTGAGATACATGAACAAAACTCTTTCTTAATAAATATACATATTTTATAAATGTGAATATTACTGGAGCCCACATATTTTCATAATGTTAATATTTGCCCAACAATACCCAATGATGTCTTATGATAAAGATTAAGTGTAATCACGTATTTTTATTTGATTTTAATTTTTTCCCGCACTGCTACATTTCAATCTAACAATTTGTATATGCACAGTGGTAATAAAATATTTATTTTTAATAAGAATGATTCCACGTTCTAGAATGGGAAGACCATGTTATCATGGTTATCTTCATTTAAACATAGTCACGTATTTATTGCAATAGTGACGTGAAAATTACCATTTATTATCTGCTTGACTTTTACAAACTTTTTTTTCACTTAATCTCCAAAAAGCAACAAAAAGTATGGCTTTGGGGATGAGAGACATAGGTGAGTGGGACTTGGAAACTGCCTTTTATTAGTAGACACTTGATTACAAACTAATGTAGTTTAGGACTAACAGCCATAAAAGAACGTCACTCCAACCCTAAGGAAAGATACATGGAGTCTCCAAAAGTATAAATTTTGGAGCCTATCAGAGACTTGAGGTCGTAAATCAAGCAAGTGATTTGAATTTCAAAGTGTGACAAGCCCCTGTGAGGGCCAATGGGACATAAAAATATTTCAGCTTAATAGGACATATGAAGAAGAGAAAGCAACCATAAAAGTAAGAAGAAAATCTAAAATTTTGAACAGTGTCTTAAAGGCTGAGTGTTGGCACACATGATAGTTCAGAATCCTTGGGAGCTCTAGCCACAGAAGGAGCTGCACCCACTACCAGCCATCACCCATGGGCCTCCACAGCTGCATGAGAGGAAAACTGGGGACAAGGCCAAACACGGGGTGGAGTCAGTGGTGCAGGTGGACAAGACCTACCAGGTTGGAGGGTGAAGCAAGCAATATACACCTTGGGCCCTTCGAGTTCCAAGGCGAGAGCAGCAGCCACTGGTCCACAGGCTTGAAACCTGCCTACACTAGCGGACTCTTCTGGAATGCAAAAGGAAAGCCCCCTGCCCTTGGAGCAAGAAACTCACTCACTATCACATGCTTTAAGAGAAATGGCCCTTACCACTGGGAGAGGGATGGCAAACACACCTGACCTCAATACCAGGCAAAAGTCCACTGCCTCTGGGGAAGAGCGGTATTGTGATAAATAAGAAATATATATTTGGTTTCTGCCTCTAGTTCTTAGAACACAGTTCCTAAAATTCTTGTCATTTCCTCAGTAAGTAGGGTGCTAGTTGCATCTTTTGTTCTAATATTTGATCCTTGACCCTGGTTCCTGACATAGAGCTCATACTCCCTTGGAATTCTCTGAGAGCTAGGAGTGTCTTTTATTTTAATGAGGTGACTCTTGGTGGGCCCCTGAATGGGAGCTGGGTACCAGAAAGACCCGCCTTTCATGATTGAAAGCTTGGATCTTTCAGCCCCAACCCCCTGCCCTTCAGTCTTCAGAAAGAGAAGAGAGGCTGAAAACAGAGTCAAAAATCAATCATGCCTATGTGACGAAATCTCCATAATAGTCCCTGACATAGGGACTTCAGAGAGCTCACATGTTGCTGAACACATGGAAGTGCTGGGAGGGTGGGGTGCCCAGGACACAGAAGCTTCATGCCTTTTCCCACGTATCCTGCTCTATATACATCTCTTCATCTGGCATCTGTATCTTTTACAATAAAGATAAGTAAAGTGTTTCCCTGAGTTCTGTGAGCCTCTCTAGCAAATTAATGGAACCAAAGAGGGTGTTGTAGGAATCCCTGATTTATAGCTGGTTGGTTAGAAGCACAGGTCACAACCTGGGACTTGTGATTAGCATCTGAAGTGGGGAAGATCTTGTGGGACTGAGCCCCTAATCTGTGGGATCTGACTCTATCTCCAGGTAGATAGTGTCAGAATTAAGTTAAAGTGTAGACACCCAGTAGGTGTTCATTGGAGAATTGCTTGATGTGTGGGGAAAAAACCCACACACATTTTGGTGACCAGAGCATTCTGTGTCCCAATGACTGTATAAGAGAAGAGAAAGTGTATATTTATCTTCTACAGGAAGAAAGGGGTAGAAAACTTTCCCCCACCTCTCCATCCTGCCCTGACCCTGGATAAAGCTACCTGCAGGCATAAGAAATACACATGTACACAGGATCTTGAACTGACAGGAAGCGGAACTGGGGAGGAGGCAGGACAACCCTTCATGCCTCCGACACTTAATCAGTTCAGGGCAGAGTTCAGCTGCCATGATACTCTGCCCCTGCACTGAGGAGAAAAGTTTAACACTGATGGAGGGACAGACACTGAGAAAGCCCCAACTCCCAAGCTTTGAGCCACAGGGCCTGCTTAAGAAGGAAACTGGGCCAAAAGAGCAGAGAAAATCTATCTATCCCCAAATACCAAATAATAAGCAAGAGCTAAGAGAGGGACAAAGTGGCAGAGGCCCCTACAGGCACAGGTGGCAGAACCTACTTAAAGGTGAGGGTGGCATAGGAACTTACGAAACTTGCTCCAGTACTGCAGCCCTTACTAAGCACAAGGCTGAGCACAAGGAGGCTTCAGCCCCCCCATCAGTGGAATTTCAAGACTGTGGGTTACCCATGGACAGACATAACAATTAAAATCTGCTCTTTGAAAAACATTTTAACAAGATGAAAAGAAAACCATGCACTGGGAGAAAATATTTGCTAAATACATATTTGATAAAGAACTTGTTTCTAGAATAAATCAAGAGCTATTAGAGTGCAATAGCAAAAAGATAAACAGCCTAATAAAAAATGGGCCATAGATTTAGACACTTCATAAAAAAATTACAAATGGCCAATAAGCACATGGAAAGGTATACAACACCAACAGTGAAATTAAAGTGTCCAATACAATGAGTTATTATATATACACTCACTAAAATGGCTAAAATTAACAGGTATTGGTGAGGATTTGGAGCAGGTGAAATTTACATATTGCTGGTGAAAATGTAAAATAGTATAACTGATTTTGAAAAAGTTTGACATTTTCTTGCAATGTTAACTATACATCTAATATGCAAGCCAGCCATTACATTTTCAGGTATTTAACCATGCAATATTAAAACATATATTTACACAGAGAGTTGTATACAGATATTAATAGCAACTTTTTCCATAATAGCCAAAATGTGAAACAAAATGTCATGTCTAAGGACTAATGAATGGATAAACGAATTGTGGTATATTCACACAATGGAATACTACTCAACAATTAAAAGAGAGAAAGTACTAATATATGCAGCAACCTGCATGAATCTTGTGAGCTAGAAATACACTCTATCTTGTTTGTGCTAGTAGTTTTCACAACAATACTCATTTGTCAAAATAGGTTGAACTTAAAGTGGATGAATGCTATTGAATATAAATTGTACTTTTTAAAAAGTTAGTGGAAATATTTGATGAATACAAAAGTAAGAATATATCATTAAAAATAAAAGGATTTGATCAGACATGGTGGCTCATGCTTGTAATCCCAGCACTCTGGGAGGCTGAGGTGAGAGGATCGCTTGAGCCTAGGAGTTCGAGGTTAAAGTGAGCTATGATCTTACCACTGCACTCTAGACAGGGCAATAAAGTGAGACTCTGTGAAAAAAAAAAAAAAGGAAAGAAAAGAAAGACAAGGCAAGGCAAGGCAAGGCAGGGCAGGGCAGGGCAGGGTGAAAGGCAAGGTGAAAGGAAAGGCAAGGCAAGGCAAGGCAAGGCAGGGCAGGGTGAAAGGCAAGGTAAAAGGCAAGGAAAGGAAAGGAAGAAGGGATTGGCCTTAGGAAGAAGAGCAGCCTTTCCCATGTTACAATGAGAAGGAGGTTAGGATGAGCAGGGATTCTCTACAAAGAGGGCTCATAGGTGCTATATCAGATAGGCTTAATTAGTCTGGATAGCAGAAGCCACTGTGCATGTTTGAGTAGTAGAGTAAAATAGGGAATTTGTGGCACACAGAACTTCTAGAAGAACAAGGGAAATGAGATTAAAAAGTTACTTTCAGAAAATTCAGAAGTGAAAAATTCACATGGAGACCACTACCTATATAACACCAAATGAATGACTGTCAGGAGAACTTAGGAAGCTGCTGGCATAGTCTCATTTTTGCTGTCTGCCAGTCCCCACATTCTTGCCTACAGGTGTGGCCAGAGAATGATGGCTTATTCTTCAGTTCCCATGAGTGTCTTCCACTGATGAAATCTAACCGAAATCCTGCTGGTGGAGTCTAATTTTGAATCTTTCATCTTCAGTAAGACAGAGAAGGGCCTAATGACTGGAAGTGTGCAGATAGTACTGAGATCTAAATAATATCTGGCATGGTGGCATTTCACTCAGTGAAATTTCCAGGCTGTGGTCTAGTTTTTAACTTTGCAGATCAAAAATTTGATCTTTCTAGTTTCCCGGAATTGACTGGACTTGGGAGTTTAACTCAAAATGTTCAGAATTGTGAGATCCATTGCACACTAGAATGACTATCATCAGTAATAATTTGTTGTATATTTCAAAATAACTAAGAGAGCAAATTTCAAATATATCACCACAAAAAATGTTAAGTGAGATGAGGGATGTGCTAATTAGTATGATTTAATCATTCTACATTGTACAGTATACGTATATCAAAATGTCACAGTATACCCATAAATGTAACATAATTATGATTCACCAATTAAAATAATATTAATATAAATTTTTTAAAAATATTAAGAATAGTAAGAGTATTATATTACAATGTCAACTATAACTGTTACTTGAGCCCTAGTAATAGGAACAAAACTTCCTATTTCTTGGATGGTCACCATGAGCCAGGCTCTGGGCTAAGGAGCTTGTATGCTTTATGTCATTTAATCCTCACACTAACTCTAGAAGATGAGAATTATCATATCCATTCACTGACGAAGATGGCCAGGCTTGAAAAATTAAAGAACTTGGTATTATTCTGTTTAAGGGTGAACTGGGAATTGAAGCACAAATCTCTGTTAGTAGTTATGTCCTAGTACCTTGAAAAATGTGTTTCCACACGATTAAGATATTATCCATAATTTGTTAGTTCTATGTGTAAAGCAAAATTATATGTCAGTGTAGAATCAGAACAGAGGAAATTGAATAATTCCAATGTGGTGGCATATATTTAGCTCCATAACACCTAATAAAAACAATAGCTGACATGCACTTCTCACACATACCAGCCATTCATTTATGTATTATACATGTATTAACTCAGTTAATCCTTTTGAGGTATAATAGTTGCCACAGGTAGACTGTATATTATAATGCCTAGAGCAAAAAGTAAGAAAACTATACAAGGAGCTATGGTTAAAACAAAATGGCAGACTTATGCCTTAAATCAATAATTTCAACAATTTTCTTAAAACTAAATTATCTATACCAGTTTAAAAACAGAAATTGGCAGAGTGAATTAAAGAAAATGATCCAAAAATATGCTGTCTACAAGAAACTCACTTCAAATACAATGAGATAGGCAGGCCAAAAGTAAAAGGGTGGAAAAAGATTTACCAAGCAAACATTAATCAAAGCAAAAGGAATGTCTATTGAGGTCAGATAAAGTAGATTTTATAGCAAAGAAAATTTTTAAAGATAAAGAGGTATGTTACATAATGATGAAAGGGTCAACCTACCAGTAAAACAATGAAAAAAATTTATGTTTGTTGTAAAAATAGATAAAACTCATCAGAATGGCTCATACTATTAATTAGATGTGTGAATATAATTTAGAAAGGTATTTGAGTAACTTTTAGTATGAGCATAACAGTATGATATTATAGTAAGACTACATTAATTTTCTTCCATTCTGATGTAGATCTTTTAAAGCCTCTGCAGATTTATAATGATGAATAATTTAAGACAGTGAGTGTCAAGCTTTAGTGTGCATGAAACGCACTTGGAGGGCTTATTAAAACACAGATTTCTGAGCCTTGGCCCCAGAGTTTCTGATTTAGTAGGTCTAGGAGAATTTGCATCTTGAACAACTTCCCATTTGAGAACTACTGCTTTGCCACATTATTGAACCCTCATTGGATAATAGATTTAATTTTAACTTTAATTATAATTTATCAACAGACATTGTAAAGTTTCTTACATCTCAACTGTGTCACCATCCCAACCTTTTTTTAAATACCATACTGCCTAACAATGGACTATTTCACATATCATATCAAGAAGTATATATACTTTAAACAACTACTGGGAATATCCAAATAAATCAATACAAACACAGAGACAAATATAAAGAGAATGACTTTTTAAAAAATTAATTACAGTCTAGTTATATATAATTGAAACCATAATATTACCAAAACACCCACAATATTATCAAAAAATGAGTAGTTGGAAAGCTAGAAAACAATGTTTAAAGTGGAAATGAACCTGTCCTTATACACTGGCAATAAGATAGATGGCAGCACATGATAAAGCTTCAGACTAAACTAAAGTCTATATCCAAAAATCAAACTACTAAAGATGATATAAAAACTACATTCAGTCATTAAGCAAGAAGTCAGTATTATCAAGTTTCTCAGTCTACCTCTATAATGCTCTGAAAATCATTTAAACTGGGTTTGTTGCAAGTAGAGAACAATGAGTTTCACATGTCAGAATGCCAAAAATATGTACACGATTCTTATGTTAAAGCATCATTTCTGTCTTAGAGCTGTGGTAATGAGCCTCTGTCTCTGAGAAACACTGAAAGGACCAATCAGCATGTTAAAATAAGAGAGTAAGAAAATAAATAAAGCTGCAAATAGCAACGGGCTATAAAAATAGTAACTATACTCAAAAGGGAAAGAAAAACAGGTTTTTTTATATGTATACATTATTTTTTAAATCATTTTAAATCATTTAATTGGAATTTTCTGGGACTATCACACATGTATAAAAAATTTGTCAGAGATGTAAATTTTGAATAGAAATAACTTTAAATAAAACAATAGCTGAAAATATGACTCTATTTTTAACTATAGTGACTTCAGTCGGCCTTTCCTTTATTTGAATTTCTACATTATTTTCAGCACAATCCTCCCAAACACTCCACATTTCTACTAGAATATTTTTATTTTGATCTGCAATTTTCTTATATATTACTGTTTTCATTTTTCGTTCAGCAGAACTAGCAAAACTTGTTTTTAATGTAGTGATAATTTTGTGGCCTATAAACAGGAAACATAGGACTGCACATTTTAACTTTTGGTTCTCAGTGATCCCTTGTCTGATCTAAGATAAATCAGAGTTAAAAGTATTTGTTTACTTACAGGTAGACTTAAAGTAAAAGGAAATTCTGAAGACATACTGAGATTTTGGACAATGATCTCTTTGCCAGAGAATATATATTTCTCAGAAGTAAATCTATTGTTCCATTTCCTTGTGCATGAGACTACAACAATAACATTCTAGGATTATAATATAGTCTTTATAGCATCTCTGATTTGTCTCTGTAATTAATATCATAATATTGTGATTTCCTTGAAAGAGAGAGGATCTGAAGTGTAATCTTTCCCATGTTTAATTTTATAGGTGTATTTCTATTCTCTTTTAATACATGCAGGTCTCTGTCCAACATCTGTAAGGACAACATCTGTAAGGGCGTAAAACATTGTAACACATACTTTCCAGTGTTTTTCCTCCCATATATTATTAAGTAACTAGTGTTATGTGGTTTGCTGGTAAACACACTAGGATTTATTCTCAGGAGACCTATATTTTAGATGCCCTTAAGTTACCAAATATTTAAATGGCTTTAGGCAACTATTCATTCTTTCAAAAACAGAATTATGGAGTGCCTGAGTGCTAGACATACATTTGATTGTGTGGGAATACTACAATCAAAGACAAAGTAAGCAAACGAGTTGCTTACTGCTTGGTAAGTAAAACCATTATGGTAGGTAAATACCAGATAAGACTAATTGTAGGACCTATAAGTATCTCAAGCAGGATCACTAAGTCTTAATTAGTTGCAAGATTCTTCCTAAGGAACTGATCTCTAACTTGACATGCAAAAACACACTGTAGTCTTTCCAATTTGCCTGCAGTGTTAGCAATGAACTAAATAAAGGGAAATATTAAATCCAGAATAGCAAATTCAGAAGTGATTATAATAATTTATGGGCGGAAAAAGGGTGTCCTAATCTAAAGACACTGATAGACGGAATGGGAAAAAGTAGAAAGACTGGAAAGGTAGAAGGAATTTAGTAATTGATCAGATGTGAGGACTAAGGGAGAGGAAAGCCAGCGAGACTTAGTTTCTGACTTTGATAACTGGATTAACAATGACAGATGACATTGACAAAAATGAAAACCCAGAAAGAAAAGTTTATGAAATCTAGATGAAGAGGTTCAATGAAGAGTTGGACATGCAAATCCTTGTACTAAGGGGAATGATTTGGGTGAGCAACTTATAAATAAAATGGATACAATTAGAATAGATGAATACAATTAAGGAATGATATAGAAAACAAAAAAGAAGGTAATACTGTCATTTACGTTTGTACTACATAAAAAGAATCTAAAGGAGATTATGAAGAAATGATCAATTTCTTAATTAGTAGAAAGTACCTGTCAAAGTGTCATACTCACTTCATCTCTCCTATGTTCAACTTGAGATGCAGATAAAATTTCTAGTAAGAAAATATTTTGAAAAAAAGGATTTACTAGACAAACATAAAACATTATTATGCTATTTAAGTGACTACATTATTTATATACTTCTCTCACCATTCCTTCTTTGTCTCATGTTCTTTTTCTGCCTGAACTTTAATTTCAGGTGTACCCCAATACTCATTCCTGGTTCATTTTCTTTTTCTTCAGTCCCATCTCTTGGCAATTCTCTTCTACTCTCAAGATTTTAACTGCCATTTATATACCTGGGAGTGTGAAATCTGTGTGAAATCCAGCTCAGCCTTTCTGAGGCTCAGAGGCATATCCTGAGCTGTCTAAAGAATGTAATTCCTGGTGTGTCCCCAAATATCCATATTTAATTTGTCCTCTTCTCTAACACCGTTTTCCCCTATATTCTTGAGCACAGTTAAGAGCACCATAGTCTATGCAGTTATCAAAGCCAGAAACCTCTTCCTCACACTCCATAGCCAACTGGTCACCATATCCTGTGATTGAATCTCTTCACAGTCTAACCTCTCAGTCTTTGCCTCATCAGCTTTTCCTAGATTATTGTATCATCTGCATAACTTTGCCCTGTCTAAACTCATCCCCTATCCTGCAACCAGGATAATCTACCTAAAAAGCAAATCATGTCATATGACTATTTAAAACCATCTCTGGCTTCCATTCCTAAAAGGGTTTTAGCAAGATCCTTAGCAGACATAGAAAGTCTTTAGCTCCCTCTTCCTACCTCTCTGGTTTCAGCTCTCAAGACCCCTTTCCTCTATAGGCTCAGATCATTAAGCTGTAATTCCTTACATGAAATTTGCAGTTCACGTCTCTTTGTGTTCACGAGTATTATTCCTTTTGCTTGTAATTCTCATCTGACTTTTTCTTTGGCTAAAATGAGAATCCTTCAAAGTTCAATATGAGCACCTCTTTTTTTTTTTTTCTAAGAAAGCATTTCCTGAACCCACATCTTAAATTCTGAATCCCTTCTTTGAATTTCTATAATGCTCTATTTTAATATTTCACAGACTTTATTGACACATGTATGTTTATGTGTCTGTCTATCCTGCTAGACTTTCAACTCCTCAAAGGTAGGGGAAATGTCTAAATCATGTTTACAGCTTTTGGGCAGTCACTAGAGAAGGGCAAATATTTCAGGCACACATGTTAAGCTGAATGAATAAAGGACACAATGATACTGATGCCACAACTGTGACTGCCATTCCTCCTGCACCAGTCCCTTGATCTCACTCTTCACCTACTGTTTCTATAGCAGATGATTGAGACCAGAAGAAGAATAGTTAGATTGAAGTTTAACAAGACCTTCTGCTCTGGGCTCTATTTTCCATTTAAAGCCCATCAGCCCCTTTTTATACACTCACCTTCTTAAGAAGCAAGATTAACTATTAATAAATGATGAAGATTCATGAATGATGCCAGTGCAGCTCATTCGCTCACCATCAGAGATGAACTGAAATCTGGTAATCGTGCCAAAGACTTGGAGTGAGAAGGTCTATTTACTATTCCTGGCTCTGACTCCAGCTTGTTGAATGTCCTTGAGCAATTTCCTTAACCTCTCCATTTGCTTGCATTTCCTGTACTATAAAAGACGCCTATGAGTATTTGGCAAGAGACTCATGGGAATCCTTATTTGAAAGGCAGTACAGAAATGTCCTTATCCACATATTTTTGAAAGTAAGGTACTTGAATATCAGCAAAAAGAAAGGCACCTTCCCAAGAGACTAAACCTAAGGAGCAATGAAAACTCTAAATCAGGTTAGGTGATAAATTGTAAAGCTTATTCAGTTTTTTAGTATTACTAATGAGTTTATTGCCTCAAACCAATGTAGATCAGTTCAAAACAAGAAGGCTTTATTTTCCAGTCATTTAAGGCAGGCCAACCTGTGTGGCCACCCTACAAGCTATCAAAATATGTTTTTGTACAGCAGCATGTATCCCACTTTTATGTTTATACAGTCATGTACAGTGAACTTGCTTAAAAATGATTTCCCCCCCAAATGACAAATTGTTGGAATTTACTCCTTCTTAATTATATGCTTTTAACTATATAGGCAGTTGAATACACAAAATCTACTTTGACAAGATATAGAGAAAGAACAGGACAAAATGATAAGGGTTTGAATATGGAACTTTAGAGATTGCTATTAAAAGTCATTTTCATGACATGAATGGTAAAATCTAAGCACGTATTCTACATGACTTCTTATATCAATTTTATAAACTATATTAATGGGATTTTGAAGGATTATTTTACTATTGTTATCAAAGGAGAAAATACTTCAGTTCTCAAAATATGCTGTAATTTGTTAAAAAATATAATGGTTATTATAGAAAGCTTAACTCATGTATTTTTTATACTCTGCTCCAGGTACAAATTTAGGATACCCTTTAACTCTATGGCAATGTGAGATAAATAAATGCATATTTTTATAAATAATCTTGCTGATTAAAAGCAGTTTAGTAAACTGTAGTAACCTCTGTTTCATATTGTAATAAAAATATGGTTAAAAGATATGGCATGATTAAAACTAATAAAAGGTTTTTTTCATTAAAGCAGGAGTGATCATAATAAATAAATAATTTAAGTAACAAGATGAAATAATGTGCAAATACATTTTAAAGCATCTCCCTGTTTTCAGTCTATTCGCACACCTCACCCTATTCCCTTCAATCCATCCATATTTTTAAAACAGTTGTCTGGATCTTGTCCCCTCTACTTAAAAACCTTTCCATGGCTTTGCAAAATTTATGTCCACCTCTTCTATGGGTACTGTCAAGTATCCAGGACTAAACCTTCACAGGTGTTGGGCAATTGGTAGTGTTAAACTGTAGGTCAACTTATTTCTTCATCTTTGGTGGAAAGATTCTTTCTCTTTTCCATACTGAGCACTCCTATGTTATTCCTCTTAGCTTTCCTCTCCCTATCATCATTTTCTCTTTTCTCTAGGCCCAGTCTTTTTCAATAAGCCCAGTCTTATCTAATCTCATAGACAGTAAAACCTGTTTTGCAAACTCTGGCTCTTAAGACTTTGAATGCTTTAGAAAGTAAGGTGCTTGGGGTATTACTAAATCAGAAGAGGGATAAAAGAAACAACACAGAAGCAACCTCTGCAGAACCTAACAACCATAATCCTGCTACAGCAGGATATGGAGATGAAAAGAAATGGCCCCTGCCCTAATACGAGAGTATTTTAGAAGGTCAAATTGACAGGACATACCAGTAGGTTAGCAATTAGACAGAATTACTGAGGGAGAAGGAGGTGTCCAGAGTGACTTCTAAACTTTCAAGTGAACCACGCACACCTGGATGGCTGGTTGTGCACGAACAGGAGAGGAATAGGACAGAGGTACAGATTTGGTGGGCAAACAGGGCAGAAGAAATAAATTCAGTCTGGGACATGAAAATTTGGTAATATTATTTGGTAGACTGATAAAAATCAGAGTAAAGAATGAGAAAGCAGTGAAGAAATGAAAACAGGGCATATAAGCAAATGTCCCAAGAAGCTTAGCTATGAAAGGAGTAGAGACATAAGGGCATCTGCATCTGCACATTCTGCATCTGCACATCTTGCATCTGCACATTCAGACTCTCCCCCCAACAATTATTAGCCCCATAACTTTCTATATACTGTTGCCAGGGCTAGCTTTAGAAAATCAAAAATTATAAAGTCCACATGGCGATGAAATAACTTTGATGATTTCTCATTGTTTTCTAAAAAAAGTATATATGTAGTCTACTAGTTAAATCTTTCATAAGCTGTTCCTAATCTCACATCCTTGTTTTATCTTTTAAGGAAGTCCTTTTCTCTACTAGTGAGTATTTTTACCACTGTGATCTTATTTCAAAATCAAACTCAAATACAAAGCCCATATTCCCATGGTCTTAGGCCCCTCTTATAGCATGTTGTTTACATTCCTGTTACAGTACTTGTTATACTCACCCTATCTTTATGAGAAGTACTTGTGTGTGTATGTGCGTGTGCATGTGTGTGTGTGCATCTTCTGATGGGACTGGATGGAAAGCGGCAACTGTGTCTAATTGAAGAAGGTAACATGTGACAAACCCATTGTCTTAAAGTTGCTCACATAAGACTCCAAACTGGGGTGTAGTACTTTGTTATCCCTGCTCATTCAGTCACTGCTTACTGAGCACTGATTAGATAGAAAAGACCTTTCCAATTGCAAGTAGTCACAACTCATGAGTTAGCTCAGAAAACTTCATTGTAAGACTGCACAGTTTTGTTTTTTTTATATATATCATCAAAGACAGCTAGGGACAATGTAATTAATTTGTCTTTAAAATAAGGAAAAATCCAAAAATTGAGAATGCTCATTTCTTCTTCTCCTTCTTTCTTTTTTTAGAAGCAGGGTCTCACTATGTTCCCCAGGATGGTCTTCTAATTGCTGGCCTCAAGCCATCCTTCCTTCTCAATCTTCCAAGTCACAAGGATTATAGGTGTGACCCACTGCACCCAGCCAAGAATACTCATTCTGATGAGAATGTGATTAAACTGATATTTTCATGCACTATTTTGATGTCATAAATTGACACAATATTTTTTGGAAATACATTTTGTTGCATATATGAAGAGACTTAAAATATTGATTCATTTTGATGTAATAATTCTAGGCAAAATAATTTATATTTAAGTAAGCATCTGAACTAGAATAAAAAATTCATGCCACAAAATATGCACATTCACATACACAAATACATTCAAAAATCTTTAAAAAAAAACTTAAATAGTCCATAATAAGGAATAGAAAATTATGATACAGCTTTCAGTCAAAACATCATGTATACCCCATAAAGATATACAGCAGTTTTGTACCCATAATTAGAAATTTAAAAAAATAAAAAACAGAATTTAAGTATAGATTATTTTTGCCTTTCACATTAGCAATGAAAAAAACTGAGACTTACTCTATTTGATAAATACTTACTGAGCATTACTATGTGGCAGAATGTTCACAGCATTTTGTTACAGCATACCAGAAAGACAAAAACCTTTGTCCTTGGGTAAATCACATTATCATGGTGAGGGACAGACAGTAAACAAAATAAGATACCTATACTATGCCATGTTCTCTGTTAGGAAGTTTCATGATCTATATTACTTACACTCAGAACAACATTGGGAAGTAAAAACTTAGGCTCATAGCCAATAGGCAATCTATTCAAAAATCACACAGCCAACAAGTAGCAGGGGTAGGATTCAAACCTCCCATGAATCTGATTTTAAAGCCAACAATTTTTCCCACCAGACTGTGATCCATAGGGCATTTGTCAGTTCTCTGATTTGGTAAAACCCACTTTGGGATACTGATCCAATTGACAGTTGCTACAGAACTGATCGCTTTAATTAATGATTTTTGGAGGATGTGGGAGTTTCATTTTATATTTTTAATTATGTTTTTGAAGGTGTAAAATTGACCTTAAGGCCTCAGCCTGGGGATAGATACGCCAACCTTTGGAAAGACTGCCTTGGAATGAAATAAAACAGTTCTGTAATAGAGCAGTAGAGCTGCAACCTAATGAGAACATTTATATAAGCTTTTGGAGTGAACTCAGTGCTCACTGGAAATCTACTGTATTCAGCTTTTGCTTGTAATACACACTAATAACTCAGAGTCCCCTTAGGAGAGCTTGAAATGTGCTGTAAAATAAATAATATGGGATTGGTTTCTCTGGATTCATTCCTGATTGTCACAGCTAACAAATTATTGATCTGAGAATTATTTATCAAAGGTAAAGTTAGGCAGAAAAAATAAAAATATGCCATCACTCAAAATTTAGCGATGTAAACAGCTAGATTGACTGCAGTCTCACTAGGCTAACTTGCTAGTCTACTGCCTGAGCCAATCATAATAAGCAAAGCTGACCTCATGCCAAAAGGTTGGAATATAAAGCTAAGGCTATTACAAGGTTTCCATTTTATAATTTCGTATTAGATTTCTCCACTCTTTTCCCCATGTAAACAAATGATTTTTTTCACATATGAGGTATATTAAGTTCAGTGATTGACTTGGATAAACACTCTGCTTAGATTGTTTGATGGTTTATATTCTGCATATAGACAAGTTACAGACACAAGTGCTCTTTTGAAACATTATGATTAAATTTTCCATCTAAAATGTTTAATGGACAACAATATAGCCTAATAGTTTGGTGTTACCTTTTCAATAGCTCATAAGAGAAAGCCTCATTCCAAATTCAACAATGTAATTCTAGACAAATGTAAAGAAGGAAGGTTCATCACAAATACATGGTTGTTAATAAAAACTAATGCATTAACTTTCACATTTTGGTAGAAGTCATCCTGTAAGAAAACATTGTAACTCAGATACATCAAGAAAGGATATTAGCTTCTCCAAATTCTTTTTCTCCTAGTAATTTGTCTGAGGAGGATTACTACTGGTCTAGGATCAGATCCTCAGCTGTATATATTTCATTTTTTTCCCAAATATGGCAACATAACTCAGGTGATCATAGACACACACACACACCATTCCAAAAATAAACTAATGAAAGAATTTTAATTTCCTAATTCATATAATGCCATACTAACAATCAGGACATTTATTTCTACAATGAAAGATAGCACTTTCAAGCACCAATTAAATGCCTAAGAAACAAAAGAAGTAAACTTAAGGCTGCTTTTTGAATACAGAATTCAAACACATGAGATTGAATCCTTCTGAGAAGAGCTGTACTCTCACTATGCTAATGTCCATGGAATGAATGATCTTTGATCCACCACAGGGTACTTTTTAACTTTAAGAATTCATGAGTTTTCCATATAGTGCTTAACATTATTGTATTGTGGTGAGTAAATGCTGACAATTTTTAATTTACGATATTTTAATTAGGTATCAAACGTTTCGAAATGGGTAAAAATAGTGCTTTCCCCACATTTATTATATACAAGTATTTTCTTTCCAAAAATGAATTGGCAAAGAGTTAAAATTTTTCATCATCTATTCCAGAAAGAAACAGGTTATATGTGGTTAATGATCTCAACTCAAATTTCAAAATTTGGTCCCAAGGCAAATAAAGTTTGATTATTAGTGTCAGAATAGCTTCTAAACTCGGCCAAGAAAAATTGTATATTACTTAACTTCACTCATGTGACTAGAAAATATTTACAACTTGATTCCTTTCCATTCAGCTCAATAAATATTTATAAAACAGCTACTATATACCAACCATTGTGCTAGCCACTGGAGTGTAATAGCACAAAGATGAATTTATTAGCCCTGCCATTAAAAAGTGACCATCAAGGGGAACAAATTTAAGGTTAAAAAACTGCAGATTTCATTATACTATCTTATTACCATAAGAAAAAGTATGCTTTCTAGAATGTTTTTCTTTTAAGATGTATGTGAAGGGAAAAAATTTAAAAATAAAAGTTTTTAAATGGAACGATTATGTATTTTATAAAAAAGTTTATTGTTTTCAAATGAATCAAAACTAGAGACTAAACAAAATAAAATACAGAGTGGGAAAAAATCATGGTATTAAATTATTATTGTCATTCAAACTGAAATAAAAATTTCAAAAATTTAATCTATGTTGAATTTATAAATTATATATACATACTGAACAAATATTATGTCTGTAATTTGAATGGCTCTTTTTTCCAAATATCCCATAAATAAATCAAATAACTTCTATACATTTAGAGCAAATAGAATAAGATTTCAGTGTGAACATTTTGGGGCAGTTATAGGTGCATTAAAAAACCAGTAAAAAGCTATGGGCCACATATACATTCAATGCTACATCCCAGTTTTCATTGGATCCCTTGGATCTGTCCCTGAATCTCTATGGATTATGAACTATGCTTCAGACATTAACTATATAATGTTCATCTTGCTATAAGACTATGATACCCAATACCTACTGGCATGCACTTCCAATATCCTCATTTGAATATCCCCCATTGGTGTCATTATCTATTTCATTATTGGGGCATACTGTTGTCTCTTGTGATCCTTCCTAAAGCCACCTATTTGCCTTAGAAAGACTTGTCTCATGCTGGTCATCTCAATATCATGTTCTACTTCTCCTTAGAGCTCTTTGCCCCTACATCACGCCTTTGCCCCTCAGATTTAGTTTCTAGCCTGAACCAATTTGATAATATAACCATTAAGGTTAATATTCCTAATCCTGCAGCCTTTCAAGATGTTATAATTATCATAAATTTGTATTTGGAAAGATGGCAATGATAACAAGGAGAAGTTGATTGGAGAGGGGACACACTAGAGGCAAGGAGGGTATTTAGAACTTTACTTCCAGTGACAAGTTGAAAGATTTATTAGGGCTTGAGCTAGGGCAACTCTGAGCTCAGTGTTGTTGACGCTTTCCTGCTGCCAACATAACACTGCTATCCACTAGTCTTCATGCCTTTATTTCCATCTCTTTTGTTGTACCCTTTGAAGTACAAGGTCCTGAGTCTCAATACAGTGTAACCTCAAAGCACAAGTTTTACTTTCTATCAATTTACCTAACTTTTTCCATCTTCATGTAATTTCCCTTGACTGAAGTCCCAAGACTTAAATTGTCTTGCCCAGGCATGGTGGCTCAGGCCTGATCCTAGCACTTTGCGAGGCCAAGGTGAGAGGATTGCTTGAGGCCAGGAGTTCGAGACCAGCCTGGGCAATATAACAAGACCCCCCATTTCTACAAAAAAATTTTTTAAAAAAATTAGTTGAGTGTGATGGTGCGTGCCTATACTCTTAGCTAGTTGGGAGGCTGAGGTGGGAAGATTGCTTGAGCCCAGGAATTTGAGGTTACAGTGAGCTATGATTGAGCCATTGCATTCCAGCCTGAGTGACAGTGTGAGACATGTGTCAAGATAAAATAAAATAAAATAAAATAGTCTTGAAAAGTATTGATTGTCAATTGCCTATAATGGCTGTTATGAAATCAATAGCAGTAAATTTGCTTATACTAGAATTTTACATAAAGAGAATTTCTAAACTTCATTTAGTTTATTTTAAATATAAACTTTTTCAACTTTAAGAGATAATCCACATGGTGGACTACAGTAGCTTTTGTTTTATCTACCCAGGATGCCCCATTGTTCCTCTAGAAACAATAACCTCTTTCTTTTGGAGAACTCCTCCCCCATTCCATGAGGTTTAAGTGGACCTGTCAATCACAGTAGCATGCCCTCATCTCTCACCCGTTATGGGAATGGCCTAGTTACCAAGGTCTGGCCAATCAGGGTATCTCAGCTCAGAAATGGCCACTAACCCAAGTCTATCCAATTATCAATCCCTTCAGAACTTTCCTGTTAGAGATAGCAGGGAAAGCTCTCTCTATCTTGGAGTCAATGTGCTGAAAGAAATAAGCCTGATGTCTTTTGGTGACATCTCACCTGGCTGTAGTATAGTAAGAGAGGGAATTAGGCAATTTACAAAGAGCTTCATAGGCAAGTAAATATGAAATGTGAATGGAAAGAGTGATTATGAGCACCATTTGGGCTTCTAGATTCAGTGCTGGAATAAACATAAGATTTAAAGTAAAATGTCTAGGTTTCAGCTTAATTTTAATAGAATTAAACAAATATCTATGCTCCAAGAACAGTTATGTGTTTGTGTGAGGAAGGCTGCAATTAAATTGGTTCCAAGAGCCTGGTGCCTGTGTGCTCCCAAAGCGGGCACATTTCCTTTCCAAGCTTCAAGCCAAGTCACAAATTTCAGTGGAGGTTCATGAGCCACTCCTTCTGAGAAGACTACTATGAACTCACACAGTCCCTATCTAGGACACTAACCACTCCTATATTCATTAATCCTCCCACCATGGGTTCTAACAAGCTCCTGGATTTAGAAGAAGTTCATATCCTCCAAGTCCATGTCCAATTTCCACTGCCTACAGTCCACAGAGAAGTGTCTAACCAGAGAACTCCATTACTGTGCTGAGAAAAGCACATTTTTCCTATCAATGGCACAACCTATTCGCCTTTCTAGCCTTGTCTTAATTCCCTTCTCCATCAAAAAATCCCCATTTAACAGCACTAATGGTTTGTACTCCATGCTACGTCTCTGTGAGCCCTAAAACATCGGTGGCTAGTCAAAACCCAAGCAAAGTATAAGTCACGCAGAATTATGTTTGGAAAGTGGATAGGGATGAGGGAAAATGCCATATAAGCACATTTGGCAGCATAAGACCCATAGGAAGACACCTAGTGGGAAGGTACTGTGTGACTCTCTGCATTACATGTGTAATCCAACCAGGGAGAAAGGGGATGGCTCCCCAGGCATTTTTATTGTGATTGAGGCCACTTTTCCATAGCTTTCTCACTTCTTAAACCTCTATTCAAGGGACTCTACTAGATTTTCCAACTCTTCCTTTTGCCCTCGGCCTCCTGAGACCTTACCCTTCACTCTGAATGCCAATAGCCTCTCCTGGAAATCAAACTGAGGGAACTTCTATGAAATAGCCTATGACTTTGCTACTGGCCTATCCCACTGGGAAGGGCCTGGTCCAGAGAAGCAATTGTGGCAACAGGGCTCTTGTCTTGAGAATGATGCTAAGTGTATTGGAAGAATACATCAGTGGAAGGAAACTTTGCCCCACACAATTCATGAACCAACTTCTGTACCACCAGAGCCAAGTAAAGACCACTGGACCACCTGTTTGCTCCAAAGAAGAGAACTACATACATTTTAAAAAATCCTGTTTAACATTTCCAAAAATCCCTCTAGTGTAATTGAACTGAACAAGAATTTAAAAGAAAGATTTTTCTACCACTGATTTCTTAGAGTCAATGACTATAATTGTATGTATATTTCTTTGTATGAAAACTAAACACATAAAACAAATTTCACAGGAGAGGTGGAATTGGTAAAGCAGGCCTGGAAAATGCAAATGTTGCCAGGTAGTTTCCAGAGATGGCATGTCACTATTGCTCATTCCCTTCTCATATCCAAAAATCAAAAAAAAGTGAGAATTACCTCACACTCACAGAGAAAAATATCTGTATTCCCTCAACCACCTGTGGGTGGTTGTACATTGATGTATATAAATATAAATATACTACTAACCCCCCATAAGTTATAAATATTCTAGTCAGCCTATGTTTGCATATATTTAAGACCACTCATCCCATATGTACATAGAAAAACATGCACAAAGCATAAAAATTAACTTTGGGTTAACTCAAAGTCAGTATTGTTTTTCTTGCATCTAAGTCCTGCACGTGAATTAAATCAGAGATCAGTTGTTTTAGTGACACACATACAACCAGCAACCAATCAGTAAATGTTAATATGTCATTAAGGGAGGGAAGAGAAAATTTAATGAGGTGTTCTAGGCAAATCAAGCCACCCACGAGTGTATTTTCTGGACATGGTGGTATTTTTACTGGCATGGCATAGCCACATGATGTTATTTTCCTAAGTTAATATATTTTTCTAAACAAAAGTTTGACCAAAGCAGTTGGAAAAAATCAGACTTTACTTTTCAATTTAAGGAGTGGTTTAGAAGGGCCATAGCTTTGGGGGTGTCATGTATGAATGGTTGTAGGTTCCTAAATTGGCTAAAATGACACTACTAGAGTAGCATTAAGAATCCTTGGGTGGAAAAAATGAAAATCTGGTGAAATCTGAAAAGCTCTCCAAGAAAACTGACACTCTGTCTCATAAGCCATTCCATTACTATTGATGATTAGCTCATTTTCCTAAGGAGAAAAAAAAAATGTTCCAGATGGCCAGCGATAAAAATAAATAATTGCCAACACAAACATATTAAACATCAAGAGTCAATAAGGCAGTTAGCACTGTGTAAGTATTGTCAATAGTATAGAAGAATTATGTGATCACTATCAAGAAACATAATCAAAATTAAATAGAGAAGCCTGAAATATGTAGCAAAGAATACAAGATGGCATGTCATTTAAAACTGTACGGGAATGTTCTTGCTCACCATCTCTGCCTGGCTAATTCACATTCATCTTTTAAGATTCATTTTACACATCAGCTCCTTTGGGAAGCCTGCCCTGATCTGCCCCACCTCCCTTGTCCCAGCTCCATGCCGTTCTGGTTCTTATTTCATTGCACTCTGTGCCTATGTCTAGTATCAAGGGGTCATAATATATCATCACTGTTTCCCCAACTAGGCTTGAGGACCATGTTTTTTATTTACCTTCACTTTCCCAGTACTTGACACCACCAGTCAATGAGGAGGACCTCAGTAAATATTTAGTTGATTGATGTTGAATGACATCAGTGGAGAAAGAGAATAAGGAGGGCTACAGAGGTAAGGAAAAGCTATGGGGTAGATGTGGGTTTAAAGCTGAGTCTTGAAGGATGCAAAGGATTATGTGGGCAACTATCTCCTCTCTGCCCAGCACCCCTCCTTCCAAAGCAGAACTGCCCTTCCCTCATCCCATGTGACTCTACTGTGTGTCTCAAGCTATGCACAGAAGTCAGTCAAAGAATTGGACACATAACTGCTACTGATCAGAACCTTTTCTTGAAATGTCCCACATAGATATAGGGTGACAGAGGCTTTTTCTTCCATTTAGATATCAAGCTGTAAACCTGTCAGCTTAGTTTTCCCGGTCACTACCTTGTCCTCCATGTGGGGAAAGCATTTGTGAAGTAGAAGAGAACACAGCCAATAAGAGATGCAAGATGCACCCAGAAATAAAATAAAAGCATTCATGATATCCACATGTGCCACATTTGGGCTTCCAATGCATGTTCTCTTTTGTTTCTGTTAGATGGAAATGGTTCTGTCACTTGGGACCAAAAAAGTCCAATTTGATGCAATAAATCTACATTAAAGTATAGAGTAAACCAAGTTCTTTCATACACATTATCTCTTTTGAATTCCCAAGTTATCCCTTGTTATTGGCAGTATTAATACTCCAGTTTTAAAGATGAAAAAATTGAGGCTCAAAGACATAAAATACCTTGCTTACAATGTGGCAAATTTACCTGGATGTTCTGGTTTCAAATGTGTTATTCTTTTTCACTATATACTTTTGCATTGTTGCTAGGTTGGAGTTAAGACTGTAGCTCAAATTTACAAAAGTACAAAACATGCTATTATAAAAGTATATAGCTGGGTGACCTACGTTGAGCCAACCCTGAGAATAATAAGGAGGGAAAAACAATAGCTGTCCCCATTTCTATGCAGAGTAAAGGATGGCTTTAGCTCAAGGAAAAGCATAGCTGCACCAAACATGTAGGGTTTTGTTCATGAATGTAATCCTGGCACATCTCAGAAATTTGGGGATGAAGATTAATGAGTTAAAATGCTTGGTAAGCCAGAAATATGTGCACATGGAGGCTCATGTGTAGCCACAATTTGGTGAAGCTCGAGCACATTCAAGTTAAATTTGTCTTCTTCGAATAACATGTTTGAGTTTTAGAAACTAAGGAAAGGTGGAAATATACTTGCATTTACTTAAAAATGTTTCCATCTATTGATTTTTTTAAAATGGATGATTCTGTCTGCCATAGAAAAGAAGATATTAGCTAAGAAGGGTTGTATATCTAGAAAGATTGATTATTTTCTTGTCGTTAAATTGTTATTTAGAGGCAAAAGAATGCAGATGAAATTCAAAATGCAAGATGAACTGGCTGTATGATCTTGATCAATCTCTTTAAATTATAGTTTTCTCACTTGTGAAGTGATGATACTAATAATTACCTCTCAGGATGTTTGCCAAGATTTAATAAGTTAATACATACAAGTGTGTATAACAAATGTTAGAATAGAACAAATGTTAGTTATTTTATTATTGCTTATAATATCATATTCAACATGATTTTGCTTATAAAAGTCTTAAAATTAAAAGGTTTTAAAAAATATTTCAAATCTTTTTTTAAATCTTTCAAAACCTGGGTTAAAAATTAGTTTCAGTGGCTGTTTCTTTTATTTCTTCAAACATAGACAATTTTGCCTTGAGAGTTCTTTCAGTGAATTTACATTATGCCACATGTATGTATATTACATTCTAAGATGTACATAATATGAACTGAATGAAAGATGGCTTTAAGAAAACTCTTCCATCTCAAATGTTCTACTTTTACATAGAGTGAAAAAATATCTGCTTAGTCTCTAGCTAACCTGCCTTTCCATTTAGAAAAGAATTCCATTATATCTGTAAGTTCTCTACCTTCTCATTTTTGTCAGACCACAAAAACTGAAATTTTTCAACCTGCAGCCAAAGCTCTGCTCAGGAATGAACTAAAATAATCCAGCCTACCAGGGAAAAATGACCTGCATGTTTTCTAACAAAGTCTGGTGCTGAATTCCACCACCTGGCAAGGTTGCTGTGGCTACCCGCCCTCGATATTCTTTCCAGTTTTGCAGTCCTCCAAACTCTTTTCTTTGCCCACACTTCTCCCACACCTCACAACATTTGTCCAAACCTTTGGACTGCAGGTACCCTCTGGGTTTGAAGGTCTTCCCCAAATCCATGATTTGTACTGATGGAGGGTTGATTTTTAGGGGCAGAGCAAAGCTCATTGTTTCTGTATCTAGTACCATTTCATTTTTACTCTCCTCTTCCCTTTTTTAGGATGTATTCTATTGCCTGCCTCTCCTATAAGTCATTGCTTTAATCTAGAGCAGGGATGGGGAACCTTTTCATGTTGGAAGGTCACATTAATTTAGCTGTAATCAAATAAGGCCATATTCAAGAAACTTCAATTAGATATACTTAAAAATGTGCATTATTTTGTAAAAATCTAAATACTATGTACTTAATAATTTAAAAAAATAAAACCTATTTGTTCATTTTAAAGTTAACTAATCTTTTTAATGATTTTGTTGTGTCTACTTTTTGTTGGAAAGCATTTGAATGTTTGATTACAGCATGGAGCCCTGAAGTTTCTGTTGATCCTCTAGATGAGAATCCATCATATGTGTGACCTTAAAGGAGTCTTGATTTGGGTTAGGTAGGAGAATGTAGATTTGCAGCAATAAGTAGTTGAAAAACAAGAAAGCTTTCTTCCAGCATGTTGCTGAAGGCATGGGTATTCTACTGCATTTTCCCACATTTCAATTAGATCTTTCTTAGCGTCAAACAATGACTTTAAAATGTCATCTACTGAGAGCTCAATCACTTCCATCTGTAGTTCTTTAGGTGCCCTGATGATATCAACTAGGTGAGGCTGAGATGCTAATTTGAATGTGATGTCATGATTCTCAAAGTCAGTGAACCTTTCATTGTATTCTCAAATTAATAGGTCTGCAACAGCTACAAATTCTTCAAATGATTCACATATATTATAGTGATCATCAATGGTCTTTGCTAACTGGAGAAAATGTTCATCCAAAATTTCCTTTTGAAGAAGTGTTTTAAGAAAGGATAGTTTTTTTCAAATGCTTGGATTTTTTATTTTTGGCACATATCATATATAGACTTAGTTTTACCTTGCAAAGAAATATTCAAGTTGTTTTGATTTGACATGATAACACACAGTATTGCTGCATTCCTATAGAAATCTTCTTTTAATGATTCATAATGCTGATTCAGTTCTTAAAATGTAACTATTTGTTTTTGCAGAGATAAAATTTTGGCTAACACCTACCCCTGCAATAGCCAATATACTTTAGAACAACAGGGCAAATCCACACTGAATACCTCATTATTCAACTTTAGCATGTTATGAAACTGACAATGCTGTGTTGCATTTTAACTTCTTGAAAAGTGTCGCTTAAAATAGCAGCTTTAACACAGAGATTTTGCTGATGCAAGGTACAATGAAAAGAAATGAGAACATTTGGATGTGTTAATACTTTTTTTATCGGTGCAATAAACCCTTCATGTTTTCCTGTCACAGAAGGTGCACCTTCTTTACATACATTCACTAAATTTACCAAATTCACTCCAACTTCATGACATTTATCTTGAAAGTTGTTAAAGGTATCTTTTCACCATGTTCTGTTTGCAAGAGTGCCCAAAGTGAGTAACTCTTCATAGCAAAGAAAATCTTCTATTATGACGCAAATGAAGTAGAAAACCTGTGCCAGGTCAGTAGTATTAGTTGATTCATCCAAAATGATTGAATAATATATATTTTCCTTTTGAAGTAGTACATGAAGTTATTCTATTAAGTTGAAGGCTAATTCATGCTGCTGATCAGTTACGGTTCTCCTTGAAAGAGGCAGTTGTTTGTATTTTGAAATGTTATCAGTGACTAAGCATCCTACAACTTCGACAATGCATTCTTTCACAATTTCTATATCACTGAATGGCTTCCCTTCTTCCCCGAGTGTATCATCTGCTTCATAAGTTGCTTTAGTGGCATTATTTCCAGGTCTTATTGCTGCTTGAAAGATCTGTCTTTGCTTTTTCTTTTCATCTTTTAATTTTTGCAATACAATTTTTCATGCCTCTCACTTTAATTTAAAATATTTATGGTCCTTATGAGTGTTATAATGATGATGAGCATTGAATTTCTTTAATGTTGCTATTGCAGCATCATAAAGCAAGCAAATCAGCTTATCTTTAGCAGAAACAAGATAATATTGCTATTCCCAATCCTCATTAAAAAAAAATCTGTTTTCTTCCTTTAGTGTTCTCTTGGTCTTCTTTAACATGATGGGCTGTTAAACAGACAAAATTAAAAAATACTGTCAAGCTGTGCAACTACTCAGCAATTCTACTTCAAACAGAAACACAGGGCACCGTTGTCAAAACCTGATAACAGACTGGCGTACTTATCCTCATAAACTCTCACCAACCAGCCTCATGCAATAGTGGCTCCAGTCAGCTGGGTGAAGTTAGAACTAATTCATGAGTGCAGCATCAACTTAGCCCTTGTAGCTTACTAGTGTTCTAATTGTGCTGAGCAATCTGGGAGGAATATTTTGTTGAAACTTATTTTATTCTTTCGTATTTTAAATACATTTCTTTTAAAAATAAAAATATAGAAGATAAGCAAAAATGGATTTATAAAAATAAAAGGATTTGTTCTATAAAATTTGGATTCAAAGGCCACACTTAAGGACCTAGATGGCCTTAAAGTGGCAAGAAAGATTTTCCTAGAGCAGGGATCCTCAAACTTTTTAAACAGGGGGCCAGGTCACTGTCCCTCAGACCATTCGAGGGCCGGACTATAGTTTAAAAAAAACTATGAACAAATTCCTATGCACACTGTGCATATCTTATTTTAAAGTAAAAAAAAAACAAACGGGCAAAAACACCCGCATGTGGCCCGAAGGCCGTAGTTTGAGGACTCCTGGCCTAGAGTCAGAATTGTGTTAAGTGTGTGATTGTTAGTATTATTACGGTTCAGAACACCTACCACCTTAAACATAAGTAGGGACCAGTGACTATCAATCTCAGCCCTGTTCAAATGGAAGTTTGCTACAGTTCCATGAATACTATGATTTGGACTTTTTGCCACTTCTCTGGGAGTCAACCCTACACCCTATGAAGCTCCTCCTGTGCTAGGGAAACAAATTATTTCCTCTATTTTTATTGGCCTACTGCTAAGGTTCCTGCATGAGCCAAAGCCAAGAACACACAGATTTTTGACAAGATCCACAAAAATAGAATGTCTAAAAATGAATTATTTCTTTCATCAGCAAATAAGATTTAATGTTCCTGTGTCTCTCCCATGTTATAGAAAAAATGAAAATCATTTTAAATGTTTTGTTTTTTCCATATAATAAATAATAATGGTCTGTGATAGAAATTGTTGAAAATGCAGAAGAATCTAAAGAGAAAAAATATCCTCATTACATTCATCAATTACACAAAATTATTCATTATGTCTGGTTAGAGAATATAAATTTCCATACGAACACACACTTATGTGTACTTTACATCAGGTGCTTAATATATCACAACATATATGGATTTGTTAGGTCCTCATAGTGTTTTGATTCTCAACAAACATCCAACAAAAGAAAAAAATGATGGAGCACGTCAAGCGTGTATAGAATAGAGCCCGGACAGACAGAAAACCTCAGTTTGGTCCTGAATACTGTAGCCATAACTTACTATGTGAACTTGGAAAAGTTCTTTACCCTATCTGGATTTTAGTGGAAAAGAAGTGGAATTTAATACCCTCTACGCCCTGGTGTACATCTCAAGAACTAAGTCGCCAAGAGTCCGTGGCATCTGTTAAATGGAAAAATGCTAATATAAAAGTGTTAGCTGAGGCCATAACAAAGTAGATACTAAGTGCAAAAGTGACTTATGAGGCAGAGAAACATTACAAACAAAGTGTGGCAAGTGAGTAGAGTGGTGAGTAGAAATATGATTTGTTTTACTAACATAAAGGGTAAAATTTTTTTCTTTTTGTGCTATAATATGATGAACATATTAAATGCCACGTTAAAAAGTTTTTACTCAATTTGTTAATAATATGCACTAAATAATCACTGATATTTTTGTCGACAAAGCATATTGATGCAACTGGAGTTGTACTTCAGGAAGATAAATCTAAATTTCTTTGTAGCAGGTGCATTTTATTTTTTGTTGTTGAGCACGGAGGTGTACAAGAATGAGTTCTCATAGCTTGTGGCTTTGTCACTTTTTAAAAAGAGCATGTGCTCAATATCCGTGTGTGTGTGTGTGTGTGTGTGTGTGTGTGTGTGTGTATGATATGTGTTTGTGTATATGGCTCTCTATGTTTGGCTATGTCTAAGAACTTTTATTCCTAAAACTGGCAGCAGGCCCTATGTTTATTTTAATGGCTTTACCACAGGAATGCAAGATCAGTGTTATAATTAGGAACCCATTATGACTCCCTGTTACTATTAAAAGTTGTTTCACTGAATTTTCATTATGTCTCTTACTAATTGCTCTCCTTAATATTTTTTAAAATTGTAATTAGAATCCAATTCAGCTACTCTAGTAGCCGTAGGACACACTATCCATCTACTTAATCTAAGCTTTCAGTAAACAGTTCATGATAAGATGTGTTTTCTCCAAATTTTACATTGCCTACTACAATCATAAAAGTATAACTTTCATGCTACTTATGCCAATTAATGAGATGATTTCCTCCCTGCATTATTTTTTCAACCCTTATACAATAATTTTCTCTCTGAATCTTGAAGTGGAAAATGTGTATTCCTCTTTAGTTCCGTGGCATGTTTTATTTTCAATAGGTTTTCCTTTTACTTGTTAAAAATGTTTGCTTCTGTCTCCCTTGCCCGTTGGTCTTTCAGCACCCCCAGTGTGAAGTCAGTCTCATTAGCCAATGTCGTATGCTGCTTCAGCATTGCGTGTACTCCACCCTAGAGAGGTCATATTTCAGGAATGACGTGATTTGTGTGCATGGGGTTGGGGGATAGGAAGGTAAAGAGAAGAGGGCAAGACTGTATGTACATATTCTTATAAGGAATCTGGGCTTCCTTTGGGCCGAAACACTATATAGACACACTATTGTTAGTAAAATTGAGGACCTTGTTAAACTGGAAAACCAGAGGTAAGAAAGCCTTTTTGTTTTTAAATATGGAAACAGAAGAAGCCATAACTGAAAATAAAGTGGGGTTCCTGGATAGTCAGTCTCCTGTGTTTTTGGTTGGTGAGAGTCAATGGAATCCTTTCATAGCAAGCAAAAGTTGGCCACAGGGGCAGCTGACATTGGAAACACAGCACAGAGCTCATGTTTTCTGGAGCTTATTGACTGCTTCCCAAACAGAAGAAATAAACAGAGGACTGGGTTTTTAATTTTAGGATCTATTTGCACCCTATTAAATTAGAGAACCAAAATGACATCTGCCCAGAGGAACTCCTGGCGACACCAGTGCTTTCCTTCCTAGCTTGACAAAAGATGATTCAGTTCTAAGTGGGCACGTATCATTCCCTTGTCCAGAAGTACCAGTCATTGGGCTGAAGCACGAAAATAATGCTCTTGCCTTTGTGTTTGATAATGTCACACCTTAACTTGGCTGGACACTTACTTTCAAATCAGTGCCAAGGTGTTTATGCCAAAAATAAGCTGTGTATTGAAAGTCATTAACCACCAAGTTTGCTAAACTGTGGCTTGAATTGAGGATCCTGCAACTTCCCCCTCAAAATGAGACCAGTTGAATTTTCATTTTGAAAGTTGCTTTTCAACACTTATAGAACACTTTCCATATGTATTATTTTCTTCTAATTTAGATTTTTTTAAATTTATTTAGTGTTTGTCTTCTATCATTACAATGAGAGCACAAAGAGTAAAAAGCTTTTATGTATTTATTAGGAACTAGGATAGTGCCTATACATAGTAATTATACAATGACACTTTCATAAAGGAGAAAAAGTAGCACACATAGATGTACACACCTATGCAAGCTGGACTGGTTGACTTTATAATGATGACATGTTAGTAACAGGTTTGCTCTGAATTGTCTTATGCCTTCCATGAAATTAATAAGTTATCAATACAAAGATATAATCTGATATCTGTGAAGCAACAGGAGGGAATCAACTGTGGAATTTTTCCTTCTCAAAGTAGCTAAACTGTACAAGATTTCATATGGCTTTATATATTTCAAAGCTTTCTGATCATGTGAACACAGCTTTAGATGTATACCTTACTTAAATAAACCTTAGTCAGAAGGTAGCCAATAATTCCTGGATTTTTTAGCTAAATTTTTCTATTAATGTAATGTTGAAACAGAATAATGTTATTTCACTGCCATTTTTTTACTTAAGTGGTAACTTAAAAATTAAAAATAAAAAAAGCAGATTTTAAGAGATTGTTTTATTGCCATTGCAGAAATGCAATCCAATGAAGTAAGCTAATTGTTCTTTAAAATAATTCACAAGTCTTTCTCTTTCCCAAAGTTGAGGTTTTGTGAAGGAATTATGTGTATATTGTTTATTAGTGCTTTCATGTTGTGGGAACAACTATAAATTTAAAATCAAGTACCTTCTTCCATGACACAGATTCATAAATTCACAATAAACCATGTTTGCTACAAAGACTATTTCATATATATAAATACACACACATTACAAAAAATAAACAAATGAAAGAATAGACAAACTGAACTTAATCAAAATTAAAACCTTTTATGCATCAAAAACCATTATTAACAAAGTGAAAAGACAAGCTACAGCATGGAAAAAAGTATTGGCAAATCATATATCTGATAAGTATCTAGCATGCAGAATATATGAAGAACTCTTACAATTCACAAGCAAAAGATAAACAACCCAACTAAAATATGAGCAAATGATTTGAATAGATATTTTTCCAAAGAAGATACATGAGTGTGCAGCAAGCATGTGAAAAGATGCTTAGCACCGTTAGTCATTAGGAAAATGTAAATCAAAACCACAGTGTGGTACCACTCTATACCCATTAGGATGACTATAGTCAGAAAAACAAAAAAATAGCAAGGGTAGGCAAGAATGTGAGTAATTGAAACCTTTGTGCATTGCTGGAGGGAATATAAAATGGTGCAGCTGCTCTGGAAAATACTGTTACACTTCCTCAAAAAGTTAGAAAAAGTATTGCCATATGATCCATAAATTTCACTCTTAGGTATACACCCTAAAGAATTGAAAACAGGTACTCAAATAACACATGTACACACATGTTCACAGCATGCGTTAAAATAGTACACAGGCCAAATGTTCATCAACAGTTGAAGGGATACACAGAGCACCCTGTCATCAAGAAATTTACCCTCTTGCTCAGAGATGTTTCAAATGGTATGTGTTTAGACAGTGAGGATGTATGTTCAAGGGTGATTAGAGAGGAGAGTTTTTCTAAATCCTAAAGGTACTGTTTCGCCATAACACTTCTATGAAGGGTAACTAATTCATAGCAAATGGAATATAAACATTTATACTTCTGGTCCAGCAAGTGTACAGCAAGTGTTAACAGCAACTGACCGTGGAAAGAACCGAATGGCACACGGAGAGTCGGAGAATCAGCCTTTATTCTGCCGGCAGGCTCAGAGGGGTGTGCCACCAAATTCTGAGCACCACTTCCTTGTTCTCCTCCAGTTTCATACACTTCTTGGGGTTACACACAACCAATCAACTATGAGCATGAGGAGTTATCCAATCAGCGGTGGGATTCAAAAAGTATCCAATCAGCAATAAGCTTTACATATCCAATCAGCAATGAGCTTTACATCCAATCAGCAATAAGTTTTACATATCCAATCAGCAGTGGGATTCAAAACGTATCCAATCAGCAGTGAGTTCAGCCATGGGGCCCCAGGGTGGGGGTTTTTCCCTATCACTTCCATGTACAGAGAATTATCAGAAGAAGGAAAAAAAAGATTCCAAACTTCAAAACCTGTAAATTCATTTTTTTAACTATATTCACTCACAAGAAGTCATTTTTGCATCATGAATGCACAGTGATCTAAGTGAAAACATTAACACACTGCCCCTGCCTCACATATGCAGAAGCAGAATATAGATCTGTGAGCTTGAGCCAAGTTTATCCAATTCTTGGGTTGTGTTTCCTTTTTTTTTTTTTTTATTTTCATTCCAGTGGGAGGGACTTCCTGAATCAACAAGCATGAATACAGAGGTAAAAAATCATCATGCAAACTGTAGAAATCTACAGGTACCTCACTGTAGTGGAACCATAAATTCTGAGACCAGATTAGCAAGTCATGAGGCTAAATGGAATAAAGAATCTTTATATGGATTGAGAAGAAGCTTGGCCCACTGAATAGGCAATAGGGAGCCATAGGTTTTTAAGCAGGAAGTGATAGATAAGATTTAGGACTTAGTAAAACTACTCCATATTGTAGATAACATGGCTACGAGGGGATCAGTTATAGTTAAAATAGTCACAGAGGCTACTCATGAATCAGTTTAGTGACAGGATTAGCAGCCCTCTAGTTATCTAATACCCTACCAGTTTCATTCAAAATTTTCTTCAGAGGTCTAGCATCTCTGCCAGTGTAAAGTACTGAGGAGCAAGAAACTGCTGCCCAGAAAAATGGAAACTCGGATTCAAGTTAAAAAGACAAAACCACAAAAGGATGACTTTGGTATTTTCTTTTAACTAGTGAAAACACCAGAAATTGCTAATGCCCACAGTTTTCCAAGAAGAAAGAATTGCTTTGCATGGGGCTTTCTTGCCAAGGTTTTCTCCCTCTCCCCACCCCCACTTTTTAAAGGAAAGCCTTTGGGTCAGCCCAAAGGCTCTATTTTCAGTGTTTGAATAATTATTTGTTTTAGTTTTCTAAATTATGTATAGAAAATGATTTTTTTGTAATAAAAAAAAATGTTATTGTAGGTTGACAATCCAGAAAGCCAGAAAATAAGATTGGAAAAAAATGTGGTTCAATGTATTCAAAAGATAGAAAGAAGAACTTTGAAAGAAATCATGAATAAATAAAATTGTGAACAAAATTGAACACAGAAACTAAGATTAATTTCTAAAAGTCCCTACACAAATGAGAGTTTTTAAATCATATTCTAAGAAATAAGAGAAACAGGAAGAAGAATTGCCCAATAGTGGAAGAAGATCAAAAATAAGGCAGATCTCTCCAAACATTAATTCTTTCAATTTGTCTATCTGAGTAGGTAGAAAAAGTGATTCGGAGGAAATTGTAGCCCAACATAAGTGAAAAAACTCTAAGAGGACCTAGCCATTTTAAATTTGTTCAAGTGTATGGGCCTAGAAAATTAGATTTTATGGAACTGAAAAATTATTCAGAGGTAATCATGAAACCACCATCTGTGATGTTTGTGTAATTGTACAGTAGTGAGTGGTTTTGACTGCAATAAATAGAATGTTTGAATAATGGTAGTTTATGAAACAAAGGCTTTTAAAAACTTTGGAGATAGGAAGTTGAGTTATGATGCCATAACTCAACAAAATTATTAAAGGCCTGGGTTCTTGCTGTTTTCCATTTTTCCATCCTCAGCATATTAGCATCATTAAAATAAATGCTTGTCACTTCTTGGTCATACAATGAAAATCACAACTCCAAACCATCATGTCTTCACACAACTTTGTTCGAAGTAGAAGGATATATACCCTGCTACTCTTTTTTTAATCTACGGAGCAAAAACCTTGCCAGAACCAGCCTGCCCCTGAGCAGATATCTCTTTAAATATCTTTGTTCATAATGTGATCTCCTCCCTATAACTATGAAATCTATGGCAGAGTGAAATGTGGTGACTATGTTAGGTTAGATATTCATTCTGCTTCATTCATTGGGGAGCAGAGATGGACTTGTTTTTCCTGAGCATTTTAGCTCCTAAAAAATTGGGGTTCTGTAAACTAATAAAGAAGGACTATTGGATAGGTTTAATATTTAATAGAAAAATTTGGCAGAGTATGCATGAAAGATAGGCTATCAGAAGTCAAAGAGAAACAGTATATATTTTTAAATTAGTTTTTAAAAGTTTTATTATGGAAAACTCAAACAGATTAAAAGTGAATAAATCAATGACTCCCATTAGTATCAACCTACCAGTTTGATAATTTTCTATATTTTTATCTACACACTCACCTTTTTTGTGAGAGTATTTAAAAGGAATTCAAAAATCATAGCATTCCATCCTTAAATATTTTGTTTTCCTGTACTATTATAGGTGAAGATATTCAAAAGTCTAACAGTACTTTCATCACATTAAAAATCATATATTAAAAACATATAAATACAATCAATCCTTTATAAAACTTCCCAATGATCACAAAATATTTTTTAAATCTTTATTTTAAAATAATCCTAGATTTACAGAAAAGTTGCAAAGATAGAACAGAGAAGTTCCTATATACTTTTTACCCAGCTTCCCCTTATATTAATACCTTTACATAACCATATTACAATTATAAAAACTAAGAAATTAACATTGACAAAATACTAGTAACTGAACTCTAGACTTCATTTGGTTTTCCCCAATTTTCTCACCAATGTCCATTTTCTGTTCCAGGATCCAACCCAAACTATCACATTGCATTTACTTATTATATCTCCTTAGTCTCCTTCAGTCTGTGACAGTTATATAAAATTTTTGAGCATCTTCTTATAGACAAAAACAGAGAGATTTTATAAAAAGGACAGTAAAATTTGGCAGATTGTTTCAACAGCCCTACAATAAGATTATCATATAAACTTGTTACAATTGTTCATTCATATCTTTTTATTCATTCAACAAATATTTATCGAGCACATATTATCTTTTATGTATTGGGGATACAACAGCAAACAAATGACAAAATTTTCTGCTGTCATGAAACTTGCATTCTAAGATAATAGTAATTAAATGCTATACTGAAATTAAATATGTACCTATATGGCAGCAATAAATAATCAAAGAACCATGAAGGCATTCTATAGCATAGGGATTTTCAGAGGAAAAGAATCCCTGCATAATTGGAAAGGAAGAAATAACCAAAGAGTGAAAAGCTGACTGGATGTTTTGGGATCTGCACAAAAAAATAAGGAAACTCCTTGGGAATTTGTCCCAACCTCTGAAATGACTTCTGCATTTTAATTAGGAGAAGGACTTTGCTTGGCTGTACTGCATTTAAAGTCAGTGTAGAGGATTTTTCCCTTCAGAATGAAAACGCAGTTTACAGTTTCCTGTGCCAAAACTCCCAACTCTTAAACCCCAGTACAATTTCCCCTTTTTATTTTAATCAATAACTTGGATGGTGGGGTAGACCAAGTTACTGTTCAACAATATCTGGTGTCCTTTCCTCATGGGGAAAGATTATATTTCCTTACATCCTTGAAAACAAACTTATACAGCAGCTTTGGCTAATGAAATGTGAACAGGACATGAGTGAACATGAGTCACTTGTAAGTCAAAGTGTGAATATTTCATCGCATTCTCTTTTCCCTAAAGCAAAGCCAGCAGCTGTGTCCCATATACTGCTCTGTCAGGCTCGGTTCCAGAGCGAGGACTACAGTGATATGGAAAAATGGGTGCATCTCTCCATTGACTTAGGTTGTTAATTTTCCTCTTCAATATTTTGTGTAGTTGTCAGTGTGCAAGTGATTAAAAAGTTCATCTGCTATATTCGATTTTTTTGTAGAGATCTGCAGATTATTTTTTTTTTTTGCATGGAAGACGTTGAGTCATGTGCATAAAAATGGTTTTACTTCTTTCTTTCCAAATATGATGTCTTCTATATCCTTTCCGTTTTTTTTACAGCCTACACAACACAATGTTTAATGGCTGCAATGATAGCAGGTATCATTGCCTTGCTCCTCACTGTAGAGAAAAGAACATTATATTTTTACCAAATATAATTTAAAATTTCTGTATTTTTCTTACAATTAAATCATTTTTTAATTCATGTATTTTGAAGCTCTAATATTAGGTGAATACACATGTAGGATTTCTATATTTTCTTCATGTATTGACCCCATTATCAGCATGCAAACTCGCTTTCATACCACATGGATATTGATATTCCTTGTTTAATGCTTTACTTTATCTGCTGATAATGTAGCCATTTAAGCTATCTTTTAATTAGTGCTTACATATCATTTTCCATCATTTTATTTTTAATATATTTGTGTATTTATATTTACAGTGGGTTTTTAATATGAATATTTGTTTATTTATTTATTTATTTCAAAATATTATAGGGTGCAAACATTTTGGTTACATAAAATGCCTTTGCCTCACCCAAGCCAGGGCTATGAGTATGCCCTTCCCCCACACAGTGTGCTCCGCATCCATTAGTTGTGAGTTTACCTACCCCCTCATGAAACCCTCTTCCATCTGACCAGCTCCCAATGAATATTTCTTCCATATGAATACCTTACTATTGATCGGTTAGTACCAATTTGATGGCAAGTACATGTGGAGCTTGTTTTTCCATTCTTGTAATACTTCACTTCAAAAGATGGGCTCAAGCTCTATCCAGGATAATATAAGAGGTATTAATTCATCATTGTTTTTTGTAGTTGAGTAGTATTCCATGGTATACATATACCACATTTTATTAACCCACTCATATATTGATGGGCGCTTGAGTTGTTTCTATGTCTTTGCAATTGTGAATTGTGCTGCCTTAAACATTTGAGTGCAGGTATCTTTTCTATAGAATGTCTTTTTGTCTTTTGGGTAGATGCCCAGTAGTGTGATTGCTGGATCAAATGGTAATTCTATTTTTAGTTCTTTGAGATATCTCCAAATTACTTTCCACAGGGGTTGTGCTAATTTGCAGTCCCACCAGCAGCATATGAGTGTTCTTATCTCTCCACACCCACACCAGCATTCCTTGTTTTGGGACTTTTTGATAAAGGCCATTCTCACTGGAGTTAGGTGATAACTCATTGTGGTTTTGATTTGCATTTCCCTAATGATTAGAGATGTTGACCACTTTTTTATATGTTTACTGGCCATTATTCTGTCTTCTTTTGAAAAGTTTCTGCTCATGTCCTTTGCCCACTTATTGATGGGGTTGTTTGATTTTTTTCTTTTTGATTTTCTTAAATTCCAGATAGATTCTTGTTAGCAGCCCTTTATAGGATATGTAGCATGTAAATATTTTCTCCTATTCTTTAGGTTGTCTATTTTCTCTAATGATAGTTTCCTTGGCTGTGCAGAAGCTTTTTAATTTGATCAGGTCCCATTTATTTATTTTTGTTGCTGCTGTGATTTGTTTGGGGGGTCTTCTTCATAAATTTTTTGCCTAGGCCAATGTCTATAAGAGTTTTTCCAGCATTCTATTCTAGAAATCTTAAGGTTTTGTGCCTTAGGTTTAAGTTTGTTATCCATTGTGAGTTGATTTTTGTAGGAGTAAGAGGTGGTGATCCAGTTTCAATCTTCTGCATCTGGTTATCCAGTTTTCCCAGCACCATTTACTGAATAGGGATTCTTTTCCCTAATGTATATTTTTCTCTGCTTTGTCAAAGATTAGATGGCTATATGAGGATGGTTTTATGTCTGGGTTGTCAGTCCTATTCCCAAGGTCTATATCTTTGTTCTTGTGCCAGTCCCATGCTGTTTTGTTTACTATAGCCTTGTAGTAAACATTGAAGTCTGGTAGACTGATGCCTCTCAATTTGTTCTTTCTGCTTAAGATTGCTTTGGTTATATGAGGTCTTTTCTGTTTCCAGAAGAACCATAAAATTATTTTTTCTAGATCTATAAAGAATGATGATGGTTTTTTGATAGGGATTATATTAATTCTGTAGATAACTCTAGGTAATATGGACATTTTAACAACATTGATTTTGCCAACCCATGAGCATGGTAGGGTTTTCCATCTGTTTCCATCTTTTATAATTTCTTTTCTCAGTGTTTGGCAGTTCTCCCTATATAGGTTTCTCACCTCCTTCATTAAATATATTCTTAAATATTTAATTTTCTTTGATGCTATTGTGAAAGATGTTACATCTTTGATTTGATTTTCTACTTGACTATTATTGGTGTATATGAATGCCACTGATTTGTGTGCATTGATTTTGTATCCTGAGACTTTACTGAATTCATTTATCAATTCCAGGAATATCTTGGTTGAATCCTTGGGATTTTCTAGATATAATATCATATTGTTAACAGTGAGAGTTTGACCTCTTCTGCTTCCATATGGACACTCTTAATGCCCTCTCTTGTCTGATTGCTCTGGCAAGGACTTCCAGAACTATGTTGAATAGAAGTGGAAATAGTGGGCAACCTTGTCTAGTACCAGTTCTAAGTGGGAATGCTTTTAATTTTTCCCTCTTCGGTATGATATTGGCTGTGGGTTTATCATATATGGCTTTAATAATTTTAAGGTGTGCCCTATCTATGCCTCTTTTGTTAAGAGTTTTTATCATAAAAGTGTGCTAGATTTTGTCAAATACTTTTTCTGTGTCTATTGAGAGAATCATATGGTCTTTGTTCTTGCTTTTATTTATGTGGTGAATTGTATTTATTCATTCTTATTTTCAATGGCATTCCTAAAAAAATATTTTTCTTGTAAAGAACATTATTATTTAAACTTTTTTTAATTACATTGTGTTGTTTTCAAAATCCATGGAAGCAATGTTTGGGTGGCTATGAATTACATATGAACACTTCTCACTTCAATACATCATTTTTATTTTAAGAAAATAAAAAATGTTTATTTTTAATTTTTAAGAAATTTTTTTATTTTTAAGAGAAAAAAAAATTCTCAAATACTTTCCCCTTGTTTTTGTCCTGAACTTTTCCATTTCTCCTCTTTTACCCTAGTCTAGGTTTTTATATCTATATCTGTTTCTCCTTTCCAGTTGAGTGCTCCAACCAGCAAGCAAGCTGCCAGTAGGCAAAGGTTTACTCAACGTGTGAGGACGTGGAAGATTATTTGGCTGCTCCATGCCCAGCCCAGCTTTCTCTGGCAGTGCTACACTGAAGACTACTGTCAAACAGAACATCATATTGACCGAAAGAGCTGGGGAAGAGCCATTAGAACCAGTGGAAATTATCTGTGGGTTGCTCTATTTTTTTTTTTTTTCACTGTGAAGGAATATTCCTTCTTTCCTTGCAGGATTGTTATATTTCCTCAATTGACATAAGAAAAATTTAAATGGCTTTAAAAAGCTGACTAGTATAAAGAGGAAAAGATAATTCAACACATGCAATGAAGTTTATTATTTAGTAATAGTTGTTAGTAAACAGCACACAACAGATTACTAATTCATATTCCAGTATTTAAACACTTGTAAAATTCTCACATTTATTGTATTATGTGTCAAATACTATGATTTTAATTTTATCATCTACAGTATTGTGAGGGAATACAATGGGTGCAGATAAAAAGAAATAATGCATATATATAAGAAATAAATTATTTGTTTTGTGATCATATGTAAATGGTTCTTTATATGTATATACTATGTTTGAATATATTCTTATATAAATCACAAAATGCACAAGTATTTGTGGGCAATGTTTTGTATGAATAAATATTTCTAAATTATTAAAGTATGTTGGTAGACAAAGAAACAATTTATAATGCAACAAGTCTCGAAAAGACTGGAACAAATTCAAAGTAGGTCTTGCATTGCAATTGACCAACATCCTTTTAGATCACCGTAGGTAGATTCTACAGTAGAATACATGCATTACTACTTATTTTTTATTTAAAACAATTATAAGGTCAAGAATTTTGGTTGCTTATGTTATGTCAATGAAAGATAGGTATAATGATAACCTCTCTTATACTAATGACCACAAAATGTATACTAACATCTTCACCTTCATTGTATCTATCCTACACAAGCCTCCAGGGTAGCCTCATCTGTTAGAATTATCTTTGACATCACTGACAAGTGAATCTGTTGAGACTCTTAGTTACTTCTGCATTCTCACTGTTTTAATTTTTCTATTATGTTTATCTTACTCTATTAACAGTACAGATTCCAGACTCCAGCCCAATTTGTCAACCTAATTTGTCAACCAAGAACTAATTCCTAAAAATTTTTTTTTATTCCAGATTTTAGATTACCCCAATGTTCTGAAACCATAAAGGTGCTCAACTCCTAGTTTGTTGTTAGCAAACTTTCAAGAGTCAGCAACTCCTAGTTTGTTGTCAGCAAAATGATTGGACCTATTGATTTTACCTAAGGGTCAGCCCTCGTTATATGTTCACAATAGCCAAGTGTTTCAGTTTAATATTCACCAAATGAATAGAGGATTATCTTCCAAGAATACATGTATTCTTCAGGACCAGCTGAAAAGAAAATAATGTATTTCCATTTTTCTCTCAGGATTAAGGGGCTTCTTTTTCTATTTTAATTTATTTCTACTAGGCCACCATTTTCTATTCTCTTAGAGTTATCAGACCACTTTTTAATAAAGAAATTTCACAGGAATCTTCGTGAAAATGTTTTCACATTTAGAACCTATTGATGAAAAAATTATGAAATGAGTAAAAGCTAATGTGAGTTCAAAAGCATGCTTAAATCTATAGTTTACTTCAGAAATGCCTGCATAGGGCTGGGGACAGTGGCTCAGGCCTGTAATCTTAGCACTCTGGGAGTCTGATCTGGGCGGATCGCTCAAGGTCAGGAGTCCGAAACCAGCCTGAGCAAGAGTGAGACCCCATCTCTACTAAAAATAGAAAGAAATTAATTGGCCAACTAAAAATATATAGAAAAAATTAGCCGGGCATGGTGGTGCATGCCTGTAGTCTCAGCTACTCGGGAGGCTGAGACAGGAGGATTGCTTGAGCCCAGGAGTTTGAGGTTGCTGTGAGCTAGACTGACGCCACAGCACTCTAGTCTGGGCAACCGAGTGAGACTCTGTTCAAAAAAAAAAAAAAAGGAAAAAGAAATAAAGAAAAAGAAATGCCTGCATAAATTGGAATTACAGTCATATATATCTCAATGTAAGTTATTTATTCATTAGAAAAATAATATACTTAGCATGTTTATTTTTACTGCTGTATTTCCAGATCTACAAATATTTGTTGAATTAACTGATATATGTATGACAAAAACAATTCAAATGGGATTATACAAAAAGAGAAATTCATTAGATTATAGAAAAGAAAAATTCCAGGTGTTTATCAAGTGTCAGACTTGGCTGGGAGCAGAGGATGGGTAGATTATCCTTAGCTAATCTCCATATAGGAAAAAAATAAAGAAATCACTTCAAAATAGTTTTCCCAAACGATTTTGCTTTTTCAAAATAGTTAAAAACAAAAGCACATCATTTTTCTCATGTTTACATCACGAAACATTAACTTTGGTTAGAGAGTTTGAAAATGCTTTGTTCCAGGCCTGGATCATGGTCTACCCCAGGATTCTGGGGATAGGATCACCTCCAAATGAATAATATGGACTGAAAGTATAGTAAGTACGTTCCGCCAAATAAAACGAATATATTCTTATCAGAAGAGGAATGAATCAATGCCAGCTAAACAAAATCAACAGATTTCACTCTAAAACATTTGAATGATTCACAAACCCCTGTGATAATTCCGCTCTCTTCCAAGGGTCCAAAGCCTAGAGATTTGGACTCATTGTCTGAGGCTTTGAGTAAAAGGGATGCTTTTCTCAATAAAGGTATCCCTCTAAGGCATGCTACGAGGTATTCCCAGCCATTAATATGTCTGTAACTACTGTCTGAAACTAGAGTCTAAGAGATAGCATGGATATAGTTAAAGAAAAGTATAGAAATCATGGTGGCAGAAACTATAATAACCAAAAGGCAAAAGCATAGGGCACTCCATATCATACCTGTTGTTCTCAGACTGGAGTTTTCACTGACAAAAAAAATGACTTTACACTTCCTACGGAAATATAAACATGTGAGACTAGGTAGAAATTTCTTAAATACATGAGTACTAAGCCATACCAAGCATTAAAATGTATTACAAAGCAAATTAATAAAGCATGTTAGTACTGGCTGATAAATAAAGAATCAGAAACAGACTCAATAATTATATCAAATAAGGCAGCATTTTCAAATTTATATAGAAAAGATAAACTATTCAAAAAACAGTATTAAGAAAAATGGATAATCATTCGGAAAAATATGGTTGGATTTCTCCTTCCCTCAGTCCTTATACCAAAATAAGTTTTAGATTGATGTAACAGTTAAATATATAAATGAAAACTTTAAAGTGCTTGAAGAAAACATTGGAAGATTTTTTTAAACATATGCTTTTAGTGAGAATGGTGATAAGCAAGTCACACAATTCAGAAATCATTTGAAAAATGATTTAATAGAGTTAACAACATACAAATTCAACATTAAAAATGAAAAGAAAAATGACTGGGGAAAATGTTTTAAATTAATAAGGAAGTATTAATTTCTTACTTAGAGTAGCATGATGGTTAAGAGTTCAAGTGTATGTTTGCACATCTTCATAAACACACAAAGATATGCATATCTGTGACTGTAAATTTGAACGAAGCTTAGTCGAATTTATAAAGAGAACCTGGGGTTCAGGTACTAATAATACTTTTTATCATATATTCTTTGACATTGATATTGTTATTTTCATGGGTTTCATTACATTTTTCTACAGAAAATACAGTTTAAAAAATAAACATTTGTAACTTTGTGGTTCCACCCACAATAGAATAGCTAACTCTCCAGCACGTAACAACTATAAAAGCCGGACAGTTTTATAAAACATGTACTTGGAGGTTTTAGAAATCAAGTAATGTCAGCAAATCTTACAGGGCTATAGTCCCTGAGAGAAGGGAAGTGTATAATGTGTACCCTCGTCCTTTCTGGGCTTTTCATGAAGTCATTTTCCAAATCTCAGCCGAGGAATAAAGCATGAACAGAAAGTGCGAGTCATACTGTGCTGAGAAGACTGAGGTGATATTTTGGGGCTGCCACACTGAGTAGATTTCAAAGGACAACTTTGCAAATATCAGGAGAGGAGGAAACCTCAGAGACAGAGTCCAGTAATTAATACACAAATCTCTCCTAAATCATTAGCTAACTCCTAAACGGGGCACTCATAAGGTAAGATTAAAGATCAAAAGAAAATAAAACAAAACAAAAAAAACCCAAAACAAACAGACAGAAAAAAAGCAAAAAATAAATGAATGAACAAATAAAATAAAAACTCAAACCACAAGTTTATTCATTTTAATACTATTTATAATAAAAACAACAAACTTAAAATTATAAAAATTTATGCAAACATCAAAATTACTTAGATAAGACATCAATATGCCTATAATATCAAAGATTCAAGATAGTGTGTTTTAAGGGAGTAAAAGATGCTATAAATGTCAGAAACATATTAAAGAAATCAGTCCAACTTCTAAGTTCTTAAAATAATCTTATCTAGAATATTTTAGCTTTTTTTAGTTTTGCCCTTTCTACTTTTTCCATTTTAGGATGATAATGTTTTAAAGCAAATGCTTTAAAATGCAGTTCTCAGCTTATGCCTTTACTTTATTTGTAAAGACATATTTCTGTGTTTAGAGATCAAATTGTCATGTCCAGTACACTTTCTGTGTTCCTCCAACCTCCAGTTAAGCCTCTAACAAGCATTCCTACCCTTCCCATCAAATTCTTGGTTCTGATAAGATTGTTGTTTCTGTGGGAAGCCACTAACATTTGAGTGAAGTTAGGAATACACATATTTGAAGCAATACCAAACTTTTTTGCAAATCATACTATTTTTAAAACATAAACTAGATACTATTATTTAAATCTTTTAAGCTAATCAAATTGGAAAGGAATAGAAGAAGGCTTTTTCTTAGATTACCTTTCTTTAAAAAAAAATAGGATTTTTGCTTCCTACCATGATAGAATAACAGGGATTAACCTTCTCTTCCCACCACATGTATGTAGAATGGAGGAAAAACTGTATGAAAGAACTGTTTCCAGATGTTGGTTATTAGGCAACACTTGTAGTGTATGAGAGAAGGGAGACAAGCAAGGCGATCCCCAAGATCTTCCTGAATCTGTGCCTTGAGAAACATCCCTCCCTAGTCCAGAAAGGAAGTGCCCAAGCAGAACACCTCTGTCTGAGGCGAGCAGTCAAAGACTAGAGTCAAAGGAGGCTGAGACTTCCAGAAATTGCAGAGCAGAGTTCCAGAAAAGAGGAAGCTATCCCAAGAAAAAGGTCCAGAAATTTGCATGGGCTCACCTCGAGTTTTGCTGAAGACCAAGCTATTTATGCATATTGTAAAACTGCAAGAGGCTGACAAAGAGCAATCAGAGAAGAGTAAACAGAACCACTTCAGAGCTCACTCCAAACTAGGAGAGAGTCACGCTGTGATCAACCAGGATGGAGATTCCTTGCTCATCACTTGGAACAGTTAATAGAGAACTCACATGGGCTAGAACCTAGTATAAGGACATAATACCTTTAGACAGTGATAAAGAGATGGTTGTAAAAGCTGATAAAGGAAAAAAGAATCACTACCTAGAGACAAGTACATATAAGAATGACTACAGATGTCTCTTCAGAAAACACATAAGCCAGAAGACAATGAAATGACATCTTTAACATACTTAAACCAAACATCTGTCAATCTAGAATTCTATATTCAGTGAAAATATTTATCAGCAATGAAAGCAAAATACAAAGTTTTGAAGAACATCTATAATCATAAATTTGTGACTGAATATACATTTTTTTCATTTAAAATTTAAGATACACTTGACTTTGTAAAACAAACACAATAATGTATTGTGGAATTTATAATATAGAACTAAAACATAAAAATCTTGTATCATAAAAATCTTGGAATGGTAAAATTAATATCAAATAAATTAGTCTTCAGGACAAATTTTACCAAATATTTTATATAGATTACATGTTAAATAATATGATAGATATATTAGATTAAATAAAATATAGTATTAACATGAACTTAATTTTTTTCCTTTTATTAATGGGGTTATTAGAAAATTTAAAATATGTGTGGCTCACATTAAACTTCTATTGGATGATGCTAGAATAGTATCTTCAGAAATAAATCCACATATATGTGGTCACTGAATATTTTTAACACAGGTATCATGATAATTCAATGGGATAGGATAGTTTTTTCAACAAATAGTACTTGGAAAACTGAATATCCATATGGAAAAAAATAAAATAAACCACCCTTACTTCAAATAATGTACAAAATTAATTCAAATAGATCATAGATTTTAACTATAAAACTCCTAGAAGCAATCATAGGAGAAAATCTCCGTAACCACATTTCTTAAATATGACACAAAAAGCATAAACCACAACATAAAAAATCCTGATAGATTGGACTTCATCAACATTTAAAACTTTGCTCATCAAAATACACATTAAGAAAAGAAAAGAAAAGAAAAGAAAAACCAAAGAATTAAGCCACTGACTGGAAGAAAATATTTGAACTATATATATCTGACAGGGGCCTTGCATCCAGAATCTAAAAAGAAACTTCTACGGTAATAATTATATAAAAAAGACAACCAATCCAGTTTAAAAATAAGTTAATGATTTGACCAGACACTTCACAAAGTAGTAGTCTTATCCATCAGGTAAATGCAAAATAAAGCCACAATAGGAGAGTATTACACATACATTGACTAGCCAAAATTAGAAAGATTAAAAATACCCAAGTTTGCCAAACATGTTGAGCAACTGAAAGCTCTCATACATTACTATGGGAATGTAATGTGGCACAACCACTTTGAAAAATATTTCAGCAAAATCCTTTAAAGTTGCACATATATTTACGACCCAGCAATTTTTCTACTTATTTACCAAAATGTATGTGTACACTAAGATGTGTACATGAATATTCATAGAAGCTTCATCCATATTAGTTAAAACAGAAAACAATTTTAATATCTGTCATTAGCGTCATGATTAAATGATATTCATACAATAAAATACAATTTAATTTGAGTCAATCCCCCCCAAAATACAATGTAATGATAAAGAAGAGAAAATTACTGATAAATGTAACAATATGAATTAATCTCAAAAGCATTATGCTGAGTAAAAAGAAGTCAGGCACAAGATATTATGTAGTATATAATTGTATTTATATTTATAAGGCTAGGCACAGTGGTTCATACCTATAATCCCAGCACTTTGGGAGGCCAAGGTGGGAGGATCCTTGAGTCTAAGAGTTTGCAGCTATAGTGAGTTATGATTGTACCACTGCATTTCAGCCTGGGCTACAGAGTGAGCCCTGTCTCAAAACAATAATAATAAATATTTATATAAAACCCTAAAAAAGATAAATCTAATTAAAAGTGACAAAAAGTACAACAATGTTTGCCTGAACCTGTGGGCATTTGTGAGATTGAGAATACGCACCAGAAAATTTTGGGAGATACAGAAATGCTTTATATGTAGCTGTCATTAAATTTGTGTTCAGCAAGTGCAAGGCAATTTCATCTATGTTCTTTCATTTAATTTAATTCTCATAACAACCTTGTGAGGAAATTATTATAATTCCAGTATTACATATGAGTGAACTATGTCTAAGAGAAGTTTAATAAAACTTGTATGGCATTATCCAACTAGAGGTAAAGCTGATACAGAAATAAAATTTCTCACTAGATATTCAACATTATGTCATAGTTTATGACTAACTTTGCATGATTATTGAGACTATCTAATATTATCATGTATGTGGCTATCTATATACATTTTATATTTTTATCTTTAATAAGAAATTTCTCTGTATGTTTTCCACTTCTATGCCTCTCCTAAAATTTCTTTTAATCCATGTCACAAATTCCAAGTGTGTCCTCATTCTCAATTCCCAGAGTTCAATAGCTGAGTCTTAATTACTTTTAAGACTCTTCCAAAATTTGCTACTTTTCTTGTTCTCCATTTGTTTCTTTTCCATACTAGCCTTTTCTTGTTTAATGGGTATACTGCCTTCTAAACTCCCCCTGAGGATATTAATAATAATGTTTTTACAGATGCTCTACTTTTCTCTGAAACATCTGCTTCTGGTGTCAATTGATGTGACATTTGCTTATCTGTGCTTTCATGTCTGATAATTATTTTTGTATAATCATGTATATGTTTGAAGAACTGGGTTGATGAACAAAGGTGTCTTACTGTGTGTACCTGCCGCCTAGATGAGACAGGCCTGACTTAAAAAGTTCGCGTGTGTGGTGGTGTGTTGAGTTGGACTCATTTGTGGGAATGTGGGCAGGAGGAGTTGGAGAGTAAAGAATGCAGTCCAGGAGGCCACCTGAATGGAAGTCAGAAAGCAGATTCTTCAGTCACTTTGGTTTACGGCTGGGCCGTAAAGCAAAGCCCTGCCCTCCACTGCAGTCTTCTCCAGTATGAGCCCTGAGCTGCAGCTACATGTGCTCTGGATTCATCATTGATATGATTCCAACTGCTGTCCGTTTTCAGGATATCCATGCCTTCATGAGCATAATATTTTTGTTTCACTTTATTTTCCTTTTTTACACATTGGGGAAAGCGAAGTAATTCAGTTTATTATCTTGAAAAAGTAGCCTACTAATTCAAATATCTGTGGAACACAAATCTCATCCTTTTCTGGTGTTCCTTGAACCAATGTTTTTTTATTATTATTATTATTTAATCTTTTTATAGGCCACTTCTAAAGAAAGCTAAATCTCTATTCCTCTTTTACAGGTTTTCCTACATCTAACAAATTTATAGCATATTCAAGGATTATAAAATTTTGAATTCCTAAACATAGTGTAGAAGAAACTAGTGGAGTCATCCTCTGTCCCTGTGGAGATGTTCAGCAGGGGTGATCTAGCAGCAAGAGAATGGGCTTTGGATTTAGAGAGATAGAGACATGAATTACATTTCTCAAACTTAAGACAGTGTAGCTTAACCTTTTAGAATCTGCATCCTAAGATATTAGAATGAGAAAATAATATTTCTCACATGTTTAAGAATCAAAAAACATGTATGAAATGTATAGCAGTGTTTCTAACACACAGTTAGGACCCAGTACATGTCATCCTCTCTCACCCCTCTCAATCATCTGAAATCCATTGCTTACGGACATATTAATCATATAAGAATCAAATTCTTTAGAACCCAGGAGTATTAAAGTACTTTATTATAAAGTGCTATAAAACTCTCAGGTTGATATTATACAGTGTATTCAATACTTTTGCTTCTTTGCTCAAACTCTGAATACCTGAGTGCATACTGTTTGGGTCATGTCATAGTCTTGTTCAATCTGGGCATCTCTTTGAGCACCAGTGGTACATTTTAACTCTAGAGATGTTGTCCAGCCTTCTCTATTCCCCCACTTACTAGTCCAGACTCATATTGTAAAGCATCTCTTGTTCTCTGCCCTCAAGACACATTGACTTTTGGCTTTCCTTTACTGTTGTTTCTAGAATGTTCCTTCAATAAGGTATTAATATTTGCACATTCTGTTTTATGCAAGGAATTCTCCTTCCTACTTACTCCTACTCATCCTTAAGATCTAAGCTTTAATGTCAATTCCTCAGGAAAGTCATCCTTATTCTACCCCCTAAGTCCAACTTTTCAATACTCTCACGGTACTATGAATATTTTCTTTGTAGATATGCAGTCCTACAATCTTCATGGTTTATAATCATGTTTATTTTTGTGATTATCTCACTAATGTGTACCTCACTAGAATATAATTTCCTGAGGGCATTTTTGCTTATAAACATATGGCAGTGATCAGCACCATCCATAGCAGATTGTAGGAACTCAATTTTTTTTTGCAAGAATGAAAGCAGAAAACAGAAAGCTTCAGGAGAGGCTATTACTTGTTTATTTATTGTTTTTCATTATATTGTTCCTAGCCATGCTGTTCTCATATCGCTTGTAAAAAAATTCTTAATTGTTTTAGCATAAGTGGTCTGATTTCCACTTCATCTTCTGCACGTTTCTTTTAAAAACCGTGTTTATCAGATACACGGTTTTGTATAGTTCCTCAGGTTTTCATATTCATCAGCAATGTCATAAACATAATTGATTATTCATTATGGTTTTAATTAGGAAATGCTTTTTTATTAATTATTGAAAAATTAGTTTCCACAACTTAATGATGTCATGCATGAATGTTTGCTTATCAGCATTGTTTTACACTCTGATTATTCCATGCAATGTGCCATAGGATTAGGGGAGAAGAGGAAATAGAAAATATCTAATTGCTAAGCATAACAGCAGTATTCTGAAGAGTTTGCCTGCCTTTTTGAAATCTCAAACTGATACAATTTAGACTTAATTCCAACAAATTAATGAAAGAGGATCAGATTATTTCACTAAACTATTTCTTCAGCTCCTGAATATTATGGTGCCAGGGTAGAAATATCACCTCAGATAAGTTTTCTAAACCAACCTAAACAATGTCATTCTTTGTGCAATAAATTAGCTTAAATTCCAAATCTGAAATTTGGTATGTTTGCAAAAATGATAGATCTGTTTCTTTGCTTAGCTCCCCATGCTATTTAGAAGACCTTACATTTCTTTTAAAAACATGTCAGAAATGTTAGAAAACGGTCAAGATTTTAAAATACTTGACTTGAAAAGTGGATGCTGTAATATGCAAATTATCTAAAATATTAGGAGAGAAATTGACTTTTTTATACTCTGCTTGAAATTCTAAATTATATTTAATATATGAAAAACATTTATTAATATATGGTCGGGTAAATTTTAAAAGCTAAAATAATGATGTTAATACTAAGTATTGACTACATATTAAATATCTATCCATAAATTATTTTCTTTGGCAATAATACTTTAATGTTGAACTTCCACTATGACAATGTGCAAAAATATTCACTTATCAAGAATAAAATTAGAAACTGTTTAAACACTCATTTAACAATACTGGCCTACCATTTGTAGAGTGCAAGAAGGTAAAAATCCCTTAGACAATTGTGCTCTTGGGTAGAAAGACGGATAAGAAAGAGTATTACCATTCTCAAAGAGTTTATCCTTAAATTTAAAAAACTATATATAAACAAAGCAAATTAAATATTTAATATAGTCAAATTAAAAGGGTATCATATTAGAGAGCATCTAATTCTCACCAGGAGAACTGCAGGAAAATTCCTGAAGAATATCACATTTAGTTAAGTGCCAGAGGATCAATGGCATAGTATGACATATTCATAGTTTCCCAAGGTAAATAAAAACGAAAATGATTATGATGATAAATTGGAAATAACATTTATTGAATACACATTACGTGTTTTATATTTTATATTACGTGTGTTAAGTACATTACACGTAATGTCTCAATTTTTAGTGCAATCCATCTCTATGAGATATTATTTGTCCCATTTTAAAGGTGAGGTAATTGAAGAATAGGCAGTGAAATAACGTACACAAGGACACACCTGTGTAGAAGATAGGTAAACATACAAACAAGACTATGAAGGTTCCTAAATGCTTTTACAAGGGGGGTTGGCTTTCTTAAGCAATGGAAACTCATGGAAGAGAGTAATTCCAGAGAGGGAAAGAAATACAGAAGCATTGAAAACAAATGGAGAGGGATATGATGCAGAGGTTCCAGCTGACATTGCAATAGTGCAGGAAAGTGAAGATGGGATGGAAACTAGGAGCAAATGTGAGAACCCATATACTGATGGGGTTGATGGGGCTTCCCTATTAGGGGAGACAGTAAGGAACAGCCTGATATTGCAGGATGTGCCTGCGTAAAGTCACACTATTGATGAAGGTTGGTAGTGTATCTTGGAAAAGACGTCCCCACAAAATCTGCTTAAGGTTTTGAAGATTTTAAGGTATAAATCATTAACTTTTGATTACCAATTATTTTGGACCACTTACTTTCCTGCCAGTCCTTGATAAATGATCATGAAATGTTGGTTCTATTTATGTGAGCCCCTCTCCTTTTCTTTTTTCCTTTTTTATTATCCAGCTTTCTTGCTCTCCTGATCCCAATGTGTAATTTATCTCCCTTTATCTGCTCAACTCCTACTCATTTACTTGCTAAAAATATTTGAAGTGTTGTCTTGTCAATTCCTTTATAATCACTTTATATCTTTCAGATTCTTTCCTTATACTTCAAAAACTCATCTCTCTCATTCTACTTAAATTCTCTCCTGTTAGAATATTTGTAATAATGTGTTCTCTTGCACATACAAATACATAATCAGGTTGATTTTGCAGACTTTTGCTATTATGGATGTTATTTATACTAATGTTAGTAAACCCAATTTCAAAGGCTTACAATAATTTTGTTCATTTATCTTATAATGATTTTTAAATTAAAATAAGCATGCAAAGGGAACTGAAAATAAGACTTGGAAACATGACTCATTTTAATATGTTTATAGGAAAAGAATAAATTCACCAGCAGACAAAAAAAAAAATTACCAAAAGTAACATTTTACAGATTTTTTAGTCTCAAAGCACAATACATTTTTCATAGAAACAAATATATCACCACTATAGGTACCATAATATGGCAACATTTATACACAAGGCCATTTACCATTAAGAAAATCAGTGGCAATGGTGATGTAATACATTTACTCATCTTTGTTAAACTTTTTGCTATTATACTTCCTGGCCTGCAGGAGTATTTGCCAGGATACAAAAGGAAATATGTGACCTCAATTTTAACAATACATAGAAAGCGCTGGCTGCCCAGGCTTAACCCTATATTTACTACACGATCACCAGGAATGTTTTCATACCGCTAACTCTTGACTAATTAAGACCATTCCCAAGGAATCAAACATGTTAACAGATTCATTTGGATATTAAAGGATTATTTTATACAAAACAAGAAGTGCAATATCAGAACTTAATATTCTATATGACTAAACTTAACAAAAGAAAAAACTGTACAGGTATTAAGTGGAAAATAGTTTGAGATTACTTGGAGTACGTAATGGCATAACACTAGACTGGGGAAAATGTGATTATAAGGTTTCTTTCAGCTTTAGAGTTGACTATTTTTTAAATGCACCAGATGATTTTCTGAGGGACATTCACATTCAATGTTTAGATTCATTTTATTAGTGGCATACACAAAGCACCATATAATATATGAAATGTAGAACAATCATGAATATGTAATTAACTGTAGAAATAACTGCTAAGAAAATATAGCAATATTTAACACAGGATTTCTAAAACCATTACATTTTCATTACTTTTCCCAAAGCTAATGTCCCATGTTTTATTCCATAGACTTTGTCTATTAAGATTTATATGCATTTGGCACTTTTTGGGCTGAAAATAGTCGATATCTTCTGTACAGTAATGTTACAGTTTTATACAAACTTCAGAAACATGGCATTTGGAATAGTTTTTATGATCCTCTTCCAAGTGTTTCACTTCACACAACAGCAAATACTCTGAATGCCTTTCCTCCCGGAGGATTCTGTAAACTGCAAAAAATACAGAAATATATTGATGTCATCTCCACAAATAATCCTTCCAATAAATCATGCTTTCTTATGACAGTCAAGAAAGCAGCTCTATGAATATGAATCCAGATGGTCAACTTTCTTAGGCTACTATAATTTATTGTTATTGGAAAGCTTGAGTGAGGATGACATAATTCTTTAAATCTTGGTTGTATGGTGGACTGCAAATTTACTAAAGAAATTTAAGATGTGTAATGGTAGTAATAGTAGTCTCTATAAAACTTCATAGATTCTAGATATCTTACTAATATATTACCTTCTTTGATTTTAATAAATCAAAGTTAGGCAGTTGTTATTTGATTTTACCTGGGCAATACCGAGACTAAGGTTTACAGCTATTGGGATGGCTACAAGTTAAAATGGTTGCAGATACTTAGGCAATACTCTAGAGTCTAGCTTGCTATCATTTCCTAAATGTGCTATCATATAGATTAATACTCTTAATAGTTTCAAGAAAAATGATAGTGAGGAAATTTAATGGTCATATCAGAAAGGACTTAAGCATTTCTTCACTGAAATGAACAAATGCAAACACACAACATTCAATCTCATTTTGGGGATACTTTTAAAATGGAAGTTTAAAGTAATGCAGACTCATAACATTTACTCTTTATTAAATTGTTTATATTTTATTTGGCAACAGCAATCAATGTATATTTTTAAATCTTTAAAGGTTAACACATTGATAATACCATTCATCATTATTTATTCTAATCAACCGTAAACATTTGAAGTTTTTACCTTTTTACATAAAGTGTTATTTGCTTAATAATTAATAAGACTTTTACAGATTAACACAATAAATGCTAAGAAAGTGACAAATTGAAATCCATTTTATGTATTTATTCATGTATAAGAAAAAAAGGGAGAGAGTTTTAAAGTGAGAAAAGAATGATATCTCACGTGTACAAACACAAAGCACACAAAATAAATACACACACTCCTACATGCACGCACACCAAGTTTTTCATATAAGCATATAGCCAACATAAAGCTATTTTTATTTATCAACAACAGATTGACCAAGTGCCCTAAGAAGTGGATGTGTTTGATGTGTTTCTTCTGCAGTAATATATCGGAAAAATGCATATCTCTGAGCCCACAGATCTGAGCTCTGAGCTTTTACAAGTTATATGAACTTCAACACATCATTTAACCTTTTTGAGCCTCAGTTGACACATATAATATCAGGATTTATGGAACTGACATTAAAGGGCTGTTGATGGAGCTGAGTTAATATACCTAAAGTTCCCAGTAGTGTCTAGTGTCTGGAATGTTCATAGGAGGTACTCTAAAATAATTATTATTCTCAGTTTTACTAGCTCATCTTCTATCATTTTATATTTTAAAATAAACTTAAGAAGTATGAGAAGTAAATGAAACCATATCACAACATTTAGCTTATAAAGTTTCATATCAGGTTCTGTAACTCAGGAGTTCACTTTATATATTGTATCTGCTTAAGGAGACCATGAGCCAGGTTATAGAGAAGTCACCTTCTCAACAATGGCCTCTTGATACAGTCTCCTATGAAAAATTCTCAGCAGTTCAGAGATAAGAAAAATACAGATCTGTCTTATTATGATGATGACACCCAGATGGTTATGTGGAAGGCAATCTAGATACCCTGCATGGCCTTTAGAAATTACTATATATGTGAACATTCTATTGGCAATTTTGAAGAACCCAGGAAAATATCTAAAAGTTTTTGTATCTATAAAAATAAATGGGACTTAATATTACTTCCATAAGTACTAATGATTTTTTTAAAAATCATCATAGGTTCATTTTTCTTAATATTTATTAATGCATGATAAAGTGAGTCATGGATTTTCTCAAATCCTTAAAATAAATAATACTAGCAGGCTAAATTGTATTGAGAAGACCTGAAAGAGTTCATTCATGTCACACTAGGTATCCAACTTCAAATCAAAAAGAGAACTTGTGATGACAGATACACTCTTTCCATACCAAACAAACAAACAAAAAAAAAAGAGAGAGAGAACTTGGTTCTAGGGAAAATCAGACTCATTGTTTTTGTCAAATACTTTATCAGATAATTGGATTAGAGAAATATTCAGTCCCTTGCTCACCTAGAAAGACTGAAACATAAAAACTAATCTAGAAAATCCAAAAGAGGATGAAAGAAATTTCCTAATTATATGATCAATTAACAAAAGAGTGGTTCTGACTTGTAATCCGATTTTCATGTTGATTTTTATAAGCCAGCAGGAGACAGGCACCTCCGGTACTACAGCTTCTCCCATCCCTGGAAGATTGTTTACAAACGTGTGCAAAGGAAACATACTGGCTCTGCCACTTAACTTTGAACCCCTACTAAAATGGGTCCATTGTAAAGCAATCATAAAGAGATGGATGGTATATATATATATATATACACACACACACACACAGACGCACACATATACATGTTCTGTTTTGTTTTTTTACCTTTCTGAGAAGATTCCATTCTGAAAAGAAGCGATGTAAGTCTTTCTTTTGTCCACAGGCATAACGTCAACATAACCACCATGATTCCGAACCACCCCAGCATGTACTGCTGCTCTGCAGATACTGGACAGCTGAGGAGGCAAGGAAAAATTTTTGTCATTGTTAGGAAATTCCTGCTGGACTTGCCCAGCCTATTCTTCTACCGGACTAAAGTCACTGAAATGTGTCCCTTTATTGATAGCCAGTGAGCAGCTAGAGGATAATGTTTTGAACATAAAGGAATGTTTCAAAAGTCAAATCTCAAAGCCCATTCTGAGCAGCTCTGAGGGCAGACCTTCAGGGAGGCTGCAGTGATAAGACGCCCCCTCCCAGCTCTAATCTAGCAAAGACCCGTCCAGTCTTCATTGCACGGTTTTAGAGTGCCAAAGCAAGAAACAGCAAATCAGCTCCTTTTATCTCTTCTTATTTTTTAATTGTTTATTTTTTTTTGAGACATAGTCTCACTCTGTTGCCTAGGCTAGAGTGAGTGCCGTGACATCAGCCTAGCTCACAGCAACCTCAAATGAACCTCCTGGGCTCAAATGAACCTCCTGCCTCAGCCTCCCGAGTAGCTGGGGCTACAGTTTGTGCCACCATGCCTGGCTAATTTGTTCTATCTATTTTTAGTTGTCCAGCTAATTTCTTTCTATTTTTAGTAGAGATGAGTTCTCACTCTTGCTCAGGCTGGTCTCGAACTACTGAGCTCAAACGATCCACCCGCCTTGACCTCCCAGAATGCTAGGATTACAGGCGTGAGCCACCGCACCTGGCCTCTTTTATCTATTCTAGGGTCTATTTGTCCTTTTTAAATTTTAGCCTTTGCTAGTCCCTATTGGAGTCACCGTGGCCAAATGTTGAAAGGTTGGGTTATTTGTACCTGATTTATGTTTCGTTTTGCCTAATATAAATTCAGCAATAGTTCTGTACATTTCTATGGCTCCTTTTCCAAAATTATGGGATATATTAAATGGGAAGTCATTTCCTATTAAATAACATAATCTATGCAGAAAATTTTTGCCTAAAAGAATAACTCTAAGAAGAAAAAAATGAAGAACAATCATAACTTCTACCTAAATTTGCAGTGCCAATCACCCTGCTTTGAGTGGTCTGACATGAACCTTAGGGACATTCTAAGGTTATATATATTGTACCAGTCATATTATCTTGAATGAATGTGATTTCTATGGAGAAGGAAATAATTATTTCAGGTCTAATATTTTCAAATTTTTCAAAAAATAACTTCTAAAAGTCAAATCATTCCTTTTGGCCTATTAAAATCTTTTCAAGATTTAAACATTTGCTTTAATCCAATGTTCTACCAAAATCTGTCAATAGCTTGAGAGTGTAGCCTGAGGACATTCCACAAAAGGAGATATCTGAACTGTCTCAGTAAAAAGCAATCTGCCTCATATCCCTGTGGGTCTTTTCTGATACCACTGGTGTGTTCTTTTCTTATCTCAATGCATACGTGGGTGATTTAATATGCTTTTGTAAGTTCACATAAGCATGTGTATCTTACGTGACCTTGCTTTATTACTGTGCTGTGAACTCTGCAGCATCAGTCAGTATTTATTAGATCAGAAAGCCTGAATACCAAGCTGTTTAATCCTTTTCATGCTTTTGCTATATCAGAAAAGACCATATATCTAAAACCTGTATCTCTACTCTGAGGAGGCATTTTATTCAACATTGAAAGGCCCACACTGAATTAAAATTTGCCTCCAATATGGTTCAGAACAGACTGAATTAAAAATAAGTCTGTACACATTTCAGTATTTACTCTCTTCTGTTAAAAAGGTATTATCAGCACTTTTTCCCAAGGCAAAAAAAAGTGCTTAGATATAACATTCACTAAAGCCAAGCACTTAAAATGCTTTGAGACTATTGTTTTGCCTACAACTATGCAGTCAGCAGGCATTCCTATTCAAGTCCAAAGGTTCGAAGACATTTTCCTTTCATACACAGTTTGTAAGAATTAATATATGATGAAAAGAATTAATCTGTGAGTAGAATATTTTGTAAGAATTAATATATGATGAAAAGAAAGAATTAATCTGTGAGGAGTAGAATATTTTAATTAATGCAGAAATTAACTTAGTCTGTAGTAAACTATAAATAAAAGTTCAAAGCAATAGAATGTACAAGTTCTAACTCAATAAATGGAGAGTCAGAGAGAGAAGAAGAAAGAGGAGGAGGAGGATGGTAGGGAGGAGAGATGTTGGTGATTGTTTCTCACTCTTCCCCATATGAACCTCACTGAAGAGATAGTGTATTTTGTAGGGGCAAAGAAGACTAGCAATTAATGGTTCAATCTCTGACTCTGTACTTAGCACGTGAGAGCAATCTTCACATTTCCACCTTACTCTTCAAAGGACCTACATAATAATATATATTACCTACCCATTTCACTGATGTAGGAAGATAAAACGATCTCAGGATATAGGTTCTGACAAAACTTTAATTCTAGCAAAGAGATGGCTTAAAAGTACAGAAGTATATAGACTATTCTGAAAGACAGACATAACTAAAATGAAAAGATCTGCTGCTTAAAAGGAAAATCTGGAAAGTATGAAAGTATGGTTTCTTTGGAAATCTCTGATGATTCCAGATAGGCACATTCCCACACGATTATTAGTTTGTTTTTTCAACACATATTTATGCGCAAAGTACTTGCTGAATGTCTGATTATCACTGTGTGCTCTAAGTTCTAAAAAGGCAGGAACAAGCCTATCTCATTTACAGCATGGCAGACATCAAATTAGTCATGAAAAATTGATAAATGACTTTCTTGGCTGCTGTGCTCAAAGAACTTACAAACTAGTAAAAGAGATAGGGTAACAATCATAATACCTAATAAAATAGGCTAAATGCTAAAAGGAAAAAACAAAGTTATAGGGGTTGAAAGAAGGAAAACTTCAGACTTAGGTTACGAGATCCAGCAATGCACCTCACAGAGAAAGCGTCAATAATTTAGAATGTGAAGAACGAACATAGTTTTGACAGAAAAATTTCAAAAAGGATTTATTTCAAACAGAGGCAAGAATATAAGCACCAATGTGAGGACTAGCTAAGCCAAGATACCAGCAGGACACTGATAAACTACAGATAAGAATAAACCTCGAGCTTGAGAGAGACTTGGAATGAGAATAATTTCAAAGCTAAAGCTAAATTTCAAAAAAAAAAAAAAACTGGACCTAAATGAAGTCATTAAGAGGAACAAGTGGTAATGCCCATATTTCAGATCTCTTTACACTATCAAATTGGCTAGTATTCTATTGAATGCATGCATCGAGAAGCTATTTTCTAAATTTGTTTTTGTCACTCTCTGGCTCAGAAATCTGAAACAGTTTCTAAATGTCTGCCACATAAAACCTAAACTCACCAGCATGCACTTTCAGATTCTATCTACCCATTTGAAGAGCTGGACTCCTCTATCCCTCAGACTAACTTGGCTGCAGCCCCTCTCAGCTCCAATTCTTAGCAGCTCAGAGACAAGCAGAGCTATTTGCTAGGCCCCCATGCAGCTCATTCGCTCTCACCCCCATGTCCTTGTAGATGCCACTCATCTCAACTAGAATGTGTCCCTGACACTCTTTACCAACCCACACTTCAAACCTGGTTCAAAGAGCACGTGACCATCCTGAAGCCATCACAGCTCACATTCTTTGTCCAATCCCACTAAAGTCATCCACTACAACATCCCCTCAACTAATTTCCTTTTGTATATATTTTAATATAGTATATCTGTTTATGACTCTATGCTACTTTTTAAATGCCCCTTTGGCAGTGAAGGCTCTGTTCATACATTTGACAGATTCTTAATTGTCCAGTTTAGACTTCAAATACCAAAGAGCCAAAAGAAAGATTAATGAAAGGCAAAATACATTTCCCTTTCCCAAAATATCTGTAGACTATTTCATTAACTGTCTCATAAAATATATGGGGAGGATATGAAAAAAAATTTAGTTAAAATCAATGATTATGAATTCTGATTTACATATGGATATTAATTTTTCAATGATATTGATGAGTAACTCTTTTGAGGATATGTATATCAGCATGTTTCCATGTTCTATATATCAGTGTGCATGTACACATTGAAAGCTGTATAAATTAGGATACTTACATCAGAGTAAACTCGAGTTCCAATGACACGAGCATAATGTGGATTTGCTTGCATACAGTTACGAGGACAGTATACTCTGAAAAAAATAATATACATATATATATTAAGTAAGCTGGTTACTTCAGTCTTTCTTATTAGTAAAACCATAGACATGCATACACAAAAGTAAAATCAACATTCTAAACCCTATTCATTTTTTTTTCTCCTGAAATTGGTCAATTGTACAAGCCAGGCAATAGACACTATTGCATCTGTTTACTTTATCTACTTCCATCTTTTGACACAAATGTGATTTGTTTTTAAATTTAGCTAGGAAGCTTTCTGATTTGGGGATTTAAAGCAGAAAGAAACACCAAGAAGCATCTCTATGTATCTGAGAGCTTAGCACACAGTGTGTCTGCAGAATTTCATAAACAGGCAACTCGGAAAATCGGAATCGTTGCCTCATTCATCTCAGTTTCTCTTCTCTATGTTCACATCTTTGGTATCTAATCCAATTTCATGGTTTTAATTATCATCTATAAACTTCTGATTTCCATGTTTGTGTCTCAAGTTGGGACTTCTCAATTCCAACTGTGTATTACCCTACTGCTTATTCAACATCTCCACTTAGATCGCATGAATACCTCAAACGTGGCATGTATGAAACCCATTTCTAATCTTGTCCTTTACTCCCCATATCTGTTCTTTATGTAGGCTTCCCATCGCAATAAATGGCACTTCCATGATTCCATGTGCTCAGGCTGAAAACCTTTATTCTGTCCTTGGTCTCTCCCTTCATCTCACACCTCACATGCAATCCATCAGCAATTTCCATTGGCTACACATAAAATAGATCCAAGACCAGAGCATCCCTAAGCAGCTCAGTCATGCTAACTCTGGACTCTGTCATCTGCAGTTTGACTGACTGCTGCAGGCTCTCCTGTGATCTCCCTGCTTCCACCTTGGCCCTCGCGAACCTATTTTCTACATATATATTAAAGTCTAAACATGTCATTCCTCTGCTCTAAACACTCCAGTGGCTTTACATAAATGACAAATCCTTAGAATGCCCAACAAGCCCTACAGCTTCTAACCTCAATCACCTGACTCTATATCCTAACTTCTTCTTTTCTACTTTCTCACCCTGGTCCAGTCACACTAGCCTAATGATTTTTCCTCAGACATACACAATAAGATCCTGCCTCAGAGCCCTTGCATTTATCTGCCTCTCTGCATGGGAATGCTCTTCCTCCAGAAATCCTACCGCCTTACTGATATCTGACTGGCTTAGCTCATTTTAAAGAAGTTTCCAAAAGCTTTTTACTTAAACATAAATATATTATAATGTTTAATCAATAACATGGCATGTTAAAAAATCAATTCCCAGTGTTTAAGAAACTGTCAAATGGTACTTTTAAAAAAATCAATTGGCTCTTTTGAATTCACACACACATACACACACACTAAAAGGAAATATGAACTAAAACTGAAAAAACACAATTCATTTTACATAGTAAAGGAGACTTTCAACATGACAGCTACATGAAAATCACTGGTGGACGATGGCATCAATGACTTTCCTAAAACTACTCTAAAAACATTTCAGTTGAAAGCACACTTGCCAATTGAAAGCAGATATTCCTTAAGATAGCTTTTAAGAAATAACTAGTTATTATTTCTAAAATCTTTATACCATCGTGCACGCTAGAGTGCATATACAACACATAACATCTAAACCAGAAGCATTTAAATATAAGTGATAAGAATCTGAATTTTTGTAACTTTGAATTAAAGGGCTGATTAGTATAAAAGATGCTGTCTGGGGTTTCTGCAGGAGGAAGGGTGTCCCCTCTGGCTAGAAAATGATCTCATTGTTTTGAAAACTGCCGGGCATTCACTGCCAACCTTTTGGTTGTAAAACCATCTGCTCTGCTTTTAGGATCATGCTGTGTCATATTTAGCACTCGGTTTGCAGATAGCCAAGGTCAGTAGTTCCAAGTTGATTTAGTCTCTACTTAGGTAAGTTCAGGTTAAAAGAAAGACTGAGGGAGGTTTTGCTCGTTTGTGTTCTAATCTCTGTTTCCGACATCTTGTTACAAACTACTGAGGAAGTAGGTGGTGGTCTAGTAAACATTCATTTACCTACATTTTGCCTCTAAGCTTTGAATAAAAAGGCTGACATATTTTAACGATACCTACTTGTATGTCTTGAGCATTCAATAGATTTTAAAGACCTAATTTTTTTATAGATATATGTAAAACAGGATAAGGTTTCCAATAAAACTCACATACACATACATGCATACACCAAATCCACAAGGTTATGATACTAATAATTTATTCTAGGTTGTTCTGCCAGCCATGGAACCTCTCAAGGACATGACCAGGCAGGTAAATCTTGTTTCTTCAAGCTTTTCTTGAGCTAATTTCCTTTAATTTATTTGCTCTTATCAATTTTCTACAGAATAGACTATGCTTCAACCTATTTAAGTGATATGAAATTCTAAAACAGATGTACCAACCATATGGTTCCCCAAAAGTTATAAACTGTCATATAAATAATTTAAGAAACTATCAAAAATTTTATATGAGGAAAAGATAAACCATTTCACTAGTCTCTGAAATAAATAAAAAAGGAGAACTTTCCAGACTGCTTAAGATTAAAATTATGCATAAATTATCATTTCTATGGATTTATTAGTGAAAGTAAAAGTTAAAACTAATTTTAAAAATTTATATCATTTTTCTTTTTTTGATGTTCTCTCTCCTAGAACAAGTCAAGAAATAGAAAACTTGTGTATTAAGATTTTACTTGAATGATTTTTCTCTTTTGGAGGAATATTGATATAAATTGTTTTATAGAAACAAAAGTATCACTTATTGAGTATTTAGTTGAGGAAGGTTTTATGTTGGAATGCTCCACAAAGACTGTCCTTATTACTTTGTCCCCATAAAACTAGCTACATGGCTAACATAAGGCCTGGCATAGTACTCGTATAAGGTAGGTATTTAACAAACATTTATAAATGTGTAATTCTAAAATTCCTATTTTTTCCACCTATTATGATGCTAAGATTTACCAGCTTCAACTAATAATACATGTTTTCTGCTTTCCATAAAAATAAAATCTGTAAGTATAGTGGCTTGAGAAATCTGAAAAAAAGCTTCTACAAAATTTTCTAAGATTACAAAAGAAACCATGATTTAATCAAATCTGTAAGCCTTATAAGGCCACAATTAATGAAATTCTAGTAACAGATTATATTTTTATAACAAAAATATTTGGCATATATTCATTTGTGGTCAGATGGCAAAAAAATATATGATAAATTTCACACACTAAAGGATCCTAAAATTATCCTACATACTTTGAAATCTGATTTCAGTAAAGAAACATGCTGAGTAATTTCAATATTCTCAAATCAGCACACATCAAGTTAGCCAGCCAAAAATATTACAACAGGAGTCTCACATTAGAGACAAAAAGATTTGGTTTTTGAAAGGAAACAAGTTATCTATTTGCTTGTATTACATACATAATTGAGAAACTATCTACTGGCAGAAAGTACTCACTTGTGTAAACGTGGTCTTCTGTTATGAAGGTTCTATTATTTCCTTTGTTAACAACCAATCTCATTTGTGAAACATTGCTTTAGTTTAAGAAGGATAAGTAATGAAGCTTTTCTAAAGTAAATAAATTTCATCATAAAAATTAAGCTCCTTTAATTTTTTTTATCAAATATAGTTTGGAAGTTATAATTATCTAAGTTTCATTACTGGGTTTTGAAAGTTGTGTGGACAGAACTAAGACTGGGAGTATAGGGACATGCTTCACTTTTCCTATGTACTGAGTATGGTTTATGGCCATAATACTTCTAACAGTTTTCATCTTAGCTTGGCCAAGATAAAGTATTTTTGTCACTATTTTATAGTAGATAAACCCCAATATAATTTTATAAAAGAGAATATATAATACAAAATAAAAATAAAAGAAAGGCAAAGGTGGGTTTTTTGACTCACCAAATACACTCAAATTGATCTCATTTAGAAACTTAATAACAATGTTAAAAAATATGAGTTTTGTCATTTTTGGGTTTTTTTGTAAGAATTTGTTATGAACTTAAAGTTTCTGTCCCTTCAAAATTCATATGTTAAGTCCCAATCCCCAATGTGACTGAATTTGGAGACAGGGCCTTTATAAATGTAATTAAGGCTAAATGAGGTCATAAGGGTGGGTCCCTTATTCAACAGGATTAGTGCCCTTATAAGAAGAGATACAAGGGAACAAACTCTCTGCCTCCACCATGTGAGGACACAAAGAGAAGGTGTCCATCTGCAAGCCAGGAAGAGAGCCCTCATCAAGAACCAAATCAGGCTGGGCGTGGTGGCTCACGCCTGTAATCCTAGCTCTCTGGGAGGCCAAGACGGGAGGATTGCTCGAGGTCAGGAGTTCGAAACCAGCCTGAGCAAGAGTGAGACCTCGTCTCTACTATAAATAGAAAGAAATTAATTGGCCAACTAATATATATAGAAAAAATTAGCCGGGCATGATGGCGCATGCCTGTAGGCCCAGCTACTCGGGAGGCTGAGGCAGGAGGATTGCTTGAGCCCAGGAGTTTGAGGTTGCTGTGAGCTAGGCTGACGCCACGGCACTCACTCTAGCCTGGGCAACAAGTGAGACTCTGTCTCAAAAAAAAAAAAAAAAAAAAAAAACAGAACCAAATCAGCCAGTACCTTGATCTTGAACTCCCAAACTCTAGAATTAGGAAGAAATAAATTTCTGTTGTTTACACCACCCAAGTCAATGGTATTTTGTTACAGCAGCCCAAGCAGACCAATACAGGACTCTTTGTAGCACAGGTAAACATATAGGTTATATTCATAAGCCCTGATATTACAGACTAACAGAAAGTACTTCTGCATTTGGAGGAAAGCACACTAAGCCTGCCCTGAATGCATGTAGTTTGAGATGTTCCACTGCTTCCTCCTGCTTAGTAGTTCAAGATTATACAACCTTTGAATCCTAGAGATGCAAAAAATTCAGGCAAAATCAATTATCACAGGGCCAAAGCCCCATATATGTTCACTGGCTAGCAAAAAAAAAAAAAAAAAGAGAGAAAATTTAGAAAACATTACCTTGGGCAATGTGAAGCAGGCTTATGAAATGGACAGAGCTGCTCCACAGTTGTTTCACAAGTCACAGCTTGAACTGAGGAATTAAAACACAAAACAGTAAGTGAATCTTTTGAAAGCAATAACATACTATATAGTTGTAAGAAAGTAAGATGAAAAAAGTGCTAACCTGTTACTTTAGAGACTGTGAAGGAATTAGCAGACTGATATTTGCTGAAGATAAAAAGATAGAAATGTCAATCATTTTCTTATAGGCATCACCCATCAGCATTAATTTCTGGTATCTTTCAGATCTATGAATACTTTATTTTTTAAAATATTTTTGTTAAAATAGTTATATAAGTAGTGATATAAGAAAATATCATCAATTTTATGCTAAATCTATATCACCTTCATATATGAACCAAATCAATACCATTCTTAATGTTAGAGGCTGTTCTTGTCATTACTAATCTCAAAAACTTATACATAAGAATATAATCCAATACATATTATATATATATGTATGTATTGTGTTTCCTATCAAAATTAAAATTCTCAAATACCAACTCCCTGTCTTCACAGAGCCAAACTATTTAATCCTTCACAATAGTAAATACAAGGCAGTGTTGTAAAAAAGACTACAAAATAATAAGTACCTTAAGGGGGTATACATTATTCATTTTTTTGCCCTAGTATCAAGTAAAATGTCTGTAATAAAAGAATGACCTTCTCCTCATTATATGCATTATTAAAAAACAGAAATATAGGGTTAGGTACCCTTAATATGTCAAAATATTAATTGGTTCATGAATACCCAGATTTTTAGAAAAACCATCTATTGTAAAAGGTAAGGCTTATTTATGATGGTACTTTAACATGGTAGACATATTTATGTTAATCTATAATAACACATTCATTATTATGATAATAGTCACCATCTATAATGTATCCAAAAGAAATAACATTCTTTGAGGCACAAAATATACAATCTATTAAATGTAGCCTTTAAATTTCAAGAAAGTTTCTATAAGTTTAAGAGAAAAAAATAAATAATAGGATAAATGTTCTTTAATATAGTGCTTGGCTTATTAAAACTAATAACTAATCTTTATTATTTACTGAAAGTAATTAATAAACATTAGCTGAATGAATGAGTTAATCAATAAATATGTATATAAAGCTTTTAAGAGTTATTGGTAATAGCTGAAAACCACATATCAAGCCTTTGAACAAAATCGTATACATAGGAAATCATTCCACAAATTTGCAAGTTTGTAATAAATTGTTTTTTATATTATAGTTAACCCCATTGTGGAGTTTCATGCAATTGTATAGTTACAAAGGAAAGAAACTTACCCAATTGTTTGAATGCCATTTCTATTGGATTTGATGAAATAATGTTTTCTTCCTTGTCTAGTGATATCGACCCAACCACCATCATTGTCTATTATACCATAATGAATTGCAGCTCTACAGATGCTGGATTGCTTGGAGAAAAGGAGGAGATAAAAGGATGTTAAAATATTAGGCTTCTGCATAAGGCACAGCCTTTTACTACTTATGAGACTTTAAATTAACCATTTCTGAGCAAAATATCTATATTATATAGGTTGTTATTTTTCCATATGAAAAAATCAAATATTTTATGGAACCAAATAGTTACATTTGTAATACTTACCATTTCATAATGGACACTGCCAATAACTTTAGCTTTACTATCCAAACAGCCAGCAGGACATTCATACCTAAATCAAAGTAATTGGGAACAAAATTTAGTTTCTCGGAATGTCAATATAAAATAAAAACATTTTATATTTTATCAGCTAATTTTCAGAATAATAATAAATATTACCTATTGCAGGTTGTTCCTTTGCACTGATCTCTTAATCTTACTTCACAAGAAACAATTTGGGCTAAAAGGAAAAAAAAAACACCAGAATAACTTAGAAAATATGAAAGCTGCTGTAATTTGTTATATATATTGTAATAGGTTTTGTCCATTCTAAAAATATTCAAATTACTATTATCTTGATGGGTATGCCATATAATTTTTATAAATAATGCAGAGGTCTTACACATTTGCTGGGTGCTTATTACTTCGTTTCTGTTACTATCATCTGATCTTGTCCGAACGTGGGTGTCATGAACTTGCGACTGCTGACGTTCGATTTCATTTGTTTCTTCTTCTCGAGGAGGATAATACCTATCTGACCCTTCTGTTAGAGAAAACAGATTTAGGAAATATTAATGTCATTTTGTATTTGCAGAAATTATCAGATAATGATAGACTTTGATATTCCCATCTAACATTTAAAACTAGAAAAACTGGTACTGTTTTTGGCACAGGTTTTGGCTTAAGGTGGTGATCTTAAAAGCACTGCATTGGAGTAAATGAAATGCACACATAAGCCTTTGAACCCTTGCTGCTTTTACGTTAATGTTTGGCTAATATTTAATGGAGTCACCTTTAAGCTAGCTTTGCTTACATTTCAACATATTACCAGTGTTTTGTTTTCACAATGATACTATGAAATCTACACAGCGATCTAATAAAGTTGGGGTTTAGTAAAATTGCATTTGTATTCTCAAATGAAATTGTATTCTTAATATTTTCAGAAGAATCACATTTAAAATTCTCCCAAATGGAAATCTGGTTTAAAGAAGGATTGTTATGCCTGTTATTTACTACAATATCCATTTCTATGGAAAGGTTTTTCTCTTTTAGAAGGAAATTCAATGTGCAGAAATTTAAACTTGATAGTGGAGAATAATTTCAAATTTGAATTTAATTTTTTTCCAGATTGACCAATAGCAAGGGCTTGACAGTGGCACATTTTGGAGAGGGGTATTGTTTTCATGTGTGCCTACGAACTCAGAACCTAGAAAAAAAGGAAGTATGAAATCGGAAGCAGAGGAAATTCAGCTTTAAATAAAATATAGTGTGGCCACTGGTGAAGGAGCAGGTAGGCTGGAGGTTTTGGCACAGACACTGATACAATGAAAAGATGCTTCAAATGCTTCCAGGAATTTAAAAATGGCTTATGCAACAGAGGGACATATCTGAGTATTTCTTGTCTACTCATTATAGCTAATGAGCATTCAGTCATTAGGGGGAAAAAAAGAGACGTATCTCATTATGAGCACTGAAAAAAGAGCTGTAATTATTCAAATATTTTCTGATACATTTACTCGACATTTTTCCCCATTTAATAATCATGAAGAAAAAAGTACAAGGCAGTAAATAATGTTCACTTGAATGCCCAAGAGCATGACTTTTCACAAAGCTTTGTCAAACACAGTTTACAGGCTATAAATAGGACACTGTATTTATATGTACTTTTCAAGACATCAAATGCATTTGAGGGCACTACTTTTATAACAGTTTTACATTACTATTATACTTTCTTGTTATTTTAGCATGAAAAACTACACAGTCTGCAGTAAGTGTAGAATCAGTACAATTCATTGAGCATGGTTCAATAAGATATACAACAGGGTATTTGGGCAAAAACTTTTAAAGTGCTAAAAAGTGTGGTAAGTTGCTAAATCCTTCAAAAATGATGACAGTTATGGAAATAACTCTAGTCAGCAATACAAGATGACCTTTAAAAATATCAATATACTTGTCACTCTGGGGTAATTTCAAAGTAGAATTAGAAGTAGTTATTGGAAATAATCGTGAAATTTTCTTTTAAACTCATATTGGCATAACACACGTAATAATTTAAGTATTTTTAAAAGGTTTTTCAAAATATTTGAAATAAGAGTTCTAGAAGCTTTTCATGTAATAATTAAGTGCACTTTGACTTTTTTAACACAAGTAATGTGGAAGCTGGATTATAATATAAATCAAAGTGAATATTACAATACAAAAGCACCTACCTTTGTAGCATAGATTTTCTCTACAGCCCCCTCCAAAACTAGGCGGGCAAGCAGAACAGGGTCGTCCATGTTTATAAGGAGCATGGCCCCACCAGTTTCCCCTTTAAGAGATGATTAAGAAACTTACTAAATAATTCAAAAGTTACATCCTCACAAACCTAAATGTCAAGGGGCAGTCTAACAGCATAATTTATAAGGTAATGCAAAATAACACTATATTTTAATATAAGTAATGATTTTGTGTGGAGATTTAAGACATTTATTTATTTTAGTACAGAGTTCTTTTGGTGACTAGGCTTAAATTTAAATTAATGCCTCATTCTTTTGAAACTTTTCAAAGTAATTTGCCATATATATAGTCAAAACCTATAAAATCTAACTTTTGTAGAAAACCAAACTCTGCTATATATTCACCTATATCCCATTTGTTTTAATAAAAACATATCTTAGACTTAAATTCAATCTTGAGTCTGGTTGTATAGTATTTTCGATGTAATCACTTAAATGGTCTTTACACAGATGAAAATACATTTCCCAGTTGTCAATATCTAATAAATCAAATTTATTTAATATTTATGGAATAGTATAGATCAATGGGTAAAACTAAAAAATATGATTCCCTTCTTCACAAAGATCATATTTTCAAATTTCATATTCCCTTTAAGCATTGTTTATATATTAGGTAACTATAAATGTTGTCATATTAAATAAACTGAATTAAAGCAATACACTTTACTCAATAACACACACTGAAAATGGGAAAAAATCAGGAACATAAAGTTATTTTCATATTGTCAAGAAAAATTTACGTGTGAACGCAGTGTTTTGTCTACTTACTTTGGGGAGTAATTGCACACCAAGTAGACAGCTTTGGGCCATATCTGTCCCCAGATGTTCATGTTATGACACAAATTAATGGCACAGCCTATTCTGCTACTGGTTGCCCACACCACCTGCATCAGAGAAAAGAAAGGCTCAGAAAAAGCAGGTTGAGATGAAATAAGACAACAACATATCTGAGGGGAAAACGTATAAAATCTGAACTTGAGAAACCAACATTTATCATTCAAAATGAACTAAGGCAGTATCAAAAAGGGCATTTTTTCTGGAAACTTTGGGTAGTACCTCATTCATCTTAAGAAAGAGATCTACAGGTAAATAACTGCATCTGGCCATAAAATGTAAGCATTTTCAAATGCAGGTTTACTGAGTACTTAAAAAGTTACATTGTCACAAACCTAAACATCAAATTAAAATTTCTATGAAGAAACTTGCCCTACCAAGAAACAGAATTTCACATCCTGAAAGTAGTGGAACAGAAATTGAAGGGTTCAAATTGCTTATACAACACTATCTTTTCATTGTGACAGTGTTTTTTAGGTAGTTTGATGCTGATCTTACTCTTGTCACATGTAAAAACATACACAATGATATATCTGCTTTACATTCACTGATCACAGGTCATAGAAATTCTAGAAACTCAGATCAGTGTTGACCTTTAGCTAGTTGAATCTGCCTTTGTTTAATTTGTTTAGAACATACCAAATGTGAACACTAAATATGAAAAAATATATAAATCTTGCACATGTGTAAAGATTGAATATAACTGGTAACTAAAAACTATATTTTTATTCTTTGGAATAAAACTTAGACTCTGAAAATAATAAATTTCTCTCCATATACATTCATTGGGGCCATACCTAAAATGTTTCTTATGGAAAATATTGGAAATAATGTCTTTTAAAGTAGATGTTTGGGCTTTTTAATAATTACTTTTATTGTTTATAGAAATTTGTAAGCCTATTTCACATAATCAATAACCATACGTTATTGTTTTTTAATAACCATATCAAATGACATAAGAAAGACACAAGCTCAGTAGCTTAAGTTCACCCACAATTACACTAACTCAATTTGGAGAAATGGTGTATAATACACCCAAAACATACCTGTGTATAATGAGTACACACAGGTCCAGAACATCTGAATGGACAATATGGGTTGCATTCATGTTCATATGGATAAGTAAAATCTCTCACTTCATCATACCATGCCTGTACATGAAACGTTGGGGGCCTATATCTAAGGAAGAAAATAACCACAAAGAGCAAGTTATGTTGGAGAAAATGTAAAACCAAATATTGCAAAATAGATTGGTAAAGTATGGAAGAAAGATATTTTTGTGTAAGTTACTAATCTTAAATATTTATGCTTATTACATTACTAATATATCAACGATTTAAAATAAAAATAAGTAAAAGCTGCTGAGTATTCTGATATGTTTTTGTTGTTGTTATTCGGTGATTACTTGTTTTTCTTTTGGGTACCAAGTTTTTGCAAATTTGCAATGATGAATTAATAAGTATTTTATTCAAATATTAATTTTTTCAGAAACAAAAAGCTGTGCTTTACGATACCTTCCCCAGTGTGCTCCCAAGTTCTGCCCAATTGATGGAAGCAAGCTTGCAGGCCCATGTTCCCACATACATGTTTCCGCCCAGGATTCTGCAGACCTTTCCAGCTCTACATCCCATGTCTACAGTTTAAAACAAAAATGCAACGTGCACATGTAGAGTTTAGACATTTCTTCAGAATATAGTGTTGATCAGTTCTTATATTTTTTTCCTTCTTACTTCTTTGCAAAGTCAACAACTTAGTTTGGGTTCCCACCAGACTCAAAAGTCACCTAGATTTTTTTTCTCTGGCCTCCAAATCAGTCTCCTCACCTCCATCTCTTACTCCTCCAATTCCCCCCACAAATGTTTATAAGTACCTAAGTGAACACAAATATACCTAAATGACTCCCCTGTCTAAACACATTCAACAAATTCCCACATGCATAAAGTCCTTGGTCCCACTGTTCTCTGTCATAAATTCTTGCTGGCATTGTTTCCTATGTATAAACATCCTCCTCCCAATTATTTGTTAGACAAGACTCTACTCTTTCTTCACAATCCAGTTGTATAAAATAATTTCTCTGTGACACCTTTTCAATTCTCTTAGATGTATGCTATTCCCTTCTTGGGGCTCTTAAAGCTTTGTTGTATTCCTCTGCTTGCCACTTATTACACTGCAATGTAAGTATGTGGTTACACATCTATCTCTTTCATGAGACTGTGAGTTGCATGTTCCAGTTATTAATAATGCCCATAACTTTGGCCTATTTTCTGTGTCTGTCATATAAGCAAGGTAATTAATAACTTCTTGTTGAATACAAGAATGATTACTGAATTTGATTCCTATAAATATAAACGTATTTTTATACATAACATAAAGTGAGGGTAACTAATACTTTTTAAATAATTTATATTACTGATTAAATTATCTCAGTGAAGTGTTTACTGAAATAATTTTGCAAGTCCTTGGTTTAGCATCCAACTTGCTATTAATTTGAAAAACAGGTGGTCTAGTCAATGTGGTGGTAGAAACAGAGCCAGGTAGACCTGGGCTCAATCTTGGCACCACAATTACAGCACTCTGGGCATGCCAAGAGAAGAAGACAGTGCTGGGAATGGAATGGAATCAGAGAACACAACCTAAAGAGAGAGCTATGAGGTTGGAAAAGAGCAGACAGTGAAATGATGTTTTGGTATTTAAATTACTAAAAGTGGATAAATATCTGGAAGTAGGTGGTAAGGGAAAGTAAAGGTAGAGACTAATCATGTTAACAGATTGGGAGAAAGGAAACACAAAAAGGGAAATAGATTGTTGTAACAGAAGTGTGTGTCTATGTTTTTCTAAGCATATTTCAGAGGTGATGTAATAAGAGGGCAGATATGCCAAGTAGAGCGGCAGTCTCCAAACTTTTTGGCACCAGGGCCTGGTTCCATGGAAGACAGCTTTTCCCAGAGGGAGATGGGGGGGAAGGGGCGGCAGAGCTTAGGCAGTGATGCTAGCAATGGGGAGCGCTGGAAATACAGATGAAGCTTCCTTCCCTTACTCACCCCAGGCCACTCCATTCACCTCCTGCTGTGCCCCCCACCCAGGTTTCATGGATGACAGCTTTTCCACAGAGGTGGGGTTGGGAGGGTTGTGGATGGGAAGGGTGGGGGACCTCTGCAGCCTGATCTCTAACAGGCCACGAACCAGTTCTGGTCTGCAGCTGGGGGGATTGGGGACTGCAGAAGTAGAGAGTAGTGCTATCTGACTAGGGTTCCAGAGAAAAAATTATGCTCTGAGGATACGAATTTTGAAGTTTTTCACCCAGAGATTAATTTCTTCAGGAATATGACATAGAATGAGAAGAGGAATAGAAAATCCTCTGGTTATAAAAACTGAAGGGGGAAAAAACCACAATGAGATAGTGTAAGAAGCCAGGAAAAATGGTATCAGATAAATTAAAGGATTAAATTATAGAAGTGATAAGAAATTTCAGGAGTAGAGAATGGGAAATGAGGTCAAATGTCATAGAGAATGATGAGATTTGCTAAGTACTGATTCATGATTAAGTGCAATTTCTAATCAATGATAGGTAGAGAAATCAGAACACTGAGGGTTAAATATATGAATGGAAAGAAGTGGAGAAAGCAAAGCAAGTGGGGGTTACTTTCTTAACACTTAGAGAGCAAGAAGAGATATGAAGCAGAAGCTATAGGTAAGATGCAAGGGTCTAGGGAGAATTTGTTCACTTGCTTTGATTTTTAAAGGACAGAAGAAACCTAACAAGGACTATAGTCCAAAAGGAAAAGACACTATGGAGAATGAGCCATGAAAAAGAATGTTTGGAGAAGAGAATTTTCTTCATTCATTCATTCATTTAGTTTTTCATAAATAGACATTCCTCCCTATTCCATGGCAGATCTGAAATATGGAAAATCATGTTTTATTATATTATTTTATTACATTTATATTATTAACTTTATTATGTAAGTTTGACATAATTTTATAATTATATTTTATTTATCATACAAAGAGATGATTTAAATCATGGTCATTATTTGTCCAAAGAAAAATTAGGTAAGAAAAAATGAATTTTGCTGAAGTCCCAGAAAATGAGCAAAATGTTGATTTCGTTTTACATCTAGAAAGTGGGAGAAATAATCATCTCTCAAAAGTAAGCAGGTTTCCAGGTAGGGTTCCCTGGAAGGAAAGCTGTCCTTAAGAGAAAAATAAATTCTTATCTTCAATCCTGGAAATCAGATTCTTGCATACTACTTTAGTCACATGCACAGTAAAACTTCACTTACCCAGAGGTTCCTAATCTATTATAGCAACCTCATATTCAAAGAGCCCCCACGAGCCACAGAAAAAATATAAACAGTTCCTAGATGGCTAAAAACATTGCCTTGAAACCACTGTGATGGTTTTAAAATAACCTTCATACCAAAGATAGGGCTGAATTCTCTCCCCTCTCCTGCAGTTTTAGCTGGACAGTGACTCATGTCTAATAGAAAGAATGAGGCTGTGAGATTTCTAGAGGCTAGATTAGGAAATAATGCTTCTGTTGTTTTCTCTTGAGATACATCTTGACAGATCTGAGCCAACAAATTAGGAGTCCAGTCACCCTGAAGAGATAGCCAGAAAGACAATGCCGAGAGACCACACAGAAACACAGAAGTTGCTCTGGTGATTTGAGTTTTCCTAGCTTAGGCATGAGACTTGTGAGTCTGTAAACCCTCAGAAGATGGTAGTTGAAGTCAGGACAAACATGGGAGAGACCCTAAGTGAGGACCACCCAGCTGAGCTCTGAGAAGAGTCCTTAAGTCCCTTACTCAGGTCAATTTACTTTTCTTTTACACATGATTCTACAATCTTAGATGTCAGTTTTTCGTATGAAATTAAAAATGGATCCTTTTTAGAAAAGATATATGACTAGTTCCAAATGCACAAATCTGTTATATTTTACGTTTGTTTGTATCTCTGTTGTATAGAAACTGGAATAAAAACTATCACTCAAATATGTCAGCTGAAATAGAAGGTAACTGAGATCACTCCAAGGACTAAAATTCTATTGCTGAATATATACCATGGATAAGGTGTCTTTAAGAAATGATTTAAGATTTTTGTTGAATCCATTAAAATAGGAGAAAATACACACTGAATAAACTAAAATACTACTAAAATAAGGGCATACATTATTTGAATATAAGAAGTGAAGCAAAGCGGAGCTAAAATTTAGTTCTTTATCAATATTTAATAACTTAATTAGTGACTATTTTAAAAGTAATTATTCAAAGAATCTAATCAAGCATAGGTGTTTAGGTCAAGTTCAATAATACAAATGAAGAAGATTCTAAAATCAATCAATAAATTTACAGAAAATATAGCTATCTTGGATGAAATATTATCAGGATATAACAATAATAGGGTACATATATTTTTATGCTAAATCAAAATATTTCAGGTTTTAAGATCTCCAATAATTCATACCCATCCCATTTAAATGTAGGTTTGTTTCTACATATTTCTATTTAAATTTAGGTTTGCAAATTAAATCAAGATGGCCTAAGGGGCTTCTTTTTTTTTTCACCCTCTGAACTATTCACCCAGCACTAATTTAAAGCCAAACCACAGTAAAATTGCCATTTCTTTATAAAATGGGTGTTTGAGGTGTGTAGAAATAAAAACAACTCTACTTTCCAACTACATCTGTAAGTTTTTCCTTCTTAGAACATAGTAAAGTATTCAATGAAGTTTTATTACTAAAAGAAACATTTAGAATACTATTGACATTCTTTGTGTACAATGATATTTTTAAGCTGATTTTAACATGGAGGCTTTCTCATTTCAAGCGTTTTTGTGTGTGTGCATATGAGAAATTTTAATCTTGACAAAGGACTTTCAAAAGTAAACCTAGAAATATATAGTAATTTTAGTAAAATATTGTACTTGTAGAAAGTGGATATTATGTAGCTATCTAGACATATGGGAAATTTAATTGACTACTATCCTTTGTGAAATGGAATAAGCATGTACAAGCATGTACATGAATATGAATAAGCATGTACAATTCATATTCCTAACAGAATAACTACTATGCTGCTCTAGTAAAATAGATAGTTGGAAATCATTCAAGAATCTAGTAGCTTTTGGTAGAGTTAATACTGCTAGCTTACCAATAAGTTGTATCTCTGTAATATTAGGCAAACACAGTCATTAGTGACATCACTTTTTCTTTCTCGTTGATACTGAGAATAGTTTTCTCTCTTAGAAAAGATTAAGTATACTTTCAAACATAATATTATCTTCTTGACAACAGTAAACTTATTCTGTCCAGATTCACATAATTTGAAAATGCATGTCCTGGGAACTGTTTCCTCTTTATGACTTCAAAATTTTTATTGTAGTACATTACACAAGACCAAATGTTAGTCACTAAAAACTTTTCTGAAGATAAATATTTTCTGATAATTGAGGCTTCAAGAATGTCAATAAAGCACTAAAATGGAAGGTATATTATTTTTTAAATAAATATCAAACAGTAATTTCACAAAGAAAACTAACGCTAAAGAGCTTTTCCATTAGTTAGCATTGTTTTAGATTCTATTAAAGAATATGGAGTAAAGTTTTGTGAGATTACTAGGTTGATGCAAAATTGTGTAATTACATTAGACTTTTCACACATCTAGGCCTTTATTTATTCACTAAGTTATTGGTAAGTATTTATTCAAGAAAATATAATTCATTTACCAAAGAAACCCAGATGACATGGAAGATGTTAAGTGGTTTATTTTATAGAGTTCTTTAGATTCACCAATGAAGAAAATAAATAAGTTAGTAAATAAAGAAATTTCAGCAGAAAATTGACCAGCATGGATGGTCTAACACCTTTAAATGCCTCACAGAAATAACTACTGATTAGAAACTCCCATAAAATTCCATAATTATGTTATTCCATGATGCTATTCTTTGCAGGGAGAAATAGGGTTGTAAGAGTTTCAACCATTCTAGAAAATCCCACCGAAGTGGATGAAGCTACCATAGATCTTTTCAAAGACATGCTGAGAAAAATGTCTTTACATAGGTAAGATCAATTTTTTTAAAAAAAATAGAAAATTGGAACAATTGTAATTAATTACCTAAAATTCTAAATAGTACAAAGTTAATATATAGATGATTTGATTTTTCATAATGTTTTGCAAAATTGATGTAGCTTTAAGATATAAGATAGGCCAGGTACAGTGGCCCATGCCTGTAATCCTAGCACTCTGGGAGGCCAAGGTGGGAGGATCACTTTAGGTCAGGAGTTCAAGACCAGCGTCAGCAAGAGTGAGCCCCTATCTCTACTAAAAAAAAATTAAATTAGCCAGGCAACTAAAAATAGAAAAAATTAGCCAGGTGTAGTGGCGCTCGCCTGTAGTCCCAGCTACTGGGGGAGGGAGGGGAGCTGAAGCAGTAGGATCTCTTGAGCACAGCTTGAGGTTGCTGTGAGGTAGGCTGATGCCATGGCACTCTAGCCCGGCAACAGAGTGAGACTCGGTCCCCCAAAAATAAAAGATAAAAAAATAAATGCAAGAAAAGTCCCAATTAATACACTTAGGTAGTCTAATTAAATGACAATTAAAAGCCAGCCTATGGTAGAATTTGCAACTTAATACGAATTTTAAAAATAAGCATTTCTTTCTGGTAAAGTAATAACCTAATGAAAGCATGGTGGCATTGAAAAGGCAGTTACACTGAAAGCCCAGATTAGGCTGGAAGCTCTGGTCTTACCTATGGTCCACTTCTGAAAACAGCAAATAATGCAATAAAATTATTTTTTTAAACTGACTTAGCATTTGCAAAAAATTTTTAACAATTAATTCTACAGATAACCTTCTTTTGAGACATGGACATCTGCATGCTTAATTCAGATTACCATTATCTCCAATCCTACCTACCTCAGTTCTGAACATCAATGGCTGTCAGAAGTAATGAGAGCACCTTAGCTATTAATGGTGTTAAAAATGCCCCTTCCTTAGTGTCATGTATTCTGGACATATATAAGCAAGGGCATTCATGATAAATTTTCTTGATTTCTTATGTAGACAGAGACAAATGTAAGTATGCACGTGTTTAAATTACTTAAACCACAGATAATTAAAATATACGATACACCTGAAAGAGTTTTCTTTCTAATTTAAATTGCATACTTTCAAATTTATCTCTTTGATTATGTGAAGTTTGGTTTCCATTTCCTTATCTCTACCGTTAGGGAGCTAGAATAAGTCTTTTCAATTTCTTTTAGCTTTAAAATTCTATCATTTGTACTTAAAGAATGTCCTGTATTGCTTGTAACACCCCATAAGAATTATTTACTGTAAAATATTATTTCCGGTGTCAATTAAGCCTATTTCTTACCTAAGAAGCAAAAGCTATTTTGTCATTTGCAAGGTTTCAGATTTTCGAATTGTGAGTCTAATTATGAAAGCAGAACTCAATTGTTTCTGAATCATGTTTTAATATTGTTAATAACAGATAAATACCGCAGAGAAACTTCAGTAAAACTTCCCAATTAATTGAATAAGATATTCTTAATAAAAAGCAAAAACCAAGCCTCTATTCAGCTTTGTCCTGAAAATATGATGGTAAAATATTTGAAATAAGGTATAGACTTCCATGTGTAATTTTTTTGCACAGCTAACAAGAACACTAGGATTTTTCAATCAACTCATGAATGTAGAAGTAGTTAAAAAAAATCAAACATATACAATTATCTTCTTTTAAGTACCAACTTTAAAGCATAATTCTTGCTATGCCAACACTTCTGGGAAAACAGGTTTGTAAATTATGCACCTTAGTTCAAAACTAAATCCCTCCCCAATCACTTGTGTTTTCCTATTTAAATCAGAAACTACAATCCAAAGATCTAGGAAGTTTTCAATGTGATCCTCTTTACAGCAATAACTTGATTTCCAAAATAGCCCAATAGGTCATTATTCTATGAAAGTAACACACCTGACAGTTCAGGAGACGTTCGATTCAAATCCCCAACACAATGACTCATTATGAAATCTTTAAAGCCATTTTCTCTGCCCTCCGACAGACATCAATGAAATTAATAAGTGAATAAGCCTGTGCTGAAAAGAGTGTATGATGCTTTTGTGACTAAATCATGTGGCTAAAGCACTATGGAAAACAGCTGTAATGCATTCTTCACAATTCAATTACCTAAGGTATTTAAGTGATGTGCTTCACCTGCTCTAAAAAGACTTTGTAGTTATAGGAAAAATGTACAAGGCTCAGATTTCAAAGGAAACACTTGCATTATGGGGCAAGGAGGTACTGCCAGCTACTGAGAAAGCTGCATTACCTCAAGGCAAAGCACATTTTAGGGTCTCCTGGAAATTACAGAGATGTGAGGCACCTGTGGCAGTGTTTTACTGAAAATCTACTTTAAAACAAAGCCTTAAAACCTTCAAAAAAAAAAAAGGGTAGCAACCTAATAATTTAGGCAACTGCTTCTTCATTTTATTAAAATTAAAATAGTTTTGAAAGGGAAATTTAATATGTGGATAAACTCACAAAAGAATTTCAATTAAGCCTGTTATTTCAGTATTATACAGATACCATATCAGATGCAAGATACAGGGCCGATTGTCTTCCTGGAGTAGCAGAGCCATTGATTTGACATAACCTTATATTTTCTATAGAGTGCCTACAGATTCATCTCATCTCACTGTCAAGATCCCCGAATTACTATATACTCTCTTAGCTCTATTGCTTTGGGTCTTAATTCTCAAACTAGAATTTAAAGCAAAACCGTGTCTTACATTTTTTGTGCAGCTACTGTAAAACTTGGCTTATCATAGATCACCAAAATATGTATTTATTGATTATTTCTAGTTCCACGGTTGCCAGGGAATGGGCAATAACAGGTCAGAGACATAAGAGCCTAAATTCCTTTGCCTCCTACATTACATGCTCAATATAATCACAGATGGGAGGGAGGGTATTGATAATGTACCTATGTTAAATACAGGTAAAGCCCTGAAAAGTTGAACTTGGATTCTTTTTGTAAATGTCATATCTTCTTACTGACTTTCTGATAAATCCAAGGCTATGATGCTTTCATTATTTTTTATTGTCCTTTAAGAGAGTAGTACTTTAATCTTCAAGATCATGTTCTGGATATTTGAGGAGACCTCAGTATTTAAGGAAATCCTTTAGCAATTAAAAAGTACCAACTAACTTATCAGTTCTTTAAGTCTTTATCTATAGACATTGGATCAACTTATAAGAATGAATGTCTGTGTTTAGTTTATTCATAGCCCAGTAAATTTTAGATAGATGCAGGACTGATCTGAAAGTCAAGCCTAGAGAAATGCATGATAGGAAAGAAAAACTCTCAAAATAAATCACTTTATAATATCTACTTATGGATTAGTTTATGTTTTACATTTAAATGTCAAAATAAAAGTAACTTAGGTTTTGAAAGTGAATAAAAAAATAATTGTTTTCATTTAGTGTACTTGGGGATGCCAAATTTTCAAACTGAAAAAAATGTATCTAATGAATGAAAAACTTCTTGGACAAATTAGTAAAAGAGGAAGTTTACGGACACATAGAAACTGAAATCCACAATTTAACACTAAAACTTCAACTTAAATCAAAGACTAATATAAGAAACATTCAAATGTATGTTCACATACTTTTAATAAAATTGCTATATTACATTCCTCATTATTCCTATGTTGCTGTATTGAGAATTCTGTTTGTGTTCATTAATTAATTCTTGCTTTAACAACGATAAATTTGTATGCTTCTTAACAGAGAGTAAGAGCTGTGTCAATCATGTTTTCCTATTTTCCTTGAGTTCTAGGAAGCTCAAGCTGGTTTAATAAGCATAGCATTCTCAATGGATTTTTAGGTGTTCCTCGGGGATATTCTTTTAGCTTTATCGTCCTCAACATTTAAACAATGACTAAGGGTGATGATTTTTAAAATATAGTTTTCAAAAGTCCATGAAAATATGAAGAAGAAGATTGTACCAAATATTTTTCATCTGTCCTCACATAGCTATTCGCAGTCCCTTGCTGCCAAGCTCTATGTCCCAAAAGGCTCCACTCCACGTTAATGAATTACCTCAAGCTCTCTTGCTCCCTGGCTTCTGGTTGGATTGGCCAATGGAAGACACAACCCGGAATTCAGAGGGTGGGAGATGTATATAAGTCTGTAGCACAGTCCCTTCCCACAGAGGAATGTAAGGCTGGAGAAAGAGACAAGGATGCAAACAGCACAGGCAGAGTCATGTCTAAGAGATTCTGGAAACCAGGGAACTGGGCTAGGGGCAGCAGCTAACCCTGTATGGAGGGTGTAGACAAAAGCAGATTCTGCTTAAGGTGAGCCTTGGAGGAAGAGGAGAAATTCAGCAGACAGAAAGTAAGGAGGGCACAAAGCGCTTTCACATCTGCAAAGGGGAGGAGCAGGCTGGCTGAACAGGGATCTGTTCAGCAACAAGAAACACCAGCAAAGATGTTCATGTGAAATAGCACTGGTTTTTATTTGTTCGGGTTGTACTCACTTTGGCCACAGAACCCTTGGTTTAACAGACCTCTTGATCTTTTCTTTCCAGACAGGAATTCTGATGTTCTTATTTCATCTTCATTCAAGACCTGTCCTCCCCCAACACTTTTATCATTTGGGTTTTCCTCCTCTAGCCTACATTTGATCTCATCCATTTATCCAGTGTTTCAGACATACATTTGCCATGTCTTGAGCAAGTATAAGGTACAGCTTTATGTTTTATTGCGATCACCTTTACCACATCATCCAGTGTTTTGGTGGTTACTTTGCATTGCTTGAGTTGTGATAACATATAGGGGGACAATCTATAAACAGTAACTCCCAAGTCTAACCAAGTCTTACCTAATAGCTCATTATCCTATTTTCTAGTTGCCGCCCCTACACTTACCTTCGCTGAAATTCTACCACTTCCCTCCCCACTCATACTGCCTTTAAAGTTTATCCCACTATTGGCTGCACTTCACTTTTCACTATCCAACAGAACTTCGTCATTAAATAATTTTGAGATTTCATTTCCTACTCCTCCAATTAGAGTGATTTAAACATTAGGCCATGGGGAATCTTTAAGTTCGAGCCTCTTCATCATTTTGGATTCTAAGTACTTTAAAACAGTGAATAAAGAAGGAGATTCTGTTCTCCTGTATTAATAGTTACTACCTTATAAAAACGAAGGAGAACATTAGTTGAGGAAGAGAAAACAAAAGAATGAATTCTAGAGTTAATTTTTCATGTTTCAGTTTAAACCTTGCTTTCTCCAGGAAACTTAAAGCCTCCTACTCAGAGCAAGGTTCCCATAACAGTGGCTGCTGTATCACCGGGGTGCTTGTTAGGAATCCAGAATATTGGGGGGTTCACCCCAGAACTACTGAACCAAAATCTATGTTTTAACAACATTGCCAGGGGATTCATACGCACATTAAAATTTGAGTTGTATTATACTAAAGCACCCTTATTTCTACCCCCAAAATCATACCTATTTGCTTTTCTGTGGAAAACACTTTCTATCTTTAATATCCTGCTGATCAATTTCAAAATATTCTTTGGTTAAAAACTTAAATAAAATATAAAGCATGTAGAGCCTACTAAATAGACTGTGTCCCTGTTGATATTTTGCCTTTGAGGTTGATGTGCTGCCATTAGAGAAAATCTGCTGTATTTTTCCTAATAAGCTTAAATTACTTAAATAAGTACGTTTAAGTAATTGAGTTAATAACACCTTATTGATTCTCTTAACTAGTCAAAAGAAGAAAAAAAGTAAGATTCACCAGATCATAGTTTTCGGTTCTTCTTTCTGGCCCGTTTGGTAACCCACTGATCCAAGTTATATATTTGAGCCAGTAGATTTCCATAATTCCAAATTTAATTTTCAGATTTCCATACAACTATCTGCATTTAGCATTCAGTTTGCAATGTGAACCTCGAACACACTATTTGGTCTGTATCTGCGCTTGATCTGTATTGTCTAATTTCTGAATACTTTACAAATCAATCTCCTACCAACATGTCTTTGATCATCTCTTTCTCATCTCCGGGGTCTCCAAAGGTCAAGCAGGTGACACCATATAAAGTAATGTGACCAATGGCAAATCAGAGAAGGCATCATTACTTTAAATCTCTTATTTTTGGCAATCCTTTGACACATGTAGTAAACTTCTTCCATATCTGTTAGATTTCTGAACTTAAAGCACCTAAAAACCTCCCATGCATGTGATTCCACAAAGATCCCTAGTGATATTCCTAAAACAATTTCATGATGTCCTATCCTCAGACTTCCTTCTGTCCTGTTCTCTCAATCTCAGCTTGACTATGATCTTGCTTTATAGTTAACCGGGACAAGGAGAAGCATTCACATGACAATTCTTTTTTTCATCAAATACTCCAAACTACCTGCTCTATACCAAAATCCTCAGCCATTCCTGTCAGAATAAATGAACTGACTTTGGACTTATATTTTCTTCCTCCTGTACCAAGTGCCTTCTCAACCCATTCACTGCCATGAACTTATAAGCATACTCTCCAAAAAAACAAAAACAAATGGTTTCCCATATTTCCCTCTAGCTATTATCCCATTTCTCTGATCTCTTTCATAGCAACATTATCTTGAAGAGTTAAAATTACTTCTCCACTCCCTCCCCTTCTCTAACACCTCCTAAAGATGACTTCCGTGAGTATCCGACCACTGGAATTACTCTTATGAAGATCACTAATGACCTCAGTATTGACAAAACCACTGTTGGTTTTTCTTCCTCATTTTATGCAGCTTCTCTGTAATACTGAAAAAAGTTGACTTCTCTCATGTTGGACTCTCTTCTGACTTCTGGGACAACAAGTCTCTCCTGCCTTTTCTTCCAATCTTCCTGACCACTTGTTCTCAGCTGCTTTGTTAACTTCTCCTTTCTGCTCAACCTCTACACAGCGCTAAGCCACAGCCCTCAGTCTGTGGCTTCCAAGCCTTGTCTATAAAAAAATCTTCTCTCCTTGGATGATGTTTAGTCAGTTCAGTTTAGATGGCTCCTAACGATAGCTACATGATTTTCACATTTTTTATCAAGTTTCACCTCTCCACTGACCATTAAAGGCAACTTAAGATGGCATGCATCTCAAACACAGCTTGGCCAAAAAGAAACTCCGGATTTCATCTTCACTGTCTCAGGTTTCTCCTCCTATCGCAGGAAATGCCTCAACTATCCCCCAAGTGGCTAGTAAAAAACAAAGAACATCCCAGATTCCTCTTCATCCTTTACCGTTCGCATTAAAGCTGTATTCAACGTTATCACCCTGGTCCAAGGCTCCAACGTCTTCCACACAGAATACAGCAACACCTCCCAACTCACCTCTCTGCTTTTAGGCCTTGCCTGTCCCTCAGACCATTCTCAGTAAGGTAGTCAGAGCAATTTTATAAAATTTGGAAATAAGAACAGGACGGTTCCTTGCAAGACAGTGACCAATGGCTCTCCATTTCACTCAGAGTAAAGTCCAAAGTTTCTCCTCGCCTCTAAGGCCCAAAGGATTCTGGCCCATGCTTATATATCTACTTCATTTTCTAACATTTCCCCTATTTCGGAATAAAATCCAGCTACTCAGGCCTCTTTGTGGAATTGTGACCTCATTCCTGACTTTAAGACTTTACGCCTGGTATTCCTTCTGCCCAGAATGATAGGTCTCTCTGTTTATCTGACTCCTTGTAATTCAGCTCTCAGATCAAAAGCCACCAACTCAGAAAAGCCTTCCCTAAATACCCTTACGATTAGCTCCACCTCTATCATCCCATGTCATCTCACTCTGCTTATTTTCATTAACTTGTCAAACTTTCTATACACTAACGTATTCCCTAGCACCAAGAACAGTGCCTGGCACTTAAATGCTCAATCAATATTTGTTGAATTAAATGTATTTTCCTAAACACAAATATATCAATAAAAACAACAAATTGCTTTAATCAATTATAAAAAAATCTTGCTGTGTCTTCTTAAAATTATATTTGGGAATATAAACACAAAGTTACTCAGACATAAACACTGAAATACTTTCACCAGATAATTCACTACCACTTGAATTTTCACATTTTTCTTTTCATAAACTAAATATTATATATATGCACATATTATATAGCATCTATAATATTGTATATGTTATGCATAATATATATAAAATATATTATATATAAAACTATATAAATAATATATATAAAACAATATATATAATATATATAAAACAATGACCTACTGCCATTTTTTTAAACACCTGGCTTTAATGGAGTTAGTAAAAATCATTAAAAATGAGAATTTAAATTTTAAATCATGTGCAATTATTTGGTTGTAAGAAATATGTGAGAGAGCACAGCCTGAACAATAGCAAAGAATGTTCCTGAACTAAACATCACCCTTAACTGTGATTATATATGATTATAAATTAATATTTTCAGTTTTTAATGGAGGCATTCAGTAAAGGCAACTGCAAAAAAAAAATCATATAAAGTAACTACATTTTCCTATTGACCATCATAAAATCTGAGATATATTCCCTAATTGAATTATCTCTTCCAAAGTTAAGTTGAAAACGCTTGGCTAGAAAAGAGTTAAGATTGTGGATACCACTTGGCCCACAGATGTTTGGTGAATAAATGAATAAGCATGCTTATTGCTCTCATCCCATTCTTGAACCACTCTTGGACCATTGTGACTTCACCCAAACTCTTTCATCAGCTCTCCAGCGGCTCCCATATTGTTAAATATGTTATAATATTGTCATATCTACATTTTAATTGAGCTTTTTATAAGCAGCATTTGACAGAGTTGATCGTGCTTTCTGCTTTTCTTCATTTGGATTCCAGGCCTTCATGCTCCTTTGGTTTTCTTCCCAATTCTCAAGTCTCCTTCCTGTTTCTCCTCACCTTCCCTTCTTCCACACTTTAAAGTGTGTCAAGGGCTCACTTCCTGAAGATCTCTATCTATGCTCATTTCCTTGACAATCTCATCCCTCTCCATGACATTAAACACCATGTAAATGTTGATGAATTCTAATTTTATGTTTGAGACTGGCCTACATATAGCTACTTGCTATGTATCTAATTGCATACTTGACACATTCACCTGGATATTTAAGCTAAATCTCAAGTTTAATATGTTCAAAATTGAGCTCCAGCTTTCTCTACCAAAAGCTGGTCTATCTACACCATCCCCTACCTTAGAAAATGTCAACTCCAATGCTTCCAGTTCCTCAACTCTACAGTCCCCCTCCCATCTGAAATCTGTCTGTGCTACCTCCAAAATTAGATAAAATCCTAATGATATTTCCCATGATAGTAAAATTGGTGATGACTGGACAGGAATTGGATCACTTCCTATTTTACGTCTCATGCTAAAGTTCTCATCTTCTGTTTATGGAGGGAAGGAAGAAGGAAACTGGGTTTGGGGAGGGAATAGCAGACCAGGTGGGAAAAGAGGAGGCATCTCCATCCCAGGAAGTATGAGAAAGCAGAAGTTGGGTTCCACCTCTTCTAATTTCTTGGAATTATGTTGGTAAAATGGGTACCAAGCAACTGGTGATGTCTGGAATCTCTGCAACCATTCTGGAAGTCCCGGTAAGTTAAAGGATCCAGAATCCTCCCCGACTGATATTTAAACCAGAGTAGAAACTGCCATCAGTTTCAAAACACTGTAGCCAAGGCTTGGACAGATTTAGATCTTGCATCAGATGCAGGAAATCCCAGCCTACTGGCTGCCTCCCAGCCAAGTAAATTTCATTCATCTTGCAATAAGGCCTTCTTAAATTTTTCAAGATTAATGTTACTATCACAAAGGGGTTTATATTCACACTCTTAACATCTCTCCTCACCTTCCTTGCTACCATTCCACTCCCAGCTACCATCAGCTGCTGTACGGATTATTGCAATCACTTTGCCTTCCTGTTCAAAACCATGCCCTTCCTCCTACCACCTGAAAGTGTGTTCTCAACAAAGCCAGAATGATCCTGAGTAAGTATAAGTAAGATCATGTTACTGCTCTGTCCAAATGCATGAAATGGTTTCTAATTACTCAAACTAAAAGTGAGGGTCTCTACAATGACCTGCATCTGCCCTCCCCAATTAAATCTCTGATCTCATTTCCTACATTTCTCATGTGCACTCTGTTAGCCACATGGGCCCCCTTGCTGAGTCTAGAGGATTCAAAGCCTTCACACCTATTTGATGCAACGAGAATGTTTGTTGTGTTTACTGCTGGGCCCTATACAGTATTTGGCATGTGGTAAACTCCCAATGTATGCTGGATAAAGGAATAAATAACAATACAATTCCAAAATTTTGTGGCATTTTTCTTGGAACAGATTCCCTTCTCCTGTTAAAACTACTTTTCTCTCTTGCCAATCTAAACCCTTAGACATATGGCTATGCCTAACATTAAGGGAGAATCTTTACTCTCCCAGAACTCCAGGGTAATTAATTACTAACTTCAATACAATTGGGCTGTGATGTTATTTTCTTCTAGAGGCATTGCCGTCTACGGTGTAATTTTCAAAGAGAAAAATACATTTAAGTGTCAATATCTTACAAGAAACTATTCAAATTAAGGTTTTGTAATTTTTTAAACTCTATAGACAAAGATACCTAAAACAATTTTATTGTATGTAAATAATACTATTAAAGTAAAACAAAAAAAACTTTATGAAAATTTAATCAGCTATTTTAAATTTAGGAAGAAAATATAGTAACTGAAAATACTGATGATATTCTTTGAATCAACAAAAAGATTTCATGTAGCTGTAAGTGTATACTTACAGATATACAGATACTATATATCAATAAAAGATAAAAATATTATTTTTTTGAAAATTATCAGGCAAGCACCACTATACAGAGAGAAAACTATTATTTAAGAATCAAGAATTGTGGATGGGCACAGTGGCTCACTCCTGTAATCCTAGCTTTCCTGGGAGGCCGAGGCTGGAGAATAGCTGCAGTTCATGGGTTCGACACCAGCCTGAACACAGTGAGACCCGACAAAACCCAGCTGGGCCTTGTGGCGTGCACCTGTAGACCAGCTACCTGGGAGGCTGAGGCAGAAGGATTGCTCAGAGCCCAGGACCTGGAGCTTGTGGTGACTACAATCACTGCACTCTACTCAGGGACACCGAGTAACACTCTGTCTCAAAAAAAAAAAAAAAAAAAAAAAAAGAATCAAAAGTTGCAATAACCTTAACTGCAATGATTTCCTGACACGTTTATCAAGATTAAGAAATGTGCTATGGTAAACAAATTGTGAGGACATTTCTTTATCTACATTTATTCTGGATGTATGTCACTGATGGCAAATAATGTCAGAAAATATGGATTTATGAGAATAAACAGAGCAACACACACGCTGAAAGTAACTTCTGCATATTTCAGACTAGAATCACTCTGTTCAACAAACTAGGCTGTCCCATGTTCGGTTTCTGGAACTATCTGTTGTATTGAAGCACACAGAAAACAAAGCAAAACATGATTACCACTTTTAAGCATAGCCTTAGAAAAAAATGTAAGTAACAAACTGGAGCCAAGCCATCATTTGCATCAACATGCACCACCATGGCCTGAAAGCACCACCAGTTATCCGGCTCACAGCCTCTGGTTGCCTAGCAAAAGGAGAGGTATTCAGATGTATTTTGTTCTACATTTGGAAAAGTGCCTGCCAAAGTTCTGCCCATATCCTCACCCATCAGTGAGGTGAGAAAGGAAACATGCATAGCCATCAGCCCTCCCACCACAGTGTCTGCCAATGGTTCTCAAAGACACAGAAATGGTAGTCACAATGAGAGATGGTGTATATGATTGGCCCGTGTGTCCTTTTTAGGTCAGGTGCCCTGGTAGCTAAAGTACATTCTAGACTTGGGTGCATTTTGCATAACAGTAAATTACTTTGGATTTTAGTCAAGCTATAGATTAAAAATTTGTAACAAAAGGTAAATACCCATTAGTTCATTTTATTAAATTCTGCAATATTTGAATAACTTCAGTATTAGCTTAGTAGCTCTATATTATAGAACAATTATTTGAAAAATAGAAAAAATCCTGAATTAGCTGAAGCATGTATGCATGTATGCCTTCCTCTCAAATGTTTTCAATTTCCTGCATCAATATCTCTGGTTTTGGTGATATTCTACCTTCTAGATTTTATTATAATTCCTCTTTCTTGCCTGTCCTCTGTATTTGTCTCATGTATGATCTTACCTATTCTTCCATCCATCCCTTCAATCAACACGTATTTATCGAGAGCATTCAACAATATTCAATCAACAAACATTAACTGAATACCTCTTCTACACACCAGGCTCTGGGTTATAAAGATAAATAAGGTACGATTCATAGCCTTCTAGAAATTCAAAGTCTTGGATAGGAAAACAGACATGTAAATATTTCATTGAAACAAAACTTTAATACTATAAATAGGCTTCGATAAAGTACTTTAGGAGTGGGGCAGAAGAATGGGCATATCAGAGGAAGATTTATAGGAAAGACAATGTTTGCATTTAATCTTGAGGGATAAGCAAAAGTTTGTTAGGAGACAGGCTGATATTTCAGGCACAGAGGCCACTAAATGAGCAAAGAGGCAAAGAGGCATGAGGAAGCATGACCACTTTTAAGAACAGCAAGTAGTTCAATGTGAACGCAGGAATATGTGCACATATAAATATGCACAAGGAAGTCAACGGCTCTGGAGCAGACTGCACAACATGTGCTTCCATTTAGAAGCTAATCATGGTGGGCTTTAACTTGTGAGCAGCCAGGAGTCAAAAGAACTTTTGTGCAGCTGAGCAACCAGCACAGATTTGTGTGAGGGGAAAAGTCAGCTTTAGTAATAGTGAGGAGAGAGGGCTAAATTAGAAATCAAATAGTAAGAGATTGGTAAGGTCTGCTAAGAGGGAAGCTATAGTATCAAGGTAGGTGTGAGACAATGAGCAAATATTAGGATGAAATAGAAGAGATGGATTCAAAAGACATTTGAGATAGAATCTACAAAACTTGGCAAGTAATTGTATATTTATGTTTGCCTGTGTATGGTACACAGAAATGAGTGGTGGGAATTGAGAATGTGTCCAATTTGGGGGCAGCGGGGTTTGTATGATTTTCAGAGACAACTGTGCAGATGTTGATGAGATTCACTAGGAAAGAACCCAGGAAGGAAGGCAGGTGGACAGGTGAGGGTGAAGGAAAAGGATGAGGCAGTTAGGTTTCTTTTTAGACATTTTTGGCTTGATGTAACTGTGGAGTAATATCATGTGGATATGATCCAATGGGCAGTAGGAAATGGGAAAAATGAAGCTTAAAGACAGTGTTGTTGGGTGGAGATAAAGAATACAAGAGCCACAAAGGTACAATGGTACTTGAAGTCAAAGGAGTAGGTAAGGCCCTGTAGGCAGAGAGAAGGACAAAAGTGAAAACCTAGGGAATAAATTTTTAAGAGATGCATAGGAAATACAGACATGGAGGATGAAAGAACCAAGCAATGGGGTCTTAAAACCCATGGAAGGGAAGGTTTGAAGAAAGTGAACCTGTTTAGAAGTATCAAATGTCTGATCTCATTACAACCTGTAGGGTTTATATTCTTTCACTGATTTTACCAATGAGGAAAACAATGCTTAGTATTTCTCCCTCCAAAATCTGGAGGCAACAGGTTCACTGGATGACCTAAAAGTCTTTGTTTCTCAATGTACCCCAAATTAAATGTAGGTAATCTCCTCCCTTAGGATTACTGGTTTCTATCACCAACAATTCATTTCTCTGCTTCTAAGTCTGCCACAAGATCTGCACTTTCATCAACCTAATCTGCTTCCCATTCCCTACAACTAGGCTGCCAATTCCTGCCACCCTGTGTTGTTCTGTTCCTCTTCCTCTAAATGACGTCTACCTTCCACCCTTTCTCAAGATTCATGTCCCTGACTGCCTTCAAGAAACAACATGTAGCTCATCTTTCCCAGTGATTAACTCTCACAATTAGGAATGTTCCATTATTCTGTGCTCCCTTGGCATTATTCATACACATAAACAAAGACTTTTGTGTCCTTGCTTACTAGAAATGTGTCAAATGTGTCTATTCTTTCTTCTCAACCAACCCATAAGCTCTTCAAGGGAAGATTTGACTTTCCATTCTCAATTTTTAACACTACAATTTAGAGGCAGGGATATAGATATGTAATATTAGTAAGTGTGGATGTAACTTGGATGCCATAGGTTCAAAGACAAAGAATAGAGTAAAATACACACTTAAGTGTAAATAAGGTAACTGGCTATTCAAGCATTCAACACTTATAGGGTACAAGTGGCCAACAGTGATGGCACTTATCATAGAACACTGCAGATTTTACAGGAAATAGCTCTTCAGCCAGTTTTTAATTTTGTTTTCTCGAATAAATACACTTTAAATAACTAAATAAATTGTATTTTTATAAGAATGATCTACATTTATATTCACATTGCTATTAAATACTTAAATCAACAGTATTTCAAATAAAATAGAATTGTTATTTTAGACTTCCCTTAAGTGTGTATTCTAGAAACTGTATTTCAGTATTACAGTTGGGTAATGTATTCCTCTGCAGCCTAGTTAATGGCTGAGACACGGTTCCAGTGCCAACAGTATCTAAGGGCAACACAATATAAACCCTGGCTGGTTTCTGAATCTACATTTCAAGGATAGAATGAAACCAGTGAAACTAAAATGAAACTCATATAAACATCCCAGACCAGACATCATACAATAAGCAGTTATTTTTTTTGGAAGTCAGACATGAAAACGAATCACAGAACTATTCTTTCAATGATTTCCATATTACTTAAAATACATACAAATATTATCAGATTTCTTTTTGTAGGATTGAACTTCCAAGTTCTTATTTTAAATAAAATGCAACTGAATATCTATCCACATGGAATAAGCATCCAGTGGCCTAGTTGGAAAGACTCCATAATTGGCTTTTCTGTTAGAAGTCTCACAGATGAAGAAGTCACAGAATTTTTCACTTTGGGCAAACACTTTAAAATATACAAGAAGCAGAAATATGAGACATTACAGATGTCATATCCTGCACGGAATTTGGAGAAGAGCTAACAACTTCCCTGAATATCATATTTAAACAGTATGAAGAGACATAAAATTAGGAATATATGTCTTAGCAACATTTACTGAGACCTTGCAGTATGCCTGATAATGAGCTAGACTTTACCCAGGTTATCTCATTTAATCTTCACAACAACCCCTTGAGGTGAGTACACATACTAGACACAATGGCACTAAAGCAGAGAGAAATTAGTAAGTGCCTAAAGTCACACAGCTAGTAGGCGTCAGTGCCATAAATTAAACTTAGCGGCCTCATTTCTGGCTCCCAATTCTTAATGTCCGATTAGTTCTTTTGAGTGCTACCTACTCTCTTTAGGATAAAATTTTTTTTCCAGTTAAAAAATTAATGGTGCATTTTGTAATGAGTAATGAGAACTTAGAACTTCCATGTTTCATGGAAGCTACCTAAATGGAGAATACCCATCAAAACTAATGTAAATGCAGGAAAGAAGAAAAACTAGAATGTTATTAAAATTAACTACAACCTAGCTACAGTGTACCCCAAGGAGAAATGTCATTTCTCATTTTCATTAAATAAACTTTGCCATCGCCAACAATTATATATTATCAGGCTTTACTAGTGCATTCCAAATTCATGGAAGTAATATAATAGATTTTTCTTAAGTTTTCTGAATATTTATGGTATGAAATAATAGTATATTGAATTATATGTTGATAGTTTTAAAGAAGTAATTTTGTTTCTCAAACTTGCTAATTTACTTTAAGAGGAAGTATAAGGTCATTAAGAATAAGTTGCATATTTTTTTAAATCATTTTCCCAGGCTTATTTTCATACTTCTAAGTTCACAAATAATGAATCCAGAAAGAAAAGCCATTGCCAAAGTTGTCTCTAACATGCAGCAACCATAGAAATGTATCCTTTCGGCCGGGCGCTGTGGCTCACGCCTGTAATCCTAGCTCTTGGGAGGCCGAGGCGGGCGGATTGCTCAAGGTCAGGAGTTCAAAACCAGCCTGAGCAAGAGCGAGACCCCGTCTCTACTATAAATAGAAAGAAATTAATTGGCCAACTGATATATATATAAAAAATTAGCCGGGCATGGTGGCGCATGCCTGTAGTCCCAGCTACCCGGGAGGCTGAGGCAGAAGGATCACTCGAGCCCAGGAGTTTGAGGTTGCTGTGAGCTAGGCTGACGCCACGGCACTCACTCTAGCCTGGGCAACAAAGCGAGACTCTGTCTCAAAAAAAAAAAAAAAAAAAAAAAAAGAAATGTATCCTTTACAATGCCATTTACATACTTGTAAGAAACAAGGGCCCATCATAAACTATATATTATATATATATATATATATATATATATATATCAGCCCTCCAGAAAGCTCTTGAAATTAATAATCTCTGAATTTTCCAGATCCACTATTCAAGAGAAGGTTCAGTTAGAAATTAGGAAGCAATTTGTCTATTAAGCCACTTAAAAGCAAATATACCAACTCTTCAGCATTCTCAGTATTAGTAACCTTCTGGTAGAAGTTGAATTTAGAGCACTTAGTAGGAACATTGCATCTAAAGGTATTTAATTCTACTCTGAAATTCCAAGAGCTCTTAGAAACAGGAGGAATCCTGATAAAAGAAGATGCAGAAGAAGACACCCTTAAAGAAAATCTTTTTTTTTTTTTTAAATTCCATACTGGACAAATGGTTAAAGATTAAAAAATAGCATGAGAAAATTTAACCATGGTGACCGAAAACATAAATAGACATTTCTTTTGTACATACCACTTGAAAAATTTCCTTACCATATACTCCATATTAGAAGCTGTTGGATACACCTGACTTCGTAATTTATTATGAAGGTCCAAGATACTCTGCATGTCATTGTCTGTGATGGCCCTTTTCCCTCTTTGCTTGGCCGACCACCACTCACCATCCTCATCCATGTACTTTTCCAAAAGTTTCTCCAATAAAGTGGCATTAGGAACCACCATGGCTGGAATCGCTCTAGCCATGAATAGCACTGTGGTCACTCTGAGCCACTCCCGCGCGGTACACTTCATAATGAATGACCTCAGGATTTCCCCGGGATAATCTCCAAGACAGGCTCTTCCACTCCTTTCGGCTATAACGACATGTCATGCAATTAAGATGAAAATACAGGCAGATATTAATTTTTTAATAACAAAAGCAAAAGTTACAACGACAGTGTGCTACTTTGACTTGTCTACGTAACACCAACAAATGGACACCGACATTTTTTCTTCCAGGGGACTTTTCACAGTGTATGTTTCCACAAAACAGACAACTACATTTCCCAAGGCAATATCCGTAAAGCCAAAAACAGATGGCAAAAGCAGCCCAGAAGAGTCAAAGCTTGGAAATACTATTTGAATTACAAGATTTCAATGGCCCTGTATTACATATAAGTCCGCAAAGGATGTTATCTACCTAGAATGTTTTATTTTCTGCCTAGAGGTCCATGTTTCTTTCTAAAGTGAGTTTTAGAGTATTATCTTCCATTTAAGGTATATTTTATTCCAGCGTCCCGTCGCTGGCTCACAACATTCATAATGTCCACAGTATTCCCCAGTTGGGGGCGAATGTCTTAATAAACGGCTGTTCACACACGTACCCATGGGTACCTCCAGGGCGGCCTGCGAACTCTCGAGAATGAATGGCTCCGGTCACTGGGAGAAATCTCTTATCCGGACGCAGGTCAAGAACGCAGTCATTATTTCCTGGAAAGTCTGTGCCTGACCTGTGGCCTGCACCCGAGAATGCCAGCAGCTCCCCGGGGACCTCAGAGTTTTCCTCCCACCCGCCGCAGGCGCGCGCGCTCTTCATTTAACCCAAGCGCGCGACAGAGGGAGGTGAACCCACAAAGTCACTTACAAGAACGAGCTTCCGCTGGCCGCGTAGCCCACCCCCCACTCCACCCCCTGGGCCTGACCATTCTTTATAAGTTGCCTTTTTTTTTTTAAGCAGAGTTTTAAAAGAAAAAAAAAAAAACGAGATGGGGAAAGTTGGCAGCCTGACCCCGCGGCGATGCATTTTAGAGCCGCCCTTACCTCTCCAGTGTGAAGTTCCCGGGGAGAGCCGAGCCGAGCGGGACGGCGGCCTCCGCAGCCGCCCCGAGTCCCCGCACACTGCCGCCCACAGAGCGCCCCGCTCGGGAGGGACCCGTGCACCGCGCGCCCGGGGGCGACCAGGCTCTGCCTCCGCGGACTCCCGCGCCCTGGAACTGAGGCGGCAGGCGAAGCGCTCCAAAGTCACAGCGTGCGAGCTGCGGCGGAGAGGGAGCTAGCTGCCTCGTTAGCCTGCCAGGGTGGGCGCCGGAGCGTCTCCGAGCATTCTCTGCGGGAGCCAGGGGCGGGGACTTGCGCCGGGCCCTGCGGCGACGGCGGGTGGCGACCTAGAGCTCCTGCTCTGTGCGCGCGAAGCCAGGCGCCCAGCGCTTCCGCCGCTCCCCGGCGCCCGCGGGCATTTATTACAGCTCCTGCGCGCGCACGTGACACGAGCGCCCCTCCTCGCCCACCCCATCCCCGCCTCCGTCCCTCCCCCCACCCCCCACCCCACTCCCCTCCCCGCAGCCCTGGCCCGAGGCCCGCCCGAGCCGCGAGGAGCAGCCCGCCCTTCTTCTCCGCCGGCGCAGCGACCGGGCGCCTGGCCTTGTGGGCGTGCTTTGGGCTCCCGAGACCCGGAGCGGGAGGTGTGTGCAAGGAGGGTCCCCCACTCCTCCCGCCTCTCGCGGCTCCCTGCTTTCAGAGATCCTCCTCCGGGCTCTTTTCTGATGAGAGGCTAAAACACATCCTGAACTGTCCCTACGGATAAGGAGCTGCCCCTGAGAGCACGGCCTGGGGCGGGGTGCGGTTAACACCTTCAGTCTTGGAGACACAGGAGAGTTGGGGGATGGGACGGAGCGACAAACCCTTTTCCTTTTATTTTCACCAGGGGTCCGCGTCTGTTTCCAGGACCTACCGCCCAGAATGAAGAAGTTGTTCTTTTTGGCTTCCTTAAACCTTGATGAGGACCAGATAGAGAATGGGGCTCCCAGAATTTGGGGGCGATCTCAGGATTGTTTTGACAGTGGAGAGCCTCACTTCACCCATAAAATATAAGGCATTGTCTTCTCAAGGTGACCACAGCATTTTTTTCCCCGTAATGATGTATACATATATAGAGTTGATATAAAAGGTACCCTTAGCTAGTCAGTGCTACTTTTCCTGGAATTGACAGTGAAAGGAAGAGAGTCAGTTCTCCTCCTGTTCAAATTATAATCTGAAGTAGGAAAATTACTAATTTTTTTTTTAAGGCTCGCCCTACTGAGTATAGGGCTACTATTTTATTGAAAAAGCTATTTATTTAATCTATTTACCTTTGGTTCCCTTCTGTAGTGAGTCATAATCTAATTTTTTTTTAATTTCTAAAATCTAGAATATCTAGCATATGATCAAAGTAAAACATTCTGATAGTAACTCAAATCATTCCAAACTGCTACCTCTCTCTTTCTGCCATCCAACTACACCGTATTTATCAAACCTAAAAACTCGGATTAAGCCTCGGATGAATGTGAGACCTTTGTTCCTCTCACAAAGAAGAAAAAGGAAACATCACCTATCAGAGGGGTGCAGAGGTTAAAATTCTTGGTGCACATAAGCCTTTTAGAGAGGTGTAGTTTTACAATGTTATAGTAGTTTAAGCACAAAGAGATCCTTAAGTTTGTATTTTTCAAGTAGTTATTCATAATTCTTATGCACAGAGTTCAGAAAACTTGAGTTTCCCTCCTAGAAACTAATAGAAGACCTCCAAAGTTCATGTTAAAAGAACTGCTTGTGTTATAGCAGATGAAGAACATTCTTCTGTGCTGCAGTTTTAACGTGGTATTGAAAAGGATAGCGAGTATGGAATTAAAAAACATTAAAAGTAATACAATTACTTGAAACATTTGCAAACAGAATTTAAATTAGGAAGAAGAAAATTAAAGTGATAAGGAAATGAACTTAAATGCATTGGTAATTCTTGAATGTTTCAGTCATAAACCTTTCCACACAATGTATGAATCTATCACCTAATGGCTTAAAGAAAATAAATTTGATTTTAAAGGTTTTAATTCCAAATTTTTCTCTAGGCAAGGAATAAAAAATCTTTTGACTCAGTATTTCTATTGGCTTCCAATTTAGGTAGTGCAGGTCATATTTTATTATAAAAGAATCATTTAAACATTCACTTTGTTAAACATTAGCATTTCAATGATATATCTTACCATGCTTCAAAGAGAAAATCAAACACAATATTCTTGAATACTCAAAGGTGATACTGTTCACATTTTTATTTGTTGTTGAGAAATCTGTGTGTAGACATAAGAAAATGTCTTCTCCACGCAGAATTCATGTAGAAATGGCACTTTGGTTTGTGGTTAAGGCTATTACTTGTAAAGGCATGGTTGTTTTTAGCATTACTACTTTCTTGTGGCAGACACTGCTGGCCGCCAAACCAACAACCAGCCTTCCACCCCTTTCTTCTTTCCAAGCCCATAGCCTCCAATTTACTGGGGGTGTCCACCCTCTTACATGCTGTCAAACTGGTATCCTAAAGAGGTAGATGTTGATTAGTCAAAGCCATTTATCACACTCTATCTCTGCTACAGGTGACTGATTTGAAATGGGCTGATACCATGCAACCCTTGCTGCTGAAAGGAAGGAAGTGGGGTGAGAAGATTTTGGCAAGGATTTCCTACTTAGGAGTGAGAAAGGTTGGCAGGGATTTTCTTCTGTGATAAAAAGAGCTGCAAAACAGAAAATGTCTCTTTAGGTGTTAATGTGCAAATCTGTAAAATTTAAAGATGCATTTTTTTATTGTACAAAGAAGAGGGACAAGCCAGAGGGCAGAGACCTATCAATCTGGCCAAGCAAAAGGATAAACAGTGCCTGAGACTCCATGCCATTGACCAATCACTGGAACACTTACCTCCTTGCTATAAGAGATGATAAACGTAGTGTTTAAGTCACAGTGACTTCGATATTCAGTTACTTGCAGCCAAAAAATGTTTCTGACAGGTACATTTATATAAAATATTTACCTTTTTCTGTCAATGTCATATTTTTCCATGCTGCTATTATTTTCTAGCTGCATGCATATGTAGGAGTTATCTTTAAATCTATTCTTCTGTGTTTTTCTATCCATATCCATATACAAAAGTGAGTATATGTTCATCTCTAGAAATTTCATTTGCTGTATAGTTTCATGACCCCACAGCTGTTCTATCACCACATCATTGGTAAGTCCATGCTCCCCTGGGGAATTGTATAATAAGATTAGAACTCCTGTTGTGTTGGGAGATGGAATCAATATAGTGTAATGTTTTAAAATATGGAATTTAAGCTGCCTAAGTTAGAGTCATGAAGTGTCACTAGTTGTTAGACCTTAATTATATACTTGGTCTCTGTGAGCACTGGATCCTTCCTCTTTAGAGGGAAATAATAGTAGCCATCTCACATAGTCACTTTGTGTATTGAGTTAATACACGAAAGCACTAAAAAGAGTAATAGGTAAGTAGAAAGTACTCAATAAGGGTAAATATTACTATAAGAAATGAATTAAACGCTGTATATTTGCTAGTTTATAAACTTAAAGGGCTTTAATCAAAATATTGTACAGTTTTAAAAATTAACTGTTTTCTTCCCTTCATCCATTTAAAGAATACAGTTCAAATTGTAAATATATATGCATTAAATTGTGCAACTATCCCCACAATATAATTTTAGGACATTTCCATCTCCCCTAAAGGAAACTCTTATACCCATTAGCAGTAATTGCCATTCCCTCATCCCTTCCAGCCTGCCAGTCTTGGGTACTGCTTGGGTAGTACTAATATGCTTTCTGTCTCTATGGCTTTGCCTGTTCTGGACATTTCATATAATGGAATTATACACTATTTGTCCTTTTATAACTGGCTTCTTTCACTCAGCATAATGTTTTCAAGTTTCATCCATGTTGTAGCATGTAACTGTACTTCATTTATTTTTATTGACAAGTAATAGTTCATAGTATGAATATGCCACATTTTATTTGCCCATTGATTAGTTGATGGACATCTATTATAGATTGTTTCCAATTTGGGGCTATTATGAATGATGCTGCTATGAAAACTTCACATACAAGTCTTCGCGTGTATATATGTTTTCATTTTTCTTGAGTAAGTGCCCAGTAGTGGAATTGTTGTGTGATATGATAACTGTGTTTAGCATTTTGAAGACTTGCCCAACTGGTTTCCAAAGTGGCTGCGCCATTTTACATCCCCATCAGCAATTTATGAAGGTTCAGTTTTCCACATACCCTTGTCAATTGTTGGCTCTTTTTTTAAATTACAGACATCCTTTTTGGATGTGAAGTGGTATTTTGTGGTTTTAATTTGAATTTCCCTAATAGCTAATGATGTTGAGCATCTTTTCATGTGCTTTTTGGGCATTGCATATCTTCTTTGGAGAAATGTCTATTCAAATTCATTGCCCACTTTGAAATTGGGTTATCTTTTTACTATTGAGTTGTAAGCGTTCTTTATATATTTTAGATACTAGTCCCTTGTTAAATTTATGATTTGTAAATATTTTCTTCCTTACTGTGGATTATCTTTTTACTTTCCTCATGGTTTAGTTTGCAGCACAGAAATTTTGATATTTTGATGAAAATGAAGAGTTTTGATATTTCAGTGAAGCACAATTTATCTTTTTAAAATAGAAGTAATTGGCTACATGATACAAATAATCTGTAATATTTTGGGCAATGTATAGTGAGCTTCTTCTCACAGCTGAAATAATATTCAATTCTGTTTCCCATAGAACTCAGTTTTCAGTCTTACCCAAAGCAGCCATGTGTCGTCTCTGCTTCATGATCTGAAGATATATGAATATATATGTAATATATAATATATATTCATGTAGTATTTCAAAATGTTCTCTGTTCAATAATATTTAGGACATCTGTATTACACAACAAAATTTTAATGAATGACCTATACAGCCTTTCTATTCTAACTGCCAGTATGTAATTGATTATTAAAACTTTATTAATGAAATGTAACATACATGCATTAAAGTACAAACATCTTAAGAATGCATCTCAGTGAAATTTTCCAAAGTGAACATACCTATGTGGAAACCACTCAGCTTCAGATAGACAACATAATCATCCCTCTAGACTCCTTGCACCTCCTTCCTGTTGCATCCTCCCCAAAGATAACTAATATTCTAATTTCTTATCTAAAATTAGTTTGTCCTGTTTTTATCTTTACATAACTAGAATCATAGAGTAGATGATTTCATTGTTTGGTTTCTTTGTTGTCTGGTTTCTTTTATTCAATATGTCTATAAGATTCATTCATGTTGCCATGTATAGCAGCAATTTATTCTTTCTCTTTGATGAACATACCACAGTTTATCCATTCAGTTGTTGAATATTAGGGTTTTTTTTTCCAGTTTAGGACTATTAAAAAATAATGTTCCTCGGCCGGGCACGGTGGCTCACGCCTGTAATCCTAGCTCTCTGGGAGGCCGAGGTGGGCGAATTGCTCGAGGGCAGGAGTTCGAAACCAGCCTGAGCAAGAGCGAGACCCCGTCTCTACTATAAATAGAAAGAAACTAATTGGCCAACTAATATATATATATATATATATATATATATATATATATATATAAAAAATTAGCCGGGCATGGTGGCACATGCCTGTAGTCCCAGCTACTCAGGAGGCTGAGACAGAAGGATCGCTTGAGCCCAGGAGTTTGAGGTTGCTGTGAGCTAGGCTGATGCCACGGCACTCACTCTAGCCTGGGCAACAAAGCGAGACTCTGTCTCAAAAAAAAAAAAAATAATAATAATAATAATAATAATGTTCCTGAGAACATTCTTTTACATGTCTTTTTGTGGACAGATTTATACATTTTTTAAAATTGGCAACATAGGTCAAATAGAATTGCTGATTGCTAAAGTATTTTATGTACAACTTAAGTAGATAAACTAGGTTGTATATCTTTTTCTTACTAATTTGTAGGAATTTTTTCAAGTGTTGTGTACATATACTTTTTTAAGTATAAAGTATGCTTTACATTTCTTATTCTTCTCCTTGCTTTGCCTGTTGAGTCTCTTAATCATGTCTCTTGATGAACAGAATGTCCTAATTTTAATGAAGTCCAATTTATCAATCTTTTTCTTTATGGTTAGCACTGTGTGGGATCTGTTAGAGAAATATTTGCCTGTCCCAAAGTGATGAAGAAAGTCTCCTATGTTATCTTCTAACTTTATTATTTTACATCTTACAATCAGGTCTTTGCTAAAATGGATTTTTTGTGTCATTGTGTGAAGGAGGAATAATTTAAGATTACAGTGATTGTATCTGTATTTCTTGTAGTTATCACTAAAAAACACTTAATGAATTTGTTCTGAAGAAAGGTCAGATTTCAGAATTAAGAGATAGAAAATGCCATTGTTTTTTAAATCTGGAATTACTATAATGCTTTAGTTGGATTATTTAAAACTATAACTGCTGAGACCTATGTTAATGTCATAACCTGGAAACTCCTTATTTCTTGATTGCAGAAAAGTAATCATTTTAAGCTTACTTTTAGATTTGTAGAAGACCTATTTTGCTGTCCATTTAAATTTTGACTGATTGCCAATCACTAAATGTAATGATTCTTTTTTCAGTTGTCTTCTACCAGCTTTACTGCCCTCTGTGCATCTGAAAAAATGTCAATAATTTCTGTACGTTCTTCTGTGTTTTTCTTGATACTTTTACTACTTGAAGTAGCTTCCAATTATTCTTTTCTGAGTATCTATACCCTAAATGTCCTGCTCATAAAAATTTTAACTAATCTAACCAGTCATACTCTGTTATTTCACTTTTCTCTAAATCTTATCACTTTCTATTTTGTAAATTGCAGCTATTTATATACTTGTTGTATTTCTCCAACAATGCTAAAATCTCCCTGAGAACAGAGATCAGGTTCTCTATTTGGATTCCTTACCATGTATGTTTAATGAACAAACAAATTTGGATTTTTTTGAATATTCTGTATTTCTCAGAGGAGTACACACATGTTCCTGGATGTGTAAACTGTGGGCAGGAGAACTACAATCCACAAAATAAACAAAGCATAGCATGCTAGAAATGATGTTTACCTGGAGATTTTTCTTTTCTGGGAAAGCATTAAAGCAAACATTTCTGTCATACATGTGCTATAGAGCAGACAGGCAATTCAAGATCCCTTTAAAAGTAAAAACCGGACTTGGCATAACTTCTCTCTGCAATATCTCCAGATGGACTACCATTAGCAGCTTTTCAGTGTTGAGGCAGTTTAAGAAGTACTGCCGTAAGCCATTCATTGACATGAAAGTTTATGCATGTAAATATTTTTTTTAAAAAGAGGGGGGAATGCAATCCATTTCTAGACTCTTCATCCTTTTCAGTATATCCTTGCTAAACATCCATAGGAAAATGTATCCTAAAATAAAGAGATGAGTCAAATATTTGCTAAGAGTTGTATTTCAGAATGACACTCTACTTCATTGATGTTGCACTATATGTGCTTTATCAGTTGATGGCTTATATTTCCATAAATCTGTTTATTGCTTATATGAGGATCTGGTGTATGCATAGTATGAGCATCTACAGAATTGTGAGGCACAGCAAGAGCTACAGATGTAAAACTGAAATGAGCTACTCATTGATATAAAAACTATCCATCTAGTTGAAGCACTATATTTTAATTTCTTGAAATCACAATATCTGGAACAGTAGATAATACTAAAAACTTTTTTAAATTAAGGAAGTATTTCTGAAGTACATTCAGGGTGACGTGAGAAATCTAGCTGTAGCTTCATCTTTTGATGATCTCTTTTCTCCCTAGATCTGCAGAAGTGCTTCACAATGTGCCTGGGTTAGAGGTTGCCTTGAAACGTTTACCAGGAAAGGCCATTGAAAGGCGAGCATTGTAAAAGGAAAAGTAGTCACCCTTTCATCTACAGAATTAATGTCAGAGACGGGCTTTTCATCCTAATATAAGGAGGATGAAAGCTTTCTCAACTGTCGTTAGCTAGCCCATGAAGAAAGTTGGCAAAAACCCTGCAGTCCACTTTTAATGGTAATTGTAAAGAATCATATTTAGCAAAAGTGCAATAATTAAAATCCCAGTTGTCCAGAAAATACATACCTTCCATAATTAGAAACTTGTATATGTGTGCCTGTGTGTGTAGTGTTTAAATATTAAATATATTATTTCACTAGGTAGCAGGGGAGAGGTTAAGAAAATTTCATTTTAATTAGAGAAATTTTGGGGGAAGACACAGGAAATATGAAAGAAAATGTTCAAATTTTCACTTGCAATCTTACCTTTAACTATGCTTCTGAGAGTAGACCACAGAATCAACACAGATTTTAGAAATGCTTTTGGTCTAAAAAAAAATTGAAATAGCTACAAAACAAATGCTTTGGTACAATAAATAATAACTTTATAAACAATAAATAGAGCAACATGAACAAATAGAAAATATGCTGTGCCCTAAACTTGGGTACCCATTCTTGGCATCTCACTGCCTCCTAAATAATCCTGTCTTTGTGTCATTTGCCCAAATTCTCCCCCAAATTCTAACATTTCTCTCAATTGCTGCATGTATCTCTCTTCCCCTTCCTTTCAAGTTTTATCTCAAATCCTAATTCTTCCAATACATTTTCATAGTTGTCCTTATATCGAAGTATTCTACCTGTACTCTAAAATCTACACATACTCTAAAACACTCAAGGAAAGCCATCATTAACAGTACAAGCGTGTTTTTTAGGTTTAAGATGACCCTGTTCTTTGAGTGGAAGGTTCAATTACACTGGTGATCCAGATATTAGGATCTTTGAAATATACTCTACTTTATTTAAAATAAATATTTAGCAATCTAAACTCTCAATCAGCAAAATTAAATTTAATATGTACTTGCTAGAATTTAGGTATAAAAATGTGACTTTTTAAGAGCGTGACTTTTCATTTTTTAAAAAAGCATTCATTGAAAACCAAGTATATTCTATGTGGTAATACATTGAATTTTTTGCCTTCAGATCCTCTTTCACTTGCCATGGACTTTAGGCTTGACTATGTGACTTGCTTTGCTCAATAGAATGTGGGTGAAAGTGACAGAGTATTGGTATCAAGCTAAGACCTTTGGAAGCATGGCAATTCCTACCTGTCTTCTCAGAGCTTCTACCTTCTACCATGAGAAGCGGATGCCCAGATAGCTGTTGCTCCTTTAGTTTGAGTCTGTCTGAATTAACCTAAACCCTGGAGTCCATCCCAATCCAGCTTGAGGCCAGCCAAGACCACAGCCACCCTGCCAGATCCACGAATACCCAATAAATGTTTTTGTAAGCCCCTAAGATTTTTTAAAATGTTTTACTTGGTTTCTTTTATTATTTATTCCTCTCTTTTTTTCTCTCCTCACTTTGACTAGATCAAGAAAATAGTAAACAAATTGTAGTTATAAAGTGATAATTGTTATTTAAGATTTGTTTCTTCCTGAAACGTAAATTACTCCTTCTTTTTTGATACATAATGTACATGTTTATGGGGTATATGTGATATTTTCATACATTCATACACTGCATAATGGTCAAATCAGGGTATTATGAATTGTCTATTGCATAAACAGATCCATGAACACCCAATAAATGTTTTAATAAGCCCCTAAGATTTTAGTGTTGTCTGTCGCACAAAACGATAACAGGGAAAGGCTGATAAATAAATACTTTTAATATTTAGTGTATCAACCTTATATACAACCCTGTAAAATAAATGTTATGGAGGTTCAGAGATATTGTGACCTGAACAGAATTTGATGATAAACCTTTCTTTCAAAGCTATTGTGCCTACCATAACGTTCCCTCCTTGCCACCACACCTGTCCCAACCCCAACCACGCCTTTCTTTTTCAGGTACAAGAAAAGAACCTTTTGAAAATGCAAAAATGGCATTGGAAGTAGGAAGATAAGAAGCAGCAAACTAATAGAAAACACATCTGTCAAGCATTTTGCTTTGAAGTTTCTAAAGCTCACAGCTAAATACCCTCATTAGTGACTAAACATTTGAGACTTTTTTTGTGAGTCTTGAGAATAAGCTAATTGGTATCTCTTAACAAAATATAACAAATAAATGCAAGAAATGGTGTCTATATGATTCAATTTATACCAGCAAGATGGTAGATGGAAGATTGCTCATGCTACTCCACAATGATCTAGGATTACAGATTGCTCCTACTTTGAAGAAGTGGACCACTTTCCTAAAGGATTTCTTGATTTGAAAATTTAGATGAATTTCTGTTTCAGTCAATCCCACACTACTGTTCTATTTTAAGAAATAAGGCACATGAGAAAAGAAAAGCCCAAACAAAACAAAACAGAAGAAAAAAAAATCACTGAAAGAATGGTTCATCTGAGTGAGATTCTTGGGTTTAGAAGGCTCTAGTGGTGCAAAAAGGCATATTCACTTGACTAAAGACACAAACAACAGGAAATGTATAGGCAATCCAAGGTAAGACATATTTCTTGATGTTGGAAAAGGGAGAATGAAGCACAAAGGCTCTGTGCCCTCAACAATATTATATAAAGGAAGTTATGTTCTGAAAAGTAGGGTCCAAGCTTGTGCCAGAAAGGAAGAAGTAGGTGTGCATGTTTTGAGACGGGGAGAGTGGCTGACATCCAGATGGCAGACAGAACAGCTGAAGGAGGAATCAGAAGAATTCAAGATACTTTTCTTGGTTTGCCAAAGCAGCAGTCTATCCAAGTTTATTCAAGATTGAATACTTTAAATTGAGGTGAAACTGTAACTTTAATTATACATTTGGAATATTTGAAAATTAAGATTGCCTGTAGTTATATAAAGAACATCTGGAAAGGAACATGGAAGAAAAACCATTACTTCTGCAAATCCCATAAGGTGGATTCAATTTCTATTTTAAATTAATAGCTTATCTGTTAGTAACAATTCAGCTCACAGACCATCTATTAACAAGATGAAGCACTGGTCCCACGTGTTGAAAAAATTGCCTTTATTTTATCAAACCAGGTTTTCTCTTCCACTTCTGGCTCCTCACAATTTGCTTAAAGTCTGCCTTTGGCTCACTTGTTAAACCAAAGGATAGGAATAGAATTAAAGGAATGCAAACACAAAGAAAAATAATATAAAGTTATACAATATACTCTTACTGTTCCCCTTTTTATTATTCTGTCCACAATCCCCCTTTCTAACTATCCCTTTTAAAAGACAAAACTTTGTGATGCTCCACTTTATGCTTAATACTAACATGTTTTTATCTTAAACATTCATTAAGAATTGTTTTCTGACAAAAAAAATTTAACTATTTCATTTTGTAAAATATACCTTGCTATTGATCTTCAGTTTGTGGCATAACCTTGGCATCACTGTACTACTGCGGCTGTCTAAGGGAGAATATAATATAATCCTTACACAGAAGTAGCTCTGTCTTGGCATTTCATGAGTACTCAGTAATTATGACTTACTGATTCATAAATCTACATGACTTTGGTTGTTTTCCATTGGTAATCAACACCATGAAAATACCTACAGAGAGTTTCAACCAACCTCTACTAATATATTTTATTCATCAGTTTAATTTTTGCTTATTCATCCATTTTATAATAGCACAGTAACTACCTTTTTTAAAAGCCCCTTTGGGGTGATTATAAAAATGAGCAACCTCAAATTATTATTGGCATAATAATAGATGAAAATGTATATTAGAAGGAAATTTTCCTTACTCATGTGTATTGAAAAGTAAGCTCAAGTAAAACAAAAAAAAATCAAATTCACTACTGTATTGATGCATATACATTTACTAAGCCAAATTACTGGCAAAACATCATCAATTTTTAAAAATTAAAATTGCACAAACTTTAAGAGTTTTCTGCCAGGAAAATGTCATAATTTGGTTTGACTTAGTCTGTTCTCAAGTGTAAGACTCATGTCTTTCATGACTATAAGAGAATAGTGAAAGCCAAAGGTCAGTCCAGTCTTGAGGTTTAACCACTGGTGATAAAAACCAAAATGTGTTTGAGATATCAATTTCATTATTATATGCATTTAATTAAACATGGCAAACTCAAAGGCCATCATGTCTGCTAAGGACAACTAATAACATTGGTTCCATATTCTGAGAAAATATTTCCACCTATTTTGCCAGCTTCAGTAACACTATTTTCTTTTTAGTTCATTGCTATTTGTAGATTTCCAGTACAAGAAATAACCTTTGCTTCTGGACTCAAGTCTGATAGAATCATAGTTTAACAAGTAAAACTTACTGAATTCAAAAGAATGGAGGACTGAACACACATGGACATTCTCTATGCTCTTATGTTTTTATGGCTAAACTATTCCTGTTCTAAATAGAATAATAAGTTTACAGATAAAATCCAACCAATCAATGTTATATTTATGGTGTCTAAAAGCTGAGTGCCTAGAACTCTAATCAAAGTATCTTCTACTTGAGTTGTGTTCCAATGGGATTGCTACACTATTTTGGATAAAATCTGAGGATTAGTCCGTGAGGCTGCATGAGATGAGGTTCTTAGGTGTCTTGACAGACTGATGGCTTTCTGACCACTATCAAGACCAAGTGCCTCCCCTGCCAGAAGTGATTTTAAGATGAAGGGAAAAAGGGAAAAATCACTGGGGAAATGCAGCTTTTGATGAGACAAATGAGTTTATTGTTAATATCTGGATATAAAACTGGAACCAATGGGTTCCACCCATTACTCTTTCTAGGTTGAAGATTTTCACATATATTTTAATTGTTTTTTTACTGACCCTAGTTTATGGGACACAAATTTTATAATACATAGGGAGATTTTGATTCTTTCTATATGTCAAAGTCATATTCTTTTCAATTTCTGAGGCCAAAACAAGACAAAGTACATCTATGCAGACACTTAACTTTTTCCCTTCCTAAGACTGACCTGAATAAACCTCAAAGAAATGGAAAGATTCTAGCTGGAGGTTCAGAAGATTTTAAAATTGAAAAAGTGGAAAATAATTCCAGTCATAAACAAAAGTAGGTAACTTGAATGAGGCCTTCTCTTCTGGTCAAGATACAAAAAGATTAGGTATCAGGAAAAGCAGTGCTTACTACTACAGGTTAGAGCACTGTGGTTGTCAAAGCTTCACGGAATTTATCTTAGTAAGGAACATTTCCCACAGATTTCCTAAAATTTTAACCCTCCAAGGATATCTTTTTGAAGGGATCCCATCTTTAACTGAGCACCATGATCAGCTGGATCATTTTCATGTATCCTTTTAAAGCATTTTATTACCCTTTGGAATGTTTAGTAAGTCCAGAAGGTAGCACTAATTTGGCAAGGAGCTACTCTTTGTAGATACTGTGCCATGGTGACTTCCACACAACCACAGGAGGTAGGTAGCTAAAGACCCTTACGGTGTGATCTGAAGGAAAAATAGCCAATGATGTCCATGTGCTTCGATGCAGAGCCTCTTGTTAGTTACATTCTATTAACAAAGTGTTCTCTACCTGTTATTAAAAATGCTCTCTGGGTTCAGGGATTGACTATTTGACCAATAGGTCAGAATACAATAAGCCCATACATACATAGAAACTTGGTATGCAATGGGTGTGGCATTTTATATAAAGAAGTAGACTGGATTATTCAATAAATGGCACTGTGAGAAATTGCCTTCATTGTGGAGAACTGAATTATGTATTTATTTTATACCACAAGCAAAACCAATACCAGTTCCATTAAAGACCCTTATTAAAATAAGGGGGTGCTTAAACCTTGTAGAATTAATGTAGGAGGAATATTTTTTAATAGCAGGTAGAAAAAGAATTTCTTAAACAAGAAAAACCACAATACCCCAAAGAAAACTTGATATATTTTTCTATGATCAAAATGAATAGCATTGGTGTAATAAAACAAATCATTAACAAAGTCAACTGACAAATCACAGATTAAAAGAAGATATTTGTGACTTATAATATTACTGACTGATTTGTATTTGGAATAAGCAGAGAACCTCAAAAATCATTAAGAGAAACAAACATACCTATAGGAGAAAACGGTCAAAGATCAGAAGGAGAAAAGTAAATGTCTAATAAACTTAAGAAATGTATTACCTCATTAGTCATGAGGGAAATGCAATTAAAGTAGTGGATACCAGTTTTAATTCATGATATTGGCAATATCAATATTTGACCAGGATGTAGAGAAAGATGGACTCTCCTACTGACACTATCGGAACTTGCCATATGTTGGGAACTCTGTGAATCACATAGCATTACATATAGAAATGTATATATGGGTAAAACTATAAAATATGCATGGGAAGGACACACACCAGTTTAGAATAGTTACAAAGAAGCTTTGTCTGCATCTGATATCTTTTAAATTTAGAAAGAGATAGATCTGAATCAAGGGGTAACAGCTACATCATGTGCCTTATTTAGCTTTTTCACCCCATACCCTTTAGCAGTTTCCTCCCAGAGCTCTGGTCATAGTTACCTCTATAAAGGTACCTTGCTCACAGCAAGCTGGGGTAATGATGATTATTCCACTTAACATACAATGAAACAGAAACTGGGAGATATTCATTGACTTGTTCAAAGCTGTAATTGAAGGAGTCAATTAGAACCTAGACTTGATATGTCCCGAGAAAATTTTCTGGCATGGTGTCCTACTTGCTACATCTAATGATGAATCTAGGGACAAATTAGCAAGAGGCATCTGTGGTCGTGGAGGAAGGTGATGGCATGGGGTCTATGCAGGAGGTCCAGTCCAAGCTCTGCCATTTATGAGCCTCATGAACTCAGAAAAGTCACATAAGCTCTCTGAGGCTTTACTCATCTCTAAAAAAGATCCAGTAACACCTTCTTCAGAGAGGTATTGTGAGGGTCAAATGTGATACTAAATATAATGTACTTTATCACTGCAAGGCTACAGACAAATGCCTTTAGAAGAAGAAACAATTTCCTCTGATTGGGAATTAGCAATCCAAAAATTCCCATTGCCTTGTGCCTGATAAGCATTCAATAAATAGTTGCTGATGGTGATGTTGACCTTGTCCACACAGGAAACAAGAAGTCAACCCAAACTGGCAGCTCTCTATCAAAGTCCCACACAAATATATTATCCTACAAACGAGTAAATATGCATCCTAATATAGAAAAATAATATAATACATACATCTATTACTGCTGACCAACACTTAAATGCACATATAGTAGTAGCATTCATAGGGGGTCGGCCAGGTTGGGAGTGAGGTGGGGATGGGTATATTCACACCTAATGGGTGTGGTGCTCATCATCTGGGGGATGGACACACTGGAAGCTCTGACTCGGGTGGGGCAAAGGCAATATACGTAACCCAAACATTTGTACCCCCAGAAGATCATGCAAACATCCTGCTCGTGCTTTTCCTGGGGTCCTGGAAAGGAGTTGGGCAAGTGATGGGCCCCAAAGCTTGACATTCATCAGCTTTAGGCTAATCTGCCTCTGCCTTTCCTCTGAGCAGAGCCCTCCGTTCAGTGTGTCCTCCACCTGCCCAGACATTTCGAGGGAGAGGCAGTCAGGGAGTTGATAATAAAGGGCTAGGGGAGAGGAGAAACATCCCTCCCGGTCCTGTTAGTTCCTACTGGCCTTGTAATAATCTCAGTTGTCAAGCCTGCCTGAAAACTGGCGAGAATTTCAAGCCTCCTCTCCAGTGGAAACTGTTCATGAGAACACCACCTTCCTGCCAACGTTCATGCTCTTCCCCTGTAAAAGAAATTAAAATCAAAATGCCATTTCATTGATGTTTAAAGTAAATTAGCCTGACAGAAATGGCTTCTGTTATCGTTGGAGAGAATTTCATTACTCCGTGACAATATGTTAGATGTCTGGGAAGATGCTTCAATAGTCTGAGGCTAGAAAGGTCTGACTTGCACTATTAATGCCCTCTGTTACAAAGCTGTGCACTGAAGGGGAGACATGAATGCAACAGATGTTAATTAGATTGCCCGTTGGATCCCCATTAACAGCTCTTTTCATGCACTACATGGAACCCCAGCAACTTAAAGAACCACTGCATGCCTCGGTCACCACCATAGAGTGATATAACATACATGTTGTTATGACCATGGATTACATTCGGCACCGAGGAAAATAGGGCTCAGTGTGAAATCCAGCTCTCTTTTGCCTTTCCATCTAGGCCACAAGGAAGAGGGAACTGGAGGTTCAAACAGGGACAGCTTTACAGAGAAGGCAACTTAAAAAAAAACAAAAAAAACCCTTAAAACCAAACCACAACCATCCTCACACTAACCTGGCCCTGTAAAGCCCTAATTCCAGTAACACCCTTGGATTGCATCCACTCTTCCCAAGGCGCTCTCCCAAGTCTGAGCGAGCTGAGGAGTGCCTTTCTGCTCACAAGAGACACTGAAGAACAGCATTCAGCAATATGACAGAGCACAGGGCAACATGGTTCTTGTAGGCAGATGAGCCAGGTGCACAGCTATGAAGAGCGGAATAGTTCTTCCTGGTTCACGAGCCTCAGGTTGATAGTATATTTCTGCTCCACAGTCACCAAAATTTACCTTCTTTCAATATAGCCTCTGGCAAAATCAGTTCTGTATTTAAATATAACAGGTGCATTTCATGCTACACCTGTATGTTCATGATTTTGTGTTTTATATATTTTCCATAATTCTAATATTTACTATTAGGCAATTCATTATTTAAAAGACATATACAGAAGAATCTGACAATCTCAATAAATATCATATCTACCATGGACAACAGTCTAGGCATGAGACAAACCAGGCTGAAATAAACATTTTCCTCATTGTTTAAATTTAAAAATAATCACTGAAATTTTTGGACAAGGTCATCTAAGACATGTTGCATATTACAATTATGTAATAAAAGTTAAAAAAAATAAGAAACATTTATATGCCATATTATTCCTTTCCTCCAATCTTTAAGTGACTACTCCAAAATAATTATATATTGGCCATTAGTTGATTTACATATTGTATTTATTAAGATATTATAAAAGCAAGAGGTAAAAGTTTAAAAACATCACCTAATATCACTTCATCTTTTAATGGTTAAATGGTTAAAATGGTATCAGTGCAATGGAAAACAGAAATTAGTAACAATAACTACCTGCAGGTCGTTAAACTATCTTCTAATTAACATTCTCTTTCTTCTATGATTCCATTCTAACTATCTCAATAGCTCACTCAATTTCTTCAGTAAACAGAAACAATTAAAAAAGTGATTTGTTTCTTAAATATTTATTGCTCTTAATACAAGTTAGAAATCGTCATTTCCCTTATCTTTTATTTAGATAAATACAAAATAAAACTATAAGTGCCCAAAACACATGCACATAAAACTATAGCTAGTTTTCAGAGGCTTTAGGTTTATATAAATTTTAAAAAGGTAGACAAGGCAAGTATTTAAACAGAATCTAGATAGATTGCTCCCTCTTCTGGTAAATCAATATATTTTAAAACAAAAAAGTATTTATAAATGTGAGATATTTGGTTTATAGGAGATTTAACCATTCAAAGAAATAAATGTTACTATAAACTATTTTAAATAGATTTTAGAACATTAATAGAGTCCTCAAACTGAGACCTTAGAGATCTCAGTTTAAAAATATTTTTAATATGTTTAAAAATATGTTTTAATATGTTTAAAAATATTTCATATCATTGTCATACTAAAAATTTTAAATGTATTGTAGCACTAAGGTAAGTAATATATTTGGTTACAATTTTATATTTAAAACATCCATTTATTTTTGTGTTGTCTATTATTTTTTTAATCTTTTTATAATATGGTCCCTAGATGTTTCCAACATAACTTTGGTATAGACTTTTTTATCATTGTAGTTTTAAAATAGGATCTTTGAGAACTAGAGTTAAGTTTTCTTGTTTTGAGTAAGCAGTGAAAATTTTTTACCCTAAGAACACTTGAAGGATTCCCATGCCCACTGTTCTTGCATGTAATTATGACTGAGATTAAAACTGAGATATTTGGGAAGCAGTACATGGGGGAGGGAAGGAGGCGAAGAAAGAAATCTACTGAAACAAAAATATGCTTTTCTGCTCCTTTATGAAAAAGTCCAAAAGAAGATATTACCCTTGAAGTTCTGTTTATTTAATTTTGCCTCTTGCTCAACAGTGCAGATTAGGGAATGAAGATGACCTAACATAACATGTTACAATCACAGAAAAGAAAAGGCGCTTGGGGAGAAACTGAACTTTTTATTTTTTCTTCTTCTATCTTGTTTGACTCTTGGTTATCACTAAAGGTCATTCATTTATGAACCAATTGTGAATTTGTAAATCATTGATTTGGAATTTGTGTGTGTGTGTGTGTGTGTGTGTGTGTTTTCAGAGAAGCAAAGCTGTAAACGGTGGTTAGCGCTTTAAAAGTCTAATAAATACGTGATATACCAGAAAAGAAAAATGATCACTTTGCTACCTGGTGTAGTCATTCAGCCTACTTTGGAGGAGGAATCGCTATAGCCCTGAGGATTCAGTCCACAAAGAAACCGCCATGATATGTCTTATTAAAAGAGTCTGTTGTGCTGCGTAATAGGTAAGGAACGGGGAGAATGATAAAAGAAAACACATGCAATATAGCAGAAGGGCTGAACCTGGGGGGAAGGTGATTAAAGTGATCGCCCCAGAATCAGGCACGTCTCCTTTGCAAAACCCCTTTGTGTTTCCCCGCCTTGTTCTAAAACAGCGAGAAGGCTGGCGCCCTCTAGAGGACCATTTCTGAAATATTTTAGGGTTTGGGGTTTGGGTGGGGTGGGGAGCAAAAGCTCTAGGCCTGGTGTGGCCAGTGGCCAAGGATGCTAGACAACAGTGAATGTCCTTATTTAAAGTGAACTCTCGAAGTATTTTTCTAAACAAAACATGTCCCTCCTTTGAGGTGTGAAAATAATTTCTTCAAACAGCTACATTTACTACATCTACCTGTTCATTAATTTTAAGCCTGGTTTAAAAACCTTCCTACTATTTGTGGTTTTGTTTCTCAAGAACAAAAACAACAACAACAACAACAAAAAAACCATGAAAAGACAAAAACGAAGCAAGAAGAAAGAAATGCAAATTCTACATATATGTGTTTGTATATGTGTATGTACATGTAAAATACGTCTTTAGCCATTATTTTCAAATGTCAAATATAAAAATGTGATTAAAACATTTAATTGAATGTTTGAGAGTAGATTTTGAAACTTAGCTCACAAATGAACAGTATGCCTATTCTGTCAATACATTTTTTTTCTGATGAAACAAAGTAACCTGCCGAGATTACACATTCTTCAAAGAAACAGTTTTAAAGTTGGCAAAAATCTATCAGACTTCTAAGATTTTTTACAAAAATCTGAAAATTGTAAACACAGTGGTGAGTATTTACAAAAACTTTTATTAAATGAATAAAATTCTAATTGATAATGATACAATAGCACAAATGATAACAAATTTTAGTGAGCCACACACTACCAAAGAAAATTTAATATTATGATTGTATAAGAGGTTATTAGTACAATAATAATGGAAATTCCAGTGATATGATTTCTATGCCTCTTTTATAATATTTTGTTCAATATTTGATATCATTATAGATTATTGATTAAATAAAAAACTAAACATCAAAATGAATATGTAAAATGGTATGACAAAGATTTTTCATGTATTCAAAATTTTGAACAGTTTCTTCTGTATTTGTACTAATGGGCAGTAGATTTTATTAAAGTAAATAAAATTATTTCTGTTTATCAACAAAGGCAAGTTACTTAAAACATGTCCTTTCTGACCTAGAATTTTCATAGTTTTCTTTTAGGCAGTTGGATGTGGTAACTTTATAAATGTTGGTTAATAAATAATTTGTTCTCATTTGGAGACTATTAAAAAGACTTAAAAATCCATATAAACTTAAAATTAGTATATTAATTTAAAATAGAGATAGAACATACTGGCCAAATTTTACAGAAAGAGTTAATTGAGCTTAAAGATAACCTTAAGAGCAAAGTTGAATTACAAAACATTTGAATCCAGTAAAGGCATGTTTTTGGAAAAAAGATGGTTGTTATGGTATTTTTAATTTTATAGTAGCTGAAAAGTCTTTCACAGAAGTACTACAGCAACTGTAAAAGGAATAAAATCAACTAAATATGTATAACAGAGGTGGCTTGAGACTCTTTCCTTCATGTGAATGAAATATTAAATTATCAGAGACATGAAATGCAAGGATTTAATGAAATTTCATTAATCAAGTTAATGGTGTTTCAAAATATTTCATGTTATGGCCATAATAAACAGTTTAAATGTATAGTAGAACTAAGGTAAGTAATATATTTTGTTACAATTTTATATTTAAAACATTCATTTATTTTTGTGTCATCTATTGTTTTTTAATGTTTTTCTGATATGGTTCCTGGATCTTTGCAACATAACTTTGGTATAGATTTTTTTATCATTGTATCTTTGTTCCAATCCAATGTCTGGTTCCTATCAAACACTGAACAAACAGTTTTTAGGTGATTTTTAAGAACCAGAGACTAAATGGTTGCCTTAATATGTGGTGTGATTTTAGACAGAAAAATGTATTCTATTTTACCTATCAAAAGCTTGTCTTATAGCATAATGTCAAGAATTTGATGCTTAAATTTGAAAATAAAGTCCAGTGTATTTGCAAAAATCTCATCCTTATTTCTTCCCTTTAACAGTGAATAATTTTTTTTGGAACCATAGTCTTCACTTAAGGTTATTTACATTTTTCTCTTTTACATACAAAATGCTCTGTTTTGTTATTATTTATTCTAACACTTTTACTTTTCTTGTGATTGTCTTTATTTTCTTCATTCCAAATATTTTAGCATAAATATGTCCAACAATCATCTGAAAACTATTTTTTCTCTCAGTATAGTCAATTCAGAATATTTACAGATAGAAATGCAAAGTTTTATTATAAATTACTTTCTGTTTATTTTTCCTTGCTTTTATAATGAGGATGCCATGTGAATTTTTTAATTATTAAATATTCAAGTTAAAATTAATTGGTGTGAGATATTAATCAATAGGAAATAGGAACAAACTATCAAGTAACACAAAAATATTATAAAAAAGGTAAACAATTCTTTGTTAAGTTTTGACCAAAACCTTCCCTCATTTTATGTAGTAGTTGTATCCCTGAAAAATTTAGTGTATACTAAAACCATACAAAAAAATTCTATGTTTTTATGAAAAAAGGTGCTAGTTCACATAATTATGGACATATTTTTCCCTTGTGTGAAAGTCTAGCAGGACATATAAAGATATGCATGATCTGGAAAAATTATTCACTGTGGAAGATGGTCCCACACATTGAGCTAGTGAACTGCTATATTATATAAAATTTCTTTTTTCTACATTTTAAGTTAATTTTATACCCATGATATTAAAGTTTAATGTCTATATTTGATGTATATAATCATGGCACAATAATTTACATAAGATTTGACTTAGTAATTTCAAACCAAAAAAGGGATATTAACAACAAAACAATTGATGTGAAATTTACCAGCTATTACTTTAGTTTCACACACAAAAAAATCTACATCTAATTAAATTATTTTCCTTTTCACATCTATTTTGAAACATAATGTAATATCTCAGATGAGATCCTGGAATGGAAAAAGAACATTAGGTAAAAACTCAGAAAATGTGATTAAGTATAAACTTTCGTTAATGATGATGTATCAATATCTGCTCATTAACTGTAACAAATATACCATAGTATTAATAATATAAGATGCCATTAATACCACTTAATCATGAGGAAAATATCAGACAAACCCAAATTCAGAGACATCCTACAAAATGCCTAACCAGTGATCTTCAAAACTCTCAAACTCATAAAAAACAAGAAAAGTCTGAAACTGCCATAGATCACAGGTGAATAAGGACATAGGATTGAGTAAATGCAATGTGGTATCCTGGAATAAGTAAAGGACATTCCGGGAAAACTGGTGAAATCCAAATAAAGTCAGTAGTTTAGTTAATAGTATTGTAACAATGGTCATTCTTTAATTTTGACAAATATATTGTGGTTATGCAAGATGTCAACATTCGGGGAAGCTGAATGAAGGATATATAGGAATTTTATCTACCATCTTTGCAACTTTTCTGTAAACCTAAAACTATCTCATAATTACTATCTTTTCAAAATAATCACACGAATTAGTGAAACTACTGCCATTTTGAACTCAGACATGAGGAAAACAACAAAAAGGGAGGTGCAATGGCTTGCTTTGTGTCTCAAAACTATCTAATGACAGAAAAGAAACTCCCAAAATGAGACTTGCTTTTTGAAATTTCACCAAAATCTTAGAAAAGCTGATAAACAGATATTAGAAATGACTCCCAAACACATGTACTTTTGTTAAGAATAGGTGAAATTAAGAGTTCAAATGTTTACTTAGAACAAAACAAAATTTTAGCTACTAGTGTAGACTCCAAATTTATTTTAGCTGGTTGATTCATTCTCAAGAGATTTTTAAAGCATAACTTTATCTAAGAAGTACTCAAGAAAAGGTTCTGCAGGAATTTATTCCAATTCTTTAGAAGAGAAAAAAAGGAAAGAAAGTATTAAATGATTTTTAGAACTCTTTATACATATTCAACCTCAAGAAAATCGTTATATAAGAATTATTTTATTTTTTAGACTAATAAATCTCGCATGTAGATGTACTTACTCTATCAGTGAACACCAACAGAATTGGAAAAATGTCTTTTCCCCCCATGATCTGTATAAATGCAGATTGCGATATCATTTACCCTCTGAGAGAAAATGATGAGAGCAATTGGAATGGGGCCATGTGGTTAAGTCAACAGGCTCCCCACAGAACCTGTCTTTTCACCACTGCGATCCCAATCAGAATCAGTACACATTTGAAGTATTACAAAAGCATGCCCTAGGCAAGAAAAATTGAGACAACAAGTTTCTTTGTGCTACAAATATTACATTTTCTTAGACAAAATTGTCACTACCTGCTTGCCTCACAGGTGTTAAATGATGGGATGGTATGAATGAGAAGCTTGTATTGCTAAAAAGCTTTGAAGATTTGTGCTTTATTCTTCAAATGTTTAATCATTTGATTTTCCAAGCTACGTTTAAATAAGGCTTTGTTTTTCCATATTGTATAAATGGATCACTGACTTCAAGTTTTAGGGGATTTTTCTCCTTAGGTGACTGGACTATTTCCAATTTCTTGTAATAGTGTATTTTTCTTAGGGTAGAGCTATTGAAAAAAGCTATATTTTAAAATAACATGTCAATAAACATATGTAGACCAGTTTTGATAATTAGAGAAAAGTTAAGGAAATAGATTCTTGCTTAACAAATCTTAGATTTGGAACAGAATTAAAGCCTTGACCTTCTCCATCTGAATGGATCTTCTACTACCGAACTTGGCATATTCTATGAAGAATCATGTTTTGTCACAATTTAATGTAATTTGAAACTTACCAGCTGAAACTACTTTCTTCTCCAATTTTCAATCAGCCTGCAGAAATACATGCAAGACAGTATAAGCAACTGTGACTTCGGCCCTCATTCATTTGCTTCTTCAACAAATATTTATTGAGCAATTATTCAGGCGATGAGTATTTGGCTTTCAGATTTGGCACTGCTAAGTTGATACCAATTCTCTCATATTCATGTGAGATGTAATCTAGTTGTTTTCTGCTTCAACAGTGATGAGGAAAATTTTCAATTTCTGTTTATTATTGCCTCACCATAAGAGATGAAAAAAGGAGAGTAGGAGCCAGCTTCTTATGGGGAATGTTGAAATGAATACTATTCATAATCATCTCATTTACAAAAAAAGAAGTCTAAACATTATTTAGTTTAGAATATGTTGTTTTTAATAATTTTGTGTACGTCATTGAGACTTGGCAATGGAATTGTTTTGGTTTCTGGTCATAAATTAAAAAATTGAAGAAAAAGAAAAAAAGTAGAATTAATAAATGGATACATTAATTACAAATAGATATTTTTCAGGAGAATCACTAATGTCTACAATTGACTAAACAGGTAGAATATTTGAATAGCAAAATGACTACTGGAGAAACTAGATTGTTGCTAAATACCACCACTCACTCCCACAACAAACACTGGGTCAGGATGACTTTAGTGTAAAAGTTTTCGAAACCTTCAAAGAATAAATACTCATATCCTATTTGAAATGATCCACAGAAAATAGAAAAAAAACTTTTCTGAAGTACAGAGCAAATATAATGCTGAAAAAACATTATAGAAATACCTTTAAACTATATAAATTAAGGAAAGAAATACACATCCAATAAAGGGCTGATAACTAGAATCCGTATAGAACTCAGGAAAATCAGCAAGAAAAAAATCAAACAACTCCGTTAAAAAGTGGGCAAAGCACATGAACAGAAGCTTTTCAAAAGAAAACAGACCAATGGCCAGCGAACATTTGATAAAATGCTCAACATTTCTAATCATCAGGGAAATGCAAATCGAAAACACAATGAGATATCATTCAACAGCAGTGAGAACAGCCTTTATCAAAAAAACCCCAAAGCAGTAAATGTTGATGTGGATGAGGAGAGATCAGAACACTCACAGACTGCTGGTGAGACTGACTGCAAGCTACTACAACCTCTGTGTAAAGTAATACGGAGATACCTCAAAGAGCTACAAGTAGAACTACCACTTGATCCAGAAATCCCATTACTGGGCATCTACCCAAAAGAAAAAAAGACATTCTATAAAAAAGACATCTGCATTAGAATGCTTATAGCAGTACAATTCATAATTGCAAAGATGTGTAAACAACCCAAGTGCCCATCAATACATGAGTGGATTAATAAAATGTAGTGTATGCATATCATGGAGTTCTACTCAGCCACAAAAAAACGATGGTGATTTAGCACCTCTTGTGTTATCCTGGATATAGCTGCAGCACATTCTACTAAGTAAAGTACCACAAGAATTGAAAAACAAACACCACATGTACTCACTGTCATGTTGGTATTAACTAATCAACACTCACTTGCACATATAGTAGTAACATTAATCAGGTGATGGACAAGTGGGAGGTGGGAGGAGGGGGTGGGTATATTCACACCTAATGGGTGCGGTGTGCACTGTCTGGAGGATGGGCATGCTTGAAGCTCTGACCTGGGTGGGACAAAGGCAATATATGTAACCTAAACATTTGTACCCCCGTAATGTGCTGAAATAAAAAAAAATAGGTCAATACTATTGATAATTTGAAACTCAAAATCCAAAATAAAATTGAATTAAGCAATATACTAAAATAATTCATTCAGAATGGCAAAGAAAATTTTATTCTAAGTATGACTGAACACTGGGTAATCTATGGACATAATTCATTACAAAATAAAACAGTTGAAAAAGTCATATGATAATCTTGATATATTTTGAAAAGTTATTTCATAAATCTTCAGATTGATTTAAAATTTATAAAGTTATTAATGCAATAAGAATTAAAGGATGGTTTAGAAAATCCTATCTACTTCAAAAAAAAAAACAGCCAAGTTTGTGTTTAGGAGTTTGAATTAGTGTTATTTCCAATAAAATAAGTGCAATAATCAGAATATGATAATTACTGTAACAAACAATTCTGAAATTTTAGTGGATTATTCAATTAAAGTTATCCATACAACCTTTCTATATGAGAGTTCTTGGTCTGGAAGGTTTGCTGGGCAGCTCTCCTCTAACTGCTGACTCAAGAGTCAGACTCCTCTAATTTTTGGCCTCAAAATTCACTAAAGGATCAGAACTTTTGGCCTCTAGCCTCAGATGGGAAAAGAGAAAGAGTAAGACAGATCACTCAGGAAGTTTCTAGGAAACAGGTTTAGGAGTGATGTACATTGCTTCTCCCCACATTCCATCCAATCCTATTGTTCCACCATTGTGCAAAAGAGGATGGCAAACATAGTCTAGCTGTGTAAAGAGCAGAAAAGGGAGTGGGATTTGGTAGATGCATAGCACTCTCTTCTCTAATGAGAAACAAGCCAAGGCTGTCTACTATCACTATGTGGAATCATCATTCCAGAAATGTTAGTTAATGCATCCATCTGATATAGTCACAAACAGTAAAAATACTGGGAAAAGGTGGGAAAAATTATAATCATTTACTGATGATGCCATATAAAAAGACAAAAGAATCAATTAAAAAGGATTCAAAATCATAAGAATTCAGCAACTCTACTAGCTATAAAATGATTATACAAAATCCAACAGTTTTCTTATATAACAATAATAATCAGTTCAATAGCATAATAGAAAACATTTAGAAATACACATAAAAAGAAATTTGTGAGACTTATGGGAATAAGCCTTCAAAATTATTTTAAAAAGCATGACAGAAACCTTGAATTGGTGGAGAAATGTTTCTCTGCATGAATATTTCATAGAGTAAATAGAACTATTTCCCTTAAACTATAAATTTAATGCAACTTACAGAAAAATCTCATAATGTTTAAATTTTATGACGTAATTCTAGAATTCTATGTAAAAAATAAATATGTTAAGCTTTTGAGAAAAGTTAACACATGAGTATAAGTTTGTCATATCAGACATTAGTATATATTATGAAGCTACAATATTCCAAACAATGTATTATAAACATCAGAGAACAGAACAAAAATATTTTTTAAAATTCCAACAAGAGCTAAAATAACTGTAAAATCTGAGAATGATGTCTGGCAGGGTAGAGAAGAAACAAACTTCATTTTTTAATAAATGTTTTTCATTTGCAAAAAAAAATGAGGTCAATTCACAATTTTAAATAATATATCAAAATGTATTCCATGTTAATTAAAGAATTAAAGATATCATAAAGGCAGTAAAAATACTATTTAATATTGTATACTGCAGAGGTTATTTTAAGGACAATGCCAAAGGTAGAATCCATCTACAGGTTTTCTTCTCTTCTCTTCTCTTCTCTTCTCTTCTCTTCTCTTCTCTTCTCTTCTCTTCTCTTCTCTTCTCTTCTCTTCTCTTCTCTTCTCTTCTCTTCTCTTCTCCTCTCCTCTCCTCTCCTCTCCTCTCCTCTCCTCTCCTCTCCTCTCCTCTCCTCTCCTCTCCTCTCCTCTCCTCTCCCCTCCCCTCCCCTCCCCTCCCCTCCCCTCCCCTCCCCTCCCCTCCCCTCCCCTCCCCTCCTTTTCTTTCTTTCTTTCTTTCTTTCTTTCTTTCTTTCTTTCTTTCTTTCTTTCTTTCTTTCTTTCTTTCTTTCTTTCTTTCTTTCTTTCTCTCTCTCTCTCTCTCTCTCTCTCTCTCTCTCTCTCTCTCTCTCTTTCTTTCTTTCTTTCTTTCTTTCTGTTTTAATGTTTACACAAATGTTTACAGAGTGCTAAATAGATGTTAGGCACTTATGACCAGCAGTGAACTATTTTCCATGTTCTTATGATCTAAATCATTACACAAATATTAAATGAATCTGTGAATGCCAATGTGAAAGATAATTAAGAGGAAATATAAGAATATGTAACATGGAGAAACAACCTACTTTGGAGTGTAAGGGAATAGTTTCCTGAGGAAGTGACATCAAAGATGAAATCATATTAGGAATTGAGGGGAGAAAATTTATATAGCAAATAAGTGTATAACTAAGGTAGGTACAGGTAAATTAATACTGATTTTCAATATTAGAATTTTTTTCCCTTTATCTTAAGAGCTGCAAGAAGTTCTTGGAAGGATCTGAGTTAATAGGTTTGGATTTTTAAGAGATTATTTTGGCTGCAGTGTGAGAAATTCAAGAGAGGCATGAGGGGAGGTGGGCAGAAGTCTAGGTGAAAGATGAGGATTTGGCCTGTTATAGTGATTGGTGGTGGCTGGAGAGATGGATAGAAAATATTCGTTGCATATTGAGGAAGAATTCATCTAGTAAAGGACATAGTAATAAATTAGATGATGGAAAAGAGAGGGAAATGTAAAAGATGACTCCTGAGCTTTGGGCAGGAGCCATGAGTGGCTTGAGGCCCCATTTACTGAGATCATCTATTCTGGAGGAAGAATTCATTTACGTTCAGGGGAAGTTAGGAATTGAACTTTGAACATATGAATTTAAGATGCCTAGGAGATTTCTATTCAGATATACCAAGTAGGATATCAGATGAAAAGGTCTGGAACTCAAAGTATTTTCGCCTAGATTGGCTCCCAACCATGCACATGTATAGGTAGAACTGAAGTTTCAGGAATAAATGACATGGTTTAAGGACAGAGACTTTACAATGTATGAGAGGTATCAACAGTGTGTAGGTAAAATGAGAACGGATGAGGGCTATGACTCGATGCTGAGGAGCTTACCATTCATTTAAAGATCAGATGATGGGACCATCTGATCATACCAAGATGGCTTTGTGATTCTGACACTAGCTTCAGCATGAGAACTTTAAACACTCTGAATAAGATAGAGAAATGAGGAATTCTGGCTTTAAGAAAGAAAAGAATACTCTTCTGTTTGGTTTCACTATCACCTCTTCTTTTCCTCATGTCCCACTCTACATATAAAGAGATAGTGCCTTTGATAAATTAAATGCATCCCTCATTTATTCCTTGTAAATCTTTGTTGTACAATAGCTTTCTACTCATTGTATCAATGGCATCCATGATTGTAGGTGTTGGTGGAAAAGGTCTAAAACAATAGTTCATCTTGTGTTTCAAATGGTACTTGCTTTTTAGTTCATAGTCAGATAATCTTAAATCACAATATGTAAAGGCGAGCTTTTGGAATTTGGGCAGCTTTGTCTTCACACACACACAAAAAGCCCTGCTGAAAAGGGAACGATGCAAAGGAAATATTATGTATTTGATCATTAATTGGTACTATACATAAATACATTTACTACAGTACAACATTTTTCTGAAAGAAATTATGGCTACAATAAAACAAATTATAATAATATACTATATAGAATATCAATTTTACACATTCAGACAGAATTTGTGTCTACATCATCAAATGATCTTTATGTCCAAAGTATTCTTTCAAAATGATCTAATCAATATTTACTCAGTCATTTATTTTTTTCAGCAAATATTTGCTGAATATGTCCTATGCCTTCATAGATGTGTTTAGGTATTTGCAGTGTTGATGCAAGAGGATGTAACATCCAAACAGAGACCTAAAAGTTTAGCAAAATAAGAACAGATGATGAGTGAAATGGGAGTGCAGAGGGAAGAATTGTAAAGAAGGCTAAGTGATTAAAGAGGACCACACATTAGAGAAGTGAAAAAACCAGTGAAAAAGGCCTGGAATAAAACCAGAGAGCCAAGGGCCTTTTTAGTCCCTGGAAGGAGTTTGCACTATGTTCTAAGAATAATTAGGAGCCACTGATCAGATTTTTACAAAACGTATTTGAGGTAGACTCCACATATGATAAAATTCACTCTTTCCAAGTGAACAATTCTAAGATTTTTTCTGGTAACTTTACCGAGTGGTGCAACCCATCACCACAACTCAGTTTTAGAACATTTTATCCCACTGAAAAATCCCCCATTCCTACTTACATTCACTCCCCAAACCCCTCATAAACTCCACTAATCTACTTTGTACTTTCTAGATGATTCACAGAAATGGATTCATGTAAAATAAACAAATTGATAAACTTCTTGCTATATTAACCAGAAACAGAAGAAAAAAGACCAAATAAGCTCAATTAGAAATCAAAAAGGAGATATTACAACTGATTACAGAGAAATACAAAATATCATCTGTGAATACTATTAAAATATCTATGCATATAAACTCAAAAATGTGGAGGAAATGGACAACTTCCTGGAAACACACAACCTCCCAAGACTCAATCAGGAAGAAATGGAACTCCTGAACAGACCAATAATGAGCAACGAGAATGAAGCACCAATGTTTGTGTTTATTTAGAATTATGTCCTCAAATTTGAATAAAGCCATTTATTTCTTAAATATTATAATAATCTCAGTTGCACATTCTCTGATATGTTTTTGAATCATACATGAATTAATATTTATTTCAGTGGGAATTTCCTTAGAGGGTGAGTTTTTAACTATAGCAGGAAACCAGAGTCCTAAAGAGTTAACACATAAAACATTTCTGGAGAGGTTTTATTGTTAGTGTGATGGACACAAGATGCTTAATAGAACAGTGTCACCATGTATTGCTTTTTGTAGCTGTGTCATTCCAATGGGTGCACTGCAGGGATTGGGAGGCAGGAAGTGGAGGATAGTGTGGAGCCTCTCTAAGTCTCTCTGGTCTTACAGTTGGGATGTTTGACTGGAGGTCACAGCATTCTGTTCAGTTTACTACCTGGGTTTTCTGTATGCCACTTTCCCTATAGTAAAATGGGTAAAATAAATCATATCTACTTGCTTTGTGATGAGGAGTAAATAAAATATCAAAGCACCCACCATACGACAGGTGGTCCTGCTTCTTTTCTGCCTTCATTATGTTGTTTATCTAAACAATAGCTTCCACAAATAGAAGCAGCATGATCAGTATGTGTTTTATATATATTTTTCATATATATGTTATATATATACTGCTGGGGTATGGCATAGAACATGGCCTATAATAAACTCATAATGTGTGCATGTGTTTGTAAGAAAATAAAGCAATCAAAAAGGATAACACTTAAAATTGTAAAATAGAAAAGGAGATAATTTTTGTAAGGGACTATACCCAAGGCTTCTCAAATTATTGTCGTATATATGGATAGGGAAGTTATCTTCCTATACTATTTAAAACATAGTACTTGTCTGAATACCTCTTTCCCAGATCTAATCTGAATCATGTATTCATTTGTATTAATAATTAATCTTCATTAATAAGCATTTATTATTGGAGTAAAGGAATTAAGGGAGAGGTTCCTGGATATTTGGGAAATGATAAAGCTAAATAATCCATGGACATAGTGATAGAAATATTTACTTTTATTTATAGAATTTATTTATAGAATTATTTATTTATAGAATTTTTATAATATTTTATAAAATATTTTTATAATATAATTTTAATAAAATTATATATTAATATAATTATAATAAAATTATAATATAATTTTATAATATTCATTTATAGAATTATTCATTCATTCATCAAATAATCATTGAATCCCTGCTGTATGCTAGGCACTGTTCTAGTCACCTAGGGTTATATAAGTGAATCAAACAGATAAAGTTAACTTCACTCAATAGTATGACATTCTAGAAGAAATGACAGGCAATAAATATTTAATATAATAAAAAATTGGATTACATAGTATTTTAGATAAAGACAAAAACTACATGGGGAAAAGCATAAATCAGGGAAAGGAGGGCTAGCTGTACTGGTCAGGGAACAAGTTGTAATATTAAATGTGATTAGAGTGGACTCATTGTGAAGATGAGATTTGAACAAAGAATTTGAGGAGGTGAAGAATTAATCCATTGATTGTTTGTGGAAACAGAACTCCAGGTGTTGGGAACAACCAGAGGAAAGGTGTGGGAGCATGTTGAAAGGAGCAGTGGAGTAAAAGCAGGAAATAAACAAGAGAAGTAAAGAGAAGCCAGATCATGAGGGCTTCTGTAAGACTGTGACTTTGCTCTGGTAAAATGGGAAACATCGCTGGATTTTGAAAGAAGTAACATGATAGGGCTTAGATACTTAAAGGGTCTACACTGACTGTTGTATTAGAAAGAATGGTAAGTAGACAAGGACAGGAGCTGGAGAACATAGTAGGAAGAAATTACAGAAAACTGGGCCATAGATGATGGTGGCTTGGACAAGGTTAGCAGCAGGGGAAGTGACGAGAAGTGGCCAGATTTGGGATATATTTCAACAGTAAAGCCAACATATTTTCCTGGCAGTTTGGAAGCAGGATGTGTGAGCAAGAGGAGTCCAGAAGAATTCTGAGGTTTCTGTTCTGAACAACTTCAACAATGGAGTCAACCGATATTGGGAAGGTGACAGGTAGAGCAGCCTGGGGGCAGTGTTAGGAGCTCAGTTATAGAAACACTAAATTTGAGATGTCACGTCCCAGTGGAGGCAATTGGATAAATAAATCAGGAGTGCAGGAGAGAGTTCCAGGGTGGAGATATAAATTTTGAATTTATTAGGCTAGAAGTGACATTTAATGCCATGTATATGTAATGAGATCAGCAGGTTAGAGTATGTAAGCAGAGAAGAGTACCGAAACTTGAGCTCTGTGGGCACACTGGAGGAAGATAATTTCAAGGTTGTGAGTGTGATCTGGATATTAATAGCACACCCGGTCACCATACTAAGGACTGTAAGAGGCTTCAGGGACTGTGTATTCTTAAAGGAGTAAACAACCTTGTTTTGAATCATCATAGCCAAGGTTGATCCCAAAGAGGGAATCCTTAGCAGGCTGGGGTGGTGTAAGTTCATTAGGACAAGGTCCTTTGAAGGGGAGATGAAAATGATTATATGAGATTGGCCTGATTGATTGGCTGACTCCAACCAAATGAAGATAATTCCCAAGAATTATCTGTGTCCTCAAGACCTTGATACAGATGTGACAATTCAGCTTGTTTTGCATTACTGCAAACATTTATGAATCCACCGCATTCTTTAGTTCTTGCAAAGATTTTATAGCATGAAAATCACAGAAGGACATTCATGCAATGGCATAGGTGTGAATGCATCATTTACGCCAATGTTATTTTCTTTGGCAGAAATTGTGTGAGTTCCCATTTCAAGTTTAAAGAACGGGAGGGTATGTATGACTGTATGACCGATAACATCTCATAACATTTAATTTTCACTTTCATTTAGTAACCATTGTCTTAAATGAAGGTTTTTAACCTTAGCTATGATTGAAGTCCTAGGGAATCAACTTTTTATTGTTCAGAATTTCACAGGAATTCTGATGATGACAACAGACAGAGAAAAGGAAAGAAATTGGAATACTGTTTTTTTTCATCTCCCTACTGCCAGCAAATTTCCCAGCAAATCCTTTGGCTTCTGGTGGTTCCTTACTCACCTTCATAGAAGTGTGATTATGGCAATCACATGACTGATTGATTCTATAAGGATATCTCAGCGGCACAGGTAGCTAGTAAAGAACAAATTGCTTTTAGACTTATGAGTCTTCTCTGGTGAGGCCTTCAATAACAGAAACAAGAAAGTCCGGCAGACAGAAAAAATTAGAATCAGAAAATTAAAGGCCCTATTCTGATAAATAGAGTTGGAATTATGGTATTGACAAATGGACTTATTTTCTAAATAAATTGACTTTCTTTCATAAAATCAAAGGGGGCATTTGCTAACAATTTCTGCCCAGATATGCAAGTTCTTGCTGAGGAGTGATCTTGTTCATTCAATAATATATTCCTCGCTTAGGTGTTTTCCAGTGTCCTTCCAGTTTCTCACGTCTGCCAGCTTATTTCCCCACTGCAGCTACAGCTGCTCTATTCATCTGCTGATGTTGCTCAAGTTATTGAAAGACATGAGCTTAGTTTGCCTTGTGAGACTTCTTATTAGCAGTGGAAACACTCCTTTTGCCTCTGATTTCAGTTTACTCTATTCAAGTGAAAGATAAAAGAGCACTGCTTCACAATGCAATGAAACTGATTTCATAAAGATTTATTTTTCTTTCTTCCTTTTTGTTGAAAAAGAATTTCACAAAACTTTCATGGAATTCTCTTTCTAGCCTCACCAACTCCATTCCTTTACTTTATTCCTCAGGGGTAACCACAATTCTAGCACGTAGCCTTGAATCCATGATTTTTGTCATTTATACATTTATGTAAGCATCTTTAAGCAGCATTTCTATATCATGGTCTTGAGAGTCTTGTGGCAGAATTCTCTCTGCTCTGGGAAACCTGTTTTTGCTCTTAAGGCCTTCAACTGATTGACTGAAGTCCACCCATATTATGGAGCATAATCTGCTTTACTTAAAGTCAATTGGTTGTAAACATTAATCACATCTACAAAATACCTTTCCATCAACATTTAAACTAGTGTTGGACCAACCAACTGGGCACTATAGCCTAGCCAAGTTAACACATAAAACTAACCATCATATTAGCATCATGTTTTCCTGTATTTACCTGCCATCAAAATACCTCTTTTATGAAATAGCTGTTAAGCATCTTGTCCATTTTTCTTTTGTGTCATCTTAATGATTTGTAGGAACTACTATTTATCCTGAAAATAAGCATATTGTTAGTTGCATGCAGTGAACATATACCTACCCAATAACCTGCTTGTAAATATTTATAGCAGATTTATTCATAAACACCAAATGCTGCCGGGCGCTGTGGCTCACGCCTGTAATCCTAGCTCTTGGGAGGCCGAGGCGGGCGGATTGCTCAAGGCCAGGAGTTCAAAACCAGCCTGAGCAAGAGCGAGACCCCGTCTCTACTATAAATAGAAAGAAATTAATTGGCCAACTGATATATATATAAAAAATTAGCCGGGCATAGTGGCGCATGCCTGTAGTCCCAGCTACCCGGGAGGCTGAGGCAGAAGGATTGCTCGAGCCCAGGAGTTTGAGGTTGCTGTGAGCTAGGCTGACGCCACGGCACTCACTCTAGCCTGGGCAACAAAGTGAGACTCTGTCTCAAAAAAAAAAAAAAAACACCAAATGCTGGAAGCAACTAAGATGTCCTTCAATAGGTAAATGAATAAACATACTGTGGCAATCCATATAACAGAACAGTGTTCAATGGTATAAAAAATGAGTTCTTAAGTGATGAGAAGACATTAAGAAATCTTAAACACATATTGCTAAGAAATTAATCTGAAAGGATACACAGCGTATGAGTCCACATATATAACATTCTGGAAAAGGCAAACTAGAAAGAAAGTAAAAAGAACAATAGTTGCTAGGGTTTGGGGTAAATTAGAGAAGGGTTGAATAGGTGAAATAAAAAGGATTTTTTAGGGTGGTGAAATTATTTCGTATGGTACTGTAACGGTGGGTGTAAGACATCATGCCTTTGTCAAGCCCCATAGAACTTTACAGCACAAAGAGTGAACTTCAATGTATGCAAATTTTAAAAAAGAATTTATGAGGTCAGTAGATCCCAAGAAAGAACGCAGACTATGAGAAGAGAGTCTACCTGTTTTACACAGGCTTACTAAAACGATGAGGGGAAAATTGATAATCCAAGTTACTTTTGAAATGAGTGGCATCTGTAAGACTAAAGGCAAACAGAACTGCATAGAAGCACTCTAGAGCTCAGAGGCATGCTAGTTAATAAAGTTGTTGCCCATAGGGTTATAGTCAAAGATTCTGATTCTGCTATACAGTCAAACTGAAATTGTACAATTAAATAAATTGCTGGAAGATTGTGAGAGCCAGATTTCTCACTGTTGGAGTGGGAGGTTACAGATAAGCAGAAGAAGGCTAGATGCCCATGTGGTAACAGGTTAGAGCTAGAGACCTTAGTATGAACTGTGTTAGCGTAATACAGATGTAGATAGTTACATGTGATTATTTGTAGACAGGTGTACATAAACAAGTTAATATTTAAATTCACATATTTTCTTACCCTGTTAGCTACAAGGGCCTAAAATCAATAATACCTCAATAACAATGAGCATATTTAGTACCCCTAGGGCACCCATATTTTAGTTTTTATTACCATTCTCCAAGTTTTTTAAAAAAAGACACCTTAAAGAAATGAATGATTCTACTACTAGAGTGGGAAATATACAATCTGAGCTGGAGAATATTATTCTGACAAAGTAAAGAAGTGGTAAAAAACAAAAAAAAACAAAAAAAACCTTGATGGAAATATAGTGAAAGGGCACAGAAACCAAACAAAAAAGCTCCCAAAGGCAAGACCAGAACACCTTGAGCAACAGAATAAATAAAATAGTATTGGATTATAACCCAAAGCATAAAAAAAAATCTCATGAGTTTATAAATAAATAAATGATTGATTGATATAAATAAATGATTGATTTAATAAATTAATAAATGGAGGAAAAGTAACACATATTCTGTACAGCAGAATTCCAAATAGTTTGTGTAGATAGTCATCACTTTTACTTAACATGATAATAGCTACAGCAATAAAGCAAGAAAGAGAAATAATAACCATATGTATCAAAAAAAGAGGAGTAAAACTATGCAAAAATATGGTAGTTTACATATAAAAATCCTATAAGACCTACAGAACAACTACTTGAATAAATAAATGAATTTAGAAAAATTGCAGTATACAAGGTTAACATATAGAAATCAATTTTTGTCATAATGGCAGCAAAAATAAAGAAAAACGGAATTTAGAAAATCAATTTATAATAGCATTATAAATAATAAAATTCCCAGGAACAAATATTTTAACAAAATAAATGTAAGACTGATATGCTTGAAACTATAAAACATTACTGAAAGAATTTTAAAAAGACTTAAATAAATAGAGACATACCACATTCAAGGATTGAAAATATCAATACTATTAAAATTTCAGTCCCCACTCCCAACTGGTACATAGTTTTAAACACAATTTCAATAATATACCTGGAGGCAGTTTTGTAGAAATTGACAAACTAATTCTAAAATTCATAGAAGAATACAAAGGGCATAGAATATCCAAAGGAATGTTATAATGGAAGAACAACTTTGTAAGATTTATATTACCTGACTTCAACACTTCTTATAAAACTGCAAACAGCAAGACTATGCTTCAGTGAAACAGACTAGAGAGCTCAGAAATGGACTCACACTTATAGAGTCATTTGATTTTAGACAAGATGCCAAAGCGTTCAATGGGGAAAGAAAGTCTGTTAACAAATGATACTGACTATACCACTTGGACATATATATTTTTTAAAAGAATAAACATCAACCTCTACCTCATTTCATACACAAAACTTAATTCAAATTGAATCATTGATCTAAATGTAAGGGCTAGCATGAATCTTTAGAGGCAAGCATGAAACAATATCTTTACAACTTATGAATAGACAAAATGTCCTAGAGGGGTCCCAGAAAGCAATAAAAATAAGGAAAAAATAAAAAAATTGTGTATCATCAAAAATGTTAAAATCTGCTCATCAAAAATTATTGTTAAGAAAGTTAATAGTTAAGCCACATTTTGGGAAAAAATATCTATAAAACATATCTATGACAAAAACTATATTTTAAAAAATAGTATAAATATAAATACATAGTATTTATATTTAGTATAATAGTATAAATATAGTATAGTATTTAATTTACTATAGTAAAAAATAGTATAAATATAAAATACATTATATTTTATATAGCATACTTTTGTATAGCATATGTAGCATAAAATAAAGTATGTATTTTTAAAAACATCCACTACTTAACAATAGACAAACATCCCAATTAAAAATGGGTGAAAGATTAGATCAAACTTCGTGAAAGAACAGCCGACAAATGTATAAGTGCTCAATGTCATTAGTTATCAGGAAATGAAGGCTAAAACCACAACAAGATACCATTATATACCAACCAGAATAGCTAAAATTAAAAAGACCAATAATGCTAAACATTGACAAAATTTTAGAGCAACTGGAATTCTCATACGTTCTTTGTAGAAATATAAAATAACATAATTATTATTATATTATAACAACAACTTTATTAACTAGCATGCCTCTGAGCTCTAAATAGAGTGCTTCTATGCAGTTCTGTTTGCCATTAGTCTTACAGATGCCACTCATTTCAAAAGTAACTTGGATTATCAATTTTCCCCTCATCGTTTTAGTAAGCCTGTGTAAAACAGGTAGAATCACTTCTCACAGTCTGCATTCTTTCTTGGGATTGACCTCATAAATTATTTTTTAAAATTTGCATACATTGAAGTTCACTCTTTGTGCTGTAAAAAATCTGGTAATTACTTTGGAAAATCTGGTAATTACTTATAAAACTAAAATTACCTCTTCCCTAAAACCCAGCACTTTCACTTGTATATATTTACCCTAGAAAAATGAAACCACATTTTCACAAAAAATTTTGTACAACAACATTCTTAGCAGCTCTGGCCTAAATAGTCCAAAATTGGAAATAGCCAGCAACAACAACAACAACAAAAAAACACATAAGCAAATTGTGATATATTCATACAAGAGAATGGCACTCAGCAATAAAAAGAGAACCAACTACTGGTAAAAATAAACAAAAGCCAGAAAACATAAATGAATCCCAAAACCATGCTGAGTGGAATAAGTAGAATATAAAAGAGCACATGCCATGTGTCTCTATATGAACGCTATGGTTTGAATGTGTCCCCCAAAGTTCCTGTGTTGGACACTTAATCCCTAAGGCAAAAGTGTCTAGAGGTAATGAGGGCTCTGCCTTCATGAATGGATTAATGCTGTTATTGCAGGAGTGGGTTCATTATCACAGGAGTGGGTTCCTGATAAAGGATGAGGTTGGCCCCATTTTCTTCCCTTTCTCCCCTTTCTCTCTCTTTTGTTCTCTTTCCCATCCTCATTCTGCCATGGCATGACAACACAAAGGCCATTGTAGGATGTGGGCCCCTCCATCTTGGACTTCCTAGCCTCCAGAACTGCAAGATATAACTCTCTGCTCTTCATAAATTACCTACTTTCAGGTTTTCTGTTATAGCAGCAGAAAATAGACTAAGATAATGGAATTCATAAAAACAAAAAGTAGACAATTTATGATGGAAAAAGTCAGATGAGTGGTTTCCTTTGTGTTAAAGACAGATTGCCTGAAAAAGAATGAGAAAATTTTCTGGCATTATCCAGGTGTATTTATTTGTCAAAACTTAACAAATTTACTTTTACTATTTGTACATCTTGTATGTAAATTGTACACCAAATTAAACAACTATTGAGCTCTAGCTAATGATAAGAATAATGAAGCATTTAGGGAGAAACATACTAATGTCTACGTTAAAATGAGAACATGATATAGATTAATGATAGAAAGAGAAATGGATATGTGACAAAGCAAGAATAGTAAAATATTAATGATTAAAACTAGGTTACCAGCAAATGTTCACTATAAAAGTCTTTGAACTAGTATCTGAATGTTTTCATAAAATTCTGGGGAAAGTTGAATATTACACATAATATAGCTTTAAGAGTAAATGCTCTACTATTCTCAGAAGGTATCATAATTTTGAAAAATGTACAGCAAAAAACTAAAAAGGTTTTATTGTAGTTAGTCTTCAAACAGAGAGTCCAGGTTACTGCTGTATGACATTTCTCAAATTGAAGATTACTTAAGTATACTAGCACATGCAAAAAAAAGTATATTTAATGTTTTTAAATAATAATTTCTCAAGATTTTTATTCCCTCCATTGTTCAAATCTCTGGCCCTTATTCATATCTTCCCACAAGAATAAAAATCTATGCACCAATATTGGTAAGTCTGCCTACACTATTATGCCTTATTATTAACTTGAATATATAAATACTTTATTAGCACTGAATTTCAGCTGAATCTTGACTTAGAAGATCCTTGGCTGGTATTTTTTTTTAATTTTCATAATCCTATCATTTTAGTCTTGGTCCTTCATAGTGAATGAAGCTTAATAATTATAGATAGTAAGAATGGATGTTCCTAGACATACTTCCTGAATGGAATATTTAGTCAATTCAACAGACTTAGTCTTAGGTGATAATAGAGGGAAGTCTCGTTCTACTCAAACGCGCACTTGCCTTCATCTCCAAAGTGTACAGGACTGTATAATGTGAATCGATCTCTATACGAAAAACCCAGGACATTTTGAATACAGCTGAAATCCAATAGATGGCAGTGAAATACAAAAAATTCACTGATTCTTCAATCCTTACTTGATTGCATTCAGTGGTAAACTGCTAGTCTATTGCCAATTAAAAGCTCCCACAACATTGGAGAAGCTTTTTAGAATCATGTTAGGTTTTTAAAATCCTGTGAGGTCTTGGATGAGAAATAGCTCCAAACTTACTGTGTCCCTAAGGATGCTGTCCCTTCGTGGAATTAAGGAAGTTACTTGAGATTATGTAAGCAAGTTTGTGGTACATTTAAGTGTAGAATCAACATGATTCAAAGGTGCTTTTGTAAATTCTAATTCCATTTCACAGCTGGATGTTTCTTGAAAGATTGAAGCTGTCTTTAAATAATACTAATAATCCATAGAATGGAAATGAAGTGCAAGTGACTCTGGAGAAGGGGGGTGGGGGTGTTAAGCATTAGCAATTTCCTTGTAAGTGCAAAGCATAAGGCAGTGGAGTTTAACTCTGGCTTTTCATTGATGATCATCTGAGGAGTTTAAAAAACAAAAAATGAAAACAAAAGCTCACCAATACCCCATCTCCCTGCAAACTCCCAGAGGGGCTGATATAATTTATCTCAGAAGAGGTCTGGGATATGACGGTTTTAAAAAAGCTTCCCCAGATAATTCTGATATATCCCCAGGGCTAAGAACCTTTAGCACAGTAGTGAACATCAAAGTAGTACCTTTGGGATTAGAAAGACTTGGGATTTGATTTGTGCTCTGCCTACTTCCTAGCTCAGTGAACTTTTATATGTTATTTAATCTCTTGAAACGTCAGTTGTCTCATATGTAAAACGGGTGATAATAGTTTTACCTACTTCATAGGATTAATGTTAGAGTTACACATAATTAGCCACATTTCTAATCTTATTTTAAAAATAATTCTGTCAATTCAATATGTGTACTTTGATTCTTCATCTGTGGAACTCTATTTTACTTTGATTGTTACTAAGGTATTTGCTTTTATGAATTTTATAGCTGCCAATTACTTATTCATTCAAATTCATTCATGATGACATGAATGCAGGATAGTATCATCAAATTTGAAGCAAAATTCTATTGAATTAAATGATATTTTTCTGACAGGTGTAAGTATTGCCATATAGAAAGGGAATTAATGTTTATATCAGTTAGCTATGGCTCCATAATAAACTACTTCAAAATTAAGTGACTTAAAACATCAATTTATTTAGCTCTCAATTCCATAGGTCAATTTAGGTTGGTCTCAGATGGGCATTTCTGGTTTCAGATGATAAGCACTGCAATTCTTCATGTGTCTACAATCAGCAACTGGGTCTGCTATGGGTTGCTGGTCTAGGATGGGGTTGGGGGGGATGATGTGCTTCTGCTCCAGGTGGTTTCTAATCTCCCAGCATCCCAGCATGCTAGTTTGGGTTTCTTCTCATGGTATGGCAGGGTAAGCCAAGTAAGCCAGCCAAAACAGCATAGCCTCTTGAAGCCAAGACTCATAATGGGTACACCATCACTTCGGGTGCTATTTGTCAAAGTCAGTCATAAATCCAGCTCAGGTGTAAGGGGGAGGGGAAATAGTCTCCACTCCTTGATGGTTAGAGATGCAAGGGATGTAGACATAGGAAAATGTGATGATCAGAGGTATTTTTGCAATCATACCAAGTCATCTTTGGGATTTCTCCAGAAATAAAAACTCTAATCAATTGTCTTTGTTAGAGACAGATATCAGCTAATGGTCAAAAAGAAACTTATACTAGTTGAAATGTTGATTCCCCTGCTACTTGCAAGCAATCAAGTCAAGGCCAAATGCCATTTTGCACATAGAATGTAGAAATGACTGATGCATTGTTTAGAAGGTTTGCTAAGGAGGTATTCACAAGGTGTTTGAATTACAAAGTTTCTTTTTTTTTTGAGATGTTTCAGTCTGGAATTTGAAAGGTGAGCAAAAATGTAAATTACAAGTAGGTCAAGCAATCAAGAGCTTAAATATAAAAGGTAGATCTTAGGAACTTCTAGGTAAAATATAGGAGAATATAGTTATAACAAAAAAACACTAAAAGATGTTCAGTTTAATGGTAATAAGGAATATATATTAATCAAGGAACTGAAAATTAAATGACAATGAAATATCATTACATATAACAGATTGAAAAATAATTAAAATCTGCCAATATTAAGTATTGATAAAAATATGTATCAATGGGAACTCATGGCTCACTTTTGGGAGTACAAATTGGACAACTGCTTTGGAAACAATTTGGCATTATCAGGTATGGCAAAAGTATTCATACTCTGTAACCACCAATTTGACTCTTAGTTTAAGAGAAAATATTTCACAAGAACATAAGGAAGCATGTAAAAGAGTATTCAGAAAAGCATTATTCTTTCATAACAATAATAAAAAAAGAGAGAAGCCAAATGCTCAGCTTTGGAATGCATAAATACATGGCAGTGTCTTCGCTGTGTGGAATGGTAGACAACTGTGGTATTGAAGGGATTATAGCTAGAGGCATCAACATGGCTGAATCGCAAAGCATAATGTTGAGCCATAAAAATGTTCATTATGGTTAGCAAAAGAATACACACTAAACAAAACATTTTATTTATGTAAACTAAAAACTTGGCAAAGCAATTTATTGGTAGATAAAAACAAATGGTAAACTATAAACAAATGAAGGGGATTGTGAACAATTCAAGATAGTGGTCTGTGAATAATGTTCTATTTCTAAGTTGTGTGGGAATAATAAATATTAGTATTTTTTTATTCTTTAGACTATGTATACATATGCACATATGTATATATACAAAATTCAAATACTATATATATTCGTTTGTATGTGTGATGTTTTACATTGCTTCTTGTCTCTGTATGATCGAGTGTGATGTTTCGCAATAAAGGAGGCTTAAAGAACAGAATATGGCACACTCATCCTTATGTTAAGTATAAGGAAGAGTTTGTTTCTTCCCACTGCAAGGAAGAAATTAGCTGCCTGGTTGGCCTCATGGATGTAATTTCTTGTATGATCATTTAAAAAGCTTTAATAATCTTCAGTTTCGGGAGACAGAATCCAAGTTCACATTAATGACAATTATTTAACGTGACTTTATTTTTTTCTGAGAGACCCTCAGAGACGATGCCAGATCCTAGTCCCCATGTAGACCAGGGTGTTAAGACAGAAATTCAATTTGAGGATCAAAAGGAAGTTCCTTCTGAGACAAATGCCTTGGAGGACATGGAAGAGGCTCCTTAGTCCTCTGCTCACTGGGGATGTGTGTCCCCTCTTATTTAAGGTGGAAGTGGCTTCGGCAAGTCTTTTTGAGAGGTGACTTCTAAGTCACAGCTTCGCCCAATCACTGTGGAAAGAGGATAGTTTTTTTTTTCTTCAATGTTTTTTCATTTCCCATATCACTGCCTTTGTTCATTCACTGACAACCCTACTCTTGCACTTCTCAGCTCTAGTCTCAGTCCCCAACTTCTCCCCATCCCAGTCATCCTACTTAGAGTACAGTGACATCCCTCTGTAGACTTGCTTACGATTCTATAGCAATCCTTCAGCATGGCAAATGTCAAGCTTCTGTGACTGCAGCCCTGCCCATCTGCAAGTGATAACGGCCATCTGGTTGCAGGTAGAGCACTACCCCAATATGAATCAGAGCTGATCAACTATGTTGGTGTCCTTACTACTGCTGAAAGGGGTCCGGAAACGGCCTGCTCTATCTATGCCAAGTATCTTTAGAAGGCAGTTGTAGTGACAAGGTTTCAATCCAAGATTACCTATGAGAGCATCAACAGCATCCGTTGTGGCTTCTCTACAGGAACCATACTAATGAGGATCAGTCTGACCCACTGGGTTTCCACCTTCATTCCTGATGTTTATTTTAGATGTTGGCTTTGATCGAAGTCCATGCCTGAGCCCCCACCCTGTCAGTAGACACACAGATCTCTCCATCTGCTCCTCTTGCCTCTCCACTCCCGGGAATATTTCTAGTCTTCCTGTCAGGATCGGGGCCAGGGCACCTGAACACACTGATCAGTGGATCCTTCTATTTCCACACCCTTTCTCTCAGGTTGATGCCCCTGAGCAGTGACTTTAGCTTGGGTGGGACTGAAGTGTAAATGTGTCTCTTGGCCTTATTGATTTGGACAGCTGCCTCCTTCCAAGCACAGGTGATGCTCCTTCTGCTGGTGGCCTGTGATCCTTGTGTCCACACCCTCAAGTGTGTTCACTGGCTCCCTCACAGAGGCTCTCGGCAGGCCTCAGGGTAGTAGCCACGTAGCTTATGAAATTGATTACCTACCAGTTCTCTTTGATAGTTCCTTCATGATCCTCTTCTTCTTAACTTATTGACATCTGATAAATTCTTAATGTTACCCCAAAAGGTTGAATAATTCCATTTTTGACTTCCACTAATTATAGAAACTTGATTCAAGAAATATTCCTCTAAAGAAATGTTTCCTGCATTTCAAATATTTTTGTTCTATCTTCTGCTATGCCTTTGATAACATTCACTCTTAAGTTTTTCTTGTTTTTTTTTATTTTTTTATTTTCAAGGCAGTCTGTGTGTGTGTGTGTGTGTGTGTGTGTGCATTCCATTTACCTATATGAATTGTAAGTACCTTTAAGGTAGATGTAGTGTCTTCTATTTGTAGGAGATGGTAATCAGATAAAATTAAAATTTTAAAAAATGAAAGTTACAAAGAAGCCAACTTATTAAATTTAAACACATAAATATACACATACAATCATTTTGAATATAATAGCCTGCACATAGTAGGTACACTATAGATGATGCTATTTTAAGGTGAAACTCTTTTTGGGTTAATTGTTTTGAATATAGAACTTCTTTGAATCATTTAATTCCCTAATCGTCCTTATAGTTACATGCCTTTAGCTACTGACATCTTACAAGTAATTGATTTTCCTAGTTGCCCAAGATTAAAGTTAGAATTATACTATTGGACCAGAAACTTTTCTAGCAAGGCTCCAAACAGAAAAAAAAAAACATATTAACAATGTACAGCCTCAGTTTTTTCTGTAATCACTACCTCTGGGAAGGGCTTCCTAATGAAAATATGGAACTAATCAAGTCCCTTTGAAGTTGCTGGCCTCTATTGGAAAGGAGGAATAAAAGTTTAAGAGAAGAATCTCAGAAAATGGCTAGGAGAAAGATATTTGTACAAAGGATGTTATACTAAAAATAAAGGAAGAAAAAAGAAAATAGTGGTAATTGAAGTAAAAACAAACATTATGGAAAAAATGCATTTTTTCACTCTGCCTAAGCTAGCAGAAGCTTTACTACACAAGTGCAAAGGGCACTGAGACCTTGATCTAGTCATTGTCCAGAACTTTTTATTATGGGCTGGGAGGTGAGGATACAGTTCCAATAATTTCTTACCTTTTGTATGCACTTTAACCCCATTTGGTAAACTGGAGACATTGTCAGAAGCAAATAGAATTTCAGAAAGGAAGAGGGCAAAAATATATACTTTTGTTGATTCAACTAATATTCGTTGAGCCGTTGCGATGTGCCACAAACTTTCCCAGGCACTTGGGCTACAGCAATGAACAAAACAGACAAAAACCTGTGTCCTTAGGGAGTGTCTTGTGGTGGGAAACACATGCAATAACACACACTGCATCTTGTTTTCAATATTTGTTGTGGCTGAAAAGGCCTATTGTGAATAAAGAAGACAAACATTGGTGTGCTGTTGTTTAAACAGCTTTACATGATTATTATCATTTTTTAAATTTTTATTGCATCGAGTGCTACTATGTGCCAGGAACAGTGAAGGCTGCCTGCAGCAGCTTCCTGCCAGCTCTGCCCTGGTCCCTCCTACCACCTATTCTTCATACAGCAGCCAGAATGTTTACAACATAGACAGACTGACAAAAAGAAATAAAGAAGGGGAGGAAGAGAGAGAGAGGGAATGAGGGAGCCAGAAAAGAAAGGGGGAGAGAGAGAGAAAGAGAGAGAGAGAGAGAAAGGGAAGAAGTAGGGAGAGAGGAAGAAGAAAGTAAACTAAGAAAACAAATCTGATTACATCCTTACCCTCACACTTCACACTTTCTCACTTTCCTCCTCCCAGAGGTGCTCCAGCCACACGGCCTTTTTTTTAGTTCCTTGGCCACCAAGTGGGTTCCTGCAGAAGCCTGGTAGGACAGGACTTGTCCCCTACTCCTGGAATGCTCCACATCCAGGTCTGCACAGAGCCTGGTAATTCCTGCCAGTCTGGTCTCAGCTCCAATGTCACCGCCCTGGCCACTTATCACAAGTTGCTCATTATCATGCCACCTTATTTTCATTCTCTGTGGAGCACTTCCTAACATGCCATGTGTCTTTCTTACTACTTTATCTGTTTAGTTATACCTCCCCCCGCTAGAATCTAAACTCCATGAGAACACAGATGTTTCTCACTTACCAAAAGATAAGCAGACATTGTCCTCCCTTCAGGGATCCCAGTAGAACCTGAGAGATACACGTAAAAAATAATGTTGAAAGGAGAAATACCATTTGAGAGGCATAAGTAAAGTGTTATGGGGAATAGAAAATGATTTTAAAAAATTATCTAAATGAAGACTATCAGAAAAGATTTCCTGAAATTATTTTTCAGCTATTATTTAGAGGAACAGAAGAATTTGAGAAGAGGGAACTGGAGGAAATATGTTCAGTTCTGGGATGGGAGAACAAGGGAAAATTCTAAAGCTTGCAAAGGCTGGTGGAACGATTCCATATCAGGAAGAACAAGCCTCTTGGGAGGCCACAGTGACAGACACAGTTATGCAGAGTCCATGATTGCACAGACATTGTCCCTGCCAAGGAGGGACATGGACTTAGAAGCTTCTCTAGGGGAGTAGTGAGTATTTCTCATGATCTAGAAAAAATATATACTAGTACAGGATCTAAATAGTGGATCCACTAAGCGAGGTGGCTATTTATTGCTCCCAGTTTGTATTTATGGTGTCTGCTGTGAGGAGCATGCTAAGGAAAATTATAAATAGACCTGGGCAATAGAAGGGAGGTGGACAGGCAAAGGGATGGAGGTACTATGTGAAACATCAATTTATTTATTGTTTTAAGAAATAATTATGAGGCACTCATTATGTGCAGGAGGTATTCTCTAGCAGTGAAAAAGGCAGATAAAGTCCTTGACCTATGTTTACATTTTGGAGCATAGAAACAGGAAATAAATATAAACAAGCAAATATATAATATGTCCTGCAGTGGTCAGTGATCTAAACCCTTTTGTCTCAGGGCCACGGTTTGTTTCTTACAGAGCCAGCACTTGACTGTGTAGCTCAAATTGGAATCAGAACTTCTATGAACCTCTTCCCTAAACAAAGTTGGCAGACATGTTTTGTAAATTTTTGTAACTTTAAAATATTTTATCTCAAAATTTGATAAGAATCATTATAATCTTATTATGCATATTTATAGCTCATGATAACACCCTCAAGTTCATCTCCAATTCCTCTTTGATACGCTTCTTCTGCTATCATCATGGGGATTTAGACTCATTCTAGGGGAATTTAAGAGTGTTTGTATAACACTCTTAGTCCATGTTTCAGGCTAAGAACATGAAAATTGCCCATCATGCTATCTTATAATATTTCCTTGGTTCTACTATACATTCTTGAACCAGAGAATTATCTCATTCTAAACTATAGCATTTGTATGTCTTCAAGTTTGACTCCAGAGGTGGTATTCAAGGAAAGTGAAATTTTACTAGGAATCTAGTGAAAAACTGCCCTTATTCAAGACAATAGAAGTTAGACCAGGCATTCTCAAACTACGGCCCGTGGGCCACATACTGGTGTTTTTGCCCATTTGTTTTTTTACTTCAAAGTAAGATATGTGCAGTGTGCATAGGAATTTGTTCATAGTTTTCTTAAAACTATAGTCCAGCCCTCCAACGGTCTAAGGGACAGTGAACTGGACCCTGTTTAAAAAGTTTGAGGACCCCTGAGTTAGACCATGAACAATTAGACCTGTGGTAAAATTTGACAATATTAAAACAAAACAAAACAAAAAGTCCTATCTGAAGAAGATTCTGGAAAAATATCACTTGAAATGAAGGGTAAACTGTGGAAAAAGATAAATATTCCCCCTACAAAAAAATTACCTCTGTATTCTCAACTTTGATTTTTTTCAATAATATATGGGGTCCTTGTTGAACAATATGTTTAACAGTGTAGTAAGAATATAAAACTATCCCCTTTTCTCATCTTCCTGCTGTTTCTGCCTAGCTTTAGGCTCCATTTGCTCCCAGTGTTGGTGAATATATATTTTCCATAATTATTCATGTTGAGAAATATTACAATGTATTAAGTTTTCAGTGCATGCACATGGTTCATTCTGAGAGATTCCAGAAAGAATAGAATAGATTAAGAAAAAATAAAAACATAAACATGTTTCTCTGCAATCCTTCTTTGACTTTTGTGACTTTTCAAAATTATTTTTTCTTCCCAGAAATAGATTATTTAAACAGTGTTTAAGAATGTTATTAACTATAAAATATAATGAAGTTGGACAGGTAAAGCCTATAGTTTTTGGAAATATTTCTACTATAGTTCAGAACTATAGAACAGAGCAAGCACACAGCAGTTCACAATTTTTCTCCTTAATATTAATTCAGTGGAAATGAATATATAATAAATAATTAAATGAAAACAATGACTGGATAATTAAGACTTCAGAGGAAGATATTCCTCCAAAAAGTACAAGGGGGGGTGGCAAGCATTTAGTATTCTGTGAACATAGCTTAATGACTTTTGTAGTCTTCATAAAGTCCAAGTCAAATCAATAGCTTCCATATCACTACAGAGAACTTCCCTAACCAAGAAACCACAAACTAATATTTGGAGGTGACTTTAGAGCTCTAAGAGATGCCAGACCTCATAATTAGCACCCCCACAGAATTTTGCTGAACAAAGCCAAACTTATTCATGTTTTATTCTGCAAAAAATTGTTCTCCAAGGGCAGACACAAGCTGGTATGAAACAAAATAGTGACACAAATCCAAAGAAGTCATAATAAGGTTATATATGCAAAGCCAATGAGCTTCAGTCATGACCATAACCTAATACTGCTACATAAGGGATAATAATAACAAATAAGTAAAAAGAAAGAAAGAGACTGAGACAGTCATAGGGAAAGAGAGAGAGAGACAGACAGACAGACAGACAGACAGACAGACCACACCATCAAACTCACTGATCCAGATAGATAACATGGGTTGAGTAAGTGAATATGTTATGGGGGTTATATAATAGTGAGAAAATTTCACAAGACTTTGAGAAACAGTGAGTTGTTAGATTTGCATCATGTTTGTGTCTGTGCCAAAAATAAATGTATTTCTTCAAGGACAGTGAGGACCTGGTGACTTCTGGTTTTAGTAGCAAGGAAAAGAGACCTGGAATCAGAAGAGCCAGTTCACGTTCCAACTTGACCACCACTTAACTATTTTGCCCACTTGTTTTTTCATCTGAATAATGAATACAATAAAGCTACATAGGGTTGTCCTTTGCTCCTACATCTCATTCGTACTGCTCCATGGCAACTGCTCTGATACTGCCTCCTTCATTCTCACCTGGTTTACAAAATAGCCTCCCAACTAGCCTCTCTACAGGTTTGCTCAGCATATTCCCTGATAAATTTCTAAAGCAGAAACGTGAGTATGCCACACCCTTCATTATTCACTCCTATGGAAAGGTAAGATATTATGTACTGGTGTAGATAAAACCTTAATACCATAAGAGTTGACACCACATTAACTCTTAGACACAGAATTTTCTTGTTTTGAAAAAATGCCTTGTTGCTGTAAGATAGCACTTCTCAACTTTCTCATTTCATGAGCTCTTACACACTTAAAAGGAATTTTGAGGGCCCCATTGCACTTTGTTTCTGTGGGTTGTTATCTATTAATCTTTATTGGATTCAAAAATAAACCTGAAAAAAAATTCTTTTAAAAGCCAAGATTATATAAGCAAACATTCCATTAGCAATCATCTCATGTCATACAGCACCTGGACAACTTCTCTGGACATGAGTGAGACCATGAGAATGAAAGGCACATGATTTCTTAGTGATACCATGAAAATATTTAACAATTTGACCTTGAAAACTCACTGAAAGCTGCAGAATCACTACTTTGAGCGCAAAAGAGCCCCAGGAATACTCAGGAATCTTGAAGAGGACTTTGTCTGCAATGGGCCATGGAAGTAGCCAGTCCTCCGAGTATATTCAACCAGGATCTTACGAGGCAAGGCAAGGCTTACAAGTCTCATATGACTCTGGGCCACACTCATGTATGATGATAATAAACTGGAAACAATGCAACCACCAAGAATAAGTGAATGATGAAATAATTTTATGTAAAGCCAAATGAAAATGCTAAAAGCTATGGTTCAACACATATTTAATGGAGAGTAAAATGCTAGCACATTAAAAGAATAAAGCAAATCTTAAAATGATTTTAAATTGTATGATACATTTAATATATAGCTGTATAAAATATAAACAGAAAAATATATTTAAAAATTGATTTTTTTCTCAATGTATGGTAATGAGTGATTTTTTTTCTATTTCTGGTTTTCTATATTTCTCAACATTCCTACAGTAAATATTTTATAAATCAGAAAATATAAATGATCAGGAAATGGTGTTTAAAAATTGTTTGGGCCGGGCATGGTGGCTCACGCCTGTAATCCTAGCACTCTGGGAGGCCGAGGCAGGCGGATTGCTCGAGGTTAGGAGTTCAACCCAGCCTGAGCAAGAGCGAGACCCCGTCTCTACTATAAATAGAAAGAAATTGATTGGCCAACTAACATATAGAGAAAATATTAGCCGGGCATGGTGGCGCATGCCTGTAGTCCCAGCTACTCAGGAGGCTGAGGCAGCAGGATTGCTTGAGCCCAGGAGTTTGAGGTTGCTGTGAGCTAGGCTGATGCCACGGCACTCACTCTAGCCTGGGCAACAAAGTGAGACTCTGTCTCACCAAAAAAAAAAAAAAAAAAAATCGTGTGATGGTTTTCCTTTGCTTTCAGGATGCAATCCAAACTGCTTAGCATGGCCCACCAAGCTATTCTGGTGGCAGCCACCTCTCTAGCCCTAACTCCTCCTGCTTATCCCAAATGCCTCATCTTCAGCAACGCTGACCTGCTCAGAATCCATATGCCATGCTTCTTCATGAATCTGTATCTCTGCACATTCTGCTCTAGATACATGGAACACCCTTCCTCCTTTTGTTCATGTGGTTAATTATTCTACTGTCTAGTACTTGGCTTACTGGTGCTTTTCTTTCAGAAGTTCCACCTCCGTGCGCCATAGCAAACTTTGCAATCGTATGTGCCTTTCTAGTTGTGTGTCAAGTTTTTGGTCTCTCCTTCGACATGAAGAACTCCTTGTAGTCAGGGACTTTCTTTCTGTTTGTTTATTTTTTCTGCTTGTTTGGTTTTTGGGTTCTGGGTATTTATTTTGCTCTACCCAGATATTGAGAAGCAGATACTGAGAAAATCTAGAGGAACACTTATTTCTCCTGAATACATTTTCCCAAATACTGTCTTTTAAAGAAAATTTGATGTAATGTGCTGACATGACTATTGTTCAAACTGATTCAAAAAATAGGCTGGGCACAGTGGCTCATGCCTGTAATCCCGGCACTCCGGGAAGCTGAGGCGAGAAGATCGCTTGAGCTCAGGTGTATGAGACAGCATGAGCAAGAGCGAGACCCCATCTCTACTAAAAATATGAAAATTAGCAAGGCATCCTGGTGTGCATCTGTAGTCCCAGCTGTTTGGGAGGCTGAGGCAGGAGGATTTCTTGAACCCAGGAGTTTGAGGCTGCAGTGAGCTACAATGATGCCACTGGAGTCTACCTGGGATAACAGAGTGAGACTCTGTCTCAAATATATAGATGATAGATAGATAGATAGATAGATAGATAGATAGATAGATAGATAGATGAAGGAGTATGAGATCCAAAAATTGAGATAGAGCATTCAGAGGCTGAGACTTTTTAAATGTGTTTCCTATAAAATAATCTAATGGTCTACTCCTCCCCACCCCATGATTCACTTCTGATTTTTAAACCTAGTTGTGTTTTGAGCAAAATAAGTCATCATTGATGTTTCATTTTGTTTTTAATGCCTGGATGATAAATAAATGAATGAATGAGTGGAGAAGGGAATTTAAACTGTTGTACATTATACATTGTGAAAATAAAGCCCACTGCAACAAAATGTAGTCCATGTAAGCATACCACCAACTCAGGGCAGGAGATTTTTAGACAGCTGATGCATTGTGAAATAAAGTGGATCGTCAAATGTGAAGATGATGGCAGGCAGAAAGAAGAGATGCTGCTTAAAGAAACACTGAAGCACAACTTCACATCCTGGGGTGCTGTCGAAGTCGGCTGGGAAACCACAGTTGGAGACCAATTAGCCCAGTGCAAAGCAGGCCAATGTTGGATAGTCCAGGAGATAAAAAAATCAGAGCAGAAAATGATGCCAAGTTATGCACATGGATAACTACTTCAAGAAACCACAGGATTCTCTTAACAATCTTTATCACAGCAAGGAAAACATTTCTGACAACAGGGAAGAGATCATGATCCAAATCAGTACATCGATCTCAGATGGAAACAGCAATATAAAACAAGCACCTGTTTATGTCTCCAGGTGATTAGAACTTCTATGCACCATCCCTTGTTCTCATAATAATGATAACTAATTTTTGTACTATAATTTTAGATAACACAAGGTTAAAATACCAACCATTAGCTTATTATATTCGTTGCTGGAGAGAAAATTCTAACTCATTGATTTAAAAGTCCATGATAAAATTTTTTAAATATATATGTAGATAATTTATTGAGCATAATAACCACAATTGTGGTTCTTTGTTTCAACTTGTATCTAGGTCACTTAGCCACTTTGGATCTCAGTTTTCTCATCTGTAAGTTGAAGGGGCTGGCATCGATGAACGTTAAGGAACTTCCAACTCTTAAATTTACTCGACGATTCAATGATGAGTTCAATTATTCTTAATTTCATTTTGTTCTGACATGTTAAAAATTTGAACTCTTATGGAAAAATAGATAAATTTTAAATAACATTAAATCTGATTTAAAACCACAAGACTCCAGGGAATTCATAATATATAAAAAAATAACTGAATGTCTTTAGTAAATTGTTCTTTTATATTGATTTGAGTGGTTCCTTCAATCTGTAAGCCTAATGGGGTTAATTAAGGACCTCAAATATAATTTGAAAATGTTTACAGACAGCACATTTTAGGTTGCCAATTCCATCTGTGGACATTGCTATATTAATGACACAATATTTGTTTTAGAGGTCATAGTGCTGTTTGCCAGGTTAAACAGCTGTAATTTGGAGCCAGCTTTAATATACCCTTTCAAAGAAAGCCACAGGCTGCTGCTATACACTACATCAACAGTGCTCTTCAATCGAATGGTTTGTCAGGATTACAGAGGCCACTAAGCCAACAATAACAGGCACCTTCCATGTGGATGCTAATTAGAATGTTGACATAGTAAAATCCCTTACTAGGGACAAGCCGGTGTTCAGTTCTCACAACCCAACATCGTGCTGAAGGCAAAGCTGTTAATAGAACTTGTCCCCAGAGTGACCAAAGGCAGAGCACAAAGAGCTCCAGCCTTGTGTGTGCCCTGCGGCGGTGGCGAGTGCGTGGGTGTCAGCTCCTGGCTGCACACTGGCTTCTGGTGACCACACAGTGGTCAGTCTGTATTTCTCCTCTCAAATATCACTTTTAAAGGTCACTCTTTTGTTTACTAAACCTATACATAGGTAAGCAACTCATCAATTTACTTAACATATCTCTTGAGTCTGGGCATATGGCTGGGGCTCGTCTCTGACAAAGAGGCTTCTTTATTTTATTTTATCTTTTTTAGCGTATTATGGGGGTACAAGTGTTAAGGTTGCGTATATTGCCCATGCCCCCCTCTCTCCTCGAGTCAGAGCCTCAAGCGTAACCATCCCCCAAACGGTGGACATCTCACTCATTGTGTTTGTCTATACCCATCCCCTCCACCCTCCTCCCACCTGCCCAACACCCGATAAACGTTATTCCTATATGTCCACTTAGGTGTTGATCCGTTAATACCAATTTGCTGGTGAGTACATGTGGTGCTTGTTTTTCCATTCTTGAGATGTTTCACTTAGTAGAAGGGGTTCCAGCTCTATCCAGGAAAATACAAGAAGTGCTATATCACCATTGTTTCTTAAAGCTGAATAGTACTCCATGGTATACATATACCACATTTTATTAATCCACTCATGTATTGATGGGCACCTGGGTTGTTTCCACCCCTTTGCGATTGTGAACTGTGCTGCTATAAATATTTGAGTGCAGGTGTCCCATTTGTAGAGTGTCATTTAATCTTTCGGGTAGATGCCCAGTAGTGGAATTGCTGGATCAAATGGTAGATCTACTTGTATCGCTTTAAGGTATCTCCATATTGCTTTCTACAGAGGCTGAACCAGTTGCAGTCCCACCAGCAGTGTAGGAGTGTTCTTATCTTTAAAACTAAGAAAAGATTGTAGTTGCTCAAGTTTAACCACTTTATTTATAATTTCTACAGCAAAGGACCATGTTAGGGATTTAGGATCATCGAGGCCCTTTCTGTAAGGAACCAATTCATTTTCTTTCTTTTCCTCTGTCTTTGCTACCCTCGGGTGTTCCTGATAGCTGCAGGTTTTTCCGCTGGGCAAGCTCCACTCCTCAATGATGACTCTGATCAAATGTCTCCTCCAGCCTCCTCCCTCCTCTTCACCAAGATTACTGTGAAGCTCAACCAGGTGGGGCTCTCCCTTCCACAGGTCCCATACAACACCCTGGACCTAACTTTATATTTATAATTTTTATGTTTTTTTTTTCTTTTCCTTAAAATATTCCCCTACTCCCTACCACTCCTGAATACATATCAAATTGTGTAAGCTTCAGGCCCCACAAACCCAGATCTGTCCCTGCTGTTGCCTCCTAGAACTTTGTAGAACCAAGAGAACTTATCACATGCTATCCTAGATTCTTGTTTCTCTGTGGATTGTGTTTACTCAGAGTATGACCTTTTTAAGCCCAGGGATCCCGTCGTGCTGTCTAACCTGAGCATGTGATACAGAGCGGGGTGCATAGTGGTCACACTAAAGGTGCCCATGGAAATGATTTGTTGAGAAAAAGTGGGCCCACAGTTCTATGACTCCATCTCACTGTTTTGTCACCCTATAACAAGGGCAGCTCATTTCCTTTCTGTAATCTAAAGTGTTTCTTTGGTTTAATAACCAGCTTAGGAAAGGGCAATTGTATTTTTCATTTCACTTTTTTCAAGTCTATGTTAAACTGGTTATATACTGAAAGGGAGCCTAGTGTCACGGAAAGAGGGATGAATTTTTTAGCTTCCATTCTGGATTAATCACCTACTGTTTGCGTGGCTATAGAGAGATCATTTCTATCTGTGAGCTTCAGTTTCCTTACTTATAAAAACAAACAAACAAGTAAACAAACAAACCAAAGGAGAGGAGGGATTTCAGGAAAGAGAAATTTTTGACCCTGTCAAAAATTTTTGACAAGCTATTTGGCAATAGAATGAAATTATACATATGAAAGCCCTGACACAACGTGAATGTAAATTGTTAATATTGTTTTGAAAAGTTGGGGGATAACTTTATTTATCTAACTATTTATGTATAAACATGGGTTACCATTACTCTTTAGTGAAATGATTATTTTCCCCCAAGGTCACAAATTTAAACTTCAAAATCATAAACTAATCCAAAGATCAAAAGCAAAATACATAAATGCACTCATAATTAAAATGTCATAATAATAAAGTTTACTTTCTACTTTTGATTTCTCGGGGTTTAGAAACAAACAACTTGCTCAGCATATTTTGGCAGAATTTCTTTTTAAAAAACAAGAAGGTTAACTACCAAATTATGAGGACAGCAAATGGAAAAAAACAACCGTAATAGTGCTAAATAAAGATATGAACACAAATTCTATATTGGAAATCAAACTAGTACGTTTTAAATTGAGGTTGTGTGGGTTATTACTTTTTTTTTTGCTTTCTTCTTATATTGGATAATTTTTCCAAGAGTCTTATTATACTTAAAAAGGAGTTCCATTTTTTGGTTCTTTCCCCAAAAAGTATGAGCATTTAAAAAAAAATCTCTATGACGTCTATTGACAGAGAAATAAATATGTTCCTCTATTTTAGTCTTATTTAAATACATGTGGTACGTAAAGGTATGATTAGCACTAAAAATACATATTTCACGTTAAAAAATGGAATCCCTAGGATATAACATGTAGAAATGTAGTAAAAATTTTGAGTTACAGATAGTGTGTGTGGAATTGATATTCCATAGCTGTACACATTTTTAAATTTTTTTAACTGACATGCAATAATTGTATATATTTATGGGGTACATCATGATATTTCAATACATGTAATGTACAGTGATCAGATCAGGGTAATTAGCATATCTATTTTCTCAAACATTTATCATTTCTTTGTGTTGGGAGCATTCAATATCCTCCTTCTAGATATTTGAGTTTACCTAATACATTACTGTTAACTATAAGTCATCCTACAGGGGTATAGAACACTAGAACTTATTCCTCCCATTAGCTATAATTTTGTATCTGTTAACAAATATCTCCCAACTCATCCTTACTTCCTCCTTACCCTTCCCAACCTCTAGTATCCTTTGTTCTACTTTTTACTTTGATGAGATCTACTTTTTTTGGGCTTCCACATGTGAGTGAGAACATGTGGTGTTTAACTTTCTGTCCCTGGCTTACTTCACTTAACATAACATCCCCCAGTTCCATCCATGTTGCCACTAACAACAGGATTTCATTCTATTTTATGGCTGAATAGTATTCCATTGTTTATATATACTACATTTCCTTTATCCAATCATCTCTTACTGGAAACCTAGCTTGATCAACCTAGGTTGATTCCATATCTTGGCTACTGTGACTAGGGTTATAATAAACATGGGAGTGCAGATGTCTCTTTCATATACTGATTTTCTTTATTTTGGATAAATGCCAAGTAGTGGGATTTCTCAATGGTACTTCTTTTTGTACTTTTTTGAGGAACTTCCATGGTATTCTTCATAGTGGAAGTACTAGTTTACATTCCCACCAACAACATACCAGCATTCCCATTTCTCCATATCCTCATCAATATCCGTTATTATCTCTCTTTTTGAAAATAGCCATTCTACTGGGTGAGATGATGCCTCATCGTGGTTTTGATTTGCACTTTCTTGATGATCAATGATGTTGACCATTTTTCCATATATTTGTGGGCCATATGTAGGTCTTCTTTTGAGAAATGTCTGTTCAGATCATTTTTTCATTTTTAATCAGATTGCTTTTTCTTTTTTGCTGTAGAGATAGATATTTGAGTTCCTTGTATATTCTAGATATTAATTACCTGTTGTATGAATAGCTTGCAAATATTTTTCTCCAATTCAACAGTTTGTCTTTTCACTCTGTGGATTGTTTCCTTTGCTGTGCAGAAGCTTTTTAGTTTAATATAACTCCATGTATTTATTTCAGCTTTTGTTGTCTGTGCTTTTTCAGTCTTATCAATAAAATCTTTTCCTAGGCCAATGCCATGAAGCTTTTCCCCTATGTTTTCTTCTAGTAGTTTTATTGTTTTGAGTCTTACAGTTAGCTCTTTGATTGATTTTGAGTTGATTTTTGTATAGGGTGAGAGGCGAGTGTCTAGTTTCATTCTTCTGTGTGTGATATTAAGTCTTCCCAGCACCATTTGTTGAAGAGATTGTCCTTTCCCCAATGAGCGTTCTTGGCACTTTTGTCAAAAATCAGTTGTCTGTAGATACATGTATTAATTTCTGGGTTCTTCATTCTATTCCATTGTTCTATGTGTCTGTTTTTATGCCAGTTTCATGCTGCTTTGGTTACTACAGCTTTGTAGTATATTTTGAAGTCTGGTAGTACGATGCCTGTATACTTTTTAACCAAGGACATAAGTGTGGTCTTTGCCCACTGACTAAGTAGAAACATAAAGGAAGACAATCTTGTGGAATGGAGACAGATAACTCTTCCAAATAATTTAGGTCCAGAGGAGTCATCTCAAGAATATCTCAGAGCTCTTACCAGTTTTAGGGAAATCAAACTGGCAAATCTACTGCTGACACCACTACACACTACAGTATTTCTCAAGTCAGTTTATTAAAAAATATATCCAAAGTATTAGCAGGCAGACTGGCAGTTTTCAAAAGATTTGAAATCAGTGAGGGAAAAAAAATTGAAATAAAGAAATGTAAAATGTACTAAACCCCACAACTGCCCCCAAAATACTGGCTTACAGAGCCCTGAATTGCTATCCTAAGGTTATTTAAAAGTCATCTCAGGCTTCCTGGCTGACTCTAGACAGGCAGCTTTGGGTTCTTTCACTCACTGACTTGGCTTGGTTTGAACGCAAGGATATTAAGATGACCAACTGAAACAGCTTCACATAGAAGCTACTTCTGGGATTGCTTTAAAAATATGAGCACATTGCTTTTACACCCTGGTTCCAGGTTGCGTGTATTTCTCCATTCAGCTTCCTCAGCTCCTTTTGAAATGAAGGATATTTCCATTCCTGGTCCCTAGATCCCTCTCTCGAGTTACAAATGACTCTGCACTGACCTCGCAGCCCCTTTGCTTTCATGACCCCACACAGCGTCTCTTATTCCCTGGGCCTCTCACCTCTGCTATATTTCTTGCTTCCCTGGTTGGCTTTTTGAAAACATATTCTTTAACAAGTGTTTTTCTAAATGATGAAAGTTTAAAAACTAAGTTTACATTAAAAAGGATGTCGTGATCAAATAGATTTGGAGAAACTGAGTTAATCAAAGCTAGACAATTCTCCACTACTGAGTTTCTTAGGTTCGAAGTATATAATGTTTATGCCCAAGGTGGAGATAAAGTCTGGAGCATTTCCCAGAATTATTTTATTGTGGAACACTTTTTTCTCTTAATGGAAAACAGTTTGAGAGATGATGCTCTGGAGAGATGTATGTAATTATAATTCTGCACATGTGCAAAGCAAAGCACTTTCAATCTATGCTCACCATTAGCATCTCTGCTTTGTACTCCAGCTCCTACTTGTTGCCATGACAATGGAGGGAGAGGATGGGGAGTTGAGGTGGTGCACTTAGGGACTGGGCACAATTTTTCGAGAACCCTGAATTGGCCTCATTATTTATTCATTTTATAGAACTATTAGAAAATTCCATATATTAAGACTCATTTTCTCTCTGAGAATTTCTACTAAGTTCCCCCAACCCTCAAATTCTTGAAATTTTATACTCTCATGCTGACAATACAATATCTGTGGACCTTGAGTGCCATAAATGAAGCTTTTGCTTACTCTACTTCCTAGATATTTTATTATATATTTATCTTATATTATTATCTTTTTATTATTTATTATATTTTTGCTTACCTGAAGCTTTTGCTTACTCTACTTCCTAGATATTTTACATGGTCATCCTGTCTAGAAGAATAGTGTTAAACAATCTTAATATAATAGTTGGATAACTAAATAACTAAATTGTGCAATAATAATAATAACAGAGAATTTATAAATGAAATCACTCTTTTAATATCTTGCCTTCCAGGATTTTAAAAATTAAATGAAATAAAGTGTGAAGCATAATGCCTGATACAGAGTGACCACATAAATGGTAGGGACTCTTTCTCTCTGACCAAATCTTGGTGGTTTAACTTGTTTTAATGAACCAAAGCCATGTTCTCTGGTCATGGCTAATTGAAATACTTCACTAAAGCTAAATCAAACAGGGGTTTTTTTGTGTGTGTCCAGTAGTAAATTAGAAGTAGTCACTTCTAAGGAAAGGGAAATAAAAACCCTAACCCATCTCAGTCCAGATTAAAATAGGCAGAAAGGCTCTTTCCTAAGGAATTTGCCTCAACCTAGGAAAACTGAATACCTATTCTGTGACCTTGTTAATTTTGTTTGAATCATGAAGTTGAAAACCCACTACATTGTTTTTTCTTTACTGTTCTTTGTGAGCCAATTTAGAAACTTTCTGTGTTTTACTATTTTGGGTAGATTTGGTTCAATTAAATGTATATGGAGTGCCAACTAGGTAGGTCACCATTTGACACTCTGGAGTTTATAATCCCACTGGAGGCAAAGAATGAGTACAGAATGAATATAATATAAATTGAGGTAAGTCACATGAGGTCTGGCCAAAGGCTATAGTAACTTTGAGAAGAGGAATTTTAGTATAGTGTGGTGGAAATGAAGAAGGTCTTCTGAATGCAGGTAGCAAGTAGGATTGTCTTGAAAGCTGAATAGAATTTTAACAAATGGAAATAAGAAATGAAGATCCTCAGATGTGGAAAACTGAACAAACATAAAAGAGCTTAAGCAATATAAAAAGATAAAAAAGATATCAACATATTTAGGCGACAACCTTAAGAGTAGTTAAGAACCAAAAGGACAGCAATATAGAGAACAAAAGAACATGGTTGGAGCAAAACCCAGGTTTTATCTTTAGAAAACAGCATCAGTCCTAGAGTTTGGAAATTATAGAGTCAATTAAAATCAAGAAGAGAGTTTAAAGAAAGAAATCCAGATAGCAATTTCAAGTATTTCTAAGATGTTGAGAAGGACTAGGGTTGAGAATAAAGGCTTTTTGATTTTGATTTTGGTGACCGGAAGACTTTTCGAGGTGTGTGAAAATATAGTTTCTGCAGAAAAGTAGAGAATGATGGGAACCATACCCTAAGGGATTAGTTAATAATTAGGAAGTGAAAACATACTAGAAATCTATGTGAATGACTCGCTCAATAATTAGGTGATAAATGGAAGGAAAGCACATACTATCTAGAAGAGTTAGGAGATTGAAGGACTTTGTTATTCCCAAGTATGAATGAAGGGAACCATGGCACTACGTAGGAGAAATGCAAACAAGAGAAGTTACACTCTGTGGATCAAAGATCTACCCAAGAGAAGAGAGAATCAAGGGCCCAGGAGAGAGGATAGCCCAGTATGGAGAAGAACAATGACGTTAGAGATAGGGGATTAAAGGAAGAAAGAATTAGTAAAGACAGAAGCGGAGCAGCAACACAAGAGGTGGTCACCTGCTGTAACTGGAAGTGGTATTGGCGTCTAGGGATGGAGGAACTGATGCTAAGAGTAGCTCCCTGTGAAGAACATGCCTTGTACCAGCAGCTATTCATAGGTGGTCAAAAACCATAGCCCTTTGAAAGAAGAATTTCCAACTCTCATTATAGAGGCAAAAGATCTCACAAGGTGGGTGATAAACTACACGAATGTTTATAAAAAGGACTAAGTCACCATAGAAATCTTAGTTGTTTTACTTTACACGTATACTAATTCTATTGCTGCAGATGTCTGAAATAATCAGAAGAAAGTGTTTTTCCAAAGTATGTGGTACACCCAGAGGGCTAGAATGGGGGCATACTTTACATAGTCAGAAAGTCAGATGTGCTAACAGCAGTTTTCTTTATTGCTCCATACCCAAAGGCAATTTTGTTCTTAAGACTTCAATTCCAGTTGTAATAGAAAATATAACCTTGCTATTTTAATGTAAGCTCAATGAGACCCAGTTAGAGCTCAGTCCCTTTGGATAGCTACTTGGACTCCTCAAAGATTTCTCTCAAGCTCCCTCTTCTTCTTCGCTTATTACCAGGAGAAGGAAAGGCTCTGGGATCCTGGTTCCAGACACCTGGTGAGGAAGCAGAGAAGTAGAGAGGATGGCTTCTGAATTCTCCTGTGTCCATTCTATGGTCCTCAGTGCCCCTGCCAGCCTCAGCTTGCACTTTCCTGTCTTGCACAGTGGCCTCCATGCCTAATGCATCTGCTACCAACGTCCATCATCCTGCCACAGCCCTCACTTCTCAGAGTCACGTGGGATTCATCCTCCTCTCCCCCAGTGAAAGAGTTCTTCTTCTCTACTGGTCCTCAAAATTATTTGCAGACCTTGCTCAAAGGGTTTTAGAATTATCCTGTGTTTTTCCTGCAACTTTCTGGTGTAGGCCAAAAGGTGCAGGCCAATACTCTAGATATCACCACAGGCTTAGCCGCTCTGGCACTCAAGAGCCATGTTGGAGTATCAGGGCATTGATATTAATTACTAATTATTATACTTAGGTCTCATGGATCCACACTTATTTTTATTTAGTTATCCATCCAACCAATGCATATCTATTTGTAGTATTATAATATTTCCACCCCATCTCCCTCTTTTTATATATTTATAATATAATATATATTATATGTTATGTTATATATAATATATATTATAGTTTTATATATTATATTATATATAATAGTTATAATAATTATAATATATAGTTATATATAACTATATAATATAGTTATAACTACATAACTATATATAGTTATAACTATATAACTGTAACTATATAACTATATAACTATATATAGTTATAACTATATAACTATATAATATATAGTTAATAATATTTATAATAATTATAATATATAGTTATATATTATATATAATTATATTATATATAATAGTTTTATATATTATATTATATATAATATAATTATAGTTATATATATAACTATATACATATGTAGACAGAGAGACAGAGAGAGAGAGAGAAATAAACAACCACTTTCAATAAAGTCCTTTAGTGAGTATGAGGAAAGTCAAAGTATATGCTAATAGGACAAGTGAAGGCCATGAACTGCTATCGATTCTGACAAAAATGCACTAAGGATACTAAAGACCAAGGCTAATGGTTAAGACTTAGAGGACAGATCTTTACCTTGTTGAAGCTCAGAAAGAAAAATGATGACACACACATCAGATATCCTGCTCTAATCATTTCAGGACACATCTTAATTCTCCCATGCATCACATGGTGCAGGGAAAGGGAAGGAATTTGCAGGCAAAATTCAGAATTCACTGAATATTTATACAAAACAGATTGTTAAAAATTGGTCAAAAAGCCTTCATTTTTTTCAAAGAGTAGAAATAGTGTGTGTACTTTTCCAACCATAAGAAATAATAGCAAAATGAGATAAAACATAAAATACATAGCCTTTCACCTTGGAAGTTAAATGAAAATGCTCTCTTAAGTACCATGTCAATATAAAAATAAACTAAGTGGGAAATATATAGAATTTGACAATGACAACTCTACATGTCAAAACCTGATAGAAACAGAAAAATCAGAGGACAATAATAGCTTTAATCATTTACATTATAAAAGAAACATAAAGTAAGTAAAAGTTCAAATAAATATTGATAAAAATAACAAAATCAACCAAAAGCATAGAATAAAAAAGTAGATAAAAATAGAATGAAAGAATTTTAAAAGCATAAAAAATATAATTATCCAAGAGTGGGTATTTTGAAAATATCAAAGAAGTTAAAAATATAGATAATCTAAACAAATACAGGTATCACAAATATACACAATACAAATGATAATGAGTAATTAGATGTTTGGAAATTAAAAGAAATATAAGATATTGTCTTGCTCAGACTCATGCATTTATATTTGAAAGTCTGAATTAAAGTGAAAGTTTTCTATCAAAACTATCCATAAAGATCTAGAAAATTTAAAGATTCAAACCAATGCAGAAGAAGTACTTAAAGACTTACTTCCCTTAAAAACAACAGAACCAAAGATCAGCAAGATATATAATTCCTATAAAAGTTTTAAAAATAGGTAACTTTCTATTATTTACACTATTTCAGAATATTGCAAAATATGAAACTTTCACATTCTTTCATAAATCCAGTACAACATTGGAACCAAATCTATCAACATATGGCAAAATAAATTTTATTTCATAAAATTTAACAAGTACTATATGAAAAAAATGCCAAAAAACAATTGCCAAAGATAAATGAAAACCTGCAAAAAGGTGGTTTTAAATAAATGTTCTAGACAAAGAGCTAATATATCTAAAGATCAAAAAGATTATTCAAATATGGAAACAAAAACTAATAGCCAGATAGGAACATGGATAAACATTTAAACTTATTTTAAATTAATGTTAAAAACTACAGACAACATGAGAAATAAAAGTTAAATCTATAATGTAATATTATTTTTCTCTAATCTAATATGCAAAGAATGAAAGATATTGATAAAAAATAACATTTTGCCCAGGGTGTGGATGTGGGTTATAGATAAATTAAGCAATACCTATTAACTTTTTCTTTTTGGGGGGGAGTTATGTTGTCTCTTCATCACCCTGGAGGATTCCACATGGGCTTTTTTTCTATGATTTATCCCATTAAAATGTTAAATGTACATATCCTTGACTTAATAATTTTACTTCTATAAATTTAACCTATTGAAAATTCACATTGTGCATTTCAACTTTTATTTCAGAATTTTTATAGTAATAAAATTTGGAAACAAATGTCCATCAAGAAGTTAAAGTATGCATATCCATATTCACGCATATTTTATTTCCATTAAAAGCAAGGAGTTAGGTTTGTGTTTATTGATATGAACTAATTTCCAAAATATATTAAATGAGAAAAAACAAGATGCAGAACAGTGTGCATCATGTGTTAATTTGTGCCGAAAATGGACAACACACATACATATATGTTTTTATTTGCATCAAATATCTGTGGGAGGATACATAAATAACTAGCAAGAGCAGTAGCCTCTGAGGAATTGCTTTGTACTGATTGCATTTTGCTTTTAACATGTGCATGAATTATCTATTTATCAAAAGAAAGAAGGGGAAAGGGAGGAAGAGAGAGAGGGAAGAGGAGGAAAGGATGGAAAGAGAAAAAGAAAGAGGAAAGATGGAAGAAAGAAAGAAAAGAAAGAAAGAAAGAAAGAAAGAAAGAAAGAAAGAAAGAAAGAAAGAAAGAAAGAAAGAAAGAAAGAAAGAAAGAAAGAAAGAGAGAGAGAGAGAGAGAGAGAAAGAAAGAGAGAGAGAGGGAGGGAGATAGGGAGTAGGGAGGGAGGGACATAGGGAGGGAGGGAGAGAGGGAAGGAGGGAAAGAAAGGGAAAAGAGAGAAGGAAGGAGGGAAGGAAGGAAATAAATAACCTTTGGAGGATGGTAAGGAGTTAAGCTTTAGACTAATTTTACACATGCTATTTGCAGGACCTCCAGAAATATATTTTCTGTAAGCAGTTGCAATTCCAGTATAGGGAATGAAAAAGGGAGAAATTACAGGTAAAAAAAATAGTGATCGTTCAATGTGTAGTAGAATTTGGAATAATGGATAAGATCACCTTGAGAAAGAATAGAAGTACGAAGACAGGCAACATGGGAAACTCAACATTTAAAAAGTAGGCAGGAGTTCACAGGATGATGTTAAAAAAAAAATAAACAAAAAAGTAGGCAGAGGAGGAGGAGCCAAGAAGAGTCAAAGATAAGTGACCAGAGAAAGAGAAACAACAGAGCAAGAGGGAAGGAAGTTTCAAGAAGACCCTTCCACAGCTCTTGATTTCTTACCGTGCAGAAAGACCATATATTGTGCTGTATGAACAGCAAACATAAGCTGGAACGTAAGTTCTTTTGTGCTTATGTTAATTAAAGACTAGAGCATTATGTGTGTTTATATGGAGATATAAAATACTACATTTTGAATTAGTAAAAGAGCTTGTGTCCCTATTCATGATAATCATTAGTTTTGCTCTGTAAGGGCCTAACAAAGGGTCCCACAAAAACCTAGCATTTAATATTTGACATATTGAAGGAAATCAATAAGTGGAATAAGTAGCTATTGAATAAATGTTGACTAAACACAATCACTTTGTCAGGCTCAACAAAATGTTAATAGTTTCATAATTATAATAAACTCTGTACCCATCAATTAAACTAAGCAGCTATTAAATGGAGAAGTGATCAACTACAAAAGAGTTCCTTTTATATATTTCTAGCGCTTCTCCCTGACTGTAAACGATGGATTTAAGATGCTTGTTCATTTTCCAGCTGTGGCAGGAAAGAGGGAAGGGGAGAGGAAGGAGGAGGAGAGCTATGGATTCTGAGACACACCATGACACATACACTTAATTGTGCAAGTCACAAAGAAAGAAAGAATAAGATTCACAAACATAGGTGCTTTCTAAATACTATATTAAAAGTGATTTAAAATGTCATTTAAATAATAAGAAACTATTATAAAATAAAGGAAGCACTTTGGAAGACATTTTGGCAGTTACTCACAAACCTAAACATACTCTTACCATATGACACAGTAATCGCACTCCTAGGTATTTGAGTTGAAATTTATGTTCACAAAAAAACCTGTGCATGAATGTTTATAGCAGCTTTATTCACAATTGTTAAAACTTGGAAGCAAACATACTGCATGATCTCAATTATATGACATTTTGGAAAAAGCAAAACCATGAAGACAGTAAAAAGATCGGTGGTTGCCCGGGTTTGTGTGGATAAATGTGTGGAGTAGAGAAAAGTTTTAGGGCAGTGACACTACTCTGTGTGATATTGCAATGGTGGGTACATGTCATTAAATATTTGGCAAAGCCCATAGAATATACATCACAAAGAGTGAACTTTAATGTGAACTATGGACTTTAGTTAATAATAATGTAAGAGGGCTGTCCAGAAAGTATCCAGCCATGTAACTGTTCTCATTATAATAACAATAGCTGGATACTTTCCAGAAAGCACTTGTACGTTGGCTTATCAATTGTAATAAATGCATCACACTAATTTTCTATGCTGTCCTCTATCCCAAATCACAAAGTACACCTGGAAAAAGCATTTTTCAAAAAAAAAACAACCCACCAGATTTAAATGTTAAATGAAAAAATTCAAGTGAAAAAATGCAGTGTCCAATGATTCTATATGAAGTTTAACTATGTAATAAATGGTAGTTAAGTCATATGCTTTACTGCACCCTCTCAGTTTTTGAATAGTAGTAAAATTATCATATTATCATATTTGATAATGCATTTTAGTTACTTTTAAATGTATTTAACTATATCCTATTAGACTTCATCCTTATGAAGTGCAAGGATAGACTAAATCTTATTCTTCTGTATCCTTGACAACTAATTACATTATGCCTACTATCGGGCATATGAATTTAATAAATATTAGCTAGATTTAATTGACTTAAAATTTATATGAAGGTTTAGAGATGTTCAATCACTCCTAGGTCTTATCTGCTTGAGGGAATATAAGATGCCAAATCACCCCACTTCTATTTTTTTCTCTTTTGTTATGAGCAGATACCCAGCAAGAACAAGAATATGAAGAAGCTGAGTTGTGTTTGCACACTGAGGAAAGAGCTTGCATTGCTTAAGGTCCGACTCCATCAATACCAAGTTTTCCTGAGTAAGAAGTGGACATCAATTTGCCAACTTATCATGTTTTATACAGTGCCTTAGGCAAACCTCAATGTAAAGTCAAGTTCCAATTAAAGCCCAAAAATAACAAAGTTAGAAGTAGGGTTTGAAAGGCAACATGACTATCAAATTTTGAATCAAGCAGGTAAACATTGTTCTGACAATATTATGAAAATATCTCCATTTCTCCAATTTTCCTCAAGGAAATAAATATAGCATCATTTTTGTTTTTGAAATTTCTGACAGTCTTATAATATTTCAATGTTGAGCCAATATTTATCAATATTTCTCTCTATCATTTACATATATAAACTTGATCTCCACTTATTAAATTTATTATCAAGTGAAGGAACAGACAAAAAGTTAACTATCAAAGTAAGAAAATAGTAATAAATTGTACTATGAGGAAATAAAAAATAAGGTCAAAGACAGGGAGATAAGCAATGATGACTTTAGCAAGTATGGCCAGGGAAGGTCTCTTTAATGAGGTGCTATTTAATTTGAGTTTTAAATGGTGAAAGATAATTCCTGCAAAAGTCTGAGGAAGAAAATTTTAGGGAGAGGAGATGAATAAATCTAGAATAAAGAATGGTGAACACTGAAACGACTTTCTGAACTATTGTTAGCTTAAGGTGTCCTGTAAAATGGGCAAATCTACCCAAGAAATTGCTATCATTTTTTTATGAGCAAAGGCCAGACGGAATAACCAACACTTCTTGAGGAATTTCTGTGTGTCAGGTACTCTTTGAAGTCCTTTGTACGTATAAATTCTCTTAATTATCCCAACAACCCTATGAGATTTTATTATTCCCATTTTATAGATAAGGAAACTGAGACAGAATGAGACTAAGTAACTTCTCAAAGTCTCAGAGCCAGATACAAAGAAGGATTTTGACTCCAGCGTTTATACCAAAATGCTGTTCTGCTTCTTCTATGTTATGGAGCTTTTAGGAGGCCAATATGGGAATATCATAATCGAGCTTGCTTGGACAGCACTGGGATGGGGCAGAAGAGGGTACAAGGAGGTGAACTTAAGTTCTGCAAAAGCCTCTCTCTCCTACATACTCCCCTCCCCTCTTCATCTCTCTCTAGGCCTGAGGGTAAAGATATGGGAGCCTCAGGGTTATTAGTCCAGTAGATATAAGTCCGATGTTGGTCTAAAGCCAGGATATCAATTAAAAGAGGAAAACTTAAACACAGAAGCTGTTATTAATAGTAAGGCACTTCACATCCTGGTGCCCAGCACTTTACCTATCTAGCGGTGGTGGCTTGGGCCAAAAAGGTGGTCAATCAATCCTGAAGTTTCAAGTTTAGGGGTATAGGTATAGTTTCACAGAATTTTTCCCAGTGGATAAGACATACCTAGTCACAAGATGGCTGGAGTTCAGAGATGGAACTTTATTCAGAGGATGACTAGAGGCAGAGATTAGGAAACTGGTCAATGGAGATCTGAGGGCAAAGATGGAGAGCTAGTGGAAGAGAAGAGCTCAAAACCTGGAGAACTAGAGTAGCAAGGTCCTAGGCTGAGAAGTTGTACTGACTTCTTATAATTTTGTATTGCCTTGGCATCCATTTTGAATGTAAATTGGACTTTCTCATACTAGAATCTGGGCTTAGTCTCCTTTGACAGAGTTTCTAGCTCTCCACCTCACACCAGTTCTTCAATGGGATCAATCCAGACATCTGTCTTATACGCTCACTTCCCTGTGGATATCTAGATACAAACCTCTTGGCTCACCCCACAACCCCACACCCTACATGGACTGTGCAGATGCACTTCAGTGGCTCCACAGAATGCATGTCTGCTTGCTGTGAACCAACCAGTCAGAACTCCCCAAAGGGAGCCTGCCTGAATAATGCCCTGGACCCCAGGCAAGACTCTGGCCCACAAGTCCTTCTCTCTCACTTGTTCCTCACCTGCTGCTTAAGCCCAGTGTCCCAGTTCTCCCTTTCCAATTGGCCATGAGAGATGTGCTGCCCTCTTCTCTTTGGGATCTGTAAGTAATACATGACTTCCATGTGTTCTGTTTTGCGGCCTCCTCTGTATCTCCCCTGATTGACACACCCAAGTTTAACTGTCCTGGTCAGGGCTTTCCTAGAGAGTGGCTATCTTGGTTGGAATAAATTGGGCACAGGTCAGACAAGAGTTATGAGGGAACCTGCCAGCATAAACCAGTTTCCTGTGAGAGGGACACCTGGTCATGGGTCGGATACTTAGGTATTATGCTGTCCTCTAGGTTAAGGAAGTATTCCATGAAAGACACACTGTGAACAGCCACGACCTCCCCCTGGAGCTCCGTCAGGGCAGGGCTAGAGTTTATAGCCACTCTACAGAGAGAGACCTCAAGCCTACATTAGAGAAAACTTTGACACCAGTAGTAGTACGGAAGTTGACCTATTACCAAGCTAAATTTCCTCATTGCTTCCTTGCTTAGGTAGAAAGCCCTGGGACTTCAGCATTAGCCTAAGTGTTAAGTGACACAATCTGAGAGTCATGGAGTTTAAAGATGGAAGAGCAGTTTATATCACAGGGCAACAAAGCAGAGGCTACCCAACCCACAATAAACTCTGAGGCCCACCATGTGGCAGGAGCTGTTCCAGCTCATGGGATCCTCCCTCAGTGGCCACCTCCTCAGACACGCTGGAGCAGAGGCAAAGGTGTCTTTGGGCTTGACTGTCCTTCTTCAACCTGAATCCTTACAAATGGGAGGAGAAGTAACTACAATAATTTCTGTAATTAAAAATAAACCAAAACAATCAGTACACACACCATGTGCTTCTGCCAGGTAGAGATTCCTGAGTAGATCTAAGCCAAAATGTTGGAAACACAGAGCAGCAACAGAGCCAAGCAGCGTGAGAGCATCAGAGGTCGTCGCCAGGACAACAGAAAGTCTCGATGGCTCATCATGTCTTTATCTTAACTCATTCCAACTCACCTTCCAGAAATCTTCAGTCCGTTTTTCCGTCACCTTGTCCTGCCAACGGGGTTAAATCTTTATGGAGGAAGGGCAAAGTAGACAAGAAGATAACTTCCCTCCTTTTATGGAGAAGGTCTGTGTGTCAGACTCCACTGGATAAACATCCCTGACGCTCTTATTCTCTCACAACTCACAAAGCAGTTATTTTTGTGTTACTGGGAACTAAAATTGCAGAATGCTCCACAAATTGTCCTCCATATATCTGTGGGTGCAAAACGAGAGACTATGAAAACAAGAGTCTTACCTGTCACGTGTGGAAAATCTCGTGTACTCCTCAGAGAGAGTGTGCCAACACTGAGACCAATGCCAAATGAGAAAGGGAGACTGGAATAATTAAAGCAATACCTCACTCTGTGCCTGAGCAAGCCCTCAACAGCATGTTTAAACCCTGAAACAGAGCAAATCACTGAGGCAATGAAATAAATTTTCCAATCTCTGTTTCAATAAAGTAAATGCCTCCTTGAAGGACACAAAGAGCTAATGGAACTTTAGAGAGTAGAAGCTGTCCAGTTTTCCATTCAATGTGGTGGAGAGACTGCAGAAAGGGGGGCAAATTATATTAAAATGAGGTGAGCTCAAAGACATATCTGCAGTGGGAAGTTGAGAGGTGTCCCTTGTTTGTTAAGTCCTCAAAGAATTAATGGGTTAATATACTAAACACAGGGGTATGTTATATGTAGGTCAAAGAGAATGTAAGCTTTGTTGCTTCCTCCCCTGCCCCCCCCCCCAATTCTCTCTAAGCCAGAAACTGGTTTTCTACCTTTTGGAAAATTATTGTGTACAAGCAGGCACCGAGACCTCTGCTCAAGAACCAGCCAAACTGCAGCCCGTGGTTAGTGGAAAAACTTATTTGTTCTGGGAAGCAAAACCAGTGGAGGGGCGAAGCAACTTTTGAACAAAATACTAAAAAGAAACAGATCCGAGGAATCTGGTGAAATTGAAACTTTTAATCCAAAAAAGATAATAATGACTAAATGGAAAATAATCTTCATACCCTCATAGTTTGATTTCAAGCACTGGAAATTCTTTTATGGTCTAGAATCATTGCCATGGCCTTGGATAATTGTGCTTGATCTGCAGTAGTTCATTGGAGATATTTCTTCTTTTAACCTCAGTTTAACTGATGGCAGCACACACACACACACAAAAAAAATTAGTTGGGGAAATTGCTTTTAAGATAACTATTTTAAGTGAAAGCCCATCAACTAATAGTGGGCTCCTTTGACTTCAAGTGGAAGAAAAATTACACTCAAAACTAAAAGCGGGAACTATACATAGGCATGACTGGTTTCTAAACTTAGCATCTGAGCTTGGCTCAAGAGCATCTCTTCCAGGTGTTGGCATGATCTTACTAATGAACAGGCTTACATTTTAGGGGAAATATCAGTGTATATATTTTTCCATTCGCAGTTCACATCCAAAAGTGCTATGTTGTTTCCCATTTGGCAAATAGATATTGAACAGAAAAGATAGTATAAATTAGAACTGGAAAGATAGCATTTTCTACTTATTGCTCATACTGAGAAAGGTGTTTATTGTTTTTCTAGTTTAATAGGCCCTTCTTCCCTCAGTGAGTACAATCTCTTGGTTACATATTTCTTAATGGAAATATTTATTTTTTTCCAAAGTCCCCTCAGTCCTCCATGGAAAGGTCTTGGAAAAATTGTTTTTCTTTTTTTTTTCCATGTAAAGACCTAAAGTGGAAATGTAGTGAAATTTTATACACTTTTTCAGTGAATTAATTCTTTATAACATGAAATGATACAGTAAGGGTATCTTGTATTCTTCCTTTACATTATTTCCCAAATCACTTGTGTAGAGTGTGTCTGTTTGAATAATCCATCAATAAGGCAAATCTCAAATTAAGCTACTTTCTTTAAATACCTGTGAATCTGAGATAACAAGTAGACAAATTTTCTTTAGTGATAAAACAACAAGAAAATGTATTCTAGAGAAAAGGTTAACCTATTTGGAAGAGCAGGAGTTAACATTACCTGGTGGTTGTTATTGTCACAAAAATGTTTCCTTGAATAGTCTTTGACTTCTATTTAATGTCCCAACTCTCAGTTTGCCCTTTGCCCAACTCCAGACATCTAATTAGTCTTCTGAAATAATAAGATAGTGTTTATTCAAAGATCTATATTTGCCTAAATTTTATTGTATTATACTTAGATTACATATCACTTCTATTTTTATATTCATATTGGAGTCTAGTTAATTTCGGCATCTAGAATTGTAGGTTGGAAAACTATTCCTACTTGCACAAAATTCTGGAATCAAAATGTTAATACAATTAAAGCAAAGTTAGTTTTTACGTTACATATGTTAGGTGCTAGAGGTTTTTTAACTGTACATAAAAGTGAATGCACTTTCATTATTATATTAAAAATATCTATTGGAATTTTTTCACAACTGTCTACCCGTGAAACCTAGAATTACGAAAATGAATGCTCTTTTAAACTTGGGGGGGGGGGTCTCTGACAAGACTATCAGAAATTTGATGAAATCTCTCAAGTGGAAGAGTTTAAATAGAAGAATAACCTATTAGCATTTCAATGTGGCAGAACTCTGGTAGTTTAATAAATGTTTAACAAAATAAATAGTGCAAAACTAAAGCTTTATTTTTATTTAGAAGTAGAAAACACTGAAAAAAAGTCTGATCTACAAATTCTATGGTTGCATCAGAAATTAAATTATTTAAAGCAAAACTAACTTTAGGGAAGAATCAAAAACATTTGTCCATCCAAAGTCTAGATAATTTCTCATGGTGTAACTATGAGTGATCATAGCAACATATGGAGACTCCATCTAAGACATGGTTCCTTGATTTTCTTTACACCAACTACTTTCATTTATTTCTATAATCACTTGAGTTTTACTATATATAATAACAATTATTATTATTATTATTCACAAATAGTTATTTGGTATTCAACCAAGAGCACTGCCATTATTCAAAATCTATCAAATTCTCATTAATTCACTAGTCATCATGTCAAGAAAATTATGTACACAATTCTTAAGTACAATTGAGCAGTACTTAAGAGCACAAGTTAGAGTCAATTTTAACAGGTTCAAATCCTGGCTTACTTACTAGGTGAAGATCCACTTCCTTATACTATGCAACTATCCATCCAAACCCTATTCAGATTGAAAAGTAATGCAAAGATGCAGCCTTGTTTCTGGCAGTGTGGTAAAACAAACACCTTGAAAAATCCTCATACTTAAAATTATTAAAATTTTGCATAAAATATTGGTTTGTTTTAATGCATCACTAGACTGACATAAAATGAAGGACTCAGAAGCACAATTTATCAAAGGGGAAGCAGGTAGGTAGTTTCATAGGAGACTCCACATAAGGAAGGGCCCCTTCAATGTAAGAGAGAATGAAAAATAAACCCACCATGCAGAAGAAGACAACAGGAAAATTCAGCTGACTTGATCTTGGCACTAGGTGGTGAGATAATAAAAGAACAAGCCAATCCTAACATGACAATTGTTTCTAATCTGAATCCACTCTGTCTTTGTGGTCTGAAAAACCTGAATCAGGAAACTTAAAGTAGTTCCAGACTACTGGTAGTGTCTCTATGGGACAAACTGAAGCAAAGGAAGTTTCTCGTAGAGGAACTCAGCTTCAACCCAAGCTTCAACTAATGTACAGATAAAGATCCTGGTGTGTGTATGAAGTTTGTGAGTAGGTGAAAAAGGGCTTACGAAAAAAAACACAATAAAAACAAACTAGCAAGTAATTCAGGTATTAGCATTAGGAGATGTAGAATATAAAATAACTACACTTAATTTATTCAGGAAATAAAAGATACCTATAAATGCAATAAGATACTATAAATAATGACCAAGCAATTTTCAATAAAACCCAACCATGTCTTTGAGGATGAAAATTCAAATGTTTTGTCATTTTTTAGAATTATAATGTCTTTGCCTTTTTAATTTAGTCAATAATTCTGAATATAAATTCTTTTCTAGAAGTGCACTATAAACTGTTTCTCCCAGCTCATACCTTGCCTTTTCAATCTCTTGATTCCTTCTTTTGAAAAGTAGAGGTCTTGATTTTAGTGAAGACCACTTATTGATCTATTCTTTTAGGGTTAATGTCTTGCTTAAGAAATGTTTGTTTATCCTCAAATTATGAAGAAATTCTCCTAGGTTTTCTTCTAGAAACTTGATTGTTTACTTTTCACTTACATGTCTGTAAGTCGATATCAAATTAATTTTTGTGTATCTTGTGATGTAGGGCTCAATATTAATATTATTGGTTTGTTTCGGTTGTGTTCAAATAACAAGGAAACATATAGAAATATCAACCTCTCTCTAATGAATTGCAGTTGTACCTATATAATAAATCAGAAAACATATAGAGATGAGTTTGGTTTTGGTCATTCTATTCATTTGAATTTATCTAATACTACAGTGATTGAACTATTGTAGTTGGTAAAATTAGCCCATTGAGATCTGGTAATATTTTTCCTCCAGTTTTGTTTTTCCAATTCAAGATTTTTTGGCCATTCTAGGTCTTTGTGTTTTCGTATAAATTTTAGATTCAGGTGATCAATTTCCATAGAGGAACAAAAAACATTGGAAATTTAGTAAAAATTACATAGAATTCACAGACCAATTTGGAGGATATAAGCACCTTAAAATACTGAGTTTTCCAATTTATAAAATGATTTATACATTTCATTGATGAACTTTTTAAATTTCAGTAATTGTTTTTGTATTTTTTAGAGTAAAAGACAATACCTATTTTGTTAAATTTATAACTAGGTATTTGGTATTTTTGGTACTATTATAAATGAATTTTTAAATTCTAAACCTGTTTTGTTTCTAAAAAGCAGAAATTCAAACTGATATTTGTATATCCAGTGACCTTGTCAAAATAATTTAATTCTAGTATTTATACATCCTTTTGGACTTTCTGTGTCTATAGTCATGTCTTACATTGATAATGACAATTTTAACTTTTCTTTATATATATATATATAATTTACTTACATATTACACTGGCTAAGACTCAAATCCAATGTGAATAAAAGTGTTGATAGTGTACATCTTTTTTTTATTCTTGACTTCAGCAGAAAATTTAATATTTAATCAGATTAAGTATAATGGTAGCAGTAAGACATTTGTCATTAGCTTTTGTTAGATTAAGGGAGTTCCCTTCATTCCCCAAACAATAAGTTTTTATTTAATGACAATGGGCTGAATTTTATCAAATGATCTCTCCATTTCTATTTAGATGATAATATATAATTTTTTTCTTTTATTGTGATAGTGATGAGAATTATATTGATTCATTTTTGAGTGGTAAACCAACTTTAAATTGCTAGAATAACTACATCTTATTCAAAATATGTATAATAAACTATCATTTATATATATGTGTGTGTGTGTGTGTGTGTATTCCATTTAACTAGATAGGATTTTAGTGTCTTGTTTATTGAAACATATTGGCCTGTAATTTCTCATTCTTTCAATATCCTTGCCACATTGAAGCATCAAGCTTATTCTGGGCATATAAAATGAATTGAAAAGTATCCCTCATTTTATTATTTTTTGGAAGAGTCTGGAATTTAAACATTATTCTTCCTCAAATGTTTGAAATAATTAACCTGGAAAATCATTTGGTCCTTGATAACTCCTTGAAGGAATCTTTTAAATTAGAGACTCAATTTATTTAATAGAAATATTGCTATTCAGCTTTTCTGTTTCTGTGCTAGTTTTGTTAACTTTTTCAAGTAATTTATCCACTGTATTAGAATTTTCAAATGCATTGACATAAAACTGTTTATATTTTATTATCTTTCATCATTTGCAGGATCGATAAAGGGTTCTTATTTTTCATTCTTGATATGTCTTGTTAAGGGTGTATCACTTTGATTAATCTTTTCAAAGAAATACCTTTTTGATTTATCTATATTTTCTGTCCTACACCTGATTTTTTTCATCAATTTCTGCTCTTATGTTTATTGCTTTTTCTTCTACAATCTTTGAAATCACTTTGCTGTTTCTTTGTCAGCTTCTTGCTATAGAAGCTTAAATAATTAATATTTAAACTTTCTTCTTTTCTAGTATATGCATTTAAAACTACATATTTATGTGTGAGCACTGCTTTAGTTTTTTGTCTCCCTAGTATTTGCCATTGCTTTCATTATCATTCAGTTAAAAATATTTTATAGTACTACAGGTAGCTATCAGTGGCATTTGTTGGTCACTCATGTACCTGTGGGTATGTGATCTCGACAAAAATAATGTGATGTGGCAGCCTGACCACAGTCCTGCTGCCATGTCAATTTTTTCAATATTGATTAATTCTTCTGTGCTAATATCATGTAATAGAAAGATGAGCTTAGCAGAGACCTTGTAGTACACTAAAAATATTTTTAGAATATTTGTAAATATGCAGTAAGGCAAGATAGAAGGTAAATGCAAGAATAGAGATACAATTCCAGTGCTATTGGTGCACAAAGAAAAGAGAACGCATTTGTAAATAAGGAAACCAAAGACCACTAGAGGAGGTAAAATTAAAGATATGAAAGATTTGTGTCATGGAGGACTCACGCAAGAACACACACGCGCATGCCCAGACATGATTGTAAACCATGTGAGATTCCACGGACGTGTTGGGGAATGTACAATAGGATATAAGTGATAAGAGGCACTTTGGTTCAGATTTAGAAAAAATGTGTGAAGCCTAGCCGAAAGAAACTAGAAATATAAACTCTGACCTCAGCATGAGGGGGGTTAAATGTAAGGAAAATTGTCTGCACTTATTCTGTGGAAGGCAAGGAGTAAAGAAACATACTTGACCAGGCAGAGTGACATGCCAGGGTTGGCCTTGGAAAGATGGATTTCTCACTTGAAATGCTCAAAACACCAGAGATAATAGAGGTCAACTTGGAGAATACTGAATTCAAGGAGAAGAATTTCAAGAACAATTGAATAAACACTGCCTTTAATTCGATAGAGAGATTGGAGAAAATAAAAAAGTGCTAGATATTTTCATTAAAATCACAGAAGTCTTCCAAGGCACAGTTTTATTTGATGAAGAGCAGACATCATGCAATATTGGCTGAAATCTCACATCTTCAGTGAGGCCTGTCCTGCCCACGACCATCTAAACCACCCACGGTCTCTCTCTTCGTCATCTCTCTCCTTCCCTGCTCTATTTTTCCTCATAGCAATCATCTCCACTGCATTTTATTACCCGTGTAGTGGCTTCTTTATTTCTGCCCCCACCATACCCCAGCCCTGCCACTGAGATATAAGGTTTTGGTAGGTATGTACTCTGTCTGATTACCTGCCCCGTGAAATGTGCTCAGTAAGTATTTGTGGAAAAAATGAGTGAATTTTTAAAAGCAAGATTTAAGTGGGATAATTAGAATCTTAAGTCAGTGACTACAGACAGCACACTCATGAGTCTGAGTAGTGAGGGGTTAAACAGAGGCTGTGGCAGTGGCTATTTTTAGTGTGTGAAGTTGTTTCTCCTTCATTTTGGCTTAATAGCTCAAGTTCATGAGTCCAGCTGAAATAGAATCCTCACTTTCTTAGTCTTCTGTGTAGGAGAAGTCACTAAGTCCTGTGGGGAAAAGACCCATGTTTCAAAGACGCCAGTTAATTCTGTCATTCCCAGATTGCCCTATTTGCTTGACAGTGGAATTGAGGAGCAAAAGTATCCCTTGACATACTCATTTTCCTGTATTTCTTCTTTCTTTTTCTCTGTGGCCTACTCTTGTTTTTAAATACAGAACATGTAGGAGAAAGCTGAAGAACTTGGTGCTGTTCTCCCAGAACTTGAATTCTTTGCTTCATTCTCATCCATATAAGGGTGAAATCAGGGACCAACATAAAAATGTCTCTCCGGGCAGTTTGTATCATGAGTTGATCATTCCGACTACATGGACCTGTCCCAAAAAAGATATTAATTTAATTTTGATTCCAGCTACAGATTTTTTTTAAAAGCAACTTAGCAAATGATAGATACTAGTTTTCTAGTAAAGCAAGCTTGGTTTATTGCTTCTGTGACAAGTTAACTCTGTTAGCACAAATCTTTTAAGAACATAGATCCCTAGTTATTTTTCAGAATATTATGTAAAAATAATAGTGATAAATAATAATCTTTGTTTATTCCTTAGGAACTATTCCTTAAGGAACTATGTTAAATGCTTTATATACCTTATCTCATTTAATCTCTCCAAGTCCATTCGATCCTCGGTCCACCTAACAAATATGTACTGGCACCTACAGAGTACTAAGTACATTTCGAAGCTCTAGGAATACAGCAGTAAGAAGGTAAAATTTCTGCCTTCATGAAGCTTGTATTCTAGTAGGAGAGACAGCCATTAAGTCAACCTATGTCATGCAGTTTAACAGCACACACACACACACACACACACACACACACACACACACACACATAGTCATGGCACAGTTATGACAGTGTTAATGCTGTGGAGAATGACGGAAGAGTAACACACCTATTTTAGATCTGGAGTCAGAAAAGTGTCAATTAGGAGAGGCCAGAATGAAGTCAAAAGGAAAAAAAATCCACGTGACTATCTGGGAGGCAAGTGCTAGAGTCAGAGGGAAGAACGAATGAAAAAGCCCCAAGTAGAGGATGAACCTGGAGGGCAGAAAGCAAGTGGATTCAGGGCAGAAGGAGCCACGGAAGACAAGGAGAGAAGGGTGTTAAAGAAGGAGGCAGAAGCCAGTTCAGTCGAGCTTCTGTAGATGGTAATGAGGCAGCAGATTTTCTTGAGAGAGCATTGGAATGTCCTTGGAAGGTTTTGTGCAGCAAAGTCATCGGATGTGCTTTACTTTGAAAAAGATCAATTCAGGTGCTGTGGGTTTGGACTGTCAAAGAGCAAAAAGGGAAGCAGAGAGACATGTTGGGAAACTGTGTTTGGATTTGTCACTTCCAAACTTTTTGGTTGTGCAGCCTATTCATAAAATGTTTTAGATCTTGCACCTCCCACTCTGTATGATATAAGTGATTACATATGCTAATATGTATTAGGTTAACATGTATAATATATAATATTAGGACACATGTGGCTTTCTGGATCCTTGAGTAAGAACTTTTGACTGAATCCAGATTTTACAGAACAAATCGTTTGTTCTGTGAAGCTTGGATTTGATTGGGGGGCCACACTTGGGGATCTGGAGGCCACATGTGGGCTTGAGGCAGCAGGTTCCCCACCCCTATATTAGACATTAGTCATTAGTTCCCATAGAGCCCATGAACTAATATTAATATATTGGGTACATTACAAAGTATTTTTTATGTGCCAAAAGTCCTAATATACTATAAAGTATTTAAATAACAAAATATTTAGAATAAAATTTCTAAAACTCTTTAAATATGTTTTATGTTATCAACAATATAGAATCATTTTGCTTTCACCAAAATATTATTTGATATTTCTATTATTACAACTTTAATTTTTAATTGTGCTAGTATTTAACATTTTTATTAGAGGTATATGATCAAATGCGCTCAATAATTTTGAAAAATTTTGTTTAGCATATAACTTCAAGAGTCATTTTACATTTATGTAGTTTAAAATAATTTTCTAATTATGATAGCTGAGCTTACCAGCTAATCTATCAAGGCAAATGTTCATTATTGTTGAAGCATTAATAGCACATTCATGCATATATAGTGCTATCATGCATAATAGTCTTAATAATTTTGGATTCTTTGTCCACTCTGTCACATTAGATCATCATTGTTTTTACCTCATCCTGTGGCTGACAGAAAGCTTGTCATCATAAGCAAGGTAAGTATGATCTGGTAAATTTCCTTCGTGTCACTCGTACATTCATTATTAAATTATTTTCAATCTCGGTTCTGCAGGAATTTTCTGAGAATATTTGCCAAAGTCAAGTAAAAGCTGGGTTTCAAAATTAGTTAATTCTCTTACCTGGTTCACTAAAATGCAGTGTGTGGAAACGCCCCAAAAGCTAACAGCCACATGAGGAGTGCAGGTGATGCTGCTGGCTTGGGCCACTTGCCATTCCCTCAGTCACCCCTCCCCTTCCTTACAGACCGAGCAAGGATATCGCTGCCCACCTAGTATCCTGTAGGAAACATTAATTTCTTTCTTTTATAATGGATAAAATTATATATAAATACAGGTTCTTGTGTCTTTTAAAGCACTTTATAGGGAACACAAATCCCACTTTGAACATCATGAATCTATTAACTATGTGAGAGATGATGGCGTCTTGGATTAGGTTGCTAGCAGCTAAAGTGAAATGAGACCACGTGTTACTTTTGGAGGCAAATGGTGTTAGAGACAACAATCTGTGCACTAACTGTACTTATCCCCGTTGGATTGTCAGAGCTTTGAGAACTTTACACTTGAGAGATTTAAAAAATATATTAATTCTTCAAGAAGAAAGTACCTTGAGTTAATATCAATGTTTCAAATACATATTTTATATTTCAATATTACTTAACTTTTTTTGCAATTATACCTCTTTTCTCTTACATTGAAAAATTATGGCTTCTAAAAAGAAGCAGTCTAATTACTTATTTGCATTATTCTCGCTTTCCCTTCCCACTAATAATATTATGAACAGACTACTAAATAAAATGAAATAATTCTTTGCAACTCTGTCTTTACATATTTCCCACCATGGATGTATACTCAGATTACTGTATTTTGATGTTATTTGAAATATTTTTGTCCCTTCATTCTGTTCCTTTTTTAACACTTAAAGTAATAATTTACATTACTTTCTAATTCACAACTCTACTCTTTTGTAGTAAATACAAATATTGTTATAAATGCCCGGATGTGTATGTGTATGATACTTTGTTATAGCAGCCCAAATGGACATAGACAATAGTATTCCTCTATAGGACATAGACATACTATTCCATACAACAGTACGTCCTCATAGACATAATGGACCTTTGATTTGTTTCCGGCCCTTTACTATTACAAATAATGTCATAATGATTAACATTGGACACATGTCACTTCATATTTTGCCAGTGTATCTCTGGAATGGAATTGTAAAAGAGGAATTATTGGGTCAAAGAGTAAATGCATATATAATTTTTCAGGATATTGACAGATTCTAGGGCTTGTAGAATTTTAACATACCATATAATGTTTAGAATAAAGTAGTTTATACCACTTTCCTGCATTTTCTATTTTCAGAAAAAAATCATTTTTGAGATAATAATTAATCTACATCATGCATTGAATCAAGTTCAATATATTATGTAGAAATTTACAGAACAAGTTCCTGTCTGCACTCAAGTTTAGTAAAACTCATGTGTCCCTTCATAAGCTGGCATATTCCCTTCAATTAATAGGCTAGTAAAGCAAGAGACATTACAGGACCTCACTTGCCCTTCATCAAGGGAGAGTATCAGAGGCCAAGAGATTCACCTAGGAAGGGTGCCACCTCTCCAGTTTGCTGAGATGGGACCAGTCACTCCTGCAGTGTGTAACCACAGCACAGGAGGAAGTCAGGGCTCCCTGGGACCACACTGTCCAGGTGACTGTCTTAGAAGGAACTGGGACAAAGTCAAGTGACAGCAAGAACACAGTCTGCTGTATCTGGGAAAGCTGACGTTTGCCTTGTCAGGGTGTGCTTGCTTCTTGTGAGGGTACAGGCCATAGTTCTGGCTGATGGGGAAGACTGAATGGGACCATCATTCACTACTCCCCATTTCTTCACCTTCAGAGGTGTGCAACAACAGCGGGAAGAAGAGATTTTGCTGGCACCAGTCAAGCCTAATCTGAGAAGCTAGAATTTGCAACGCACACTCCGGTGTGCACACATGTGCGCGTGCAGACACACGCGCGCGCACGCGTACGTCAATGAAGGGAACTCCACCTCTTCTGGACATGGATGGAACTTGCTAAAGGTGTGAGTGGGAAGCTGAGGCTGGGGATAGGAGGAAATGAAGTGAATAAGGGATGATTAGCAAAACAAAGAGAAGCTGATTGAGAGCCAGAGAGAGACACAGTTGGGCAGGAGACCCTCTTTGAAAAGGCTCAAGTCAGTGAGGTTGTTGTTTGGTGTGAGATAAAGTAAGGAGAAACTTAAATGAAGGTCCCAGATTCTGGTCCTTCTCAATGAAACTGGCCTGTGAGATCTCCCATCTCACTCGAAAGGATGGAGTCACCTCTCTAAAAGGCAGAGCCACCCTGGGAATCACCTTCCTTGGACTGAGATGGTGCTTCTCCGCCAGGAACACCTGCACCTCCACATGGCAAAGCATAAACTATTGGTGGTCAACTGCCGGGACTTTTTGATGTATTGTTCTTCTCTTCTCCCTCCACAGAAAATGTCTTTTATATTGACATCTCAAAATATTTTTTTGGAATTTAGAGGGAAAAGAAAGGAAGAAGGAAGGGAGGAAGTAGGGAAAGGAAAGAAGGAAAAAGAGAAAGAAAAATAGAAAAAGTTCATGTAATTCAGTGATGCAATAAAGATATAATCATTATTGCTTTGGAAAAGTGATTTATTTCTCTTCAAAATTGATTAACAGTAGATCTCATAGGCCAGTTCATCTAATTCTGAATCTATTTTAAAACTATTGGGAAAAAAAATGAAAAAAATTAGATATACTTCAAAAACCAAACAATTAATTATATTCTTTTATTGAAAGAAAAAATAATACAGTGGCATTCAAAAGCTACATTTGTTATGGTTCATAAGGACAGAGGTTTACACAGGTTTTACGTATGCACACATTCATGACATCATATCACAACATCAAAGGCACCTTTTCACAGCCACAGCATTAGGTAATGAATAAAACTTATCTAAATTAATCTGTTTTTTAAAAAAATATCTAAAATGATACAGTATATTGGATGATTATATAAATATGTGAGACATATTTAGATAGTTTAAAAACATTGTTTTTATATGTGTACCACAGTCATCTATAATTCTCAAAATATGGCACCAAAATTCTGTTTTTCAAATAACAAAACACAAACAAGATGCTATAATATGTAACCAAGCACCAGGTTAGCCCAACATTTAATTCTCCTAGAAACTAAGAGAGGCTGCTAATATGGGCAAAGTTAAGTAAGTATTTAAAAGAACCCCCGAAATAATTTAGGCCCTCAAATTTTTTCTTGTTTGCTTTCCTTTCATTAGCTGATTATTTTAGAGAAAATGAGGGAAACTGGATGATTTAGGTCAATGTTGCTCTGTTTGATGGACTCTTATGGCTTAGAGAAGAAAGTTAACTGGGGAAGGTGTGAGGAATGAGTAGGCCCATTTTATGTGTATGTTGGAGTTTGGTGTATGATCTAGATCATAGAAGAGTTTCTATTGCTTTAAAATACGTTTGAAAATATTAATGTGGAAAAGAGCTCCAAAGTAAATTTTGTTTATACTAACATAATTTAAAAAATTCTTCAAAATAGATTATTACATACAACCAATTACATATCTCAATTGAAAATTTACTTAAGAATATTAATGACCTTTATTAGTTACAGATGGAAAATTCTAAACTTTTATGTCCATTTGTTAGTCTAGAAGGACTTTTAATGGAATAATAAAATATTAACATTAGCTCAATGATATGACCAAATAACATTGCCAAAGTATAGAGCAATAACTAAAGGTGAGGGGAAAATCCTTTTACATAGGAATTATTTATTATTTTAGTATATCTCCTTTTTGTCTTATGTCATGTGCTAAATAAAAATAAATTATTACTTCTAAAAGCGAGACACAGCTATAATTCTGTTCTCTTATTGTTATTCTAATTATATTTATGATGTAAACTAAATGAAAAAATATATTTTAGCAAGACCTGGTTCAGAAAAGGAAAAAAACACTAATAAGCACCTCATATCTGGAAAATCATGAAAAAACTATTATAATGCAGAAAAGTAAGTTACAGGATATATTAACTCTCTTTTACTTTTACAGATGTATTTCAATATACTCAAACATTTTTAAATGCTGTCAGATTTAGGGAATATCCAAGAATTCTAATATTGGACAATTTAACTTTTACTGCTTTGGGAATTTTTTACAACCACCGGAGGGCGCAATTGCCTGCAACATGGTTAGTGTAGGTATAATCTCAATGCCTTAAAAGAAAATTGATAGCTTCTAGAGAAATGTATTTACATTCTGTAACACCTTAATCATGTTGGACTGGTATACAAAAAAAAAAAAAACAAAAAAACCAGAGTTCACTGGCCTATTTTTGGTGAAGATTAATTTAACATAGGATTTTATTAATAATTCTGACTCAGGAATGAAATGGAAGACATTTTTAACAATGAATAAAAGAAGCATTACTAAAACCATTAACACTAACCATTTATTTAGCACCATATATTTAGCACCAGAATAGATATTGATAGTTCACCATTATAAAAAACTTCTAAGAAACTTTAAAATTATACCAAGGATATGTGGTAATTGTAACATATTTTCAGCACCATTAACCAATGAATTATTAAACCTTCTAAGTTGCTCATTGACCTCTCATAAATTCCAAGTTAGACCATGACATAATTTTAAAAAATTATTTTGTATGTGTTTGAATGATTACATGTGACTATGTGTGTCTTCACCCACACATATAATGGCAATGTAAAATAAAACTTAGAAAAGATAATGTTAGACATCAAAACAACTGTGACCTTATTCTCCCTAAACACTTTGGTTGGTAAAGGCTTTCATCTGTGATAAGATTTGCATCCTATTTCAGAACAGAGGGTATGTGGTTACACAGGGGAGAACATACACCAAAGTCTAACCATTGCTTTTCCTTCATAAACACATTAAAATTACCTGTTTAGCTTGTCCATGTATTTAATAAGCAGCATATGAACACAAAACACTTAAATTGGCTTCAATAAATATTAGATTTACTTATGGAGATGTTATAAATTGATTTAACATGAACACGTATAAATGAGAAAAATGAGAAAAATATATGTTATTTCAATTCAAATATTCTGTGTAAATGGTATTGGTTGAACTTGCCCTAGTGTTTGGTCAATTATGTGCTAAAGTTGCCTGGAACTTTCAAATGCATGTTTCCATTAAGGTTTCAAATGAACATTACAGCGCTGCCCAATGAAATTTGTAGGGCAGCTCTTATAGGTCACAGAAGTAATAATGCTTAGACTACCAAACAGAAGCAAAAATGATAATACTAATAATGGTTTCTTCCATGTTTTTAAAGCAAACTTATCTATCATAACCAGAAACATTAAAGACTGTGCCTACACAACTCACAGACAGTTCTATAAAGAAATCTGTCAGTTTAATACTAAAATCGTAAGTTTTTCAATCTTTTGATGACTAATGGAAGCTATAAAACATATTCTGTGACAATTAAAAAACTTTTTCTACTGAATAAGGGGTGATATAAAAAGTCTACACCACAGAGAGAATCAATGCTGTAGAATATGTATGCCAATTAATATTTCTTTTGAATGACACCTTTCCAAATAAAAACCTCAATTCTGACTATTTAAAGCTGCTCTTATGAAATAGTTTATACCCAGACCCTTTCTGCCTCTGGGAATTACAGTGAGAAATAACTTTCCTAGCACCATTGTTGCATGCTGTGAAAAATATGACACAATGTGTTGATACTAGCAAATTTTCATTTGCTTTAGCCTGGAAATAAAATATTTCTCATGGCCACTTTATATTACTAACTTTAAAAAGTAGAGATAGAATAACAAATATACCCTTTATATGTTCAGCTGAGTTGTTAAATTATAAATAAACTTATAGTTCTAGCTGTGGTTTAGAAAGAACAGTTATGCAAGTGTGTAGACCCTAGTCTTAATCTGAGATATGTGATGATTTATCTGGATTTTTGATACAATCAAGACTTTATATTTAAGACATTTTTGTCTTAATAAAGAATGGAGAGGTGGGATTTCTTTCAATTGTTGCAATTCTAGACTTTTTTTTGGCTAATTCTAAAACTCCATTCACATAAGCATTTATTAAATGCTATTATGTTACAGCCACTATATAAGAGGCTGGGGAAAATGCAAAGAATTACACAGAGTTCCTGCCAAAAAGGGGCTCATGAAAAATTTAATTTTATCTAAAATAAAATTCCATAATATAATTGATAATTTTAATATTCATAATTTTTTATTAATATGATAAATTTACCTTCATAAGAAACTCTGTAAAATATGTAACAAATATCATTATTCTTCTTTAGAATGGAGAAATCAAGCCACACAAGCAAGCTAGCAACAGAACTGGAACTGACAATGGTCATCATCTTTCTAAGAGTACTTACTACTTTTTCTCTTGAACTGACATAGTAAATTTGAGGATGGAAACACTTTTTAGATAAATCAAGCAAACATCACAGTAATGAGCCTAGATATGTTAGATAAAAGTTGAAATGAGGCCTAAATAATATAATTACTTCTGTTCCCTATTTTATTCTTCAGAAATTTTTCATTTTCAATAGGGTCTACAAAGGCAGAGTAGTGTGATATGAAAGCATTTGGTCCTTACAGTCAATTTGTAAAAGTAATCAAGCCAGTTGTTTGTCATCAAGTAGACCCAGATGGTCAATTCTTCTCCCAGTTAAGTGGATTTAGTTAACTGTCTGTCATCTTTCAAAGCATCTACTCCAAGAAACTACAAATGTATGTGGAATTTTAAACAAGCAGCTTCCTTCTGTTATCTGCACTCTGGAACTAACCACATTTACTTGTTCTGTAGTTCTATGGGAGTATAACCTCACCTGAATAAAACACACACACACACACACACACACATATTTGAAATGTAATGTGTTAAGTGACTTGTCGTATTTTCCTCTCTGAAAGAGATTTCCTGATAAGGAAATGTTGCATTTCCAAATCACATGAGTGACATTTTCTTAGAGACTTTGATTTGATTTCCATAATCAAACTCAACAAAGAACTGAAAATTTTTCTTCTACAGAAACATAGAACTTGGTAGTCCTTAGAAAAGCGTCTGAAGAGGGCTACTTGAACAAAATCCTATCTCTATGCGGTGTGCGTGGAGAATCTTTAATATGATACTTAATGACTCAACATGATAAGTAGATTGATTCTCTGCAAATAATGACAGGCAAAACAATGAAGAGCTGGAGGTGTCCTCAGCACCCCCCACCTCTCTGCAGTCCTTATCTCCTGCTGACAGGCCTCCAGATGTAGTAGGCCCTCCAAATAGGTCCTTCTGAAGATCCCCACCTGGTCTTTTTTGTGCAATTAACCCTATTTCTGTGACTTTTCATACCTGTCCCCCAATTTTTTTTCTCTTAGTCATCATCAGTTTTCAGAGCATCTTGCCTTCTGTGACTTTCCAAAGTCACAGCCCCAGAAATCTCCAGGTATTTGTTAATCCTTCCCTTCCTTTTCTCGTTCCAAGTACTATAGCTAAATCTTCATGAGACTCAGAAGGCTTACATATTACACAGCTTGGCTTATTCCACCTATGGGTGAATACTGTTCTGCTCACTTACTCAAAACTACATGAAAATCAACTTTTAAAAAAACAATTTTACAGCAAAATCACTTGTCTGCATTATTTCCTGAATATTTTTGAGAGCTTCCTGAGGTCAGGAACCATATCTAATTATCTTTGCATTATCCAAATATAATTAGCAGAGTGCCTCGTGTGTAGTAAGCACTCAACACATGACTATGGAGTCAATAAAATGAGATTAAGGAAAATATTTGATTTGAAAATTTGTATAAGTTCAGCATATCCTTTGGTGGACACAAATAAGATAAAATATCTCCAGAATGAAATCCATGGCTGCTTAATTAAATTATTATTTCCAAATGTCACTAGGTGAGTGTTATTTTGCAAACTATCATTTTATAGGTATTACAGAAATGGGTGCTAAAGATGTCTGACCACTTCACATATATTTTAGAATAGTTAACTATTCTAAAGTGAGATGATCAGACAATTGACAATTGAATTATACTATTATCTATTCATTACATCAAATATGTTTGTGATTATGTGTGTATACGTACACACACACATACATATATGTGTGTGTGTATATATACACATACACATTATAGGTCAAATATAAAGATTTTATTCCTTAAGAACATAATAATATATTTCCTCTGGAATACAAGTTTTGGAATTGGATGCATCAACTATCTTATCACTACATATATAATATTTTAATTTAGGGTTAGACATAAGAAAATAGAAATGAATGTTTTGAATATCTCAAAGGATTAAACAAACATACTAGACAAACACTAATTTATACAAATGAATACTGAAAAGAAAACAAGATTATCATAAAATATGTATAATATGTGCAAAATTCAATATATATACATGCCTATGATTCCCAGAAATCATTCTATTTCCTGGAGTAAATGCTAAGCTTATTTAAACCAGTATAGGTAGTTTGACGTTACTCCTGGAAAACATAGATTATCAGTACAAGATCCCCCATAACTTGGAGGACAAGATGAACATGGTACTCCTACTTTATATGGTGCTTCTCCAATCCAATTGCCCCTGAAAGGGGAAAAAAAGACAACATTAGTACCACCCACTCATTTAAAAAATTCAGATTGCCCTTAAGCATACGTTCGTGTGAATTGACGTGCGATGACCTTTTATGAGAAGTTATTTTAGAAAGGCACTGAAAATTACATTTGCTTCTTATTTCAATAGTAACTTATTCTATATATCTTGTTTTTTAAATACTTTCTAAGTTAATATTATCTTCATTTACAGGTAAGAAGTGAGGACTCACAACACATAATGACATCGTGAGCCGTGGAATGGCAAGTTTGTTCCACTCATTTCTCTCCTCCTACAGCAGCTTTCTAGAGCACATAGTCAGGCCATCCTCCCTCTAACTTGCTCCCTTGAAACTCATGCTAATGCTCGTCTAAGGATAACAACACAAAACAAACAATAAAACCTTTAGTATTTTCTGGGTGGCTTAAGAATGATGAAATGAGTGAGAAGTTATCATATACACAAAAATTAACTTATAAATGTTCACAAGATTTGTTTCTAAAGTTATAAAATATTTTAGATTCCCAATCTTCATAAAATAAGGAGATATAGAAAACTTTGTATGTGGTATTATGGTATAAATTAATATACCATTATTCTCATAGTAAGAGAATAATGGCTCACAGGGACAATTAAAGATTATTCCAGAACCTTTTTTTATAAATAAATTTATAGCTACTAACTTTTTAGTTCATGATATTAGTTTTTTGGTACTGCTGGACACATTGAACTAAATTAGTTTGTGTTGTCAATATTTTTCTTTGACTGTACTGGTGGCCATCATCATAATAATAAACCAAATTCGCGGTTTAGGATAGTTAAAAACAGCCATGATGCCTTGCTGTTACTTAGCTCTATTAATTAAAAGGCGAAGGTAATAAATGTATTTTCAGTAGCTTGGGGACTGGAGTACCAAGCAATAGCAACATAGACAGCAATATGAAGGAAAGTGGTCAGGAGAAAATTTGGTCATCGGTGGTAAATAGGTTGAAGACAAGAGGTAAGAGGCTAAAATGTGAAGCAGGTGGTCCTCTTCTTTCAGATCTAAATAAAATTAGTGACTCATCAAGTGCATTTACAGGATAAAGAATATTGCTAAACCAAGTCAGTTAAAAATCCAGGCTTTTATCTATGTAGGAAAATTTACCTACAAAATGAAAAACTTGCTAATTAACTATTCATATTACAAAGTAACACAGGATTTTAAGGCTGCCCACCTCTATTTAATTTATTCTATACTCTGCCGTAAGGATAAGCTTCCTCAAGCATTTTGATGACATCACCTGCTTGCTCAGAAATGTTTAAGGGTACCCATTATATTCTGAGTGTAACTCACTCTTTTATCCTAATCCTGTAGCATTCTATACTTGTAATCTTATTTCCCTCTATATATTTACCCAAAGCTATCAAATATATGGACCTAGCCTATGCTATCTTAATTTTAAATTTTTTGTATTTATTTTACACAACTTTTTGAAATTATGGGGCACATGTTTTTTTATAACAGGAACTTAGACTTTTATTATGTGTAAAATTAGTACATATTATATTATATTTTAACTTTTACATAAATCACAGATTTTATTGAATAGAGAATAATTATATTCAACAGTAAATCCATTGTTTTATTTTTGTCCTACTCTATCTAATTAAATTTTCTCTTTCTTTTCTCTCTTCACTTTCTCTCTCCCTCTTTATTTTCCACTGAAAAAGACTGAGATAATTTCATACTAGCATTGGAAGAATTATATTCAGCTACCAGTCAGAATCTTAAAACTTTCTTCATTACTCAGGTTCCAGAAAAACCGTTCTTTCTTACAACTGAAATACAGTATGCTAATGCAATATCTTAATCTCTTGGACCTATGAACTGATAATATGTCTCATCAATAATAGAAAATTCTAACCATTGGCTGAAAATAGAATAGTTACATGAATAAAACAAAAATTTCTTTGATCATTTGGGTACTACTTGGCTTATATGTCAGGGGGAAAGGATAAAGGCTTAATAGGAAAATACAAAGTGTGAAACTAAAATTATCAAACAATTGCACAGTTTTAATGCTTTTTAAATAATGCTGACATGGTCTACCTTCTAAACCTTCCCATTCTAATAGTTATGAAGAGGAGATCATAGGGGAAATCACTATTTTTCTAACTTTGTAAAAACACTGCCACTGGCATACTACCATATAAATGAGTAATGCAGTTATTTGTGAAACATTTTCGCATTCCCTCCCCATGCTGGAATAGCTGGAGAAAAACTTTGTTTGGGACTTACTTTGGAAGACACCAAGAGTGTCATAAATCGTTTGCACATTTTAGTATTTATTCCAAATGGGAATGGAATCGTGTACAAATATTGGAACATTTTATCATCTAAAGAGTTATTGTTATCAAAAAGGCATGTTATCTAATGTTGGTAAGTGTTTATTTACCCTCCTATTATAAAGAATGTTCATAAATATAGCCTTATTTTAAAATCTTTCATAAATTTGTATAATACATTTTATGTATGCCCTAGGATGAAATTATTTTTAAAATCTAAAACATAAGAGAAGGAAGCAGAAATTCATACTCAATGGTTTGCTTTTCTAGTGAAAATTATAAGCCAACATTCTAGTGCTGATACATGAGAATATTGTGTTGTTGATAAATTCCCTGGAAGATTCCTTCTCAATGCCTTTTATATAGCTATTAAAAGACTATAAAGAACAGTGTTTATTTTACCATTACTGTGACTAAAAAAGATGGCAAGGAGTATTTAGTGAGTCCCAGTGTCTCAAATTGTTTTGCCTACAATTTTAGTCTAGAATCCTTGTCCTTGTGAAAAGAAAACTTTCAGCTAATCAGTTTTCAGGAATATTGGAATGATGGTGGATTTGAGGATTAGAGGCCATTATAGCTAAGTCTTACTCATATTTTTTACCTGTCAAAAATGCCTATCAACCTGGAGAATTTAACATCATTAAAGTACACAGGAAATAGAACCCAACCTGGCACTTACTTTGGGGCATAGTTGCATACCAAGTAAACTGCACGCCGCCACACGGATCCCCACACGTTCATGTTTTGGCAAGTGTGAATTGCACATCCTATCCGATTGGAAGTGGCCCAAACCATCTGTGAAAATAAACCAATATATTGAAGTCAGAGCTGAGACAATGCATGTCCACCAAAACAATAAGAGCAAATTTTAAAAGACTGAATCAAAAATTAACAAGGAAATTATAATAACCTGTGTATAATGTGTGCACATGGGACCAAAACATCTCATAGGACATCTGGGGTTGCAATCTTGGGGATATGGAAAAGCATAATCTTTTACTTCATCATACCATGGCTTGACCAACTGGAGAATAGAGCGATATCTAGATATCAAGAAAAAAACACAAAAGAACTTTAGAGTAGAGCAGCAGTAATATATAGTGGACTCACGTTAAATTGTAAATTAATTTGTTCTTTTTGCAGATTATTTGTGATTATTCAAGAGCATATGCACTCCTCACAATTACCATCACCACCTAGTAGAGTCCTGTAATCCTCCAAGCAGGATTAAGCAAGAAAATCGCCAGGAGTAGACCAAGTGATTCTGCTTTTGTCTATGTACATGTCTGTTCAATTTCAAAACAAAAAAAATGCAAATATATCACGAATCATCGGTATCTTATTTAATCCATGTCAAAAATTTCCTCCATCAGAATTTTATAAGCAATCCAGAATCAGATACATAACAGTAGTCACAATACTAAAACTCAGTGCATTTTTTTCCTTAAGTATGAATCAGCTTAATTTTAATAATAGCACTCCTGATTGTCCTTCCCTATAAGGAAGAGAATGGTCTTTGGAATGTTGGATAATGACTTTCCACAGTGATAGAACAATTATCGTATCAATGGGAATAGCTTTTCCCATAATTGCACACACCTGCATGCCCCTGTGTGTGTTTGTACCTATATGTAAATGCATACACTTTGTAATTAATTTACATATTTATACACAGGTGTATGCAATGATGGGCAGTTGCATACACACACATACATACACACACACAAATAGTTTCTGACACAGGCATGGGACATTTTCCTGAGGTAGAGAAGACAGGATCCAGCACATGCTCAATTGTTTCTAAAATTCTTCAAGGTCAGTGAAAAATCCAGGCTAAGGGAGGGCGTTCCAAGAGTGAAAAGGGAAATTGGTCTTATTAGGCCCTTTTAACTAATTGAATAATTCTTGAAGACATCTAAAATACTCATAGATGAAGCATTAATCAGTACCTGACACATAGTGAGCACTCAATCAATATTTGCTGGCATTACTTGAAATTGGTGCCATTCCCTCTTGGAGTCCATAATTAATAAAGTCACGAGGATGAACTGCATCAGTGAAACTACTTCCTACCTTCCAGTTCGTACAGATAGATTTTGGCCCAAAAATCTCAGTAAGTAAGAAGGTCCGTGGTCCCAAATGCAAGTAGCCGCCCAAGCCTCTGCAGATTTTGCAAGATTTTCATCCCAAACCTGTAGGGGTAAAAACCTTCAGCTTTACTGGGTTTGCTAGTAACAAACAAAACATAAGAGGAAAAAATAGTGGCACTATTTCCTAGAGTTCCTTCAATTCTGGTGCCTGAGACTATTTTAACTAAAAGAAAAACATATTCAGAACACTGTACTCAAAGTTCTTTAATGCAATATGGTTATACTAAAAAACAATTATTTACACTGTCATCTGAATCCAGAATCCAGATATCAGTTTTTGTAAAGAATAGGTTATCAAAAATACTATAACTAGTTATAACTTGGAAACATCTTGTACTGATCACTGAAATTTGAATACAACAAAGTCAGTTGGTGATCCTAGAGGTCATTTCCACAGCAACAAGAAGACATACTATTATATATATTTTTAAAATGATCAAATTCATTCAAATTGATTTACCAAAATTAACAATGTGTAATATTATATTGCAATGTGTAAAGGACAAATGGTTTTATTCTATAATAAATTCCATAGATCCTTCATATTTTGTATCGTTTGCATCTTTAATAGTAATAATATGAGAATTTACATTTAGTTGGTATGAACTGCAAGCAAACTATGATTAAAAATAACTTGACAATGCTATATAGGGTGCTATAAAAATATAGTACATTATGTGTTCAATTAAATACATTTAAAAAATAGTAACTGTTGTTCTTGAAAAAGGTAGCTAATTTTTTCATATGCATAATTCCCATATTTTGTAGTTATGTTGTTTGAGGCTGGAAGAACTTTTTTTTTTTTAAATCAAGTTCCTTTAACCCTCTCCTTCTACTCTTACAAAGTAAAGCCATTTTAATATCATTTAATTAATCTAATCAGTACCGCAAAATTTTCCGGCCAGTATTTCTGGCCAATCAGCAATGCAATAAAAAATGGAAAGCAGCCCAAAAATTACTTGAGACTATACCTCTAAATTTGTGAGATGACATTTCTTCTGAAGCCCACTGCAGGGACAACTCAGAAGGCCTTGTGCTCTTTTTTGCCTCTTTATCCCCAAACAGGACTCACACTCACTTTCTAGAGAGGGGGAAGGTCTGGCTTGAATAAGGAGTTCAAAAATATCGGAATTACATTGTATCCTCCAGTAAAGTTGAGATCCACATCTGTTATTTCTGTCTTTCTTCATTGGTTATAACTCTCAGGAAAAGATGGCTAAGTGAGTTATTCCCTTAATCTTTAGCAATATTTAAATTTATTAATATGATGGGATCTTTGAGGTTTTAAAATAATGTGCAATGATAACTTTATTTAATAACTATAGGAACTACATCAAGGGAGGTTCATTAATGGATAAAAATATAGTTTGATAAAAGAAATATGACCCAATGTTTGATAGATCAATGGAGTAACTATGGTTTACAATCACATATTATATATTTCTAAATAGTTATAAGGTAATGATTCAAATGTTTCTAGCAGAAAGAAAGAAAATTTAAAGTGTTAGGTATCCCAGCTACATTGATTGTGATCTTTACAAATTATGAGTGTATTAAATTATCACATGTACCCCCAAATATGCACATACATTATGTATCAATAAAAAAATTAAAAAATTAAGATATAAAAAATTACTATAGGAAATTTCAAAAAATATATAGACCCTGTAAAGACCTATGATCTTATTATTTTCTACCCAGAAGTTCTAAATTATAATGAATGTTGCCAGTGTAATCATGTGAAAAAATTTAACAACTTACAAAAGTTCATGGAATGAAGTTGTAAATTGAATTTGACTTGATTTATAAACTTCTGAATGCTCAATGGGCAATCTACCTGATGAATTTCTCTAGCATCTCTGAGAATACATCTGTGGTATTTATTTTAAATGATTTTAATATCATATCCTACAGGTTTATCAACAGAATAAAGAAGGGCACAGGTGTACACTTATTTCTATGGAATGTGTAGTAAATATGCAACATATTGTTATCTTTTGTTGGAAAAGCTAAACATCTGATACTTATTTAGCTTTCATTCAACCAGATTCAACATTCTATCTTTCCAGTTTTCATCCCTCTAAATAGAAAAGATATTTTCAGAGATAATTTGCTCATAAACACTTAAAATCTTGCCTCCTAAGAATGAGGCAAAAATTGAGAATATCATGCATAGATATGCAGAAAGATTTATAGAACCCACTAGAATTAGTTATCATGATTAAATTAGATAATTTATAAAATAAAAATGGATCCTAATGGTGTCAGACATGCACATGCTTGTAAGGTTGCCCTCTGCCCCATATGGTTTTCTTCCATCATTGTTATTAAGAACCATTTACTTGGTCAACTCATAAATTGATTGATTTGGCCTTGGACTAAAATATTTACCATGAGCTATTATTCTTGTAAATAAAGTTAGAGATAGCTTGAGCTAGTTAGAGTACCTTGTCTGTTAAGCATAAGAAGTTGAAACCGCATAGTCAGACTAAGACATGAGAGATACCCAGAATTTAAGCTAATGCCATTGAAATATCTGAAAGAGTTGTGATGCCAGGAGATAGAAAGAAGATGGAAACATGTAGGGTTTTCATCAAGTTCAGAGATCTTTAAAGCTTGAGCTGAAGAAATAGACAATCGAGTCAAAGAATGTTGCTGTATGGGCAAAGGTTGCTGACTTTCACAAACAGGAAGAAGAATTTGATGATATGAATCCAACCTAGATACGAGGTTGTCTTATAAGATGGTTCCTTAGGTTTTGGAATCTGCAACATAGTGGCAGCCAGAATCATGAAGCACACTGACATCTGAATCTTCCTTCTTAAATTCCAGCCAGTATCTCTGGCCAATAAGCAGTGCAATAAGAAATGGAAGGCAACCCCAAAATTACTTGAGAGTACACCTCTAAACTTGTGAGATGACATTTCTTTTTTTCCTTTAGGTAGGTAATATCTTTTAATTCCTTTTAATTTCTTTTAGTTTTTAATATAAAAATTAAGTGTAGAAATATTTTTAAAAAGATCAAATTTAAGGTTTAAAAAGATAGATTTTTTGGCTAAGGACTCTGCGCTTATTTGGTATTACTAATATTTGTAATGGTTAAGAGTATGTGGCCTATTACAGTAACACATTAGTCATATTTTCAATAAAAATATATATATTTGAGTAATTACTTGAATTCATGACTTCAAGTTGAAAATGATAAGAACATGTATTAAATTTTTAAAACAATATTGCAAAATTTAAAAGAACTTATGAGACAGTATTTCTTAGAATTACATGACTTATTTAAATATAAGGATATTATTATGAATAAATCAATTAAAATACTAAAAATGAAAACTGAATACATTAAAACTATAAATGCAGTCTATGAAATTTAATTTTTAAGTGGTAATAAACATTAAATAAATGTGATTGACAAAACTTCCTATATTTATGAAGAGAACAAAAAGATTCATAAATTGAATCTAAAATATTTAGGGAAGAAACAAGAATATTAATTTTGAATATTAAAGTGACCTTTGAAAAATCTATTCTGCATGTAGAAACCACCTTCAAAGTCATAAAATGCTAAAAATAAAAATATCACACCTTGAATTTTTGGAGACAGATTTACAAATTGGTTATTGTCATGGATGCTATGATAGCAATGGTATTGGAGAAAGTATGGCATGTCCAATAGACCCTTATTTTCCTGGATAATTATGTGGTTATTTCTCATATATTTGGATAGATTGTAAAGGCATTTTACACAGAGAAGTTTTTGGTTTTGTATATACTTCAGCTTGGTCTATTTCATCTTTTTTTCTTAATCAGATTGAGAAAAGAGCTTTACAGAAGTGAGAAACGGCCATTAAAAAAAATTAAGCGATGCTAAAATTGTTTCCCCTGGAGGCAGCCAAAGGCTTCAAAACACTTCCTGGGCATGGTTGTGGTTCTGTTTTAAAACTGGTAGGTTTATGCTCATTACATAGAAATGCTTGTGAAATGGCAAATAAAGGGAACAGGGATGAATATACAGGACCCCATGTTAAACCAGCCAGGAAGGCAGCACTGAGTGTTGGTTAGGCTGGATGGGGAAGAGAAAGAGAAAGGACTTTCATAGGAAAATGTTGGGATACTGATTGGATTAATTAAATGATATTAAAATGGTTCTACTTTGTAAGAGTAGAAGGAGAGGGTTAAAGGAACTTTATTTAAAAAAAAAAATTCCTCCACCCTCAAACAACGTAACTACAAAATATGAGACTACATTATATATACAAAAAATTTAAAATAAGATCCTAAGAATGTTTTAAGTGTTTGAAAGAAGATAATGAAGACTTTCCTTAGATAAGATGAGAACTATCTTTCATGTAGGTTTCTTTATCTATGAAGATATGATGTAAGGTACACTTTTTTTAGGTGCTCTAAACTGAATCATTGCCAAAATCATAAATATCTTAAAAACAAACACATTTTAAAAAGCCCTCTCTTTCACCCTTTTCCTATCCCAACTACTATGCCTTTCTTCTCCTTCCTTTTGCAAACAAATTCCTTGATAGAGGAAATTTCCAGCTTTTCTTCTCCATTCTCTCTTGAGCCCACCTCAGGCAGGTTTTCCACCCCATCCCCACTCTACCCAAAGTGCTCTCTCTGAGGTCACCAAAGGTCATTTCCTGGTCATCACCTTACTTGGTCCATCAACAGTTTCTGGGATTTCCAATCACTTGTTCCTCTTGGACATGCTTCTATCCCTTCATTCCATGACTCCATACTTGCCTTGTTTCTCTCTGGCTGCTGCATCTCCACCTCTTTGCTGATTCCTCCTCATCTTCCAAACACTCCCCACCCCCAACTTCCTTTTTTTTTTTTTTTCTTTTCTGTTTTATTTACATTTCCTGCCTCAGTAACCTCATCCAGTCTTATGGATTGAAATATCACTTACATGTTGATGTTGTTACTCCAAATTATATCTGTCAGCTGAATTCCAGACTAATTTATTCACCTGCCTACTTTAAACCTCACTTAACATATCCAAAATTAAGCTCCAGACATTTGCAACCTTACCGCATCCATCCAAATCAGCTGCTCCTGTAGTCTTCCTCCTATCAGTGAATGAAAATGCCCTTCCTCTGGTTCAGGGGTTAGCTATTTATGACAAGTGGGCCATATCTGTCCCATTGCCTGTGACCTATTGTTTACAGCTGTTTCCCTGCTGCAAAAGCAGAGTTAAGTAGTTGCAACATAGACCATAGGCCTGAAAGGCTGAACATATTTACTGTCTGTCTGGTCCTTTACAGAAAAAAATTTACCAACTGCTTTTCTTTTTGCTCAGGCCAAAATTCTAGTAGAGTTCTCTTTACCCTTTTTTTCATAATCCATATCTGCTCAGTCAGATCTTGTTGACCTTACCTTCAAAATACAGTATATCCAGAAGATATCCACTGATCACTACCACTATTGCCAACACCTTGACCAATGCCACCCTCATTTGTTATCTGGATTATTGAAAAAGGCTCTTAAATGAGGGAATGGTCAATATAACCTTACTGTATAAATGAATGAAGGAATAGATAAAATAAAAGTAGTCACAATTTCTTAAAAATACATTGTTGAGCAGGGAATCAAGGAAAGAAATTTCTAATGCTTTGACTCTATGTGGGGTTAAATGTGCACTGGAAAAATGTCCCATGCTTTGGAACAGCAAAATTCTATATAACATAATCAAACTCAAAGATTGGCTTGGGAGGATGGTCTGGAAATGAAAATGAGAAAAGCAGTATAGGGTATAAGATGACACGTGGCAACTATGGCTTGACTTCTGGACAGTTATATTAAAAAGAAGGAGAGAGACTCAGAAACCAGCAGAAGTCACCCTACCTGAAGAGCTTACCCCTCTCCAACCTATTGCTGACAGGTAGAAAGTGGGCCCTAGACCTTACCATTCCTGGGGATAATCTAGAAACCCTAATTATGCGTGAAATCTATCAACTTTCACATTTTGCAAAATAATTTTTACACATGGGAAACTCTGTACTTCAACACTATGCACAGCAAACTAAACATGCCTGCTGAGAGTTATGACCCTCTGCTGTAAATTGTCACAGTTATGCTTACACTGATGGGCTTTCTTCCCTCTTAATATCCGCAGGTGGTGGCAGGAAGGAATGACTATGGAATTACCTTTGCCCCAAACTCCCTTACAAACGAATTTACCGAATAGTGACTGCTGCTTTGCCCTTAACAACTAAAAATGCAAGAAATGCAAATTTCCAGATTAAACAATATAACCCTAGACAATTCATTCATTTAGGTAGCTAGTAAATGAATTATTTATGGAAAGGCGCTGGGTGCTTTGAATTAAACAGCAGGACTGACATGACTCTACCTTAAAGTTTCAGGGAGAGACAGACAATAAATGCTACCAAACAAATAAGTGAATAATTGCAAATTATTTTACATTATACAAGTACCTTATTTTATATACAGGTGCATATATAATGTATATAATGCATGATATAAAGAAGCTCCAAAGAGTCATGTGCTACTTAAAATTTTGCTTCTTTTGAAGTTTTCTTAGTCAATCAAGCACATTCCCAGTGAGGGTCATTCCATGTTGTAGATATCTGTAGCTTTCCCCTAGGGCCCACATAGTTTCTAAAGGGAGGAGCTGAATGAATTGTCCAGTGAAAATAAGTGATAATATGGAAGTTATCCCTGTAATAACTCTTTTTTTGTTTGTTTTAACCTATTCTTTCAGTATACAGTCTCTTGACAAATGCATTGATATTTGAGCTACATAATATTTTCCTCAACTCAGTTTTGGGACCTGAACCATGACTTTAAAGTATATTTTAGAGTTCTTTTCAGGGAAATAACTCCGGAATCTCCTAAGGAACTTTTGAGAAGGCAGGTGTCTAGCCTAATCCTGGATCTGTGAAATCAAATTTGCAGGGTTGGAGACTTTGCATGTGGACTTGGCAAAGTGGTTCTGTGCACAGGGGAATTCTAAATGGCTTTATTAATGGGGATATCAGATGCAACATGTGGGAGAAATATTTAGGTAACTTCCTGAAAAACCAAATCTTCAAAAAGAAAAAAAAAATTTGTTTAAAGTAAAGCAATCCTTTCCATGACTACCACATCAAATCTGCATTTAAAATATATCCATAATACCTACAAGCAACTTAGTTTCCAAGAACGTAAATCATCAGGAGAATATGCCTGCTGAATCTGCCCAGATAATTTTAGGCTGTGTCCACAGATGGAGAGTAATTGGAGAGTAATTTGCTGCACTGGTCAGGTGACACAAATTCCAGGCAATCTTGCTGTCAGAGGAATACACACATATTGGAACCCAACCAGGGAGGACAACCCGTGAGAGGCATTCTTTGCTCAGAGCCACCCAGCTTCCAGTTCCCAAGATGATCTAATTGGCGCTGTTCATGTGCGCCTGCGTGGAGTGAGGGCTGGGCGGGGAGGCCCTTGATGTTCCATTTTCTAACCACACAATTTGAAGAAATCAAAAAATCATGTATCTTTGGGCAGCCTCCCCTGATAGCCTGAGTTGGCAACACTCTGGATGGGAGAGATGATACGTGTAGGTGTTTAGCACAACCAGCTGGAGGCTGAGAGAGGGCTTATTGACTGGGAGTCAAAGGTTGATGACATAGATAGACGTTTTCTTCCCTCTTACTATCCATTCTAGGACTTGACCCTCTATCTTAGTGCAGAGGTTTTATGTGTATGGTTTCCAAGGGTAGAAAGAGCACAGGGAGAAAGATTTGATTAATTCAGTGTTGTCCTCAGATGAAATGCACGTAGAGAAATTCTCCATCCACAGGCTCAAGGACAGCAGAGAGGAACACATGAAGGGGAGCACATAATGTACCGTCCTTTAAAACATGGGCTTGTTGTCAGAACCGCATTCTTATCACTTTGATTTACTTGCTCTGTGACCTTGGGGAAATTATTTATGCCCTCCAAACTTCAGATTCCCTGTCTCTAAAGGAGGAAAATCATCCCCATGTTCTAAGACTTGCGAGAGATAGGGGAAACAGCGACTCATGAGCAGTTAGCACGGCCCTAGCAAGGAAAGGGGGTGCTTAATGACAACTATTATTATTGTCAGGGATTTGGGGATGTGGTGGAGTCAGTGAACTAGAAGGTTGCCTAAAATGGGAAGCAGTGAGGTGCATTTTTGATCACATTATCTGCCTGCCTGAATTTAAGAGACATCAAGCGTTAACCTCAACTAAGCCAGCAATCAGATAAAGTGAAAACGGATAAAGCCTGAAGCAACTAAATAGTCAGAAATAGAATTGTGAGGAGAAAATAAGGAGCTTATTTACAGACAGGGGAAGCTGAAAATCAGAGATTTTAGAAGTTTTCAAACTTATTCATTCCCCTCCTTAGAACCCTCTTTAATATATGTTTTATCTTTAAATTTTAAGACCATTCATTGATGGATTCCGGCAATAGTCCCCCTTTTCAAGGAAATATAATACCCACCAGCTATCATTTAATATTGGAATTGTGAGCCGGGAAGACATTCTCATGTGTGGTTAATTTTTCTTCACCAACTCAAAGTAACAATGTTCTAAGAACTGATTTCTAGATTGCTGAGCTATCCTGTGATACACATGCAAGCCCATATCTTGCCATTGCCCACTTGGTCAGAAGAATTCAAATGCCTTTCCGCCTACCTACTGCCTGCTGAAAACATGATCTCCCTGGAATGCAGAGACAGATTTGGTAGAATGTTCATATTTAACTAAATTATTAAATGTGAATTTGATGCACTTTGTAGTAGGAAAAAAGAGTGTGCCCTTAAGTAACATTTTTGGACTGTTTCAATTTGGAGTATGTGGTGTGAAATTTTAAGAGGTTTCATGAAAAGTTCAGTCTAAAAACAACACAACTTGTTGGACATTTTCCCATATTCATGTAAAAAAAAAAAAAAAGAAATGCTTTGGTACCTGACCTCAGCTGCTATGGATAACATAAACTAGAAGCATTCAAATCTCATCCCTCCAAACCTCAGAGCAAGATGTATTTTATGCCACATATTTTTCTTGATCATTTAAAAACTGTTATTTTTTTTATCTTCCTTGCTCCCTCCCACACAATCCTTCAGAAAGTCTCATAGACAAGCAAACATGTCAAGTTCATAACTACCTAATGGCCATTTGCTGGTTATTAAATGTTTTTCAGATATACTAAATCCATGACAGCATACAAGCCAGACTAGTCAACTTCTATTCTGATGTCCTTTGACTGGTTTCCAAGAACACCTTATCCTGAGTGTGTCAGGAGGACTACGTAGGCCTGGTACTACTTAGGGTTCTGAAACAAATTTTGGATTAGTGATGGCTATGTCTCAGCACCTACTCTCCATCCACCCCCCCAAAAAGTTACATTTTCTTGCAAAAATTCTTGAGTAGATTTCCAGACATAAAATCATCCATCCATGCTGTCTCTATGACACTAGCCTACCTCTTTTATGCCAAGTGGTCCATTTTAAGTACCAAAGGATATTCTCATCCAAAATTATTTGCAGTAGAAGAATGTTCTCTCCCACACTCTAGCTACTCTTTTCAACATGCATAGGTATGTGCCTGGGTAATAAACCTTCAGCCTCTTAAAGGCTTCCTGAATTCTGCTCTTTATTTTGGGTTTTCTAACTCAGAGAAACTTAATTGTCCCTGCCAGAAATGCAGGCATCCTCCTTGACTTGACATCATATAAATCCTCATTCAACCTCAGCATATAAATCACTTACTCCTCCCACTGATTTGCACCTTAAATATTCACAGCTCTAATTCCCTTTGTCATATCCCTATTGCATTAAAATTAGCTGAGGTTTCAATTTTTTCCCACCCAGGCCATCCTAATGGCCTCTGGACTGCATCCTGCCTTTACCCTGCCTCCCCCTCTGACACCTGCCTCACCCTCTGGCCAGAAGGACCTTTCTGAAATGCGAATGTGATTACATAACTTCCCTGCTTAAAGTCTTCAATGACTTTCCTTGATCTTAGGATAACGTTCATGCAAGTTTCTGGGAGCTTTCTTCCACTTCATCAAATATCACTGTTTCTTTTATACCCTAAATCCAAACCACACAGAAGTTTCACCCATGCCTGAGTGTATGTACAATGTACCTTCTTAGAACACCCTCCTGTACCTACTATTCATTCCCATCTTCCTTACCTCCCTCCTGTATAACTTGTATTTATTTTTCATATTTAACATTTAAAATCATTCCTTCTGGAAGCTTTCCCTGCCCTCCTACCCCTAGTCCAAGTCTGGGCTAGGTCTTCCCATGTGATCCGAAAGCACCTGCATTTATTCTAGCTCAGCACTCAGCATGCTGCCTTGCCCACCGTTAACAGTGCTTCCCATTGAATCCCTCACCGCGGTGCCGGGCACGTGAACAAATATTGTAGAATGAGTGACTGGCTATTGAACAGCTCTTGCCCACCAGAGCACCACAGTCATACACTCTAACCAGAAAAAGTTAGAAGACCTCATTTGGTTGTTCCACAAATAGTTACTGAGTATTCTCTGTGGGGCAGATTTGATGCTAGGTTCTATAAATACCCAGCAGGAACAAAATAACAATATTTTTCTACACCGTGGCATGTAGTCAAGTATCAATTGCCACCAAACAGCAATGTTGAACACTAGGAAATATGGTCACCATATATGTGGCCTACCTGTGATTCACGGCACTTCTACCCGCCACCTGATGGTGAGGTTTTGGGCCATACTGCATTAATGTTTTCACATTTGCACGTCTTAGAACAGGTATGGGAAATGGTAAGAAACAAAACGTTCTTACCTTCAGCTGGCCCCATATGTGGAGGGCTGAACAAAAAGGCAAGAACCTCCAAGGTCACTACCTTCTCCGTTCAAAGACAAGTCATCCCAAGCAGCACACGTGCCACCTGGAAGAAAATTCCTACAAAACGTGCCCAGCCTTCATTTGAAGCCAAGACACTGAGGAGGTTCTCAGTCCAGGAGAGCAGGAATGCAGAGTTCTGAACGTGCTGGAGAAATGCCCCCCGCTGTCAGCAACTCTGCTCAGCCCGCTGCTCACTGACAGCGGCGCCCAGGAGGCCTTCCAGCGCTCACGAAAGCATGCACTGAAGAGGTTTAGATTAGACACATCAAATTTCTCATGTTTATAACAAGAAAATTGAGTTATCCTTCCCAAATAAGAGGAAATGTGCCATGTGGGACAATATATGGCTGCATTAAAGTATGTATATACTTTAATATATATTAAATATAGTATGAGTATAAATGAGTATGTGGACACTCACTGTAAGTGTTTATCCAACTACTGAATAATAGAAAAACAAAACGTTTACATTATCCACATTCTCCGCCACATGAAGCCCAAATAAACAAAACCAGCTTTTTCTTTATTCCTAAGTCATAAATTATCACTCCAGGCAAGTGGTTTATTGGCACTTTCCAAGGGTGGATTCATCTGTTCTCCATTCACTCATTCAAGTCATGTTTTCTGTCACATTGCTAGCAGGGCCATGACTTGGTAGCCAGTATTTTTTTTTCTCTTTTCCAGAAAAGTGTACAAAGCCTTATTCCTTTAGCTCTGCAAATAATATTTGCAGCATTAAATACGTACATAAATAAAATAGGCTATTATGACCAATATAGCTATTTTTGTCTTCTTGAAATTGCATTACACACTGTCTTTCAGTTTTAAGGTGATCGGTTCATTCTCATCATTATCTGTACTGTCTGTGAAGACTGCTCTCTCACGCACACAGTTCAGTGCATTGCTCCTGCCGGTCACTGTGTGTAGGTGCAGCTGCACTTCCTCCTTCTGCCTGAAGGAGTGGCATTGCTGACTCAGTGGCCACCACCTCTCTGGCCACTTTCACTGCCAATATCAGCTCCAGCAACTGCCAGGGTCATCCTTCTAAAATGTACCTCTGACCCTCCCTAGATCCTTCACAGTCTCCCTAATTGCTTTTGTATTAAGGGATCCTCAATATTTTCCCAAATGCCTCAAGCATGTGGCTAAAGTATACTGGTTTTTTTCTCTCCCAGTGATTTTGTTCATGCATTGCTTTGCCTGCTGTAACAGCCAAGCCTGCCCTTCCTGAGCATAAAGCTCCTCCTCCAAAGAGCCTTTCATGGTTTGCCAACCAGAGATTATTGCTTCCTTCTCCGACTCCTTCATGGTATTTCTCTGTCCTTCTTTTATGACATCAGTCTTATACAGCAGAGTATTATACTGAATTATATGCTTAGTGGTTTTGTTTTTACTGTATTGTTTATACTTTAAAGACAAAGGGGTTTTTTGTTGTTATTTTGGATCTCTTTCTCTCGTGGAGGAATCTCAAAGTTTTTAAAATTAATTTATTCAATTGACTTGAATTCAGAGAACATCCTACAAATTTTACTCTATGTGTGGGTCTTGTAATTTCATTCTTTTGGAGATAATTCTTATTCTAAGAAACTTAGTGTGGTTTGTGGTTTAGAGTCGTGGTTTAAGCCATCTTTAGGAAGAATAAAAAACAGCTGGTATCCAAGGAACTCTGGAAATTAGTCAACAAATTAATTGTAGAACAGAAGCCAAGAGTGAAGAAGTTTCACTTGCATACTTTAAGTTCTGTCTATATTATTATTTCTGTGAAAAGATACTGTTTTAGGAAATTAAATATGTCAAATAATGTTTTGTTTTGTTTTCTTTTTACTAAAAGTATGGACAATGCATCCAAAGAAAATACTATAGAACCAAAATATGAACGCCAATACCCTAGTGTTCAAATTGCTTTTGCTTTATTTAGTCAAGTCTATACTATTTAATATAATCCAGTACTTAAGGAGGTTAAAATTAATCTGGAGGGATTTTTTTTTGTTTCAAGTGTGTGGGATAAAATATTGTTATAAATGATGAGAAAAACTTCTATGAAAATATTTATAATAATATCAAAATTGATGCTACTTATAACATAGAACAATTCACAAGGATTTCAACTAAATTCAACAAATAATGGTTGATCATCACCTATGTCCAAGAAATTCCCCATGAAAATAAGAGACTCAAAGACAAATAAACATAGACTTAGCATCCTGAAAGCTCAAATTTAGGAAGTTTGTAAGAAATGTACAAATAACCGTAAGTTAAGAGATGGGAGCAATATGACAGACATCAGGGCTGCCCTAGTTCAAAAGGAGGAGAAATCACACATGGTTGTGGGTATAACAAGCATTCTGATATCAAAAACTTGAATGATAGGATTATAAATAAAAGAATAGTTTATTCTTTTATTTATAGGAGGAGACTTTGGGGAGAGAGAAATCAGCATGGTCAAAGGCTCAGAGACTTGCAGATGAAAAGGATTAGAAATCAGGTTAGTGCCATGAGAAGAAGCCCTGAGCCAAAGGCCATCTTCATTGGTTCCCTTGGGTGACATCACTCACTGAGGAGGATAATTTGAAAATGTGGTTGGTGACTCAGAGCACAAATATTTGTGAGGTTGTCATAGTGAGGGGTGTCCTATAGTTTTGAGGTTCATAGAACAGGTTGGGAACAGTACTAGCTTTCAAATGCTCACAATCTAAATCAATGTTAAACAAGTTAAACTGCAGGCAAACTGCATCTGTATTTTTCACGTAGCCTAGAGAATTAAAGTCGCTGGCAAGTCCCTGCTCCAGCCCAAAGCCACCTGTTATATTGCACTTCCCTCCAAGTTCCTCTGGGTCTTCATGAGGGATCTTGATTAACTATTTCCAGTGGCCAAATTACTCAAAAAGTCCTTCTGAGTTATGATTTCACTAAAATGAGCACATTTTTCTCAATGAACTAATCAATTTTCTCCTGCCTCCAATCCTTTGTCCTGGGTCCTGCCTCTGCCTCTGTCCCCTAGCCTGTGGGTGTGGCTCTCTCCCTCACTTTCCTCCAGGCCTTTCCCAGGGAGCTCTTCTCAGACACCTAGCAAATATCAAAACATCACCACAGCCCTCTTCATGTTTCTTCATAATCTTTTCAACCTCTAACACCTGTGTAATGTATTTATTTGTCTGATTTATTGTCTGATTCCTCACCCAGGAGACCCAGGATGTCTATGTTAGTTGTGAATGTATTCACAGTGCTTAGAATAGTGCCTAATATATAGTAAATGCTCAATAAATCTTAAATGAATAAATACATGTGTGAATGATGTACATGCATGATATTTACGTGAGTATTTGAAACAGTCCCTATTTTACTTTATAGCACTTACTGTTCTGACTGCTCTTTCTCATTACTTTTACTGCATCAAGGAAGATTTATGAAGCACTTCCTATATAATCATCATTGTATCTAGTCCTTAGAAATCATATATACTGGTTCTGATGTTTAGGAAGAAAATAATGAGAAAGGAATAATAAATAGAGTATGAATACTATAGGATTTAGCTGGTACTTTAAGGGAAGAAACAAAGATACTCTGACATCTTTAGGGGTTTCCCCCAATGGGTCATTTGCTACATTTAGCAAATGAAAGAATGTTCTACAATAAAGCATGGGCTTTGGAATTGCACAGATCTAAATTCCAATTCCAGCTACACCACTTATTATCCATACCTCATACTCCCAGTCATTAACTTCTCTGGGTCTAAGTGATTTCATTTTTTAAATGAAGATCACAATCTTAACCTCACATGGAGAATGTGAACTATCAAATGAGATCATCTATGGAAACAATTAGTCAAGTCCTTGGCATGTAGGAGCAATTAAATAAATGCATGTGGAATGAATTAATTTTTGATAAGTGGGGAAAATATAACTAGAAAAATTTGGCTTTTTGTCAACCTATTTCTGCTGTGTTGTACCCACCTATACCTTTACTCATGGTGGTCCCTCTGTCTTCAATATAATAAAAAGAGTGAATTGCATTATTTATTGATTAATTACTATGTATACTGTTATTTTGCAGAGAAGGAAATTGGGCTTAGTTAGATACACTAAGTAACTTGCAAAAGCCCACGTGGTAAGCGGAAGAGTTAGAATTTGCACCCAGAGGAGCTTGCCTCCAAAGCTAGCCCAGCAGTCTTGGTCCTCATCTTAGTCTGCGGAGCAATGTGATGGCTGCAAAGTCCCTAAATTCGTGGTCAAGACATTATGATTATCTAAGCTTACATAGAACCTTATGCATGTTTCTTTCCTAACTTATAGTAATTTCTTAAACTTATTTGTTTCTCTTCTTTTCACATGCCTACATCACATCACCTTCTAGAACCATCTCTTCTATGTAACTCTTTCTATTTTTAGATCTTGAATGGGTTTTCACTGAACACGTTTCACAAGAGGTTCAAAGAAACCCATAAAAACTAATGTTTGTTGAACATGTATTTAGCTATGGGCTCTGGTCTGATTACTCCTCAATTGATGTATTCATCACGACAACTCTACATAATAGATACTATTTTTACCTTCATGTTAAGGATGATGAAAATGAAATGCAATAAGGTAATGAGTTCACACAGCTTATACTTCAGGACTAGGATTTGGACTCAAGCATTTAGATTCCAGAGCCCATATTCTTGATCATGAGATTATATTGGCCCTCATACACCAGGACAGATTTGGTCATTTATTTTTTCATAAATCTTATGAAAATACATTTTTATAGAGTCTAAATTGTACTTCTAAAGAAAAAAGAAAAAAATTATACTTCTATGAACTTTGAAGTGCAATTATTTGGCAAGTTTATTTTTCCTATGACACTGGCATCTGCAACTAGTCAAACTTAAAAATCTCATTTATATAAAATAGATTAATCTACAATCTCATAGAAATTCCAAATTTTAGTACAGCACCTATAAAATTGTTAGTGGTATCAGTCCGTTCCCCCTATTCCAATTTGGAAACACCATGTTGGTGATCTTCATTGCCTTAAACAGGCTCCAACCTGTGATCTTGTAAGATGCTGGATTTTAAATCTTAACCTTGCATAAACTCAAAACCAAAAATAAACTTTAACACGACTTTTTTCTTTCAATACCAACTCAATTTTTTTTTTTTTACTTTCTAAGTAAAATGATTTAAACATAGTCTATTTTTAAGAGAGAGCAAAGAATGTGTTCTCAGTAAGTTGGAACACTGTGCAAGTGCACTGGCTTCACTGTTATCTGAAGGACAAAGCATTAAATCACAAGGAGGGGAAAGCCAGCATGTTCTCTTAGAATACAAATAGATTAGCGTCAGGAAGAGCTTTGTCCAAGAAAGGGAAAAGACACCTACCCAGAGAATAAATCATGCACATGAAACCTATAATTTTAAGAAATATTTTCAAGAAATGTTTTAGCTGATGATTATGACTGCTAGATAAAGAAAGCACAGATTTAAAGTTCCAGTGAAATTTTTTTTTCAAAAAGTGGACCTTAAAAATTTTGGTCAAAGTACCCCACTTTTTATCTATGTTCCTTATATAAGACACGATTCACCAGTGGTTTTGGAGCTCACAGAAGAAAAGTCTATACAAGATTCTCTCTTTGTGTCCTCTGTTTCTTTCTCTGTGTCTATTTCTATCTATCTCTCTCCCTCTAATTCTATGACAGTACTTAACATTATTAGGCATATAAGAACCTTCCCTGAGTCGAAATGTGTAAGAAACCCATATCCCTGGACATATAAACACTCGTGGTCCCTTCAGGTTTCTCTAACATACAATTTAAAGCGCTCTCTCTCAGAACTCAAAGAAAAATATTTCTTCTTACCATATATTCCATGTTTGCAGCCGGTGGGAACACTTTGCCCCGAACTTGATTATGATAATCAAGGATAGCGATCATGTCATTCTGCGAAATGTAGCGCTTCCGCCTGGCTTTGGGGATATCCGCAGAATCTAGTTGCGCTTTCAGAGCTGCTTCAATATCAGTGAAATTATTGGTTGGCGGGGATGAGTCAGTGGAATTGAGTAAGACGACGGTGCTTGCTTCACAGAGAAGGGAGAACAGGAGCGCGCTGCTGACGGCAGAGATTGCTATCATTTTGAGGGGTGGAGAAGAAGAGGCCACCGAGTTTACTTTGCTTTAAAGCAGAAAGGTAGAGTTAGGGTCTATGAAGACAAAAAATAGGGCCAGAGGGTATGAATTTACAAAGTTATCATTTGGGAGCATTGCTTGATTTGACTTTCTCCAAAAATCCATACAAATGTTGAACTCAAGCTTAGGAGATAACCTATAGTATTCGTTTTGTTTGGTGTTACGAGGCAGACCCGTAAGAGGAACTTTCTATAACTAGAGAAAAATAAACAGCATGATCACTAACCCTAAAATGAATGTGAACCATTTGCCCCAAATGCCTGCACCACAAAATGCATTGCTGCATATTTATTTGCAGTGGGAAATCTTTAGGAACTGAAGTTCACCTGGACAGTGAAGAGGAAAAGATGCATTACAGGTAACAACAGAGAATGTACTGACAATGTCTCCCAGACATATAGGTACACCAAAGTGACAGAATACATACAAAAAAGTTATAGTAATCCAATCTCATTTCTTTTAAAAAAATTGTGAGCTACTTTAAAATCAATGCATGCAATATAAACTTGTTGAGCTAAATAGCTTACCTCTGCACAATGCCAAAATGAATATATTGTTCTTCCAAAAATGTAAAGTTCTTTGCTATGTTGTAGCATGAACTCTTGTAAGAGGAGTGTGTCTTATTACAAACTCTCAGAGAGCAAAACTCTGCAAGGTTTGAATGCTGCTGGCTACGGGAGTAGCTAACAGCTTTTATATGTCACAGTGTGCAACGTCCAGAAAGGGCAGTCTTTCTTAGGGTCTCTCTTAGCCAAAATCAAAGGGGAGGGGTTTGGGATAGAAAAAACAGCGATTGGGTGGCAACCTTTTTTATGTGGGTGGTGAGGAAATTGAGTCACACCCACAGCTTACAAAGTGCAAACCATAAAAGACAAACTCTCTTTTCTCTGGGCTTCCACCTTTTCTGAGTGGTTAATTTTTCTCATTTAATGCTTTCTAGTTCCTGGTTCCCATACAAAAAGAAAAAAGGGAAAAAAAATAGACCGTGGGTTCTTGAAAACACAGACGGCTTAGTAATAAGCAGTACATTTTTTTTTTTTGAGACAGTAAATGACATGGGAGCTAAAAAGAGCAAACTGATATTAAATCAAGAGATCAGCTCACACAGTTAATCTGGGTGGCCACAACTATGATTCAAGAGGGATGCCAGCCAACCAGCAGTAGCCAAACTATAGCGTATGATATTAGGATGATAGATGCTCAAGTGGTTGTACTCTGTCTCCATGGGGTTTATTTCTCTAATTTATCTATTTATCCCTCTCCTGTTTCACCTCCTCTCCTTTTTTTCCTTTCTCTATAGAGTGAGGTCAGCAAATTACTTGCTTTTTACCTGCTTTGTATAAGATGTGAATAAAGGAGCTGATGGCAAATGACAGCAGCCAAGATAACATCTGTTTCAGGTTTAGAAGCATATAGTTGAAATTTTAAGCAGAGAATAGCTCAGCCTCTCAGGAAGCATATTGGAGGGCACAGCAGAGAAGCCATGAAGAATTTAATAGCAGCTGCAGCTGCCAACAGTCAGATGTGTCTTATTAGGAGGATGTCGTTGGGCGAAATCAGTGTCAGGCAAAGCAAACGCCCAAGATTATGAATATTAAGTCCCCTTGTATTGAAAGGACCTTCAATGTGTGTATGCCATGTGTCATAATCTCATTAACAAAATGTGGATCCTTTACAGTCAGTAGCAGTAGGAATCCTGGAAAACCCACACTTTTCAGTTGAGAAAATTACTTAACATACACTGACTTTTCCAGTTTGCTAACTTGATTGTCTCCCACATGTTCAGCAGGAGAAGTACTATGTGAATTTACAGTCATCAAAAATGATGGTCATGTGGCCCACTGGACAAGGAGCCAAGTTTCCTAGGATGTATTCCCAGATGGGTCACCAGCAATATGTGTGGCCTGATGCACACTGTTTAACTCTTCACTGGTGCATCCAAAAATGGGAGAGAAAAGGTGCATGTTCTATGGTGAGACAGACTTCATCACATCGCTTTTAAGAGGACAAAAAGGTGTTTGAAACCAGAGTGCCACTGACATTCAAAATACAGCACCGAGACAACGACTTAGCAATAACATGTGTGAGAGTTCAGGTTCGATATATTTTAGTGAATACAAAACACCTAACTAAAGTGAAATCATTTGAGGAGAGATCTCAAGTTGCAATATTGGGAGCTTTGAACAAGGAATTAATTAACACAGTAAAACTGAAAAGGCGAAAGCAGGCAATATAAGCACAGGAGGGAAACAGGAATAGTATGACACATCAGAGCAACTGATGGAAAACATGATTGCTCACAGCTACAGATTTTTAACAACAGGAGCTGTCCAACTAAGGGTCCTTCCCCTTAAGAAAGTACTCATGGAAGCTTGAATGAATCTCAAAGGTGCTGTTTTAAGGATTTCTGAATCAAATAGGACCTTAGATGAGATACTCTCTGTGGGCCCTCCAGCCGTAAGATCCATAGACCGTTAGCAAAATTAGTGCCAGCAAAGATTAGCCTCTACTTTCTACATATCTCCGATAGATGCCCAGCATATAGGAAACTAAAGGACCGAAGAGCAGACATGAGCCTTTCTTTCTCCAGAGTGGCTGAGTTCTTGCTTAGAACATCAGAAAAATCAACCACTGTATTCAAGATTATACTCTTTGTCATGTACACAAAGAGATATTGTCCACCTCTTGGGGTCTAATTTAAAAGACTTCCATAGGGATAAAAATGTGATCCATGTCCCAGAAACTTGTCCAAGCCATAAATGGATTTCCTCTAAGTGGAGGAAGTAGAGGGATGGAGGAGGAGAAAGAGAAAGAAGGAATTTCTAAACAGAAGATCACCTCTTCGAGTCCAATTACATAAAGGCAGAGCAGATAGTTGCCTAATCCTGAGACCCTGAGGCAAGTCAATAATTTCAGATGTCTTTCAGCGCACATACATTACGGTGTGGAATTTTTGGACCATTAAAGAAACCCACAAGGCAATGGAATTATAAAAGAAATGACCTGTAGGAGGAGGGTTAAGAATTCTACTTCCAAACAGACATTATTGCCAGAAGTATTTTAAATGCTTTGGAAATAATTTTAATTCTAAAATACTTGCAAAATTAAGAGGCATCCATCCAAGTTGTCAGTAAGAGAACTATTAATGAACAACTAACAATGAGGTGGTTCTTTATGAGATCTCCCCATGAGAAAGACCGTTGACATGTTTTGAAATCTTTAGGAAACTGCTTGCCAACAGAGGCAGAAATGGAATGTGGTTGTATTACTGAAAAGAAATGCATGTACAATTGGTAGCATCTTGAAACCTGTGAGAAAATGGTTGTGATTTTAAAATTGAAATCAGATACATTATAAACTTTCCAGAATGGTACACCTACTTAAGCAAAGGTACTTTGGTGTGCGCAAGTGTATGTGTATGTGTATGTGTATGTATATGTATGCATGTGGCTATAGTCTAAATCCTTTCTAATCAAAAGGTGTTCCAGGGTCTGGTAGCATTGAAATCACCTGGGAACTTGTTGGAAATGCAGAATTTCTGGTCCCATTCCAAGACCCACTAAATTACAATCTTCATTTTATCAAGATCCTGGAATGATTCATATGCACATTAAAGTTAGAAAAGTACTTTCTAAATCACTTTGTTATTAGAGACACAGAGACACAACCTACTACACACATGCCCGTTGAATAAACTACTGTAGAAGTCCATCTATCTAGTAATATGGGGAGAATGAGGGACAATAGAGGTATACACAAGTGTCTTAGAAGAGGAAAACACAAGTCAATATCTATTTGATAAGGGGAAAAAGATGACTGGGAAAAGAACCTACATACAGCATCTTACAAAGAAGTGATTTAGTCATGGTCTGAGCCTTTGTAAGATTACAGCATAAACCCTACCTGTGAGTTAATGTATGTTAATTCATCACAAGGCTGTTGAAACAATGGAATGCAGTATATGTGAAAAGGCTTATGAAGTGTGGCATGCCATAAATAAAAACTATTATTTTATTTTTTCATTCCCAAGACAGAGGCCCAAATCATCCGTAGCTCCTAACTCTTTCTCAGCTTGTTTTATATATCCAATAACTCTGGAAAACATGTGGATTTTTATATCTGAAATGTTTTACCAGTCTGCCTTTTCTTTTATCATTATCATGGCTGCTTAAAGTTACTCAATTATAAGGAACGACGGTGATCCAGCACCTCTTATATTTTCCTGGCTAGAATTTGAGCCCATCCTCCCAAGTGAGGTGTCACAAGAATGGAAGAATAGGCTCCACACTTACTCGCCATCAAATTGGCACTGACTTATCAACACTAAGCTGCTCACATGGTAGTGATATTCTTTAGGGATTGGGGAGTTGTGGGTGGGTAAGCTCTGAACTAATGGACTTGGTGAGCATTGTAGGGGGGAAAAGGCATGCATCAAATCATGGTTTGGGTGTGGCAAAGTCATAACATGTAACCAAAATGTTTGTACCCCCATAATATCCTGAAATAAATAAATAAACAAAGTTGATCCCATTATCTTTTTCTAGGATTAGAACAATCATCTTCTAGCTGATATTTCTCACTTTATTGTTATCCACTATTCACATTGCCTTTTGGCTATCTTCCTAAAAACACAAACTGAATCATTTCACTCATCTGCATACAACTATATTTGCTCTTCCTTGTCCATAGGGCCAATTCAAGTGCCTTGACCTGCCTTACAAGGACCTTGAGAATATAAACCAATTTACCTTTTAAGTCTAATTGGTTGCCGCCATCCCTTTCTATTTCTCTATACCCACCACATCTTGTGCCCAACTACATTTAATCACTTCCGTTTTCCTATTAACTTCATTAAGAAGCCCATGTGTGTTTGCTCATTGAGTAGGTGGCAGCCTTCTTGCTTCTGATAATGTAATTATTAAGATAATTATGTATGTTTTTATTCAAAGCGTAGTAAATGGTCAGATGATGTTGTATTAGTTGTGTACTAATTCCCTTTAAAAAATTACTTTCTTGATAACAAGTCTCATATAGCACTGTAGAGTCATCAACATCTATAGATATTTCAGTGAGCCTTGTAAACATTTGTTTCACCAGTCTAGCCATGAATAATCCAAATTAATTAAGCATATATATGAAGTAATTCAAAGAAAGGTAGAAACCTTGCAAAAATGGTAAGGCATTTTGGTGTGAAGGGTATCAGATATTTTCATTTGTACTGTAGACAGTTCTATGTGTAATGTTGAATTTATTGGATTCAGAAAATGTACAGAATAAATGCAAAATATTTTTAAATGTTGAGTCCTCTGCTTAATATTATATATCATATAATGTTATATAATTATACATTCATATAATATCATATATTAATAATATATACTTATAATGCTAAATATCAAAATACTACATTTTTAAAATATTTGAGAAATTTTATAAAATATATGTAATATATATGTAATGCCATCTATTTGTATAATTTATTTTATTACCTAATATTGTGAAACCAAATTCAAGTATCTACATTTTAACTCACTATTATCTCTTCTTTTTATCTTTCTGACAAAAGTTAATTAGGAACTAAATATCACATAATAATATTTGTGTAATTACTCCAACTTCTAAGTGTTTATTTTTCATCAAGTAAAACAAACAAACAAAAAAACATGTTTAGTTTTTCTACACTGGAAAATTATACAAAATTAACAATTCTAAGTGTGACCAAACTTGAGATTCCTCATTGTATAACAGTTCTGAAAAACATGGTCCCAAGTAGCTTTTTAAGTCTCCAACGCAGCTTGATTCTAAAATAAACAGTTCATAATATGAAATAATAAAGGACAACTGTTCAATGGGATATTTAGTGTAAGAATAGAATAAAATTGTTTTACAGTTTTACATTCATACAAGGCCCCCAAAACTTACCATTCTATGCACTCTTTTTTGGAAAGTTGTTAAAGGATTTGCTGCAACAAAACAGAGGAGTAAACCAAGAAAGAGATAGATATGGAATCCAAGAAACAGATGCTACAACATGAGAATAAAAAATGAATAAGGAATTCCCATGATGATGGTGGAGGGAATAATCAGGGCAAAAGCTTTGAAGTATCCCAGAATGCAGTCAGTCTAGACTGGAACAGCAGCACAAAGAGCTCTACTATAGAGTGTTTCCAAGGGAAAAAAGTGAAATTGATAGGCACGAGGCACTCAGACCTATTCAGTATGGGAGGGAACTACACAAAACCACAAACCAATAATTGAGATTTATTGAGGGTCTTCTTGAAGGCTGGCTACCACAGGAATTTTTTGGAAAATAATTATTTTTTAAAAAATGAAGAAATGTGCATATTACTTGGAAATAAAAGAAAGTGATTGCTTCTGGAGAACAGAAATGTAAGTGGGAGTAAGCAACATGGGATTACTATGCTTTTTATTTTAACTTCGTAGAACTATTTGACTTAAAAAAATTCTATACATTTATAACTTGATTAACATAAAAAGTCATTAATAAAAATTAATTTGGTAAACAGCACATATTAAAATATGCTTACTGAGAAAATAAACAGATGACAGACTGGAGAGTTAGATAAAACTGAAGCCACATTTAAGTTTGCCTAGCATCTCTCTCATTGGGTTTGGTTATATTATAGAAGTTTCTCAGTGGCCGGAGCTTTCCTCTTATAGTTCAAAAGCCTTACTCCTAGAATATCCCTTCTATGTTTTAAATGGTTCTTGTTGTATTGCCTTTGAGTCTATGCTTTCATTCTCCAAGTCAATTGAGTAAATGAGGCCCTGAATTAACACGCATGTTGCTACTGCACAGTAGCAGTTGCCACTGTGGAATCATGGCCCTGGATAAAGAGAGAGTAGCCTTAACTCTTCAGTTTTCTACCCAATCCTTAGAACAGGCATATATTTTTCTCTAACTCTACTACACATCCTTCAGAAATGTTGGGTAATAAACTCAAGGCTCTTAAAAAGACCAAAGCATCCAGTGAATAGAGCAGATTCCCAAAGCTGAACTAGACTTCAATCTGGACTTCGTTGGCCCTGAAGAAGAACAAGCATGAAAGAAACTCTTGAAACAACTAGTGCATTTGTGTTGCTGTCAGCAAAATAGCCAGTTGGAGAGCTGTGTTATTCTACACTAAAAGAATTGTAGATCCATTGGGTTTTAATAGATCTGAAAACTATATAATTGAATTTATTATAATCATCTGGCTCCAGAAGGTATGCAAAATCACATTCATAGTGTGTGCATAAGAGATATGGTTACAGTGGAAAATTCTGGTATGAAATATTGGTTATATCTGCTAAAAACATAGGATTAACCAAAGGCACTTTAAAGGCAGATGATTGGAGTTGGGGTATGGTAGTTGGTGATATGATGGAGGGAAAAAGACTTAGAAATTTTGTGGTTACCCTACAGAAATGATAAGCCCTAAAGTTATACTGTAGCCTACATTTAGGATAAAGTTGATGCTGGAAAATAAGAAAAACACAATAGTGATACAAGAGTAGAATATTTATTTTCCACATGCCAAGAATATATCAAAATAAAACCCAATAGGCTGTCTATGTAGTGGCCAAATAGACTGAGAGATTTTAACGCACTTATTCCTGGCGTCCTTTCAGATTTTGCCTATAGTAGGCATTCAAAAGATGTTTGTTAAATTTGATAAATAAGCAAGCACTGTATCAGCATGGCCTTTTCCTAATCCAGGACCTGGGCACACAGCCAGAACAAACTTGAGCTGTCCAAAAGCCGTGCACACCAGAGTCGTCAATTCTCTCTAGTCCTTTCACTATGAAGAAGGTCTGGATAAAATTAGTGAGAAAGTCCCATTAGCTGTCAATCTAGGATTGTGTATCCACACATCCTTCAGATTTTGTCCCTGATCCATTTGTGTCCTTGCTGGTCATGATTTTAAATTATCGCTTGTTTTTTAATATTGTTCCTATTTATTTTTATATGTCACCCAAAATTCTTTAATGACATCAAATAATGATAAAAAAATAATAGTTGCTGTGACATATTGAGATTTCCTCTGCTAGGAACTCTTTTGAGATAAAATTTCATCCTCATAACAATGCATAGCTTTTGAGAAAGTTTCCATACATCTCTATTTTATACTAAAAATACTGAGGTTTAGTGAGATTATGCAGTTTACTCAAATCAAGTTCACAAAGCTAGAAAATGCTTAAGCTGAGACACAAGCCTGTATCTATCTGAGGGCAAAGCCTGGTCTCTTCTGTTATAGCATATCATTAATTTGAAACAAAGCGAGGTTTATATAAATAAATAATCAACTCTTAATGATCGATTTTCAATCATTTATTTAGCTCTAAAGTTAACAGCAATACTAATAATAATAGAAACAATATCAGTCTGTATTCTTAAGTACCTTATATGTTACTTGTGGAAAGAAGACATATATGGTGAATTATTAACAAATTATAGAAGAGAATTTGTAACAAAGTATGTTCACGTATTATATAGTACAAGAAAGTCATCTGGAAATTTTAAAGTGGAAAGAAATCTACAAATATTAAGTCAACTGGGGATTTCTTCACAGGAAATGAAATTTAAGCTGAATGTGAAGATGCTAAGAATCAAATCGATGAAGGTGAAGACAGCTTTCCACACAAAGGAAATATTAAAAATTAAGCACAGAGACAAAAATGAAAGATAACACTTTTGGGGACAAAGTGATTAGCCAAACCCAAGGAATAGGATTTTTTAAGTAGGTCAATAAATAATAAGGTTTCAATGTCTCAAAAGTTTAAAGCCTAGATGCTTGGGGAAAAAATATTTTTGAGCAAGAATTTGAGAAGAAATTCCCCTTGGAGAGGAAGCTTAATTTGCATGTGTGGAGTTTGACATGATATGCAATCGAAAATCTCGAGTTGTAGAGTTGGAGACATAGCCCTGGGAATTGGGTAATGGTCAGGATTTATTACACTGGGACAGATGAGGGCAGGACATAGAATATACTGAAGGTCAGGCTCTGTCCAGAAACCAATCAACACCAGAGCATTAGTGAATTTGTGAATAAGTGTGTGTATCTTAGTCCAGGAACGAAGCAGGTTTAAAATTTATGAAGTCTATGGGAGGAAGCCGTGGAAGTAAATATAGGGGGGAAAAACCCAAAATCTGAATATACAATCTTTCGTCCAAGGCCAAGTTATATGTTGCTAGCTCTAGATCGGGGGGGGGGGGGGAGGGGGGGTTGGGGGGGGTGGATAGAAGTGTGTGCATTTGGAAGTAAACAGAGAGCAAATCCCATGAAATTTAGTAGACTATGATCACAACAAAGAGCAGTAGACTCTCAAAAATAATTCTTAAAATACTACACATAAATATAGATAATCTTCAAAACAGAGAGGCTAGTAAAATCCTTGAAAGTATACTAGCCATCTAAGAAAGTGGTGGTAGAGAGGGAAATATGTAAGTCAGACAACAGTCCGTGGAAAATGAAAGGGGTTAGGAAGTAACAGGAAGAAAATCAAAGGATATAGATGAAGAAATGACTAAGAGAAGCAGGACAAGAAGGAACTATGCTGGCATTTTCATAAATATAATTATACACACTATGTTTCACCCCATTTTATCTGCATTTAAAGATTATACGAAAATAAGGAAATATAATAAACTACATAATATAACATGTTCGAAAATAAAGACCTTGATTATTTTGAAGATGTCATTGTTTTGGGCTGGTGTTCTGTGGATAAAGAATGACTAATGATGTGTGCTTTGAAGAATATTCAAGACTCTGCTTATCACCTAATCTCCCCACTATCTACTGTGATATTACCCCTGCCCTTTTACTGATGGAAATGCCCAAACTTACAGTTCCTCATGAGATAAGCAACAAATACAAGGCAAATGTGTACAAAAGGCCAATGTTAAAATGCATTTATGATACCTAAGAACAACTTTCCATCTTCTTTTCCTATTGATACACTGATATCATAAGTTCATTCCGCCTACATACACCTTGAAAGCCATAAATGATGCACCCCCAACCCCCACCAAAACCCAGCTTGTAATTGGCCTTAATTCTCCAATTCTTTTAGGATAGTGGTTCTCAAACTTCAGCATTTATCAAAATCACCTGGAGGGCTTGCTTGCATAAGATTACTGGTCCAGAGTTTCTGATTTAGTAAGACTGAAATGGGATCAAGAATTTTCTTTTTTAACTTACTCTCAGGTGTTGGTGACACCACTGTTCTGGGCATTATGAGAACAACTGGCTTAGAAGAATATTGTGGTTTTTTTATATAATTACAGTCATTGGTTAATTTCATACCTATCTCCTTCACCAAGTAGTACAGTAAGGAGAACACTGTGTCTTACTCATCCCAGAATCCCCTGCCACAGTCATAAGCATGGACCTAATGAATGAATGGATGAATGGAAGGATTTACCCTCATTTCTACCTCAAGACATTTTTTCTGTGTGTGTGCCTATCCTCTAATTTAGTTATTCCCCTCTCTCTCATTCTGAGAAGAAGACACACATTTTCTTCTTTTAAAAGTAAATCTTGAAACTTGCAACCTGATTTCCTGCATTTCTGGAAGGGATACAGTGAGGCATCTCACTTCCATAATGAAGCATATCACTTCCACAAGTATCCCTTCCTTTTCCAGGATTTTCAGTATTTTTTCTCTACTTTTTTTTTTTTACTTTTCTCTGACTCAAAATATGTACATGTTCTACTTATTTCAGAGCAGTTTTTGAATAAGTTTTCTAACACTTTAATTTTCCCTATTCTCTTTTGTACCTTGTAATTTTGGTATGCCTTAAGTCTCCCGTCCCTTATCATTCAATAGTACCTCTCTAAGAAAGCTATCTAGAGGTCTTTATCTTCAAACCGACCCTCTCACTCAAATCCTCATACTCCACACTACCTTCTAATAGATAAATACCTCAAAACCTCATACTCCACACTACCTTCTAATAGATAAATTCAAACTCAACAATACCAGGACAGACTACAGGCATACCTCACAGATATCATGGATTCACTTCCAGACTACCACAATAAAGTGAATATCGCAAAAAAACAAGTCATGTAAATGTTCTGGTTTCCCAGGGCATATAAAAGTTATGTTTATACTCTATTGTAGTCTTTAAATATGCAATAGCATTATATCTAAAAAATTGTATCTTAACTAAAAAATACTTTATCGCTAAAAAATGATATTAACAATCATCTGAGCCTTCAGCAAGTTATAATCTTTTTGCTGGTGAGGAGTCTTAACTCCATATTGATGGATGCTAACTGATCAGGGTGGTGGTTGCTGAAGATTGGGGTGGCTGTGGCAATTTCTTAAAATAGGACAACAATAAAGTTTGTGCCATTAATAGACTCTTCCTTTCACAAAAGATTTCTCTGGAGCATGCAATGTTATTTGATAGTATTTTGCCCACAGTAGAACTTCTTTCAAAATTGGAGTCAGTCCTCTCAAACTCTGCCATGTCTTTATCAACTACATTTTTGTAATATTCTAAATCCTCTGTTGACATTTCAGCAACGTTTACGGCATCTCCACCAGAAGAACTTTCTTTGCTAATCCATAAAAAGCAGCTCTTCATCTGTTCAAGTTTGATCGTGGATTGCAGCAATTCAGCCGCATCTTTAGGCTTCACTACTAATTCTAGTTCTCTTGCTATTTCTACCACATCTACAGTTACTTTCTCCACTGAAATCTTGAACCTTTCAAAGTCATCCATGAGGGTTGGAGTCAACTTCTTACAGACTCCTGTTAATGTTGACAAGTTGACCTCCTCCCATGAATCGTAAATGTTCTTATGGCATCTAGACTGATAAATTCTTTCGAAAAGGTTTTCGATTTACTTTGCACAACTCTGTTAGAGGAATCACTATCTATGGTAGCTATAGCCTTATGAAATATATTTTCTTAAGAAATACAATGTGAAAGTTGAAATTCTTCTTGACCCATGGACTGTAGAATGGATGCTGTATTAGCAGGCATGAAAACAACATTAATCTTATACATCTTCATCAGAGCACTGGAATGACCAGGTGAATTATCAACAAACATTAAAATTTTGAAAGGAATCTTTTTTCTGAGCAGTGGGTCTCAACAATTGGCTTGAAATATTCAGTAAGCCATGCTGGAAACAGATGAGCTGTCATCTAGGCTTTGTTGTTCTATTTCTATACCACAGGCAGAATAGATATAGCATCATTCTTTAAGGGCCCTAGGATTTTCTGAATGATAAATCAACATTGGCTTCAACTTAAAGTCACCAGCTGCATTTGCCCCTAACAAAAGAGTCAGCCTGTACTTTGAAGCTTTAAATCCAAACATTGACTTCTCTTCCATAACATGAAAGTCCTAAATGGCATCTTTTTCCAACATACGGCTGTTTTGTCTACATTGAAAATATGTTGTTTAGTATAGCCACCTTCATCAATTATTTTAGCTACATCTTCTGGAGAACTCACTGCAGCTTCTACATCAGCACTTGCTGCTTCATCTTGCATTTTTATGTTAGGGAGATGGCATCTTTCCTTAAACCTCTTCAATCAACCTCTGCTAGCTTCCAACTTTTCCTTTGCAGCTTTCTCATGTCTCTCAGCCTTCACAGAATTGAAGAGAGTCAAATTGCTCTGGATTAGGCTTTGATTTAAGGGAATATGGTGGCTGGTTTGATCTTCTATCCAGATTACCAAAACTTTCTCTGTATCAGCAGTATGCCTGCTTCACTTTCTTATAATTCATGCATTCACTGGAGTAGCACTTTTAATTTCTTTCAACAACTTTTCCTTTGCATTCAGAAGTTGACTAACTGGTACAAGAGTCATTAGCTTTTGGCATGCAACACCTTTCGACATGACTTCCTCACTAAGCTTAATCATTTCTAGCTTTTGGCTTAAGGTGAGAGACATGTGACTCTTCTTTACACCTGAACACTTATAGGGTCATCAATTGATCTAATTTCACTATTCTTGTGTCTCAGGGAATAGAGAGCCCCAAGGACAGGGAGAGAGATTGGGGAACAGCTGGTCAGTGGAGTAGTCAGAATGCACACAATTTACTGATTCAGTTCACAGTCTCATATAGGCGCAGTTCATGGTGCCCCAAAACAATTACAATAGTGACATCAAAGATCACTGATCACAGATCATCATAACAGACATAATAATAATGAAAAGGTTTAAAATATTGTGAGTTACCAAAACATGACACAGAGACAGAAGTGAGCACATGCTGTTGGAAAAATGGCACCTGCCCAGTGGTCCTCCTCAAGGTTGGCACAAACCTTCAATTTGCTACAAATGCAGTATCTGTGAAGCACAAAATATGCAGTATGCCTGTAATTATTATATGCTTTTCAAAATATTCTCCTTCAACTTTTATGTCTCTATTAATATCATCATCAATCTAGTCATTCCTATGCAGACAAAAACCTACCAATTTTCCCTTGAAATAGCTTTATATTCATTTATCTCTTTCCTTTTGTACTTTGACTGCCCCATCTTAGGCACTAATGATGACATGAGATGCTCACATAAATGCTTAACTGACTACTTCAGTTCTTCCTAATCCTTATATAACCAACTCCTGTTACCAGAATTCCTTAAACACCCTTACATCTTATTATTCCTCTGTTTAAAGTTTCAAAAGACCCCTACTCCATGCATTTAAATTGTTCTTTCTCTGTAATGCTGTCCTTTTCTCTTTCCTGTGGTACTCGGCCAGCTGGGCCAGGTGCCTCAGTGCAGAAGCCTCATGCTCTGGCCTCCGTGACTGTGCCCAAGATGTCCCCTAGTGGCCTGAGCCCACTCTCTCTTCGTCTTTGCAGATCTTCTCCGCAAGCCCCCTAAATTACTTCCACAAGTTTTCTCAAGTTCTTTGCTTCAAATCCTTTTAGGGACAAGATGACGAAATACAAACCAGCATTTATCTCACTTCTCTGAATTAATCCTATATCTGTTACCATTTTATTCTGTATTGATTAAATACATGATTATTGCCTTTCTGTTTTATGTGGATTAATCTTCTAACTACCACATAACCATACATTCCTTGTGGACAAAGACTATATAACCTTTGCCAATCCTCCACCAACTGCTTGTTAACATTACTCTGTAACCCTACAGTATTTAAAAAAGCAATTTGTGCATAATATGAACTCAGTAAATACTTTTTGGTTGTCAAGTTATTTCAACATCTAAAAGTTAAAGAGAACATAGCTTGATGAGAAATAATGATCATAATATGCATGGAAGAAAACTATATGAAAAGTCTTAAATTGTGATTAACATAAACCCCTAAAAATTTAAATGAAAGGTACTTTATTGTTTTAAGTGACTGTCCCTTTAACATCTGAAGTCAAACTGTCCTGCAGAAACCACAGCATGCAATATCTATCTCTGATTAACAGTAACTCAAGAACAGAGAACAATTTCCCAACATTGTGGTGAGTAAATTATGCCATATTATCCACTTTTCTTGTAATTTTCAGTTGTTTAATAAACAAGGGATTTTTTTTCATGTGTACATACAGTCACTACAGTGTGACATCAGAGTGTAATCCCTTAACTCCCCCAGGTTTGTACATTTGACCAAGGACCACATCTTTAAGCCAACTCTTCAAGGATCTGAAAGGTAACAAGGGGTACTCAAAAGCTAAGAGACCCTATAACACAGAAACATCTATTATTTTTCTTTCCCAGAAGACAGTAGCAATCAAGCCACAAGACATACACTAAGTCTTCCTTCTTCTTTCTTCCTATCTCTAAGATTCCTCAAGCTCAATCAAGTACTGGCCTCACATTTAGCAGAAACTCGCTCAAGACTTTGGGGAGAAAAGTGGAGACAGTGCAGCAGGGAGCCGAGAGCACGTCCTCTGGGAACACACGGCCGCACTCCAGCCGTGTGCCCGGCTCCACTGCTTCCCAGCTCTAGGATCATCAGTAAGCCACCTAACCTTTCTTAAGCATGTTTGTTTCTCTATAGGATAATAACCCACCCCAGGGGGTTGTTGTGAGAATTTAAAAAAAATAATCTACAAAAAGCATTTAACACACAATTATACACACACCCATGTACATATCCCAGAGCACATCTAGGGCATTTCTGCTTGTGCCTGAGAACCCTGAGAGAAGGAAGAAAATTGGGAACATAGGGAGGTGGGAAGGCAAAGGAAGAAATGCAGGGTAATGTGCAGACTTTTGATGAAGGGAGAAAAGAAACATGTTCTAGCAATTTTCTAATTTTTTTGTAAAATGTACATGGTTGGGAAGATAATCATAAAGGGAGTAATATAATCATATTTTTAGAAAGTGTGAATTTAGTGTACTGAAAGAGAGAAGAAAGAAGGGTCAAAAGGAAACAGCTGTCTAGAACTAAGGGACAGAGTTTCCTACACTGTTCCTAAACACCAGTGCCAGTCTCCGCGTGAGGTGGTCACAACAGCTGCCAGAGGAGCATGTGCCAACTCCCCAAGGTGGTGCAGATTTGGAAAGGTGGAGGAAGGAATGGACAGGGAGAGAGGCAGTGGGAATGTGTCAGGTAAGTAGGCGTTCACAAACAGCAAAGGGAGTTGGTGGGAACATCTGGGAAATCCCAGAAGTCTAGACACATCAGGGAGGTCGCGGTGTCACACTGTCCCAGGACATTGAGTAACTTTTAGAACTGGAAAAACTCAATGTCCTTTGATCTTTCCCCTTGCTTCATTTTCCCACCAATAACAGTGATTGCCCGTGTGCTTACAGAATATCTGTGCATCATCTGAGCTGCATTAGTCCATCGAATGATGCACTTGTTCAGAGAGGTACATGTGACTGTCCAAATGTTCAGGCCAACTTCAGAGAACGCCAAGCAAGATCCACTTCAGCAGATCATAATTTATACTGGCAGCTGGACAAACAAAAGCAGAGTGACGCATGAACCAGCTTAAGAAAATTGCCAATCCTCCACCAACTGCTTGTTACATTACTCTTAAATGTTTCTAAATAGGTCAGTTAGAATAACATCATGCGGGCCATAGTAAGTCAGAGAAAAATAAATGTCGCTTCTAGCAAGTTGAATTCTTCCTCTCCATGCCTTCACTTTGGTCCTTTTATTTAACCATCATCTATCTGGCTAAGGGTAAAAAACAAAATTGTCATGGTTTTGTAGCGGAGTGGTCAGCAGTTTCAATGATTCACATTTCAACGTGGCCCTGGGACAACTGTGAGCCTTTTCCAGGTGGTTTTTGGCACTGCCTACATGGCTGGTCACACGATGTATTTTGCCTTGGAGACTGGAAGAATAATAACAATGACCCCATCTCTCAGAGAACCACAGCTTCACTCTGGCGGAAGTTCTGAGCCAAAAGCACTAAGATCCCAAGCTTTAGGATTGAAAGGAGTTCCAGAGTCTCGGGTCACCCAGCCTTTCTTTCCTCAATATTCAAATGACAAGATAATCCCTGTAAGTGACCCAGATCAGTTCTCTGGCTGAGCCTGGGTCTCATGTCAGAAGTGATCTCTAAGAAGATCCTAGCCAAACAGAGTTGTGTTAATGACTTTGTACATTTAGAAATACAACCAGAGGAAATTCGTCAGCACTGATAACTGTAAGGGCAGTTGACTTTTTTTTTTTTTTTTTTTGCTCGTATGTGCTGTTCTATTCTATGATGCTACTGAGAGAGGAAATTACGCGGGTCTGTTTTTGAGGTAAGGAAACAGCAAAACTGCAAAGGATGAAAGTGGAGCTGATGTAGCTTTTTTTTCTTTCTATACATTAAGACGATGCATGATAATTTTGCCCTCTTTTCAATATAGAAAATAGTGGTCTCTAACCATTCCTAAATACCGCTAATGCAAAAGTTTTACTAATTGTTAAGTGTCAGTTTTCAGGGTGTAAAATTTTTCTGTTCTGTGTTCTACATTTTTTGCTAAACCCATTTATTTATGCAGGGACTAAATATGAACCCACAGAACTAGTTTAAAATCCACATTGTGGGCCTGCCCTTATCTACCTACAGTAAAGTGAGCACTGTGTGTTGTTCTGTTCCTCAGAGTCATTTAGGTAAAGGCAGGGTCATCAATGTAGCTGTTTTTCCATAGATAAGCTGTCCTTTAATATATTGCTACCCAAATATATTTAACATATGTGTACAAATATATATTTAAGAATATTATACCTTTGAAAAATAGCATTTAAATAGCAATAGAAAAGCTTCAGCAAACATTTATTGAAATCCTTCTATGAGTTAGAAGTAAGTACTGGCCACTGAAGATTCCCACATGGATAGATCTAGTCTCTTCCTTTAAGTAACTCACATTCAAGTAAAGCAAAAGATACACAAATGCGCTAGTCATAGCTCAAGCAAAGATTAATGAGTGAAATATTAAAAGCACAAACATAGTATTCACATGTGTATGAGGGATCATCTCTCACTAGCACAATAGAGACAGCTTCATAGGAAAGAAGCATTTTATCGGAATCTTAAGGGAAAAGTAAGTTTTTAACGGGGGTGGGGGCGGGTTGTGGAGCAATAAGAGAAACAAAGGCAAGAGACTTTATGGGAGCTGAAGTGCTCATGGCACGAGGGTAGAATGATGAGATCAGAAGGTAAGGTATATAGAGGAGGAGAGAGTGGAAAGTTGAGGCTGGAAAGTACTATCAGGTCCAAATGACAGAGGGCCTTTAATATTAAGCTAAGAAATTTGGACTTCATTTTCTTTCAGGTGAGGAGCCATCGAAGGTTTTGATCAAGTAAATGTCATGATGACAATTGTGTTCAAGGAAGATAACTCTTGAGACAACATAAATGAATCGAGAGAGGAACAAGTAAGAAGGCATTTTAAAGGATTATTGTAAAAGTCCAGGTGACAGGTCACAAGTGATGGAACCAAGAGAGTAACAGTGTGCTGTTCTGGGGGACAAACTCCAAAATTCAGATTAAAGTAGGGTTGATTTAATACAAAGATATCTGAATAAAGGAAATAAAGACAAGGGATAATTTCAAGCAAGAGTGGAGTGAGAACATAGTGCTCCTTAGATAAAATGAGGGAGGAAAAGCCAGTGGGACAGGGGAATCAAAGTGTAGTTTCCATCATGTTGGGTGAAGTTTGAAAAGGGACAATTGTACTTAGAAATAACAGTTTCCTTTACAATCTTTTGGAAATAGTATCAATCAATTAGTGCAACAAAACCCAGACTTCAGTGACTTCAAGGAAGGAAGAGAAGAACACACAGGCAATAGATGTCAGCTTCTATTGAGATTTGCACAGCTAACTGGGCTGTTAATACACACTTTGACAATACCTGTCAAATATATTTTGTTTAATCTTTGTTTATCTTAGAGAGAATTATTTTGAGTGGAAATATTTATTTCAAAAAAGTATTATAAAAATTTATGGGGTTACAAAAGAAGAAAGTAACAGACAAAATTAGATAATGATGAGTTTAGGTAGACAGTGACAGCAAAACCACAATTGGTTAGAAAATACTGTTAAGTGTGTTTGTCTTCCATTAAAAATAAAAAAAATTATTGTACTTTAGGAGAAAGAGAGTGGAGAATTCTTTTGCATTCACCTTAAACAATGACATGTAGGAGCTAGAAATTATCTTAGAAATTACTCTACTTGATTTTCTCATATGAGAAACTAAGGCAAACAAACATCTCTACCTAATTCAATTTAAATTTCTCTTCATAATATTAAAAACTGCAAGTAACATATGCTCAGTAAATGCCAAAAAATGGAAAAAATAAATGATACAGAAGCTACTGAAGATTTGCTCTATTTTATCTTTAGATGGGATATAAATGCTAAAAGATAATAGATACATGTTATATGATGAGGATAGAAGAAAACCCAAGATGCAACTTCAAGCCATGCATCCAAGGAAACAACAACTTCAGAGAAAATAATGTGACATAAGAAAATGGAAATAATGGTGCTCAGAGACTAGAGTAATTTGGGTGACCAGAACTTGTCTGTTGTCACATAATGTCGTAGTTTCCTTTAGGAATGTTTTAGGAAGAGTGTTAATTGACATACGTTGGGATTTAAAAATTAGGGAAGATTTAGTGACATAGGTTAGGAGAACATTTCATATAGAGAAGATATAGCACATTTATGACAGAGAGGAATAGAAAGCAAATGATAAATAGTTAGCAATACATTGCTAATTTTTGTTCTAGTTTAGAGTGTGGAATGGGATGATATTGGATGCAAAAAGATTATTGCTGTAAAGTATCAATACACAGAAAGTTACTAAGCAAATTATTGGGTTAAAATTGGATGTGAAAGTTTACCCTTAAATTTTCAGCTGAACTATTCTATTTAATATAAAATCGTGTTGAAGGGGAAACTCTGCTGAGCATAGAACTGCAGTCCCCAACCCTCAGGCCATGGACTGGTACCAGTTCATGGCCTGTTAGGAATTGGGCCACACAGCAGGAGGTGAGCATGGCAAGGGAGAGAAGCTGCATCTGTATTTACAGCTGCTCCCCATCACTTGCATCACCACATAAGCTCCGCCTCCTCTCAGGTGGGGGGCAGGCAGTAGATTCCCATAGGAGCACCAACCCTACTGTAAACTGTGCATGCCAGGGATCTACTGTGTTTCCCCCAAAATAAGATCTACCCATAAAATAAGCACTAGCAGGATTTCTAAGCATTTGCGCAATATAAGCCCTACTCCCAAAATAAGACCTAGTGATGGGCGTGGCTACGCAGCATATCTGCACAACCCTTGCGTGTCATCCTGGAGCAGTAAAGATGAGCAGCCCTTCTCATCTGTCCCATGAGAGCTCTATTTTGCTTGACCTGAGAGATTGGGGCCAATGGTTCTAAAGGAAACAGAGTTGCAAGAAATTCAGGATGGAATTTGGGGTTTGGAGAGTTATGATGATGTTCCAGAAGAAGACGACTTAACTATATTTGAATAGATTGTTGTACCGTACTTAAAAAAAAATAACACATGCCCTGAAAATAAGCCTTAGGGTGTCTTCTTGAGAAAAAAAAATATAAGACCCTGTCTTATTTTCGGGGAAACACAGTAGATTGTGTGCTCCTTATGAGAATCTAATGCCCAATGAGCTGAGGTGGAACTGAGGTAGTGATGTTTGCACTGGGGAGTACCTGAAAATACAGATTATCATTAGCAGAGAGGTTTGACTGTGGGGGCATCATAATAAATCAATTGGTTGCAGACTCATATCCAAACCCTATCAGTGAGTGGCAAGTGACAATATAATAATAATAGAAATAAAGTGCACAATAAATTTAATGCACTTGAATCATTCCAAAACCAATCTTCCCACTCCCTATTTGTGGAAAAGTTGTCTTCCATGAAACTTTCCCTGGTGCCAAAAAGGTTGGAGACCACTGGTGTAGAAGATGAGAAGGGAGAACATCACAGTAAAAAGGAAATGGTCTATAGACAGGGACAAAAACAGAAAAGTGGACTACTCTTAGAGGAGTCCCAATAAATGCTCTGAATAAAAAAAAAAATTATAACTATTGATAAAAGCATATTTAATTTAAAACCAGAAATAATAAAGACCAAAAGACAATGAAATGACATATTTAAAGTGCCAAAAGAAACTTTATCAACCCAGAATTGTTTATCTAATAAAATTACTCTTCAAAATAAGGTAGAAATAAGGACATTTTCAGAAAGAAACTTGAGAAAAATCTAACACTAGTAGACCTGGACTATAAACAATTCTTAAAGAAGTTCTACAAAATAAAGAGAAATGATACCTGATGGAACTTCAGATCCACAGGAAGGTATAACTGGAACTGTTCAATTTTGTTTTGGAGTCTAAAATCTTGTGACAATGATAAAAATTAGCACATTCTAAAATAATTTTCCTTACAGTTAGTGGAGTTGGGAAGCTTTCTCTAATGAATAAATATGTAACTAATAAATTTAATGCACAGATGTTCCACACATTAAGTACAAAATTTTAAAATAAAAATTGAGAAGTGAATGGACATTTCTTTCCATACAGATTGGGACAAATGTGATCAAATTGATTCAGAAGCCCAAGAAAACTGTGTTATAGAGGATCTGACTGTAACCTTCTTAATTTTAATGTAGATAATACTAAAAGCTTCCAGAATTCAGGCAACCACAGGAAAATATCCATACACTATGCAGATATCAAAGACCTAAGACATTTTCTTTTGTGACTTTACGTAAAAAGATTAACTTGAGTGATTGCCTATAAATTCATGAGTAGATTAATAAAATGTGGTATATGTATACCATGGAGTTCTACTCAGCCTCAAAAAACAATGGTGATATAGTGCCTCTTGTATTATCCTGCATAGAGCTAGAACCCATTCTACTAAGTGAAGTATCACAAGAATGGAAAAACAAGCACCATATGTACTCACCATCAAACTGGTATTAACCGATCAATACTTAAGTGCACATATAGTAATAACATTCATCAGGTGTCAGGCAGATGGGAGGGGGGAGGAGGGGATGGGTATATTCACACCTAATGGATGCGATGCGCACCATCTGGGGGATGGACACACTTGAAGCTCTGACTTGGGTAGGACAAAGCCAATATATGTAACCTAAACATTTGTACCCTCATAATATTCTGAAATAAAAAAGTAAACATCTAAAACAAAACAAAAAAGAATGTCTAATAACAATATTTTTAATTAAATTATCTAACTAGAGAGTTAGTAATAATAGAGGTAACCAAAATTTTAATTTTAACACCTTAAAAAATAAAAGAAAGAGAGCCACAGCACATATACTTCTAACAGAAAAAAAGAAGGTTATGCTTGAATTTTGTTTAAATGGGGTACTAGAAAGGCCATTGCTGAGGTGCAAAGGCTCCTCTTGGTTTATAGTAAGCCTATCAGGAAAGTGGTTTTCATGATGCAATAATTATCTGAGGATGTCATAGCACACTTATTAATTATCTCCTTCAATTTAAATGGGAAATCCTCTGCCCAGTCCCACCAGTCTAATCAGTAGTGGGATTTCATGATCATCTTTTTCTGCATTGCTTACATTTTTTATTCATCTCATAAACTGTTCATCTAAAAAAAGTTATAATATAAAGCATAAACACTTCAGATGTGTCCCATTGGTTAGGAATATGTTTATCATATATCATTCCATCCAGAAATCTGGAGGGAAAGCACAATGTATAAAGGTGCACAGTTGTTTGTCCCACCTTTATTTTTTCATTTATTAATGCTAACTAAATCCCAGATGTGAATATGTAATTCTGTTCTCCCTCCACTGGGAAATTACCTCATGCCTTCCCTGACTCATAAACTACATACACAGATACTGTAGGTCATTTCCTGCTCAAGTATTATATTTTGGGAGAAGAATACTAAAAGGTTTAAAATAACACAAGTACCACAGTCCAAATGCTACCAGTTAATCAACACTATTATAAAATATTTCTGTGCACTATTAAGTATAATATGCATAGACATTGTAATCAAGAGGAGGAGCAAAGCTAACAAGCACAAAATAATGACATAATATACAGAAATAAATGATCAAGTGCTAAGTGGGACAGGTTATAAATGCTATCAAAAATCAGAGAGACCAATAATCTAAATAGTCAAAGACAGAGGCAGAGAGAGGTTGGCATTAATTAAAGTTTGGCCTTACAAAGCGGATTAAATTTGGTTGGAGATTAAAGAGGAAGGGCATAGTGAGGAGCAGCATGAACAATCATAATGAAAGAAAGTCCTAGAGTGGGGGTAGAAAGAGGAAGTAAGAGAAAAATTATAAAGAGCACATCATAAGACTCAAGTTAGGAATGATGGAAAGAAGAATGGATCAATTACTAAGGCCCGATTTTTATGAAACTAAAAAAAATGATGAAGAGATCAGACATGATATGTTGGGCCAGGGTAAGTCTTGAATATTTCTTGGGACTAACAATCACAAGAGAGAAATTGTGTTTTGGTCTGGTGTGAGAATTAAATGAATTACCAGTAAAAAAGAATGAATGACAAAAGGTTGGATCTGGGTACTGTTAGAATAATCTAGATAATGGAATTATGAAATTGAGATCTAGCATGAGAGGAGTGGGAATTAGTGAGTGAATCCAAGACACATTTAAAAGTAAAACTTAATTGTTGGAATAATGGGATTATTGATGCAAAAACATGTTAGAAGAGTTCATAAAGCCACGAAAAGAAAAGAAAACCATGGTGTGATGGTTAATTGTATGTGCCAGCTTGACTGGGCCATAGGGTGCCCAGACATGTAGCCAAACATTATTCTGGGTCTGTCTGTGAGGGTATTTCTGGATGAGATTAATATTCGAATCAGTAGACTGAGTAAAAAAGATTGTTCTCTCTAATGTAGGTGGGCCTCACCCATAAGTTGAAGGCCTGAATAGAACAAAAGACTAAGAGGGTTCTCCTCCTGCCTAAATGCTTGAACTGGGACATGGATTATTTTTCTCCCTTCAGACTCAAACTGAAACATTTACTCTTCCTTGTCTCATTCTGTCATGTTGTAAACTGGAACTATACCATAAGCTCTCCTGAGTCTTTTTAACTTGCCAAGTGTAGATCTGGGGATATGTCAGCTTCTATATTGCCATAAGCCAATTCCTATCTACCTATCTATCTGTCTATCTACATACTATTAATTCTGTTTATCTGGAAAGCCCTGACATTTACACATGGTTATTTGGGCAATATGTCTTATTTACCCTTTCAGGGATCAAACACATTATTAACAGAGATCACATATTCTTAATCCTGTTGTCTCTAACATTGCCTAGCAGTGGTAGGAAATGTTCAAGTTAGTTTTGGAAAATCAGTCAATAAATGAACACCTGCAGTTAAAGGAGTTCTAAGGAATGAATATAAATGGAAATAAAGAGAATATGAAAAGAAGTACATGCTGTAAAATCAGTGCAATGTAGAAAAAATTCTTGGTGTTTATTATTGAAAAATTGAAGATAATAGGAGTAGGGCAGAAAAGAATGAAGTTTAGTGGTATTTGGAGGCTTAGGAGTGTTTGGCGGGGGTGGGGGGGAGTTGTTGGCTTCCTTACATTTACTCTTTTTTTTTTTTTAGAGGAGAGATATTGAAATTTTTGAGACAAAGAATAAGGAGGAAGGGGAATGTGTGAAAAGAAAAACTCAAATATTTAGATAGATATTAAGTCAGTAACATTTTCCAATTGACTCCTTATGCAGGCTTGGATGTAAGATCTTCTTTTAAAAGGACAGTTCCTTCTTTTTTTTATTTTTAATATAATTGTCCCAATGCTATCTGGTGTTAGCAACATGACTAATTCTCATTTTTTAATCTCACATAATTATTTTATTTATAATACTGGTCCATTTTTTCTACTGACAACATAGATGCAAGAAACAAAATTACTAAAAGTTTAGAATTCTGGAAAAGATAATGGAAAGGTTGAAACAATAGTAATGATTAGTCATCTATCCAAAACCCATGGATTTAGATAAAGATAAAACAAAGTCTACTATTCTTAATTCTCTAAACCAAATATGAATAATTTAAATTTACATAACAAGATAATCTCAAGTATGTTTATGGTAGTGAAATTTAATATTCTAGATGACTCAAAGTAACAGTACACAAAAAATAAGATTCCCTATTTTCAATCTAATTAGATATTTCCACTATGTCAATTTAGCATTAGACTAAAATTGAGCTATCATATATTGAGCATCTAATATGTGCTCAGACCATCCTGAAAATCACCCTTTAAGGCAAGTGCTGCTATTCTAAATTTACACTCCAGAATACTAAGGTTTCAAAAGGTAAATTAACTTGTCAAAGATTAAATAAGCTAATAAATTTGAAGCTGGGATTCTAGCCAAGTTCTTTTGACTCCAAGTCCAGACGTTTTTCTGATTATATTTCGCTGGATTGGGTATAACTGGAAAACTTTTTAGGTGGCTAGGTCTTTTTTGAGGCCAAAATGAAAGATTGATATGTTTTAGATAATTACTAGAACCTTGCCTGCTAATTAATTCCAAGCCGTCTTTAGAACCCTGCACATCGCTAATCCTGAATTTCAGCTTTTGAGAAGCTGTATTTCCCAACTGGGCTTTTTGCTTGTGATCACAGACACAGGCAATAGCACAGCCATTGCATGCTGGCTGTCCCCAGGAAAACTATTGGTCAAAGGACAGTTATTCATTTGATAATTAATTTTTGCTGGCTTTCAAAAAATATAAATAAATTATAAAGTACTAGGAGCATTTGTGGTTAATCCAGGCCTAAAATTTATGATTAATATTCTGTTGGGGTTTAAAAATAAAATATTAAGGAAAAAAACACTTAAAATTGTAGGGGAAAATGCACTAACTTTATAATATAGTTTAAATGAAACATAAGAATTTTCCTTTCAGGTCTTTTAAAAAATTGATGGTCATTATATTCAACAGAAGCTCTAAGAGCAATAAGATAAGTAACTAAAAAGCAAACATCATGACTAGGCCATCAAATTTACCTCAAAAAACTCACTAACAGATCAACACAATCAAGCTTATAACAGTTATTTAGATATGTCAAATTAGTCAATTTGTGAGTTGTTTTTCTGTAGATTCTGTTAAGAAAATCAAACTGTGTTTTTTAAGAAAATGCAATTCAAGACTACATGAATAAATGACTTAGGAAAATAAATGATTGACCAATAAATGTTTACATTCTTTCAAAACCACTTTCAAACCTGCACAACCAGATGATGTGGGAAAAATAAAACTAATGAAATATAGGCAGAAAACTAACACTAAACTTATTTAAAATTGATGCTCTACTAATGTAGGCCCATACATGATATCACTATTACACTGTTTGAGCATTAAAATTTGCCCTGTAACTGGCTCATTAAACCTTTTCCCCCATTTCTTTTCCTCCCTTCCTTTTTCTTTAATTAACTTAATTTCTTCTTTATACTGCCTCCTGAAACCACATCTTGAAAGTGCTTGGGCATAATTCTTTCTATTCTAAAGCCAATTAAGCAACATTAGGATTTAGTTGCCTCAAATACATGTTACTTAGTAAAGAATTTAAGATGAGGTGTGGTGGTTCACACCTATGATCCTAGCACTTTGGGAGACCAAGGTGGGAGGATCGCTTGAGGCCAGGATTTTGAGACCAGCCTGAGCAAGAGCCAGGTCTCCTCTCTACAAAAAATAGAAAAATTAGCCAGATATGGTGGTGTGCACCTGTAGTCCCAGCTACTCCAGAGGCTAAGGCAGGAGGATGGCTTGAGCTCAGGAGCTGGAGGTTGCAGTGAGAAATAATGACACCACTGCAATCTATCCCAGGCATCACAGAAAGACCCTTTCTCAAAAAAGAGAAAGGAATCTACTATGAATATCACTTTTTCTGATAGGAAAAATTATGTTATATTAATTTGAAGGTAAAACAGAGATATAATATGATATATTTAATTCTCAAATATTCACGTAATAGAATTGAGATGTAGTATAGCTAATCCAAACAGTGACTAGAACAAAAATAATTTACATCAATCTTGGCATTTGTTTTTGTTTTTATTTTTTAATATAAAAAAACGTATTTTCTCATTTCTTATTTGCTTATGCAAGCATTTAATAATTAAAATTAATGTCTGTTTCCAAAATAAAATCAGTGTGAATTGGGAATTCAAATTTTCCCACAAAAAATTCTAATCAGTGAGTAACTTCATGTCTCTAAATCGAATGTGAAAATTTAATGGAATGGTGGTTGCAGAAGCTCTCAAAGAGCAAGTCTGGACATTAGGAAAAGCATTCCCAGAGAAAACCAAAGAGAAACTATAACAAGAGAAACTAAAAAGAATGGCTAGGTAGAGTCCAGAATTTCAGGAGACCACATGAAACCTCAAGAAAAAGTAGGGCAGTCATGAGAAAATCTATGAATTGTTTAATAGTTTTAAAACTTAGCTTGCTCAACTTCTTGTGACTATTACTGAAAATGTGCAAAGGATTTATGAAGAGATATACATGATTCATTCTCTTGTTTACTTACCATAAATGAACTCGCAATATACGTGGGAAACATTGAGTGCAGATTTTAAGTGTCAGAACCAGAGTTTATCAAGCCACAGACATCTGATGACAAGATGGGAAAGCTCTCTTGGATCTTGGATTAGTCTCTTTGGGAGCTTTTCGATGTTGCTCAGAACCAGGAAATTACACGAGCTTTCTTTTTGTTACTAAAATTTGGCTTTTAGTCAGAGTTAAGGGCAATGGTAGGTGTAAATCACAAGAGTATTGGGTCCAACTAAAATATTATTTTTGAACTGGGCCTTAGACTAGAACCTCATATATATCAGCTGTTCCCAGGGAGAGTAGCAAAAAAACATCTGTTCAAAAAACACTGTTTATTTTATCCTATCTCCTAATATTGTGCTTAAAAAATGATTATGACAATACTGGGAAAAAGATTGGGCTTTTCTGGTTTGCATTCATAGGAAGGAATTTTTTTATTTAAATAATAAAGCAAAGGGAATATAGTATTAAAAGCAGTTTCTTTAATTGCTTGGTTTCTACAAGTTGTGAACTTTTAGTTTTAGGTGAGGGGAAGTGTCTGTTACACACTTCCCATTTCCAAGAGCCTCCTGGGACTCTATCCCCTCTTCCTTCCCTTCTCTTCCTTGCTAGCCCCTGCCTTGTTTCCTTTACTTTTGCCCAGCCATTCCCCACCAGCAGGATCTTTCGGCTATATCTATGGGCAAATATGCATTCCAGACTGGGGCATTAGGTACACTGGAAGCCTCACATTCTTTGTCTAATGGGTCTGGAAAAGAGATCTTGTGGCCCATGATGGTGAGCTCTAGTTAGTCACTCTCTCCTTGGGTCTCCGGATTCTAGGTGATTTCTTTCCATTCCACTTGTGACCCAAGGCACATTCCTGCCTTGTACTCCTGCCTGAACAGCTCATTCCCCTTAAGGAGTGAAGACTTGCCTTGAGCCCAGGTTGTTTCTAGTTCTGCTAGCCTCCTTTCCCCAGTAGGCCAGATTCTGCATTCTGTCTTACTTCCTGTGAATAGATGGAGTTTCATCACCATCACAAGTATTGCTTTGAGTATATCACATGCAGTCTCTATGAGTCTGCCTTGTAAATTGTATGCTCTCCCACCACCACTGATCGTTTTCTACATTCACAGAAACATGAACTAGGTCTGAAATCCCATACTCAATGTGCTTTGTGCAATTGATCACCCCGCTGCTCTTATTAGGATCAACCTCTTAGATAGGTCAGTTTTCCTGCCTCCTGTGGGTCTAAGTTTCTTCTTTTTTTCCTCCCTATTCCTCTCTGCTAACATGATTGCTGAGGCCTTGGCATAACTTATCCGTGTGTACTCCCATTCATATACCTACAGCCCTAGACCCTTGGTGATAATGTATCACCAAGGTACTGTAATGTTCATACTTGTACATACCTGTACTGTAATATTCATAATGATACTGTAATGTTCATACTTGTATTCAGGGATCCTGTGGAACCTCTGCTTTCCACTCCAGCCCTGCCCCTCAAATGCAAGTAGTATGTTTTGTCTCCAAAGCCAGTCAAAGGCAATAGGGAAAAAAAAAAAACAAAAACCTCCCTCCTGCTCATTTCTTTGTGCTCAGCTTCTCCATCCCCCACCCCAGCAACACACAGTGTCACCACCCTCCCACCAAAACTCACAAGCTCTATAAAGATATCTAATAAATAAGAAGGTCTTAAAGATGTCTGTAGCAGAGAATAAAGTAGAGTTAGAACTGAGTATAGAGGGGCATATTGAGGCCAAACTGCCCAAGCATTGTAGACCATAGACATAGAGCGATGTCTATCATGTCATCCAAACAGGACTCGCTTGGGAGTGAAAAGGAATGTTATCAATAATTTTGCCAAGAATATGTTGTAAAATGATACTTTCTAGGACTAATTAGACCATATAGTCAACTTATAAATAAGGGAGTTTTGTTTCTAGTCTAAGAGCAACAGGGATCCATTGATGAGTTTTAGACCCCTACATGATTAGATCTGCTTTTCCAGAATGAATGTGTAGAGAAAGGGTCAGTCTACAATATGGCCGCAACCCCTCTGTCCAAAATTTGTCTTTACCACGGAGTGTCTCTAGGTAATTACTACTGCCATCAGCATGCCTGCTCCAAGCTTGTGCTACCACCTCAGTGATACTGTAAGACTACCAACGGAGTGTGATTTTTTCCCTTCACACTTCCTAGGACAACGGAATTAAACATGAAGCATTTAAAGATATTGTGAGTAGCAGTGATCATAGGATCTTACAACATACAGCCAGCCCTTCACATCTGTGGGTTCCATATCCATGGATTTCACCAATCTTGAATCAAAAATATTTTTTTAAAATAATAGAAAATAATATAACAATAAAACTAATGCAAACAAGAAAACAATACAAAAACTATATACATAGCATTAGGTATTTCAAGTAATCTACAGGTGATTTAAAGTATACAGAGGAATGTGTGTAGGTTATATGCAAATACTATGCCATTTTATATCAGGTATTCGAGCATCCTCGTATTTTGATATCAACAAGTGGTCCTAGAACCAATCACCCACAGACACTGTACTCAATTTTCAAATGAAAACTTATGCTTTCAAAAAATAATCATTATTTACTTTTTCATATTTAAATAGATATCTTGAAAAGAATTATTAAAATATAATTAATTATAAAAATATACTAAAAGCCATTATTACAGTAATCAAAAATATAATGATAAATATTTTTAATACACTTCCTTCAACTACTCTCTTTCTCTGTCTCTCTCTCTCTCTGAGATGATACTAAATACAGTTCTAGTCTTAATCTTTCCACACTACATTATATCATTTTTATTTTCCCATGTCATTCAAATATCTTAGTAAATATTACTTAATTCCTGCATAATATGCCATCATATGGAGATATCATATCTTAATAATTTCTTGATTGTTGAACGTGTTGATAAAGGTTTTGGCAAAAATATGTACCCATATTTCAGAACAGTTCTGTACAATGGTTTCTTAGAAGTGAAATTACTCTACAAATAGATAAAAAAAAAAAAAGCATGCTTAAGCTTCTTTTTTTTTTTTTTTTTTTTTTGAGACAGAGTCTCGCTTTGTTGTCCAGGCTAGAGTGAGTGCCGTGGCGTCAGCCTCGCTCACAGCAACCTCAAACTCCCGGGCTCGAGCGATCCTTCTGCCTCAGCCTCCCAAGTAGCTGGGACTACAGGCATGCGCCACCATGCCCGGCTAATTTTTTTTATATACATATCAGTTGGCCAATTAATTTCTTTCTATTTATAGTAGAGACGGGGTCTCGCTCTTGCTCAGGCTGGTTTTGAACTCCTGACCTTGAGCAATCCGCCCGCCTCGGCCTCCCAGAGAGCTAGGATTACAGGCGTGAGCCACCGCGCCCGACCAATGCTTAAGCTTCTTGATACACATTGCCAAACTGCTTCCCAGAAAGTTTAAAGTGATATATAACGATATTGTCATTGTATGAGAAAGCCAAAGTCACTATCTAAAGTTTCCATTGTCGTCATTTGGTGGTCTGAGAAGGTGGCCTGTACCATTACTGCTTTATAGAGTTTATTGTGATTCTCTTTGCAATCTTTTATAAATGTCCCATGCACAATAGAAAATATACTGTTTTTAATTTCCCAGTTTGCTGAGAAAAGTTTTATACCTATTAGTTAACCAATTTTATAAATATACTTTTCCAGTCTTCTATGTTATCACTCATCTAATAGTTCTGCAAGAAATTTAAAGGCAGATTTATTTGGGTTCCTTGATCAGTAGTAAACATATATTTAAAAATCTTCCAGTAGAATTAGTTTTCCTTATATTTCAGATAACTTTTGATTTGTTGATGTTTAGGCTCTACTTCTAGGTATATGAATATGGTCATGACTGGTGAGTCTTCCTTAAGAATTTCACCCTTTGGCAACAGAATTGTTTTATTTCTGTTTTAGCTAATATTAATTTTTCCTGATTGTTTTACATATCCCTAATCATTTATTATTTTTTTACATAAGGTTTTAATTTTGTTTACTTTAAGTTTATTTAACTACTTCAAGCATGAGACTGAATTCAACTTAATAATATCTCGCACTTCTACTTTATGAACTGATCTTTTCATTGTATTATAATTTTATACTAATTCTTGCTTTTGCCATTTTGTATTATTGTTTCCTTTTCAATGTTTTCTTTCTCTTCTGTAATTTTTTTGAGTTCAGCACATGTGTGTATGCTATTAGACATCATAACTCTAGTAGCATAATTTTCTCAAACACATTTTAAAAATCTGGGTTTAACTCAATGTCCCAAGTCAATAACATATAAATAATTTTTAATTCACTTTTTAAAAGGTATAGTTTCAATATTCTATTTTGCTCCCTCTCCTTTACCAAATTTTAAAAATTCTATTAAAGTTATACATACCACCAATTTAAAAAAGGTATTGATTTTCTTTTTTTAGAAAAGGTAATTTTGTTACTCACCTCTATATGCTTATTTTAACACTTAAATGATTCCAACCATTATTATCTCATTCCTGAGTTTCTTATTTGCTTCATCTTTCATCTGCTACCAGATGAAATACACCAGCATCTCCAGACCTTAGGGCTTAGGTTTGAGAAATTAAAGAGGTATACATCTCATCCCATCTAAAACTCGCATCTCTCCTATCATCTCCTGCCCTGGGAACATGTACATCTCAACTGTCTCCCTTCCACTCCCATGGGTGTGACAAAACCCCACAGCATGGTTAGGTGTCATTTTCACTTCCTGAGGGCTGGAAACATAGCACTGATTGCAGTTAGGATCTAAACTGGTACACTTCTTTAGGTTAGAGAAATATTCTGCTATTCCTGCGAATGTTGTTTTTGCTATATCTTGTCTATTCTTTCATCTGTACATTGGGTCTTTAGGTTGAGTCCCCAGAACTTGTCAATTTAACCCTATTATTCTATTTTTTTTTTTTTTGGTTTTATTTTCTGGAAAAGGGATTGAATGTCTTCTTTTTTCTTTAATTTCAAAATATTAAGGGAGTACAAATGTTTTTGTTTTAGGGATACACTGGAAAATGCTGCAATCAGGCCTTTCAGTGTGCCTGTCACCAAAACAGTGTTTATTATACCTGATAGTTACATTTTTATCCCTCATTCCCTTTCCATCCTCTCTCCTTCTTAGTTTCAAATGTCCCTGATGTCTTTTTATACCCAGGCGTGCCCCTCATTTAGCTCTTACCATTTATTAGTGAGAATGTGTGGTGTTTGTTTTTCTATACCTGAGATATTTTGCTTAGGATAATGGTTTCCAGTCCCATCCCAGTTGCTGCAAAAGACATTATTTCATTCCTTTTTATGGCTAAGTAGTACTCCATAGTGTATATATATATACCATATTTTCTTTATTCATTCATGAACTGATGGACACTTAGGTTAATTTCATTTCTTTGCAATTGTGAATTGTGCTGCAATAAACATTTGAGTTCCAGTGTCTTTTTGATAAAATGATTTCTTTTCCTTTGAGTAGATACACAGTAATGGGATTGCTGGATAGAATGGTAGGTCTAGTTTTAGCTCTTTGAGGAATCTGCATACTATTTTCTATAGAGGTTGTACTATTTTGCAGTCCCACCAACAGTGTATAAGTGTATCTTTTTCTGTGCATCCATGCCAGTATCTATTGTTCTTTTACTTTTTAATAATGGCCATTCTGGTGGGGGTATGGTGTTATCTTATTGTGGTTTTAATTTGCATTTCCATGATGATTAGTAATGTTGAACATTTTTCATATGCTTTTGGCCATTTGTCTAACTTCTTTTGAAAAAGTTCTGTTCATGTCTTTTGCTCACTTTTTGATGGGGTTGGTTGTCTGTTTTATTCTGCTGTTTTGTTTGAGTTCTTTGTAGATTCTAGAAATTAGTCCTTTGTCAAATGTACAGTTTACAAATATTTCCTCCCATTCTTTAGGTAACCTGTTTATTCTGTTGATTATGTCCTTTGCTGTGCAGAAGCTTTTTAATTTAAATAAGTCCCATTTATGTATTTTTTTTGCTGCTGAATTTGATTTTGGGGTCTTAGTCATCCCTTTACCTTGAGCCTGTGCATGTCCTTACAATTTAGATGAGTTTCTTAGAGATAGCATACACTTGGGCTATAATTTTTCATCCATTCAGCCAATTAATGTCTTTTGAGTGGAGTACTAAGACTGTTCACATTCAGTGTCAGTATTGATATGTGGGATACTGTTCTGTTCATCATATTGAATGATACTTTGCTGTTATTTTTTCCCCTCTTGTGCTATTGTTTTATACAACTTTTAGCTTTTACTTGTGGATATTTTTACACTGGTGGGTATCTATTTATTGTGCTGTTCCATGCATAATGCATTTTTGAGCATTTCCTATATGGCACATCTAATTCTCTTAGTGTTTGTTTATATGTGAATTAAAAATTATTTATATGTTATTGACTTGGGACATTGAGTTAAACCCAGATTTTTAAAATGTCTTTGAGAAAATTAGACTACTAGAGTTATGATGTCTAATAGCATACACACATGTGCTGAACTCAAAAAATTACAGAAGAGAAAGAAAACATTGAAAAGGAGATAATAATACAAAATGGCAAAAGCAAGAATTAATATAAAATTATAATACATATGAAAAGATAAATTCATAAAGTATAAGTGCGAGATATTATTAAGTTGAATTCAGTCTCATGCTTGAAGTAGTTAAATAAACTTAAAGGAAACAAAATTAAAACCTTATGTAAAAAAATAATAAATGATTAAGGATATGTTTAACATATGTTAAAGAGGATATGTGTAACACAAAGTGTTACAGGGGCTGGGATGCCAACTGGCCAGGTCTCCCTCTCTCTGAGGCTGTTACTGTGGCACCTCTTGAGTGGCTTAGGTGCCTCTCCATTCAAATTCCCCATTGAGGGGAGAAGCTCAGCTCCCAGTCATGGAGGGTGCAAGAGCATCTGCTCTTCCTGCTCCCTCCCTGGCCCAGCAGGTGTCATGTGGGAGCAGGTGCAGTAAAGACCAGGTACTCCAGACCTGAGAGCTCAAAATGGCATCAGTTGCAGCAACCCGGGAACAGAGACTGGGTCCCTGCTAAGCCTACTCTCCAGTGCAACATTACTATACAGTTTCCAGACAATTCCCTTTTTGGTACAGAGGCCTGTGATGGGAGTGGGGGGGGGGTGCCCAAGGCTCTAGTCACAACGTCCATAAGGGGAGCGTGGAGCCCTGGAACTCTCTCCTTTATCCCTTCCTCATATGTAGGGATCTCTGGGTATCTTCTGATCATAAATAGTGGATCTTCCTATCCCTGTCTCCTTCACTCTGAGTGTCTCCCATCAGTTCTCTGATGAACTACAGAGCTCTCTCCAAGAGGGTCCATCCATAGGTGAGCATCTACTTGCAACTTTCAATCCTCTCCCAGTGAACAGTGTGTGGGGTGCTTCTAGTTCACCATCTTGCACCTCCCCCTGCCCCAGTCTTCTTGTTTAGCAATATTATTTCTGTAGCATCTAGCCTAATCCATTGTTGTGTTAAATCATTTGGCAACTGTGTTTTCCATATTCTTTATTCAGGCTCCTGATTTTTCATATTATCTAACTCTACTGATACTCTTTTTTTACAGTCCTATTTTTTTGTTGTTGTTTTGTTTGTTTTCTAAAACTATTTATGACAGGTGATCCACTTTCCACCTTCCAAAATTAGGAGCCAAGTCCTTTGGACCCTGTGTAAGCATCACAGTGCCAAGGCTCCAGGCTGTGGCTCTTACTCACATTCTCCCTCCTTCCCCACTGCTCCTCCCAACATTGTATCTTCAAAGAAGGATCTAGGTGCAGACTATTTATTCTTTGGGTCTGAACCTGGAGGTAACTCCCAGAACATCTTTGGCTAGGATCTTCAGCAATCCTTAACGGAAATCAGCATGTTTTCAGTGAAACTATAAATACAGGCTGAAGAATCATAGATAGACTTCCTTTTGTAACTATGACTAAATAAAAGATAATCATCAATATAAACGTCTCATAAAAATAGGATTCCTTCCAATTGGCCTTTTGTAGTTCTTAGTTCTCTGCTCAGTGTTGGCACAATTGTATCACACATTAAGACATGTACACATTGCTGGGTGGTGGTAGATTTGCCAGTATATATTGGCTAGATGAAGTTCATGGGATGAGTTTCCTGCCTGACTCTCAGTACATGCCCATCTCTAACATTTACCTGCCTGTGGATGTTAGAGTGGATCCCTAGGGCGTCGGGTTCAGTTCTTACTCACTCGTTTTCAGAAGTGCCAAGGTCATCTGTCAGTCTTTCAGGATGGTTGTTTCCCATTAATGTAACACCATTTTCAATGATTAATTTTATGTGTCACCATAGCCAGACTATGGTGCCCAGTTGTTTGGTCAAACACTAGTCTAGACATTTCTAGGGGTGTATTTTTTAGGTGTGGTTAACATTTACAGTTAGTCGACTTAAATAAAGCAGATTACCCTCCATAATGTGAGAGGGTCTCATTCTATCAGGTACAGGCCTAAAGAGCAAAGACTGAGGCTCCCCAAAGAAGAAGGAATTCTGCCTCAAAACTGCAACATAGAAATTCTGCCTGAGTCTCCAGCCTGCTGTTGGCCTGCTCTGAGTATTTTGGACTCAAGAGCACAACATCAACTATTACCTGAATTTCTAGATTGCCAGTATCTTGGACTTGACAGCTCTTACAATCACACGAGCCAATCCTTTCCGCTCTCTCTCTTTCCCTCTCTCTAATGGTTAACTTTATGTGTCAACTTGACTGGGCTCAGGGATCCCCAGATAGCTGGTAACATATTATTTCTGAGTGCATCTGTGAGTGTGTTTCCAGAAAAGATGAGCATTTGAATCAGTTAGTGATCTGAATCAGTGAGGCAGCTTCTCACCGAAGGTTTCACAAATCCTAATGATTCTCCAGTGTCTTTCCTCTTCCCCCCTCTCTCGAATACCACAGCAATTCATACAACTGAAAAAGAGGTGCCAGGAAAGTTGCTAGGGCTTATCTTGCTCATGTTTTCTAAATTTTAAATATTGATTGGAACAGGTTTCTGTTAGAGACAGGGAAATATTAGATGTATTATATAACACATAACTTAGGCAAGAAAGGGAAAACAGGGTAATTGGAAAACATTTAAGCAACTATCTGGCCGTTCACAAATATTATGCATTTATGCCATAATATCAGATCTGAGGAAGATAACTAGGGAAAGGGCATTTTGTTTGTACCTATAGGATTTAGAAATACTTTATATTGAAGATGTGGAAAGAAGCTGTGTATCAATATGACACGTCCGATTCAAAGATATGCATTCTTCCCTGATGGGCGATCTATAATATTATATAAAAGCCTAACTACTATCCCTTCCTGGGATCTCAACTAAAATGACATATATTCCTGAACTTGTTTTTAACATCTCTATATTCTGTTTAATAAAATAATTGCTGTTATTACATAGATTTAATATTTTCTAATGTAATCATTGACTTACATATCCAATGTAATATACGGAGCACTCCATTAAAATGATGACAATGTCTGATTGCCTTTCCATATACACAATTTAACATAGTGATTTGAATATGAGAAATGCTCAATAAAATTTACAAAATAAAAAAGTATAAAATTTAATGAAGGAAAAAAACATTTGCATGAGTAAACACAACAAAAATTATAAATGTTACATGCCACAAAGGAAAATGCACATACATTGCCAAGGAATTTCAGAGAAAGTAAAGACTAATTCTGACTCTCAAGGATCAGGAAATCCTTTGTGGGGCTAGTATCTGATCTGGGTCATGAGGTATGGGCAAATGGATGTGAAGGGAAAGAATAAAGTGGAAAAAGGCGATAGTTTAAGTTAGGATAGATTATGGATAATATACAGATAACAGTAATATATATACTTGGTAGGAAGGAGTATAAGTTGTTTATAGAAAAATAATGAGGAATGTGTTTGGAAAGGTGAATGGAAGCTAGATTATGCAATGTAAAGGCAATAAAGTTTTCTGAATATGATAAAGAAGAAAGAAAGCTATAGAACTTGCACTTGGAGCTTCCACATGATCTCATTTAATTTTTCTTCCTTTGGTGGACATTTATCCACCAAGTATTTGCTTTAACCTCTTTCTCTGTGAAAAGCAATATTCAAGGCAATTGGGATATAGCAAATCAACAGAGTACCAGTAGTCCCACTTGTAGCCGGGGACAGCAGTCTCACCAAGGTTAAGCAGTAAGAATCAATGTCAGGCATAGAAGCTGTACCCATCTGATTCTAACACCAGTATTTTTGTTTTGTTTTGCTTTGTTTCCACTATGCCATCCTACCTCAACTCTTGCTCGGGTTTGAACTTTACAAAAGTTCGTCTTACTGAACAGGATTAATTTTCCATTTCCTCTACTGCCTCATTAATTGCTTCTTGTTATTTTCTATACCTATTCACATCGAACCCATCTCTCTGAGTGTCTAGTGTAAGTAAGCATTACTCCCTTTTGAACAATTCCTGATCCCCCCATTCCAAACTCAGGAGCTGCCTCTGAACTGTAATAACTAGGATGGCCATACCACTAGCATGGCTCAACAGTTCATGAATAGTTGCATGATTATTAGCACAGCATTTAACTATCCTACCTGAGGGTAAGATCCTGGAATCTGAGGCATAAACCACTGGATATACCTTGAGTTATAGAAAAGGAAAGTAGGATGGGCCTTCCCTTGACCCAAGGGACAACTTATCTGATGGAAAAGCCACATGTGTGCACAGCTAGTGACGATTTGATGTGATAACTCCATAGAGCAGAAAGGAGTAGACCTCTATATCTATTATATAAAAGTGCTGCACACATAAGCAAGAAATTAGTAACTATTTTTTGAACAAAGAGGTTAAAACATTCATGTGCATACTCATGACAATATAATTTCTGATGAGTTCCTTTGGAGGTATTCATTTAAAAAATATGAAATGTGACAAGAGACATTACCTTAAATTTGTCTTGTCAGAAAGCAGGAACATTCTTCCTTCTACAGTCATGTGTGCTTATACTTTCCATCTTCAGAGGTCTAGATTTAAGATTCCCATAAAGTTGGCCTTTATTCTATTTGCTTTTTCCATGCCATTAGAAACAGAATTTTCCTGGTATTGCTATTGAAAACACTTTTGGCTCATATAGTATTTGGCTCTCTGGCCACAGGGTGCATGCATGGAGAGGGCCTGGGGTGGGGGGGAAAGGAAGGGGCAATTCTAAAGGTTGGCAACAGAATCCTAGAGGAAAATGCATTAAAACAAACCACACACAGTATTTTCCCAAGCCCCCAGCTGTCTGGATTTCATCTGAACTGAGAATAAAGAAATAGAGACAAATGTCAATCTGGTTGTCCTTAGAAAACACAGTGCCTCCATGGTCTCAGTATAAAAAGTTGGTTCCTGTTTTAGCCTTCTACAGGTGGCTATCCAGTTTTCCCAGCACCATTTATTGAAGAGGGATTCTTTTCCCCAGCGTATGTTTTTGTCTGCTTTGTCAAAGATGAGATGGCTATATGAGGATGGTTTTATATCAGGATTCTCACATCTGTTCCACTGGTCAATATTCCTGTTTTTGTAACACTCTCCTAGACATCGGCCTGGGCAAAGAGTTTATGAAGAAGTCCCCAAAGGCAATCACAGCAGCAACAAAAATAAATAAATGGGACATGATCAAACTACAAAGCTTCTGCACAGCCAAAGAAATAGTCATGAAAGTAAACAGACAACCTACAGAATGGGAGAAAATTTTTGCATCCTATGCATCCGATAAGGGACTGATAACTAGAATATACTTAGAACTCACGAAAATTAGGAAGAAAAAATCAAATAACCCCATTAAAAAGTGGGCAAAGGACTTGAACAGAAATTTTTCTAAAGAAGACAGAAGAATGGCCAACAAACATATGAAGAAATGCTCAACATCTCTAATCATCAGGGAAATGCAAATCAAAACCACAATGAGATATCACTTAACCCCAGTGAGAATGGCCTTTATCAAAAAATCTCCAAACAATAAATGCTGGCGTGGTTGCGGAGAGAGAGGAACACTCCTACACTGCTGGTGGGACTGCAAACTAGTTCAACCTCTGTGGAAAGCAATATGGAGATACCTTAAAGCGATACAAGTGAATCTACCATTTGATCCAGCAATCCCATTGCTGGGCATCTACCCAAATGATCCAGTGACACTCTACAAAAAAGACACCTGCACTCGAATGTTTATAGCAGCACAATTCATAATTGCAAGGCTGTGGAAACAGCCCAAGTGCCCATCAATCAAAGAATGGATTAATAAAATGTGGTATATGTACACCATGGAGTACTATTCAGCTCTAAGAAACAATGGTGATATAGCACACCTTATATTTTCCTGGTTAGAGCTGGAACCCATACTACTAAGTGAAGTATCCCAAGAATGGAAAAACAAGCACCAGATATATTCTCCAGCAAACTGGTATTAACTGAGTAGCACCTAAGTGGACACATAGGTGCTACAGTAATAGGGTATTGGGCAGGTGGGAGGGGGGAGGGGGGCGGGTATATACATACATAGTGAGTGAGATGTGCACCATCTGGGGGATGGTCATGATGGAGACTCAGACTTTTGGGGGGAGGGGGGGAAATGGGCATTTATTGAAACCTTAAAATCTGTACCCCCATAATATGCCAAAATAAAAAAAAAATTAAAAAAAAAAAAAAGTTGGTTCCTAATACTTTAGAAAGCATCATTGTAAGTAAAGGCATACACTGCATGGGCCCCCCTTGCATATAGTTAGTGACTATGTCCATTTATTTCCAAGTAGACCATTTGAGTTTCATTGACTGGTTTCCAAGATATTGGTGCCTCCAAAATTTGGCAGAGAAAACAAAGAAGGGTGGAGCAAGACAGATCTTTTGTCATAGAACTCTCCTTTGTTTGTACTAAACAATGCAGAGCAGATTAGACGAAATGTACATACTTGTCCTTTCTCTCGATACTCCAAAAATTCTGCCATGGCTGGAGAAATATGTGTAGACTTCTCAGCCTCTTTTCTCAGCTTTTGGAACCTATTTTCTATCTCAAGGTATGTTTTCCCTTGGCTTTACCTTGTCCTACAATTTCACATCTACAGTAAGCCAACAATCTCAAATAGTTTTAAGCACTATTTGGTGACAAGGTGTTCCCATTTTGAAACCTGAAAAAACCAAAAGCCAAAGATATGAAAGATCATATGGACAGTTAGCCTCACAGCTAATGTTCATCGGTCTTTAGTACATTGTGCCATAAGGCATATATGATAAGTATATATACATATACATGAAGATGCACATGTATTCTTATATATCTATATACATGTATGTCTATGTATGTGTAGTATATATATTCATGTCTATTTACATCTATATACAGATAAAGATATGCAAACATTTGTGTCAAGGGAATATAGTTCATATAATGAAAGATCTGTTATTGAGTCTTAGCTCTGTTACTTACTACTTGTTGGCTCTTGGGCAAGATATTTAACCTTCTGCACCTCACTTTCATTAGCTGCAAAATCTGAATAATAATGTTCACCCACCTGTTGTTAAGATACAATTTAATAATATGCATAAATCACCTAGCAGGAAACTTGGCTTACGGCAGGAGCTCAAAATTATTATTGCTGTTGCTTTTGTTAAATGTCCCAAATTTACCCAAGAAGGCAATTGTAAAAGGTTAAACAAGCCCAAAAGTGTACAAAAGCTTCCCTGGTTGGTTTCCACTTGATCTTTTCTGTTTCTTTTTTTTCTCCTGCCATGTGTGCTCACCACCAGTATGATTCCAAAGCTAAAGATGTTTGGTCAGCTGCATACTAGGAGAATAAGCATTATTTCATTTCTTAACTGGTCCCTTTTTTTAAATTTCAGAATATTTTGAAGATACAAACGTTTTGATTACACAAATTGCTTTTGTACAGTTTCAGTCAAAGTTATAAGTGTGTCCATTCCCCAGTTAGTGTGCACTATACATGTTAGGTATGAATTTACCCATCTCCTCCCTCCCCCGCCCCGCCCACCACTTGCTTGATTTCTGTTGAGTTTTACTTCCATGTGTGCATGTAAGTATCGATCAATTAGTTCCAATTTAATAGTGAGTACAGGTGATGTTTTTTGTTTTTATTTCCCATTCTTGTGATACTTCACTTAGAAGAATGATCTCCAGCTCCCTCCAGGTTGTTACAAAAGGTATTAGTTCACCATTTTTTATGGCTGAGTAGCACTCCATGGTATGCATATACCATATTTTATTAATCCATTCATATATTGATGGGCTCTTGGGTTGATTACACATCTTTGCTATTGTGAATTGTGTTGCAATAAACATTTGGATGCAAGTGTCTTTTTGATAAAATAATTTTTTTTCCTTTGGGTAAATATCCAATAGTGGGATTGCTGGATCAAATGGTAGGTCTACTTTTAATAACTGGTTCTTTTTTTAAAAATGTTATTCCTCAAGTCTCCCTATATCATAGTCTTGGTTTTACAAACTATTCACACAATGAAAAATGTCCTTTTAGCCAATCCAGCTAATGAGCAAGTCAATTTCAGTTTTAAAACCATCAATTTGATTGTTTATACAATTGGCTTTTTTTTCCTCTCCCACTGGACCAATCAATTAAGTTATAATAATATAGTCTGTGTGGCTCAATTACAGTGAATTTCTCTGCCATTTGCTATCAAAATAAAAAAATTATTTTATTTAACAAGTTTGAAGAGCTATTTTCCTTACTAGTTTGGTTTCCTAGTAACACAGAATCATGATTTAAGTGTCCACAATAGTGACTTGAATTTAAGCAATAATTATTATGGTAACATCACCCCAGCATAAGTCTCAGGTAAAAATTATTAACTCATCCTTCCCTTCCACTAGCAGTACAAATAAGGATTACCCTTTCTACCAGGAAGCTAGTCTGGTCTGTTTCAGGCATAGAACACAATGCATCATTCAGGAAGTGCGAAAACTCTTGCCAGTTTATTTTCGTAATGAGGGGTTAGAGGTTTATTCAGCTTTTCACATTTGAGAGGAAGACGTTGGCATGGGTTTTTTCTAGACTTGTGGAACAATTTGATAAGGATTGGCCCCTTAACCAAAGTAAAATATTTGCCAAGACAATGGATATCTCCATGTTTGCCTGGTGTTATAGACCTCTTTATAAATTTTTCTACAATAACACCTCATTTTTCATGTATGCTTTGGAGACCTACAAATCTCATTACTTTTGAGGTGATTGCTTTTTTTCTTTCTGTAATCTCTCCAGTTTAAATTCAGTGCATGAGATTAAAGTCATTACCTAGAAATCACATGTATCTCAATGGCTTATTCTAATGGCCTGCGGCCAGTCAACACAAAAATAAAGGCTTGAGATGTAACACTTTTTCTTCATCTGTATAAATGGATATGTTCTGAAGGTGGCTAAATTTCCTACCTTCCCAACTTTTTCTGGGAAAAATAAATTTACTGAATGTATTAGACATAATTAAGCAAGGGTGCCAGCACTATTGATCTTGTTATTTTAGTGAGAAAATGCTGCTCTCAAAGAGAAATATTTCCAGAAATGGCCAATAATAATAATAACAATAATAATTAAAACGGTTTTTAGTTGCCTCCACTAGGTCATGCTGTTAACTCTTTTTGTTCTTCTGTAATATGTGAATCATTTTCTTTTTGTACAAATTTAATACGTCATAATAAATGACACAATATAGGCTAAAACCTCAGGCTTATAGTTTCTTGATGTTCCTCGTAAAGTAAACTTTGTCCCTCACAATAATGAGGACTGGCAATCTCTTACTTAAAATCGAATGCCCCACAATCACACAAAATACCCAGAAGTATATGTGTCATATCAAAACTGCATTAGTGGTGAGGATCAGGGAAGGGATGTTTTAACAACTGTGGCATCTTCCTTAGGATGATGATTTTTCTATGCCCTATGTTATTTACCATGTCATTCCATACAACCACTACAAAATGGTACAACCACTACAAAATGAGATATCCAAAGAACATTAAGGGTTTCCTCATCTTCCTGAAGGTCAGTTTCTTGATGCTACGAGTCAATGTGGGATCTTGGAGGCCATCTTGAAGAGGGCTCACCACAGCCTATGATTCGTAACTTGGTGTCCAAAAAATTGTCAGTCCCGTGATCCCCTAAAGCAGCCTTAGAATTCATATAATATCCTAGGAAATACTGCTTATTTAATGAAGTACAGACAGGAAAGTTGAGAAAAACACTTGTGTATTAACTGTCAAATTAAGTGACTTTCTATGAAGTTGAAATGGGAGATGTTTTTGGACTTGAGTAGTTACTAAATATTCATGGTTGTGATAAGGTATATGAATACTTCTGGCACTTCCTATTCTATTGAATAGTGAAGAGCATCACTTAATTTTTATAACTTGTGTGAGTCCTTCACATATACTTTTTTGGTAATTACAATTAACCAAATATGTCCTTCTTGATGCAATCATTGATTGAAGTTCTTATGATTAGAGCAGAGGTTCTTAAGTAGGGATAATACTGCCCCCACCCCTACCTCAAGACATCTGGCAACTTCTGACTTTTTGTTATCACAACTGAGAGAAAAGATCCTTCTGGTATTTAGTGACTGGAGGTCAGGGATGTTGCTAAATATCCTACAACTCACAGGATATGTCCTCCCCAATCCCCCGAAATAGAAATTAAACCTTCTCCCACCTGGCATTATAGAACTCTTTATAAGTTTTTCTAACACCTCATATTTCATATTTCCACCACACAGCATGGGTGTTGAGAAAAGATTTACTTCTATCTTGGAGTCAGGGAGGCATGTCCTGTGCATTGTAAGATATTTAGCAACTGGTGAGAGAGGACTTACCTTCTAAATTTGTTTCACTCATTTGCAACTCCACACTCCCGGTAGGATAATAATCATGCTATTTGTTGAGTTTCTATCATTCCTCCTACAAGATTTTTGTGAACCTACAATGTTCCAGGCGCTGGTTATATAATAACAATCATGGACTTTTATCAATAACTTGGATGAAAATATAGATGTGCCAAACAAATTAATAGGTTACATGACCCTCAAAGGAAATCCTAGTATCACCGACAATAAAAAATTTAAAATCCAAAATGATCTTGACAACCCAGATCACTGAGCTAAAACTAAATAGGTGCAAGCAACAGGAATAAATGTAAAAACCTCAATTTAGTCCTTTAAAAATAATTAAGTCTAGAGGCTGACTTGTAGGAATGACTTTGGCAGCAGTTCTTATGAAAATATTTAAATATTTTAGCTTATTATGAGTCATGATTATACTATGATTGTGTAAAAGAGCCAACACAATCTCAGTTTCAATTAATGAAAAAAAGGTATTCTATGTATTTGCCAGTCCATGTGGAGAATATTGTGCTCAGGTCTGAGTACCATATCAAAAGCAGGACGTTTTAGAAACTACGATGCATTTAAATAAAGACTATATGATGAAGAAAACCCTAAGAAATGATTTTATGAACTGGAAGTTATATTAAAATCCTTTAGACAAGAGTTGCAGAAGATTAGAACATTGTATCTCACAATATTTTCACGATCCAGGTTCTTCAGCTGCAAGATTATTTTCCAAAACACTTTCAAGGGGCATCTCTCAATTAGAAGAGAGATTGAAATAAACTGATGTGTTTAGCATTTTCTTCCAATTCTATTGGTCAGTAAAATCGATGAGCATGAATCTCAGTGTTTGTTTGTTTTTCTGGCTGTCAAATATTCTACCTATGATGAATTTCTCACTTTATGAGTCTCTATGGGAGATAGAGCCTTCTTCCTGCTACAGAAACTGAAAATGCCAAATCTTTACTTTTACAGCCTCCCTAGCATGGAGGACACAGAATTCATAGTCTTAGTTCAGTCAGTGAGAAGTACCTGCTGCTGACTTTGTATCATGAGCTAATGGGGCAAAAAGAGAGAGGAGCAGGTGGGCAGGTAGCCCCATCCGATCCAGAAGCAATAATTTGAGCAGCAGCCCCTGCTCATCCACAGGCAGCAGCAGCAAAGCTGGTCTCCTTTATAGCCCATTTGTGACTGAGGTCCTGGCTATAGCCCAGCCACCCTTGTTCCCACCTGTTTCACAATCCAGGTTCTTCAGCTTCCCCCAAGATTCTGGTTTCCCTAATAGCATTTTAATAAATGTATTTTTAACTTCAATTATTCAGATTTGGTTTCTGTTTCATTTTTTTTAATTTTTAATTTTTTTATCTCAGCATATTATGGGGTACAAATGTTTAGGTTACATATATTGCCTTTGCCCCAACCAAGTCAGAGCTTCAAGTGTGTCCATCCCCCAGACAGTGTGTACCTTCACCTATTAGGTGTGTATATACCCATCTCCTCCCCCCTCCCACCTGCCCGACACCTGATGAATGTTATTACTATATGTGCACTTAAGTGTTGATCAGTTAATACCAATTTGCTGGTGAGTACATGTGGTGCTTGTTTTTCCATTTTTTTTATTTCAGCATATTATGGGGGTATAAATGTTAAGGTTACGTATATTGCCCATACCCCCTCCCCCCCTCTAGCCAGAGCTTTAAGCATGACCATCCCCCAAATGTTACACATCTCACTCATTGTGTTTGTATATACCCATCCCCTCTCCCCCCACCATCTGCCTGACACCCGATAAATGTTATTCCTATATGTCCACTTAGGTGTTGATGCGTTAATACCAATTTGCTGGTGAGTACATGTGGTGCTTGTTTTTCCATTCTTGTGATACTTCACCCAGTAGAATGGGCTCCAGCTCTATCCAGGATAATACAAGAGGTGCTATATCACCATTGTTTTTTGTGGCTGAGTAGAACTCCATGGCAAATCCTGACTGGTACCCTCTCAAATGATAAAATCTACATTTCTATGAGGCACTGAAAGATAAGAGAAGTCAGATTCCAAACTGAGACTCCTAATCACCATGCTCAGTTGTACCTAGGGGCTGGCTCCAAGGCCACTTTTCTGATTCTGGAAACCTTAAGCCAGCACAAGAGCATAGATATAAAACAAAGACGGGAGAAGGTTTGGTGAAAAATGTTGTGAAAATATTTATAGTTGAACTTCATTACTGTTGGATCCCATATTTGCAAACTTGCATGTTCATTAAGATTCATTTATATCCTCAAAATCAATACTTGCCACACTTTTGGAGTCACATAGGACATTTACAAGAGCAGCAAAAAATTTGAGTCACCCTGTGTTCATGTTCCTAGCTGAGGTCAAACTAAGTGACACTCTGTCTTCTTGTTTCAGCTCTCGTACTGTAAACAATATATAATACTTTTCACAGTATATTTAGTGCCAGGCTTTTCTCATTTTTGTGATTTTTGTTGGTAATTTTGCTGTTAAAATGGTCCAAAGCATAGAGCTGAAGGCCGCTCTGGTGTTCTGAGTGCGAGAAGGCAGTGATGTGTCTTTTGGAGCAAAATACGTGTTAGGTAAGCTTCATTCAGGCCTGAGTTATAGAGCCGTTGGCCGTAAGTTCAATGTCAATGAATCAATAATGTTTGCTGAATAAGGTGTCTTCAAACAGAAACACACGAAAACAAGGTTATGTGTTGATGGGTTGATGAAAAGGTTGTGACCAAAGATGCAAGAACCTAACTCCGCATTGTCCCCAGCAGCAACGGCTCAGTCTTTGCTAACTCAGTGCTCCTGGCTACTTTATGGAACACAACTAGCACAAATAACGAGACTGGACTGTATTTGGAAAGAGCAGTGGGCCACTGTACTGTGAGTACTCATCATATCCCAAGAGTTGAGAGGGAAGGGAGGCCATTTTTTCTCATCCCAAGCCCAGGGAGAGGCCGTCACAGGACCAGATGAGTTTGCCATGGGTTTCCCAAAGTTGGGACCACAAGGTACTGTTATCTGACCCCAGGATGACAATAGAGGAGGGATGGTGGTGACAGTGGTGACATCCCAAGTGTTACTGCTTTTGAAGTTGCTTCCACTCCCAGTGTGCCAAGGCACAGAAGGAGAGAGCGTTTCCCTGTGGATGGGTAGTAGACAACACTGGTAGTAAAGGTCAGGATACAGTTGTCTGAGGTCCTGTCCAGTGGGATTATCTGTAGAGGCTAAGTCTGTACTACCAGATAAACCAGGAGCTGTGGAAGGGACTGAAAGTGACCACACTAAAAAAATTGCAGGAGAGAAAGAGGCCCAGCAGGGAACCTCTGAAGGATCCACAAAGTGTCCTTGAACAGAAAACTCAGTTTTCTCATGTCTAGATAGTGCAAACTCCTATTTCTACTGTACTAGTAAGAATGGTCCCATCCCTTTTTCTTTTCTCCCTTTCCTCATCTTAGTTTCAAACATGATGGGGGTCTGAAAAATAGACAGTGAAAGGAAGCTAAGAAGCTGAAGTGAGGAAACAAACAAACCAATACAACTTCCTTTCCCAATAAACATCCATCCCAAAGCAAGACGTAGCTGGGGAGCAGGGGTTTAACATCAAGTTTGTGGTGTCATTTATTACATGCATGGAACTGGCATGTAAATTTCTGAATCAAGATTATGTTTGTAATTTAATGTGTCTGTAGAGCTTCCTGTTACTTAAGAGCGACCAGAAAAGTCATAGGCCTGTCAGAGTTTTCATACAGGACCAGGAAAGAATTCCCCCCACTAAATGAGGGTGGTAGGAAACAAGGATTGAGTTGTGGTTTGAGTTCATGCTTGTGCAACCAGTTGTCTTTGCTCACATGGAATTTTGTTGCACTGTGAAATGCCCGAGTGCCAGTTCCAGGGCTGGGTTCAAATCCTGCTTTCATTACTCACTACACGACAACTGTGGCCAAAATATTTAACCTCACTCATAAAATCTGAATTTAGTCACATATAAAGTACTGAGGAGACAATAGTATTTTAGGAATATAGTTTTATAAGCATATCCTTGGATCAAACTCAGATAAAAGAACAGTGGTATCAGAGAATTTGGCTATTTCTCAGATCCATTCGGTTATGGCTGTCCTGAATGGTATTGCCCCAGCTGTGTGCTCATTAGGAAGGTGAGGACAAAGTCAAGCCAGGATAGGACATTCTTCCCTCATGCAGTAACTTCATTTCCAAAATGTTTATATGTTCTTGGCAAAATAACAGGAGTATTCTATACATAGGGCCTCTTCCCAAGAATCCACGCCCTACCTGAAATGTTGCAAGAAACCACCCCACACGTTTGTATGAAGATATAATAAAGTAGAAATAATGCCTATGAACCACTTCATAGCATTTGGCAAATAATAATCAATCTGTTTGATCCCAAATTCTCAATATAATCGATTGTCTTCTGATGTGCAGTAGATTTGGTATGTAATATATTTAACTCTTTCAGTTCAATTGGTTATCAGAAAATATAGCTAAAAGAGGCATCTAGGAATTTTTCATGATAGATTCACACCCTATGGTCAAGTTAACTCTCTCTAAACATCCAAGATTTTCATCATAATTAGTGGTAGATCTATGGTGGTGTTCCTTAACAATGCACTTGGATTACACAAGAAAAGATTTCTTATATCTATTTAAATTTTACCTTGGCACAATTTCAACATATTTAATTTTGTGTATATATCTATACAGATGAAAACTTTAATAGCAGTTGATATATTAGCGTTCTCTCCTTTCCACCCTCTCCCCCAGACACACAAACTGCTGCTGAGTTGCCAGATCTCTTCCTCTCTTCCAGACTCAACAACTCAACTCTTTCATTTACTACTTTAGCTGATTTTACATCAATTTGTCCTTTTCAAAATTTGTAAGGTGTTGAAAAACTTGGATATAATACTTTAAGGATTCTGATCATTGTTAAGTGTAATAAAAGGATTATTTATGAGCATTTAAATAATGTAACATTTAATACCCTTCCCCACTGTATTTATTTTTAAAAATATCTTCCATAACATAATAGAATTTTTAAAGGCGGTGATTCTCTTGCAATCATTGGTTGGCTACACAATTGCCTGGGCTCCTGTAGCCCTTCTTTGAGTGTCAGCAGCTTCACAGGAAAGTCAGGGTTTATCAAGATAAATACAGACTATTACTGAACTAAATATTTACTTTGAATGTTTACCTTGAGTCTTCCACTTTAAGAGACCCTAAATATGGGGTCCAAAGCAAAGAAAAATGGAAGCAAAGAAAAAAATTTAAAATGCAGTTAAATGGTTGAGAAGAAATCAAAATTATAAATGATAAAGTCTCCAAGTCTATAAGAGCATAGATTCAAGAAAGCAAGGAAATTATATGGGTGATGAATTAAATTCTTCATCTTGATTTCTCTAACAAGGGGCAATTTCCTTGGAGAGACAGAGGTTCAAAGGAATTAAAAAGTCACAAAATTTAATTCATCCAATGTAACAAAAAAAGAAGCTTCACTAAAGAAGCTTTCTTAACTTTCTTTTTGCTGATCTAAGACAACACAATTTTATAAACATATTTGGTTTTTAAATTTTAAATATTTCCCCAAATGATCTTTTATCTCTTACAAAGGGGTAATTAAATTAACTAAATGAATGATAGTTTGTAAGATACAAATCTTAATTCTAATGAAAACTGGTCCCAAAACTAACCCATCTGAACCCAGAGAGCCTCCTATAGCTGGCAAAATCTGATCAGCTCCCAGAAAAGAACATGTTCAGGGTTATTACTTTCTTTTTTAGGCAAAATTTGAAGTGCCCTAAAAAGAAAAAGAGTACTCACAGTAATTGTAGAAATAAATCTCAAGACACTTTAGAAACAATTTTTTAAAACTTACGATGTATTCCGAAGTCGCTAAGGAAACAAAATAGCACCACTGTGTTTTATTCCTTAATTGGTCAAAGACATTGGAAAACAATATTTTACATACTCAATGGGCTCACCTCAGTCCTATTTGCATTGGCAAATCAAATGCACTTGACAATGACTGCATCAAGCACAATGAGAAACTGGGTTAAGATTCTAGAAAATGCCACAATAAAGAAATATTGGAAAAAAATCATAACCAGATTAAAACTGTAAGAAACATCTAAAATGCTTTTTCCTTCATGAAAATGAATGAGTATCTGATATATGACCATGGAAGAAAGATCATCACAAATTTTAATATCAACTTGCAAGAAGGTACAGAACAGCAGGGTAATGAAAAATATTATTATATTTTAAAGAATGATACTTCTCAGTGCTATATTAGAAAGCAGTATTTCTTTATTTTACCTTATTATATTCTATATATAAATTCTCTGTTAGGTAATGTAATTCTCCAGAGTTTCCCAAAGAAGGGCTTAGTATAATTTATCTTTACTTCTAATTCCTAACACATTTTCTGCCTCAAAGGAAATGCACAATGTATACTTATTAAGTTAATTGCCAATATTGTTTTATTTTGATACCTAATATCTACAGGACTAAATTAAATTTTTATTTGCTCTTTTGATATAAATAAAATAGAGAAAGACTTGAAGCTAGAGGTTTGGGCTCAAATTCTAACTTTTCAACAAACTAATTGTGTCTGTTTTTGTTCTCAATTAAATGAGAATAATAAGTGAAAAGCACAATGAAACTTAAATGACTCAATAAAAAGAATGAGTTAAATGCTAAATTTCAAAATGATGCACCTAGAGTAATAGTATGCAACTTTAAGTAGGGTTATATCATAGACAAGCAAATACAGTCATTTGTCTAAATTAGAAATAGACCATGCTATGAAGGTATTTACTTTTTCTGGGCTGAAATTTGGGGATATTCTCAGTTTAAAAATGTTGAAGGAGCATCTTATCCTGAGGACAAGCCAGGATTTCCAGATCAGCTACCAGAAGTATGGAAGCATGAAAGAAAGGAGACAACTATAATGTGTTAAACAGCATCTTCCTTAGTTTTTGCTAGGAAAAGCTACCATCATAGAACAATAGGATTGTAGGTTTGTGATTTTGTTCTATTACTTTATTTTTGATTATCTATAATATCTAATTTCTCAATACTAACTGTACTACTTATTTAAAAAACAAAAACAAAGGTATTTCATCCTTTAAATAGGGATGTTATTGGGATGTTGGGAAAGGGTCTCCATTTGTGAAATAGAAGGTACTCTGTTGTTGAATGACAGACAGGTGGTACTATAGAGACTATTTTTTAATTATGGAATGTTGACACAAATTAGATGTGCAGAGAGCTTAGCCGGTATGGTAGACATAGAAACTACTTGCCAACATCCTTGTCCCCCTCTTTTCCCAGACATGTGGAAGAATCACATTTCCCCACTCTATTGAAATTGAGCACGACTGTTTAATTCTGGTGAATGAAACATGAACAAAGGTAGTGAATGTCACTTCTGGGCAGAAGCATTTAAGAGCTGATGTAGAATTCTGCATTTTCTCTTGTCCTGTCCCTCTGACTGAAGAGACTCTGTACTGCACATGCTACAGCCCACATGGCAAAACATCACTCGGCCTGAGTCACCAGGTTGCTGTGTGGAAGACTGTTCATTGACCTGGAAAGTTGCCTGGCCTCGCACCAGATCTTCCTGAGCAATAAATAAACCTTTGCTTGGGTAAACCACAAAAATTCATGGTGCTGTCTGTCACTGCAACTGATTAACTCTTCTGATTAACATAATGTGCATACATCTTAGCCAAACATACAAAAGACTTGAGTTTGATATAAGCCCTCTGTAAACAGGCTAAAGTATTAATAGCAAACCAAAACGTAGTCTGTGGCAGAAGTGAAAAGAAAAGATTGATAGCTTACTTGCTACAGTGAGCTCATGGATCAGGTGAGTCCAAGTCAGCCCATGTTTGAGTTCAGGCTTTGCTTGTTTGCCAGTTGCACGGTCTTGAGCAAAGTTACTCTACATTTCTCAGTCTATTTCTCCACTTGTAAAATGGAAATAGTAATCCAAAAATAGATTAGGGTTATGTCTATGTTGAGATTATGTCTATACAGCGTTTAGTACAGTTGATCCTGAACACATTTTGTTCTCTTTCCATGTTTTTTCTTTATTCATATAAGCACCTACTATACTCCAGGAAAGGAAAGGCAATGTGCTAGGCATTGAGCCTACAGCAAGGACAAAGCAAAATTCTCTCTCCATACATGGCAATGGGCCTTTAATCAAAGAAATTACATGGTGGTGATTTGGCACAGGAGATATTCCATAAGACCTTTAAAAACTTTTAAAAATTCAGTATAGTGTGTGGACCGGGCAATAAATTTACCTTTCTTTAGTGGGAAATAAGACCAGACTGCAAGCTCCAGGAGCTAAGGAACAATAATAGCCACCTTATTCCTGGCTATATCCTCAGTACTTTGTGTGGAGCCTAATCACAAGTAGAAACTCTGCAAATATTTGTTAAATTAATGAATAAGTGAACAAAGAATGCACAGAATACAGAATAAAACTCAGAAAACAGAATACAATGTATTGATCACAGCCTATTTTCGTTCCTTCATTCATTTATTCACTCAATAAATATTCAGGATCTGCTCTGGGTGCTAAAGATACGATAGTCAACAAAACTAGGGCCTGTCACCATGGAGTGTACATTCTCAAGGAACTTAAAATTATTTTGATGACAGGTGGGTTCATGGACCAATTTATATTCTGAAAACCACATTACTTGGCGATCCCACTTCAGTGGACTTTGGTAAGCTGTAGTGTCATCAGAGATTAGTTTAAGTACTTACAAAATAGTTGGCAGAAGAGTACAAGATTTACTGTGTCTATGGTTTCATTTAAAAAAATGGTTATGAGGTTTGCATTGCAATCTGCACTGCTACATCTGTTATTTGTTTCCACTTACTAGCCCATGGGTTAGTAATTAAGGCAGCTTTGACCGAAAAGGAAAAACTGATTAATTGGGTTGTTCTCATAATAGTTACTTAATCTTCTGTTTTTGATGGGAACAAACAATAACAAAAGCAGAAGGTCAAATCAACTGTTTCAACATAAATTGTGTGGAGTGATGAGGCTGTCAGGAACAGTGGTTAATCTGGACACATATCATGTCCTACAAGTAGGCAAACTAAGTTTTCTAGACTGGAAGCTAGGGAAAGGGACTTCCTAGCCAGGGCCTTGTCTTACCCTTGCTTTCTCATCTGCTTCATGAAAGTTGGGAAAGTACTCAATATTACATCTATAGATAAGGCAAACAAGTTCTATTTGCTTTCACTCCAAATGCTATGTAAAGAGTTAATCTAATATACAGAATATCTTGGTCACTATTTCTATTATCTATTGTTCATAAGAAAAATTATTAAATTAGAAGAGATTTAATTCAGACTTTAAAAGAGCTTCTTAATCATAGATCTGCTAGGCATTTGTGGCTATGAGATTTTTGGCAAGCTAAAACTCTCTGCACTTGTACGACGTTGCATACCCCAAAATACTGTCCAGAGGATTAAGTGAGGTGATCCATGTTTAGAGCTTAACATGATGTATTGCACCTAGTACATTTTCAGCAAATGTTAACTATTATTGTTAGCTATTTTTAGATATTATTATGATGAAAGGGAGTCTTAATAATAAGAGAAAGAATATAAAAATGAGGCCATGCAGTCTTACTCATAATCAAAGAAATGAACTGAATTATCTTAGGTGACTCTTCCCAGAAATATAATAAAATTAACAATTTTATTCTAACTATTGTAATAACACAAGCCTAGCAGTAATACTTATTTTGTCACAATTATTAAATGCAAGTTTCTAATTCCTGATGTCATCAAGAAGTATATGATTTTAATTTAAGCATTTACATTTTTATCTTCTCACTCTTTGTATGTAAAAATCGTAACCAAATCCTCACCCTTCTTTGCAGTGGTACTAAGTTTGTGGCTTTAGCATTTTTTTTTCCAAATATTTCCAAGTGTTACTTGGTATGATGCCAAGTGAGGAAGGTTGCCAGTCATTATTCTTCATGTCAAAATTATATGCTGGAGTCTTATTCTACATGACAAAATGGAACAGGAACCAGAGGAGGCTCTATAAGCCTTGTTATCTGTGAAGCAATGTTCCCTGCCAGAGAGTCTATGGAGAAACAGTCCAAACTGCAAACCCAACTAATCCTGGGCAAGACTCTAGTGATAGCACAGCCCAGAACCTTAAACTCTCTAGGTGTAGGAATATACCACTGACAGCTCTAGGTCATTTGCCTAGCTTTGGTGAACCAATGTCATTACTTCCAATGTCTGTTGTAAAGGAAAAGTGAAAACCTAAGCTTAGAATTTACTTGACCAATACATGCTGTCCTGACATGGAAGCTATTCCCTCAAAATTGAGAAATACTGCAAATCTGCTAAATTTCTCTGGGGCTTGAAAAATGGTACTTGCCAATGTATCGACTATAAGAATAGTCATTTATAAAAATACTGCTGAGTAGAAAACACAAAGCCCCAAATTAGTAGAAATTAGAAGTCATGAAAAATGTGATGTTATACTTGGCAACAGAAAAATTTTTTTCAAACAAGACATCAGCACTTAAGAACACAGGGATTAAAACAAGTTCTTAAAGATGAGACTGCAATTTAGTTAGATCTGAAACATAATTCTTTAGCTGAGCTCATTCATTACTGAAAAGCATCAACAAACTCAGTAAATATATCCCATACATATACCAGATATGTAAAATAAAGCAATAAATAAGATATATGTTTAAAAAAAGAAAATTGCAGTGTTATTATCTAAATCCAGTGGAGACAGACTTCTATTAAAAATGTTAATTTTAGCTTTGAAGTTTCCAAATATTATTAGGGCCAAAAAACAATTTGGCCACAAACCATGTAGCAGTCTTGCCCACAGCTATGAGTATTGGAGGATCCTCCCCACCTCCTGTCTACAGTCTGGAATTTCTTTACTCATTCCCCACATCAGTAGGTTAACCTAACTACACAAGAGATCCTGCATTGCTAAAGATGGTTCTAATTTCAGATTCTTTCCCCCTATATGATTTTTCAAGATGTCCTTAGTTGACTCATTTTGTATGTACTCTAACATCCGGTTCTTTTGTTTTCCCATTCTTTCCTCCTCTTTTAATCTCTTTCTATCTCAGATCAACAAGTTGTATTTACTTTCAGCTCTGGTATTTCATACCTTAAAATTTCCATTTTCCACCTCAATTTCATAGTTCTTTCTGTGACCCACCTTCTCTGGACTGGCTCCTTGATTTTGCATCTAACTACTTTGTCTTATCTAAGCAATGTTCCTCATCCAACCTTAATACTCTGGTAAATATCCATGAAATTCCACTACCTCTAGTCTTTGGCATGTAACAAAAATCTCTTGATTTGGGGTAAAAAGAACACAAGCCTCTGTCCACAAAGCTCCACCACTAACACCGACCAATGAAACAACAATGGAAAACAGTAGACAAGCATATTACATTCATGTTAGGCCCCTAGCCTGATTTCAATCCAGACAGCTCTGCTTTCTTTTATGCTTTCTGCATTTGGACTACAACTATTTTCATGACTACACTAGCTACAGCTTATTGAATTCAATGCGGAACACTCAGCACCCAAATCTTGATTTCTGATACCCTCTACACTAAAAGGAACCAGGGATTTGTAACGCCAAAAGGTCAAACTAAAAAGCGCTCTTAAAAAGCCCGTATTCATAAGAGCATGTCAAAGAGAGAAACTAACGGAGAGTTCCCAATGGCCAAAGCTGTAAAAATTTACACAAGAAAACAAAGAGAGCAGGATTGGATTATAACCCGAAGTGTAAAATAAATATCCAGCAGTGATATTCATAGTGATATAAATAGTCTATTAATAAATGCAGAAGAATTCTAAATAATTTATGTATATACTCTGCCCTCAAGAAAGGAGGACATAATTCTCTGCTGCTGAGGTATGGGCTGCACACAGTCATTTCCTTAAAGAGTACAAGGAAAGGGGTGGGGGAAAGAGTAACTTTACAATAGAGAAACTTATAGACACTCCCTTAGCAGAGTCCAAGTCATTATCAACAGTGATGTCATGTTGATACTCTGCATATACTGACAGTAAGATGTGATGAAAATGGCATTTGACCCCTATGATCTTTCTCCCCCAAACATTAATTCCAGTCTAACCATGAGAAAAAAACCCAGACAAATTCCAATAAAAAGGCATTTTTAAAAGTCCCTTACCAGTACTATTCAAAACTGTCAAGGTCATCAAAAGCAAGGAAAATCTCAGAAACTGCCATAGTCAAGACAAACCTAAGACCTGACAATTAAATGGACTATGGAGTCCTGGATGGCATCCTGGAACAGAAAAAGGACATTAAGTAAAAACTAAGAAAATCTGAAAAAAGTATGGATTTTAGTTAATGGTTATGTATCAATATCAATTCATTAATCATAACAAATGTACCACACTAATGTAAGATGTTAATAATATGGGAAACTGGGCATAGGGCATATGGGAACTCTCTATACTATCTTCTTAATTTTTCTACAAATTTGAAACTTATCTAAATGTAAATCTAAAAAAAAAAATCTATTAAAATGTTTAATGCAAATCAAATGGAGGAAGAAGAGGACAAGTATAAATGGTGTTTTGGGAGTTGTCCCTGGGAGAGAATTTAGAGAATGAAGGAGGCATTTGCAACAAGGTATGATTCACTGAGATTTTTTTCCCCAGGAGTGTGAGACAAGGCAGGAGAGTGTCTGTACTTTGATGAAAAATAGGCGAATGCCTGCCCGTCTCCCATGTGGAGCTGCAGGAGCACCCTCCTCTCTGTCTGCAGCACTTCCAACCATCTCAAGTGTCCAGTCTCAACTTGAACTTCACATTCTCTGGGAGGATTTCAGACTCTTCATATGAAGTTAGTTCTCCTGGTTTTGCTCCCTAGAACCTTCTACTTCTCTTTCACAGCATCTTTCTTTCTTTTCTTTTCTTTCTTTTTTTTTTTTTTTGTAAGAGAATTATGTAGTGCCCTTTCTCATGAGTCTTTAAGCTCCCCAAAAGTAGAATGTATGGTGCTCAGGAGACAGCAAGTACTTAATACACATGGTTCATTCATCGGCTATTAAGGTGAATTCCGGTAGTAATAAAAGGGAAGCCATGCCCATGTGGAAGGTGAATGACCTAGAGATATTCCAGATTAAATGTATGAAGTGCAGACATCAAATATTGAAAATGGTACACCTTGTTTGATCACCCAACCATGTGCTTGCTGTGTTTTGCACATGACAATGGTAATGAACAATACTTGCAAAACATTATGGTAGTCAGTCTTAGTTGGTCAGAAAAGCATTCTAACTTTAATAAAACCAAGACTTGAATCTATTTATGAAATTTTAAAATAATAATAACTGTTATTTATCAAGCATTGTGTTAAGCACTTTGAAAATTATTTTGTTTCATCTTCACAACAACCCTGTGATGATAACGGCTAAGGGATATCCAGCACTTGCTCTGTTCTAAGCACATTATACACATTAGTTTATTTTATCATCCCTAAATTCTATGAAGTCAGCACTGTTATAATTGCTATTTAATACTAAATGATACCAAAGTATACAAAATTATCATGATTTACTCAAAGTAACAGAAAGCCACAGAGCTGGGATTTAAAGAAAGACATAACTCCTAACACAAAGAAATGTTAAATGCCTGAGGTGATGGATACCCCAATTACTGTTTTGATTAATTCACATTGTATGCCTGTATCAAAATCATATATACCCTATTAAGATATACAACTATTATGTACCCATAATACTAAAAGTTAAAAAAATAATGACAAACATGACAAGGAGAAGGGAAGGGGAACCTCTGTTCTTAGCCAGTTTCCTACATTGCCTAATCATTAACCCATAGCATAAGTTTTATTTTCTGAATTTTTCAGACTAAAAAAAACTAACAACTAAGGCTTAGAAAGGCTTAGCTGTTTGCCCCAAATCATATAGTAAGTGACCCAAATCAACCCAGGCTCCAGCCTCTGTCTGACTTAGGCTCTTACTCACCATACTACATAGCTTCTTGACATTATAGATTCCTGGAATAACAAGATCCATGTATTTACCATATGTTGTATGAGTCATTAATTCTTCTATTTACCCTAAATTTATCTTGTTTAAGTTTAAAACATTGTCTTCTATTCTAAAAGTCCCAAATAAGGTCAATATACCTTACTGAACAATAAGCTTCACCTAAATGTTTGTGAAGTTGAGTGAACTATTTCCTAGAATGCATCTGTTTATATTTATTTGTGCAATCTATTATCACACAATTTATACTTTATGAAATTTAGCAAACATTTCATAAAATAGAATAAGATACATAATTCTTGTTTGGTTCTCTGTTCGGCCAATTACTTGGTATGTAATCTTGGAAAATACAATTAACCTCTTTAAGTTTCAGTATCTTTCCCTGCAAAATGAGCAGAATGACATTAGCCACCTTATCAGATCATTCTAAAGTTTGTATAAGATATTAAATACGAAATACTTAGTGCTATTTCTGGCACATCATAAATCTCAATACATGTTTCTTAAATCATACTAATAATAGTTATAAAGTGATATAAAGATAGGACATCTAGATATTATAAATAACTAAATAAATAGTGGTTATACATATTGTGTTAACGCTAGTGATGCTGAGGATGACGGCATAGAAAAGTCATAAGCCTAGGGAAACAAAGGAAAGATGTACCAGGAAAAAGCAAGGGGAGGTCTTGTGCAAGATTATCTGTTAGCAAAGGCAGTTGTGCCTGTGTCCTGAAAGGGCTTCTGGAGTCAAGACATGCCCCTAGGAGACCCCTGGATCCCTTTCCTCTCGCTCTCTAAACTGTCCCCTGGGCCCCTCCTCCTTTGCTTGCTAGCCTGCTGCACACAATCAGGACATTTCTTAGAATGGTGTGGGCTTGTTTATCCACGCTTAATTCTTAGGAAAGCGATTCCAAATATGCTGCACTTTTCAAGAAATCTGTAGAGATTGCAATAATAGAGAGGATTGTGTTGTTTAGTCAAAGAATAGCTTTTTCTTTTGTTTTTATCCATCAAGGAATGAATACCATCTGATCCCAATGACAGTGCCTGAGTCACTGTTAAGTCACACATTCTGAGCATTGTTGCAGGACCACGAAGGAAACCATTCTGCTGACTTAGAAAAAAGGGGAAATTAGAAGCTAATATAAGCATTTTAATGCATCTTCTGCAATTTTATGCTATTGTTAAACATGACCATGTAAACAATATGTTATTCTGATAAACCAATTATATTTTTAGAAACAAATATATATATATAAATATGATAAAGAATAAATTAATAGACTGAATGTTTAACTATACACACATATTTAGAATCTGGATAAAATATTTAAGCAACTATTTAAAAAGATGCATTAATATACAAGTATATTAAGGATGGAACAAAACAAAATTCTCATACACTTCCAGCAGGAATCTCATTAGGTAGATCCTTCTTAGAGAGAATTTACCATCTCTATAAAACTTCCTGTTTCTATGACATATACACACAATACAATACATTTTTTAAAAAGATTGGAAGGCCTTACTCAATAATGTGAGCAATGATACTTTTTCAATAAAAAAGCTAAATGTGGTTTTAATTTTTTCTTTCTGCTTTTTCAAATTGTCAACAATAAACATGTGTCGAATTTCAATGCTATTGCTACTTTGGTTATTGTGACCAGTCACTTTCAACGTCTGTTCTAAAGACAAATCAAATTAAAAAATTGTGAAAGAAAATAGCATCAATTAATCACACCCAGTGGAAAAGAGATCTTAACATTTAGGCTTTACTGAGGGTGGCTAGTACAATAGTGTCAGTACATTCTGTTACATATGTACAGAATAGTGAATTAAAATTCCTGAAATTTCATAATTTAGCTGATACAAATGCAGGTTATCTCTAGAAGAATGGAAAAGGAATACTCTGGGAAAAAAATTCAAGGAAGAAAAAATATATGTGTATATTATTGGACTTTTTTCCCATTGATTTTCTATGCATGGGGGTACATGTCATGTGTAATGAAATGAGAGATGTTTTATTCAGCAGAAATTTTCTTAGGAAGGAAATTACATTTTCTTGGGAGAAATAATTTGACAGGGGCAAAGGGTGAAATGGGAAGAGCCTTCCATGTACCAATCAAAGAAAAGAGATTCATCTCTTAAGCCAAAGAGTAAAGGGAAGCACAGAAGCAGATGTGGTAGAAGTCTACTGCCCTGAAATTTGACCTCTAAATATTAACTACCAATAATAATAATAGCTAATGCCTGTTGAGCATTTACTGCGAGTCAGGCAGGTACCATACTAAGTCCACTACATGTTCTAAATCATTTCATTCTTCTAGTCCTTCTTAATGGTTGGGCTCACAAATCCTTGTTTTGGAAAAGGTTAGTATATTGAGTTTCTTGAATAGACATAGGCACCTGGAGGCAGAAAAAAAAAAAAAAAGGTGAGGAAGGAAGTCTCTGGCAACTGTGCAAAACCAGGAAATAGCCCTGAAATCTTCTTACACAGTTTAGGACTAGGAACAATCATCACTAGATCTTGATGAGAAAGAATGTTTCAATTAATATGAGGGGTCCACTTCTCTGAAAAAATTTTAGGCTGTAGGCTAATAAAAGGAGGAGGTTGGCCCATTTTTTTTCTCACCAGGAGAAGGAGAAAGGTCCAATGAATGAATATTGGGCTTTAGAGTCAGACAAGCACAGATTCCAGTATTTACTCTGTCTTTCACTGATGTGTGACCTTAAGCAAGTCATATAACTTCTTTAAACAGCAGTGTACCTGTAACTGGGGCCAGCTTCATGGCCTAATAATGTCTGGCCCACAGTGAGCTCTCAGTAAATGGAAAATGTTGTTATCATCATTATTTCTACCACCAATAGTTGCTGAAGTATCATGATTCTGGTACACAGCAACAAAAGTAGTTGTGAGATTACACTGACTTGATTATTACATATTTTATGCATGTAAATTTCACATGTACCCCAAAAATATGTATAAAATAATTTATTTAAATTTTTAAATGCATTTTAGATTATTTAAAAATGTATCTTACATCGTGAAAAACATTTTGAAAAACTTCTGTCATAACGTTTTCTTCAGACTTTAGCCCCTTTAGTTGGTAAACAATCCAGTGATTTCACTTATCACAAGTAAACCACCCAGAGATTTAATTCCATATGAGTGCTTACAACAACTCAAGCTAAATGAATGAATGAGGGAATAAATAAATAACTCCCTATAATCTAAGGGAGAACCAAAAGCACCATGACCAATAAAGTTAAATAATTTGTTATGTGTCTTCTAGGTAGTTTATTTCATCCTCATGTCCAAAATTACATCTCAAATATGATTTAATCATAATAGATTTATGGACTCTTAAAGCAATTAATGGCACTCAAATATATGTGTTATCCCATGTACATATAAATGCAGCCAATAACCAGTTTAAAAATTCAGAGTTGTGTGGGGAGAGGGGAATACTATTAATGCCTCACCAATTTTAGTATCTAACTAAAAATCTAGGCACCATGAGGGTATTTGGGGGGAATTTACAAACAGACTGAAATACTTTTTATGTTATCATAGTCTTTATAGAAGGGTCTAATTTGCAACTTATCATAAGATACATAGATTAGATTATAATATCAATATTGATTCCCCAATTTGGATCATTGTACTGTGGTCAGAAAATATATCCTAAATTATTTAGAGGCACATGTGCATTGTGTCTGCAGATGACCCTAAAAGAGATCAGTAAACATCTATACTCACAGCAAAGAAAAGGGATAAGGAAAATGTAGTATAATGTTAACATTTGGAGAGTCTGCCTTAAGAAAATATGAACATTCTTTGTATTCTTCTTATAGTTTTTCATTAAGTCTGAGAATATGTCAAAATTAAAAGTTAAAAATATAAAGGACTAATTTGCACCAGTGGTCTGGGCAGGTGTTTAGCAGGTAGACAATGGGAAGATGGCTCAATGCAAGTAAAGGCATAAATCAGGGAACAGGAGCCCTGGGGAACATAAATATGTCAGAAGCTCTTGAATACTGGGTGTGCTGAGGCTTAAGGCTAGAGACAGAGAGCAAAGGCAGTATGGCCCTGTCACAAGCTACTGTTATCAGCAGTGAAGTGAGAGAATTGGACTGCATTTTAGAAACATTACACTGGCAGAAGTGTAATCTACTATAATGAGAGTCAGGAAAGCCAGTTAGTAATTAGTGGAATGTAAAGAATGAGTACGAGGGTATGAATCAGCTGTAAGGATGGAAAAGCAAGGGTTGTAAAATGTAGTAATTACCCAGACAGGCTCTGGTTTCAAGTCCAAGGCTTTGCACATCCCAGCTATGTCATCTTTGCCAAGTTACTTAACCTCCCTGAGCTTTATAGTTTTCCTTGTCCACAAGATGAACAAATTAGGAGTCTATCCCTCACAAAGTCATTAGGGTCAACAGAGGGGATGAATAAATAAGTGTTTAGGAGAATTCGGTGGCACATAGAAAGCACTCAATAAATTATAAGGATACACATAAAAATATCTTATCATAGGAATGGTGACAATCTACTGACAAATTAGATGTATTCTTAGCCTGGACGCAAGACAGTGCCATTCACTTAGCCCAGGTTTCTCAACCTGGATATTATAGGATATTCAGCATCCTGCCCCTCTACCCACTAGCTTCGCAGTTCTGCTAATCAAAGCATGTCCAGGCATTGTCAAATGATCCGTCCCTAAGTGAGACCCTGTGACCCAGATGGTGAAGACAAAAGATGAAGCAAGTTTGGCACAAGACACCAGCCATAGGATTTTTTGTTGAGATCAGGGTCTAGAACATTGGGCTACAGGAGCCTTACTACCTAGAACTTTCCTCCCAGTCTCAGCTATCCCAAAGTGCCTCTCTTAAGCAGTCCAGGGGATTGATTAATAATAATCTCCCACCAGGAAATTGCAGTGGAAAATATTAATAACTTTGGACAAAAAGGGTGCTGTTGCTGAATTGCCATAGAAATAACATGTTTTAAATGATGTCCAAAAAATATAGAAAGTAAAAAGGGCAGGTTAGAAAGGAGTTTTATAATTTTTACATATGTGCATGTATGTATGCATATATAGATATGCATACATGTACACACACAGTTATAGAATAAAGAATGGAAGGATATACACAGAAATTTTAATTATGGTTCTCTCTGGATAATTTTTATTTTCTTCTCTATGCTAATCTGGATTTACTCAATGAAACTAGAAAAATCTATAATAGATATAATCTTTAAGCTGGAAAATAAATGGAATTTTAAGATATTGGAGTATTTTTCATAGGGTAAAAGATTAAAGAAATTCTTATATTTCAAAGTATCACATACTCCAAAGGGGTAGAGGCAGAATTACATTCTAATGACTCTTACCAAAAAAGTTGATTCTGTGAGCCATGACTATTTCAACATTCTGAAAGATGAAACGAGAATTAAAGCTTGTTGCATTGTTTGCAATAGATTTAATTAAATGAAAAATTTTATATAAAAGCCAGCAGTCTCTGACCATAGAAGAATTAATATTTATGACACAATCCCTATCTACTTATTTATTCTTTGTGGTGTCACTGTGTAGATTCTCTATCAGATTATTTAAACATTTGACAAATATCTCAGGAGGTTGGGCTGACATTTTTTGGTATTTTGGAAAAGAGGAATAGCCATTTCTTTTTTTTCTTTCCCCTCCCCAAAGGAACTAGAAGGCTAGAAGTTACACTCTGATTTTCAAAGGAACAGAATCAAAAAGTAAAAACAACCCTGTGCCTAAAAATGGATTATTTAGGAATAAGAAAAGTTAAAGACTCCTAATATTTACAGCAGATCTTTCTCAGAATGCCCTAATAGCATTCTTAGTATAACAACCTCACAGTGTGCTATATCATATCTGGGTTGAAGTTTTGAGACTATTCATCACTGGGCAAATGACTTGAGTAGTGTCAGTAGCTCCATGATGCCCAAAGGATCTATATGGAGCAAGACAGAAGCTCATAATAAAGCCAGCTATTTTTGGCAGCAGTGAACAAACTCCTAGTTAATTGCTTCCATCCCTCACTTTTCCAAGCCTCTTGATTCTAAGTGACGCAGAGTGGACAGGAGGGTGTTATTAACCTAAAGACACCCACGAAGATACAACACGTTTAGCGTCAAATCTCTGCAAGACCTCCAGTGCCTTGACCCAAGGGCTCTTCCCCTGCCACAGGGTCTTCCATAACCACACCTGTAATTCTAACTTCACCTGGCCTGGACACCATAGCAACTTGTGTCATCCACACATTCACTACCAACTAAAAATGCTCTGTACTTGGGAGTCTCTGCTCTTTCTGCCTGGCCAGTCCCCAGTCCCCACTCACTCCAGGACTGACAAGTATTGCTTTATTCATATTCACTTGCTCATTTGATAAGTATTTACTTAGCACCTAGTAGAAGTTGGCTAATACCAGGTGCTTGGGGGAGAAGTGGTTGTCAGAAAAGACAACTACATATTCTTTCAAACCTTACAAACTACCAGGGAAAACAGACATCAAACAAGTAATTATAATACCAGCATGATTCCCTGTCAGTGCAGAATCACTGTCTACCTGATTTTCTTTAAGTTAGCAAGGAAAGTATGGCCTTTGAAGCAGACCAAACTGGGATTAAACCTAGGTAGTGACATATTCTTGCAGTGTAACCTCAGGCATATAATGTTACATTTCTTATCTTTTGTTTTCTCATCTTTAAAAGTAGGGATGAAAAATACTTATTTCATAAGATTTCTGTAAACCTTAAGTAAGACAGTGTAGGTGAGGGCTATGGTATAATAAGGAATTTGTCGGTCTTTGTCCCAGGTTCTTGGTACAGAGCTTCAAAAACCCTGGAACTTTCAAAGCAACTGTCCTATCCAGTGATTATGCTCATTATCCTAATGAGGTAACTCATGCTGGGCCAATAGATAGCTTTAGGATGGGGCTGGTCACCATGAAAGATGAACCACATGATTAGAAGTTTGAGACTTTTACCCACCTTACCTCAGAGGAGTGGAAGAGGCTTGGAGACTAAGTTAAATCATGTAACCAAAGGTTCAATCAATCATGCCTACATAATGAAATTCCAATAAAAATTCTGAACATGGAAGTTCAGCAGAGCTTCCCAGTTGCCAATCACATTGATGTGCCAGGGTAGTGGTGTGTCCTCATTCTACAAGGAGAGGGCACAGAATGTCAGCATACCATTTCAGACCTCATTCTATGTGTCTCTTTATTTATCTGTTGCTCTTGACTTTGTATTCTTTATATTGCAACCAGAATCGTAAGTATAGTGTTTTCCTGAGTTCTGAGTCATTTTAGTAAACTATCAAAGCTGAGGTGGTCATGGGAACCACAAAGTTGACAGCCAGTCATTCAGAAGTGCAGGTAGCCTGGAGATCCACAAGGTGTTGTTGGTGTCTGAAGTAAAACCAGTCTTGTTTGAAACCATGCTCTTTAACTTGTGGGGTCTGCACCAACTCCCAGTGGTTTTTGCCAGGGTTGAATTGCTCTACATCCAGTTTGGGTTGAAATGGACTAGGGGCTTAGATCAATACCCAGCCACATGATTGGCCCTTGATAACTGCCAATCACCTCATGACACCACTCCAATTACATCATGTCCACTTGTATGCCTCGTTCCATTATTGTTTATCTCCAGTGGCCTTTCGAAGAGTTCTCAAGCATAATCATGTCAATAAGGAACATGTTTTATGAGCAACATATTTTAGTGCATGAACCAAGACAAGGAAATAGAATGCTGGAAGACATTGCATCTGAGAGTTGCAACTCTTGAAAGTGCCAAAAAGAATCTTCAGGGAAAGGAGCCAGCAGAACATTCTGGGACTTCTTCAATAACTGTTTGAAGTTGAGAAAACCTGCAATGTCACTGCATCCATTGTGTAAATTCAACTATAGTCCTACAAATACAGTATATTGGCTCATTACCAAAGCATGACTTTCCCAGAACCAGTACTAACTACAATGGCTAATATGGTCAGTGACAAATAAATCTTCTCAACTAAAACCGCATATTTGTGGTTAACAGTTTAATCTTTTTAGAAGTCTTTTGGCATAGTTTATTTCCAACTCTGCCAATGTACACATAACCCATCACTTCAAAGACTATGCTACTGCTGTTTCAGCAGCAGATAAACTGTAAATATATAAACACCATTGTAAAGACCCAAATAAAACTGTGTTTGAATTTTTTAAAAAATAAGATCGGTTCAATTTTGGAAAACAATTTCAATGTCTAGAAACCTGTTCATAGTTATTTTCCCTTGGGGGCAATTATGATTTAAAAGCTGTAGGGTTGTGGGTGGGTGTTAGGAACTGTTAATTCTCATGCTGATTCAGCTGCAGGACCCCCTAGATGACCTCATTGAGGCTTCCTCATGTCTCAGTTTGGTTGCCACAGAAAGTGGAATAAGTTATCACAACATGTCATGCTGGGACGCTATGAGAATCAAGAACAGACAACTCTAAGATAGCAGAGGTTATTAAGATTAACACGTCACCCAAATAGTCCTCTTCATTTTCCCATATGATCCTTTAATAATAATTGGACCATTAAAAGTAGAAATGGGCCGGGCGCGGTGGCTCACGCCTGTAATCCTAGCACTTTGGGAGGCCGAGGCGGGCGGATTGCTCGAGGTCAGGAGTTCGAAACCAGCCTGAGCGAGACCCTGTCTCTACCAAAAATAGAAATAAATTAATTGACCAACTAAAAATATATATACAAAAAATTAGCCGGGCATGGTGGCGCATGCCTGTAGTCCCAGCTACTCGGGAGGCTGAGGCAGTAGGATCGCTGAGCCCCGGAGTTTGAGGTTGCTGTGAGCCAGGCTGACGCCACGGCACTCACTCTAGCCTGGGCAACAAAGTGAGACTCTGTCTCAAAAAAAAAAAAAAAGTAGAAATGAAAGCTAATTTAATATGCCTTTCTTGTCCCCAGTTTGTGGTGGGAGTTTCTAATAATGAAAATTTCAGTGGCCAAGAGACAGGTAGAACAGATAAAATAAAGAAATTCAAATAATCCAGGAAGTGTTGGCTGTTAAATAATTAAGTGTATGTAACTCAGTATCTGCCCTTCTTTGCCCATGGCCTTCTAACTTCCAGGGGCCCCCAAGGGCATCCAGCCCACAGTTCTCCTTCGTGCCTTCATCACCTACTGGCATCTAAAGCAAGAGCTTCACAGTTCGTAGACCTCTTCACCTCCTATTCACCTGCTCTCTGCCTGCACTACCATTTGTCTCCTTTTCACCGATCATGCTTTCATAATGATCTCTGGACTCTCAAAATTCTCAGTGTCTTAAACTCAGCCCCAGTGCTCACTTTACATGTCTCTCTATCTAGGTGAGCTCCCAAGTCAGATGTTGTAATTAAGCAGTAACTGCTAAGCAAATATTCCAACACCACGGATCACCCTGTTATTTCTACCACCACACTTGCCAGGCCACATGATTTTATCAAGGGTGAAGGTTTCAAAAGGGGTAATCAATAATATTAAATGCTGCTGAAAAGTTGAGGGAGAGGAAAATGGAGGAAAAAATGTGTATTAAATTTATTTTATTTAGCATATAATTTATAGTGTTTCCTATGTGCTGAACATTTTAAGTGCTTAACAAATACTGTTTTATCTAAGCCTCATAACAACCCTATGTGTTACATGCTATTATGTTCTTTGTTTTACAGATGAGGAAACTGCAGCACTCAGAGATTAAGAAACTTGCCCAAGATACTGCAGAGAGTGACCCAGTTAAAGCACAGGCTGTACGATATCTGCATCCTTAACTAATAATTGTGCTGCTTCTCCTTTTGATATCGGCCAGTTATTGGTGATATTTTTCCAGAAAAAAAATGTCAACAGAGTGGAAGTAGGTAGAGTCAGATTGTAAGAGCAGCATATACACAATATTTTAAAAATTTATTGGTGTTAATAAATTTCTTCATGAATGGAAGGCAGTGCATTCAGAGAAAGGCATATTTTGTAGGCAGGGTGACATGCCAGTAGATAGGGACAAAACTTGCAAGGAGATATTATAAAAAGTAATTACCAGAGCAAGGTTCAGGAAAAATTGAAGGAGAATGTGAGATGATTGAATGCATATTCAGCGGAAAGGGTGTGGCACATTTCTTATTCAACACCTGCAGATAGTCCAGAGAGTAAGAAGGAAGCAGAAAATAGATTGATTATAATGGGAAATATCGGGAGATTCAATTCAGTGAGAGATAAAGTATCACAAAGCCAGAAGAGTCTCACCAAAATGAGAAGACATGTAATTAAACAGTCAAAATAGTGTCATCTCACAACTCTTTCTAGAAACATTCCTCAGTCTTAGTATGGAAATGGAGAATTTCTATAACATTTTCCACTTCTAAAATAATGATACAATTTATTTTATAATCAAAGATTCCTGGGGTAAACCAAATGACGATCACCATTGTACATCCTTTGCCATAGTCAAAATAAAAATCTAATTTAGAATCTTAGCAATTTATTCTAAAATATACTACGTATATCGTATATAAACTTGCCTATGTGGCAACTCATATGGATATTAAAACGCAGTCATTTGGCTTAGTTAGTGTAACCACTTTGACTTTCACTTACAAATCCAATTATCTGGACCCTACACACCAAATACTAATTAGAGTTACTTTGACTTTAGCTCATTTCAATTTTAGACTATCTAGTTAAACTAACCCAGTAAACTAATATTTCTAAATGTCTTTTAGCAACTTTACTTGTTTAAACAAATACATTTCTTCTGATGAGATTCTTAGCTGGAAATTTATTTCCCCCATTTGACACGCTTTGTAATGTAACATGGCAACTGTGGAGCTAAATATTCACTGGTACAAAGTTGCCATTTTAAGGAAGCATGCAGGTGAATCTGAGATGCTCTCAGGGACACTCTTTAAAGCCAAATAAAATTGAGCCAGTTTTAACTGAAAGTTTTTTCAGCTGCCTCATATTATGAAAATTGTGTTCTGTTAAACTTTAGTCCTGGCCCATAGCCAAGAGAAAAATTAATCATTGAGTTATTTGTACATTGTTCATAGTCAATGCCAAGAGGCTGCTGCTACCATTCTTATCTACTAAAAATTTAGCATTTTCCTGGGCATCTGCAATCAGAATTTGCATATTTAAAAATCCAACAAAGATACAATCAAATTCTTGTTGCATGGCTCAGGCAGTTTAACCACAGTACATAAATATTGAAAAGAGCTAAATAGTCAGAGAGAAAATATCTTTCCCACTTACTTTCAGATGAACTCTGGGTAGCCTCTCAAAATTTAATGAGTTTGGAGAATGTGTTGACCTGGTGGCTGGATTGAACACAGGCCTGCTGTGTGAAATTCACCTGACGCAAAATGAAAAATGCTCCCAAATATGATCAAGTAGCAAGTATTACCGTGTTCTTTTCACTGAGACCCATGGTTTTGAATTGTACATTGGAAATTGATTTCTTAAAATCGTAGGCTATTTTTAACAGTAATTTTTGAAAAGTTTTCTGACAATGTATTTGTATTGAGTGAGCCTTAAAAAGTGAGACAAAGATGTTAAGAAAGATATTAATTACATCACATTTTATTGAATTAAATCTCTCCATGAATGTCCCCTCTTCATGATATCCCTACAGTCCTCTTTTTTTGCAACATTTCCATGTGAATTAACAATTATTTTGTGTTTCCCAATTAGAGGCTTGTATATTTCATTAAATTTAATTTGTCATCATAATTAGGAATATTTACACCCAAGCAAGTTCTTTTAGTTCCTTTTTTCATGATATACTATGTCTTTTTGTTTGTGTTTGTTAATAATTTGGGGTAAAAAAATGTGATACCATCTATTTTTGTTACTTGTGGTAGTTATGTTCTATCAAGGTGCTGCAAACCGTGAATTAGCCAATATGGAGCCATTGTTCATCAGGGAAATACAGAATTAGGTTGCTGCAAGCTCACAACATTTCCATCAACCAATCAATACATAAACCTGCCTTATGTGTGTTTCTGTTTAATGACACTTTATTTAACTTATGTTGTTGATTCACTAACATTGAAAGGCAAATAGCACCATAACTCAAGCCTGGATGAAGCTTATCTAACAAACATATTTTCTCTGTAAGGTGAACTGCTGCTTCCTTCTTCTGGATCTACCATAAGGATGGTTTACTAACATTGAACTCACAGCAAGCAGCACTAGAACTCAAGCCTGAATGAAGCTTATCTAACACACACCATATCTGTGTAAGGCTCATCAAAGCTTCTTGTGCTTTGGAACACATGACAGCATTTCAGCACTATGCTTGGAGGCCATTTTCAATAATGAAATCACACACACACAAAAAGCACAAAAATGAGAAAAACATAGGACTAAGGAACTTTGCAGTATGAGCTGAAACAAGAAGACCATCACCTTGTTCAAGCCCAATTGGGAAACTACATATCAGAACTACTCAATTTTTTTCCCACTCTGTCTATGAGCACAAATGACCATGAAAGTGCTACAAGTATTGACTTTGAGGTTACAAATATATTTTAGTGAGTAGACAAATTTGCAAATACAGAACCAAGGAATAATGAGAATTGATTGTATTTTAAAAATTATAACTAAGATATCTAGAATTCTTAATAGAAATTTAACAATGTGAGCAAGGTATAATTGGGAAGAGAAAAATTTTCTTTATCCCATCTCTGGAGATACTAAATATAATGCTAGATAAACTTTTGCTCCTTCATGGAATCTTTGATATTAAGACTAGTATCTATATTTACATATGGCATGTATTTACATTGAAGCCTAATTAATAACAAATGCTTTGTAGACACTTCTAGTTCTCCTTATCTACTTAGGCTATTAAAACTACACTTCATCTATATTCCTGAAAAACTATAAAGTTACAAGGAACAAGTTACGGTGGTCCTGTTTTCTTTGAAACTGTAGAAAGTAACTTTTCTCACGCTAAATTTGATGATAGCTGTCTTTTCTAAGAGACTAAGATCAGTTAGTTCAAGGCTCTCAAAACACAAACACAACTCCGTGTCAAAGATGACCTGACATTACAAGCTAACACATTTATCTTTAATATTACATTTGCAAGGCTTGTCCTTATAAGATGTTAACAATGTATGTATAATATAAACATTTAAGATGAGTTTATGATTGCAAAATCTACTAATACTACACATTTCAGATGCTAAATTTTTCAGAGAGAAAAAAATAGATTTTTCCCTTTGACTTTCACTTTCCTCTTTCAGTTGCACCTATGCAACTGAAACAGTGTCTTTTTTAGGGAATAGAATTTTCTTGTAAAAAATTCTAATCATAGTCTTGATTTTTCACTTAGATATTTAATTTCTTACAAAGAAGGCATATGTGACTAAACCACTCACTTGGTATAAATTATTACTGCTAGAAACCACTTCAAAGTGATCAGACAGCAATTTTCTAGATTGCCTTAAAATGAGATTATTACACCCAAAATAAAATAATCGTTTTTACTGCAATATAATCATCATTTGATGATAGGTTTGCATGAACAAAGTAAAATGTCAGGCTGACCCTCCATTGGGCTCTGTGCCTCTAGGAGAAAAGAAAAAATGTAACTGATTTCCATTTCAACTTATGAAGTACAGGCAATACAGCAAGGAAATGCAATGGAACCAGTTTATAATGGGCTCTTGGTTCAGAAATGTCTTAAAATGCATGTCAAAGTGCTACTCCAATGTAGCCTACAAAGCTTATTTAATGTCACATTCCCTTTAAGATGTCTAATTTGATAACTGTCTGGAGACATTTTCACTAGTTGATGAGTTATTTATTTTGAAAATTACTTAACAGCTGGCTTTCATTGGAATTGTGCTTCTGCTAAAGAGGCACTACAGTCTTTTTTACTTAGTGATAGGAAGTAGCATCATACATTCTCTCCTCATTTCAGGGTGGCGATAGATTTCTTATGTCCATATTGTAGCTTACAGAGTTTTCAGCCATAAAAGAGAATCTAAATGCATTACATGATCAACAATCATGGTTTTGTCATTTGGGATTTTCATAATTAGAAAGATATGTTTGCTGATAGGATGATGACAGTATGTCACAACTCATCTTGGTAGACATTTATTCTGTTAACACCTTTCACTATAATATGTAAATTTAAAAATTCTTACCTTTTCTTTCTCTTTTGCAGGTACATTAATTATTATAGAGATTTTGTACAATCATTATAGCTGTCAAAAAAGTAAAACCATTGAAAAAAGTAAAGCCATTGAAAATGACATCCAATTGGCATATAGAGTTTTAAAAAATTATCTTCCTATGTTTCACAATTAATACAGAAAGGATAAACTGACCCCCATCTTTGTAACTTTATGAAACTCAACAAGCCTGATTCTCTCTCTCCAACTCAATATGATGACAATATAAGTTACTCCCCACAGAGAAACATCAGATATCTGGCCTTCAGAAAGTCACGGAAGGTAGAAAGGAAACATCTGTTCAGACATAGCTCATTGTAGAATATGCACAGCTATCCTTCATGGCAAAATTTTTACCTTTATCCCTGGAAGTAGAAGTAGCCAAAGAATGGAGACAGAAAAAGCCAGAGAAAACCTCTCAGGGTAGTCCATAGGTTGCTATTTTCTATTCAACAAGGTACATTGTAATTTGTTCTTAAGCTCCATGAGGGAAGACTCAAGCTGAGTTTGAACTGGAGTACCTAATTCTACAGTTCTTATAATCTACAAAGCCAGACTTAGCATCAAATTCACAAAAGAAAAATATTTGATACAGATCCATGCATTATAACATTTGTCTGTGAGGCACCCTGAGAGATCCTTGTACATGTATATTGTGTTTATTCTCTTTGTTTGTCTCCACTAGTGGTTTTCAACAAGAAAGCCTGAAAATGCTTACAGGACTCATGAATGTTCCAGCCCTTCATTTCTTTCAATCCATTTATGGACAGAGCCAGTATTCATGGACTTTTACCAAACCAAGAATATCATTTTCTGAACTTACTCCTTCTCTGTGTTTTATGTAATTGGAATCTGTTTTTCCTCAAAGGTTATTTAACAGGTCCACCAAGTCACAGGCAAAATGCCAAATTCTGACTGAGTTTCTGCGTTTGGATTTTGGCATCTATTCCAATCTTTCTGCGTTAGAGACATGGGAGAGAAAACCTCTGAACACTTTCCTTAAAAAAAAAAAAAGCCATGAAATTTGTAATAGAAACCATTGCCTCCTATTTACTTCTTTGTTTAAGAATCATAAAACTATACTTTGACAATAAGAACAAAATTAAGCCATCCAACAGCAAAAATGATCATGAGAATGATAATTTGAAATATATGCATACCCTTTGTATAATATCAAGTGATAACTATATAAGAACACATTTTATGAGAAAAGTTTTCAAGAGGGTATGAATTTGTAGGGCCTACTTCCCAAGATATTGTGATGATAAATTGCAGATTAAAAAGAACATAGAACTAAATGGAATTCATTTGGCTCAGTTTAGGTAACTGTTTTTCTTTTTCCTTCTTTTCTTTTCTTTTCTTTTCTTTTTTTTTTTTTTTTTTTGCTACCAAACTGGAAGTAAAAGTCCTAAAATGTAATCAAAGTCTGGTTTCTGGGTGGAGCATACTTAATTTAGAAGTTATACTAGTTTTTAGCCAAAATGTTAATCTTTTGTGACTGTTCTTTTCTTCTGATACTACCATTGATGAGATAAGTAAAGAGAAAAAAATAGGCCAAAATATGTTACTCAGAAAGAAACATGATTTATGAATATCCTTGCAGCTTTTTAGGTTTCTTGGTATGTAAAGACTTGTGATTTCTTTTAAGCAAAAGTACTCTAACATGTAACAACTACTGTTCTGGGTCTCCCATTCTGTTTTGCCTCAATTTATTTTCTGATAATTATTTATCAGAATATGTATTATGATAATAAAGAAGAAATGTAGACAATCTTCTAAAACTTTGCTTAGGCATAATTTTAGTAAATGCTTTTAAAGTGGTTACCATGCGCTAATGCTGTCCTAAGCAGTTTAATTGCCCTAACAATTTATGGCGTACTTTGTTTTCCCAGATCAACAAATAAGGAACCTATGAGGTAGAGTGCCACATAGTTTATTAGTGGTAGAGGCTGCATCTGAATCCAGACACATCGAGGAGTCTTGTTTTCACCAATATGGACCAGCATCATAAATATCCAGATGTTAACACCAATGATATGTGGACAAAATCGAAAACTAGATTAAATAATTCTTAATGGCATTACTGATGGATCAGGATCCTCAATTCAACTTATGCTTCCATAGTTTTTTTTTTCACATTATTAGGGAAAACTCATATAAGAGGGTTTGGGTAGTAAAATAGACATTTTAAAGACCACAGTAATTGTTTTCTTCACGTGATCTTTTTTGCCAGTTTCTGTTTTCTTCAATTTAGTTTTCAACCAAAGTTGCCTACTTCAAACATAATTTGATCATGCCATTCCCTTTTTAAATCTTTCTAGTGCTGTCCACTTTAAACATAATAAAATTTAACTATTTAGGTCAGATGATGGTGCCTTCACGAGCCTTGGTCTTGAATCAAGCTCCTCCACAGCTCCCTTTTCTCTTTTTCATGTTTTTCCCTCTGCTAAAAATTCTGTTATCCATCTTCCCTCCTTCTCCCCACTCTACTCTCCACTCTTCTTTCTGCTTAGCAAATTCCAGCTCATTTAAGGCCTGTTTAAATATCCTCCCTCTCGTTCCCATCCTCCGTTTCTCCCCGACTCTCTCTCACGCACACACACATACAAACTTCTCCACAATTAATTACTTTTAAAATTTTCCATCTGCACTCCCAAGGTACTTTAACTTTCCCCTTATTATAACACATTGCCTTATTCTCTTGGAGTTATTTGCTTATGTATCTGTCTCCTCCACTGAGGGTGAGCTCCCTGAACTCTATAGCTAGGTTACTTATCATTCTATACCTACCTCCTTAGGACATGGTATATAGGAGATGGCTAATTAGTGTAGTTATACTAAATTGAACTGAACTGCATCTAATTGAATTGAACATATATTATTCCAAATACATGAGAGAATTAGAGATTATGCACAGCTCTGATAATTTGGACAATTTCTACCAGAAACTGATTTCAGTTTTTTCATTCCTTTGCATCTTGCGTGGTGCTTATTAGGATCCGACATAAAGGTAGTATCTGTTACATTTTGAATGATTAAGTGAATCTATCTGCTTTACCCCAAAGTCTGTGGAAGAATCAGGAATAAAACCACGTCATCCTTAAGAGGCCATCACATGAAGTTCACGCAGATTTGGGGGGCCAGTCCATTCCCCAGCTTACTACCTGTGTGAGCTTCAACAAGTTAAGCAACTTTCCCCATCTGTAGGATGAGAATAATATCAGTGTGATATCATAGAATTGTTGGCAGAACCAAATGAGTGGATATGTGTGAAGAGCTTAAAAGGTGTGCTTGGCACATGGTCATATTGACAAAAAGGTTAAGTAAGGTTATTACTAGGTGTGACCTCTATTGTTTTCTATACTTACTCTGTACTGATTGATTTCTGCATCAGGACTCTTCAAGAAATTGATAGTCATTAGAGAAATGCAATTCAAAACCACAATGAGTTTTTGAAGTTGTTTTTTTTTTTTAATTTTTTTTTATTTTGGCATATTATGGGGGTACAGATTTTAAGGTTTCAATAAATGCCCATTTCCCCCCCTCCCCCCAAAAGTCTGAGTCTCCATCATGACCATCCCCCAGATGGTGCACATCTCACTCATTATGTATGTATATACCCGCCCCCCTCCCCCCTCCCACCTGCCCAATACCCTATTACTGTAGTACCTATGTGTCCACTTAGGTGCTATTCAGTTAATACCAGTTTGCTGGAGAATATATCTGGTGCTTGTTTTTCCATTCTTGGGATACTTCACTTAGTAGTATGGGTTCCAGCTCTAACCAGGAAAATATAAGATGTGCTATATCACCATTGTTTCTTAGAGCTGAATAGTACTCCATGGTATACATATACCACATTTTATTAATCCATTCTTGGATTGATGGGCACTTGGGCTGTTTCCACAGCCTTGCAATTATGAATTGTGCTGCTATAAACATTTGAGTGCAGGTGTCTTTTTTGTAGAGTGTCACTGGATCATTTGGGTAGATGCCCAGCAATGGGATTGCTGGATCAAATGGTAGATTCACTTGTATCGCTTTAAGGTATCTCCATATTGCTTTCCACAGAGGTTGAACTAGTTTGCAGTCCCACCAGCAGTGTAGGAGTGTTCCTCTCTCTCCGCAACCACATTTATTGTTTGGAGATTTTTTGATAAAGGCCATTCTCACTGGGGTTAAGTGATATCTCATTGTGGTTTTGATTTGCATTTCCCTGATGATTAGAGATGTTGAGCATTTCTTCATATGTTTGTGGGCCATTCTTCTGTCTTCTTTAGAAAAATTTCTGTTCAAGTCCTTTGCCCAAATCCCAGTGGCCTATATCAAGAAATCATAAAACAACAAATTCCGGTGAGGATATGGAGAGACAGGAACACTCTTATGCTGCTGGGGGGACTACAAATTAGTGCAACCTTTATGGAAAAGAATTTTGAGAAACCTCAAACAACTAGAAATAGAAATACCATTCGACCCAGCAATAGTATTGTTAGGCATCTACCCAAAAGAGCATAAGACATTCTATTATAAAGACATCTGCACCCCAATGTTTATGGCGGCACAATTCACTATTGCAAGGACATTGAAACAACCCAAGCGCCCATCAATTCATGAGTGGATTATTCAAATTTGGTGTATGTTCACAATGGAATATTATTCAATCCTAAGAAACGACAGCAAACTAGCACCATTATATTATCCTGGATTAAGCTTAAGCCCATTATCCAAAGTGAGGTGACACAAGATCAGGAAAATGGGCTCCACATATACTTGCCATCAAATTGGTACTGACTGATTAACACTATGGTGCTCAAATGGTGGTGGTGCTCACCAGGGATTTGGAGGGAGGGGCGATGGTAGACCTACATCTTAAGTATGTGGTGAGCATTGTGGAGGGGAAGGGCATACCTCTAATCCTTGCTAGGGAGAGGCAAAGATATAAAATGTAACCAAAATGTCAAAAAAACCCAAACTTTTATTGGGGGTCGGGCAGGTGGAAGGGGGAAGGAAGGAAATAGGTGTATACTTACATAATAAGTGCAATGAGCACCACCTGAAGGATGGACATGCTTGAAGCTCTGACTCAGAGGGGAGGGGTGGCAAGGCCAATATATGTAACCTTAACAATATTTGTACCCCCATAATATGATGAAATAAAAAATTAAAACAAATTTAAAAAACAGGAAAAAAAGGAAACAGTTAAATATATGGTGATATTATTGTAAATTATGGAACCATTCAAAATCACATTTTCAATGAATATGTAATGACATTGAAAAAAAATGAAATAAAGTAATTTGGAAAACCAAAAAAAAAAAAAAAGAAAGAAATTGATGGTGTTTTGCCCACATGAGGAAATGCCAGGGTAGCCATAGTCATCTCCATAGTGCTTTTCCTTCATAGGATTGAAAGAAATCTCGGGTGTATTCACCTGAATCCCCCACAACGTCCCTAGATCACATGTGCTATTTTTTTCATTTCGTCTAGTTTTGCATGTCTATTGTAAAATTTTTTTCAGTGCAAAAAAACAAGCAAAATAAAAACAAACAAAACCCCATGATATTTACAGAAAGACTGTCATCTTCTACAGTGTGCAGGCCCTGGAGAAACATGCTGCCCTAAAACTCGCCAGGCCTCATACACAAAGATCTTCTGTTTCTCCAAATCAAAAATTATGTGATAATGAAATAAATACATGAGAAACAATGACACGTGGTAGGAGTTCGGTGGAGCTGTATTTAACGGATCCATGCTTACTTACCATTTATTATGAAAATATGCTCCACAGCAGCAGTATCTCACTTTCACCGTTGTTACTGTTTCCTTGTAATGAGGTCTTAAACTATTGAACTTTTCATGAAGAGCACTTTCCACATCTCGTGTTCCCAGAACATTTCTATTAGACACAGATAGTAACCCGTGGTTCTTTCTCACTTCACTTTTGCTTGTTTGAACTTTTTTGAATTTTCTTTCATTTCCTGAGCAGATTGCTTTACTTTCCTGGTGAAGTAAGATTTTCATTATCGTTTTTGGATAGACACTGGTGACATAAAACCAAACCCAAAGAATCATCACATATCCAAACAAATCTGACTTCCTCAACTTTCGCTTTTAGCTTCTGCATAAAAGTCAGCTTTGGATTCATTCCTTGTCTGCAAACACTCAACACAAATTGCGACTATAGATGAAAATGGCAACATATTTGAGCCGTTTGTATTAATTATGGCTTTTCCTTTTAAAATTTCTTTATTTCAAACATACTTATAATGTCTTTCAGATTGTTCTAGTGTTTTAAGTTTCATGGCATTAATTCATCTGGTATTTCGTCTGCTGACTCTTGCTCATGGTGATTTTCTTGTGAGGTTTGCGATCTATTGTGTAGGCTCATTTTCAGCTTGGTTTATAAAATCCTGTAAGGGTCCAACATGCTCTGGGTTATGAAATGATGGTTTGGGGCTTGCTTTCTCTGGGGGCCTAGGGATTTTCAGTAATTTTGGACTGGGTTTTAAGGTTGGTTTCTCAGATCATGTTACCTGCACCACCCAGGTAGCACAAATTTAGACCCTCTGTCAGTCAGCAAGTGATTCAGACCTACCACTTTGATTTCTCAGAATTCTGGCTTTTTCCAACACAATCCCAGATAAATGGAAAGTTTGTTTACATGATCTCTGGTTAATTGTTTGGGATTGCTCTCTAAACTATGAGGCCTGGAAGTCCTTAGAGATTTTGTGTTTTTGCAAGACTCAAGATTCCTTTTCTCTTCTTTATAGGTGTTTGCAACCATTTCTCCAGCCATTAGGGCCTATATCCTCTCTGAAATCCATGTGAAATGCCTTAATATTTTCTGCGACCTCTCACTTTGATTCTTTCCTTACTTTTTCCTTATAACCCCTGGGGATTTTTCTGTGTTTTATCTATGGTTTAAAATAAATCTTTATATTCTATCCAATATTTTTAGGTAGTTTTCAGTCTATTCACATTTGCTTTTTCTACCATGTGGCCAAAAGTCTCCTTGCTATGTTTTGTCTTTGTTTTTTGTTTCTGTGTTTTTTCTCTTCAAACTTTTTTATGATAGAAATTTTAAACATATACAAAAGTTAAAAAAAAATGCATAATGCTTATGGCCAGTGTTATTTCATATCTCTCTCTTCTTATTTATCCTCCCTACCCCTCAATCATTTTGAAGCAAATTTCAGACATTATATCATTCTACCCATAAATATTTCTGTATGTGTCCAAAAAATAAGAACGTTTCTAAAAACAGAAGCACAAAAATATTAACATTTCCAAAATATAATCAAATATCCAATCAGTATTTATATTTCCTTGATTGTCTCGTAATTTTTAAAAACTGGTATTAAAATGGCAATCCAAATAATGAAATTCTGTAGGCTTCCATACCATTAGTTACACCTGTTAGAGTGGAGGGTGCCCTCCTCCCTCTTTAGCTGTGCCTTGTTCAGCTTCTTGCACCATGTCTCATCTTTTTTTCACAAACAAATTATTATACCATGACACCAAAGGGATTCTGGAATAACATATGAGCTTTAGGATAGCTCAATCTCTGAATCAAATCTCTATACAAATCTCTTCTGCCTTGATTAAATTTCATGAACTCAACAATCATTTGCAAATAATAACTCCTCCAGAATTTTATATTATCTATATCCCAAGAAAATAGCTGTAGAATTAAAAGAACCATAGCAAAGACAACTAGGAGAACTAGCAGCATGGTGGAGTTTGGGGAGGAAGTGGATTAGGGGGATACTCCTAGGGGAGAGTAACATCATGTCAGTGTTTCCACAGCAGATGGAGGGACGTGGAGCAACTTTCATATCAGAAAAGGAGTTCGTAGCAATGACTATTAATGACTGAGTTGCAAAAATGTAAAACTGTACATTTTCAAAAATATGGTTGATGCCTCACCCAGAGGTAGATTTGTAACCTGATTATTGGCCTCATTTCCCCCAAAATCAAACAAAGATCAAGGAACAACTAATCAGAAGTGATTCTTCATAGATTCTAGTGTTTTTTTGTTTGTTTGTTTTGTTTTGAGACAGAGTCTCGCTTTGATGCCCATGGCATCAGCCTAGCTCACAGCAACCTCAAACTCCTGGGCTCAAGCAATCCTTCTGCCTCAGCCTCCCAAGTAGCTGGGACTACAGGGATGTGCCACCATGCCTGGCTAATTTTTTCTATATATATTAGTTGGCCAATTAATTTCTTTCTATTTATAGTAGACACGGGGTCTCGCTCTTGCTCAGGCTGGTTTTGAACTTCTGACCTCGAGCAATGCGCCCGCCTAGCCTCCCAGAGTGCTAGTATTACAGGCATGAGCCACCACGCCTGGCCTCTAGTGTTAAATCTTAACAACAACAACAACAACAACAAAATTACATGTTTAAGTTTGGGCAGGTTTTAGCGTGTATGCTTATATGAGAATATCATTGTTTGACTACACACAGGTAAGCTATGAGAGAGCACACCACTAGCCATACACATCTACATTCTTATCATCAATCAATTTGGAACATTACAGCTCCTGGAAGAAAAAAATATATATAAGCATATTCTTGACAAAGGAATGGTTATTACACAAGATGATCTTGAAGAAATTCCATTTTTTTAAATTTCAGCATATTTTGGGGGTACAAATGCTTAGGTTACATAAACATTTGGGTGTTTTCCCCCACCCAAATCAGAGCTACAAACATGTCCATCCCCCAGACAGTGCACACCACACCCAGTAGGTATGAATATACCCATCCTATCTCCTATCCCACCCTACCCTCCTATCTGCCCAACACCCAATGAATGTTATTACTATATGTGCACTTAGGTGTTGATCAGTTAATACCAATTTGATGGTGAGTACATGTGGTGTTTGGTTTTCCCTTCTTGTGATATTTCACTTCAAATGAATCTTGTGATCCTGTAGTTAGTTAATAGTTCTGAGCCCCGGAAATCAGTACTGCAGTTGAGGGACAGCAGGTAAGCTGTAAAAGGCAGTGCTTCTGAATCACATCCAGGGATCTTCATCATCTGGAGCTTCAGTATTTGTGAATTCACCTACCTTTTAAAATCCATTTGTATGCCCAAAATCCGTACTCAGAGCACTTTCATGGTCATTCACGGACATATGCAAAGCAGTGAAAAATCTGAATTGCCTGTGGAGCATGTCCCTAGCTGAGGCTGAACAAGACATTGCTCAACCGTCTTCTTTCAGTTCCTACTGTGAACAAATGTTCTTTTTGTGGCATATTTCATGCCACATTTTTAGATTTCTGTGCTTTGTGTTGGTGATTTCACTGTTTGTAATGGCCTCCAGCATAGTGCTGCCATGCTGTCTAATGTTTCTAAGTGTAAAAGGCTGTGATCTGCCTTTATGCAGAGACTGTGTGTATTGGATAAGCTCCATTCGGGATTGAGTTCTAGTGCTATTGGCTGTGAGTTCAATGTTAGTGAACCAACAAGATGGTAGATCCAGAAATTGGAAGCACAAATTCACCAATTTTTATGTGAAGCTGCCCTCAAAAATGCTAAATTACCATCTATAATACCTCATGAAGGTATAGAAAACATGGGAAAGGAGCTAAATTTGTGGATTCATGGCATGACGACTGACATAGTAGACAGCATTATTGTGAGACTGAAAACCAAAGAAGTTTACAATCACATTTCCCAGGGTCAGGAAATTGCTAAACTCTTCTTAGGTAGTACTGGCTGCTCCACACATTTCAATAGATGATAAGGCATAAAAAATGTTCAACCTGCAGGCAAGGCAGTTCTGCAGATCAGGAGGCTGCAGTTGAATTTCAAAAATGCTTGCTAAGTATAATACAGAAAAAGAGTTATGTGCAACAACATGTTTTTGACACTGATAAAACTGATTTGCTTTACAGGATGTCGGCAAATGTACTTATAGAATGTGAATGTTTTCCAAAGTCCGTATCTTTAAATCATTCAAAGACCATGAAATTAATTATTTGTATGTATAATAAATAAGGTTCCTTTAAACAGAAACACACATAAAACAAGGTTATGTATTGATTTACAAAAAAGCATGACAAGAGGCTCACAGGAACCTAACCCAATTATTTCCACTAGGAGCAATTGTTTAGTATTTACAGCGACTTCAAAGAATATAGTTACTGTGAATATTGAGAATTATCTGTAATGCAGGTATTCAGCCTGAACTATTATAACCCAGAGGTAGACAGTAAATATTTTGTCAATAGTATTCAAATGGAAATAACATATTTGAGTGTTACAAACAAAATCTCAAATTTAAAGAATATGTCAACACAGCTAACTACCATGTATTGAGAGATCATGCTATTTACTTGGTAAAAAGCAATGAGACTATTTTCTAAGAGGAACTGGTCATATATTCAACTTGGCATCTGGTATCTGGCATTCAACTTGGTCTCAGTCCCACATTATTATTTATTTCATAAGCTATTTAGATTATTTAATAACTGCATTTTATTTAGCTTTCTATCATAGTGGCTACAGAACTTCGTTTCACTTATGTGCTTTATGTCTGATTTTCATATTAAACTATAAGCTTCTCAAGAGCAGGATCCATTTATTTCCTGTTTTAGTATCCACAATGCCTAACATAGCATATGGTGCATAGTAAATTTCAAACAAATGTTTGTTGAATAAAATTAATAAATAAGTACAACAAGTACAATAAGTACAAATAAAATTCATAACCCAGAAAATGATAGCAATACATTTTTTAAAATCATGGTCAAGGTTCAACTTATATTTCCCTGTGATTTCTCAGAAGTGTAATTCAGAATGTTATGAATGTATATGTTTTTAAAATTATTTTAATTACATAAATAATAAATGGATGCATAATCAGAGTAAAAGATCTAAATATTAGAATAATATAATAATAAGGAATGGTGTATAGCCATTTGCCTATCTGCCAATCCTATTCCCTTCCCCAAACATTTTTCTATAAATTTATGGCAAAGAAAACTATAGCTATAGGAATAACATACAAGCAAAGCACACACACAGTGTGTTTTTTTCCTTTATTATTTATGATGTGACTCAAGAACTGATTTAGGAAGTATCAGATATCCAAATATATGGAGTTTTATTTTGAACCACATTCCCCAAGGTAACCCACATATTTATTCCTTCTATGCTGTCCACTCTGTCTGCAATCTTTTTAAACTAAAATGTGTTTGATATTAAGTTTTTCCAATCAGTAAAGACATTGTTATGACTATATTTACATGACCTTTGCATTATCCATTTCCTGTGAAAGTTCTGGGGAATTCATGAACCTGCCATTTCAGTGTACTCTAAAATATTTGCTCCAAAGAAAATGTAATTTTATAGCTCAAGAAATCTCCAAATTGAAATAAAAGGTAGATACTTATCACAACTCGGAAGCTGTCAATGGAGTGCATCCAGAGGTTAAACAGGCTTAGAGAAACCCTGGGGAACATTTATATGTCAAGAATTCCACATCACTGGCAAGCCGAAAGGAGAAGCTTATAGTTGATTTCACAACTTGGACACAAAGCAATAAAAAAGAGCATCTGAATTACAGGACTGATGCCAATAAAAGGATGTCACCATTGTGTTAAACACAAGAGCCACACAGAAATAAGTAAACATTTCATGGTGTCTTTACATCTGTTCAAGAAGTCCAGCACATCATCAACTGCTTATTAGAAACAGCAAAAGAAACACACACACACACACACACACACACACACACATACACACACACACACTGTTCTCTTTAAAGACAGATTTAAGAAACTGTTTGCCATTTTTATTTATTGACCCCCTCCTTTCAAATGATTTTGAAAATTTTATAACTTCAACACTTTTCTATTACATTCCTCATTATTAAGAAAACAAATAAACCTTAAACTAGGTTACTTGGCCTTCTTTCATATCGCTTCCTCCCAGTTCAGAACATTTTCATCTCCTAATGGCCAAGATTCTCTTAGATCAGAGTTAGGCTGAAGGCATGCAAGCCTCAAGACACTTTTCTGTATGGTATTATCCTTCTTCCAGAAACCACACAGTATCTACCCACTGCAGGAAGCTACTGTACTTTCAATCAATAACTCCCCTTTTCCATGAGCCTAGAGTAGAGTTATCTTGAAAGTTGGTGGGTTTGGGAAGCAGTTACCATTTTTGTGACAATATTATCTGTGTATAATGAAAAGAATCTTTAATGTAACTGTTCCTTGACAATGCTTATTGAGTACCAGCCCTGTTATGAGAACATAATAGTTAATAATATGAGCCCCAAAATAGTGAGGATAGTTCTTTCTATCAAAATGGCTGCTGATATGGAGCTCTAACTGTGCTGGGTGACAGTTATTAAAAGAACTAAGCAATTTAGAGAAAAAATACCACCACCTATTGAAGAGACAGATCATGAAGAAATTAGACTTCCAGCGACACTTGCATAAAAAGGAGAAATTACATTTGCCGTGAAAGAATATTAGCAATACAATTTATGGAAAGAAGGTAAGGGAAAGGTGCTGGAGTCCTCTTGAACCAGGTCTCTATGGCAATGAGGACACATGCACCCTGGGGACGAGGAGCAGAGCTGCTCTCGCTGGAGAGGAGCAGGTGGAAAGTGGAGAGATGGAAATGCGGTAGACACAGGAAGGAGGTGGCTGCCTGAGGTCTTTCAATGCCCAAACGGCAAAAGATAGATAGATGATAGATACATAGATAGATAAAGAAAAGATTCACTCGGTCATGTATTCACTATACTCAACAAAATATTATCAAATATTCAGTAAGTTTGCATGATACAGGTAAAGCTGTCTCACTAGGATTAGAAAAAATAGGAGACAACTGAACAGGAAGTAGAAAAACTATGGATTTGAGAAAAAACAAACAAAAATAAAAAATACTGAAGATTTCATTGTTTAGAGCAGTCAACAAATGAATCTGAGCAGTTCGGGGGTGAGCTTATGAAACCAGGCCAGGGTAACAACAGATCAGAGTCTGTACAAGAGTTTGGGCTATTAATGATTAGGACTTTGGGCCAAAAAGTGTGGGCTACAAGAAGTCAAAGAACAGGTATGAGAAGTGAGTAGCTGGTAGCAGGAGGTGTCAGGGCCTTTATGGGCAATATTACCCACTCTGGCACGGAAATAGCCCGAGGGCCCTATACGGCCTCTGAAAGTGGTCTAGGCCTGAGCCTGCACGTGTAAAAAGTGAAGGAGCCCTGGGTGAGGGAGAAGATTCAACAAACACAGAATAAGGTAGTTTCCAATCCCAAACATCCAAAAATCTTGTGACATTCTTTGCTAACTATCCAGGTATGCTGATGCCATGTAGACATCCTCAGACTTATGATAGATGTCAGTTATGGGACTTCTGGGCAATTGTCTTCTTGACAAAAAGGTTTCCCAGCCCCACTATTGAAATTGAAGTACAAATTTCGTGATTCCCATAGCCTTCCCTGAAGAGTGCATGCATTTTACTCAGAGCTGAAGTTTCCCCATGTGAAAGAGAACTACATAATGGACTTCTCACCTTCTTAGGAAATTGCTATAAGGCTTTGCAAGATTTTTCTCTTCTGCCTACCCCAATATTTATCACCAAGAAAACATTTTTACTAATTTTGTTGATAGGCTTTTTTATGGTTCTTTAAAAATGATCGGGTAAAATCTAATATTGTAATAGTGTTTTTTTAAAACTCACCATTTAGAGAATCATAGACATTTTCAGAAAACAAAAATTCTTCAGTGAATACAGGAGTTTGTAATACTGGGTCTGTTTTAAATAAATCTAAGAGTGCAATGGAAAAAGAAAGAGACCAAAAGAGTATTTTGGAAGTCAAGGGACTCAGGGACTGTGTTTCTAAAACTGGAATGCTTTACAGATCAAGAACTTTAATTGGCCTTGTGGGTTTGTGAATCTAGAGGCAAACTTGAAATCCTTTCCCACACCCCACTATATGACTCGGAAGTCATTCTATAAAAATAGAAGATACCTTCGAATTTTTTTTAAAGTGTAGCAAAGTTATCATTAAATTTTTATGTGAGAATTTGCTTGGTACTCATTATTTATTTTAAACAGGATTTTAACTCTGGTGTCTAAGGGACAAGGCTATTGATCATCATGTCAAATTTTTGTATTATATTCAGAGAGATGCTATAAACTTCATTCTAAACATAAGGGATGTGCTAAACTACCAATATCCTTTTTTGATTCCCCAAGCAAAATTTGGAAACAACATCAGCCATTTGAATCTTGGCCAAATATTTTTAAGTTCCCAGAATTTGAAAGGATCACCGGGAACTTTTAGTTAAATAAGTCAACAAGGTTATGTTTAAGGTCAGCACAATAAATAGGCTATACTTTATCATGAATTTCGTGAAGCAAAGAAAATATATTTTCTCCATGAAACTTCACCATCAGGTTTAGGCAAACTCACACTGCTGTAGGACAAGCATAACTAGACAGCAGGTTATGAGACAATGTGGTGCCAACAGACAGAGTGCATGGTACATACAGCAGGGGAGAGGGACACATCTCCTTCTAGTACCTGCAGAACTTTGGCCAAGTCACCTGCCCTTCCTGTACTGCTATTTCCTTATTTGGAAATGAGGTATGGAGACTGTTTGCTTCTCAGATTCCTTTCAGTTTTAAAACCCTGTTAGACAATAAAGCCTGCAAGTAAGAGACCAAAAACTCTAAGGGGCAGGCTCTGTCTTGTTGATGGACACACCCAGCACTGAGAGTGGTCTCTGAGGGCCAGCTGAAAAGACCATAGCTGAAAAGGCAGAACACAAACAGGTATCCAGTACCTACTGTGTCTGTGACCAAGAACTGGCTATGCATTTATTATAAACATTACTTTTTGTGTTCCATCCTCAGAACTACGTGCATTTGTAGTATTTTCACTGGGATCTTATACCTACTTCATGGCTGGGTAAACTGAGGCCAAGAGAGAGGACATTTACATAAGCTGACTCTTGCCTACACAGTAAAGGGCAAAATGTGATTTGAGTAAAGATACAGATGAGTTTGTGGTCATCTTTGCTGTACAGGCCATGGACAAATATATTCAGCACAATATTGCTTTTTCTGCTCCAAGGTAATTTACATGAAAACATATATGCATACATTGGAAAGAACAAATCAAAATAAACTGGTCAAATAGATACGGTTTTCAGCTGTGCTCTAAACTTTTGCTCTCCGTTGGCTTTCCCCTGAAACCACAGTCAATCAATCATCCAGCAGCCTTCAAGGGTCTCGTGTGGGTCCGCAGGGGCTCCTGTGCAGCTGCCTGGAGCTGGTGGACAGCAACGAGGCTTCTCTGCAGTGGCCCCAGAGCTGCTGCTGTGGCTCTGGGTGTCACTGTGCCAGCATGGGTTTCCTTTATCTCTTTTTCAACTTCAAATGCTCCAAAATTATACTGTTTCATAAGCTTTCTTTACCTGCAGTTGGGAGCAAAGAGGAGGAGGTGGAGAGAATTACCCAGAGGGCTTTGTTTTCAAATCCTCCCTGCAATTTGTCCTGAGCCAAATCTGATCTTGGATATTGAAATTGCTATCCTTTAGTGCTGCAGTCCCCAACCCCCTGGGCACAGACAGGTACCGGTACCTGTCTGTGGCCTATTAGGAACCAGACCACACAGCAAGAGGTGAGCAGCAGGGAAGCAAGGGAAACATCTGTATTTACAGCCACTCCCCATTGCTCACATCACCACCTGAGCTCTGCTTCCTGCCATACCAGCAGGGACATTAGATTCTCACAGGAGCATGAACCCTACCGTCAACTGTGCACGTGAGGGATCTAGGTTACACTCTTCTTATGAGAGTCCAATGCCTGACCATCTGAGGTGGAGCTCGGGCAGTGATGCCAGCACTGGGGAGCAACTGCAGAATACAGATCATCATTAGCAGAGAGACTTGCACAGAAATCATAATAAATCAATTGCTTGCAGACTTGTATCAAAACTCTATCAGTGAGTGGCAATGTAATAATAATAGAAATAAAGTGCACAACAAATGTAATGCACTTGAGTCATCCCAAAACTTCTTCCAGCCCCACCCTGGTCCATGGAAAAATTGTCTCCTATGAAACCAGTCCCTAGTGCCAAAAACAGGTTGGGGACCTCTGCTTTAGTGGATAACACAGCTTCCTCACAATGCCTCTGATACATTTTTGGTGGGATTATAAACCCATTTGAGAATTATGCAAATGCTAGAAAATACCAATGTCTGTGTGTTACAGTCTCAAAATTTTGCACATGATAGATCAAGTTGGGAGCAGGTTGATACTTTGGCATACCTAAAGTATCACCAAGAGAGTCCTAGAGATTACTATTTTTAATTGTTTACAAAGGTCACATTTAAAGCTAAAGGAATTTTTCTCCTTAATATAAACCTCCAACCCCACAAGGCAAGCCACCAACCATATCTCTCAGCCTGGACTCAGCAAGAGTCTCCTAATTGGTCCCCAGCTGTGTCTACTCTCCACAACAGCAACCAGAGTAGTTTCTATAAACTGTAAACCAGATAGCATCCTTCTTATGTGCACAGTTCTCTAAGGGCTTCCCAACATACTTAGAGTTAAATACCGATTCCCTTCCCAAGCCTACAAGCCAGCTACCACCTACCTCTCCAGCCCATCACTGCCCCTCTGCCCACTCACTCATCACAGCTTACTTGCTCTTCCTTGAATGGGTCAAATTTCTGCCCTCCTTTAGATATTTGTAATCAATGTTCCCTCTGCCTGTTCCTTCTTTCCCCTAATAGTCACATGGCACCTTCCTTCTCCTTCTTTGGGTCTCTATGCAAACTTCACCTACTCAGAGAGAGTTCTCTATCCAAAATAACATCATTCCTCCAAGCTACCTTTTACTGAGTATCCTCTTTCATCAGCTTTGTTTTTATTCATATAATTTCCTTCTATGTGGCATTACATTACTTCTTTGTGTATGTACTTATAATCTGTATCCCTACAATAAAAGGTAAACTCTGGGAGGACAGGAATATATCTATCTTGTAAATTAGTATATTCTCGGTATTTTAAGTGGTTTGTTACCTCACTCATTAAATAAATGAATGGATGTAAAATGCATCTTTAAACATATGTTCAACATAACATCTACCATTATCAATAGTAAAAAACGCAATACTCCCTCCGTATCCAAAGTGGATTTGTTCCCGGACCCCCATGAATACCAAACTCAAGTCCCCTATTTAAAATGGCACAGTATTTGCATATAATGTACTCACATCCTCCCATATACTTTGATCATCTCTAGATTACTTACAATATCTAACATTCTGTAAATTCTATTCAAATAGTTGTTACAGTGTATTGAGTTTTGTTTGTATTATTTTTACTGTTCTATTGTTATTTTTTACTGTTTATTTGTTTTTTCCCAAATATGTTCCATCCATGGTTGGTTGAATACACCAATGTGGAACTTGCAATGTGGTGGGCTTGTGGTATTAACCTCCTTGACATTCCTTTTCCTCTTTCGACCATATAATTCAACTTTTTTTATTATTATAAGTTCTTATGCTCAGCTAAAATGAACTCAAAATCAGCTAAACTGAAAACATAACATTCCAAGTAATATGAGTGATTGCAAACCTGATTTATTGGGTTCTATTTCCACAATAATTATTATTCTGTATTTGTCCATATACTTCTGAAAGGCAGTAGTTACATATGTCCACTGTTGTGCTTAATGTCAGTCTTAGAAAAACTAGGACAATATGTGACCTTGTGTAGAGAGCATGCCCAGAGTTGAGGTGACAAAAAAATAAGGATACTCAGTAGGCCATGGGTTGTGATCATAAGTGAAGTCACTCTTGGCTCAACCATTGGGTTTCCAGGTCTTTCTTTTGGGGACAGAGCACCATATAAGGGGGTCTATGACTTAATTCACACATTGTGTCTTGTAGAATGACACCTCATTCTGAAACACTCTCAGAGTGTTTCCTCTAGGCTGGCATTTCAGCTGCACCTCTAGAAGATTTGTCAAGCATTCCTTAAGGTTGACTGCCTCTAGATAGTGCAGCACCTGATCTGATGAGAGGACCCCCTGGTCTGTGGGTCCACTCTGGAATTTCTTCACTGTAGAGAGGGCTCTTCATCAAATGCTACACTGTGTAGAGTCCCATGCGTGTGTCTCAAATATTCCGTAAGTTCCCATAAGTAGTAATGCTGGTTGGGGCTCCATAGGTAAGAAAGGCAAATCCCTACCCAGGATACGTATCTATCCCTATGACAACAAACTGCTGGCCCTTGCATGACCAAATGACCTGGTATATTCAACTTTATTCAACTTGCACTGAATGTCTGGTTGATCTCCTCCAGGAATAGTGCTACATCGGCAGCTCAGTGTTGCCCACTGTTGCTCACACTCAGAGGCAGCTAGCATAGACTTGGCAAGTGGGACTCATATTGTGTGGTTCACATGTGGTCTCCATCTTACCACCATAGTAACTCTGCTCATGTGTCTCCCATTCCAATTCTAGAGTAGCAAGGGAAATGGCTGGGTAATGTCAGTTGGCTGAGTCTCCTGGTCCGCTTGGTTCTTCAGTGTCTCTCCCATAGATACACCCAGTGGGAGTTCATGGATAGTCATAAATTCCCACACTTTGTGCTTACTCCAATTTTTCCATTCACTTGCCTGTATACCAGACCTCCTTATCTCCAATCTTCCATACCTTTTCCTTCTCAGACACCTGATCAGACAGCCAGGCCATTGGCAACTTTCCAGAAACCTATATACATCCTAATATAAGGACCTTAATCCTTCCACACAAGGTAGATGACCAGGTACACTGCTCAGGCAATCCTCATTAAGACAGGTCTCCTCAGGTCCCTCCCTGAACGTGGCAGTAATGCCGCTGCTGTCCATTTGCATCTATGTATCAAATCTATCAACCCATCAGTTAATCAAGCTTAGGCTCTTCTTTCAGCTGGTCTCATGGGACCTTCTCTCCCCCTGCCACATGGCCAAAGGTACAGGCTGGGGGACTGGCAGTGGTCCAACTGCAGGTGATGACATGGGGCTATATGCCCAGGCTTCTTATGTAAGCCCTCTGTCCCCACTCCATCTCTTTCCCAGATTGTGCCATTTCACCTTGCAAGGGACCACTGCTGAGCCCATCTGACTTTATGACTTGGTAAGATGAGCAGAATACATCTCATGAGCAGTTCCGGACACACAGTTGTCTGGTGTTTTATGGACATGTGTTCCCTATCTTCCAGGGCTCAGTAACATGTCAAGAGCTGTTCCATAAAGGGCATATCCTTCTCTGATGCAAATGCCATGATTTTTTGTTCTAGAATCCCAGGGGACTGCATTGTCTATTCTTACACTGAAGTTTGCCACAAGCTCCAAACTACACCTTTTCCCACCACTGACAGCTCCAACACCAGGTCCTTTTCCCAAGTGGCAGGGCTTCGGCACTATAAGCTGGACCTCCTACAGCACCTTTCTGCTCTGGGCTGCACTCAGAGCTAGCAGCCTTCTCTATCACCCAGCATATGTGCTAAAGCAATATTACGAGGTGTGGAATGTGCTGGCTGTAGATCCTAAAATGGTCTATCAGGTTTCTCTTTTTGTGGTAGGGACTACAAGACGAAGCAATTTGTCTTTTATTTTGAAATGTCCTGGCATGCCACTACCACTGGATCCCTGAAAACATCTTTGAAGTAGCTGCTCCCTGAATCTTAATGAGGTTTCAATCCCTCTACCCTAGAGTGCCTGTGCCTTACCAAGGCCTTCAGTATGCTAGCCCTCTCTTGCTCATCCTAGCCCACCACCAAGATGTTGTTGAAATGATGGGTCGGCGTGATATTCTGCATGGTATCCAGGCAGTCCCTATCTCTTTGAGCTCTGTATGGCAGAGCACAGGAGAGTTAACATAGTCATGGGCATAACTGTAAGTGAACACTGTTCATTTGTATGCAAATTGTTTTTGATTCTCTGTTCTAATTTACATGTAAGAGAATACATTTGCCACATCAGTGGTGGCATACCATATATTCGAGGCCTTATTAATCTGCTCTAGCAAAGATAGCACACCTAGTACAGCAGACGAAATCAGAGCTATTTCTTGGTTAGATCTGGTGTTGTCTCCAGTCCTCTTGGATCTACCCAGTTTCAGCAAGGGCCAGATTGTGAAAGAAAGCAATATATGATAGGAACTGCCACAAGTCTCCCTTAGGTCTTTAATGGTCTCACAAATCTGTGCCACCCCATTCCCCCAGGATGTAATGCTGTTTTTTGTTTAACATCTTGCCCAGGGTGGGGAGGGGCTGTTTCAAACATTTCCAATATGGCGAGTCTTACTCCAAAGACTGGGGACTCAATATGAGGTTAAACTGCCAGGTATATCAATTTCATTATGTGCTCAGAGATTGGGAAAATGACCACTGGGTGTGGCCACTGACCCAGTGGGTGCACTGTGCACCAGAGATTAGCCAGGACTCCATCTATGACCTGGCCCTGTATGTCTAACAGAAGACCATGATGGTGCTTTGAGTCACTGGACATCAACCGAGACATCGTGTCCAGTAGTCTTTGAAAGGGTCTGGTGGTTCTCCTTTTCCCAATATGCATTCACTTGAATAAATGAGCTGTGGCCCCCTTTGGGGAAGGCCTGAGGGAGCTCTCACAGTGTACACTGGTCATCGTGTTGCAGGGCCCTTCTTCCTTCAGTCAATGGGATCCAGACCTGAAAATTGGCTTAGGTCTTGCAACTAAGCAAGGGATTTTGGAGAGGGGGGGTTATTGGAGTGAAAACTGTGTCTCCTGTTCCCACATTCTTGTTTTTGTCTTTAAAAAAATTTTAAATTATAAATGTTAAGCAGCCCCTATTGTCCCTAGACTCCATGCTCTATTAACTTCCACAACTCTCTGTGGGCCAAGTCCTTGGCTGTCTCTCTGACCTTGATTATAACATTAATTGCAGCCTCCTGGATTCTGGTAGTTAAGAACTGCCACCTAGCCTCTGTGACTTGGAGGCTACATCATCCCTGTCAATAACAAGCCCAGACATGGGGCTGCCTCTCCCACTGTTATCCCTAGTATGCAGAGGAGGCCATTACCAATATTCTCAGTGATGCTGGGGCCCCTTTTTGCCAGAGTCAGATCATGAGACAGTAATGGCCCTGAGTGTAGGAGAGACAGGCAAGTTTGAGTGGAAGTGTGCTAAACAGCAGGTCAGTCTAAGAAATATTCAGTAAAGCCATTGGGGAATCATTGAACCAAAGTTAGGCATCAGAGAAGTCCCTCTTCTCCCAGCCTTCATATCTTTGTCATTGCCTGGTAGCACCCCAAAGGAGCATAGCATTAGTGCAAATACAGTGATGAATTTCAGTGTCTAGCCACTGGGGCCCTGGGTCTGTGAGATTCACTCTTATGGCCACCACGTAAGTTAAATAACATGCATGAACAAATGTAACATATTGATTCAGTGAAATATACACAAGAACATGAATCAACAAGTTACTGCCACACACAATACCATGGATTGATCTCACAAACAGAATGTTGAATAAAATAATCTAAGCACAAAAGAGCACATACTATGTGATTCCATTTTATGTTCAAAAGCAGACAATACTAACCTATGATGTTAGACACCAATATAGTGGCAACTTCTGGATAGAAAGGTGGAGGACAGGGATGGGGTACTTGGGGGTCTTTTGAGTTCCTGATCCTATGCTATTTCTTGATCTACAAACTATTAAGCAGATATGTAAAATCTTGTAATATTTGTCTAGCTATACACTTAGGATTTGTACTCTTTTTATGGTATATATTCAATAAAAATTTTATTTAAATGAAAAATATATACATTACAAAGCCTTCACTTTTAGCTTTCTTAAAAATTGCTTTAACAATTTGCCTCATATATATCTCTACACAAATTCACGTGAGTTTATCTGTAGGTAGATTCCTACAAGTGAATTTGCTGATCAATGTGAAATTCTAAATTACCATGATAAGTATTAAGGTGCTCACTGAAAACATCTAAGCCAATATCTACTTCTTCCCACACTCTAAGATTATTACCCATCATTTTAACTTTTCACTAATCTTACAGGCAAAAATGGATTCTTGTTACTTATATACATACAATATACTTCAGTGATCACTAGTGATAATAAGCATGTTTTCACATCCCTTATAAATTCATATTTCTTCATCTGTGCACTGTCTGTTCATTGTCTGTGTGCATTTTGGCAGTAGATTGTCTTTTACTCTTTCCATGTTAGGCACATTTACCTTTTGTCTCATGAGAGCAACTTGATTTATAATATTAAAGTTATTATATCCTAACAAAGAAGAAATTTATTTTTTGTTGCAATGGCAGAAGGGCATATGGCCAGATCCTTTAAAAGTAGTACAAGATTATTGAGGAAAAGTGAAAGATTAACAGTGTTTTAGGAGCAAACCATAACCTTGTTTTGTATTGTTTGGGACTGTAATCTTTCAGGAGTCCTTTACCACCTTGATGTTTGCAGAGGTATTAAAAGGAGATTTAGCAGAAGCTTTAAAAGGCAGAAAATATGTATTAGGCTTGTGAAATTACTTAGCTCATCTTCATCTATTGCTTAATAGGCCAATAACAGATAAATAAAATATATCCACATTTTCCATGTTTTGGTTATTCTTGCACCATTTTCCCACAGTTTCTCACTATTTCTTTTCCCACAGTCACTGTTTTTTAACTATTAGTTTTTTAAATTCATACATTTACACCCTTGGAGCACAAAAGCCTTTCAAAAAGTCCTGAATATCAAGGAAAATTTAATTTAATGAGACTGTATGCTCCTATTTGGTATCTGCATCATGTTTTCCTACTCATACTCTTCTTCACAGATTTAGTGTGTAATAAATCTCTCTGAAATAATAGTCCTTTTATGTGTTCAAAAGATTGGAATGGTCCATTTCAAAATTGAATTTCTATTTTCTACCATGTTTCTCCCAACACATAATCTGGAACACAAAGCCTTCAAATATCTGATCTAATTTTCTATTTTTCTTCTTGATTTTTTTATCATATAGAAAAAATAGTCATTAGACTAGATGATAGAAATATTTATCATTGTTGTTTAATCATAATTCACAGATTCTAAGATACATGTTATTTCACGTTTCAATCTCTCTGAAATTGGAGACTGTCTTACAACTGATAGCATGTCATCGTTTAAATGGCAGTATTTTTGTTTATTTTTTAATGTTACGTAAAATAATGGTGTACATTACAACTCATGAAGTCTTAAATTTGATTAGATTCAATAACAGCATATTTTATAAAACCAATGAACTTTTGTTCAAGTTCAGCCTTCCTGTCTAACTTTTGCTCTAGTGATTTGGCATTAAAACCAAAACTTTGAGTCTCTCTAGCAATCAAGTCAGAGGAGCTTAGCTGTTGAAGTTTCTTTGTGGGGCTGTTAAATGCCTGCCTGAAATGTGTGAACAATTACAGTGATGTGATTGTTGGAGCCAGTTATTCGTTTGCAACTTGGGAAAGTATTATTAAAGTAATGATAATATTTTTCCCTTTTAATACTTAGAGGTCTTTAATCCAAATAATCCCGTGAATGTTTTACAGACTCTATAGATTAGAATTACATCTGCTCCTAATTAAACACATTTACCTTCAGAGAAAAGCCTGATGACTATTAATGATAACCAGACAACACTATATAGTAAAGAATGAGTACGCAATAAGAGTTAATTCTGACCCAAGCACTAAGGGAAACTGGGAATAAAGTGTATGTTTGTTATTGGCATTTTACCGGCAGCACAGAAGATTTTAAATCTTAACTACCATCTCTAGGTTTCTGCAAAACTAAGCCCTCTGCTTGCAATACTCCCATTTTTTTCTTTTTCTTTTACCTCATTTGCTTGTTAGTTACTATTTGTCACTATTTATTTATTATTCCTTCTGGGCAACTTCCCTCGATATGCCCAAATAGGTCAGGTGCAGTCAATTAAACACAATCTGGCACCCTACATTATTCCTTAGCAAACTGTATTATGTTTGTGTGCATCATGGTCTATATTCCCCACTTAACCATGTGCTTTTTGAAGACAAGGAAGATTATGCACAATTGCATATCAACTGTCTAGCACAGACCCGACCCACGTAGGTGCTAAATAGTTATTGAATGAGTGAATAAATATGTATGCCTAGCCTTCTGGTCTGGAATTATTTTCAAAAAATAAAGAAAGCAACAAACCTACAACTAACTCTTTTAACAATCTCAGAATCCTGAAGCTTTATCCACGTAGCTAACCAAGGAGAATAAACCAAGGCAGCTTGTGATGTATCTCAACCTGGGTTCATTGATCTCAACTAAGGAATAGAAGGTAGCTGATCCTCAATTCACTCTCAATGTTTTTCAAACCTTGAACATATACTTGGCTTTTTATGACATTCACAAATTTAAATAATAATTACCTTGGGCAAACATGATATGCACCATTTTTCCTCCTATTTATTCTGCTACAGAGTTCATCCCAAAGAAAATTCCATAAAGACAAGTTTCTACTGCCTATGCCCCTACTCAATACTATAATTGAGACTATGTAGGTATAGCAAACAAAGGAGAAGAAGCCAAATCATTTGGTTGGCACTTTGCATATGTATAGCTTCTGATAAAGTTTCTCCTACATGCACAACAAAATCCTGGTACAACAGAGGCAAAATGCCATAAGCTCAACAACACAACATGGAAATATAGACAAAGTCTTTGCTAAAATCATAAAGAAAAGCCAGCAAGTGTCACCACACCCAAGAATCATGACAATAAAATAATCCAAACACACCCCAGAGCCTTTTAATTTATTGTTTTGTTTTTAGTATTTTCCCCTTTTCTCTTGGTTTAAAGGATTCTTGATTTCAGTAGTTAACTCAGTAGATACATTCTAACTGCCAAACTAGAGAAATATATGTACGTAGATCTCTGTTATATTCAAAAACACCACACACTAAAACCTTTTGTTGTGATGGTGGTTCATTGTGGACAAACAAAAACAATGGTCATCATGTCACAGAATATCTAAATGTGGCATGCTTTGGTCTCTTAGACTACCAAGAATGTGACCTTGTCCAGTGTTTTTTGATCTCTGGGCCAATTAAGCCATAATTTCTTCATATTTTACTGAAACAAATATGCAATACACAACTAGTTAATGTGCAATCATGGAAATAGGTGTAACAAAGTGTCCGTGCAAATCCACTTTTTAGACACTGCTTCAGTGTTTCCCTCATGAGACTTCCACAGTCAGTATAATCATGACTAATTGGCTGATTGTCACAAAATAATTAAATCTTGCCTAACACTAAATACAAAAATATGCTTACACAAATATTTATTACTGTATGTACTCAGTAGATTTTAACTTAAAATTTAAATGTGCGTGTTTATGCTGTGTATGTGTGTGTGTGTGTGTGTATGTGTATGTGTGTGTGTATAGGACTAGGATAAGGACAATACCATATTCCAAACAAAATGTGTAAAACTTGATACCACTCTTTCAAACAGACATCATCTGTCTCTGCTTCCCTTGGCACCCAGGTTGAACTTGTCCATACAAGCTGGAATTTTTCCCAAGGACCAAGAAACAAACTGATGTAATGTTCATTTTCAATTCAAACTTGGCCTTGGAAAGATAACAAAGTGAAAGCCAGTTTCTTCCAAAAACTAATAAAAAACATGACTTGTGCCAAATACCCCTAAAATACACTGGGCAGCCCGTGAACACTGTCACTCAGTGCTATAAACACACAGCAGATCTCTGCCCCTGCTCGTCAAGAAGACTCTGTATCTCCATGAGGTATTTTACATGAAATCCAGAGTGTCCCACCACATGCTGAGTACCCACTCAGGCCATGCCGCCTGATGCACACTTTTCCTGTCCCTGGTCCATAAATGAAGACAAGAGATGCCCTGAAGTTCAATCCCGGACCTCTCTGGCACAGGGATGATTTTGAGAATCAACTCTGTTTCTGTGTTGTTTCCACCATGAAGTTACTAGTTATATCCTGGGGGTGTTTTCGTCTCACTTACCTTGTGTGATCCCTTCCCCTCCCCAAAAAATGTTTAAATAAAAACTGTTAAATGGCAATCTTGAAATAACACCTTTTTCATTTTTTTTTTCCGACTTGCCTTGGAAAGGAGAGATTTTAAGAATCTATGGAACAGGGACTTTTTGGGGAATCTTACCAATTATCCAGCTCTCACAAACCAGAGATTTAGAAACAATGTTTTAGATCTCAAAATAATGAAAGTAAAAGATTTGCAATCACACCATCGAATCTATTTTGGGTTTTAACAATAGTGAGTAAGCTTCAGGTATTCAGGGAAAAAAAGAGTATATTCTATCCAAAAGAGTGTTGAACTAACATTGCAAACATGATTTTCAAGTCCATTTTTTTAAATTTCAAAATATTAATGAGTACAAATATTTTAGGTTACATGGATCACTTTTGTAATGTTTGAGTCCTGGCTATAGCTGTGCCCACCACCCAAATAGTGTTCATTGTACCCATTAGGTAGGTTTTTGCCTCTCTCCTATTTCCCCCTTCCTCCAGTTTATTTGCATTGAATTTTACCTCCCTCTGTGCATCTGTGCTCATTGGTTAGTTCCAATTTAATAGTGAGTACATGTGGTGTTTGTTTTTCCATTCTTGAGATACTTCACCTAAGGGAATGGTCTCTAGTTCCATCCATATTGTTGCAAAAGTATTAATTCATCTTTTTTATGGCTGAGTAGTACTCCATGGTATTAATATCACATTTTATTAATCCATTCGTGAGTTGATGGGTACTTGGACTGATGCCACATCTTTGCAATTGTGAATTGTGCTGTAATAAATATTCAAATGCAAGTGTCTTTTTGATGAGAAGTCTTCTTTTCCTTTGGGTAAATACCCAGTATTGGGATTGCTGGATTGAATGATAGGTCTACTCTTAGTTCTGTGAAAAATCATCATACTGTTTTCCACAAGGGTTGTACTAATTTGCAACCCCACTAACAGTGTATAAGCATTCCTTTCTCTCAGCATCCACACCAGCATCTGTTGTTTGGCGACTTTTTAATAAAAGCCATTTTAACTGGGGTAAGGTGATAGCTCATTGTGGTTTTAATTTGCATTTCCCTGATGATTAATGATGTTGAGCATTTATTCATATGCTTGTTGGCCATTTGTTTTTCTTCTTTTGAGAAGCTTCTGTTCTTTTTGCCCACTTTTTAATAGAATTATTTGTTTTTTTCTTGCTGATTTACTTGAGTTCTTTGTAAATTCTGTATATTAAGTCGCCCTTTATCAGATGTAGCTTGCAAATATTTTCTCCCATTCTGTAGGTTGTCTATTTACTCTGTTGATTGTATCCTTAGCTGTGCAGAAGCTTTTTACTTAATCAAATCCCATTTATTAATTTTTGTTGTTGCTAAGATTGCCATTGGGGTCTTAGTCATAAATTCTTTGCCTAAAACAATATCTAGAAGAGATTTTCCTACATTTTCCTCTAGAATTCTTATGATTTCATGCCTTAGATTTAAGTCTTTTATCCATCTTGAATTAATTTTTGTGAGTGGTGAGAGGTAGGGGTCCTGTTTCATTCTTCTGCATGTGGCTATCCAATTTTCCCAGCACCATTTACTGAATAGGGCTTCTTTTCCCCAGTGTACATTGTTTTCTGCTTTGTTAAAGAGCAGTTGGTTGTAGGTAAATGACTTTATATCTGGGATTTCTATGCTGTTCCCACTGGTCTATGTCTCTATATTTGTACCAATATAATGCTGTTTTGGTTACTATAGCCTTATAGTATAAAGTCTGATAATGTTATGCCTACAGATTTGTTATTTTTGCTTAAGATTGTTTTGGCTATTCAAGCTCTTTTCTAGTTCCAAATGAAGCATAGAATTATATTTTCCAAATCTGCAAAGTATGACATTGGTAATTTGGTGGGGATTGCATTGAATCTGTAAATCAAATGGACATTTTAACAATGTTGATTCTACTAATCCATGAGCATGATATATTTTTCCATTTGTTTGTATCCTCTGTGGTTTTCAGTCTAATTTTTGAAGCAAATTGTGGTTCTGGTTTTGAATATTGAGTGTGATTATCAAGATTAAATCTATATGTGAAATTAGTGAGTAGCTGCCCATTTTTTTCCTGTCTTTATAACAGCCCCAAGAGTCTCCCATGCTAAGAGGGAGTACTACTTACATCCACTCTGACTTAAACTAGCATTCCTGATGAATTAGACTACAAAGGCAGGCAGATGATCTAGAGAAAAGCAATTAAAATGTACTTTGGCCAATGTGAGACTATGAGAGACATCAGCAGAGATACCTTACATGACCCTCTCGCCTTTAGCACAATGTGAAGTGTTTACCAGATTAGTACATTCAATTGTGGGAACCCTGGATAGATCAAGTAAATTTAAAAGGCATAAGGGCACCATCCATTAGGCAAGGAAAGTATGAAAACATCAGAATTCCAATGTTTGGCCTCTGGGAGAAGCACCTGAACCTAGGAGGCTATAGTTCTGTCAAGTATACTCCCTGTCACCATTTTTCATTCTAAATTAACACAGTGAGGAAAGAGTGTGAAGCTAACCTCTCATTTTATGAATGGAGAGCATAAGACCCATTGTGTGATGATTGTTCAAGGTTGCAGGTTACACAAAAAGCAGGAACTAGCCCACAGGACTCCTAGATACTAATGCAGTGAATTTGTAGTCTCTCCTACCTCATGCCTCTACCAAATAGCCAGGTGTGAACACAAGATCAAGGCATGAAAGAAATGTAATAGGAAAATACAACTTACCATTTCCACACACACAGGTAGGAAAATTACTGTTGGCAGATTCATATGCTGCTGTGCTTGTTTTTGTATTTTACTTTTCTTATACATTTTTTCCTACTGTGGGGAGCTTATAGATGCTTTTCTACTCCATATTCTTCTGTTCTTTTGTTATACTTTTTCTGTTCTTGAGCAAGGAGGTTTAATATGGATTTGCCATAAAAGTCATCTACACAAGAACTTCAAAAATGATCTGGGTTGGAAGACAAGCCTACCTCAATGAGGTGTGCACTTTATAATCTGGAGATATGATGCTTAGTGTTTCCTAATGTAGATAGAAAAGCCAGGAGGAGTGGCCAGGACAATATATATGCCAACTAAAAGTTGGATAACACAAAAAACTCCACATTACTATTATGGAGGGGGCAGACAAGATGCCAGAATTCTAAATCCATTTTTGTTTTTAAGTCAAGGTATTGACAGTTAGCCTAATGAAAATAAATAATTAAACAAGAGAGGAAGTAACTTTGAAGGCAAGAACTAACAGAAGCAGAAGTTGAGAAATTGACCTGTTAGAACCAGAAATATCAACTTAAGGGTATTTAAAATTTGCATCTTCTTACAAATTAAATTCCATGATATATTTGGAAAATTTACCAAAATAACAAATGCAACATGTTTGGGAGAGGTAATCTACATCATCATCATCATCATCTCAATACAGAATGTGCTATGTCACAACGTTTTTGGGTGTTTTTATTCTCTCTTAAAAGTAAATATAATGAGTGTTTAAATTACCCCATTTAATTCTGATTTCTATATACAGAATTTCCCTGGCAAAGCAGGATAAGTAAACTCCATAATGTGAGCCACCTAGAGGTCCACAGATTTCACTTTATTTATTTATTTATTTGTTTGTTTATTTATTTATACTTAGGGGGTACAAGTTTGATTTTGTTACATGAACACATTGAATAGTGGTGAAATCTGGGCTTTTAGTGTCCATCACCTGAATAATATACATTTTACCCATTAAGTAATTTCTGACCTCCCCACCCCTTTGCATCCTTCCACCCTTCCAAATCTCCACTGTCTATCAATCCACACACTATGTCTATGCATACATATTATTTAGCTTCCACTCATAAGTGAGGACATGAGGTTTGGACTTTCTAAGTTGTTTGACTTAAAATAATGGCCTCTAATTCCATCATGCTGCTGCAAAGGACAAGAAAGATCTCATTCTTTTTCATGGCTGTATAGCATTCTATTTTGTATTAATGTTTACAAATGACATTTTCTTTATCCACTCCTCCATTGTTGGACACTTATGTTGATTCCATACCTTTGCTATTGTGAATAGTGCTGCAATACACATATATGTGCAGGCATCTTTCTGAATAATTCCTTTTCCTTTGAGTAGATACACAGTAACAGGGTTGATGTATCAAATGGTAGTTCTATTTTTAGTTCTTTGAGAAATCCCAATATTGTTTTCCATAGAAGTTGTACTAATTGATACTCCCACTAATAGTGTATAAGCATTCCCTTTTCTCAGCATCCTCACCACCACCATTTTTTACTTTTTAATAATAGCCATTCTGACTTATATAAGATGATAGATCATTGTGGTTTTAATTGGTATCTCTGCGGATTAGTGATGTTGAACATTTTTTCACACACTTGTTAGCCTTTTGTATGTCTTCTTTTGAACAATGTCTTTCATGACCTTTGCCCACTTTTTAATGGGGTTATTTGTTCTGTTGTTGTTGAGTTGTTTAAGGTCCTTATAAATTTTGGTTATTAGTTCCTTGTTGGTTGCATAGTTTGCAAATATTTTCTCCATTCTGCAAGATGTGTGTTCACTCAGTTGATTATTTCTTTTGCTGTGCAGAGCTTTTTAGTTTAATTAAGTCTCACTTGTCTATTTTTGTTTTTGTTGTTTGTGCTTTTGAGGTCTTAGTCATAAATTCTCTGCTTAGGCCAATGTCCAAAAGAGTTTTCCCTATGTTTTCTTCCAGTATTTTTATAGTTTCAGGTCTTCCATTTAAGTCTTTAATCCATTCTGAGTTGATTTTTGTATATGTTGAAAAATAGGGACCTCGTTTCATTCTTCTGTATATGGCAATCCAATTTTCCCACATCATTTATTGCAAAAGGTGTCCTTTCTCCAGTATATGTTTTTTTCTTTGACTCTGTCAAAAATCAGTTAGCTATAGATATGTGGCTTTATTTCTGTGTTCTCTATTTTGTTCCATTGATCTATGTGTCTATTAGTATTTTTATGCCATTCCCATGCTGTTTGGTTACTATAGCCTTGTAGTATAATTTAAAGACAATTAATGTTATGCCTCCAGCTTGTTCTTTTTGCTTAGGATTGCTTTGGCTATTTGGGCTCTTTTTTGGTTCCATATGAATTTTACAATTGATTTTTCTAATTCTGTAAAAAGTGATATCAGTGTTTTGATGGGGAGTGTATTGACTTTGTAGATTGCTTTGGGCAGGATGGTCATCTTAATGATATCAATTCTTCTGATTCATAAGCATGGGATATTTTTCCATTTTTTTGTGTGTGTCACCTACAATTTCTTTCATTAGCATTTTATAGCTTTCCTTGTAGATATATTTCACCTCCTTGGTCAAATGTATTCCTAGGAATTTTTTTGTAGATACTGCAAATGGGATTGCCTTCTTGATTTGGTTTTTAGCTTTTTTGTTATTGGTGTATGCAAATGCTACTGATTTTTGTAGGTTGATTATTTTGTATCCTGAAACTTCACTGAATTTATCAGATCTAAGAGGTTTTTGGTGGAGTCTTTAGGGTTTTCTTGATATATGATCATATCATCAGTGAACAGAGACAACTTGACTTCTTTTCCAGTGTGAATGCCTTTTAATTCTTTCTCTTACCTATCATTTTTGTTTTGCTTAGTTCTCAGAGGGAACGCTTTATACTTTTCTTTGTTCAATATGATGTTGGCTGTGGGTTTGTCATATATGGAGTTTATTCAACTTAAATTACTTTAAATTTCTTCTGGCTGGTCTTTCCTACTATCTCCAGAAAAATATTGTAAGTAGAAGGAAGTGATAAACAACTGTCACATTATGTACACTATATATATATATTTCCGTCTTTAACTTAATACTATTGCTAAATCATGTCTTTTTCATAAGTATGGAAAATGGCAACTGTTGTTTTACTTCACGGTTTATTAGATAATAGTCAAGGTCGATAATAACTTTTGAAATGAAACAAAGCTATCATTTTTATTAAAAATGAACACATTCAAACACAAAAAGACATAATTAAAACAATGAATTAGAACAGACTGTAAAGAACACAAACTCATCCAAATTTCATTGTCAGACAATAAAACATCCCTAAAAGTTTAAGTGGTGGGAAGTCTTAGAATCAATTGGATGCTGAAAGCAAAAATGATACTATCTCAGCTTTCCAACAAAAATAAAAATAATTCTTTTAAGTTTTGTTTAGAAATAGGATTCCTAGTGAGCCAAATTCAGGGTGATAATGTTTCTGAACATTTTGCAGAAATTAGAAGGATCTGACCCCAGTTTTGACTTACATGAGGAACTATTAATGCATTTTATCCTAAAAACAAACTCTCCCAGCAACAGTGTCCTGAAATGGCTGAGGATATTTTTGACTTCTCTTTTATGTAGATAAATGTGCAAGATGGCTAACTACAAATTATAACAATGAAACAGCATCCTGAAGAATGAACACCGCCAGATGCCCACTTTACATACACCACCTCATTTAATATATTTTAACACACCTTCTAAGGCAAATCCTGCTTGTCCCTACTTTCCTTATGAAAAAAAGTAATAAAGATGAAGACTCGTCTCAAAGGCAACCAAGCTAGGATGGATTAGAAATGGTGAAACCTTGACAATTCAGGTCTTTCCATTATGCACTATTACCTATTAGGCAGCTTATAAAAAGGGGGAGGTGCTTATGTGCTGTAATCTTCACTGGCTAGCCCATTCTTATGGGTTTCATTAATTTGGTTTGCCAAAGCATCACTGGTAAATGCTATGTATTCAAAGAATAAGAGTATTAAGAGTGAAATGACTATCACAGAAGAATCTGCTGATAGAATTAGAGAGGAGATGACTGGTGTGGAGGATGAAAGAATATGAGATCACAGAGTGATAACTGTCATCAAATATTTGAAGGTCTGCCATATAAAACACAGGTAAAACATTTTTTCTTTATGACTCCAAATAGTCTGGCTACAACCAATGCATAATTGCAGGGAGACTGGATCATTTTTAATGCTAATTTTTTTCTATATGTCATGAAACTCAAAAAACAAAATTCATTACCCTGAGAAAGTAAAGAATTCCTCATCAGGTATTAATAAACAGGTTGGATGAGCTCCCAGCCAATGGGTCAGACTACAGAAAGTGTGGCAAGAGCATGGAGTTAAGAACATGTAACTCTGGTCAGTGGCTGAAATTTGATTCCCACCTTTGCTACTTGCTAGGTATAATCTTGGGAAGATTGCTTAACCTTCAGACTCTCCCTTCCTTCAGCTATAATATGAAGATGACAAATAGTAATTAACCCACAAGAATCTCAGAGAGACTCAAATGACATAACCATAGACTATCATGAGTTTTTAACAAATGTTAATTATAACTGTTGTTATTGTTGTTATAGAATTGAAATAAATTTAAACTCTATCCCAATCTCAAGAGCACATAAATCTATGAATATTAAGTATAAAGTCAGGTAGCAACTTGCATATCAGAGATCCTGACAATATAAAAATAACACAATTAAAAATATTTCTATAACAAAGAGAAAGTGAGATTATTTTAGAAGAGACATTTCAATATAGATAATGTACAAATAGGTTAAAAAAGAATAGTCAGTAATATCTTCTGCTGAGAATTGATGCCTACAAAAATACATAGTCATAAATACCTTTTAGGTAAGCTGGAAAACAATATGGTGCTAATTTTCATCAATTATTAACTCTGTGCTTATAAAACATGTATTCAAAATGTAGAATCTATTATAATAATTTATTATTTCTGTATCTGCAGGAACATTTTAGGTATAATCAAAGCTAATAAAGAAACCTTCTGGCAGAGGCTGCTGGAATTTTCCTAATATTATTCTTTTTGTCTCTTTCATGGTCACAAAGCCCTGATTTTTGTATCATGCATAGCCATGCAGAATACAGTAGGTGGTTTCCAAAGATAGTCCCCTACATTTCCTCCCCTCCATGTATGTCCATACCACTCCTCTTTCATTAAGAGATGGAGTCTATTTCTCTTTTCTCAAATCTGGGCTGGACTTGTGACTTGATCTGATAAAAAATATATAGCAAAGGTGACACTATGCCAGTTCTAGGCCTAGCCCTTCATAGGCCTGGCAGCTTCCACTTTACTCTCCTGGAACCCAGCTGCCAGGCTATATGAAGCCTCCTCTCACGGAGAAAGAGGTCTTATGGAGAGGCCTTAAGATATGTATGCCATGAAGAAAGAGAGGCTTCGTGGAGGAGAATCAAGGCACCCCAGCTAATAGCAGCAAGGGCTCCAACAGGTAGGAAGCTTTTGGGTCCTTCTTGCCCATCCCAACTGGCAGGTGAAAGCAGCAGCAGAATTGATTATGTCAGTGCCATATAAAGTCACACACACACAAAAAAGTCCAGTTGACTCATAAAAACATGAGCAATTATTCTTCCTTTAGCACATTAAGTTGTGGAGTCTTTTGTAATGCAGCAATAGGTAAGTGAAACACAGAATAAATACTGTGGTTTTTTTTGTTTTTGTTTTTTTTTTTTTTTTTTTTTTTTGTAGCTTTCCTTATAGCTAGATTTGATCATATGAAAATGTCTGGATAAAAGGATGGCATAACAAATGAAGTGCTCATCTTCTCGGACTACCCTTCCCCTCCTGCAACCCCCAGCCCACCCACTGGAATGCAAATGTTGGTGTGGGTCATTTTACCCCTTGCAGACAAGAGCAACTACCTGAGGGATGGGACAGTAAAATGGCACAGCCCTAGACTGTTCAGCAGAGTCCTCTCCTAACTAAGCTACCATTATTTTTGGTGTCTGCTATAGCAGCCAAGCCTCTACTATAACAAATATAAATTTTGTTCCAAAAGTAGGACACTTTCACAAAAATAGGTACTCAAGCATTGAATCAATAGTCAAGTGGAGAACACAAATGGCACAGTTAATGTGAGCTGGAAAGCTAGAGACAGTTGTTTGTCCATGGCAAAACATTTGGCAAATTTGTCACTTAGGATGCCATGATATATTTTCCATATGTTAACAAATAGGATGGTTTTGAATAAAACAATCAGGAGAGTTCAGAATTTTGCTATGTATTGATTGCATCTTGTCACTTGAGTGAAGTGACACAAGAGACAAATAAACTTGGGCTAGATCTAGCCAGTCTAGAAGCAGATATGACAGAGGACATAGTTCTGCAGACTCATTTTGCTACGGCCTGAATCAGCAGTCTAAGTTGACTGAGAGTTCAGTCATTTGAAACCTCACAGCATTAAAAAAAAAAAAATTAAATATTTCTAAGCTCACGAATGTAAGAAAATATAAGAAAGGGCACTGAAGAAACAGTCCAAGAAGGAGTTCTGACTGCATTGTGAAGTTTACTCAAACATTTCCTGCTAAATGTGTTCCAACACAAGATGAGAACCGGCTCAGAAACCAAAATGAAATGAAGAACGTTGCCTTCACACCCAAGCCTATTTTTTTTCTGATGACCTCAAGGTAGTCACTATTAAGTGGAAAGAGAGGAGGGCTGGGTAGAGCCCAGAGGCAAATAAATAAAAGATCAGTAATTTCAGGCTTTTGACTGATGTCTAGAAGCCATAATTGGCTATGCCTGCTTATACATGATACTGGTCAGAAGCAAAAGCCTGGAAGTCAGTTTGGTTTTGACGGGAATTATAAAAGCAACACCCAAACCTCCAGCCTGTCCCTAGCAGGATGTGAGCTGTGCAGACCGGGCAGCCCTAAATACAGCCTTCTCGCCGTGCGCACTTTAGACCCTGCCAGGGAGTGGGGAGAAGCAACAAAGACCTTCCAGGGCATAAAATCAGGGACTAGGAAGGACGATTGAAAGAGCCATCCCAGAGAGCAACACCAAGGGCTGCCAGCAAGGCAAACCAGTGAGGGGAGACCACAGCTGAAGCAGCAAGAGTCCCTATTCCTGCCCAGCAAGACTGGATAATCGCTGTAGGCCAGCGCTTGCTGTGCACTTTCCACGCTTCCCTTTTCTTGCAGTTATTCAGTTCCTCTTTACCATTTAATATTGAATATTTGGTGTCTGTTGGAGGGGATGAAGATAGTTTGTCTTTTAATTTATGGATCATTGTACCCTGGAGTCACCCTGAACATAGCAGAAAGGACTGAGCAGTATTCAAAAATCCAGGATTTTAACTGTGAACAATAAATGGGTGGGTTTCTCCTCTCTTGAGAAACAGAGGAGTATGTTCTATGGGTACAAGAGAAAGATGTATGTGGGTATTTGTCCAACCCAAGAGGAGACCCGGACAGAAAACGTTAGCTGTCAATTTTCTCATAGAAATAAATCCCTTAATTTTTAGCCAAACTCCTAACACTCAGGAAAAAAGACTACATGACTGCAATAGACTGATATTTGAGTCCCTTCAATGTTAACATGTTGAAATCCTAACCCCCAATGTGATGGTGTTAGAAGCTGGGGCCTTTGGGAGGGAATTAGGTCATGAGGGTGAATCCTCATGAATGGAATTAGTGCCTTATGTAAAGGGACCTCAGAGAGTTTTCTCACTCTTTCCCCAGCTTCTCACTGAGGATAGTTGAGAAGTCGACACCCTGCAACCCAGAAGAGAGCCCTCACCGGAACCCACACTGACACCCTGATCTTGCACTTCCAGCCTCCAGAACCGTCTGTCATACTTTGTTATAGCAGCCTGAAATAGCTAACACAGTTTCTCAGCTTCCTTTGCATCTAGGTGTGGCCACATGACTATGTTCTGCACATCAGTTACGAGATCAAGTGATGTGTGCAACTTCTGGTTTATTTCTTTAAAAGGAAGAAGTATGTCCACCTCTTTTTGTTTCTTCTTACCCTCTGGATAGACAAAAACAAAGCCATCTTGAACCATATGGGTGAGGGAAACTGCCTAGGGCAAGGAGGAGCAAAAGAATATAAAAGCCTGACCCCTGACACACAGCTGCCAAAGGAGTCCTGCGCAGCTTACATTCAGACTGCAATGTGAAAAATAAGGTTACCGCCATCTGGTCTAAGCTGTTATTTTGAGCCATTTTTACCAAAGTTAAGTCTATCCTTACTAATATGCTTCCTCAAATTCTTGTCATCATAGACTTTTTTAGTTTAGTTCATGCTGACACATTATAAAAATGATCACATTAAAAGATAGCTTTAAAAAATATAAAGGGTCTCTGCATATTTTATCAAAATGGATTGAGATTGACTAGTTCTTAATCAATTGCTTAAGAGTTTTAATAAATGTCTCCACTGCCCCAACAACACTATTAAATTCAAAAACCTGTTGCAGGAATATGCAATATAATTGAAAACAGAGTGATCAACATTGCGTCAATAACATATTAATGCATCACTGCTCTTAATAAAAAAATGTTCACCTTAAATATGTTTAGAATATAAAACCATACCAAGAAATGTTAAACACTTTAGGATGGCGTATTTATAAAACACTTTTATATAACAACAAACTGTATGAATAGTCATGAACGTCATTGCTATGCAGTGCATGTTAACTTTTGTATATTAAGAATAACCACCTCAAATAAAAGTAAAATATTTTAGCATTATTTTTAATTGATCTGTCAATTAAGAAAACCAAAACACACACTTTACAAGATAAAGTGTGCATGGACATATACATGTAGAGAAGCATACCAATTATCTACCCACTATAAAATAATGATCTGAATGAACACAAAATATGGATTCATTTATTACACTGTGTAATATTCTGTAAATGGGTCAGCTATAGACACAGCTGGATATAAAGCTTGCTTTCTAGCCAACTTCTGTTTCATGAAGTGAACCAATTATAGCAGATAATGGGGATATCCTTCCCACATCCCCTCAGTTCTCTCTCTGGTGTGCATGGCCAACCTGCTGCCCAAGCCAAAAGTGTTGGAACACTGATACCTCCAAGTGTAGCTTCAGTCCATGACAAGTGGTAGAGGAGGCTACACCAGCTTCCTCACTGTTCAGGTAGCACATATCTAAGGGGCGTTATACACCAGTGGGAGTGGATCCCAATTGTCCATAGCAGTGATCTCCTTAATAAGGTACTTCCTATTGGTCTCACTTCCCCATTCTCCCATGAGAACTTTCTGGTATCTTCTCCTGCAAAGACTGCTTGCATTTGATTCCTCTGTTCAGGGTCTATTTCTGTTTCAATGGTAAACAGAACATGCTCAAGACACAAGCATTTAAAAACTCTTTATAATTGACCAACCAGTTTTGCATATATTTTCTAATTTGAACCCTACAGAACTTCATGGAAGAAGTAGAGAACAGCATTTCACAGAAGAGGCCCAGAGGCTTTAAGTGACTTATTTATAACTATTCCCACTAATTTCCCTGGCAAGTACAAAGATTGTCTCCCAGGACCAACATATTACTTTTTTTATTCAAATTGCTTTTATGGGGTTCTATTTGTTCCTGGCAAGAGATACCTTTGCTTGGGACCAGTTACACCCTCCATTTGTAAAGGAATAGATTGAGCAAACACAAGTAAGAATGGGTCCTACTTTCTCTAAATTTTTTTTAAATCTATTTGTATGTGCATGGGAGAGGAACCAAATGACCAAGATGTCCATTAGATGTCCAAAATGTAGACAGTTCACAAGTCACAAAAAGCATGGGATATTTCCAGACAAACATCTTGAGTTGATGATAAGGTCATAGTGGCAAGATAAAGAAGAGGTTTATCTCTTCCTCATATAAGCCTACTTTTGAATTGTCCATGGGCAATTAAGCAGAAGATGCTTTTGTTCTTATTTCATACATGTATGGCCAGATGGCATCAGCTCAACTAAATTTGCTAAGATTTTGTTGCCAATCCAATCTGTATCTTCCTTTAGCTACTTCATGGACCCTAAAAGTCAAGAGTACTTGTAACTTGTGCTAAGACCCTCTTTTAAGTAGCTGCGGCCCTTTAGTTGCCAGTCATAAGATTTTTCATGCACACAAGGTTTGTCCATGCTTCATGCTTAAGGTTATAGTCATTTTCTTACTAATAGTAATAGACATATTGTAACAGTACATTTTTTTTGAATATGTTCTTTCAAAAATCTGTGTCCTTTTCTTCATTCATATTTATTCCTTCATTTCTGAAAAGAAGTGCTTGACAACAATAAAAATAATAGAAAATGAAAAGTACGGCCTCCCAAAAGAAGGCTTTTCTGGTGATAAATTATTCTAGAATAACCATTCCATTCCTCACACCCTAAAATTCCTAAAAAAACATCCCTTACACCCTATAATTGCAGAAAGTTTAGGAGAGAAAAGCAAAACACAACAACTGAACTAAACTGCACTAGCATTAAACCATAGCAGCCTTATGGCAGTTTTCTTTTAGTCTTTTTTAATCATTTAATATAGAGTTGGGTATGTTGAATAAATCTTTATAACTTTTATTCCTTTTATGAACTTATGCTATATGGTTTTATAATTTTCTTTTCCCCTTTTTTGTAAACAGGTAAAACCCACAAAATGATACTCATCATACACACATATTTTCTTAATAATTCTACAATAGATTAACATTTGGCAAATATAATTTCTGACTCATGGGACTGTGTTAGGGACCACCCATGCTCATATCAATACAGTACCACCCTATCTGACTGGAAAACAGGAAGGAAAAATTTACAGTCCCCTTATCCTGGTAGTGCTCTCTGCCAAGGAAGCTTTCCAATTATAAACTCACCCTAGTAGATCCTCAGCAAATTGTTATTGGAATTAATTAACTCAAAAGAGTGATTCAATTTCAATCCTTGGAACCTCATTTGAGAATGTGATAGAAACCCTAGTTATTGAATACAAAAGGTAAAAAGATTCTACTGTATCTGTTAGGATTTCGTGAACTTTTCTTAACTCTGTTCCTTCCAACCTTTCTCCCAAATATAAGATTTAGGTGGTCATAAATTTTCTGAACTCAATTTAGGATTAATCTCTTTGATATGGTTTTTCTTTAGGATGGGGCATTTCCCAAAGTATGTTCTAAGAATGTGTTCACATGACGATCACCTTGAAAAAAATTTTTTGGTCAATAAAATTAGATTAGAAAATAATCAAAAATTTCCAATAATAATGCAACATTTCCAATGCATCCTTAGTATATGTAAGGTCTACAAAGTAAAAAGAAAAACAAATCCTGTCCTCATTTGATTCCATATTTTGCAAACCTATCTAACCATGAAACCATTTTCTTTTTTTAAGAATCACACATTAGCATCCCAGGGCATCAGTGTTCCATGTACTGTGTACAGTGACTTGTGAAAAGGCAGCAGTAGGAGATGAACGAAGAGAATGGAAGATGAAAGAAAAAAGAAATCAAAACAAAATAAAAATGTATGTAAGGAAAGTGGAAAGAGTCTATGTCATGCAAGTTCTTACAGGCCATGAAGAAAATTTGGGGCTTCTAAAAATAAAAATAAGTCAAGGGGGGTTTTAAGCAGGAAATTCACATGTATTTTTATCATTTAAGAAGTGAACTCTGGCTGCTGTGTGGGACATGACTTGAACTGGGAGAAGAGCAGAAAGGGTGGGCAGTCATAATTTTTCAAAAGAGGTGACAGTGGCACTGAACCTGGAGAGAGTGAACAAATTTAAGATATATTTTTAAATTTTCGTATTCAAAGTGACACCACCATTGTAATAGTGCAGTATTTCTTTGGTGCAGTATTTCTTATTAACACACACACAGGGCTTAGAATAGTACCTGGAATATAAAAAATGTCACTTCATATGAGCTCTTTAGTATAAACATTAGCTAACTCCTGAACTCGATGTGAACTCAGCCCAGATGCCTTTAACCACAGCCACCTCCCTTCTCCAAGCTGGAAGGTGGGTTATTACCCATGTACCCTACCCTCTTGGTGTATGTGCTTCCCTATAGTATTACCACACATCACACTGTATTTTAATTCATTTCCTATCTGCATTCCCCACTGTAACATGAATTCTTTGAGGTCAAAAACAAGGTCTTATTCATTTTCTATATCCTTTACTGCCTAAACCTCAGTAACTACTTATTAAAAATGGACAGAAAAATTCAATGGTATACACAACATTTTCTCAACCAGTAATGCTCTCCACCCAGTAGATACTCTTAAATATATTTGCATGACCAGAGTGAATAGATGGATAAAAGAATAAAGGCAGAAAAAGTTAAGAGCTTTGAATCTGAGGCCAACCTCTGAGCAGTAGCCACATAGTAATACCAAAGTCCTGGACAATATTTAGGAGAACTGAATTCTAATCCCTGACCCGCTACTTACAGGCATTTGATCTTGGTCAAATTACTTAACCTCTCCTATCTTAATTCCCTCATCTGCTGAGGAGGTGTATCAATACTTCCCCTGCCTACTCAAGAGAGATGTTAAAACTTAATATGACAAATTCCAAATATTATGATTTCATGCAAGTTAGTTCAGAAAAACAGAGTAATCTGAGTTCATTTCCATTTTTCAATTTCTTTAGCCAGAACAATGAGCATTTGAAAACCAGACTTGTTTCATTGGTGTAGTGATCAAGTTCCCCACTCTATGCTAGTCATAATAAAAATAATGCTTGCTGAACATTCATTCTAGCAAACTCTTCAATCTACTTTCTGTGTGCTGACTAGTGTAATCTTCACAATAACCCTATATGGGAAACACCACCACTATCCCTGTTTTGAAGATAAAGAGAATGAGCACAGAGAGTTTAAGTAACTTTTTCAGGAAAATCCCAAGAATAAGTGACAGATGTGAGCTTTGAATTCATGTGATCTGGTTTCAGAGCCTGCACCTTATATGTTCCCATCTCCTGCCTTTCAGAGTAGAGGACCCATCAACATGGGGGAGATGAGGCCTGGATGGCCCCTCTGGAAGCCTCCCATTGCACCCCCCAACCCAGCCCCAGCTGCACCCCTTTTGCAGTGTGTTCAGCACCTTCTCATGAGGCATCCTCAGGAGTTCGGCCAATTCACATCACATGGTTGCTCCACACCCAGACTAGCTTATGTCTGTGGTTATTATTTCCACTTTAATTTTAACCAAAGGCATTCTGAATTTTAAACAGCAAAAGGAGATTATTTTTATCCTTTTAATTTCCTATAAGATGCAGCCATTACTACATGGGGTTAGCAATGTACAAATGTGAGGGGAAATTAACGTGGTCTGGAATAAAGTAAATCCTGCGAGTTCTCCTTGACTTGATAACCACATTTGGGAGGAAGGCTCTATATTGTTATTAGAAACCAGGAACAGCTTTATAGAAATGCTGAGCTGGCATTATTTCCCCCTCTGAACTGTTGCTGTGACTGAAATTCCCACCACTATTTCTCAAAATCCTCCTTGAGAAAAGGTCTTATATACTGAATTGAGGCATTATTCAACTCAGCACTTATTGAGTGTCTACTATTATATAAAATCCAGCAAAAGTTCTACTCAGTTGTTTGGTACAATGATTAAGGTCCTCCCGTATGTGCCAAGCATAGTGTTAGGAAATGGGTATGTAACAGTAGAAAATGTGTTGCCCCTTCCTTCTTAGAGCATACAATACAGTAGGAAAAATGTAGATTAAACAAGTACTTACATAAATACTAAATCATACCTGGGAAAAGGGTAATGCGGGAGCACAAAGAGTAAGGAGATTGTATGACAGGAGGAATCTGACCCAGCTGGTGGGCCAGGGAAGGTTTCCAGAGGAGGCAACGTATACGTTCATATTTCAGTTTTCCAATAGACTCAGATAATTAACAATGCATAATGCGCAAAGATGATATATTTGTATTAAGAAGAGAAAGGAGTAAAAGGTCAAAAGTAGAAACCACTACTGAGCCCTGGCAAGACATAGTGTTGGAACAATCAGGAAGCCATGGCAACGTGGAGATACAGAGCAGAGCAATTTGAGTTAGGACACGAGGCATAGTTTGCCTACATAGGAAGAAGCTGCCCAGCACTAACAATTCCTTGACCCAGCTAATTCAATCTAACTATCTGGTATTATTGTTCATTTTAAGTATGACTCATAGAGTTCCCTGATAATCAGATAAAGACAGCAAGTCCAATAAGTAAATAAAATCTGGTTAAAAGCACTGATCACAAAGATATACTGGATCATCTCCCAAGGTTTTGTATGGACCCCAGAAGAAGATAGGCTTCAAAGTATCCTATAAAACATGGAACAGTCTCCACTTGGCAAAACTTCATAATGATTTATAGGTCTTGAATTGTGAGTACTTATGTAGTCAAGGAACTCTTAGTGCAAAAAAATTTCTACCACACTACCCTAATATAAACACCATACTCAATTTTATAAAGGCTTTTAAATACCTTAAAATATTAAAATCTCTAAATTAAGACAAGTAGAACCTTTCTTTCATGGTCTACTAAAAAAGTATGGTACCCAGACCATCCCTAAGAGCAATCACATCACATTGTGAGAATCCAAAGTTGCCTCACATTTTGTACAAGTGAAATCAACTTAAAATAAATATCATGGAGAAGCTTGCAACAGGACTTAGATCACAAAAAGACTACTAAAGAATTTTTACCTTTTTTGAGGGTGAATTAAGAGTCTTGAAAATACAATAGAAATTAATGGATCCATCCTCATTTTCTTCATTGAATAGAACCCAACTGATCATCTCCTTTATTTTCTCCATCATATCCACTTACTGGCTTATCTTTCCTCCCCACAGAAATCACTGGATTTTCTAAAGATAAGAACTGCATATTCCAGGGAGAATAATGCAAAAAAAATGATTTAAATTTTAAAATAACTAATTAAGTTAACATACTTGGAACGTGATAACACAAGTGATATGAAATGGTGTTGATTTCAAACTATTCCCTGAGGGAAACAGGAATTTCTGATAACTGTTAAACTATGTGGATGTACACTGTAGAGTTGCTTTTTTTAAAAAAAAAAATTTACCATGGCCAAGAAAATATGCAAAATACATACAAAAATGCAAGTTCTGAAAAATCACTCAGCCAAAGAAGTAGATGGAGAGAGACTATAAATTCCAGAAAGTGAAGGATATATCTGTTTTATTCCTAGAACTCAGCCCAAGTTCATAAGCATAGCATATATAAAATACTTCAAAAATAAATAACTTCTAAGTAAGTAATCTTGACACAAGAAACAAATTCCCTGATGAACTTCTAATTAATCAGAAAAATTGAGCTAAACAGTAAAGTAAGGAAATTCAAACTAGTGTAGAAATCTAAGAGATTCTAGGATCTAGCCCCAGTGCTATGTTCTAACATGGAATACAAACTCAACTTTTAGATGCCCATGCTTTTGAAAGGAAACAGAACCCGATAATGGGAAAGGAATAACATTTTTTCCTTTTCCAAAAACTTTTTTGCCCATGTAATTCCCCCATTTACCCAACTCCCCCCCACCAGCACCAGAAAAGTTATGTGTTATTTTTTAGTGTAAATTCTGTATATCCAGGCACCATAGACTGTCCATAATTTGGTTTCTAAACTTCATACTAGCCTCCCCTAAAGGAACTCTCCATGGCACCAGTTGGTCTACTTCCTGATGTTTCAACACATTCTGGAGCTTTCCTTCTTCCATGCCACATCTCAGTGCCATAACGCTCAATTCACTCATCACATTCCTGGTCACTTTTCAAGTCCTGGTTCAGATCACAGAAGCTCCATGAACCTATCTCGCTGTGATGGCTACAATTGGCTTCTCTGCCCTTATCTAACACACTCACGTAGAAAACACTGCCTTATATTGCTGACTGTTTCTGATATGAATGGAAAGAACATATTATATTCAGAATCAAAAACTTTTAGGTCTGGGAAAAACAGATTAATTAGGTCAGTTCTCTCATTATACAGATGGACAAATGAGGCTATTGATATAAATTAGTTACTGGAAAAGCCATAACTGGACCTGGTCTTCCCAATTCAGTTCAGTGAACTTCCCAATATGCCATGCATTCTTAAAATTTAAATTTAAACTTTTAACTTTCATTTTAATTTTTAAAAATGTACTGACACATTATATATTTACAACTATATAATCCCAAAGTTGCATTTTACATTAAATCACAATTATATCATAGATTTAAATGTACCATTAAGCTTTATTTAGCCTGATGATAAAATTTGCTTTCATTTAACAAGCAAGAACAGCAAGAAAGGAGGGGTCCGAGGGTGATGAGGAAGAGACCTTGTGGGATTGAAATTTTGCTGTGAATATTCCACAATCCAAATAATCCACACAAAGATCTGGGAATTATCCATTCTTTTAGAAGTCCCATCTTCTTCCAATCTTCTCAAAAGCAGGCAATTTGGATTCATTGACAAGTTGCCAGAGCATGCTGGTTTGGTTCTTGCGAGGAAGGTTTTCATCTGTTGGACGGGAATGCCCCGCTATTTCTAGGAACTGTGTTTGGAACAAAATGCTTCCTTGTGATACAACTAAAATTAGTCATTCTAATTTGTAAGACAAAGGAAAAATTTTGCAAAGGTTTTCCCATTCAGATGATGATTTCCTTGGCAGAGAAGATTAAGATCCTGTAAGTGGGTTCAACTGTATGCCAACTCACGATGCCAGATCACAGGGTCTCTTCGTAAAATTTATGGTGGAACACATGCCCTGGAGCAACATGGCTCATGGATTGAGAAGGCCAAAGCCTTTTAATTGAAGAACTTCCCTTGGCCTCCCTCTTTATTTCCCTCTTTTAGGGGGTTTCCATTTCCATCTGGAAGCTAGACAAAATTCTTTCATCTTGTCTTCTTCTAAGGGGAATTCTCCTCACTGATTGTGTCATGAAACAGTCCATCCTCAAGAACATCATGAGCACATCCTGGGTTCTCCTAACACTTGTCAAGACCATGTGGACCATCATTGCCTCCAGCTGGTTTCTGTAATAGTATCCCCAACATCAGAGAATTACTTGATTCTCATGAAAATTGTCCATTCCATCCCTGGTGGCTTTTAGGCCAACTTCTACCTTCTGCAAGCAGCAATGTCCACTCAACAGTTTAAATTGAAATGACAGACAAGGCTTAATAAACAGACAACGCCTCATACACAAAAACACTCCAGTTGCATCTGGTCAGGAGTTTTGTACAGTTAAATGATAGCTAATGAAAATGTAGCTGAATATCCCCAGTTGACATTAAAAAAAAAATCCAGACTCCAAAAAATTTCATAGTATGAGGATAGAAAGCTATTAAACTGTTGCCACATTGTGGCTGGAGAAAAAATATCTTGAGTGAAATATAATTAAAAAAAAAAGAACCCAGTCCTGGTTGTCTCCCTTGTCTGAGCTTACAGCTTTCTTGATATCTTTCAGCCTCTAGCACATCAATGCCATCCTAATTGCTTGTATATATTTTACTTTTGTTTTAGATGTTCTATTTATAGCAGTGGCTATCCCTCTGATAGCAGGGGTATATCCTGAAGAAGTCAGTCTTTAAGCCCTTCTAGGGCAAAGGTGGCTGTTGGACTCAATAGATTTTAAGATTCTTTCCCACCTCCAATACACTGGCTCAATTTAACATTTAACACCCAGCAGAATGTCTTTCACATAATCAGATCAGATGATAAGTGCTTTCAGGTGATGACAAATATCTACCTGGGAGGGAATTTTGGCTTACAAGTTCTCTGGTTCAAACATTGACTGGAAACTCACAGGCTTAGAACATAGTTACCTGACAAATATTGAATTTTCACTGGTTATACTGACCAATACCATAATTAGGAAATGGACCAGTGTGATGTGATGATGTTGTGTGGTACTCTTTTTGTTATTTTCTATCCAGTACATTTTGGAAAGATGGGTATTCCCATCGTTGGAGCATCCATTTCACCCACTTGCAAGTCCTCGCCACCGCCCCCGTGGCTTCCTTTCTGCCTAGAAGCAGAACATGCCCCTCCCTGCCAAGAAGCTTGTGAAGAAACATTTTCAGAGAGCTGTCCAGTCCATACACTAAGAAATCATTTTCCAGTTTTTACATGTATAAATAGATTACTAATTGTTTTCAGGTGTTTCTTGTTTTTACAATTGCTTAAGCATGGATTTTGCTGTCTGCACTTCTTTAAGAAGTCATCTTTTATACTATATAAACAATACGGTTTTCTTGACCTGTTCCCGCTGCCAGCAAATGTAACAACGATACAAGAGGACTGGAGACCAAGGAGGCCCCTAGTACTCTGGCTTCAGCGAGAACCAACACTAGGTAATCTTGGGAGCTGGACTAAAACTTAGTGGGGTGGCAGCTCCTGGATTTCTCTATAGAAGGAACTCAAGTGGTGAGAAAGAAGGTTTTTGGAGGTAAGGGCTAACTGATTCGTCTTAAATCTACATTGCAGGGGAAGAACACTTGATTTTACGTAGATTACCTAGATTATAAATTTATGAGGAGTGACTTGGAGGGGGTTGGTTGCTCATGGAGATTTATGATGGGATCAAACTTCCTCTACCCCAAGTGCTATACCTCGGCGATGCCACGGCTAATGCTCTCAGAAGTACAACTACTCAAGTCTGTGTTTATTTAATAAATGAGAGTCAGGTCAAGTCCATTGCCCACCCACATTGTTCTGCAATTTCATATTTCCTTGTGAAATAACTTGGAGGTTCAAGCTGGATCCTGCCCTGGCTCTGATGCCAGACAATAATACTTCCTGCTCAAACCTCATACCAAGTGCAGAGCAGAACTGCTTTGCTGAACGGTTAGCACACGCAATAGAGCAAGAGTGATTCTGTATTTTGCTTTGAGAGATGATTACTTTCTATTATTACTCTGTCTCTCTGGTGTGTCACCTTGTAGATTTCATGTCCTTCTAATACAATTTTTCTAATGATTTCTTTGTTGTGGGGATATAAACAGTATAAGATATATATATATAAATATATACACATTTTTTTTGCCTGGACATTTAAAAATCTTAGCTTTTTGCTTATTTCTGCTGCTTATCCATGGGCCTAGTTTTCTCTGTAAATATATTTTTATTTGGACTCAATTACACTAGGATCTGCTTCTCTGTAATGGAAAGGAGTTAGTCTGCTATGGACTGCAACTTGTTTTGATAGCTGGTAACTTTGAACTAAAGGGACATTACTGTTATCAAAACAGCAACCAGCTTTTCTTGGAAATAGAAATTGACATGGTCTTTTTCCCCCCCTTCTTGCTGCCTGAGGTCGTATCCCTTGACTACAGGCACCGTCTCTATGTTTTACTGAAGCTTTTCCCTTTCAAATCTCATAGGCCAACTATAGAAAGATCAGAGTCTTGGGCAGAGTCCTCAAAAGGAAACAGTCTAGGGCATCAAAAGGCCATAAATTTAACCAGGGTAGTGGTGTTTGGAAACAACGTTAAGTCCTAATCTCAGCATGAAAATATTTTCAGATCCAGTATAATTTTTGAGGTTCTTTGATTTTTAGATACAGTAGAAAGAAAGGGTTAGCACATATACTTTCAACCTGAACCATATGGAAGAACATTAAGTTCTTTTAATTTTACTAGGGGGAAAAAAAAGTCTGCAAAAGTACTTTAACTGAGAAGGTTATAGCAAACATAAAAACCCAATTAGTTTTTCCTATGAAACTTTTGGCATGTCCATATACTGGATTTTCTTACAATATTGTCTAAATTAGAAATCAAAATTGGAACAGACATTGACAGTAGTCAATCAAAATCTTATGCAAAAATATCCCTTGGGATCCTGACATCTTACACTAAAAAAGAGAAAAAGAAAAACAAGGTAGCTGTTGTACCATCATTAGCAGTGCAACTGTTTATATACGCTGTGGGCCTGTGCTGTAGGGCACAGTGATATTATTCACAGTCAATTTCTGGACCCATGTTAACAGCCTGGTCATCCTGCCATGCTTATCCTAACCACCAAAAGAGGATGGTTTGTGAGATCGCAATGTTAAACTTGGCATGCTGGCAAGATGTACTTGTCGCCTCTGCCTCTGTAGCTCTTCCAAAATTGCATCAAGTAAAGGAAAAATGTATCAAGTCAAAAGGATGAAGCATATAGGAGACCTCAGTGGAGGAAACATTTCAACCAAGTTTTAGAAGGTGAAAAGTATAAAAGAGCAACTACTAAGTGAGAGAACCATAACTCTAAACGCAGTTATCTGCACTTTGGAATAGCCAAGAAAATCGAGTTGATTCACCCTGCAGAATTCTCAAGAGGCTTGTAGGCACCAGATTTGGTAGAAGGAGAAAGGGGTAAGGCTCAGGGTTGAGAATAGGATAAATGGAAAAGAAATTATCCTGATCTCATATGGCCAGATAACTATCACCCCCCTCACATCTCCCAGGAGATCAGAGTTTTATTCTCTGTAGATAGTGCTCAGAAAAACCCCATCTGTCCTTGGCACATAAAGGACTTTTGTGAGGCAAGAGGCATAAAATTATTGCATGTCCCTGGGTCACTTCCTTAAGATGCTTTGTTCCCAGGGGGACAACCAAGCACTGATCATATGCCAATGCTCTCACTGCCAAGAAGTAAAGAAAGAAAATATTTGTTTCCATAAGACTTTCTTAGTTGGAAAAGGAGCTCTGCTTTCCACTAAGTTCCATACATTGGAGATTCCCCCAACAGAGAAAAAAATGAATAATTAATAGAAAAAAATAACAAATATCTACTCCTGGGTTTGCCCATTATCTATATGTTCCTTTCTTACCTATTCTTACCTTTCCTTCAAAAAGAGTTACCACCCTACTTAATTCAAATACCCCTCTTCCAACCCCAAATACATTTACTCATCTCCAAAAGTAGGCAATCCATAGTCTGATAAATTGCCAAATTGCTCCAAGTCCCAAATCTCCAATTGTCCTAATCAGGCAGTAACTGGTTAGAGCTTCTTTTCCCATTGGAAACACACACTTGTATTTCTAAGGGAGCTTAACCCTTAGTTATCCGGAATGTAAAATGTTGCAATTGTCTTCTATTAACTTTCACTAGAGACATGGTGGCATGGGAAGGGACCCCAAGAGGTCACTTGACTTCCAACCATACATCTCCAGATCCCACAGGATAGCAGAAATTCTGTTCATCCTTGATGAATAAGATCAATCCCTCTGGATCACACCCCACCCAATTTTCCTGTTTTTCAAGTGATATGAAGTAAGTGACAACAGAAGAATGTAACTGATCAACACAATTCACCATTGCAAAGAGGTGGAAACCACATCCACTTTTTCCCTGGCTGTGAAATACCCTTACGTCGTCGATTCTGCTACCCTAGATTCTTTCCACTCCATTGATACCAAGGAACTAATTTCAATTGCAGACTCTCCTTCCAACATCTGAAACACTGCAGGACTTTTCAGAGAATTTGGCACTCCTCTGCCCAATATATTTATCAAGGCCGTGGTGAAGAGCAGACCTTCTGAACCCTCTTAGAAGATGTGATTAGGTTAGGTGAATAGATCACAAATGATTGATTTATTCCAGCAATTCTGTCCCTCATAACCTTTGGGTACTTTCCTATACATTATGTATGTCAAGGAATTTTTGGCATCACAATTTGACTTAGCACAGGCTACATATTAATTCAGATTTTTGCCTGGCAGCTAAGAAAACATTCTGATTGAATTGATTATTAAATTCAATCTGATGTACTATTCTTCCTTTCTTAGTATCTCTGAATAGCTTCTCACACATCACTCCCAAATTTTTTAAAAGAATTTTCCAGTTCTTTATATTCCTTTGGGGTGAAATCTTCTCCACTTACGTTTAACTTTGAATCTTGCCTCCATTTATCGTCCATTCCCCAATTCTACTAATAAGTTTGCAGACATTGAGGTACACACAAGTCTTTAAAAAAATTGGCTTTCCTTACAATGAAATTTTCTCCAAAAAGAAAACAAGAAAAAAGTCAGCAGACTCAGTGATTTGCAGCTGTAATCCCAACATTTGGGGGCACCAAGAGACAGGAGAATCACTTGAGGCCAGGAGTTCAAAACCAGCCTGAGCAACATGGCAAGACCCCATCTCTACAAAAAAAAAAAGTAGAAAAATGAGCTGGGCATGGTGGTGCACCTGTAGTCCCAGCTACTCAGGAGGCTGAGACTGGAAGATCAACAGAGCCTGCGAATTTGAGGTTGTAGTGACCTATGATTAGAACAAGACCCTGTCTCAAAAATGTGACTTCATCATCTTTAAATCAGGGGTGAAACAGCCTCAGCAGATGTGGAAGGTGGGATAGCTACAGCTGGCAGGAAAGGCCACTAAGAGTTGGGCTCAAGGTACATAAATGGCTTTGTATCTTTTGATATCATCTAAGGTAGACTATTCATATTCTCTTATTCTTTATTAATATCCATTTTCATATGGGAGACTTGGCATTTCTATGAACTCAAATGAATGTATTTCACAATCTGCATTTTCAAAGTTTGCATTTGATTTTCAACATTGCAGCTGCAAAAGACAATGAATTATTTTAGCGTACTGATAGAAAGTCCCCAAGTTTTAGTTCATACCCTGAGCCAAAAATTTTGAACTTTGACCTGTTCCTTCTCTACCTTTACTTATTTCCATTAGAAGCAAACATTCTTCCCTGCATCTTTGAAATTATATGACCTTAATTCTATTCTAGTATTGCATCAATGTGATGCCTCAAAGATTCGCCTTTAATGGATGCCTCATTAATGGTAACCACAGGTGGTAATTAGTTGTTTTGTCATCATATCTCATAGGCTATCAGATACTTACTGAGTATTAACCAAATCCAGTTTGTCACTGCCTTCAATCCCAGTTTAACCAGAGATAAGATTCTCATCTCCCTGAGGCTTTCAGGCCATTGACCCACTTCCTGGTGCCAATTGCTATAAAAGTCAGATCCTTGATTGTGAATGCCTAAAACTGACTTTGGCTAACTGATTCCAATATAAAATTAATTGGCAGACTAGTGGTTCACAGAATGAACAGGAATGCTGGAGAATCTGGCTCAGAAAATAGCCAGAGTGACAGGACAGCCAAGAAAAGAGCCAAAGTCACAATCCAGAAACAGTCTGGTTAGGATGCTGCCATTGGTGCCACCATCACTAATCATCCTCTATGGAGCCACTGGATTCTACCTTGGCTGAACTTAGGTCATGTCCCCAAACTCTGGCTCCCCAAGAGTATGGAGAAGGAATAGACTATCTGACTTTCAAGCCACAAATAATGAAGAATTCTCTCCAAATAGAAATGGTGCTTGAATGGTTGCTAGCAAAAATAAACAATATTTACTACATTTTTTAAAAAGCTTGAATACTTATCTATTGAGTAACAAGTTTAACTGTTGATAATAAAATAGCATTTAATACTTACAGACTGCATTTTGACTTTTAAATATTTTAAAAACAGAAAACATTCCTAAATTAGAAGTTTATAAAAGATTCTAAATATTTATTGATTTATATCATTCAACAAAGCATCAAACTTCATTCCTTTCAGGCAAGGGTCACCATTTTCTCTATCCTCTAAGCAACTGTGTCTTATTGTCTCATGTAGCAGGCTTGAAACAAGTAACGGTTTGGGGGGAAAAGTGCCCATGTACACTATCTGTGTATAACATCATAGAAACAAATCACTTATTACATTTCATTATATATTTGTGTATTTGTTTATCTCTCCTAGACTATTAGGTCCACCTGTGAAAGAACTATCTCATAATTATATCTATAGATAGCATAAAGCAGGTAATCAATATCCATTTGCTGAATTTAAATAATTAGTTACCACTTAGTTTTGGAATTTAGCAAATTAATTAAATGAGATCATTCTCAGCACTGTGTCTGGTAAGAGGGTAAGCACTTAATACATTTTGGCTATCATAACTAAAAGACCAAACACAATGTATTCTAACATTTGTCTATTTTTCTAATCACAGGTTGTTTCGAAACAAAAACATCTGGAGAAGAAGCATTATACAAACTAAGACTCATATAGCATTTTATAATGTAGAAACCATTTCTACTTAATTATATCCTTATATTGTCCCTGTAAGTTGGTTACAATAGGAAATAATGTTATTTCAATATTATGGAGAGAGGAATAAAACATAAGGACATTGAGCTGCCTGTGACCACACAGCTTGTCATCTGTATTTTCTGATGTCACATTCCATGCTTCTGTCACCATGCTATAATTTTTTTTTCCTGCAAATAATATGTCCTCCCTCTCAGCTTTGGAAAACTTTGCCCATTTGAATAAAAGTCCTTCTTGAGAGTAAAAGTATTTTCCTGTCTCTGGGTATAATTTAGTCAAGCGAAGACATGGCATGTGAAAATTAAAATATATTGTGGAAGCAATTTTTTGCCATGTCTTCTCTTGATCAAATTGCACCCTGAAACAGGAAAATACTTTTACTCTCAACTTTCTGGAAGTCTTGACAGTTTTCTGGGGTCATACGACCTTGACAGAGTTGGCAAAGGATTTGGGGACACTCAATTAGAGTACAGACAGAAAGGAGTCTTACAAAAATCAAGGTTTCGCTAAGACAGAAATGTTACCTGAACTTTAAGGCCTTAGGCTGGCATGTTATTAAACATCATTAAAGGGTAGAAACAACTTTCAAATTATGTTTTCTCTTTGAAGAGTAAATTGGAAAAACAAACTCTGAGAAACTTATCTAAAGTGGGAAAGTATTATAAGATAAAGCCCAGGAAAATGTGCCAAATAAATACACAAATATGAATGGACTCCACTGGTTGTGTTTCAGTATATTTAATGCACAAATCATTTCTATGTTATGAAAGTTATTCCATAGACAAAAGCAGTTCTTCACTTGTCTACCTCCTCGTTCGCTTCATTTCCACTGCTATTCACTCAATTTTATTAATAGAAGCCCATCCTTTCTTCCCTAGGAGAAAATGAAATGTTTAATTCAAAATATCTTTATCAAATGCCCATTTTATTCATGGTTTAATGAGGTCCTTTGGGAGACAGAGATGAGAATATATGGCCACTGCTTCAAAGGAGTTCACAGACTGCAGCAAGACATACGCAGAATCAACTACTGATGACATGAGTCAGGTCGTGGTTGGGGCTAAAATAAATATAAAACTAGAGAACTATGGGAGAAAGGTAGAGAGAATGATTGTTCTGGTCAGGGGTATTTGGGGAAACTTCTCATAGGTTTGAAGGGGGCCTTCACTATTACAGTAGCCTCCAAAGTGGTTTCACTTGTCAGCATCTATCATCCCACCAAATTACCCATTACATCACTACCAGAAATAACTTTCTAAAACTAAAATCAGTGTATGCCATCCCCTCTTCTCAAACCTATAATAAGAAAATAGGATAATGGCTGCACTTTCTCTGTCCTTTTGTAAAGTTCTAGCTACACCTTGATGAGTGAATTTATCATAATGTATAATCCTTGCTTATTTTCTGGCCCATCTTCTTCATCAAGTTATCAGCACCTCAAGTCAGGGTCTTCTATCTTTGGTTCTTACATGTCTGGGCCATGGTGAAGGCTCTTTATTTCTTAGTAAATATCTGTCATTCCTACCAACTGTTAGGCCACATAATGTTCCTGCCTTTTTCGACTCTATCCCCAGAATCTCACATATTGCTAAGAACATGGTAGAGGCATAAAATATTTTTGTTTAATGAATGAATAAATCATAGCCTTTGTCAAATATTATCTGTATTTTAGATATTATTGCATTCAATTTCTTCTTTTTTACTAGGTGGAAAGCTACTTACATGCAGGGATTATGATTCATCCTTCTTTAAATTTCCTACCCCAGATACCATGTTATGGACTTTAGATGCAGAAGTGTTCAAATGAAGAGAGCTACTTCTCTATATGAAGTGAATAAAGGTTATAGGACAAAGTCTTAAGTAGATAGAATTAAATTTTGGTTACGTATTTTGAGACTTTAACAAACTAATTGTTTGGGGGAAAGAAAAAGAAATTCAAATCATATCACTTAGTCCTACACAAAACATTAATTGGGTAACCAAAATGACCTTCTGAAATGAAAGGACTTACAATGCTTATTAATAGAGTTTCACAATCATACCAAATGGAATTGGCAAGAACGGAAAAATAGAGGAGACTCACACAATCCATGGTTTAATGAAAATCACGTTTTCCCTCCTTTAATTACTTGGTGGTTGTTTATGACTTAAGAGCTCTGATTTCTCGTAAAACTATGAATACGAGATGGCTCCTCCCATTCTTGTGGTCTTTTTCTCCCTATGTCTCAAACCTCTTTCTAATGAAACATCCCAAGCACACAGCACCTCAAACTATGTCATGCTACCAACTACAACTCTCCATGGTTGTACGTACACAGCATCAAAAGAACAAACAATCAAGCAAAAAAATCAGTAATTTAAGAAAAATAAATCAAATCTTTCATTTAATACAAGGTAGAGATAACAACCAATTGACAATGTATACTTTTTTCTCATGACTTTTTTTAATAATGTGAGAAACCAATTTTGATTAGCTTCCTCTTTTTAAAAAGCAAGCTCTAAACGTTTACTTAGCTGTCTACAAAATATTATGTCTGTCCACAGGATATAATTTATACAACTTCTAATAAACCAAAGAAGAAAAAATCAATGACCATAAAACACTGCAACAAGTGCACAGTCTCTCATCCCTCTTCAGTTCTTCTTTAATGTCCATGTACAACTCTACTCGTATTATCATTGTTTAATAAGCATTTATTTTCTGGTCTATCTTTTCTGTTAAATCATCAGTTCTTTAAGACAGAAACTCTCTTCCATATATGCCTAGTTTGTGATACTAAGGTAATAATTGTCATTTCTATAAGTTAAGAAATAAAATAATGGTTTGCAGCATAGTATATATAAATGTGATACATCTGGATCATGAAGACTTATCTTAATTAGTAATGTAAACCCTTTAATTCTGCTAAAGCTCTGCACTCCTAAGCCACATATTAATTTAGCAGTGTTAAACTTCTTTCTTAATGTTTTGTAAGATTGCATAAACATAAGGCAAAGAACTATAAATATGTGAGGGCTACTCACATAAAGGCACAGTATGCAGCCCAAAGTGTATTCTAAGTCCCATAAGCAGCAATCAGCCTTTCTAAAGAGCTTTCATTATCAAATGAATTCAAAATTTGTAACAGCTTCAATGAGACGCAATTGATATACAAAGACCTATGCACATTTAATGTGAACAGTTACGTGAGTTTGGACATATGCAAACACAAGTGATACTACCACCAAAATCAAGGTAATAACATACCCAACACCTCCCAAAATTCCTTTATGTGATAAGAATGCTTAACATACCTTCTTAACAAATTTTGAAGTGCACAATACATTATTATTAATTATAGGTATTTTTTGATGCAGCAGACCTCTAAAACTTATTCATCTAGCATAATTAACACTTTATATCCATTGAACTACTCCCCATATCTCCCATTCACGATCCATGGCAATCACATTGTATTCTTTGCCTCTGTAAGTCTGGCTTTTAGAGTTATCTCCTGTAAATGGAATCATGCAGTATTTATCCTTCTGTGCCTAGATTATTTCACTTAGCATAATGTCCTTCCTTTGTCACAAGTGGCAATATTTTCTTATTTTGTAAGGCTGAATAATTTCATTATATATATATATATATATATATATATATATATATATATATATATACACCACATTTTCTTTATACATTCATCTGTCAATGGACAGTTCCATTGCTTACATATCTTGGCTATACTACAGTGAACATGAGTGTACAAACGCCTCTTCAAGGTCTTTATTTCAATTCTTTTGGATATATACCCAGACATGGGATTCCTGGATCAGTCGGTAGTTCTTTTTTCTAATTTTCCAAGGAACCCCCATACTTGGGGCCATAGAAGAATATCTGGCATACTGCTGCCACTCAGTAAATACTGGATGGATGGATGGCAAATGTTGAAGCTGGAAGGTCCTTTAAATCAGGCTCTTTATCAATCAAGTCAAACAAAATAAGACCCTGGGCTCATAATAATATTATGTTGACTCATAAAATTGCAAGTCAGGGGCAGATCCTGTTTCTTTAGGCAGGGAAAGGGCCAATGTCAGAAGTAAGGTAGGAAGGGTCAGAATTAGACTAGGAGCCTATGGACTCAAAGGTTAGAGAGCCCTAGAAGGAGATGGGAACATGAAATTCAGCTTTGGGAAAGCCATAGTCAAGATGCAGACAACAGAACCAGAAAAAGGTCCCAGTAAAGAGAATAGAGATTGAATTTTTCTGAAGCCCACCCCCCCAAAAAAAATCTTCAGAAATTTAGCTTTCTCATAAACTTCTTCCTAGAATCACTGTTTTCCTCAAAGTATAGTCAAGATAGTTATCCTGGATGTAATAAAGGACTGACAGAGCAAGGAAATAGATGTCTGACCTCAATTTTCATCACTTAGATCATCTTAAAAAGCTGGCTTTGAAGGTCCATAAAACATGAATTTTAAAAGGCTTTAAAATTTGGCAGGACTCATCTTGCCATTTGGAAACTAGTGTATCTTTGTGTATATGAACTCTGTGATGTATTTTTCTAATGATTCTAAAGTCAATGCTTACAAAATTCATTGAACTTTGATTACATACTGTCCATTCAGTCTTGGTCATTCACATATAGCGATCTCTTATGTCATTTTTTTTGTTTCCTTATTATTCATTAATGATTTGGCCATTTCAGCTCTTCTGATCCATAGACAATTACTATGCCTAAACTCTTGCTGTATGGACACATTATGATATATGGGGTTTTTCACACTGGAAGGAAATTATACGAGTGGAAGACTATGAGCAAGAATTGAAAAGTTATGTGACCCAAACTAAATGCTAGAGAGCTGTATAAATTTCCAGAGTGGAAGCAAAAGATAAATGCCAGATTCCAACCACACATGGTTGTGAAAATTTTCAAAGGAAAATTCCAAGAAGCCAAAATTCTACTGTTTCCTTTGTAGTTGTTTGAAAATAAAGCAACCAGCTGGGATCCCTTTATTTGCACATTTGAAAGTATGCAGCAGTGTGGCAAATGGTTTTCTCAAATGAACAAATAATGTTCTTTTTGGAATCATTGAATCATAGATTTTGAAGAGTTACTAAGAGGATATCATCCTATTTTCAAGTGAAATTATACCTTAGCCATCTTAGAAGAAAGAAATTGTTTTAAAAGACATCCAGGAATGTCTAAAACACCCCTTAGAGTTTCTTATAAATGCTTTCAGAATGATAGCTGCAACTTTTTGCATGCCAAATGTCAGGTATTATATTAGGCACTTTATATACCTGTTCAGAGATCCTCACAAAAATATCTCAGAGATAATAGTATCCTCATTTTACAGGCAAAGACATGAGTCTTAGAAAATCTAAACAAGTTGCTAAAAGCCGACAATAGGGCCAAAATTCAAAACCGTATTTGTCTAGTTTCAAATTTGAGGTCTTCCCACCACACCACCCCACTTACTGTCATTCGTTAGACCCCTAAATTCATCATGCTACATTTTAGATTATTTCCTCCAATCCTTTGTCAGCATGGCCAGGGAATACATTTTACTTGTCATTGTCTAGATTATCTGGGGATATAATCTCATTTGAACACACCTTCCCTCTAAAGAATATGTAAACCAAGAAGTCTATTGATTTTTATAATCATAGTGATAGTTTATAACTCAATAATGTGAAACCAAGTTGAAGGTTGCTACTCAGCAGAAAAAGATACAAGTGTTTTATGTTTACTCTGAGGACTTCTTTTTGATCTTCTGTTTAGACTTTGTATTATATAATACATAGAGGAGATTTTGGGTGGATTGGATTACTGTTCTCATTTATTCCCTTACGCATGTTACCTTACAACATATTAGAATAAAAAGAGAATATCCCTCTCACATATATATTGTTTCCTCCTCCACTTATCCCTTTCCCTCTTCATCTCTTAATTTTGAGATTTTCTATTTGACTTGCTTTAGCCAATGGAAAATTCAGACACACGACTGAAGTAACGGCCATACACGTGTTTGGTGATTTGGTTTAGCTGCCTGCACTCCTATGATCGTCCATGAAAAGAATAAATGCAAGGTAGCCTCTAATCCCAGAAAAATATAGAGACATGTAGAGCCAATACCAGTAGATCTACAAATACATGAGTAGGACAGATCAGTGAGAAAATCAAATGCTTGTTGTTGTAAATCACAGAATTTTTGTGGCAATAACTAACTAATGCAAACTATGCATTCATAGTGTGATCTAGATGGTCACCATTGTCAAGGAAAATAGTTACAATTAAGCTACAAAACCAGTAGCTAGACAAGCCTCCAGTAGTCCTATTTCCCTAAGGACCCATGGAATAAAAACTTTTAAGTATTTGGGAATAACTGATTTTCTGGCTCCAGACAAATAATTAAAAATGAAGATTTCCACATTTCCATAAAGGGATGAGAGGTGCTGGTTCAGAAGGTGTCTAGAAAGCCAGAACATCTTGAGATAAAAGTGAATTGTCAGGAGGTAGTAGTCATAGCAGGGTCATCAGAATAAGGCAAGAGCCACCTAGGATCTCTTTAAGAGGAGAGATGGGACCAGCCACAAGTTATGGTAGAAAGGGTTGTACCAGCTACAGTTGGAGTCCCATAATAATCTAGGTAAAGATAAAAATCAGTTATCACTGTGATTATAGCACAGCCCTTAAGTGTCTTCTCTGGTTGCCCAGGGAAAGAAGGGATAAAAAAAAAATAGAACATGAGAACGAACATTACGATACAGAGAATTGCACCAATATGATTTTTAAACCAAAAGGGACATTAGAGTTCCATGTTCTAATTCTATACACGAGTAAAATAAATTTAAGGAAGGTAGGCCAGTTTTCTAAATATGCCCATGATCCCAATAACAAAGCTAGATTGAGAACCTTGTCATCTGACTATGCAGTCCAGTTCTGCTACTGTTCACAAGTAGGAAGATGGTATTGTATTTTAAGAACCTCACATTTGTATTATGTAACTTACAGCTTCTGGTTAAGTTAAGAATCATGTTAGTGAATTCAGTTTCCAAATGATTTTCTGAAGTTCAGGATACTGAGTGATTTAATGAAAACATCAATCATCCTCAAAATCATTAAATATTTTACTAAATTCTTCATTCCCAATTCTTTCTTTTTTTTTTTTTTTTTTTTGAGACAGAGTCTCGCTTTGTTGCCTAGGTTAGAGTGAGTGCCATGGCGTCAGCCTAGCTCACAGCAACCTCAAACTCCTGGGCTCAAGCGATCCTTCTGTCTCAGCCTCCCATGTAGCTGGGACTACAGGCATGAGCCACCATGCCCGGCTAATTTTTTCTATATATATTAGTTGGCCAATTAATTTCTTTCTATTTATAGTAGAGACGGGGTCTCGCTCTTGCTCAGGCTGGTTTCGAACTCCCGACCTCGAGCAATCCGCCCGCCTCAGCCTCCCAGAGAGCTAGGATTACAGGCGTGAGCCACCGCGCCCGGCCCCCAATTCTTTCTTTAAAGACTGTTATCCTGAATAACAAATATGGCTTTTTAGATGATTTTTTGCAATATTTAATATATATAAGAATATATGTATGTGTACATATTGTGAAGCATAATAATAAAACACCTGGGAACTCCTTCCCAACGCTTCCTATGTAACCACTGTTCTGGTTTTGTGTTTATCATGTCTTACTTTTTATGCTTTTATTACATGTGCATATGCATATCTGAACACATATTTAATATTGGCTTTGAACTTTATAAAAGTGATATCATACTGTACACAATCTTTTAAAACTTCCTTCTAAGAATCAACCATGTTCTGTGTGTGGTTCATTCATTTTCATTGCTATACACTATTTCATCGTGTGAATAGAGCATAATTTAAAAATTCATTCTCCTTTGTATGGATAGTTGGGGTTGTTTCTGTACCAAAAACTATTGATTGGTTTGTTCTGCTACAAATAATCCTTCTATTTAAAAAAAATTCTAGTACACATCTCTTGATGAACATGAATAATAGTTTCTCATAGGCTTATTTGTCTAGAAGTGGATTTACCAAGTTGTACATGAGCAGAAAAGCATGTTCCAAGTGGTTCTGCCAATATACTTTCCCTCAGCAACGTGTGAGAATTCAAAACACCTTGCATTCTCTAGCTTCTCAGTTCTCTATAGATCTTACTATATCCAACCAGCATTTTAAACTACCATACTAATTCTATTAATAATAGGTTGCCCGCAGATTCATTTGGGCTTTCCAAGTTGATACTAATATGATCTGTGAATTACAAGTTTTCTTTTTTAATTTCAATATTCATATATTTTATATCTATTCTTGTCTTGATAATTAGGGTATACATTGAAACACTAAATACAAGAGGTAATAGTGGATACTTTGTCCTGTTCCTGATTTCACAGGGAAACATTTCTAACATTTATCCATTAAGAATTGTATTTGACATAGGTTACTGGTAGATTTTGATAAAAATATTCTCTCCTATTCCAATTTTTATAAGAATTTTTATCAGGATGGAATACTGAAATTTATGAAATATTTTCATGCATTGATTGAGAGGATCACATAGTTTTTCTCTTTCATTTGTTAAAAGATGAAGGAAATGTATAGGTTTGTCTTTATTTTAAAGCACATGTTTTTTTCAGGGATAAAACTAGTTCATTCACCATGAGTTATCTATTTTTAATACATGAATGATCAGACTTTCATATATGAGATTGGAATGTATTCTTCTTTCTCATACTGTTCCTTTTTGTTTTATTACTGTCTTTTTAATTATATTACTGTTTATATTATTATCCTTATGTTATTATATATTTCTGTTTTCTACAACCATTCTAAAACCTGCTTTTATTCCCTTTGTCATACTGTCCTTTTCTTTACCTTTGGTATCAAGATTATAAGTACATTATTAAATGACTTGGGGACTATTCACATTCTTTTTATTTTGTGATAATTATTTTATCTTCATTGCAATTAATTAGTAGAACTGGTCTATAAAACAAACTGAATCACCAGTTTTCCAAGTATTTCCCTTTTAGTCAGTTTAGATATTATATGTTTTCTAGAAATTAATCTACTTTGATAGTAGACCAAATATTTTCTATAAATTTATCTAAAAAAATCTAATATCTTTTCAATTTTTACTCTCTGTAGTTATGAACTTTTTCAAGCCCTAATATTATTTTTAACTTTTTCCTTTTTTTCTCAATCTCATTGGAGCTTTGTTCAAGTTGTGTTTTAAAGAAATCACTTTTGCCTTTGGTAATGTCTGCATTCTTCTGTCCTATATACATTATTCTTTGGGGATTTACTCTATTATTTTTTATTTATTAATTTAGATAACTAACTCATTCCATTTTAGCCTTCTTTTCAAATATTACCATATTCACATTATATGTTGCTCCTAAAATGCTGCTTCCTCTGCACACTAAGTCTTGATATATGGTAATTTAATCATCATCCAGTTCTCCATAGTATAGTATTTTTAGCATTTTTGGTTTTGACCTATCAAATATTTCAAAGTATGATTTTTAATTTCAAATTTTTGATATGTTAATTTACTTTGTTGCAATTTACTTCTAACTTAATTTCCCTGAGGTAGACTGTGTGGTACCATTGTGATGTGGTTTTCATGGCATCAGTTTTTGGAAGTTTGAGACTTGCTTTATGGATTAACAATACATACATAATCCATTTTTTAAATGTTCTCTGTGTGCTTGAGAAAAACATACGTTCTCAAATAACAGCTAAATGATTTCAGGCATATCTATTTATTTAAGCTCATTAATTATGTTGTTCAATTCTTTTATAATTTACTGCCTTTTGTCTGTTTGACCTTTGAGAGGCAAGAGGAGTATTGAAGCTCTTCATAATGGTGATGGGTTTATTAATTTATTCCCCTTAAATTTTTTACATATATATTGAGATGATGATTTTATTAGGTGCATATAGTTTGGGAATTATATCTTCCTGGTGAATTGAATTTCAAACATTATGTGATTATGTAATCACCTTTTATATTTCTACTGATACTTTTTGTTTCTAAGCATATTTTCTGTTGATATTAAAATGGTTACATAAGTTCCTTTTACATTCATTCATTTTCTATTTTTCCAAGTTATGTTTTAGGTATTTCTCTCGTTGGCTTATTCCTGGATATTTTTTCAGTTTTATTGAGGTATAATGATAAAAAAATATATAGATTTAGGCTATACAATGCAATGTTTTGATATACATATACATTGTAAAATGATTACCACAATCTATATAATTAACATATCCATCACCTCACATAGCTGCCTCTTGTGTGTGTTTGTGGTAAGAACACTTGGAATCTACTCTTTTAGCAAATTTCAAGTATACATTATTATTAACTTTAGTCATTATGGTATACATTAGTTCTCCAGTATTTACTCATCTTTATTCCTGGATTTTGATTTTTAAACCTATCTAATGAACACTGGTTTTATTTATTCTGACTATAGATAGACATGAATTCTTTTCACACTCTTACTTTGTGCAATTTGTCACATATTTTCTTATTTTAATTTTTTTATTTTCCTGAAGAATTTTATTTTATTTTATTTCGGCATATTATGGGGGTACAATGTTTAGGTTACGTACATTGCTCTTACCCAACCTGAGTCAGAGCTTCAAGCATGTCCATCCCCTAGACTGTCACATATTTTCTATGCTTTGTTTTAAACTGATTGTTTTTGCCTTTTTTTAAATGATTACTTTTATTTTCTTATTCCATTTTTTTCCTTCTTCTGCTTGGAAGTTGTATCTTCTACTTCTATTTTTTTGGTGATTACCTTTGAGATATTATCATACAGAAGTTTAATTAAGATTGTAATCTCCCACCTGAAATATTTAAGAACCATTAATTACTTTAATAAAATTACTTCTAAAATACAGGCTAATTTTGCCCAGTATTTCAGTTCTTTTTACTTTTAATCTAAAAAATTAGGCATTGTTATTATTATTTTATACAATTTTTGATTATTAATTTCTCTGTCACTTACACATCTACATCTGTTTAAAATAATTTCCCTTCTTTCTGAGATATTTGCTTTAGATATTACTTTAGTAAAGGTCTGTTGGCAGTTAACCCTCTGCTTTAGTTCTTATGAAAAAAATATTGTTGGAAGATGTTTTTCTGAGTTCACAATTCTAAGTCAAAGTTGATTTTTCTCTTGGCCCATTGAAGATTTTATTCTACAGTCTTCTGAATTTATTGTTACTTTTGAGAGGGCTACTGTCTGAGTGATAGTTCTTTGCAGGTGATTTTTTTTTCCTTCTCTGGCTGCTAAACATAGTTTCTTTAGTCAAGGATATGATCCACTTTATTTTAAAAAATTAACACATTGTAAAATTATAGAGATTTATGAAATAAATACTAATAATATTTAGGAAGCATTTACTACTGAGGACTAATTGTACGTGTAGAAGGAGCATTAGATGGGGTGATTTCAAGGTCATTAAGAATGCTTTCATTTTCTCCAAACGTCTATTTTACTATGTCTGAAATTTTGCTCTTAGATTTAAGTTATGTTTTCTATGAAATTTTGTGTACCTGGATCTTTATTTTCATTCAGATGTCTTAAATGTCATTCTTTAGAAAGTCCTATTCTAATGACCCCACCTAAAGTAACTATTCATTGATCATTCATCCTGATTTAATTGATTATTCACCACCATATTATCCTAATTTAATTCTCTGCACAGTACAGTCATCCCTTAGTATCTGCAAAACCCCCTTCATACCAAAATGTGTGATGCTTAAGTCCCTTATACAAGATGGCATGGTATTTGCATATAACCTATTCACATCTTCCCATATACTTTAGATCATCTTTAGATTATTTATAATACCTAATACAATGTAAATGCTATATAAATAATTGTTATACTGTATTGTTTGGGGAATAATGACATGAAAAAATTATCTGTACCTGTTCAGTACAGATGCAACCATTGTAGACCTAATCATATTTTCAATATGTGGTTGGTTGAATTCGCTGATATGGAACACAGATACAAAAGGCTGACTATACTTACCACTATCTGATATCATCTGTTGTGTGCTGTTCATCTTTCCACCTTAAAACATAAGTTCCATGAGGATAATGACTTTCTTATTTACCACTATATCCCCACAATTTAGAAAAGTACCTCATACACAGGAAGTTTTCAATAAATTTGTTAAATTATTGAATAAAAATATTAAATGTATATATTCTTGAAAGAGATATACATGGAATATTTACCTACAACAGTTAGAATCCATTAATCATTTGTTTACAAATAAGAATAACTCATTAATTATGGTTTTAGCAACTAGAAAGTGAAAAAGACAGAAAGGGCCTCAGAATATGAAGGAGACCAAAGTTATATACCACTTAAGAACTGGGAGATCACAGAAAGTAGGGAAGACTAAAGATAAACTTACCAAAGTTTCTTTATTCTTTGGTGGGAGAAATGAAGTAATGCTGATTAGAGTGTAAGTAGAAATTTATGCCTTTCAATGTTATGTTTCATTTCATGTAAAATTCCTTCTATTTTCTTGCATTCTTATCATTATGGTGCTCTAGTTCTTATTTAATCACCAAATTAGGTCATTACTACCCAAAGGGTAGGGAAGGACTGTGTGATGAGTGGGAGTTGAACCAGTGTTAGAAGCCATTACTCTAGCTTGAGGTGGCAAATAAGTTGTTGTACTACCACTGACACCCATGGAAGACATAACTAATCAATCACACACTCCTTTCTCAACTGACAATATAGGCACGGGGACTAAATCCTACTTGCCTCCGTGCTGTGTATAAATGGTACCACAAACAGTCTGAACTATGTATCATTGTAACTTCCAGCATGTTAGTGTTATCTGAAAGGATAACATATTAGGCTGATCTTGGATGTATTTGCATGGAGGCTTCGATTTCTCATGAAAAGAAAAAAAAATCGGGATCTGTCAATTATGACAGTTAAGCCCAAGTCCAAAATTTGCATTAAAAACTTAGGTTATGGGTTATATATTTTCCCTATCAGACACTGTGTCAGATGAAGAATGAGACATCCTGAGAGTAAAAGGTATTGACTTTTATAAACTTGTTCTAAGAACACAAATGAAGGTTGTAAAGGCAGGACAAAGATGAATGAACAGCAGTATGTATCGTCTTAATTTCTTTTCTAGCCCAAGCCCAGGGATTGAGGGACAGGGTCCTGGGATTATGGAGGATATACTTTTTTAAAAGTGACTTAGAGATAACTGGAAGAAATTAATGTATAAATCTGTCCTGCTTTGAGCCTGGAGATAGAGGGTAACACAAGCAAAGAAGGGTATTTACCTCCACTGCAGTGCACCTATGCCTGTAGCATAATGAAAAGATACTGCTAAAGTGACCAGCAAGACATGAAGGCAGTTTTGATAGCCAGCCATGGCAGCTAGCACTGGGCATGGCAGAAAATATAATCAGTACAGAAAATCATGGTCCATCTGCTGTGTCTCAGAATCAGCTGACAAAATGGACACTAAATATAGGCAGAAAGGGACAGTTGTAGCCCTGTAAGCTCTCATGAGAGACTCCCCAGGGACTTCTTAAACTAGCAGAGAGCTAGTTCCACAGACACTGCTGTTTCCTCATGGTTATTGTGACCCTATTTTCCCTGCAGGCTGGGAGGCCTTGGCAAACATCTGTCATATCTGTGTGTTAAGAGAATCTACCTCATTAAATAATATGTAACTGTCCAAACAGCTGGAGTTCCTTCCTTTCAATAAAAGAAATAATTGTTAGAATTTGGTTTTGTTTTTTGTTTTGTTTTGGGTGTGTGTGTGTTTGTGGTTTTTTTTTGCCTCCTCTTCCTTTACTAATTATCTTATTATTGATGAGAAATGTCACCAGTGGATTGAAAAAAGGCATCAATTATCTTGCAGCTGTGTTCATGATCTCAATACTTCATGATAATAGTTGACCAAGAAGCATATTGCTCAAGAAGGTAGGTCAACAGAGCATAGAACTTACCCCACTGCAATCTGAAATATTTGATTTATATAGTCTGGAGAAAGGCAATCCCTTTTTAAAGCAATTGGCCTACAATTACCTTTGAAAGCAATACTTATCAGGATATGAGCAGAATTCAGCAGATATTAAAATCATAAAACATTGTGTCTAAAAGGACCCTCTGTGGCATTAAAGTGGCATTTGTATGAATATTCAAATTCTGGAATCATATTTAAAGATGTACAAATTGCTGCCTGTCACAGTCTTCTTTCTGTCCCCCGAACCTTCTTTGGACATGCATCTGAATTTCCATTTTTCTCTGACTACAGGCCAGTTACATAGCTCCGAACTTGTACACAGGAAAGGTTTCCCAGGACATATTTAACTATCATGACTAGTAGTCCATGTCACTACATGTGCCCTTCACCTCCAGAATAGCCTAAGAATACTGCCGATCACCACCATCACTGTGATCTCCTTTTGTGCCTACCCACCACTACTCTTCTAATATTATGCTGAGATCCACCAGGGCAACAAGATACCTACCCAGCAACATACTGAATTCCTGTGCTTCAGATTATCAAATGTGAATTTTCTGTGTATTCTTTGGGTTCATTGATTGCTAGACTTGCAAAACTCAAATTTGAACACTCTCAGGTAACATCTGTAGTAAGATTTTCTGACATCTTCATGAAAAAGTGATGCACAGAAGGCCAAGAAATATAAGAATAAGAGAAGTATAGGATATTATTTGATAACTATTTTATATTAATATGTGGATAAAGCACTAACCTTTACTACTCTGCCAATGCAACTTGGTACTTAAAATTAGCAGGGATTATAAAGGAAGATTGATAATGCTAGTGACTTAAAATTCATCTATAAAAAGGTACTCTGCTTAGTGATATTTTTCTGTTTGTGCAGTAATAGTCATCTTGAAAGAGATCATTTTTCTTCTCCTGAGTTGACCTGTAAATGTTTGGTTTGGTAGGCTGCTGAAGCCACAAAATGCACTCCTCTTAGTGGGTTCTGTTAATGAGGATTGAATCTTTGAGCAAGAAAATGATAAAATTCAACCTTAGTGAGCAGATCAGAAAATACAAAGAGTCGATATTGTGCAAAGCAGTCCCAAAGCTTTGTTATCTTTGACGGTGATAGACCATGATTAAGTAAACCTCAACCACCACAAAGCACACTATTTGAGTGGTTCTCTCATTTTCAGTCCACTCATTGTTACCAGCAAATTCCTTTTCAAACAGCCCCAAGTTCTAACTTTGAGTTTTGAGACCAGCTGGATGTTAAAAACATTTTTATATCTCCAGATGAGAAAGAACATAAATTCTACTTTTAGATCCTCAGCTTTTTAAATGAGAGTAAATGTATCTTAAGTAGCTGTTTTACTGAACTCAAATCTACCATTTCATTGAACAGAAACCCATCTATTAAGACCTGAATTAGACTTGCAAGAACTACAAAGCAAGAGAAGCTATCCTGAGAATATGTATAAGAATACCTCAACCAACAGAATCAGCTCTGGTCAACCAGAAATGACAGGATAACTTTAAGTAAAGCAAAAAGTCAGTCTACTTAAATCATAACACACAAAATGCATAAGAGTTTCTTCTAGATAGCCCATAGATAACTGACAGCAAAAGGAAATGATAAAATTTTAAATTAAATGCCAGAAGCGTAAAGATCTTTTTCCCACTTCTTTCCCTGCAGCCTCCCCACACACACAACCTTCACTGACACAAGTACACACACACCTGGTGACTTGACCCCAAGCTCTTTGCCAGTGGGAGATCATTTGTCTATATTATTTCCCCTAGAAATTAATTCTTAATATATGGTGTCCACAAAATATCTTAAGTAAATAAAAGAATGAAACAGTGACAAAATAGATAAGAAAGAAAACTGAGAGATAAACAGAAGGGGAGCAGTAGGAGGAGAAAGAAAAAGAAGAAGAAAGAATCATTTCCTTGAATACTAAATCTGAACCCCTTTCTCTTACATTCAAGCCATGTAAGAAACCTCCCCTCTCTTCACCTTTCCAACCTCAGCCCTGCACTTAGAAATTTTTCAACGCCTCTACCAGTCAGCTTGTTCTAATCAATGTTTGATAAACTTATACCAACTTCCTTTAAGAACTTGGTTTTATTACTCTAATGATTTTTCATAAAATTGCATCAATCATCAAAATTTTAGTCTTGAAATATTCTTCTCTTAGCTTGTACAAATACTAGACATCCTTTCATGATTTGTTCAAGTGTCTAACTTTTCCTTTTTCTCCCAGAGCAGCTGCCAAAATTTAGTGCTTGGTTATCTCTCATCCTTTATAGTTTTCCGTTGTTTTATGTCTTGAGTATTTCTCTCACTATTTTATAGATTTAAAGAGATGTTTCATATTTGAACCAGATTCTTGAATGATCTATGCTAGCAGAGTTTTTCTAGTTATACAGGCTGCCAAACTAACAAAAACAGCAGCAATTAAATTTTTCATACTCTGTGTTTTACCCTTAACCAATTTTTGATGCAACAGTCACTAACCAGCTGATATACTTTTATTAAGTGCCTACTACATGTGGGAACTCTTCATTGCATTAGAGATACAGCATGAGAAAGACAGATGATACCCTTGACCTCAAGACTTGAATTTTTATGGTAGGAAACAGGTAACAAATGCATAAACCTATAATTAAATGTATTGGTCTGCTGAGGCTTCCATGACAAAAATAATATAGACTATGTAGCTTAAACAACTGAAACTTATTTTCTCACAGTTCTGGAGACTGAAAGTCTGAGATGAAGGCATCAGTAGAGTCAGTGTCTGGTGAGGGCTCCCTTTCTGGCCTGTAGACAGCCACCTTCTTGCTATGTGCTCACATGGTAGAGAGAAACATCTCTCTCTTCCTCTTATAAGGTCATAGCCCTATCTGGTAGGCTCCATGCGTAAGTCCTCATTTGACCTTAATTAACTCTTAAAGGCTCTATCTCCAGACACAGTCACATAGGGCTTCAACATATGAATTTTGAAAGGGTCATAATTAATTACATAACAGTACATTTTAAGACTGAGTGCTGTGAAGAGGATACTTGCAAGTTACTTTAGCTAAGTGGTCAACATGACCTCTCTAAAGAGGTGACATTTGAGATCCAAGGGAGAAAAAGTAACCGGCAAAGATTTCTGGAGAGGAACATTCCAAGAAGCATAAATTATAAATCCTCCTGGACAAAGAAAGTATTGGTGTGTACAACAGACAGACAGAAAGCCAATATGCCTTACAAGCAGTGAACTTCTCAATGGATCATAAGATACATAAGTAGAAGCTCATCATATGGGGCTTCAGCAAAAGTTTGAATTTGATTCTTGCAAGGGAACACCATTAGAGATAGTCAGGAAAACGGCAAGATCTCATTTAAGTATTAGGTAAGATCTTTGGCTGCTAGTGGAAGACATATCTAAGGATACTAGAGAGGAGACAGAGATACAGCTAGGATACTTATGGGCATGTGCCATGTGAGAATGGATGGCAGCTTGGATAGTGTTATAGCAATAGAAATGGTGAGAGGTGATTGGATTTTGGATGCATTAAGAATGCAGGGCTGACAGTATATTGATCAATAAGATGTGGGTTTTGAGAAACAGACCAAAATCAAGGTTGCTTAGGTTTGGAGCCTAAGTATCTAGGTGACCGACAGTGGCATTTACTGAGCAGGGCAATTCTGATAGTAGAAGTAGGCTTCAGGGTAAAAATCAAGAGTTCATTTCTGAGCATGTTAAATTTGAGATGATTTTTGGAAATGAAAGCAGAAATGTTGATTAAAAAGTTTGATTAAAAAAAAAAAGTTTGATTTTTGAATTTCAGGTTCAAGGAAAGATAAAGTTGGAGATGTAAATTTTAGAGTGTAGCTAGCTGGCTTCTCCAGGAGACAGATTCTGAGATTCAACGTGCACAACGTTCTCCCAGAGTGCTTTCAGATCAACAGCCATGAAAAGAAAGAGAAAGAAGAATGATTGGCCAGGAGGAGAAGGTGAGCTATAATCCAAGATCAGTGGAGAAGTCCAGAAGGTGAAATGAGCCTCTAGAACTCTTCTGAGTTGCAGGGACGCAGGTTTCCCAAGGCGGCCTTGGCAAGGTGCCTCTCTTCTAGTGACAAGCCCTGAAGGTGGCTGGTACCACAGAGCTATTTGAGGGGCAGCTCTGCCAGGAGCTGGTATAATAAACCCTTTGTTTCTGAAGAGGGATCTGAGCAGGGCATCACAACACTCCATCCTAACGCCCTCAAGAGAGCGATCAGCTTTAATTGATACTTAGGGACAGGAAGTGGAATAAGATTATCTTGAGAAAGTATAGACAGAAAAGCAAAGAAAGCTGAGGACAAAAGTCACAGATAATGTCCTACAAGTGTGTGACATGTGAGGACAACTGTTCTAGTTCAGGCCTGTATCCTGTAATTAAAGATAAAATAAAAGTACTGGCTCCTGGTAGGTCCTCGAATTTTCTCAATTCATGGCAAACAAACAGAAGTCCCTGTACCATTTGCCTGCTTCCCTGAGCACAGACAGTGTAAAAACAAAACAAAAAAATCTCTTGATCTTCTTGGCATGTGTAATTTGAAAATATTAAAATATCAAAAGTTGACCTATTTGTATATCTTTTGTATAATAGAAATGGGTATCGTGTCTAAAGAAACCACAGAGGGAAACGCACTCTAACAAAAGCAATGTGTCTGTACTCTACAACACTTACCCTATATCAGCAAAGCCCCTCTTCCTGCCCTCCTTCCTACCTAGTAGGAAAGATTTTATCTACAACCACAATAGCCCCTATCTCAGATCATGCAGCTACTCTTGCAAAGTGTGTCATGGGGTTGCTTTTTCCTTTCCATTTCAGTCATCTCTTTGCACACCTACATCTCATTTTTATCCCTTTCCAGATTTGCTCTCCTTCATGCCTGACAACATCTGGATTTCTTGCCTTGATAATGTGTCGTAGCAATCACAGGCATAAACCAAACCCAGCATTATGTGGAATGCTTCATACCATCACTCCCCATTTGGAGGTCAGATAGTCTCTTACAGGCCTCCTGGAGAGTTTCAAACCATAATCACAGAGGGCATGGTTCTCCCACTCACTCCATGTCCACAATTAATGGAGTGCTGCAGTGGTTAAAGCTGTGGCTTTGGTGCTCAGTAATAAACACAGGAGAGCAGATTGTCTGTTAGGGGTTCAGTATTATTCTACAAGTTTTAAAAAGAGTACTTCGGAAAAGCCAATGTCAAAAACAGACTACGAGGAGGATTCCATCCATGCCTGTAGATTCCTGCAGTAGCATACATGAGGTGGAAGATACTTGAAAAATGGAATTTAATATGCATAGTTAAAATAAAACTCTAAAACAATGATGGGATTTAGGTTATTAAAATAAACTTAAAAAGCATGTCATCATTAATTGACATTCTCTGTAAATAATAAACAGAACTCCTAGATTTTAGGGACCAGCTGCATTTCAAGAAATATGTTTTCATGCTATTTTTCCTCATTATCTCCTGTTATACAAGTTCCTTTCCCAAGGTTTTAATTTATGATATAGCTTTACCATGAAATTTGGAATTCTAGCCCTGCTGCCACAGTCCTGTTCTTTCATTGCACCATAGTAGATAGACTTCAAGGATGGCTTCGGACAATCTCACCTTTCCATCCACATTCATGCCATCCTCCCTTAGATCTGTACTGAGCTCCTGACCACTTTGACTAGGAGAAAACAGGTGGAGGAACACTTCAGCAATTCCAAGCACTGGCAATTTATCCCTCTAGAAGAGGTTTTATGGATCTTCAGTGGTGACATGAGCAGTCCAGCTACCCTGACAGAGAGAAACCTGGAAAGGAAAGGCCCTGAGATGAACTGGAGCCCCAGGAGAGAGCCCCAGCTGCCCCTACTCTCAGGCTGAGGCTCCAGATGACGCCAGCCTCACGAAAAACTCCACGTAAGACTAGCAGAACGGCCCTGCTGAGCCCAGTCAACACAAAGGAGCATGAGACATAATACAATGGATTTTATAGTTTCATTATACTTAATTATGAGTATTAATGTGAATTAAAGGCATTTTCTTACACTATTGAAAGTCTGTGTAGTTTTCAGAGATATCAATTTGACACTATCTTTTGGAATTTTATATACATGTAGTTTTGAGCCATACAGAATGCTACGAACTTACCCTAAAGATGCATTCTTTTAAGGTCTACAAAATACTCATTAAACTCATTCAGCCAGTATATACTGGGGCCATCAGTTGCTAGGCACTGTTCCAGGTCCTATGACAGAGCAAGTAAGTTAAAGAAGGGGCAGGGGCTGCTCTCAGGAAGAACACATACTAAACAGGGGAAACAGACTACTAATAAACAAAGGCAATATTGAAAAATATAAACCAGAAAAGAATCAATCAAATCAGGATAAATGCTCCCTGAAAACAGAGATGTAAAATCAATTGACAATGGTTACTTTAGATGACTGAGCTTTGAAGTCAGGAGAAGGAGCTTTTAGTTTTACTTGAAGGACTGTGTGAAGCTGCTGGAAGGTTTTAAATAAAAGAGTGGTATGATTTGATCTCTTCTCTTAAAATTTGTTTTTGGGTGCTGTGTAGAAAATGGATAATGGGCAAGAGAAGAGTAAGCAGGGATAATGGTCAGGAGGCTAGATCAGGAGTGTAGCGAGAAATGATATTGGCTTGGACTAGGGTGATGGTGGGGAAGAGAGGGGTGACTATGTGAATTTGGAAGTTATTGTGAAAGTAACTAAGAAGCTATATACAAACAGGCAAAATGGCCTGCAATATTATAGCAAGTGAGAAGAGAAAATTATAAATGTGGCCAAAATAAGATGGAGAGAAATGTAAAATGACACTACAGAGATATGGAGATGACAGAATGATTAGAGAGATCAAAGGCGAGCAAAGAGTAGCAAGGGAGGCAATGGCTAGAAGTGCTGGGTTTCGCAGGAGATGGAAGCAGCATTCTGGGAAGGCCATTGGTAACCTTTAGAAAAAGAGCCTCAGTACATTGTAAGAAAAGAGTTAAGATTTTCAAAGGGCTGAAGAGTAATCTGTAGTTTAGAATACCCTCTGGAAAAAAAGTTTATCAGTGTATAAAAGAAAAAAAAAGAATGAGCCATTAACTTGAGGGCCAAGCATATCAGTGCAGGTTTTGTTGGCATTTGCTGTTGTTACTTTTGTAAGGATGTTACTTTTGTGTTTAAGGATGTGGGAGAGTAGCATATTAGCAAACTAGAAGCCAAAAGAAGCAGAAGTTAAAAATCTAACAAGGTCCTGAAGAAGATGGTAAACATTGGATTGAAAGCACAGTAGGAAAAATAAACAAGGAAAGCAGAGAAGATTCCTGAGTGTTTAAAAAAAAAAAAAAATAGAAAAAAGAAAGTTAAAATAGAAGAGAAGCAATTCAAAGAAGACCAGGTAATACATTGAGAATAAAAGGGGTGAATTTGATTTCCTGAAAAACAAAACAGAACAAACACCCAGAAGATATTTGAAAGGTTCACTGTGATTCTGATAACAGGAATCTACCAGAAACCTTCAGCAAAGCCTCACAATGGATCTGCATCAATGATAGTTGCAAAATCCAGAAAGTGGTTGTGATGGAAGGAAAGAAAGAAAGCAAAGTTGATAAGTTGTAGAATGGAAAAATGAATAAATAAATAAATAAATAAACTGAAGGAACAGAAAAATTCAGGGAACATAAATAAACTTCCTGAGTATTGCCTTATTCCATACATTTGAGTTCAGTAATTGGAAACAGAGCCTTGCCATGCAGAGTGAAACTACTGAATCCTTAAATGGTTTATTTTAGACTGTCACCAAAATCCCTTGTTCTGGAGGATCGTTTCTTTCTCGTCACTAATACAGATAGCCAGTTTTTCATGGTGGAATATGGAAAAGAAAATGATTGTTGTCTTGAATGTTAAATAGCTCCCTGAGGTGTTAAATGTTTGGCTTAATTACCATTACTTGAGTCTCCCAGAGATGTAAGAGCAGTGAGCCCATCCAAACTTGTAAACAATCTCCAATATGAACACTCAGAGGTAAATGCCATTTACAATTTTTTATGTGCTTCCTAAATTATCAAAGAACACTGAATAAATTAGATGAGAGAGTTCAATGAATTACTCTTAGCCTCCTGATATTTGCAACTTTTATAAAACTGAAATGATTTATTAGCACTTTTTGAGAGTAAGGAAACCCTTACTTTTAGCAATGTTCGTAAATAGGTAGTGTGGGATTTACTTTAGAACAAATACTTTTTAAAGACAGGAAAAAGCAGACCTACAAGTGACCTGTCTTTTCTCTTAGTTCTAAACCAACTGTCTCAGCAGATCTATACTTTCAACCTGGCTTAGCCAATATTTCCTAAGAGCAACTGTGAATTCTCTCTGTTTTAGTTTTAGCATCAGTAGGTTTACAAATTTGGATAGGTAAAGCTACAGCAAACAGTCCAAAACACAGTGTTATTAAACAAGTCACAGACTCCCTTTTAATCTCCCTGGCATATACATAAAAGACTCAAAGTCAGAGAATTGATATGCCAGTGCAAAACCAGTAAACTTTGCCATTACTCCAGCTGTGATATGATGCTCTTTTTTTTACTTCCTGGGAAAAATAAGTTAGCGTAATTTACATCTTCTGCTTACTTTCACTTTTTCTAAAAATGTATTCATCATATGACTACTTACATATTATCAATAGTCATTCTGGACAGATAATGCTAATGGGCTTCTGGAATTCATAGTCAATAAATATGGACTATCTTACTTTACAGTTTATTTGTTAATTCAAGATTAAAATAGGATGCAATTTTATATTACTTTATAATTTTGGTTCACATTGGAGACTATCTTAATAAAAGTATATGATACTATCATGCATCCTAAAAAAATCTGTTTTTCAAAATACTACATACCAGTAATATATAAAATCATAAAATTTCACTTGACACAAAAATATGAATCCTTTCTAGGAGAAAAATGTATTTTGATTGGCTTTTCCTCATTTTTATATGACCTGTGTAGGGGCAAAATGTGCCCATACTGAGCCTTCCTATTATAAAGGAAAACTATTTAAAAAAACTCATTCTTACTAAAATGTTAAGGTGTTTCCCATCCTATAAGTATGTTTTCCAAAAAAACCAAAGAGAAAAATTTGTAACTTAAATAACAATTATCCCTGGACATGGAAAAATAGTTCAGCCTTTCTTAGGCCTTCAAATTATACCTTGTAGAATACTACTTCTTATATAGACAGCTTACTCTGTTGAAGATCTATTTTTTTCTACCAGACACTGAGATTTTATAATATAATGTCCTTGAAATACATAAATAGGCAAATATTCAATGGACTTATTTACAGAAGTGAACTGATGCCTGTGGTTGACGTGATTGTGGGAGAGAAAATGACTACTCAAGTCAACTACTAAGACATTGAAAAAGGCTCTGATATTATAATCGAGATTCTAAGAGCCAGAAATAAATACTCATGTTAGTGACTGCTCTCAGGGATTTCCTGTTTCAAAACTATAATCCTCGCTCATAATGCCTGATTTGCTGTGAGGAAATGGCCTGCTTTTTTTGGAATGAATCTGAGTAATTATGCTTAAAGACATTGTAAAATTTTTAATCTATACATTTTAGTGTTTATATCCATTAGTACTACGATGGATAAATCTTTATTTTTGTCACTGGCAATATTTACCAGTTTTTTTTTTCTTATAACTAGTCTCAAGTCTAGGTGTGATGTTTTTCAATAATTAATAAGTAATTATTGTTATGGTGAATTTGTGCTTCTTTTTGGATGACAGTGGTTCCTGTACAACATAGGAATGCTTTTGATTCTATTTTTCTTTCATGGACCATAAAGATATACCCAGCTCTGTTTCTCAATCACAAGCTCAAACTTTGTTACCTGAATCAGATGTCCTTTTGCTTTTTCTTAGTTCAGATGGAAGCCATTGCATGAGTGCTTGAACTTCAAATTATGAGAGGGATATGATAGCAGACGTGGATGAAATCCTTATTCTTTATAAAATTCCACATACCTGTATTACTCAGTGGGGCAGGAGGAAGGTTGTGATTTCTTAGAATGTCACCATTTATAAATGTACAGTGAATCTCTTACACAGCCATGCCCAGTGCCCTAAATGTCCCTTTGTTATATTCCTCTTTAATGTCAGAAAGGACCTAAGCTGGCATCCAGTCCACTTTTTCCCACATCACCAGGTAACCAAGGTAGCCCAGCCAGTAATTGGCAAAGGCAAAGCTAGAAGTCAGGTCAGCCTTGCAGTTAGCTTGCTGTTCTTTCCAGTGCTGCTTACTATCTCCCTTTTATGGGTTTTATGAGCTCCGGTTGCTGACAGAGCAGATTTTTGTCTAAGTCCTACATCAGAATTATGTATTATTTAAAATTATTGTTTATTCTCTCCTCCTCCTTCTCCAGGCAAAACAAAGCCTAGTCCAATTGTTATCAGGCTTTCATTGGATCTCCTCCAAGTTCGCTAAGTCTGTTTTTTTATAATGTAAAGCCTGTTATGAGATTAACATGTATCAAACCAAAGATTACTTTTTCAAGGAATATTTCAGAGCTCTTAGGAAAATAAAGAGAGTGACTATATTTAAAATAGTACAATAAACTATCTCCAAAGGCATGTCCCCTAAATGGTCATGTGATTGATGATGTTGTTGTTTTCTTAAAATCCAGACAGATTAGATGAAATTCTGAACTTTGAAAGCCATCCACACCCTTTCCAATTTGGCATCCTAAATTAAAAATCTAAAACATTTCAATTCTTGAAAAGAGAAACAAGTAATATTTTATTTTCCAAAGAACATATTGGCAAAAAAATATATTTTGCTGGAAATTTTTTTTTTCCAGCTGGTGAATCCTGGAGTCTGTATTTAGCACACTGAAATTTGAACCACCAATCTTGACACCTGTTCACACATCTCTCTCTAGCACAGGGAAGCTGACTTCTTCCACCACAGATGATGACACAAGATAGCCTAGTCACAGGTTTCAGTGATCAGCAACCTGGTTCAAAAAAATTACCTGGGCCAATCAGAGTTCTGTTTTAGGAATTTGAAACTATAGAGTCTAAGTCAGGCTGCCATGGCAGCTCAGCCGAAAGAATATAAAGTAAACTCAGGCCAGGGCTATTATGAATCATTTGAAACTGAATTTATGAGGCTAGTAATCAGCAAAGTGAGGAGAAATGGTTCAGATGAGAAGAGAAGAGCCATGAGCAAAACTTCATGGGAAAGATCAACCATTAGTCATTTCCAGCGACTTCACAGTTTCATCTGCCATGACACTTTGCTGTGCAGATACTTATGTATGTAGCCAGGCTCAGATGCATGGATTTCTTCATGTCTGTATATCTTTATATAGAATTTCTCAATTTAGTCTATGCCTATCTCTGTTCCTGGTAACCAAAAGAACACTAACTGAACAAAACAAACAAACAAAAAACACAAAAGCTTTGTTGACTATATTCCTTACATTAAAAGAGAGGACAATATAAATAACTTTAGACTATCCTGATTATATTAATAATATATTTACAACATTTTCCTCTAGAATTCTAATAGTTTCACACCTAAGGTTCAAGTCTGTTACCTAGTGTGAGTTGATTTTTATGAGGGGTGAAAGGGCTATCCAGTTTTCCCAGCACCATTTATTGAATAAGGATTCTTTCCCCCAGTGTATGTTTTTGTCTGCTTTGTCGAAGATTAGTTGGCTATATGAGGATGGTTTTATATCTGGGTTCTTGGTTCTGTTCCAGTGGTCAATGTCCCTGTTCTTGTGCCAGTTGCATGCTGTTTTAATTACTACAGCCTTATAGTATAGTTTGAAGTCTGGTAAACTGATACCTCCTCTTCTAGACATTGGCCTAGGCAAAGAATTTATGAAGAAGACCCCAAAGGCAATCACAGCATCAACAAAAATAAATAAATGGGACCTGATCAAATTAAAAACTTCTGCACAGCCAAAGAAACTGTCAAGAGAGCAAACAGACAACCCACAGAATGGAAGAAAATTTCCACAAACTACACATCCGATAAAGGGCTGATAACTAGAATTTATTTAGAACTCAGGAAAATCAGCAAGAAAAAACCAAGCAACCCTATCAAAAAATGGGCAAAGGACATGAACAGAAATTTTTCAAAAGAAGACAGAATAATGGCCAACAAACATATGAAAAAATACTCAACATCTCTAATCATCAGGGAAATGCAAATCAAAACTGCAATGAGATATCACCTATCTACAGTAAGAACGGCCTTTATCAAAAAGTCCCCAAACAATAAATGATGGTGTGGATGCGGAGAGATAGGAATACTCTTACACTGCTGGTGGGACTGCAAACAAATTCAACCTTTGTGAAAGCAATATGGAGATACCCTAAAGTGATACAAGTAGATCTACCATTTGATCCAGCAATTCCACTACTGGGCATCTACCCAAAAGATCAAAAGTCACTTTATGAAAAAGACACCTGCACTCGAATGTTTATAGCAGCACAATTCACAATTGCAAAGTTGTGGAAACAACCAAAGTGCCCATCAATTCATAAGTGGATTAACAAAATGTGGTATATGTATACCATGGAGTACTACTCAGCTTTAAGAAATAATGGTGATATAGCACCTCTTGTATTTTTCTGGATAGAGTTGGAACCCATTCTACTAAGTGAAGTATCTCAAGAATGGAAAAAGCAGCACCACATGTACTCACCAGCAAATTGGTATTAACGGAGCAACACCTCAGTGGACATATAGGAATAACATTTATCGGGTGTCAGTCAGGTGGGAGGGGGAGGAGGGGATGGGTATATACAAACACAATGAGTGAGATGTGCAACATTTGGGGGATGGTCACACTGGAAGCTCTGACTTGAGGGGGTAGGGGAGGCATGGGCAATATATGTAACCTTAACATTTGTACCCCCATAATATGCTGAAATAAAAAAAACCAATAATATATTTAGCTTGGTTCAAAACTGAGAGACTAGAACAACTCAATTACCTGTAAGTGCTATAAAGGCGAAGTTTATAAATAGGAAACATTTCCCAACACAAAAATACACAGGAAATATGACGTTTGAGACAAAATATAGTAGAAACTAGGAAAATGTTTCAAACTATACATGTTATTTTTATATTTGAGGATACAAAACAAGAAATTTTCACTTGTTTTTCAAACTTGTGGGTCTCAATAACTAATAATAATCCATCTGTTTCTGATTCACTTACACTTAACTCATCGAAATGCTGTTTTGTAAAAATTACTTGTTGTCCAAGAAGCTCTTTGAGTCTTCTTTATGAGGATATTTAGCCTTTCTTAGAAACAAGTTCACTAGCCAAAAACAAGTGAGCTCGTACGACAAAACATTTGGATTTGGATAGAAACAGAAAATAAAAGTTCATGTCAGTTTCTTTGGGAAAAAAGGCAGTACACATAACTTTCAGACATTAGTCTTAATAAAATTGTGTTAGATGAATCTCTTTTTGCTTCCTCAGCCTTTTAGGAGAGAAGTTTATTCACATAAACATAAGTATGAAAAATTTATTAAAATGTTTTAAATTTAGCTGCCTTCAACAAAATTGTAAAGATGAGTAAAAAGCTCATATTCTCCAATTAGAATAATTTTCATATTTTGTCTAGTGGCCTTCTTGATAAAAACATATATGCCAAAAAAATAATGTGCTTTACAGAGATTTTGCTTGCCTTTAGTCATATTAAGCACTTTGAGAAATTGAATGATAATTTGTTTTTTAAAATGTAGTCAGTAACACATTCATTCAACGTATACTTCTTGAGCATCTAAGATGTGTCCAGCATTACTCTATAAACTAAGGAAATATCAGCAGGCAAAACAAAACAAAACAAAAAAATCCCTGCCCTTACGGAGCTTACATTCTCAGGAAAGAGAGATGATATTATTCAAATAGGTAAGTTTTATAGTACGTTGAAAGGTGCTAAATATGAATGAAAAAAATCAGAGCAGAGGAAGGGAACACTGGCAGGTGAAGACAATATTTTAAATGCAAGCCTCATTGTGCATTGGTCTGTTTTTCTATTTTACTCAAAATTTTTATTTATGTTTTATTTTTACTTTCAATAAGCATATATGATTTTTGTTAATTTCAAAGCTTTATGGGGGTACAAATGGTTTAGGTTACATGGATCACTTTTGTACTGCTTAAGTCAGGGTTATAAGTGTGCCCATCACCCAGATAGCATTATTTGTACCTGTTAGGTAGGTTTTTGCCTCTCCTGTCCTACTCCTTCCCCTCACTTGATTTCCACTGAGTTTTTCTTCCCTCTGTAAATTTAAAATGTCTATACTACCCTAAGTGATTTATAATTTCAATGCAATCCCCATCAAAATACCAACATCATATTTAACAGATCTAGAAAAGATAATTGTATGCTTTGTTTGGAGCCAGAAAATAACCCAAATAACCAAAACAATCTTAAACAAAAAGAACAAATCAGAAAGTATCACATTATCAAACGTCAAACTATACTACAAGACTACGGTAACCAAAACAGCATAGTATTGGTACAAATATAGAGATCTAGACCAATGGAACAAAACAGAGAACCTAGATATAAAATCATCCACATACAGCCAACTGCACTTTGACAAAGCAGACAACAATATATATACACTGGGAAAAAGAAATCCTATTCAATAAATGGTATTGGGAAAATTGGATAGCCACATGCACATGCAGAAGAATGAAAGAGGATCCATATCTTTCACCACTCACAAAAATCAATTCAAGATGGATAAAAGACTTAAATGTAAGGCATGAAACTATGAGAATTCTAGCATTGGTCTCATTGAAAGGAATAAAGACAAGGATGAAAAGGAATTAGCATACAGGTATTTGACAAATGGTATTCAAGGAAGAAGTAATAGCAAATGCTACGCCTCTGAGACAAAAAATGGGCCTAATACCTTCAAAAACCACCATGGCTAGAGTAGAAAATGTAAGAGTATTATTAGTATGTGAGGCAAAGGAGAGAACCAGGGCCCAGGCTTATAGGTCAGAGCTTCTCAACCTTTAAGGAACATGTGAATCACCTGGAGATTTTGTTAGAAATGCAGATTCTTTTTCAATAGGTATGAGTTGGGTCCATGGACCATTCTTTGAGCAGCAAGCTCATAGGCCATCAAAAAGGATGTCAGCTTTTATTGTGCAATGAATGTGGAGTCTCTGAAAAATTATCAGTAGAGGAGTGATATGAATGGGTCTATTGTAATAAATAAAACTCCAAACTGAGTTAACAGATGACTTTCTTGCCCTACCAGTCTGGTGCTGCTGCAGGGGAAAGCTTGCAACTGGAGAAAGCAGTATGTGTGGCTTCTTTTCTCTGTACTCTGATGGCTCCTTTCTGCCCACTACTTCCACCAGTGGCCAGGGGAAAACAAGACAAGGTAAAAGCAGCAGCATAGAAAAGGTAACCAGCACCTGGGTAGCTGGCGCTCTCCCTACGTGCTTCTGTGGATGCCCCAGAATTGGCAGACTTGCATCTTTGCAGTACCAGGTAGATAAGCACAAAGGCATATGTTCTCCTCTCCCCCTACTTACTCTCTTCTGTGTCTCTAGGTAAGGAGGAAGAAAAATTTTACTTCATTGCTACCGTCTTCAGCTGGCATTAGTGTTCTCTAGGATTATCAGATATTTACAGCTGATTCCCTTTCTTGAGTGTCCTTAAAGATCCCTTCTTTCCCAGACACTGGATATTTTCTCAAATAATTTCCTTGACTTAGATGAATGTATCTCTCCAGAATTTGCTTATTATCTTCTCCCTCAACTCACAAGTGAGCAGTCCTCTCTGGTACAGTTCCTGTGCCTCTCCAGAATATCCTCTTGAATAGAATCATAGATGACCCTTCAAGTATAACTCTATCCTGTGACCCTCATCTGATCAATGGAGACACTCATGCACCCTTCATCTGAGTGCAAGTAGCACTGCCTACCTTCTTTCCTCTGTAATTCAAGCAGTCAGTCATGGTCTCCCTTGCAGGTTTCTCATGAGAAGAGAAAGTTGGACACCAGCCCATTGAGACCTCCAAACCAAGGTGCATACACTGAGCTCTCTGAAGCCTTCCATTGAAACTTCTGCTCCTCTGTGGATTCCAAATACAATTTTCTCAATGGAAATGCTCTCTCTACCCCTAAGCCTCTCCTAGCGGAGAAGGAGTCATCTACAGTTTACAAAAACTGGTTCTGAGGTATCTCTATTTGCATACGTGAGGCTATATTATTAAATGTGTGGCTTTGTCTAGTAGTTTTTGATAACCAGAACTCAAATATATCTCCTAATCTGCCAAGAAAACCATCCTCAAAAATATTTTTAATCAACTATTTCTTTATAATTTCATATCTGTCTTATTTATTTGAAGTGAATGTTTCTATTATAACAATAAGTTATATATATATATGTATTAAATGGGTACATTTAATTAATGCTGGAGTGAAGAATCAAAAATACTTGATTGTTTAATTACCACTGTATTTATTTCTAATGAAATACGATTTGTTTCATATTGATGTGGATTTCATATGTATTTGTGTAATGATCTGTTCTTCATGTGAGTATGGTATGTTGGTTTGAGCACAGCTATTCTGAGTTTAACCTGCCTGTACAACTATGTGCCCGTTTACAAGACAGAGGATGAACACAGAACATAAAACACAAATGCAGAACAAAAAGAAAAACACAGACATACAGACGGTTGACTTGAGTAATAATACACCGGGTCAGTTTTATTTTTATACTCTAAAAGATTCAAGTTAGGTCCTTGTACGTAACCACCCACACGTGACAGTGATAGCCATAAATTCTGGAAAGTGTAGCCTTAGGGAAACAGACATCCCCCTGACTCAGAATCTCAAGGTGGTTGCTCTAGGCACTAGGCATAGATAAAGGACTGAGATTAGCAAGGATGGGCAAGGTGAGCCACAGGGGGCATTTCTCATTCCCAGCTTCTCTTAGGGTGACCCCCTAAGATCTTCGGCTGAACCCCGGCGGCTGTGCATGGCTTAGGTTGCCCCTCTATTGAGGGGTCTTACTAGTCATTGACTAACCAGCCATCTTATGGGGTGTTTATCATGTGGCCTCCAGACCCCCAATGCCATGGGGCGGGGCTGCTCTTGCTAGTTGCAGCTCAGGTCTTTTGTTATGCCTCTAGGCAAAACCTTTGTTTATCACAGGGTGTCTGTCCAGAACATATTACTTTCAAACACTCTGGGAAGAACACATACATTACTCACTAACTTTAATTCTTAAACTAAAAAAATATAGGTCAGTCCCCTACACTATGTGCTGTAAGGGACTCAATTTTCACATCGGTTTGCTCTATTAAAGCACAGTTAAAATTTTTATTACATTGCACAGCATGTCATTTAAACTTTAACAAATGGACTAATAAGTGGGCAGACTCAAATACCCCCACTGAAATCTCATAGCCAGAGATTATAGGCTATTATGAAAATGAAAACACAAAATTTTTTTTAAAAAATAGTGTGTTTATAATAAACAACTAGCATATCTTCACTGAATACATCTACAGATCCATTTTGAGACTATTAAACTATTTGGTGAAGAACAAATCCTGAAATATCAAATAACGCAGGAAAGCTCTTGGCAATATAAACATCAGAAGGCTCCATTTCTGTCCATTTCACACTGTGCTTTGATGTGGCGATAACATGGAGATAGAACTAAGAGAAAACTGGAGAACTTTGCCACTTATATTGGTGAATATTTCTCTCTTTGGACATATATCTTGCTAATTCTAATGTGGCCAACATTTGTGTTTGTGAAAAGAGACATAAGAAAATAGGGAAAAGAAAAAAAAATCAGGTATAGCTAAAGAAACAGAGTAAGGCAAGGATAAATATGGCAGTGAATTGTGAACTCTACTAACCAGATGTAACGTGTTGTGGCATGCAAACTAGATTATTTGCAATTCTCTCATTGTTTTGACACAGCAATCACCCAGAAGCCATCATTTAAATTTGGCTACCAGTTCTCCTGCATTCAGCTACCTACTCCCTCACCAGTTTCAGCTCCTTGTGCTCACTCCAACCTCCATACTTGCTGGTGGCCAATTCACGTGAAACTAAGGTCTTTGCTAGGTAATCTGATATGCACAAGTATGAATGGCCAATTTGGCTTTTCAGAAATAGGTATGTGTTATATGATAAACATACTTAATGCAGAATTCCTTCCCATCCCCACCGACCCCAGAGAAAGCTATTCTTAAAATTATGATTTAATATTTATATCAAAGGTCACAATATATTTAACCCTCGAATCCTTTTTCAAAGAGTAAGAAACTATGTATAAGTCAGAATGAGATATATGCATCCTATGCTAACAAACAAGTGGAAAAACTCAAAGTTTAAAGCAATAAATTAATTCTCATATATGTTGCATATATTGGTTGCAGTACCAATTAGCATTGTCCCACATGGTCTTCACTCCAAGGCCTAGACTGATAGAGGCCCTTTCAAAACATGTTTGCATGACCACAGAAGCAATGAAAAGAGAATGTCACTGGCTCGACCCAGAAATATCACGTCATGTCATGTAGAGTGCTCCCACAGGCGGGGTATCAAATACTTTGAACAAGAAGACAGCCTTGCAAACTGACGATCCAGCACCAGACATAGTCTGCAACAGGAAATATTTTAACAGCTAATAAGAGATGATGCTTTGGCCACAGCCTATGTTGATATAACTCTTGTTAGATTCTGAGGGGCTCTGATAAATGCCACCCATTCCTCATAGGGGTTTTGAGTCATTGAGAAATAGGGTAAGAGAGTCAGCAAGTGAAACCAAAATATCACCATTGTTATTAGAGAGAATGCTAAAGAGTAGACACAGCTCAGTACGAAAGCCCAGATGGGCTTGCTACTTTTGTATCCTCCAGTCAAACCTTGGAACAGCCACCCAAGAGGAAGTTTGAGTCTGTACCTTGATTCTACTTATGGAGGCCTCTCTTTCCCACTGTTCCAGAAAAAGAAGAATGACCATACCCCTCACATTCAGGTCCTCTGGTATCTTCACTCCATCTAATTAACCACTTCAGTATGGCCCTCACTGGCCGTGAAACCTTGCCCACAGCCGGCACTCATAGTCCGCACGATAGTTTGTGCTGTGCATTGATGACGAATCCGTTTTGCTCTTGTGTGATGAGGAAAGCTTGAAAGCATTAAAAGCTTGTTCTACTTTACAGGCAGCTTTACTTGTAATGTAAATCAGAATAGGTAACATATACATATATGTTTTCATTATGTTATTTTTAAATGTTCACAATTTTACTTTGATAAATGAAAAATTAGAAAAGTCAAGTTTTGTTATTAACGCTAAAGTCCACGCTCAGCTGTGCGCCTTCATATCACGGCTGTCAGCTAAAGTCGACGCTCAGCTGTGCGCATTCATCTGTGGCTGTCGACTATAGTCAACGCTCTTACCGAAGTGGTTAGGAAATGGGGACAGTACTCACAATCAAATTGGTACTAATTGATCAACACTTATGTGCATATATGGAAGTAACTCATCAGGTGTGAGGCAGGTGGGAGAGGGGAGGAGGGGTTGGGTATAGTCACACCTAACGGGTGTGGTGCACACTGTCTGGGAGATGAACACACTTGTAGCTCTGACTTGGGTGGTGCAAAGACAATATATGTAACCTAAACATTTGTACCTACATAATATTCTGAAATAAACAAAGAAAAAGAAAAAGAAATGTGGACCAGGAACAAATGCCTACTAGCAAAGTAGCTCACTCTGCCTCCTTGCAGAGGCTAAACAGGAAGTTTCCTGGCCAGGAACACTAAGCTCCTTTCATATGGAAGGAAAAACCAGGAGTGGGAAGAAATGATGCTTCTCAACATCACATATTAACTTGAATTATTAAATTTTGGGGGATTTTTGTTATCTCCTCCACTAAATTATAGTCTCCTTCTAAAACTGCATCTTCCATAGCTTTAAGAGTCCATAATAAAAAGCCAGAAAATGTATTTTTTTAATATTACACTATTTTATACCAACAAACAAAAACAATCCAAAATCATGTATTCATACTGATTACTGATAGTAAATAGCTACCTTTACTAACAGAAGAATTCCATACAGGTGCCTAACAATTATCTGTCAAACACATTCATTCACCTTGCAATTTAGTGGAACTCCATCTTTAAAAGAAAAATAAATATTCTTGAAGAGAATAGAAAGTTTTTGACAATATTATATATCACTGAAGATAATCAGTTCCCAATAGCTCTGGTGGCCTTATATAATATAAAATTGAAAATATGCTAAGGGAAAAGTGAGCAAAAAAGAATTATTACCAACTCACTCCAATCATAAAAAGGAAAGAAATACATACACACATACACATGATTTCCCAGTCTATTAACCAGAAAGGAAACAAAAGCATTTTTATCCAAGATATGAGGGAAGACACAGAATGCAATAAAAGAGATTTATGATGAGAGACATTAAAATGGCAGTATTTGAATTATCAAACTAAAACCAACACACTTTAATATTTCACTTTATGAAAAGGAAAATATTTCAGTGCAATAAAACAAGGGCTTATACATTCCAAGTCTGTGCTGGTGGCTGACCAGACTGAAAGCACAAATAAAATGTACCTTCATTTTGTCTTTTAGCAGAGAAGTATTTTTAGTCACATCTAACCTATAATTTAAAATTTTTTAAAAGTTAAAACAATTGACAATACTAACTGTTGATGAGGTATGGAACTATTGGAACTTTCATGCATTTCTGGTCGAATGTGAAATGGGACATCCACTTTGGAAAACAGTTTGGTGGTGTCTTACCTACCACACCTTAGTCATCTATCATAAACCCCAGAACTTCCAACCCTACGTTTTTACCTTAGAGGGACAAAAAAATATGTCCGCAAAATCACTTGTGTGAGAATGTCCATAACAGCGATATTCAAGGTAGGTAACCACTGGGAATAAAAACATTAAATGTCCATTAGCTAATGAATGGATAAACAGATCTATACTATTGAAATGCTATCCCCCAATAAAAATGAACTACTGATACATGCAACAACATGAGTGAACCTCAAAAATATGATAAGTGAAAAAAGTGAAACACAAAAGATTACATACTGCATAACTTTATTTATATGACATTACAGAAAAGGCAAACAATAGCGAGGAAGGGATGGACTGAAAGTGGTGATGAAATTTTCTGTATTTTCCATGCCTTGTGTGGGGTGGTAGTCACACAGCTGTATACAATTGCAAAGGTTGATCAGACTGTATACTTCGTTGGTAAATTTTATTGTGTGTAAGTTATAACTTAAATCTGGGGGAAAACTTTACTAATACACTCAAATAAAAATGATATAGTTAACTGAAGAAATATTTTAAAATCATAAATCAAATTAATTGCTAACTTAGAACATTACATTGAAGTCTACCAAAAATTTTAAGTAATATTTCCAAATGTGCACATTCAATAAAAGGATATTTAATAGAAATGACAAAAGCAGGGATAATGAAGATTAGAGCCAAAAGTTGGTGCATCCCTGGACATTTATATAGATATATAGTTCTTTTCTTAAATAAAAAAAGTGAAGTATTATAAAAACATGCCAGAACCCAACAACCACCTAAGAATTACTCTTCTGTGATGCTAAAATATGCACTTTTCCAAACTCTCCAAACCACCCATGGGAAGCTTATAGTGATTAATTCACAGTGCCACTAATTAGGGAAAAGTGTGGATTTTCAACACATATGCATTTTGTAAACACAAAATAGTTTAAAAGGAATTATAGAATGAAAATATTTTGAAAACCAAATGTACAAAATTTAAGTATTTCTGATATAAACAGAGTGCCTAAGAACAGCGAACTTTATATATGTATTGTGCATATGTGTATATATATGTGTATGTGATATATATTCATATAATCATATATGATATGATTGTCATATATGATAATCATATAATCATATATGATATAATTCATATAATCACATTCATATTTGAAAGTCCATGATCAATATTTGTTTTTCAGGAGTGTTTATACCCCTGGCATTTCCTTTTTAAAAATTTTTTCCTCTTTATCCACTTAATCCTTCGATTGCATGGCAAATATCTCAGCACTATTTTTTAATACTTTTGGATAGCACTAAATCATATACTCACACAAAATGCAATTTTACAGCAAAGGAAGTGACAGGGAAAAAAAGTGTACCCAAGGTGTTGTTTTCATAAAATATTCCAAACCACATACTCAGAGCTCTATAAAGTGGTTCAAAAAACCTGCATCAGTGTCTTGCATGAGATTTTTTGTTTCTTTTTCCTCTTTCTTAAAAGTCAATATCAATCATATTATCAACATTAGCTTTTAAACTATGAAAAACAGGCTGGGCGCGGTGGTTCACGCCTGTAATCCTAGCACTCTGGGAGGCCGAGGCGGGCAGATTACTCAAGGTTAGGAGTTCAAAACCAGCCTGAACAAGAGCAAGACCCCATATCTACTATAATAGAAAGAAATTAATTGGCCAACTAATATAGAAAGAAAAAAAAAATTAGCCGGTCATGGTGGCGCATGCCTGTAGTCCCAGCTACTCCAGAGGCTGAGGCAGGAGGATCCCTTGAGCCCAGGAGAGTTTGAGGTTGCTGTGAGCTAGGCTGATGCCATGGCACTCACTCTAGCCTGGGCAACAAAGTGAGACTCTGTCTCAAAAAAAAAAAAAAAAAACCACAAAAAAACCAAAAAAAAAAAAAAAAACAGGCTAACGCACAAACTTTAGTATACTTCCCTCGGTCTCCTGTTATGATTTCTTCCCCACCCCCTCCTCCCTTGAGTCCATCTCCTACACTTGGATGGGTACTCAGTGTCCTTTGCCAGGCAATTTCAGGGATCCAGACTGCCCCCACATAGATGCCAGTGGGTTTCCTTCCTGTCTAAGAGGCCAATGAAAGGTGAATGTTCACACACAACAGGTCATAGAAAGAAAGTCATAATCGAACCTTCATGTTGACACAGTGATTTTTTTCCTTTTATTATTATTTTTGAACATGGAGATACAAGATACAATCGATCAGGTACATAGAGATGATTTAAAAATATTGTCTTCTTTGCAGAATTCTTTAGTTTGTTTATCCAATGAAATATAACAAAACAATAATAATCAAATAACAGTCCAAGTGCTTCATATTCCCAACTTTACTAACTGGTCTATATGATTTCCTTCTACACAATATGTTCTTAGGAGGAAATGCTTAATCCATTTCGTTGGTAAATATGAATGAAAAACTTACAAGAGAAAATATTTTCCAGGAACATATAGCTTGATTTTCCATTTTCTATTCCTTTATTGCCAAGAAGGAACTAATTTGCAATGCCTTGGGTTTATGTAACCCATTATAGTTCTAACACATTGCTCATTTGAGCCTCAAACTTGTAAGTAGGAGAACCACATAGTTATCTCCATTGCACATGTAAAGTAATTGGAGTTCAAAGAGGTTAAGTGACTGAGCCAGAGTTAAGTATTGGAAAGAAAGTTAGCTTTTGTCTAGAACCTGGGTCTTTCTATCCTCCAGCCCTGCATCCTCTCTCTAATGTCATATCACCTCTTACCTAAAGTATTCTGTTTATGGGTCAGAGACAGGGAGAGACATATACGCATAGTAAACCTAAGATTAACAGGTTCCTTCAAGCTCCATTTGAGATGACGTTTCATCAGTAAGTTTTGGGGTGAACTTGGATGCCTCCTAGACATAAACTAATAAGACTTGTTGGCACTGGCCCAATAGCTGGCAAGATTCTGAGATTGGACACTGCTGATTTCTATTATTTGATTATGGTCTATTTACTGATGACACTAATTTTTGAATCTCCAGCACCATACATGGATGCATAGCAGCCTACAGAGCATATCTTTTTGTTTCTCCCACAGGTAGCTCAAACTACCATGTCCTACATTGAATTCATCATCTCCTCCCTATATCTCCTCCCTCCTGCTCTCTCTATAAATATCATCACTATCTACCAAGTTTCCCAAACCAGAAAATCGAGCATGTCCCAATTGGGACAATATATTTTGGCTTACATCCAATCAAACACCAATGTAGATTGTACCTCTTTTCTCTTGAAAGTCTCCTCTTTTCTCTGCTTCCATATTCAGATCACCATCACTTCTTCACCAATCCACTCTTCACATTGTAGCCAGGGTAGTCTTGTAAAGATATAAATGCAAGCCTCTCGTTTCCTCCAGGAAGTCTTCCCTGGGTCGCCATTTCTGTAGAAGACACCTGTTCTGTGAATAGAGGCATAGAAGAATGCCCCTTGTGTGGCATTTTGTACTTTCCCATCATGGTTCTAATGACGCTGTATTTTATGGACTGCTTATTTATTTGTATTCCCATTATACTATGAGTTATAAAGGGGCAAAGACTCTACCACTCTTAATAACTTTTGTATCCCCAGTGATTAGTACAAAGCTTTGAAAACAGTAGATGCACATTAAATATTTGTTGACTGAGTGAATAAATAAGTGAATAGTTTTCCAATAGAGGTCACTGATGAATAAATGGATCAGGGGGCAGTAAAAACCAGGACTTACCCAACAAGAACCATAGTTTAAGGTGTATAATACATTCAGGATTAAAAGGAAGTTTTTCTCAGGCAAATCAGATGGAGTGAGCTGATCATTAAATGGCACAGTTTTGTATTTTAGACTAATTTGAGAGAGACATGTTGCCCTGACATCAAGCAATAGAAGTAGGTCTAATTAATGGAGAAGCTCCATGGCCTCTCTCATGCTAGTTAACTCTGCTACCAGTAAGCCTACTTGTTCTTTAAGTGCCAAGCCTGTTATCTCTCCTCTGATTCACAAGAATCAGAAGTAGATTATCTACCAGTGATATCTTACTATGTTCCAGGAGAGACTGGGTCTCATTAGAAAGAATTTAATCTTGTATGAACGTGGTAGTGTTTCCTTGATTGGAATTCACATTCTTATTTGCCAAGGTCATCTTCCTCTTCAAATTTGAAATGAGATTATGACTATACTTTGATATCCCAAGTGGGAATCCATCTAAATATTTTATCCCATGGTTTGTTTTCTCTTATTTAGTTAAGCAATGTAAAGATGTACTGAAAATGCAAGTCTAGATGCTACTGGAAAAAAACTTCTCACAAATAATTCTTCAAGCTAATTAGTTCCATTTTGTTAATTCTATCTGCAAAGCATCCAAAATGAAGGCACTGGGCTCAGAGACAAGTGATTTTTCTAAGGGCACTTATGTTTCACAAAAGGACAAAAAAAAAAATAAAAGTCACTATAATCAAGCATCAGTTAACAATGGGGATATATTCTGAGAAGTGAGTCATTAGGTGATTTTGTTGTTGTTCATTCACAAAGAATGTACTTCCGCAAATAAAATTCATATGTTCCCTTACCCAAACCTAAATGGTCTAGCCTACTACACACTTAAGACTATATAACAGAATCTATTGCTTCTAGGCTACAAACCTGCACAGACTGTTTCTGTACTGAATACTGTAGGCAATTGTAACACAATGGTATCTGTATATCCAAATATATCTAAACATAAAAAAGGTACAGTAAAAATACACTATTAAAATCTTAGGAGACCACTGTCATAAATGTGGTTCATAATTGATCAAAACATCATTAAGGGTATATGACTGTACTTGATTCTACAAAAAAAGGTGCAATGTGATATACAGAGGGAAAGTGGAAAGAAAAGAGACTGAGAAGGAACAATGTGTCGGATTATGAGGGACTCTCACACCTCATACTAGGGAGTTTGGAATTCATTGACTCGAAAATATACAATTATAAGAAATAGTTATGCAGGAAAATGACACAAGGAGGAATTATTTAAATTTTAAGAGAATAAGTACGGAAGATACAAAAATAAGAAGAATCTTACTGTCAAGTAATTCCCAGAATGACATAGTTCTGAAATAAAAATGTATTCTAATGAAAGTGTTTGCCTTAGCAAAGAATTTAAGAGGGCTTTTCTCCTATTTTGTGTTGTCGTTGACTAAAAGAGGCCATTTAAATGGTAAGTGGAAAGAGACTCATGAATCCCAGTCCCCTAAATTGTATTATCAATTGTTTAGTACCATGAGGGAAGGGGAAACAATTTAAGAAAGCTGTCTATACAACGGCAACTTTGTTACTTAGTTCTAAAGTTTAAAAACTGCTTCTTATATTTTCCAGTTTTTCTTCTAGATCTCATTACTACCTTATATTAGATTTACTGGGATCATATTAAATAGATAATGATGCTTGGAATGATTTTATATTTCTGTCTCTACCTGTTGAAGAAAATATTTTAAGACTGAAGTCATTTTATCAGCTAACAGATTTAGAGGAAAGGCTAAAAGGTATTAATAAAACCATAATGGCTAAAAAATACCCCCACACTTCCAGAAACATTAGCAAATAAAATTCATAAGTTCCCTTACCCATCTTCTTACTCTGCCTCCTGGAGTTTCTCATTCTTACAAATGATTTCTAAGTCTTGAAAGGATTTTTTTTTATTCTACTGAGGTTCAAATTGCTAGATGCATGTGAAGAGGTCTAAAAAAACAGCATTTACTGCCATACTTATTTAAAAATATGGATTTCTGAATCAATTGTCCAGGGCAGAGATGGTGGTGAGGACCATTAGTGAAAGAACAATTTTCCCTTAGAAGGCAGCCAGGTTGAATGACAGCAGATTATTGGATATTTCTACCTATGGATTCTTTTTATCCAACCACTGCCCTGATAAAAGATTAGAATGCTCCCAGAGAGAAAGCAGACATATTCCTGGGAATGTATAAGATAACTCATATGAGTACACTTTTGCAAACAGCTGGAAGGAATAGAAATGCAAAAGGAAGGTAAGGGTAAACTGCTACCTATGAGAATCTGGCCAGGTAACTTTAAAATTGTGCCTACCTGCCTAGTGAAACTTTCCAATGCTCATAGCCAAAAACTAAAAACACAAAAGTTGCGGTACAAATGCTACCCATATTGGACATGCAATGAAGCAGAAATAGAATGTAATGAGAATCATGTTATTAGAGTTAGACAGAAGCCTCAAGCTTTTTATCTGTACAATTTCAGAGACACACTGTGAAACACACACAGGATATATATTTTTAATATCTGTGGTTGTCTGGTTAAATGAAATGGATTCACAGATAAGCTTGAAAGACAAGGTAGCTACTTCTTGGTGGTACTCTCTCTTAAAAACTGCTGTTTTTATTTCATTGCAATTTCCTGATAGATAGCAAATACATAAAATATCACTAATATGTTTTTAAATTTGTTTACAACTTCAAAATCATTCATAGTAATCTCAAATATATGAACTTCTTAAATCAAGACTAGTGAGAATGTTCTCATTACTGTTGCTGGCAAGTATCTGGTTCACTGTTTCATCCTCAGCACCTACAACAATGCCTAGCACTTAGTTGGTACTCAATAAATAATTTGTTCTATAAAATACTCAACAGTTAGTGTATGTCCCAATAGGTTCATTACACGTATAAATCAAGCTTCCCATAATCTTCCTAAAATTCTTCAGGACTTAAAAAAGACTTTGGCATTATGTCATCTTCTTGAAGTATCCCAATACTTGGAACCCCACACTGAGCATACACAAGAAATGCCTGAGTGTTTTCACTCTCTAAAAATTATTAATAATTTAGATAGTTGGACATAACCTATAAGTATCTTATTTTTCTATTACAGTCTGTTTGAAAGGGAACAAGGACAAACAAGCTTATGTATGTTGATGCAGAATTATTCATAAACAAATGTTGTATGACGTCAGCTTGGATTTTGGTACAAAACATGAAATGTTTCTCAACTTTTATAACTATTATACTAAAAAGAAAACTGAGCAACAATCTGTTCTATTTTTCTTTCTAATCAGTGATAATACAGGTAATATTCAAGAAGCAGAAATATGGTATGATTCTCACTTAGGGTACAAGAAGCAAAAATATGAATGCAATTTCTGTAGTTCACCAGAGAGAATATAATTAATATTACATGTATTATATTATTATATAAAATACAATTATTAATATAACAATATAAAAATGAGCTTCTTTTGTTTTTAACCAAAGCAAATGGAAGAGTAACTGGACATTTCAGTTCACAATAATCAATCAAGCAATGACTTGAAAGTGGTTTTGCTTTTATTGCCTTAACAGGTTGTCCTGACAGCCTCGAATTCACCAGATAAGTATGCAATTCGTCACATCTTTTTGGCTATATGGACGTGGCCACAAATGCACCCAGGATGAAAGTAAATAGCTTTTAGGACCCGATAAAGAAAATAAAATCTCTAGGGATATGCCATTTGGAATATAGAGTTCTTTCATCTGACAGAATAATAGGAAAGCTGTTTTTATTTTCAATAATTCATAAGTGTAAATGTATTAGTAATTTCTTACACAGAGTATCTTTATTATAAACACAATTTTATAATTATCACACTCACCCCTTGCATCTCGTTTATACTTAACACCATTAAAAAGACCCATTTCAATGCTGTTGGCCATTAAAAAGTCTGTGACCTAAGCAAAATTACAGTTCTCTCCAAGAACAGGATGGCTCTGCTCTAAGTCTTTTGGCAAAGGCGAGGATTTTAATGACCTTAAACAAGCAGGGCAGGCAGTCACATTGCCTGAGAACTCCAGAGCTTTTGCACAGTTTATTCTTGTTGAAGTAAGCTAAGGCAAAAGCTTTGGCAGCAATCTGAAGATGGGGGCAAAGGGTTTCAAGTGGTTATTTTTCTGCATGTAACTCTTTATGGCTGGGTTAAAAAGGAGGGTGTTTATAGAAAGCTTTGCCTGGGACACTGTCAGATCTCTCTCCCTGGATGTGGTACAAAGGAAGGAAACCTCAGCTGGCATTTGTTTTCCTTAATTTGTGCCTAAGTCCTTATAAGAACACAAAGAGCAAGTGGATGCATGTTGGGGGTGGAGTTTAACCTCTTCTGGAGTGCTGGCAATCTGTCTCTTTCTTTTGGGGGTGGCTTTCAGAAGTCAGAAAGGAGGCCAGGGAAAGCATGTCTGTGTACCCCTATCCCTCACTGAGAGGAGCTCCATGTTCAAAAGGAATCATTAGGTTAAACATTCCTGGTTCTCAAAATGTAAATTAAAGAAGCAAGAGTAAGATAGGGCTTAAGAGATCAAACACCAATAAGCTAAAAGCATTAAAAGAGCTGCTGGTGATATCTGAAACGACAATGGAACTGCAGCAAGGAAAACCCACATAAGCACTACCATGGCTCAAATGGCTCCCATTCCAAGTATTGCCGGAAGGAAAGAATACCAGCTACAGCACTTCCCAGTACAATCCCGCCCACAGACTAGCACAATAGATACAAGTGTCCAGGTCGGCTCTTTAATTTGTTAATGATAATTCTGGTGAAAAATGTATGCTTATTTAAAGTGGTAAACATGAAAGAATAACCATGCAACAACATAATGTAGAATTTATCAAAAATATTAAAACTTCCAACAGGAACATAATTAAAATCATTGTTTCGACAGAGAAAAATTAAAATTTGAGAGGAAACACACAGCAACATTTTTAATGGATGTTTCTTACCTATCATGAGCTAAATATTGAGGATTAAGCAATTTACAGAAATGAAACACAATTCCTGCTTTCTCAGAGCCCCAGACTACCTCACCAGGATGGGTGTCTTAAAATCCCGCAAAGATCCATAAGAACTGTATGCGACCAGTTGTGTAATCTTGATAAATTGAACTGATATCTTCCCATTCAAGGCAGAGTTTTGGTACTCAAGAAACTCTCCAGGTTATTAGTAGGTGTATTTCCAAGTGATAGAAAGGACATGTAGCCTATTATGAAGACCATAAGAGGTATATAAAATGACAGATTTACATAAAAGTGAGAAAGTGTCTTCAAATGGAGGATCAAAAAGATTTTTATGAAAACAGATTCTACCTTAACTGAGTCTTTAAAACTGAATGGAATTCCAGGGAAGAATAGAGAATGTAATATAAGCATGAGCTGGGAAGCAGGAGAAATAATGTGTTTTAACACTGACCAAGGTTACTCATTACAGATAGAGCCCTCAAGATAAGAGACACTTTTCAGATGTGTATCTCAGGGCTACTAGAATCTATTGACCTGTTAAAATACTTTTCCTTCTTGAAATACTCTCTTCCTTTGTATTTTAAGGAATTATTCTTTCTTATCTTTTCTCTTAATCCTGGTGGTTCATTCCAGACTACTTTATAGGCTTTTGTTTTCTTTGCTCGTGTCCTAATGTTGATGTTCTACAGAACTCAGCCCTCAGACTTAAACCTTCCCACTCTATAAACTCCCCCAAGGCAGTCACATCCCTTTCCATGGCTTTCAATTTCATGCATAACCTGATGACTCCCACATTATAGCTTCAAGCCAGATTTCCCCACTTAGCTTCAAACATATATTTCTCATTCCCATTCCACGACTTTATTTAGATATGGGAAATAAGTGTAGACTTACATTCGATCCAGCCATCCCACTACTGGGTATCTACCCAAAAGAAAAGAAGTCATTTTACCAAAAAAGACACCTGTACCCAAATATTTATTGTAGCACAATTCACAATTGCAAAGATGTGAAATCAACTTAAGTCTCCATCAATTCCTGAGTGAATAAAGAAAAAGTGGCATCCATACACACACACACACACACACACACATATACACACACACACACCATGGTGTACTACTCAGCCATATAAAGGAATGAAATAATGTCTTTTACAGCCACTTGGATGGAACTGGAAAGACCATTATCCTAAGTGAAGTATCTCAGGAATGGAAAAACAAACAGCTACAGTACTCACTAATAATCAGGAGCTAAATAATTGGCACAAAGAGAAATAAAGGACATTGGAAACCAAGAAGAGGGGAAGGTAGGAAAAGGATGAAGGATAAAAACTGATCTATCAGGCACAATGAACATTATTCTGAGACGAGCACACTGAAAGCCCCGACTTAAACATTATACAAGGTATCCATGTAGCAAAAACATTTGAACCCCACTAATATTTTGAAACTTAAGATATTCCAAAATGCCCTCAAGCTTGTGCCCAAATGTAAAGTTATCTTCACCCTTCAACGCAAAGATAGTGCTTCTTCTCCTGTGTTCCTCATCTTCATAAATCATATCTGCTCAAACCTGAAATGATGGTGTCATCATCAGCTTCTTTATCTCCTGAATCCACATTACCCCCCAAAATCCTCAAATGTCAAATTATCTTCTTCTCTTCATCTCTACTGCCACCATGCTCATCCAAAGCACCAGCATATTTCATCTGAGCAATTGCAAGAGCTGGTCTCTCACCTCTCATTTCATCCCCTTCAAGTTGTGCTCCATCCTGCAGTCAGTATGATAATGTTAAAATGTAAAGTTGTTTGTCATTTCCCTGCTTAAAACCTTTGAGTGGTTTTTCCATTGCCCTTAGCATGTTTATGTTCATTAACACTGTGTACACAGCCTCCTGCAATTGGCCCCTGCCTAGTTCTCATTTCTCACCATTCTCCCTCTCAGGTTTTTATTTCAAGTAATATTAAATTTCCTACAGTTATTTCAAGTCTCTACACTTTCTCACCAGCCTATGATACTCTACTTTGTATGTGCTGTTCTCTCTCCAACCCTCCCCAACTCCCACCACACACCCTCTGGCAAATTCTTTTTATTTTCTTCAGGACTCCGCTGAAACATCACTTCTTTAGGAAAGCCTAGACTTATTCCCACTGTAATCAAGGATTCTATATATTTTTTTATGCTTTTATAATACTCATCACAATTTATCACATTTGCTTAGACATCTGTCAGCCCCATAATGCTATAAGCGCCTTTCAGGTACATTCTAGGTCTGCTTTGTTCAAAACTATATACTCAGAGTCAAACACATATTCTGGCATATATTAGACAGTCCATGAATTTATTTTTCAATGAATAAAGGATAAATACTCTGGTTAGATGGCAAGTAGAGCACGAGGGGGAAATATAGTAAGAGATATGCTAGAAAGATAAGTTGGGGCCAAATCATAAAGGACTGTTAATGCCACACTAAAACATGTAGACCCTATCTGTAGACATGGGGACCCATTTACAAAGCAAATAGATTCTAAGGAGGCAGGAGAATGGGGCAGATTTGAAGCAGTCTGCCTAGAAGAATTTCTAAAAGCTTATGTATGTTTTCCAGATTGCTGCTCAAGAAATTTCTTTGAAGTGTGCTATTTATAGTTCCTTTAAAAACTCCAAGTTATAAAGTTAAAACATGGCTTAAAAACAAAAATTCACTGTTAAAATTGACTATATTTTTCTGAAGATAAAATTGATTTGTGATCAAGCAAAATGGCAACTTTGACCAAGAATGTGTGTGTGTGTGTTTCTGTGTGTAGTGTTTATTACTAATTTTTATCCCCCATCTTCCATAAAATTGCTGAATATATCTGCATGTGTGTCCTTGAAGACCTAAGTGAATTAAGCTGGCTCCCTTTTCAGTCCCATCTCCCAACTCGTTTTGATGTGCACCATAAGTCCCAGCTACATGGGTTATAGAGTCCACAATTCCGACATTTATTCCTTCCATCTGGAATATCCTCCATGCCTGCTGAAATCCCTCATATCTTCCTAGACCCACTTTAATTAAAAGTCTCCTCTTCCATGAAAACTTCCTGAATTTTGCCTGCTCTCCACAAACGCCTCCTTCCTCTCTATTCTCAATGAAATATGTGTATCACTGTATTCAAATTGCCTTATATTTGCTTTTGGTGTACCTAATGCTCCCATGATATTATAAGTTACTTTAGTAAAGAGAGTCCCATAGAGCCTTACTACCCAAATTGTGGTTCCCACTCGCATACCTAGGAGCTTGTTGGAAACGTGGCTGTTCAAGCCCTAACCTAGACCTCACAATCTGCATCATAATACACTCCAGTTTCTTTTTATCATAGTAGAGTTTGAAAAGTTCTGCTATATGGTATCTAGTATGGTTAACACATAAAAGGTGTTTAGTACAGGTAAGCTTGATAGATGAATAGGGCATAAAAAATCAGGGAGAGGCATTTAATGTACTGCTATCAGTGTACCAATGTGGTCTGGGAATTTATCTCAGGATACACGATCAGTAACCTGAACAATGTATTAAATTTATGGACCACGAAACATCACTAAGAGCCATAAAATGGTGAAAGACACTGATGCATAACTGGAGTTTTTGGCAGAGAATATTATAAAGCATTCTGCGATTCGAAGACCTTTTTAAAAATCACTATAACTTGACATATTTTGGATCGAAGCTATTCCACCATGCTCAAATATTTGTCTTCATTCCTGCATATTTTCTTCTCCCTCTTCTTCCTTCCTGCATAAATTTATATATGGAACTTAGTTAACTCAGGCTGTCAGCTGGTAAAACTGTTTTCAGAGAAAAATATAAAAGCATCCTCACTTAAAAAGGACAACAACTTTCAGGATTGGTGGATTATTGGAGCACCACACAGTGAGAAACACATAAGAGCTGTAACTCCAGCAGGACTTGAAACAAGGTAAGGACTACGGAAAGGTAAGAGAAGAATAGAGGTCAATTTCAGAAACTTCCAGATTTCCCCCTCTAGAAGAAACAAAATGAAATTACTCCAATTATTTTCAGTCACTGAGGCCAAGAGAGTCTTACTAAATTCCAAAATGGTGCCTCAACCCTCAAGGAAATCAAAAAGCAATGAAATAGAGGCAACTGAGGACATTTCAGAGGACAAGACATGAGCCAGCAAGGGGGCCTGACACAGAAACAGAGATAAGGAAAGAAATGATGAGTTTGTTTTCTCTCTCTGTGAAAGTTTTAATTCCCACATTTCCATTACTTAATGTGTCATTATTTTACTTTTCAGCAGTTGGCAAACCAAAAGCATTCCACCATTTATTTTAAAAGTTGTAGTCAACACACAATACATCAGATTTTTATATTGCTTCAAAGAAGAATTTTCAAAAGAATCAAATCTAAAGCTTTACTATAAATTCCACTAGAGAAGTTGATCCTAAAGTCCTTAGATGTCAATATATGCTCCTGACTAAATGTTTAATTTCAGAGGTTATGATGACATAGACTGATAAAATCCTGCTACATATTCCAACCACAGATTATGTGTTGACATTGAGAGGTAATACTTTTCATTGTCTGTTAAATAAAGGTCAAACTCCTCAGCCTGGCATTAAAGGTTCTGTATAACATGGCCCCACTTTGAATTTCTAATCTTATTTCCACCATGCCCCTACGCTCTAGCCAAGTAGAACAAATTGTGTTCTCTGTTGATCCTTTAATTTACTGTCTTTGAGATTTTACTTACAGCTTCTTTCACTTGTAATTCTCTTTCTTTCCACATCTATAAATCCCAAAACTATCCAAAGATTAAGGGCCAGTCCAAATGACACTTCAACTCCAAAACCCTCCAATAGCTGAAAATGTACTCTTTCAAATATTTCCTAGAGACCTTATAAGCTTCATCTTATATTTATTTGTGTATATGTGCAATGCAATTTACTAGACTAAAAAATTTCTGATAGTGGAAAATTATTCATCTTTGTGCTTTTTTTTATACCTAATAGAGTGGTGATTTGTAGGTATTCATAAGTAGGTATTCATAAGTATTTTGTCATTCTACAATTATGGAATGATTATAAGTATTCAGTCAAATGAAGATACAATAATATCTTTTTGGTGTGATGCTCTTCTTATTCTCACATTTCCATTTTCCCCCCAAAATTCCTTTAAAATTCTAATAATTCATCATCACTGTAACTTGTCCGGTTCCTCATTGAATTCTTAGATAAAAACTGGGCTAATGCATGACACAACTTCCTTCTTTTGAATAAAAATGGGCTAACTCCCTGGCATAGTGCCAATACCTGAACCTTAGTTGGCATTCAATAAATATTTGAGGAACAAGTGAACCAATTGATCAATCATCCTGCCAAAACATCAATGTCTAGTACCACTAGCATAAAGTTCTGGAGTCATCATTGGCCATGTCTGTGTTGTGGCACCTGTGAAGCAGCTGATGTCTCCTGATGGTATTAAGGAGTCTTATAAAATGGATAAAAGCTGTGTAGATTACATGATGTTGCTTCCTGAAAGATTTTATCTAGACTCACGCATGGTGACAGGAACGTAGGTTTGACCACATTGAGCCATGAAAGTGTGTGGTGAGAATTATCCCAAGATTAAACCCTGATTAAATATTACAATAATTGCTACCACTATTGAAAATAATAGTAGGACTGAAGTAAAAATTTTTGAAGGTGAAAATGTATTAAGAATTATTTTGCAAGAGTTTCACATTAATTTTGATGGCATGTAAGCAAGAAGAAAAGTTATAAGTTGTCAAATACTGCATGATGTCAGCAACAAGTGTCTTATGCCAAGATAAGAAGTTCAATTTCAGAGGAAAAAGCCAGGTGAAGATCTCCTCCAGTTCCCATCATAATGGTCTCACCCCGGGAAATGAGAAGAGGAGAGCACGTGACAACCTACATATTCAGAATTATGCACAGAACACTGGTGAAGGACAACACTACAGTTGTATCAACCTATTTACATGTAGATGTGATATATGTTTTACTTTAAAATGTGCAGCAAATTAGACTTTTGAGGCCTGAGGGTTAAAATGCTTTGATTTCCAGAATTAATATAAATTTCTTCTCCCTTGTTAATATAATAGCTCCTTGGATAGGATTCAGAGAATAAATGAGTCAATAAGAGGTAAGCCATTGCTTCTGCTATAACACACTTAGGGAGAAACACCTGGGCAGAGGAGGCTCTCCCCTGAAACACAGGAACTGTGGGAGAATAAGCCACAGTGACAAACACAGGCTCTGGTGGCCATTGTGATCTGTTCTGCTGGTGACAAACTAAGACCAAACTTGCTCCTCTGGATCTCCCAGGCAAGTCTTGAAGAAACCTGTGCAACCATGGTCCAGGAGAAGCCACTATCAACAGGCTCTCTGTCAGCCACAGTCTTCTCCAGGGGAGGCATGCCTAGGTCATAAGGATGGGCTGCTATGGAATCACGAGTGGGAAGATAGCCTCACGGAAGTGCTACAATACCTGAGACATAGGATTATCGTCCTCTTAAATTTCTCTTGTTGAGTAGGTTCAATATACTCCTGAATGGAATAAGAAAGGTGCTATGGTCTGAATGTTTGTGTCCCTCCCAAATTTTTAAGTTGAAACTTAATCCCTAATGTAATTGTATTATATTAAGAGGTGCAGCCTTTGGGGAAGTGATTAAGTCACAAGGGCTCTGCGCTCATGAGTGGGATTAGTTTCCTTATAAAAGAAGGTGAAGGGAGCATGTTTGCCCCTTCCACCATGTCAGGACACGGCATTCACCCCTTCTGCCCTGTGAGGACGCAGCAAGAAGGCACCATCTCTGAGGCAGAGCAAGTCCTCACCAGACACCCAGTGCGCTGGTGCCTTGATCTTGGACTTCCCATTCTCCAGAAGTATAGGAAATGAATTTATTACTGTTGTTTCTAAATTACCCAGTCTAAAGTATTTTGTTACAGCAACCCAAAGACAGAAAGGTTTTGAGAAGTTATTTCTACCAGTCCAAATTCTTTCCCCAAATTCATAGGTACTAGTTATACCAATAGCTGTTGAAGTACCTTAAACAGGCAAATATGTGATTAGGTAATTAGATTTTAATATATTAAATCTTCTATGTCAGAAAAGATATAAAGAATTTTAAATGCTTAAACATCAAAAGAAGAAGTAGAAATATGTCTCCCTACTTTATGTCCAAAAGAATAAAAAATAAATCTAGTAATTCTCAAAGCTTTCAGGGGGGAAAAATGAAACTACCATGTTTCCCAAAAAATAAGACTGGTCTTATATTTATTTTTCCTCAAGAAGACACCCTAGGGCTTATTTTCAGAGGATGTATTATTTTTTTAAGTACAGTACAATAATCTACATTTATTCAAATATAGTTAAGTTGTCTTCTTCTGGAACACCATCATAACTCTCCAAACCCCGAATTCCATCCTGAATTTCTTGTGACTCTATTTCCTTTAGAACCATTGGCCCCAGTCTCTCATGTCGAGCAATAGAGCTCTCATGGGGCAAATGAGAAGGGCTGCTCGTCTTCTTTACCGCTCAGAGACGAACTGCATGGGTTGTGCAGATACACTCCGTAGCCACGCCCATCACTAGGTCTTATTTTTGGGGTAGGATTTACATTGCGCAAATGCTTAGTACTCCTACTGGGGCTTATTTTATGGGTAGGTCTTATTTTCGGGGAAACACGGTAACTACTCAAATATATCAAGCATTGTTTTCCATCTGTTCTTCTACCAGAAACCAGTGTTACTATAACCAGCAATAATTGCCTAGGATTTGTTGTTGGGAAACAAGACACAGATGCATATTTGATTCCCCCCACTACCCAACAGATGACCAAAAAGGGTGGCTGGCTATACCATGGGACCACTTAGCCCATCAGGCACCAAAGGCCTGTGTTTATTTTTAGAGTGCCCTGAATGAGGTGGGCGTAGACTCTGAACAATGTACCTGATCTGATCATTGCACTGTCTTCAACTTACCCGAATATGAAAAGTTTATTCTTCATTAACGATCACAACTCAGAGGAATCCTATCATCCCTAAAATCCTGGATGTGTGGGAAAATGGACAAGCATATTTGGCTTTAGGTACACTTGATTACATTGAAGTATAGATGAAAGAACATGCCACTCAATAACTATATAAACTTGAACAAAATATTGAATCTCTGAACCCTGGGTTCCTCATTTTTAGAAAGAAGATAGCAAGATAATCTGAGGATCAAATGAGCCCTTAATCATATGAAACACCTTGCATAGTCACTGAGGTGTAGGAGGCACTCAATGGTAATTCCTTAACACTGTTCACTCTTCTTGTTTGAGAATTGTTAATGACTCACAAAACAGAACAGCTTGCTAAGAAGATGCAGGTGCTGTGTTCTGCCATCTGTAACGCATTGCCAGGAATTTCCAGCCAATGTTTTCTCCTTCAATTTTCAGAAAGCTTGTTTCTGAAAGCTAAGTCCTATGTTTTCTCTAGCTATCTATCCCTAGAGAATTTCTTATCATCAAAGATTTTTAAGCTGGAGTTCCCTTTTTTCTTTCTTTCTTTTTTTTTTTTGAAAAAATCTTTTTGCACTTTTGTCCCTTCTCTAAAGATTCTTCCCTCTTTCTTGAGGGAAAGGCTTGCCCAGGTCATCCTCTTAACAGTTGCTCTTGGCTCTTCCCCTTCTCTGTGCTTGGACAAAAAGATGGACATCCTGCAGATGTCAAGACACCCTTCCATAGCCTGACTTGTCCTCCACTCCACATCCAGAGAGAGCAGAGGCCTACTGCCTAAAGGAGAAAAGGCAAATTTCATTTTCAGTCAATGTATCAGATTTTCTCTCTTGGAAACAAAATGGGTGGAAGAAGACAGTTTTTGGGAGTCTACTTTGAGCTGAACAAAAATAATTTTTTTTTATTTAGACAATGTAAAAATACATTTAGCATTGTTATCAGATATATAAAAATGTATGTATGTATGCACATGTTCACCTATTTGTCATTCCGAGCAGATCTGAACTTCCACAATGACGTAAATTCATTGCCCTAGTTTATGAACATGACTTTGAAGAACTCTTTTCTCTGCCTATAATGTACTTCTCCTTTTTCAGGCAGAGAATCCATAGTGACATTTATTCATTCAACAAACATTTCTTTGGAGAATTGCCTGGCTGGATGCATGGGTGTGGGAGTCCTGAGGATGTGAGAAGGTAGAAATGAACTACAGCAGGAGAGTTGCCGGCACTGCCTAGAGAGAAATATCAACTGCGGGAACACAGCCAAGAATGTGCCTGGGAAACATCCATGCTCAAGCTTGGTGAAAGAGGGATCAACATTTGAAATCTCTATTACTCATCTCCCAATCGCTCTGTGGTTCACTGACTTAGACAAAATTTAGACAAAAAGACTGTTAGGGTGCACCACCCAGATCCTCTCCACTGGGACAGTGCACGACCCCAGCTCCTGTGTGTGTTGGCTGCAAAAGGCTCCCAGCTGCTCCTTCCCCTTCTCTAAAAAATTGCTCTTGGCTGACAGGAGTCACCTTGCTCTCTGGAGGTTAATCGTCTATGCCCTCAGGAGAGGTCCACAGCCTGTGACTGACACACACAACCCCGGAGTGCAAAAGGCTGGCTCCCTTGCTGTTTCCTGTTTCCATTCATTCTATCTGTTCTCCCATCCTGCTAGACCATTCGTCAACACTTCCCTGGCCCAGGTATCACCCACTATAGAAAACCATTCCGAAAATAATTATCTCCAGCCAAGCCAAGTACCCGCCTCTGCTTGCATCTACCACTTTGGAATTTCTAGTATCAAATATAGCTCCTGGCTCCTAACATTTGTTCAATAAATATTTGCTGAGTCAAGGAATGAAGAAACCAGTAAACTTCTGTTAAAATGTTGCATGTATATTTAACAGTTTAACTTGGCCTACCAATCTCTGTCATCAAATAAATTGCTTGCCAACAACTTCAATTTGTTACAAATGTTTAGGTGGTGTTAAACAAAAGAGCATGCTGGGGCAGTAAGTTGGTGCCATGAGAAAATGCACATGAAAGTGACCGACAAACTGGCTGCCACAAAAGAATGCAGAAAGTCTTGGTTCAACAAATCAGTGACCTGGGGGAGGTTCTCCTTAAAAAGTATTTACAGACTTTTTTCAAACAAAATAGCCCCCACCAGCCTATTGGAAAACCATGAAGCTCCTTCCTATATCATCAAGCAATATACCGCTTTTTTTTCTTTCCCACCAATTCTCAGCTTTGTGGACCACTACAGTCTATCCTGTCGTTGACTGAGACAATTTTCAGGGAATCATCATCACTAATGATCAGACTTATACCTTACCAACGAACTTCCCTTGAATTATGCCTTCTAATATTTCTCTAACTACAACTCTATTAGAACTCTGAACTCCTAGAAAGTAAACTTCAATTCCCATATAGTTGATAGCCTTTAATCATCACTCAAGACTCAAAAAGGCCTGCTCAGCAGTTTGGAGCCTGAATTGTGGACATCCAGACCAATGAGGTGTCTCCCTCAGAATGCCCCATTTTCTGGTTTCCTGGTTCCAACACCTTTCCTAGTAAGATATCCACAAAAAAACCAGAAACACAAGTGTTGCCTCAAGCACTGCTTGTGCTGAATCAGCTGAACACAGAGCTCAGCTGATAAGAGGACTCTCACCACCTTGTCAACCTGCCCCATCTGCAAGCTTCTGAGGAAATATTCTTTCACCTCCAATTTTGATCTGAGCCACATGAGCATACTTTGACATTTTAAGCTTGACTTGGAGATTATCATATTTTTTTTTCCTCTTCTCATTTCTCAAGGTGGTTAATATTTTATTGCTTCAGACCTTACAAGTCCTTAAACAACTGTTTCGTTTCCACTTTTATACAAAGAGTTCTTTTGTCCAAAGAGTTAGTTCCTGGGTTTTCTGGACACCTTTTTACTTTGGTTTTATGCTTCCCTCATCTCTTCATCTCTCTCCAATGCCCCAAGGCCAACTCTTTTGTAATAGATATCTGTTCTAATTTTAACTGGTCTTTAATTCAAACATGAGTTACTCTCTCTTCCTCTTAACTGTGTCAACAATGACAACAGGCAGAATACGGGGATCAGAAAGCATAACTCTCTTTACCAAGAGTCACAGAAACCTCAGCACTACTGGAAAAGGAGAGCATAATCCTTATCACAACGTCCAACTTAAGACAGCAATCAACTCAACCTTTTGGCCAAGCTACATGGCTATTAAGCTTGATATATTGACATTTAAAGACTCTTCAGATCCTTCAAAACCCTGAGTATAATCATGTTAATATAAAATAGATCATTAAAAATTCGAGATGTAATAGTTTCATTCAATATTTTAATTTTAAAAATGCTTATTTCATACTTTAATTACATTCAGGCACTATGGTAGATTTCCAGTGTATTCAGGCATGCGTAAAAGAACAAACACACAAACAGACGGTCAACATAAATATCCACAATGTTAAAGAGATTACAGACACAATTATTCAGGTCTATAGAACAAATTCACCTTACTCCTATCTTTCATTACTTATCTCATATAAAAGTGGAATTTGGCACATTATTTTTTAAACTCGGTGATCCGAATTACTCAAGTAATAGCTTTAATTTTCCCTTTAACCACTTCAGCACAAGCATTGACTATAGTCGCTAGCCACAGATGAACGCGCACAGTGACTTTAGCCGACAGCGGTGGTATGACTTTTCTAATTTTTCATGTATCAAAATAAAATTGTGGACATTTAAAAATAAAATAATGAAAACATATATGTTACCTCTCCTGATTTACATTACAAGTAAAGCTGCCTGTAAAGTAAAACAAGCTTTCAGTGCTTTCAAGCTTTCCTCATCACACAAGAGCAAAACGGATTCCTCGTCAATGCACAGCACAAGCTATCGTGCAGAATGTGAGTGTCGGCTGTGGGCAAGGTTTCTGCAGCTGGTGAGCGCCATACCAAAGTGGTTAAAAAAAATCCAGACCAAAAATAGGAAGGTGTTGCCTGAAGTTTTTCAAATAGGCATTAAGTATACTTCATTCCACTGGCATTATTTTTTTTTTCAGGATGCTTCTATAATATCCAAATTATTCAGGTTTGGTTGAATTTTTATGAACCAAAATTTTCAGATATTCAGCCAACAGTCATCAGCCATGGTTTAGGTACTTACTAAGTATCAATTCTAGATATAAAATGATGAGCAAAAAGAAGCAAATTCCTTGCCCTCTTTAGCTTACAATAGGGAGTGGGGACAGGTATTAAATAAGTGATTGCACTAATGAATGTATAATTATAAGTTATGATGCTTCCTGCAGGAAAGCATATGATATCTTAAAAATATAAAACAAAACTGACTCGATTTTTTATGATAGCATTTGTTCTGAGTTGGTGAAAGTGTGTTGGCAACTGTGGAGCAGGTGAGAGGCAAGAAGAGAGCAGGCCCTGTGTTCAAGGGCCTGACAGAAGCCATCATGGCTGCAGAATGTGAAAGAGAGTGGAATATTTTAAGGCTGGATAATTAAACAGAAGCTAACACATAAGGGTTTTAAAGCCATATTAAGGATTTTTGTTCTTTTTCCTAAGAAAAGTGGTAAGATATTAAAGGCTTTAAGCAGGCTGTGTTACAATCCAATCTGCATCTATAAAAAATCAGCCTGGCTGCAGTGTAGAAAATGTATTGGGGGGGGGGCATGCAAAGTTAGGATGTGGGGTATCCAGATGCGAAATGATCTTGACCTTGACCTACTAGCAAAACCTAGAAATACTGGATGGCTCAAAAAATATGAAAACAAATGGATCCAGATGGTGACAATGTCTTTTCTATCACTGGTAAAGAATCGTGGTATTAGTAGTATACAGAACATGGGCCCTGAAATTCAAACTTATATCCTAGACTCTTGCACTGGATCTGACTCCAATTTCCATACTACATCCTAGGAATATTCTCTATACTCTCAAAGGAACTGGTATAACTTTGCAGGCACCTTGCCTAAGAACCCTGTTACTTCCATCCACAGAGAAGGTACTACTAGTTATGTTATACATAACATAATACAGGAATGGTCCAGAGTCTGTTCCTTAGCACACTGGTATGCCATAAATAAATTGCAAGTGTCTGCAAGGAAGTTTAATTCACTCAGCCTGTAATGGCCAAGCCAGTTTCTGGGGGTATGAGAAATGGGACAAAATCTTATTACCACAAGCAGCCTCATCTGAAGATCCTAAGAGGCCACCCCAAGTGGAGTGGCAGTCCTAAAGAGGTATCTAGTGATAACTGCCAGCAGTAAAATGGGAGCAAAATCCAGCGGCTGTTGCTCTGTTTTGAATGAGCCAAGGGAGTGCTATTCCACCTGCACACCCATTTCAGCAGCCAGCTGCCAGTGCTGCCACTGTGGACAAGGTGTCAGAGAGCTGCCGGAGAAGTTCCTGTTTCAAGTGCCCAGGGAGTGCTTGTGTGGAGGGTGGGGGAGAAAGGGAGTCTCTCTCAGGCTCCTGTAATCACGGTTACTGTGGATGGTCCCAGATAGTTATCTTTGCATTTTAGCTAACTTACCATTTAAAGGCATCCAAGGTTTCTGCAGAGTGACTGCTTTTATAACATATTCATAAAAATGATAGATTTACCATTTTGAAATTTTATCAATTTGAAATGCCCGATGTGAAAAAAGCCAATTGGATCCAAGATCAATTTGTACTATTACAAGAACCTTTAATATTATACTTGTCAATGAAAAGTAAAAAAATAATAATAAAATATAATTTCAATTGTCAAAATCTTTAAATTGTTGCAAAAAATGTTTGTAAGTATTTATAAACTACTTGGGTAAACAGTTTGTCAGTAATGGAATCTACCAGGATTTTTGAGAGATAGTAACTGAAACAGGAAATATGTGCAATCATCTAAAATAAAAACAAAAGGAAGCTCCATTTTCTGCAACATTCTTGATATTTTACCAAAATTTAATAGTCATGTGTATTCCTTAAAATTTTATATTTTAGTTTTTATAATTATATATCACCAAACTCAATATAGATGCCCTCAAATCTCTTTACCTTACCTCTATGTGCTCTACAAATATGGTCATTTTTGTCCACTTCAAAAAATGTATTCAGGTCCCATAATAGATTACAAGAACCAAAATTGTCATCATCCTCCTCATCATTTTTACTCCTGAACTCATATGGTTTGTGAATATATGTACTTGTTCTTCAATCCATTCAGTATCCTGCCCAACTTTCCATGATCTCCTTTCATTCATCCTTGGCAGCTAAAGCTCCAAAAATGGAATGTCACTTCCTTTTTTCTTCACATTTTTGGTGGAAGTACTTTAGAGTCTGAGTAAGAAAACTGTACAGAATCCCACAAGCAGGTGTGATCAGAAAGAGCAAAGCTCAAAGTATTTGTGTCAGGAATATATAACACAAATACAAATAAATGCACAACTACCATTATGTCCACAATAGAAATTTTAAGGGAAAATGCCATATTAATGCCATATGAATCTAAAAATAGAAATTTCAAAGGGTCAATCAGATGTATTTACGAACATTTTTGTGAATGGGTAAATAGTGCTTTTCAATCAGTGGCAGGTATACAAACTCCAGACAATTACTCTCGCAGAATGTCAGGTAGAAAAGAGTTGGGAATCTGGATTGAAAAACAACAATAACAACAAAAACAAAGGGAAGAGCCACCCATGTACTTAACGGTGTGAGAACCCGATTAGTAGCAAATCCTTCAATTCAATAACAGGCTTAGATTTCACAAAATTTCTCCAGTGTATTCACAGAAAGCCAATCTAATCACACTGCACTGATTATCCAGAAGAAGATCAAGAACTTGAAGTGAAATCAACCCCTCTTGGATCTTTGGGCAAAGTGACATAAGCCCAGAAACTTGGCTGTGGTACCAATGATGTTGAAAAGAATGATATGCTTTCAATTTGAAGAGAATCACTTGGCCCTTGGGTGGTGCTATACAACAGTTTGTGGATAATTGTTCCCGGAACAAAATGGAAAATCAGTTGGATCAAAATGTCCATGATTTCCATCTTTGCCAAAGCTAAAATATATATTAGTTCTGTTCAAAACATTACCAATTAGTCACAAACTGGCTCTTTTTGGTAGTGCCGTAAATAGTTTTTGGAAAAGTACTACATCCAGGATGCCAAACGTAGTGGGGAATATAATGAGAATAGGCAGTGCTTGGCTCTGCTGCTTCTGAGATGGGTAAAAGGAAGTGCCTTTCTTATTTCATGATTAGAAATTTTGCCTTTTTAATTTTGTTAACCTTAGCAACCTTCCACAAGATTTCTCTTGTACTGGCCTAATCGATGTTCAATATCATTTACATACAGATCACCAAGCAGTTTAGCAACTGAGATCAAGACCTAACATGAAGGACTCTATTCTGAGACACACAAGAAGTGAGTCACAGATCCAGTTCAGTTCATTTCCATTCACATCTTTGTGATTCTGAATAAATCCCAAGTCTTTGGTTACTTGATGTGTTTGGAGTATGTTGACCACAGGCCCAGAGAGATAAGACACACCTTTTGTTGGTACCCAACTCCATGAAAGCTGTGGCATTTAAAAGATCCTAAAAGACATGAAATTATTTTGCATTTCTTCTAGAGTAAATTTTAAAATTAAAAAACAAATTTTAGCATGATATGCAAGTCCTGAATAATTTATGTTCCTGCCATCTCTTCAGTCTTATTTTGTACTTCTCTCCCCTACACTGTGAATGCTCCAGCTACATAAGCCTGTCTTCTGTTACACAGGTTGTGCATCCTTCCTGCCACAGGGCCTTGGCACATGTTCCTTCTGTGTAAAATGTCTCCAATTTTCACCTCCTCAAGGAAATTTTTCTGATCTTTCAATGTTTTTAAATTGAGAAATAAAAATTATATATATTTACAGTATACAGCATATTTTAATATATGTATATATTGTGAAATGGCTAAATCAAGCTAATTAACAAACAAATTACCTCACATATTTATCGTTTTTGTTGTGGTGAGATCACTTAAAAGCTACTCTTTTAGCAATTCTCAAGTACACAATACATTGTTATTTAATATATTCGTCATGTTGTACAACAGATCTCTTAAACGTATTGTTCTTTTCTAACTGAAATTTGGCACCCTTTGACCAACATGTCCCCAATACCCCTGCCCCAGTCCCTGGTAACCACCATTCTAGTCTCTGATGCTCTGAGTTTGACCTTTTAAGATTCCCCTTATAAGGTGAGATCACGTGGTCTTTGTCTTTCTGTGCCTGGCTTACTTCACTTAGCACAATGTCCGCCAGGCTCATCCATGTTGTCACAAATGATAGAATTCTGTTTTTAATTTTTTGAGGATCTTCCATGCTGTGTTCCATGATATTCGTACATACTAATTTACATTCTCACTAACAGTGTGCCAAGTTTCCCTTCGTTCCACACCCTCATCAACACTGGCTATCATTTGTCATTGTGATAGTAGCCATTTGATAAGTGTAAGGTGATATCTCATTGTGGTTTTAATTTGCATTTCCCTGATGATTAGTAATGTTGAGCAAATTTTCATATACCTGTTAACAATTTTTATGACTTTTGAAAAATGTCTGTTCAGGACCTTTGTTCATTTTTAATTGGATTATTTTTCTTGCTTTTGAGTTGAGTTCCTTATATATTTCAGATATTAAAAATTATACATATCATCAAAGGTGCAGTTTACAAATATTTTCTCCCATTCCATAGGTTGTCTCTTCATTTTGTTGATGGTTTCCTTTGTTGTGCAGGTTTGATATAAGCCCATTTGTCTGTTTTTGGTTTTGCTGCCTGTGCTCCTGGGATTATATGCAAAAAAGTCATTGCCCAGACCAATATCATGGAGTATTAACATATATTTTCTTCGAGTAATTGTATGTTTCAAGTCTTACATGTAAGTCTGTAATCCATTTTGAGTATTTTTTAATATATTGTGAGATAAGGGACTAATTTCATTTTTATGCATGTGGATATACAGTTTTCCCAGCACCATTTATTGAAGAGATTTTCCTTTCCTGATTGTGTGTTCCTGGCAGCCTTGATGAAAATCAATTAACCATAAATGTGTGGATTTATTTATAAGCTCTCCATTCTGTTCTATTGGTCTATGTGTCTGTTTTTATGCCAGAGCCACAATATTTTGATTACTATAGCTTTGTAGTAAATTTTAAAATCTAGTAGTATGATGGTTGCATATCTATTCTTTTTCATCAAGATTGCTTTGACTATTAGAGGTCTTTTGTGGTTCCAAACAAATTTTAGGATTTTTTTCTATGAAAAATATTGTAATTTGATAGGGATTGCATTCAATCTATAGATTGCTTTAGGCAGTATGGACTTCATAAATTTTTAATTTACATACAGTAATTGTACATATACAATATTAATTATTCTAATTCATGCGCACAGGATATCTTTTCATTTATTCATGTCTTATTTATTTATGGCACAAATAATTTTTTTCATCGATGTTTTATGGTTTCAGTGTACAGATCTTTCACTTCTTTTGTTAAATTTATTCCTAGGAATTTTTTGTAGTTATTGTAAATGAGATTCTTTTCTTAATGTTTTTGTATAGTTTTGTTTTTTTGTTGTTTTGTTTTGTTTTTTTGAGACAGAGTCTCATTTTGTTGCCCAGGCTAGAGTGAGTGCCATGGCATCAGCCTAGCTCACAGCAACCTCAAACTCCTAGGCTCAAGCAATCCTGCTTCCTCAGCCTCCCAAGTAGCTGGGACTACAGGCATGTGCCACCATGCCCGGCTAATTTTTTCTATATATATATTAGTTGGCCAATTAATTTCTTTCTATTTATAGTAGAGACGGGGTCTTGCTCTTGCTCAGGCTGGTTTGGAACTCCTGACCTCAAGCAATCCGCCCGCTTCGGCCTCCCAGAGTGCTAGGATTACAGGCGTGAGCCACCGCACCCAGTCAATTTTTTTGTATAGTTTACTGTTAGTGTAGGGAAATGCTATTGAGTTTTGTATGCTGATTTTATATTCTGAAACTTAACTGCATTTGTTTATTTGCTCTGACAGTTTTTTTGATGGAGTCTTTAGGGTTTTCTATATGTAAAATCATGTCATGTGCACACAGGGACAATTTAACTTCTTCCTTTCCAACTTGGGTGCCTTTTATTTCTTTCTCTTATCTAATTGCTTTGGCTAAGATTTCCAGTATTGTGTTGAAAAGAAACGGTGGGAGTAGCCATCCTTGTCTTATTCTAGAGCTCAGAGAAAAAGCTTTCAACTCTTCCCCATTTGACATAAAGTTAGTTGTGGGCTTCTTATATATGACCTTGATTGTATTGAGGTACATTCCCCACTAAACTGGAATTTTGAGTTTTTATCATGAAAGAATGCTAAATTTTATCAAATGCTTTTTCTGCAGCAATTGATATTATCATGTGGTTTTTGTTCTCACTCTGTTATGTGATGCATTACATCAAATATACTATTACTATACCATAAGTGACCACAAATATTTAAAGAGTGCCTACTATGTGCCAGATATAATTCTGGGTATCTGGGATATAACAGTGAACAAAATAATGTCCCTGACCTCATAGAGCTTTTGTTCTGATAGAAGGAGAAAACTGATAAACAGGCAAATCAATATGTAAGAACTGATAGTGATAAATTCTACAAAAAATATTGAATAGGACAAGAGTGCAGAAAATGGTGGACAAGGTCAATCTTGGATGGAGTGGTCAAAGAGTGCCTGCTCATCAAAAGAGACATTTGAGAAAAGAGAGCTCTGAGGGAAAGTTCTAGAGGATACTTAAAGCTATGAAATTGGGGGATGTCACCTGGGAAATGGGTGCAGATGGAGAAACAGAGAAAAAGTCCCCGGACTGAATAGTTTGGCATTCCACTGTTTAGAGGTTGAGAAGATGAGTCTTGAGCAGCCAAAAAGACTGAGAAGCAGCAGCCAGAAAGGGACGAAAATCAGTGAGTTATATCCCAGGGGCTAATGAAGAAAGGAAGTATTTAATAAGAGAATAGAGATGATCAACTTTTTCAAATGATGCTTATGGAATGTAAACTATCTAAGGAAAGGGATATTTTTTTCACTTTCATTTATTTTCATAGCCCCGGTTCCTGCAACAGAGCTGGCATGTGGCATATGCTTGGAAACATTTGTTAAATGGCACCTAGTCAATAGGATGAGGATCCAGACTTAGCTATTAGATTTAGCACCATAGAGGTCAGGTCCCTAGAGACCAGTTTTGGTGGTAGGGTGGGGTCAAAAGCCTGAGGAGTGAGCTTAAGGGAGAATAGGAGGGAAGGAAGCAGAGCAACCACGTCTTTATCTTTGTTCTCTAATGCATGTCTCTTTCTTTCAACATGAAGGCTTACCATATATCCACATGCCCAGCACATAATAAATGTCAGATTATATTTTTATATAAATGAAATAAGAAAATAAAGACAGAAAATAGAATACTGCGATTATATAAAGTACTCAGAATGTAGGGGCAGTAATACTTAAAAAGAAAAGGAGACGAGATATGGTATGAAGTATAGAATTTAACAGACTTGATAATTATATACATATATATGAAATATAGAATAATAAAAATCTAGAGAACACAAGAAAATGAAAATGTCAACAACATTGAGAAGCTGAAATGAGGAGCTACTTGTTAAGTATAAATTACATTTTGAAGTGCTGAGTTTGAAGAGTGAGTGCTGTATGATGAGCTATAAAGAGCACTAGACTAGGAAGAACCAGGCCTGGATGTTATGCCCAGCTCTTCCATTAGCTAGCTGTGTGGCTTTGAAATAAACATTCTGCCAGACCTCAGTTTTCCTCATCTGCAAGATGGGGTGGAGCACAGTGGACTCAGCTTCTTCTGGTTGCAATCATCTTTGATTTTATGAAAGGAGCTTACATGAGAACATAGCGTACTCCCAGGGCAAAGTTAGTGCTTGGGTTGTACGAGTAGGTGTAATTAGCAGGATGATAATAGTAGAAGCTCATGAAGCAGAAGATGGTGGATTGAGCTCTGTGTGTCGTTAACTGGCTCCGCAGGGAGATACCACCCACACCTTGGCTTCCTTACCTCTTCTGCTCCCTGAGTTCTGTTTGCTCGGCCAGTGCCAACAGTGAAGTAGCCACAGTTAGAGAGCAGCTGTTCTCAGGAAGAGGTGTGGGGGAGACAACGTCAACTGACTAAAGAAAATAGGAGACTAGGAAAGTGGATGATACACTTAAAGCAAAGTCAAATTAAAATTGCTTCACCCTTCAATGCTTTGAGTTAGAGAAGAATCTTTAAACCTTTTAAAGAGGAACTTAAAACGATTTAAGAAGATTTTGCCTAATGGCAAAAAGTCATATTCAATCTGTTCCTCCGCAAAAAGATGAAAATGTCTTTTCTGTATCATTGTTAGTGGCAAGTGGCAAAAATGTATTCACGTCAACACCACAGGAGAGCAAATGGTCTGGAGAATTGCTATTGTTAAAGTATGCTGGATTGAAAGAAGTGACGTACATTTTTTAAACAGAGAAGAAGAAAGGAAGGGAAAAAGAAGAAAAGAACTAGAATCAGCATAAGGATAAAGAAAAAAAATACAAATGAAGGAAAATACTACCAAAAGAACCCTGTATGAAGGGAAATTACCCAAGGAGTAGAAGACAACTTCCCCTTGAGAAGTTCAAGCTATAAAAGAATTTAATGAGGATATGAATTCAATAAAAACTAGAATTCAATTTTATGATTTATGATTTTTCAAAGGATGAGATGATGAATTGAACATTTAAAAGCACCATTATGCCAGCCTGAGCAAGTGTGAGACTCTATCTCTACTAAAAATAGACACAGAAAAAACAAGCCGGGTGTCATGGCCTGCGCCTGTAGTCCCAGCTACTCAGGAGGCTGAGGCAGGAGGATTGCTTAAACCCAGGAATTTGAGGTAGCTGTGAGCTACGACGATGCCACTGCACTCCAGCCAGGGTGATAAAGTGAGACTCTGTCTCAAAAAAAAAAAAAAAAAGCACCATATGCATCAAATAGATAATTTATAAAAGCAAGGATCAGGACAGCCACTGTAGAAAATCAAATTACTGCCTTGGATAACAGGGTTAAGAAAGAGCTGGAACCCATTCTACTAAGTAAAGAATCTCAAGAATGGAAAAACAAGCACCACATGTACTCACCAGCAAATTGGTATTAACAGATCAACACCTAACTGGACATATAGGAATAACATTTATCGGGTGTCGGGTGGGTGGGAGGGGGAGGAGGGGATGGGTATATACAAACATAATGAGTGAGATATGCAACATCTGGGGGATGGTCACGCTTGAAGCTCTGACTCGTGGGGGCGGGGGGCATGGGCAATACACATAACCTTAACATTTGTACCCCCATAATATACTGAAATAAAAAAATGGAAAAAATAAAATATTACAATAAAAAAAATTCTGGATGCAGAGGAAACAGACAAAAAGATAAAAGTAATTAGAGAAAGGATGATAAATACAAAAGGCAAATAAAGATTCTGACAATATAATTGGTGTTTTTAAAATACAGGGCCCAGTAGCTGGATCAAAGAAAGAATTCAACAATATAGTTCTCTTAGAAGTTATTGTGTGCCACTGTTTCAAAGCCAATGGAAAAGAAAAAATGCAAATAATTTAAAATGTTAGGTAATTCAGTAAACACACAACATTTAAATCATCTGAGCAGCTATTTCACTCTTGTGTATTACTTTGAGGAAGATATAAAATAATTTATCATAATTTCTAAAGTCAGAGGGATAATGTTTCTGATAAAGATTCAGAGAACTAATTAGGTATCTAAAACTACTGTCTCCATCAATTAAATTCATAGAAATATCTAAAATTCAGTACATAATCAGTATATACCTAATTCACAGCTAGTAACTTCTGACTAGATCTAACCATCATATAGAAAAACTTCAACACCAGATCAATAAATCCTGGCAATGGCTTAAAAATCAAATCCCTGCCATGAAACCTCCTAGGCAATTTCTTATCTCCTTCCCACTCAGTTTAGTGTCTCATGCAGATGAGAGAAACACAGTCATTGTCGCTGGCCTAAAACACATGTACTTTCTCTTCACAAATGGTATAGGTATTTTGATCTCAAAATCATGAATATCAAAAATATGGTAATTGATCATAACTGTATGCTTCACCACCTGGAATACTAAACTGAGATGAGTGGCTGTCGGCAATACTGTGTGGCAGTCACATACTACCAGTCATTCTAAAGGTGCCAAAGTGTATTTTGAGAACCAGAAGGAACACAGTTACTATATGTATAGCTGCCAGTCTCCAATCCTTCCAACCTCAACCCAAGGTTTTCTATCTAAGCACCTCAGCTGTCTGGACTGTCCTTCTACCCACAGAGCTGTAGCTTTGACCTCGTTTACCAACAATGATCTCCCTTTGTCTGCTGCCTTTTGCCAGGTTTGACTGTCTAATTCAAACAGCTGTTTGTCCCTTATGAGTCCTGCCTTCCCACACAGAGCAGCTGTACTCCAAGATCTTTCTAACATTCTTCCCCTGTCCTGGATCCTTCTCTTGTCTCTCCACTGGCTCCAAAGTGTCTCTGGACCCTGAGAGCTCACATGAACTGCAGAGGAAAATTTTGTTTTTAATAGATACATCTTAGCTTATTTTCCTGCTTCTTTTGCTCCACTCACGTGAGCAAAAAAACAACAAAAATGTATTCAAAGAGGTGTATTTTAACACCATAACATAACTTTTAAGACTTAAGTAGAACTAATAGTTGGGTCATTTGGATAAATGGTCCATTTTCCAAACTTTCTAAAAGACAAGGTGATTAGAAGAATACTCCCTCTTCTCTTTTCTTTTGTGGCTACTCAGAGCATTGCTGGTGCTTCAGCTGTGTCTTGGTTTTCCCAGATGATATATACAAATTACCTAGCAGGCAGCATTGCCTGTGTTCAAGCAGAAGGCAACCAGGGGAGAGGGTTCTGCTGCCCACCTGCAGTTATTCTCTCAACCCAAGCTAAGATACATCAACTCTCCATTAAAATCCTGGCTCTCCCATCTCAGTGTGAGCCGAGATAGAAATGGTGGAGCTCCAGGCACTAAAATGTGATGATATGAGAATGCTGAAATAGACACCTCAAAATATTTCTGCAGGATTATTCTCCAGATGGCCTTGGAATGACCCAGTTCTCCCCACTTTCTCGCATGTAGCTCCCAAGAATAACGGTAGAATGTGCTGGGAATGGAACATCCTGAGATGAGGAGGATGTAGCCAGAACAGCCTGGGCCCTGTTCCAGCCCACCCTAGAAACAGGATGTCCTTCAACATCTTTTCCCAATGTGTCATATGGCCACCAGGGTATAAAACCTAGGGAAAGCTGTTTTCCAGGGTCCTTCAGCTGTGGTGCAAGTGGAGTACTCAAAGACAAGACTCCATCCACACTGGGCAGCTTTCCTGAGCTTTGGGGGACCTGCCCTGAATCCTAGGTTTCTGTTGTCCCTTGCTGCCTATCTATAAGTAACAAATTCACTTCATATAACTTATGTGTGTGAGTGTTCTACCTCACCTAACTCAGGCAAGTAATCAATGCCCAGGGAAGCTTCTGCATAATTTCCCTACTGGCTGTCCAAAATAGTTGTCCTCTTGATCACTTCCTAGATTTTAGTTCTAATTTTTAACCACTGGATCAAAACACCATATATGAGAATATGGATATGTAATTTTGAGTTTTACTGATTTGAGAAACATAAGACTGGTGAACTAGAAATTTGACTCAAATTTTAGCAAGCATCAGATTTTCCTAGGAGGCTTCTTGCAATTTGCCACTTGATGGACAGTGTGTTTGTTTACAGCTTTTGATTCTTGCTAAGGCTGCTATGAGCATTCATGGACAATTCTTTGCATGGGCATAAGCTTTTGTTTCTCATGAGTAAATAACATGGATTGGAGTGGCTACATCCTATGGTAAACGTATGCTTAATTTTTTATAATAATGAAAAGGTTTTCATTTAATATTACATTCACGCAAGCCTGTCAATTCTAGGAAAAGCTCTCAAGTCTCTGATATCCATATAATTTTATGTATGAGAAGGCAATTGGAGGGGTTAGTATATATTATTTTTTGATGCATATATCATTTTTCATATATATGTAATATAAACTTTATGTGTATCATAATTTTTAATACATTTCTTTTTTTAAAAAAAAAGCAAATTATTCTACCTATCAAAATAGACTACTTCCAATGCAATGGAGATACACCCTCAAAGTGAGACCCACTGAGATAGCTGAGTATATATATTAATACTTAGCCCATGATTATGAATTCCATCCCCAAAGGATTTTCTCATCTGCAAACAAGGACACAATATGAGGATATTTTTCATGTCAGCACCTAACAAACTGCTCAATAAGTGAGTGGTGTATGGATGAATGGGTGGATTTCTGAAAACTTACATAAGAAGCCATAAAACTGAGGGATCAGGTAAATAAATGAAAACTACAGCCTAAGCAATTTACAGTCATGAAGCATTACCTTTTGTTCCAAAAGTCATTACAAACAAAATTAAAAAGAAAAATATTATGTATCATATAATCATCATTGTCTGAAGGAATAAAATGTGTTCTGTAGGAAACAGTTTCTGGTATACTATTGTTAAAGAAATACATAGTATGTAGGTTTATACAAGGGATTTTCACGTCACAGCAATGGATTTCAGCAGAGGTCTTACAAAAGGGGCACAAATACTGTTCAGGTGGCCACATGGGCAGTGTCATTTTTAAATCAACTATTAAACAAATTAAATGGCATGTAACTGATGTAACTTTTTAAGAAACTTCCAAATTCTTTTTGGAATAGTTGTACTATTTTATATTCCCACCAACAGTGTATGAGAGTTCCAGTTGCTCCACATCCTCCACAACATTTGTCAGGGTCAATGCTTTTTAATATTAGACATTTGTAATAGGTGTGTAGTGGTATTTCACAGTGTTTTTATATTGTGTTCCCCTAATGAATAAATGATGCTTAGTGTTTTAATATGCTTATTTGCCACTACTATATCTTTTCGGATGTCGTGTTTGTTCAAATATTTTGCTCATGCTTACTACTTTTATTATTGAGTTTTGAAAGTTCTTGTTGTATTGTCTAGATACAAATCCTTTATCAGATATAGGATTTGCAAATACTTCCTCCTAGTATGTAACTTGTCTTTCATTCTCTTAATAGTGTCTTTCTAAGAACTTCATTTTGATGAAGTTCAATTTATCAATGTTTTCTTTCAAAAATTATGCTTTTTTGTATCATATCTAAGTCTTCATATAACCCAATGTCTCCCCTATGTTTTCTTCTAGAATTTCTATAATTTTAGGCTTCATCCTTCAGCCTGTGATCCATTTTGAGTTAATTTTTGTACATGATGTGAGGTAGGCATTGAGGTATGTGGTTGATTGTTTGCATGAAGACATTTAATTGTCCCAACAAATTTACTGAAAAAATTATCTGTTCTCTGCTGAATTGTCTTTGGTTCCCTGTTAAAAATCAATTAGTTTTACATGTGTGAATATATTTCTGGACTCACTATTTTTTTATCTTTATGTCAATATCATACTGCTTTGATTATTGCTTTAGAAATACTCTTGAAATCAGGTAGTGTAAGTCTTCCAAATTTACTCCTCATTCTCAAAGTTGTTTTGGCTATTCTAGGGGGTTTGCTTTTCTATATGAATTTTAGAATGAACATGTCAATTTATATAATATTAAAAAGAAAAGGAGTGCTAAGGAATTTATAGATCAATTTAAAGAGACTTGACATATTAACAATATTGAATCTTCCAAAGTATGAACATATCTTTCCTTTCTTTTCTTACAGCAATATTTTATAGTTTTTATTTTACAAGATGTGCATGTATTTTGAAGATTACTCTCTATTTTATATGTAAGGATATTATTGTGAATGGTATTGAATTTTAACTTCAATTTACAATTGTTGGTTGCAATCATATAGAAATGCAATTAAATTTTATATATTAATCTTGCATCCTACAACCTTGTTAAACTCACTTATTATTCTAATGTTTTTTGCAGATTCCAGAGAATTTTCTTTGTAGATTGTTATGTTTTCTGTAAATAAACACAGGTCTACTGCTTCCTTTCCAATCTCTTTATGTTTTCCTTGTTTCAGTGCACTAGCTGGAACTTCCAGTATAGTGTTGAATACAAATGATAAGAGTGAATACTCTTACTTTTTCCTGATCTTATGGGGAAAGAATTCAGTCTTTCACCATTAAGTATTATGTTACCTGTATGTTTTTCATAGAGGTCCATAGTAAGTGGAAGATATTCCTTTCCAGTCCTAGTTTGCTAAGAGTTTTAAATCAGGAATGGATATTGGTTTTGCCAAATGCCTTTATTACATCAAATGAGATGATCATATTCTTTATTTTTTTAGTCTGATAAGTTGGTAAATTAGATTGAGTGATTTTTAAATGTAAAACCAACTTTGCATTCTTGGGTTAAAACATACAAGGCTTAGATACATTATCATTGTTATATATTATTGTTTGATTAATTAAAAGTTTGTTAGAAATGTTTACATCATGTTCATAAGGAATATTGCTATGCAATTTTTTTCTTGCAATATTTTTGTCTAGTTTTAATCTTAGAGTAATGATGGAATTGTAGAATTTGTTGAGCAGCCTTTCTTCATTTTAATTTTCTGGAAGAGTGTGTATATTGTTTTATTCTTATTTTTATTTCTGTTTTATTTCTTATTTAAGCATTTGATAGCATTCCTTAGGAAAGCCATCTGACTCCAAAATTTTCTGTGTGGAAAAGGTTTTAACTACAATTCAATTATTTTACTAAATATGGGAATATTCAGGTAATCTATTTTTTCTTGAGTAAACTTCATTAATTTTTATCTTTAAAGGTATTTGTTCTTTTCCTACAAGTACTCAAATATATTAACATACTTTTTAAAATATTACTTTATTATCCTTTTAATATCAGCTCTGTAGTGATGTCACCTCTCTCATTTCTGATACTGATAATTTGCATCATCACTCTTATTTTCCTCATAATGCTGCCTAAATGTTCATTAGTTTTATTGGTCTCAAAACAATCAGATTTTGTTTTTATTAATTTTCTCTATTATTTTTCTGGGTTTTGATTCATAAATTTCTGTTCTAGTTTTTATTATTTATGTTTTGTAGCATAAATGCTTTGGAGTTTGCTTTTTATTCCTATTTTTTTAAGATGAAAACTGAGATAATTGATTTTAGACCTTTCTTCTTTTCCAATACAGGTAGCTGGTGCCATAAATTTCCCACTCAGTATTGTTTTAACTGCATCCCACAAAATTTGGTATGTTGCATTTTCATTTTCATTCAGTTCATAATACTTTCTAATTTCCTTTTTTGAGCTACAGTTTATTTAGAAATATGTCTATACCTTCCAAATATTTGAGAATTTTTTAAGAAATTTTTCTATTAATGATTTCTATTTGTGGTCTGACAACATACTTTGTAGGACTTGAATCCTTTTCAATCTATTGATTCTTGACTTATGACTCAGAACATGGTCTATCTTGATAAAATATTTAGTATGCAATATACATTGAATACACAAAAAATGCACATTGAAAAGAATGTGTATTCTGATATCTTTGGATGCAATGTTCTCTAAAGGTCAGTAAGGTCAACCCAGTAGTGTAATTAAGACTTCAATATCTTTATAGATTTTTTTGATCTCTTTATCCCAGTGAATTATTAAGAGAGGAGAGTTGAATTCCTAAATAAAATTTTGGATTTCCCTCTTTCTCCTTTCTGTTCTATAAGTTTGGGTTTTATGTATTTTTAAGCTCTATTATCAAGTGCATAAATGTTTAAAATTGTTATGTCTTCCTAAAGTATCTACTCCCTTTATCATTATGAAATGATCATCTTATCACTGGTATTATTTGTATGTTCTGAAATCCACTTTTTCTGACAATAATATAGCCACTCCAGCTTTCTTTGATTAGTGTTAGTAAGTAAATCTTTCACCATGTTTTTACTTTTAATCTATCTGGGTCATTATATTTAAAGTAGGTTTCTTATAGGCTGTATATAATTAGACCCTTCTATCTGTCAATTTTTCACCTTTTAGTTGAACTTTTTAGGCCATTTATGTTTAATGTGATTATTGATAAGGTTTAATTTGTCCTATTTTTTGCTTCTTTAGGATTGAGGGTTTTTTATGATTTCATTATATCTCTTTTTTTTAATTACTAGCTACATTCTTTGTTGTGTTCTTTTAATGGTTGCTCTAGGATTTATAGTATAAATTTTTAACTTATTACAATCTACCTTGAAATATTATACCACTTCTCATGTTACATAAGAACCTATAATAATATTCTTTCATTTCCTGCTTCCTGACTTCTGTACTTTTGTTGTCACACATTTTACTTCTACATCTATTATAAATATCATAATACATTGATTATATATTTAATCAGCTGGTTGTCTTTTAAGGAATATAAATAATTAGAAAAACATTTCCAGTGCTCTTTATTTCTTTGTGTGAGTCTTGTTTGTGATTCACTCAAATTTGAATTCTTTCACTATTAACAATAATTTTTTCTTTGTTAGAAATATCTTTCAATACAAATTATTTAATTATTTATAAAATGCTAAAATTTCCTTTCAAGAACTTGTTGTAGCTATTTTTCTCAGCCTAGGGCCCCAAAACATGGACATTATCTTCAAAATATCTTCTTTCCAAGTATTATCTTCTCAACTGGCCCTACCCTGGATTTCCTTACAAAATTTGTGAAGGAACTCATAACTTATAAAATTAGAGAAGAACTCTTAAGTAGGAAAATCATGATCTTATTTCCAGTTCTCTACTAAATGTCATAAAACCTCAATGAATGAGAAATTTTTCAATGATGCATTGTGAAATGCCCTAAGGAATCAAATCAGTGAGCAGTGATATTAAATGTTCCCCAGCTTAGCCCCTAAAGCTTTTGAGTTAGATTACAAAGTTCCTCCCTGGGTAGAATTTGGTGTGTCTTTGTTGTATCATAGCTAATAAATATTAAAAGTCTGTCTGTTCGTTGGTTATCCCTCATGTAAAAATGGTATGCAAGTAATAACAACCTAAACTACAAACTATGCAACTTTGTGGGAGGTGGGAGGCATGGCCCTATGGAACCCAATGCTCTTCAAGATCAATGAAATTAGGATGTAACAGGGAACCAACTTGACTGATACTCATGAGGGACAGAATATAGTTATTAAGACACAGTGACAAAAGTAATCAAACAGCAGTTTCAAATGTGAAAATTAATTAAAAGTTACTAGATCAGAAGTTCCAAAATATAGGCATTGGTTTGTGATTAATTTGCTTTTCACATGAACAGTGAAGTATTTTTGTAGGGGAGAAGATAATGGGATTTATTCATTTAAATGTTGATTAATACTGCTCTGAGTAATGTAAGACAAGCCAGTCAGAATCTGGTAAGAGTTAAGTACAGCCAGCTACGCCAGCTCACCATTAAATCAAGTATTTACTAAATGTTAATTGTGTTGAATATTTAGCTATATCTTAAGAGATAAAACAAAAAATTAGTAATACCTAGTTCCTATCCTAAATATGCCATAATTTTGTGGAGAAAATAAGAAAACTTTTATACACATAGTAGGAAGTAAATGTCTGTCAAAAGCATTAATCAATTTTAATGCAAAATAAAGTTTGATCGATATTATACCAGAAGATCTATGGGGGAAAAAAGAACTGAGATGGATGTATTCCAATTGAAAGCACTGAAGAAAACGTCCTAAAGAACTGGACGTTGGAATGTGTAAAGATGATTTCAACATGTAAAGATGAGGGAGTCAAGCAGTCTCTGACAGAGAAAGGGAAATGTCTGCTATTCACAGTCTACCCGTTATATCGCATAGCACACTCTCTTATATATTGATAGAATAACATGAACAAAGGCACCAAAATGAGAGCAAGAGGAACGGAAATTTCAGTTGGAGTGCTTTGAGATGTAATAAAGTCAATAAAGCTTGAATGATTGATTGCAGTCAAATGGCAGAGGACTGGCTTGGCTTCTGCAGTAAAGAAACTTGTATAAATACAAACAACTAGGGATGAATTGAGAAAAGAAAACAAATTGGCTAAATTCCTAGCCAACCTCATTGCATTAAAATTCTCAAGACTTTATGAATCTCCTTATTCCTATTAATCTTATACTATAATCAAATGACAAGTATTTTAAAGTAGATTTATAAATGCCATTCTAGTTTTTGGAAGCGAGCAAAGAATATTATGGAAAGAACACAAGCTTAGGGCCAGTCAGACCTATGTCCCAGGTCTCACTCTACCACATACCTATACTTCATAGAATTATTAAGAATTAAAACAATATAAATAAAAAGCTTATCACACAATAGTCACTTCATACATTTTTATTCTGTAACCCCCACCCAATGTTTTCTATTAATCCTTCATTTTTTCTATCTTATATCCTATAAATAGATCATAAATAACTTAAAATGTTATAACATAAATGATTAAATGTGTTGGTTAATAATATTTGTTTTCAGTTTTCTGTACTGTCACTTCCAGCCAAGATGAAGTAACAGAAACCAAATTTATCTTCCCACATGAATCAATCAAAAATACCAGACAAAATATATAAAACAATGGTTTCTAAGACACTAGACACCAGACAATGAAGGATAATGATCCCTGAGGGACAGGAAACAAACAAGGGGAGCCCTATAATTGTTCCATCTTACTCCCTTGAGGAACATTCCAGGCTAAGATGCAGGACTGGGGAGGCCAGGTGGAACCCAGAAGACTCTCTGAGTTGAAGAGACAGAGCTGAGTCTTTGGGGAGATCAAACAGGCTACAGTTCACAGGATTGACTACTGGAGAGGAAAGAGTTGCACATAGAGAGGACCCTGAAGATCTGAGAGTCCCCCTTGAGTATTTAACAGAGCACTGACGGGTGCATGCAGGTGAAGAAGTTACCCAAGGCTGGTGAAAGAATCATCTGAAAGTGTTAGGGGGACCCTTAGAGATGTTGACACATGGCCAGGAATAGAACTTGTTCCCTCCAACCAGAAAAGATAAAAATTCATAATTCACGGGACATGGACTAGAGTAATTAGAAGATTATTGTCTCCATAGTGAAGAAGAATTAGCCTAACTAAATGTTGCTCTGGCCCTAGCTAGAAAATCTTAAAAGCAAGACCCAAAAGGGCCAGACTGTTTTCAAATAGCTTAACAACATCCTAGAACAAAGCTCAAGATATTTATAAAAACACCCAGCACTCAAAAGTATAAAATTCACAATGTCTGGAATAAAGTCAAAGATTATTAGGCATGCAAGGAAAAAAGAAAATATAACCCAAAATGAGGAGAAAAATTAAGCAATTGAAACAAAACCAGAACTGACACAGATGTTAGAATTAGTAGACAAAGACAATAAAACTTTTCTATTTTCTAAGTTTCTTTATTCCTTTGTTTTAAGAAGCCAGTACAGATTTCATATTTAACACTAAGAAATTTACCACAAACAATACAACAAAGTAATAGATTTTCAAATCACAGAAAAACATACACTTAAATGTTTTGAATAAAGTTGCTTTTTTTGACAATTACTAACTATCTTAAATTTTATTTCATGTTGACTCCCTTTTAACAATTTGTCTAAAGTTTTAATATTTTCTGATATTAATGACAGTTCTTATTTACCAATTTTCATCCCTTCTTTTCTTTATAATGTCATTCATTGCTCTAGTACTTTCATTCAAAAACCCTCTTTGGGGTTATACTATTACTTCTCAAATTGAATGAAGTTTTTTTAAAAAAAATAGTTTTTGTTCATAATACTGCCTGCCTTACTAACCTCATAAGGCAACTTGTCATTACTTAGTTGCCTAAGTGACAGAGGGGTATAATGGAAGATGTAATTAATCTCATGTTTGAAGACAGAGATTCAAATTCCATCTATGTCAAACACAAGTTCCATTTCCAAAGCAATTAATCCTACTTGGGTTTCCAAACTAAGCTTCGCATTAGAGTCACCTCAGGAACTTTTTACAATATACAGACAACCAAGCTCCACTCTAAATAAAGTGAATCAGAATCTTTGGAGGTGGAGCCTGGTCATTACATTTTTTCAAAGTTCCAAGGTGATGTACAGTCCAGGTTAATAACTCAAGAACCACTGAGCCCTGACTTCTCTAGTTCTCAATGCAGGATAGTTGGAATGATAATACCTTATTCATTCACCTCATAAAGTCGTTATAAGCATCAAAAGAGAGAATCTATAAAAATATATATGCCACGAAAATTTAAAAGATTTTCTCATGTCTAGTCCTTAATAAAAAAAACTTCTGGGAATAAAGAAATCCTCTTCTGGTAAAGGGACATAAACCTTCCTCCTATTTCTTAGAAACATTCAATTACATTCAGAAATGACCAAACCAGTCATTCTTAACTTTCAGGTGGTAACAGGGAGAATGGCAGATTGGATGGCCAGGAGCCTTCACAGAGACACCACTGAAAATCTGACAAAACCTTTGGATTCTCTTTTAAGAAAAATACATGGGCACACACAGTAAACTTTGGTCTTTGTTTCCGGGGGGTCCACACATGCCTTGAAAATCCAACTGTAATACAGGTCAAGAATCTCTTACCTTGGATTCCAAAGTGGTAATAGCAATTCTTGTTTTGTTCTTTTTGTTTCTTAAATAAAGGTCTGAAAGCCTGAAGCCACTTGTTAAGGTTTAAGGGAATTTTTCATGCTTATTTTATGGTTATTGGAATGTCACTCAAACTGAGCTATTCATAGAATTTCTCCTCCCTCTCTGCTAAACAAGCTCATTCCTGATGAAAATAGTTATTAATGCATTCCTTCTTATCAGATAGAAGCAGGAAACAATCTATGGAACACAATATTTTGCTTGCAGGGATTCCTCCAAGCTTCAGTGCTATGCGATCTGAGCTCTTCTGTATGCAGAGCACTAATCAGTAAGGAGAGAGAGCAATTCGTCACACAGAAGCTTGCCCTCCACCCCCTTCTCCAGTCATCAGGGATAGTAATGCATTCCATCTCTCTCGACACTAGCAGCATATGAACTATGCTTTGGCAGACCTATAGGTTTTTATGACAGCTGTTCACTCACTGCAAGAACTATTGCTCTTTGCTTATGGTTAAAATTTATTGTGTACATATATGTTATTTAATTATATTTTTCTATCATGTTAATCTAATCTTACCCTCTTTTCCACCTTGGAATTATTTAAGTCAATAGTATATATTTTTATGGTTTTCATCTTGCAGAATAAAATGCTCCCATTTTCAGACAAGTTTGGTATTAATATAGTCAACTCTTGCTTATACCTAATTAATTATAATTTTCTTTTCTAAAAGTGTCTCCTTCAAAATAATAAAACGTAGATCAAAACTTATTAAATGTATATTATGAACTTAATTATATTGAGGATCTAGCATTCAAAGCTCCCTATCGGATGTATCTTATGGTGTGTTGGTAAACATTTAATAACCAGCTTTCCAAACTACCTCCCACCCCAACAAAAAAGGCCCTGAATTGTAGCATTTGCCATTTTCCATGTCATAAATATTCCCACTATCATGGATAATTTCAAGCTACCCTAATGATATCAACTATCTAACAAAATTCCTAATAATTTAAAAATTAGCTCTCACAAGGCAATACCATTCAATTCTATCAGACAATTGTATTAGTCTACTCAAACTTCCCACCTCATCTTCCCATGTTTTTGTTTATGTATTTTGTGCTTAAAGAACTATTTATTCATTTTTATTGATAGAATTCCACTCCTTTGCTCATTCTACTTATTCATCTGGAAAGCATTTGCCTTATCACCACACATCATACTCCTAATGATCCTTCAAAGATGAACTTATAGGAGATCTCTTCCATGAGCATTTTTGAAAGTTTCCACATAAATTGAAATCCTCTCTGCTCTGATATTTCCTAATATTTTTATACCACATTTTAGTTTCCACTTTGCATAATTTATTTATAGAGGTCTTATTTACCCCAAGATATTGTGCACACTTTGAGGGCAGGATCTGTGTCTAATTCATTGTTATAGTTCTTAAAATACTTACAAAAGTGTCTTGCTCATAACAGATGCAACACACATATTTGTTAATTAAACATAATTAAGTATCTCAAATTTTAGCTGCTGTGAGGTATGTAAAAAGATACAGTGATGCTAACTTTAAACTTCAAATATAAACTAAAAGTTTGAAATTGACTACATAAGAAAATTAATAGCACTGTGATTTGAGCCAAGTGCATTCTGAACAATAACACACATATTTTGCTAATTCATAAAACTCAAACTCTGTTGTTACACTATCTGACTACCTAGAAAAGTATAAAGTCTACCCAAGACACAACAAAAAAAAAAAAGAAAATTACAGACTAATTCTTTTATGAATATAGATGCAAAAATCCTCAACAAAATACTAGCAAACTGAATTCAACAGCACATCAAAAAAATAATCCACCATGATCAAGTAGGCTTCATCTCAGGCATCCAAGGATGGTTTAACATACACAAATCAATAAATGTGATTCACCAGATAAACAGAGACCACATGATCATCTCAAGAGATGTAGGAAAAGTAGTTGATAAAATCTAGCCCCGTTTCATGATAAAAATTCTCAAAAAACTTGGCATAGAAGGAACATACTTCAAAATTATAAAAAGCCACATATGACAAACCCATAGCCAAAGACCATATGTTCTCATACTGCATGGGGAAAAGTTTAAAGCATTCTCCCAAAGAACTGCAACAAGACAAGGATGTCCACTGTCACCACTTCTATTCAACATAGTATTGGAAGTCCTAGCAAAAGTAATTAGGCAAGAGAAGGAAATAAAGGGCATCCAAATCGGGAAAGAGGAGGTCTAAGTATTCCTGTTTGCTGATGATATGATCTTATATCTAGAAAACCCTAAAGACTCCACCAAAGATTCCTGGAATTGATAAATAAATTCAGCAAAGTCTTAGGTTACACAATCAATTTGCACAAATCAGCAGCATTGCTATATATCAATAAGATATATATATATATCAATATATTAATTCCTATATATCAATAAGACTTAAGCAAATAATCAAATCAAGGACTCAATACCATTCACAGTAGCTACAAAGAAAATAAAATATCTAAGAAGACACTTAACAAAGGAGGTTAAAGACCTCTACAAGGAGAACTACAAAACACTGATCAAAGAAATTGCTAATGACACAAAAAAAATGGAAAAACATCCCATGCCCATGGATTGGTAGAATCAACATCATTAAAATGTCAATATTACCCAAAGTGATCTACAGATTCAGCACAATCCTCATCAAAATACTAGCATCATATTTCACAGATCTAGAAAAAATAATCCTAAACTTCATTTGGAAACAAAAAAGAGCCTGAATAGCCAAAGCAATCTTAAGTAAAAAGAATAAATCTGGAGGCATCACATTACCACACTTCAATCTATACTACAAGGCTACAATAACCAAAACAGCATGATATTAGTACAAAAGTAGAAACATAGACCAATGGAACAGAATCCAGAATCCAGAAATAAAACCATCTACCTGCAACCAACTGATCTTCGACAAAGCAGACAACAACATACTATGGGGAAAGGAAGTCCTATTCAATAAATGGTACGAGGAATATTGGATAGCTACACGCAAAATAATGAAACAGGATCCTTCTCTCTCACCATGTACAAAAATTAATCAAAGATGGATTAAAGACTTAAATGTAAGGCATGAAACCATAAAAATTCTAGAAGAAAATGTAGGAAAAACTCTTCTAGACATTGGCCTAGGCAAAGAATTTATGACTAAGACCCTGAAGACAAATATAGCAACAACAAATAGATGGGACATGATTAAATTTAAAAGCTTTTGCACTACAAAGGAAATAATCAACAGAGTGAATAGACAACCTACAGAATGAGAGAAAATATTCAAAAACTATATATCTGACAAAGGACTGATACCCAAAATCTTTTTTAAAAAGAAAGCTCAAACAACTCAGCAAGTAAAAAAACAAGCAATCCTATTAAAAAGTGGGCAAATGATATGAACAGAAACTTTTTGAAAGAAGATAGACAAATGGCCAGCAAACGTATGAAAAAATGCTCAACATTACTAATCATCAGGAAAATGCAAACCAAAACTACAATAAGATACCATCTTACCCCTATCAGAATGGCCATTATGTAAAAAGTCCAAAAACAATAGATATTGGCATGGATACAGAGAGAAAAGAATGCTTATACACTATTGGTGGGACTGCAAACTAGTATAATCTCTATGGAAAACAGTATGGAGATTCTTCCAGGAAATAAATGTAGACCTACCATTTAATCCAGCAATCCCACTACTAGGTATGTACCCAAAGAAAACAAAGTCATTTTATCAAAAAGACACCTGCACATGAATGTTTGTCACAGCACAATTCAAAATTGCGAAGATGTGGAATCGACCCAAGTATCCTGCAATATAAAAATTAACCTACTGTGTGTCAAAGCTAAAATTCTTACCAAAGTTAAATCAAATTAATTTTACTTCCTTGTTTTGACACCGTGTGATCACAGGAAGTTAGATTGTTGACACTGGCTAAAATGGAAAATAATTTTCCACCATAACAAGCTTTGTTAAGAAGAGGAAGCTGGGCTGGGCGTGGTAGCTCACGCCTGTAATCCTAGTACTCTGGGAGGCTGAGGCAGGAGCATTGCTTGAGCTCAGGAGTTTGAGACCAGCCTGAACAAGAGTGAGACTCTGCCTCTACTATACATAGAAAGAAATTAGCCAAACAACTAAACATACAAGAAAAAAAAAATATTAGCTGGGCATGGTGACACATGCCTGTAGTCCCAGCTACTCAGGAGGCTGAGGCAGGAGGATTGCTTGAGACCAGGAGTTTGAGGTTGCTGTGAGCTAGACTGACGCCACGGCACTCTAGCCTGGGCAACACAGTGAGACTTTGTCTCAAAAAAAATAGAAGAAGAAGAAGAGGAAGAGGAGAAAACTTAAAGGAAACAAATATTTTCATCCAGAGGAAATACTGTTTTGGTCAATGATGAAAATGCTTTGAATGTATATGGAAGTTACAATCAAGTCCTGTGATGATGCCTTGTCAATGAGATCAATTCCAAGGTAATGATCCCAGTGCAGCTCCTCTCTTGACTTACAGCTGCAGTTTCTCTGAACAAGTTATTTACAATGTTTTAAATGTCTTTATGAAAAATATCTTATGTACATTTTTGGCCTTTACAAGATTCTGTTTTGCATAGCTTAGTAAAAGGATATTTCAGTATATTTAGGTATCCTGATCATTTTTTGTTATGCATTTATCTGGTGAAACATTTTTAGATAACCAAATAGTTCTTTAAACACTAATCAAAATACCAACCTTTCAAGTGAACTCTATTCTCACTAAACTAAGTTCTTTCCATCCAACTGTAATAGTTTGGGAGTATGTCCTTTATATAACTGTATAATTTGTTCCGTAGCATTGCTACCTTCTGTATGAGTAAACTTTCCCAGTCTTCTCTCAATTTTGCCCCTACCTATGAAATTTTCCTTCCATACCTAAATGATAAATATCTACAAATTTTATTATTGAAATTGCTTCACAAGTACCACAGTCCACTTCTGTTGTACTCCTAGCATGGGAGATCATGAAGGCTGCAGCAGACGTTTTCTGTTATATGCACAGATAATTAGAGAAATCCATTCTGAAGGAAGAAAGAAAACTGAGGCAAAAAAGCAGAGAGAAGCAGCAACAAAAAAATCATATGTCACAGGGAGAAAGACAATAACTTTGATTCTTGACATCCTCCAGTTCCTGAACCAGAGACTTCAGAGGTTGAGATCATCTTTCCTGAGTTTGATGAGATGGCTCTCTTGAATAAATCTGTGTCTTATTCCCCAATTAAAAAACAAAAATTTTAAACTAATGTGAATGGATTCCTGTAACTTACAAACAACGAATCTCAGTGTGGCAAATATATCAAAATGATACAATTTTTATGCATGGGTTAAAAGTTTCCAAAGTATTTTTTGAAAAATTAATTTGGAAATAAACAAAAGTAGAAATGGAACTTAATAAAAATATTAGAGGAACTATAATGACCATGTAACAAAGTCCTCACTTTTGAGGTTAGATCTCTCTCCATCTTTATTCCTCAAAAGGTTAACAAAATAAGAAAACAGAATTTGAAGGACTTTAAATCCTAAGGGAGAGATTGACCTTACCAATTTAGAAAAGAACACACCTCTTTCAATTCGTCTTTCCAATGATGGTTCTTTTCAATATGATATTTAAGGAAAGGAAGTACCTCAGTGACTCAGTTGCAAGTGACTCAAGTTGCAAGTTAGATGAAAACTGGGCACATAGCAAAGTAACCCAAACAAGTAGAAAGTCATGGGAAAGAATCAGAAAGGATAAGCTTGGAGGACTAGCAGTAACAGAATGGAAGAATAAGTAGGTGGAGATGTGGTCATAAGGAGAGGATGGAGAATTCTTGGAGAATTTTGAAAACCCAGGGGACAAATTAAAATGAATATTTTTTTGGAAAAGAAGATCAGAAACACAGATGGTAGACAATATGGTCCTGCTTCTTTGAGAAACGAACTCTGGTGTAATATATAGAATCCCCTGAGACTTGGGGAAAAATAATATTAGAATGGGAAATGCAATAGTCAACACAAGAAGGAATTTTAAGTAAAAATGTCTGCCACCTGTTAGATGTGTGATGCAATTGAGCAAGACTCCTTAGGCCATTTCTTCAGAAACCAAGGAAAGACATTCTGCTTGGACTGTTTCGTGGGAGTCACCATGAACAGCTAGCTGCACAAGGAGTAGAAAGTCTTCATCACAATAGTTTAAAATTTATTTTTGGTGACTTTGAGTATTTTTTCTGAAAATTCCAAAAATTCTTATTTTCTCCCCACATATCTACTTGTGAGTACCAAAAACAAAACCACTTTAAATTCTTCCTAAATACATATTCTTTCCCATACAAACATCACAAATAATTTCTTTTAAACACTATATAGCATTCTTAAGAGACCCCTCTCGCCCACCTGTAACTTCTTATCACACCATGAAATCTATTTCAAATCTCACTCTTTGCATGATTGGTTGCCATTTAGAATATATCCAGAGAAAGCTACAAAATGAAATAAATTCTCTGTGCTCTCAAAAAAAATTTCATCACCTTTTGGGTTTGTTGGTATTTGACTAATATCTTCATTATATCTATTAATGCATCTGATACAAACTGGCCAAGAACAAAAAAATCTACATATGTGTTTTCTTAGTTCTTCTAATGAGCCATGTGATTTCATGCATATGTACCTTTGTTATTTATGGCCTCTGCCTGAAAGACTTCCTGCCATCCCCACCCTCATTTCCCTCTGTCTGGAAATACCGACTCAGATCACCTTCTGTAGAAAGCCTTGCCTGCCCCCTTCAACTGAATTGACCACTCAGAACCTCTATTGTATCCTTTTCACACACATTTGCAATGGGTTGTGTTTGTTTGTTTCCATGTCTCTCTCCCCTACACACTGACCCTATAAGATCATAAATTCTTAGAGGACAGATAATATACTATTTATCTTGCTTATACTGAGCCTATTAATCTTAGCATAGTGCTTATAGATGCTCTGTAAATAATAAGGGATGAATGAGTATATAAAACTTCATAGTTTACCAAATAGTTTCATCACATTTTGACCCTTCTACAAAGCAGGTATATAGGGAAGAGATTATTTATCCTGTTGACACTTAAATGAAGGCCCAAAGTGTTTCCTATTCAAGATACCAGCACTAACATGAAGCAGGTTTCACAACAAATTGCTTCTTGTTGTTCTAAATCACCTCTCATTGGAAAGCTAAATATATTTTCAAAACTGTTTACAAAAATTTGCAAATGGTTTTGGCATAGCTAGCTATATATTATCTACTACACATATTTGGATCTGGAAATATATTTTTTCATTCCATATTAAAGTAAGTTTTGCCAGATCTAACGACTCACATAAGCCTGGATTAATCTCAACATAGCACATTATACTATGTCACATATGGGATGGATATCCACTCTAACCCCAAATACTTTATCTAGTTTACTTTGACTTTTAGATTGTTTAGGATTTTCAACAGATTGTTTAATGTTTCCTTGTTTCCACCCTAAGTTGAATTTCATGTACCATGTAAGAGGAAGGTGATCCCAAGATATAGAGGCCAAGTCTACTGCCAGACACAATATAAACTGACAAAGGGCATTTAGGTTCCTAAATCAGAGCATAAATTAACCAAAGACCTCATCATAACTCAGTGATATTCCAGAAAATAAATATCTTCACAAAAGAAAGCCATTTCATGATAGAGCTAGAAGAAAAACTGTGTTTCAGTCAAATCAACTTATGTGTTAGTGACTAAAGAAGTCCAGAACATGCCACCCCCAAATTTGCCACTCTGGCATATTGACTATTTTGAGTTAAAAGCACTTGAAAAACAGCAAATACAAAGGGACACTCTGACTTTCCTTTTTCTTCCTGAAAGCAGTAGATGAAAATCCCATGTGAAAGGTGCCCTCCCTGTACCAGAAGGAAAGTATCATTCTTATCACCAAGACCAAGGGACACCTGTACAAACAAACCTGGCTTACCTAACCTAGATCTTCCTGGTGATTAACTACCCTAGCCCAACCCTTTTGCCTTGTCACATTTTCACAATTGACTATTTTGTTCAACTTAGTATGTAAGTACTATACTAGACTCCAGCTGCTTCTCTGGATCTTCAGTTTCCTCTGGGGGCTCCCATGCCCACGTAAAACTCTTTATGTTTTTCTCCCGTTAATCTGTTTCATGTCAATTTAATTGTCTTGCCCAGTCAGAGACCCTAAGAATGTAGGGATAAATTTACCTCCCCGTTACTGAGTGTGCTGGACACAGAAGGAAGAGGACCGTTAGCAACAGTTCTCTGTTGACTCTTCTGCCCTTGGAAACTAGTATCAGTGTGTCCCATGAGAATGAACTGAAAAGTTAAAAAGCAAATCTTGAATTTGCTGATCCAAGTAGTATTCTGTAGATATGTGAGGAATAAAAGTTCCACACTAATATCTCAAGATCACCAAAAGTAACTAGTTTTCTGAAATTCAGGGCTGAAAATTATTCTTAAGCAAAAACTGAAAGGTTTAGTATGCAGGGGCTCACTCCTTATTTTATCCTTTTAATCTTCCTTTCTGTTTGGACCCCACCATGAGATGGGCAACTGGTAGTGGGAGACAGAGAAGTAAACAAACAAAAACTACAGACAGGCATGCCTCAATTTGAGAAAAGCCTATATATGAAAAAACTTTCAAAACAGGTGAATTAAAGAGCTTGATTCTCTAAAGAATTTACCTGCAAACAATTCCTTGTAGGAGATTTAAACACAAAGTTCCATTGACCTAGTTTCATTTTATATAGGAATATATTCATCGATTGAATAATATAAATCCAGGGCAGATATAGACAAAGAAATCAGACGAACAGCAGCAATATCCAGGAGATATTATGAATTGCATGGACGTGGAGTACTGTAGCTCCCACCCCCTGTGTTTCTGTAGTTTACTTGACTCTGAGTGTGAAGGCATGTCACAAAAAAACTTGGTCCAAAAAATTTTCAGTTGAAGAGAAATTAAATGATAAAGGAGTCTGAGAACAAAATTTAAAAAAAAGTTTGCACTTAAGAATTTTCTTAAAGAAACAGTACACCAGACCCATGGTCTTTGGGACACAAACCAAAACCCAAGCTAGGATGCTTAGCCCTGAAAATAAAACTAAAACAAATAAAAAATAATAAACAAAAAAACCTCCTAAGCCCTAAAAATACAGCTTCTTAAAGAAAAAGTTTGCAAAAAGAGAGCTGATATAAACATCGAAACTGAAAAAAATAACAATCTATGTCTACCTTTTTCCTCACTTCTTCCCTCCAGGCTCAGATACTGTGTTTCCAAACCAAACCTCCACCATGCCCTCGGTTCCTGTCCCATCCCCTCTTCTTGTGTCTTCTGTGTATTCCCCATCTCCTCAACTTTGTCATCCTATCAGCTCTTTCCCCTAGACCTCAACTTGCTTACTGGTCTCTCATATAAAAAAAATCCCCTCCCTAAAAACCTGGTTTATCTTCACAACTATTGCACTTTCTTTTACATTTAATGAGCTTTCTTCTTACTTCCATTCAGAGGTCGGCAACTGTGACAGCAGTCTAAATCCCAGCTTCATCTGCTTTTGTAAATAAAGTTTTATTGGAACAAAGCCAGGGCCATCTGTTTACATATTGTCTCTGGGTTCATACAACAATGGCAGAGTTGAATTGTCAGGACACAGACCTGAGGGTCCATAAAGCCTAACAAATTTACAGAAAAGGCCTATGACCCCTGCTGAGCAACCACATGCCCTGAAAGGACAGTTTTCACTTGCTGTTCTACTTCCTTTACGTCTTTGACCCCTCAACCCACTGTGCCCAGGCTTCTGCTACAACACTTCTGAAGTCACACTGTACTAAAAAATTTATCGATAACCTCATTTCTGAAAATGTCTAGAACATTAAACTCTCCCAACCTAAATTTTGATCACTCTTTTATCTCTGGCTTTTCTTAATCTTCTCATTCCTCCATGTCATTATTTTCTGTTTTGGCTTTTTTTTTTTCTTTCCTGTTACTCTCTTATCTTTGTGTATTCTAGTTCTAAGCAGTCTTATCTACTTTAATGACTCCAATTGTTGAATCTGTGTGGACAATGTCCAAACTACTCCCAGCTCTGATCTGTCTCCCAAGCTCAACATTTCCAATTATATACAGGACACTAAACATCACATGGAAAATTCCAAATATCAAAACCAGAACATCTTATTCTCTTGTGATCCCTAGTTCTTCTAGAGATTAGGCATTACTAATTTCCTAGTTCCCAAGGCTGGAAATTTTAGAAATATCATGCTTTTTTCATTCCAACCATCTAAATGCTTATACCAAATGCCACCCAAGTGAATCTGCTCTGCACCCAAGATTGCCCCTGCACCCATTCCTCCTTTCCACAGCCCCAAGTCCAGTTTAGGCCCTCACGCTCCTGGACACTGGCGAGTCTCCTGTGTGGTTTCCTGCCTCCTCCAATGCACCCTCTATGGGCCTTCCATATTCATCTTCCCACAGCACAGGTCAGTTCATATCCCTTTTTTCTTTCTCATTGCCTACTAAATGAAGTCCCAAGTCCTTAACCACTTGGGTACGGTGCTCACCGGCTGAGAAACCTTGCCCACAGCCAATACTCATAGTCCCCACGATAGTTTGTGCTGTGCATTGACGACGAATCCGTTTTGCTCTTGTGTGATGAGGAAAGCTTTAACCCTTTGCACTCGCTTGCTGTTTTCTCGATTCCTTTATTCTACTTGGGAATTAATAGTTTAAATACCCCAGATTTTACAAAGCATGGTAATAGAATAAAAAACTGGAGTTTCTTTTCATACAAACTTATTTATTTGGATTTTTTAATATTTCAAATTATTGATACAATCAAAGAGTAATTTTAATCTCTATAATTTTTGCTAACCGTGTCGAGTCACACTCGACATCCGAGTGCAAAGGGTTAAAGCACTGAAAGCTTGTTTTACTTTACAGGCAGCTCCTTGTAATGTAAATCAGAATAGGTAACATATACATATATGTTTTCCTTACATTATTTTTAAATGTTCACAATTTTATTTTGATAAACGAAAAATTAGAAAAGTCATATCACGGCTGTCAGCTAAAGTCACTGTGCACATTCATCTGTGGCTATCGACTATAGTTGAAGCTCGTACTGAAGTGGTTAAATGCATTAGTCAGAATCTCAGCAGGAAATAGATGACATTCTCAAACTGGATCACTGAGGCGAGTTGAGTAAAAGTGTACCAAGTACAGGCAGGGTGTAAGGAAACCAAGCATGAAGTAGGTTCTGCAGGCTCGTGATAATAGAGAGCCTCTCTACTTCTGATCCGGAACAGACAAGAGGAAGGAGAAACTGCCAGAACCTAGAATGGGTAACACATGGATGGAGTGGGCTGCCCGCCAGGGGCTATGGCCCATTGTGGAGGGACTCAGCCAATATGCAGGGAAAGAGAATAGAGAACAAACCTGGACCTCACTCCCTACCCATGTGCCAGTCACCCCCAATCCAGAACCCAACTGGAACCCAGAGAACAAGGAAGAACAGTCCACACAGGGCAGCTTCCTGAGCCCTAAAGTAAAGAGTAGAAAGTGGGTCTGGAAAAAAGATATATCTCCCTGATCTGTCCTCACCTTTTTAACTTTACCAACTTCCCCCTCAACCCTCAATATACTTCCTTTAGTCAAGGCAAACTAGTGTCTTTGAATACTCAGAGATTTTCTTTTTTTTTTTTTTTTTTGCTTTTGGTCTTTTGTTCCTTATGTTCAAATTTAAAAGTTAAATTCCGTAGTCTTATCACATTAGCAAAAACTTAGATGCCATTAGGTGTGAATTTCATCCACTTCTAACATTTCTGTTTCCAAACTTTCCTGTTATTCTGGTAGATTGTATTGATAACTTCAATTCTTCACTGTCCACGATAGCCTTGTGGTATCCTTGCACTCTGACATTAAGCTGGACATACAAAAATTGGGGGGCAATAGAAGAAGGCAGAAGTGGCAATATCAGGGCCCAGGCGAGGAAATCTATGTATTATTTGTTCTCCTCTGCCTCACAGCCACCGCTATGAAAGGATCTGTCTGAGCTTTGCCTGCTGGTACCAGGAGGAGAATGAGAGAACCAGGGAACGGATCCAAGATGCAGACATGTGGCTGGGCCAGCTGAACCACAGATGCATGTGGGAATCCAGCCAAAATCAGCTGAGTCCTAAAGATACATGAGAAATAATTGATAATTTTTTCATGTCACAAGTTTTGAGACTGTTTGCTAAACACCAAGTAATACAATAGCATATATTCTAATCTCATTTCCTACTGCCTCAGAGATGTCCCTACTCCTCCCAGCGTTACCCTTCCAGCTCTGTCCTCAGACCCATGTATAACCATTTTTTTCCAAGATACTATTTCAGAAAAAAACCCTTTTTTTCCCTTTAATGTCTCCTTCTCCCCTGGTAATTCTCCTTCTACCTGCAGAAATACCAATCAAACCCACACAACACTGAACCTTCTGCACTGTGATAGGCAGGAGTCTAAGAAGATCCCTAATGGCCCATCTGAGCATGGGAGGAGCCTGTGACAATAAGAGAATATCACTCCTGTGGTCAGCTTATAGTCTCTTGTAGCAGTTGACCCTAGAAAGGGAGATTATGCTCAGTGGGTCTGACCGAGTCTGTGAGCCCTAAAAGGAATGGGACTCGTCCTTGAAACAAAGATTTGAGGTGAGAGAGCTAACGCATGGGGCATTCTCTGTTGCTAGCTCTGGAGGTGGGGAGGACCACATGGCAAGGAATGTGGACAACCTCTAGGAGCTGAGAGTTGCCCTTGTCAGGCACCAGCAAGGAAAGAGGGACCTCAGTCCTACAGTCAGAACCAACCAGATTCTAGTAACAACCTGAGAGTGCTTGGAAGCAGATTCTTCCCCGGAGTCTCCCTAAAGGAACGCAGCCCAGCCAACTTATTGATCGCACTTGTGGGAAACAAGCTCTACCCAAGCTCCTGACCTCCAGGACTGGAGCTAATAAGTGGCTGCTGTTTTAAGCCTCCAAGTTTGTGGTAACTTATTATGCAGCAATGAAAGCTAACACTTGTGGCTCTCAACTTCGCTTCTCAGATGAGCTTCTCCAAAGCGTAATAATGACAACCTCTAACATTTTTATAGGTAGCACTTACTGGGGGCCAAACACAATTTTAAGTGTTTTATATACAAGTTAACACATTCAATCCTCACAACCATTACCTACGACCATTTTCTGGATGTGAAACTTGAAATACAAAGAGGTTACTAACTTGTTTAAGGTCACAGCTACTAGATGGCAAAGCAAGAATTCAAGCCAAGGCATCCTGAGTTTTAAATCTACTCTCTAAACCGTCATATTCTACTCTACTTCTCCAGGTACCATTTACCCCTGCACTGTCAGATTGTGGCTTCTGCCCTCAAAACTGTACTGAAACTTCTCTGGTAGAAACACTGAGGCCTCCCTAATTTTCAAATTCAGGACTACTTCTCAGACATTATCTTATTCCAGTCTTCCACTGCATTTAGCATTGTGTACAGCTTTCTCCTTTTTAGAACTCTCTGCCTTTCTGATGGTCTTCCTACCTGTAAAAATGCTTTGTCTCTGACACTCCTTCCCTTGCTCATCACGTAAGTGTCGCTGTGACTCACAATTAGCCCTAGGCCTTCTCACTCACTGTACATGAATGCCCTGAATGGCCTGGGCTTCTTTCCTGACTGTAGCTGCTGTCTATGTGCCTGTGACACCCAACTAGCGTGTCCCTCTCTCCAGGGTTTAGGACCTGTATTTTTAGCCACCAGCAAGACAAACACAATTTGATGTCCTACCTCAAACACAGCACACCCAAGATACCCGAGATGAAAGGCCCTGTCATCTACCCCAACCTTCATGCTCATCGGCAACGTTCCATCTTCTGCCATTCTCCAGTCCCCACTCCTGTAGACCCATGACTTTCCTGTGTTCGTGATTCTTACTTCATTCTCAGAACTCATTCTGCTCTTACCCGCAAAGGATGGTTAACTTCAAAACTCCCACAAACTAATGTTCCCAAGACATACCTTAGTGTTTTAGATCCTTAGTTTCTATTTGGGGGCTGTGAAACAATCAGGTAGACTGATTTCTTCAAAAATGTCAATGGGCCAGAGTTCTGCAGATAAGCCCCACCTTAAGCACGTAAAAAATCCAGGCCTCTCTATGAAAAGCCTGAAGAAAGAAAAATAATGCTAAGATTTAAGAAAGAAGAGATTTATTTTTCAGGGGCAAGGAATCTTTAGAATGTGTTCCTCACATCAAACCTCAGTGATCTATTTATACCTTGCCTTATCCTGCAGTCCAGCAAGACTGAGCACTCAACAGCTGGTGGCTAGGCTACCGTAACAGCTGGGTTTGCCCAGGTTCCAGTAATAATGTCTCTGTCTGCAAAATGTCCTCACTACAAATATTAGTAGAAATCTAAATTGAACTTCCAAATCCTGCTGCCACCAGCATGAAGAATGCTGACTACAGTGAGTTAAATCCAATGCACATCTCTATCGCTACCTAATAATAAAAGTTAGAAATAACTTTTTCCCCTGTTAGTTCCAGGAACATCTCTGTCCTCTCTTCTCTGTTACCATGCCTAAAAGCGTATATTTAATTTTTAAAAATGAAATTACTTAACTTGAGATATGGTTCAAATTATTTTCTCAGCGCTCAGATATGGCCCTGTGATAAGTGCAATGAGGTCATTATCTTTTCTTCTGGCCTGCAACCATTGCATCCCACATGCTTACCTGGATTGCCAGGAGGACAGAATGTACATCCTGTCTATGACCCCAGTGACCAGAGCCTCACTGATGGCTGAGCCCCGGGCTGGCTGCACACCTTAAGTGAGTGCCACACCCCAAGAAACACAATCCTGTTAAACCATTATTGGTGAAAAATAACATTAAAAGCACAGGAACTAAAATCAGAAAATTATGGAAGTGAACCAGTGTGAGATTCTGTCAAAGCTTCAGATGACCAATTGGTATATGACAATACTTTAACCGGTGAATCGAACGTTAACCAAATGCTTTCAAAGTTAATGGACTCTAAATGGCCTCTTGACTCTAAGATTTCAACTCCACAGGAAACAGTCCAGAGTAACTGCAGGATGAGGATTTTGAGAGTCTGCCCTTAGTATAAAATTATAACATTTAAGTTCCTTTTCCAGATACTCACATGAACATTTTTTGAAGTACAATAAAAAAAGAGGCAAAAAAGGACAACTAAACTAAAATAAGTATATAGAACAAGCCAAGAAATATATATAGTGATGGAGATTGTTTCAATAAAAGTCAGAAAACAATACATTTTCTTTGCTTTAATGGAAATGAAGTAATGGATTCTAGTCCTGGATTGATTCCATGATAGTTCCGTGACCCTAACCATAAAATAAGCCTCATCTATTAAACTGGGGTGATAATAGTAGCTCTCAGACTTGTTAGGAGAAAATGAGGTCATGGAAGTGAGAACACTTTATCCTCTGTAAAGCACTCTACAAATGAATGGCATTATTACTATTGGTTTATCCAACAGTAATGTAATCTGTGCACCTGTCAAAAGCCAAGAGCTACAAAACCAAGAACGAGATGAGATTGAAGTGATCGCGGCTGTGCAAGTCTGCTTTTTCACATCAATGAAAAAGGTTCCCTTTCCTCTTCTTCAAAGCATAGCCAAATTGAATGGTAATGAAGTAATTATGTTTCTAGTCCTTGCATTACTTTTTAAGTAGCTGCCCAGGTGAAGCCATTTGCAATAAATGGCTCAGAGTGTGACCAGCAAGAAATTTTGGTTTCTGATTGGATGTTGCCTGCACACCTTCTTTAAGCCTCTCTGCCTGTCCTCTGCCCCTCTCTTTGCCACACAAGCAACCCCAACATCAGCAAAGACTAGTGTCAGGACCACTTTCCACTTTCACAGCATCAGTCTGAAACCATCAGTTCTTCTGGGACCTCTCTGATTCCAAGCTCATTCTTCCATTCACAGTTTCACCTCCAACTTGACTTTGTACTTCAGATTCCTTTTCCATTTTCTACCTTAGACTTCCTATCCAGCTCAACTCTGGTTCAGGAGATCCTACTACAGGGTATGCCCCCTGGCATTTGCCTTTGTTCTAGATTCACCATTCACCTTAGAGAGGGAACCTGGGCAGGTAGACCCGGCCATATGAGCTGTGTTGCTAAGCAACACTCATGGGTACTGTGAGAAGAGCCAGCCTGCTGTGCCTCACCTACCCGACTTCTGTTTCCTGGTGCTTTCCCAGGCCTCTTTATGCACTTGTTGTGTACATACTATCACAGCCAAAGTACACAGGTGGTCACAGAGTTTCTCTCTGTTGACATGGGCTTTCTGCAAGCTAAACCCCAAGGCCAATGTCTATCTGCCAAGGCACTACAAAGCGTCCAAGCTAAGGATGAGGTCATTAACTCTCCTTTGTTTCCTTTATGAGATAAACCACATCAAGACTTTCCTGACCCGCCCTTTTGGCCCATACTTGTAAGTCACAGCTGTACTTCTCACTGCCAAAGGTGTTGGTGTCAGATGCTGGCTTCGGGAGAGCGTGTCCTGTAAACTTGCCTCATCAGTAGGCTTTGAGGAATGACCCCAGGGAGCTAGATATGTACTTGCTGTGAGCTTATTTTTCACAGTTATTGTCCTCCTGAGAACATCCAGGATTTCAGCCTCAGTGATAAGGCAACTGTGTCTCTCACTGATATATACTCTGCACTGATATAATAATTCTAGGAAAGCAGAGGGCAGTGCAGGGTACCTGTCCCCTAGACTTATAAGTGATGGAAAATGCCTGAAAATGCAAAGGCCTCATTTTCTGGGAGGTGAACTCTCCTATTTTAATGACATAAATAATATTTTTTATTGCAATTTATATTGCAATTTATTGTGATCTAGCATCATAAACTTTCTCTCTTTTATCTTTCCTTCCTTACTACCCAGACTTAGTTTCATTGTTCTAAATGTTGCTGGTGTCAGAATAGGAACTTCTGTATGTTTTGAATGTATGTGATTTCGCCCAGATTCGCCTGTGATCTGATGTACCAAGTTTATAACATAGGACTTCAAAAAAATAAGGTTCTTAAATGTGAAACATATACCACAGGGGTTTATATAGGTACAGACTGACAGTCCATAATCCTCTGACAGATTAAGTGATGCTTTAAATGTTACTGTGTGATCAAAAACTTTTGTTATTTTTTCTTTGGAAAAAAAATTTAAACATTCTGGATATATTCCCAGTTCATTATACTGGCTTAAGACAGAGCCTGTTCATTGCGATAGAGCTCCAGATAAACAAACTAGTTTAGTTATTGTAGTGCTAGAAAACTTTTAATGTTCTCCAATTAATAAATGAAGATAACAGGGGCTCTTTAATAAACCAAACTTAGCTGAATTCTCTGGTAAATAGAGGCTCTAGATTCTGCATAACTGCCAATGTTTATTGAATGCTTATCGTGTGCTAGACACTGTTCCACATGTTTTACATGCATTACTTTATTAAATCTCCACAAAAACCTCTTAAGGTGAAATAACAATTCTGGTGGGTAGGTACCATCATTGCTTCATTTTATGAAAGAGCAAATTGCGGCAAAGATGGATTAGGTAAGGGGCCAAGTCAAACACTCAGCAAATGTGGAATAAGGATTTGAATGACAGGTAGGCTGGGTCCAGAGCCAGCCCACTTCACCAAGCCCCACATCTGCTCATTACATCAACTTTCACATCACCCCCTTTGCTAACAGTTGGGACACTGGACAGCAGAGGTGTGTCTGCCCTCAGGTCGAAGATAACCCACAGTTTTCAGAAACAGACATAATAGTGGATAATCTGTACTGTATCCAAAGTCAATCAAAGAATGCCATGGATCCTGAAATAGAAGGAGGAACCAATAGCTATGGTTTCATTTTAGCAAACATTTGCAAGCTCTGTCAGTGTTTATCACAGCACTCATTCACAACTGCTGGTTTCTTAACATGACAAACACAACCTCTTTCACTTTGCTCTAGCAATAGCTAAACATCACAGTCCCTATGGCAAACATTTTTAATTTCTTAGGTTCGAAATATTTCTCCATGACTCATCAGGAGTGAGATTACCAGACTGAGGATGCGGGTGGGGGCTGTGGGTTCTCTCACACCCGCCAGCAGGATCAACCCAGGGCAGGATCATCCCTCAGGACCCTCCCCAGGACAGCCAAGGGGTATTGCTTTCCCTCGGGGCCTGTCCCCCAGAGTCCCTCTTGGTGTTGCCCTTCAGAAACAAAAGGATGCTGCCTAGGAATGAATGCTGGGTGAAGAAGAAGCCAAACATCTTCACTCTCTCACCTGATTCTTGTGAGATCAATTGCAGGACTTTTTGAGAGAGACAGGTGGGGCTGGGGGTTCCATTTGGACGTAGTACAAAATTTGCCCCTGTGAGAAATCCTGGATCAGTCTCAGAAAAAGCATTATCATATTATGATACAAAGATTACTAGAAACCCTAAAGGAGAAGGCAGAGAGAGAGAGAGAGAGAGAGAGACAAGAAGACTGAAGGCAGTAAGGCAGTAAGGCAGTTTTGTTGTTTGGGGAATGCTGCATTATATTTCCACGTGGAAAGGAAGTCAAATATCTCTCTATGGCTTTGAACTCTTAAAACCCAAGGTTTACAATAATTCAGGATGCAAGGTATGGATATAATGTGATACTTTATGTAGGAAGCCACCTGTCCTGATGGGATTAGGAAATAAATGTAAAATACCAAAGACACAAACAGAGGAAACTATTTGGAGATTATCATTATTTACTTTGACAACTAAATGGATGAGGTGCGTACTGTCTGGGCACATGTGTAGGTCTGACTAGGGTGGTGCAAAGGCAATATATGTAACATAAATGTTTGTACCCCTGTAATATTCTGAAATAAAATAAAATTTAAAAATAGGATTGAAATGATAGATACTTCATTAAGTAGGCTGGATACTACCCCATTCCTATATCATAAACTTCTACACTTCACCTATCCTATGCCTTTGGTTAGTCTTGTCTTTTCCACTAAATTCTTAAGCAGGGAGCCTTGTTCATGACTGAGCACTCAGTCCTAGCATAGTGCCACATCTCTAGAGAAAGCTTAGTAAGTACATTGTTACAGCCTCAATGTTTGGGTCCCTCCAAAATTCAGATGTTGAAATCTTAACCCCCAATATGATGGTGTTAGGAGGTGGGGCCTTAGGGAGATAATTAGTTTTAATGATGTGATGAAGACAGAGTCCTCATGATGGGATTAGTGCCCTTATAAAAAGAAACCAGATCTCTCTCTCTCTCTCTCTCTCTCTCTCTCTCTCTCTCTCTCTCTCTCTCTCTCTCTCTCTCCCTACACCCCACCTTCGCCCCACCATATGAGGACACACCAAGAAGGCAATCATCTATGAGCCAGGAAGCAGTCCCTCAGTCTCTCATTAGGAACTCAACTGGCCATCATCTTGATCTTGGGCTTCCCAGCCTCTAGAACTATGAGAAATAAATGTTTCTGGTTTAAGCCACCAAGTTTATGATATTTTGTCATAGCAGCCTGAGCAGACTAACACATTCTTATTCACTGAATCACAATGAATGGATGAACTATACTTTGGAAGAGGTAAATGTAAATTCAAGTGACAATAATTATAATTATTTCCAACTGGTGGCAAAGAATGCTTCAGTTCCCTGCTTCTGCTTCACCCTACCGTGAATTCCTTTGAAATACTGACCTGTAGTGAAGGAAGTGTCCAATCTGATTTTTAAAAAGGAAACTGTTGATCTTCTTCAAAGGAGTCATTTATATGAACAAAGAAATGGTGGTGGATGTGCAGAATGACATGCCTTAAAATGATGGTGACATTTATTTTCAAGTTTCTTTTATTAGCATTTGCTTAGTCTAAGCCAATAACACCTCTCTCCTTTTTACTTTTCAAATGGATCCATTTTGTCTGCTACACATTTTAAGTAACATTCAAACAATTTCTTTGAGTCTGCTGATACACCTGATTTGTTTCTCATGATACAGCTTAATAATCATTGCATCCAGAGATCTATTAACAAGAATGAAACATCAAATGGACAGAGGAGAATAAGCAAATAGTTCCACTACTGATTGCAGATGAAAAGCATCTGTTTCATTTACTTCCATTAAGCAGTATATTAGAGCTCTCTGTGGAGTTGTGCAGAGCTGTCATGTCCTATTAGACATGCAGTGGGGAAAAAATATCTTAGCAACTTAAGGTTCTGTGCTATGAAGCCCAGTGAGCATAAGTTCATTGTTTTAAATAGCTTTTATTTTTCTTTTTAAATTAACTGAAAACAGCTTGGAAAGAAGAAGTCCAGAATAACTTTCTGGCTCATCAGCACGAGGACAGCCTAGGACCTCCTGGCAGAAATGTCATAGGAAGTTTACATTTGTCATTCTGCAATTTGGATCAATTTAATAGAACAACACTGGGGCCTTTTTTGATTAAAGTAGAATGCCCCATGCAATCTGTTGGATGGGGATTTTTAGGATTCAAGTTTATCATGTTTAAAAGAGAATAATTTTCACTTGGAGTGGAAAAGGATAAAAACAATAAGACCTTCAGAGAGCAAAGAAGGAAAAGTCCTCTTTCAGGGCCATGGCTTTTTGCTCTTGAAAGTAGGACCACAGCTTGCTTGGAAAATAAATAAATAAATGAATGAAGAACTAACCTGAAGTCAACAAATTCTGGGGGCCATTGGGGATGAAGCATCTCTATCTCTTTCTTAAATCATCCCAAGAAAACAGCCCAAAGGCATTATGTGGAATGAGAAGGCCTATGAGCAGTCAGATTAGATGATGCACAAAAGGGAGAAGGCAGGTAAGGCATGTGTTCCCCACCTCCTATGTTTCTCTCTCTCTTGCCCTGGGCTATGCATATTTTACTTGTTCTCTGAACCCTAAGAAAGAATTTTCATCCCATTAGGAAATTTTATTCCACCCACTATGTCAGGAAGTGTTAAAACTAAGCTAAATAAATTTTGGTGATATGTTGGTAAACTCTATGATCATATAACATTGAAAATCACATCGAAAAGTGGGAAATAGAATGTCCTTGAACAGGCTTAAATATATATGATGCAGCTATTCAATGTTCATGTGATTGAATTTGTAAATGTCTGGAGATAGACCAGATGTCTGGATAATAGACCAGAGCCACAAACAGAATGCAGATACCTCCAGGCCATTGTCTACCGCCATAAAAAATGAAACAAAACACATTTCTAAGCACCCAAACAAAGTAGCACATGAATGTATCTATCGTTTCATAACAGCAGGATATTACATGTAGTGAAATGATGTCTCTGACATTTTGCAAGACCAAAGAAGAGCTGTCATGTCACACCCAGGTCCTCAAACAAGCACATCAACCAAAGTAGTACATACAAGTGTGGGAGCAGGGAAGGGGAAACTCAACTCTCTCTTCTTTTGACCTTCCTTTAGTTTCAGTCAGTCAACAGTTTTTTAAAAATTCACTGTACCAAGAACTATGGGGAGGTTAAAATTTAGAATGAAGGTTTGGTTTTCCTCTGAGGAGTTTACAAAATAAAAAGCAAATGTAGGTATGATCTTTTTGCCTTAATCAACTGAACATCTACAAAGACAGCAATCCAGGTAGAGAAAGCAGCTATGGTGTCATCCATCTGCAAAAGGACAGATAAGAACTAAACTATTGCAGAAAACTCTGTCAAGGTAGGGAAGGAGAGGCAAAGAGAGGAGAGATTAAATTGACTTTTTGTGTCATGTTAAATGGGAAACTGTACAACTATATAAAACAAATATCAAGCAGTCTTGCACATAGTAGGCATTCTATAAATAATACAGAATATAAATACCATAGGATCAACTTCTCAGTTCCTCCTCATCATAACACTCCCACACCTCCACACCCCGAAATTGCTGTGGTTGTTGGTTCATACCTCCTCCCCTTGAACACTAGCTCCTCTTAACTCCGACACTGGTTTTGAGTTCCATTCCTGGGTGTCACACAAAATCAATTTTCTACTCCATGATTATAATTCCATTATGTATAAAGGAGCCACACTTACCAGGCCAGTGCTGCAAGACATCCTTTATTCTCAATTTTACAGAAGAAGCAGCTAAAGCTCAGGGAGGTAAAGTAACTTAGCAAAACAAGACTCAAAGTGAGTAACAGATGCCGCAAGGCTTTGAACCCAGATAAGGCTTTGAACCCAGATGATGTGATTCCAAAGCCTGTGATCTTTGTGCCACAAATTGGTCATCATTCCTGACCTACACATTTTTTTCTTGTGAACATTCTAGATTCTCTCTCCTGCCTCAAAGACTTTGCACTGGCTAATTTCTTTGTCTAGACCACTCTTCCCAAAGTGAGCTGAGCTTGCATCCACAAGCTGCCTTTAAATTTCTGGTCAAAAGTTACTTTTCTCAATGAGGCCAACCCTCACACTTATAACTGCAACCTCCAACCCTGTACTCTTGCTTTATTTTTTTTATAGCCCTTATCATTTTGTAATATGCTATATACTTGTGTTTTTTGGTCATCTTCTTAGGCTACAGCAAGGGTTTTTGACTCCTTTGCTCATTGATGTATCCTAAGCACCTAGAACAGTGACTGGCAGGCATGATTCTCAGCCAAAGTACCTGGCTTGGCCAGCAGACCAACCCACCTTGCTCAAGCTCCCTTGTAAAGAGTACAGCCTACACAATTGAAATACAAGGTTGAATAACTTAATGTTTAAACAGTTATCAAAAAAAGGATACTTCCTAGCTCTTGGGAGGCCGAGGCGGGCGGATTGCTCAAGGTCAGGAGTTCAAAACCAGCCTGAGCAAGAGCGAGACCCCGTCTCTACTATAAATAGAAAGAAATTAATTGGCCAACTGATATATATATAAAAAATTAGCCGGGCATGGTGGCTCATGCCTGTAGTCCCAGCTACTCGGGAGGCTGAGGCAGAAGGATTGCTCGAGCCCAGGAGTTTGAGGTTGCTGTGAGCTAGGCTGACGCCACGGCACTCACTCTAGCCTGGACAACAAAGCAAGACTCTGTCTCAAAAAAAAAAAAAAAAAAAGGATACTTATAAGTCACATCCTCCTTAGACTGTTACGATTGTTAGATGCATTTTAAAAAGACTACCACCTGCCCCCTCAACTTCAATAAATTGTTATCAGTCTTACTTCCTACAACATAGAAAGTTAATCCACTTTCTTCATCTACATGATCTATATCAGTCATGTGACAACCCTAACCCCACTCCCAAAGCCTCAATAATGTCCTTCATTATCTAAACTAAGTATTTGACAATATTAGCAAAACTCATCATCTTCTTCCCTCTCTAAAAGCAAGGTAGTTTGCCACTATCTTTCTTTAAGGAGCTTTGTTCATAATTAAACCCATAAAATATCTATCACCTTCAGTACAGATAACAGATTCCTCCAGTGGACAAAACAAACTAAAAGAAATAATTTTTTCCAACATTATACATCACTTTAAGTAATTTCCACATATGCTGGGCACATAAAAGCTGAAACTTCATTCTGTTTCCTATTTCACAAGGGGGGGATTCTTTAAGCAAATTAATCAATTAAAAAGATGTTAAGAAAGGGGATTGTTAATTAGAACAGAGGGACACTATAATATAACCAGTTCCTTACAATGCGCTGACCCTAAATGTTCTCTGATTAAAGCAAGCCTAGACTGTCTTTGCCAGCTCTGTTAAATTATTAGTTTGTATACCACTATTTATTTTTTAAAATGCCATAATTTCTCATTTCATGCTCAGTAGTGCACATAATTATCAATAGATAACCTAAGTACCATAAAAGTTCTGACACCCATGCACAGTCCTCAACTGAACCAACCTAATGCATTTACATAATGTTTTAACAATTCCAGTTCATTTTGATTAATTATATGTGGGCCTGCTCCATATGCACTTCCAGAAGTGCCTATAAATTATCAAGAGGCAACCAATGCTGCTCATTAAATCAATAATAGGTATACCTGAGTTCTTATAGAGTCTGCTTCCATGAACCCCCCCCCCTTTTGTCTGGCTAAGGCTACCATCATTTCTTCCCTAGAGTACTGTAGGCACCTCCAAATTTTCTCACAGCTTCTAGTGTTGTAGCCTCCAAACCATTTTCTATATTGTAACCAGAGAAATATTTCTAAAATGAAAACATGCCCCTCTCACTCTCTTGCTTAAAAGCCTTCAAATGCTACCTAATTTTGTTTTGCTTTATTTTTTTATTTAAGATAAATTCTAAATGCCTCAAACCACCAGCCAGGCCCTGGGTGATCAGTCCCATCTCGTTGTGCAGGGGCTCACAGGCCTTCAGTTCTGAGAAAATGCCTTGTTTCTTTGGTCTCCAGACCTTTGTCCAAGCTATTCCTTCTGCCTGAACCTTCCCATCCTCACGGCACTCCAGTCATCCCCCTTGATAGCTAATCCTTTCTCTACCTTTAGTACTCGGCTATCTTCACTCTTTCCTGACCTCCCCAAGTCTGGGTTCAGGGGCCCACTTCTGTCTGCCCACAATAGCCCATACTTCTATCGTCACAGCACTCTTAATGTTTTCAATGTTCACTCTTCTGTATCCTGCACTAGATCATGAGCTCCATGGGGACAAAAGTTGTTTCTATTTCAACACTGAACCTGTAGAACCTAGCAATAAACTTGATAATATTTGTTGAAAGAATCAATGACAGATGACAAAGTAGGAAATAAAAAAGGTCCAAATTCACATAAATGATAAAGCACCCTGCCATTCAAACTCAGTCTGTTTGTTCCAGAGCCCATGATGTTTTCACTAGACCACATTACTAAAATAAAGTAATTAATCTCTCAGAATGGAACTAGTTATTAGGAATGGACCAATCCTCAGGCATTGGAAACAGGAAACCCACAGAGCAAGAAAGAAGAGAGGCAGCTCCCAGAGCAAGTGATTGTGTCTGAGTTTTTAGTATATGGAAAAAGATAAAGGTCTTGACATAGAGGACATAGAGTTTAAGAGTACCAACAGGCAGAGGTCCCAGAGGAAGATCATATTTGGAAGCATCTAGATGCAGGTGGTAGCACCTCAGCTACTAGGTTATAGTTCAGAGCCAGAATACAAACACCTTAGTGGGGAGAAATGAATATCTCCAGTCTTAGAGGAGGTGGGGTCTTAGGAAAACTTTCAATGGAAAAATTTGGAAAAAGAGAAACAGGGCCATGACCCAGGGATGAAAACATATAAAGAAAGGATTTGGTGATAAGAATACACCTTTCCTTTCTTCTGTTCATGGTTAATATTTTCCTGCCTTTTCCCCTATCAAATACTCAGAATATGCTTCTATTTGAGGACCTTATTTCATCATAGTTTAAACAATTGTCATAATTGTTTTTGTTTATAAACATCATGCATGCTCAGTCTTTAAAAACACATGTGTACATATAAACATAGACATACCTAGTGCATTAAAAGCCCAGATACTCTTATCATTGCTACTACTAGCTCCTTCTGAGATGAGCATCACTGGGTGTTGAACAGGAATTTTCTAGACTTATTATATGCATATGATAATATATAAAATGTTTAAAGTGGAGTCATACAATGCATACCATTTACAACTTGCTTTTTTTCTCCACTAAAATATGTGACTTGAATATCTTTCCATGCCTATTCTTAAAAAAAAAAAACAAAACTACATCACATATAAAACCTCTGAAAATTACATTGTATTTAATAAAGCTATCTTGTCTTGAATTGTTTAGGGACAAATACTCTTCCTTAGCTGTCTTCTCAATTCCTTGCAGAATGCCTGCTGCATAGTAAGAGCTCCATGATAGAAGTAATTTCTATCACTTGCTGACTTGTAAATACAAGTCAAGTCCTGGAACTTGTGCATTATCTAAAGCTCTTACACCATATGAGGGAGGTATAACTATCTCTACCTTCCAGTTTGAAAACTGAAACTTGAAAGGTTTAATTCAATTGCTCAATATTACAGAGCTAAATGGTAGTGAGCCAGTCTTAGAAAGGCTCAATGTTACTGGACTCTCCAGTCTTCCTGTGGTGTCAGAAGGCTCTGCCCTTATCTCAATCCTATTTGGCTTTGATATCAATGCCCAGGATGAAGGCACTAAAGTTGGCTTATCAAATATGGAGTTGTTCCTTAGTTTGGCAGGGTAGGGAAGAGCTGGAAAATCAAAATTATCTTGAGCAACTAAAATAACAGAAGCCCAAAAGATAAAAGGTTGAAAACTTGGTTTGGTAATATTTAATATGAAAAATTGACCTGAGGTTTTCATTGAATCTCAATATAAACCTGGACACACTAATAAAAATTAAATTTCAGAAGCATGGCAAAAAACTCATCATATTATTTACTACTGAAGTTATATCTGAGTAGTTTGCTGAATTTTAGATATTAGATTTTACATGGAAATTGAGCAATATAAGAATAGCAAGAAAAATGAAGGATGCAAAAAATTATATCACATTTTAAAAAATAGTTGGAGAATTGAGAGGATTTAGCCCAGAAAAGACTCAAAAAAGAAAGGGATAGAATATTGTCTTAAAGTATTTAAAAGGTGGTATGGTAGAGAGTGAGTAGCTTTGCCCAAATTGGTCCAGAAAATATAACTATAAGCAATTAGAAAGCATTACTAAAAGGTACATTTCACTCTACTTAAGAAATAGCTTTCTAAAAAGTACAGTCATTTAATAGAAGGGTTGTCATGTAAATAAGTAAACTCCACTTGACTGAAAATTGTCAAGCATCTATCGCTACTGTGGAAAGAAATCACGTTAGGTGAGAGGTTGATTTTGATAACCATATTTACAAGCTTCAACGACCCTGCATTTTGCAAATCAGTAATGACATTCCCATGAGAAGGCAAGTATTGACTCAGCACAATGGAGTGAAAGAGCTAGAATTTAGAGGCTAGGATCTTGGATTTGAATCTTTTGCCAATTCTGCCAATTGTAAGTTGTATCATTTTACCAAAACTCAGTGTTCTTATGTAAAAATGGTAACGATAACAATATCTGCCCTATTTTATCCTCATGAGAAAATTGGGACAATGTACATGAAGTGCCCTGTATAAATTGCTAGTTTTTATTACTAAATAACCATTGAAAATCAGTCTCAAATCTCCTGATCAGGAAATTGAAACCACTCTGCCCTCATTAAACTTATATTCCAGGGAAGTATTGGTTTCTTCTCTTTAGTTCAGACCAAGCATCTTAAAACATCAAGTAACATGGTTTCAGACATTAATTAAAACCTTGTGTAGATAATTTTTTCCTATAAATCATTCAGAATCTATATTTGTTAATTTTGGCTATTGCTAAAAATCCTTTATTTCATAATAACTTATCAAGTGCTACAAAAAAAGAATTATATTTAAAAATCATTACGTGAATGGGAAGAGCTTATATTGTAGAATTTATTTCTCTATAACCAATAAGTACCACATTTTTTCACTTATTCAGTTTTAGCTTTGATGTTTTATAATGTGCCTATAAAGATCAGGTCTCAGACACAGTGCTGACTTCAAATTTTCTGCTTTTTCCTCTTTTCCTTAGAATTATCTAAGCTTCTATAATGTTTTCCAGACTGGAGTAGCTTTTCAGAAAAAAGAGAAAGGGCCCTAATACCAGTTTGCTCAAAGCAGAACCCACACTAAGACAAGCTGTTGGGCCAGCAGCTGGTGCCAAGACTGAGATGCAAAGTCTTTGCATATACTTTCTCCAGCAAATGCCAACTCTTTTTTCTGCTACTTCCAGTATCCAACCTGCTTGCCAATTATTTCTAATATACTGCTGTCTGGTTTATCTGTGAATCGGATACAGAGCTATATTTTCACATCTGAAACAAAGGATAACTTCAGCTTCCAAAGTTGAGCAAGAATTTAATTTTCTATTTGAAAAGTACAGAATAAAATACAATCTGAGAGTATGAGTATATCATGTGTCAGTAACAGCCAAATACCCCATTACATTAGTATTTGCTCTCACAGGGGAAGGGGGCGACCTTTCATGCTTAGACTTAATCCAACAATTGGAAATAGCAGAAAGAATAAAATTACATTCACGTTTCAAGCTAAAATAATGTGCTAGCACATAATTGCTTTCCAGGGAAGCACAGTTTAACCAGTTTGGTGTTGTTATTTGTTTTTGGTTTTGTTTTGTGGCCTTCATCAGTCATCTTAGAACAAGAAAAAAATAAATGTGATATTATTATATTCTTCCAAATATTTAACAAATATCTATTTTTTTTTCCCAATGCAGGGTTTCAAAGTTTCTATACTTCTAGGAATTTTACTTGGTTTAGTGAAAAGATAAATCAGGAGTTCACACATACAGATTCTATCCCAAGTTTTACCGAGCAACTGTGTGAACTTGCTTAAGTAACTTGACCTCTCTGCCTCTCCTTGTCTCATGTCCATAGTGTGGGCTCACTACGGTGAGTTAGATTGCTTATAAATTACCCAACAGCTCAGATTGCCTAGGGTTTTCTCTCTTTAGGGTTCCTTGACACTCTACTAAAGGTAAAAATGTGACTGTCTCAAATTAATACTCTTTTATCTAAATATGCCAGATTTGGGGAGGTAATAAAACAGAATTGTTTTGGGGTTGCCATAAGTCAAAATGAAGCTGAATTCAGGGAATTTTAACTACAGGAAGCAAACCAAAGAACTGCTTCAACATGCAGCAGAAGTTTCTTTGTCTACCTACCTTTGCCTAAGTGGATGAGATAATTTGCAAAGTACATATCTGCCAAAGAGAGCTAAATTCATAATTAATATGGTTTGACATAATACTTACATTAAATTGTACTTTTAAAATAATCCTCCAAAACAGCTCTTTTTCATGCACATTATAAAAGGGAATGTCAACCAAGGTTTTTCCCAATTGCCATGACTTTGATGACACCAATTACATCTTATGTCCGAATTCACTTTGTTTTACAAAGTGCTTTTCTACATGTTGTCTCATTAATTCAGACAACAGTCCTATGAAGTGGATTATTTTATCACCCTCATTTGTCAGCTGAGGAAACTCAGATTCAAAGAAATTTAAAAATACAGACCAAATAGATGGAAGACTTGAAGAATAGGGTTCTAGCCTCTTCAGAATGTGCATTTGTTTGTACACTTCTCTCTCATTCTTTATTTCTAATCTCCTCCTTTTTATATATAATTCAACATATGCCCATATTCAACATATTGAGCATCTAGGAGCCAACTGTTGTATTAGGTGATAGGTTGGTAAATAATAATAATAATACATAAACCCAATCTCAGTATACTGTTTAATAGTTTCAGTTAGCATCAAAAAACATACCCCTACCTCAATCTTGATTCAAGGGTGATAACTTTTCATCCTCCTGTCCTACCCCCATTATATATAGCTCAAGAATATTATCCAAGCATCTTGGTTACAAAGTTAATTAGCATATTTCAGTTAAAACTTCCCTGATATTTGGTTTCTTTGACATATTTCAGCCCAAAAGATGAAGACAATGAGATCCTAGATGATCCCATCACCAATGGTCTAGACATGACCTAGCATCTGGATTTTATACCTCCACTCAATCTACAATTATGAACTAGTTGGTACACATGTCAGACTGTTATCTTTTAGCCTCTGCTAGTATCTATGATTATCTCACTCACAAATACTTGTCAGGGACAGAGAACTGATATCACAGGGGAAATAAAGATGTTTATTTAATCTACTTAACTTTAAGCCCAAGATGTTTCCCTTGCCTCTGAAAATAAGTACTTTGTTCATTGTCCATTATTAATCAAATAATCAGTTATTTTTTTCAACTGTTGAATAATTTATGCTATTTTAATGGGAAAATGGCAGTGTTCTAAAAGTGTTTATTCTCAAAAATACAAAACATTTTAAAAAGTCATTGATTAAATAGTAATGTCAAAGATTTTGTAAGAATTCTGGCCTTATCATCTTTTGGTATATTTAAAACTATTGTTACAGACAGAATTATGGATTCATTTTTATAGTGTATAGGCTCCTTGGAGAAAATTGAGGCCCTTGAAGAAAAATTAGAACAGGTTACATTCTCTTAATACACCCAAATGAGCCAAAAATGACCTAATTTCTCCATAAGGGAGTCCAGTAGTAATATCTTCCAAAGGACTTTCTTATAAGAAAAACAAAGCCCTTTTTTGTATTCTTCTTCCTACTATTATCTTTTCTGAATATTTAAAATATAAATTGTCTTACAGCCAACAAATGTGGAATATGTTTATAATATAAAACCTAATCTCAGGGGCTAAGAAAGAGTTTTAAATAAGAGGTAATACTTTTTGATAGATTTTTGAGAAGTGCATCTAATTGTTTTTCCTTCACCAACATTACACATTTGTGTACTAAAAAAATCACTTCAATATAAGTTACTAATCTAAGAACTTGGTTACCCAAGCCAATAACAACAAAAATCAATTTTATTCCAAATAAAACTGTGGTCCCCATAAAAGAAATTGTGCACATGAGTGATAAACCATAGCTCAGTCAATGTTTCCTGCTTTCAAAGATTTGACAATGAAAAGTACTTATGAATTTATGTAACTTTGCATATACTGATTATTTCTGAAGCAAGAAATATGATACTGTTTGTTTATAAGATTATCTTGTAACATCTTTAGAATATGCCATAGTAGACTTCACCTGCCTCATAAATAGGTGGGTTTTTTGTATTTTTTATTGATATATATATATATATATATATTTTTTTTTTTTTTGAGACAGAGTATCGCTTTGTTGCCCAAGCTAGAGTGAGTGCTGTGGCATCAGCCTAGCTCACAGCAACCTCAAACTCCTGGGCTCAAGCAATCCTCCTGCCTCAGCCTTCCGAGTAGCTGGGACTACAGGCATGCGCCACCATGCCCAGCTAATTTTTTCTATATATATTAGTTGGCCAATTAATTTCTTTCTATTTATAGTAGAGACGGAGTCTCGCTCTTGCTCAGGCTGGTTTTGAACTCCTGACCTCAAGCAATTCGCCCGCCTCAGCCTCCCAGAGTGGTAGGATTACAGGCGTGAGCCAACGCACCCAGCCGTTTATTGATATATTAAAGTTGTACTTATTTGGGGAGTATGTGTGATATTTTGATATATATGTACAGTGTATAATGATCAAACAGGGTAATTGGGATATCTATCACCTCAAATATTTTTGTGCTGGAAACATTACAATTCTCGTCTAGTTATTTTTTGAAATATATAATAAATTATTGTTAACTACAATTTCCCTACCATTACTATTAAATATTAGAACTTATTTCTTCTACCTAACTATATTTTTGTATCCATTAACCAACTTCTCTTCATCTACCCCGCCCCCTTCCCTTCCCAACTTCTGGTTACAATTCTCTCTAACTCAATGAGATCCACTTGTTTATTCTGATAGACAAGTTATAATGTCTAGGAAACATTTGGATCATCTTCTGTATGCTTTTTTATATTGATCTCAAAAATTTACTTCTGTAAATAAGCTAAGTATTTTCAATAGAAATAAAAGGTAAAGAAGTAAAGAAAACAGGATAACTTACATTTTCACTTCCCTTTTCTTAATAATATATTTGAATATAATTGATCCTTAAAAAAAACAAAACAAAATAACCCAAAAAACAAAACAAAAATAACAAACAAAACAACAACAACAAAAAACTTGCTACCCCATGTATTGGCACTTTATCATCAGTCTAAAGCCAGTTCTGCCAAAAATGATTTTGTCAAAATAGGGCCATTTCGTAGCGGTTCATGTAAAGCCATTTTAATAGCACTCAAGCAGAGGGTTCAACTCTTGAACATGGACATATAAGCCACCAACGAATGGGAAAATGAATATATTTCAGTGTCTAGGCTCTGTTGCTATGAAAGCAAATAAAATTTCTATCGATTTTGAAAGGACCTGGCATCCTCACTGATCACTACTTTAGTCAAAGTCAATGGACTTTTTCAGCTCTAGCTAGGACAGCGAGCACAGGTGGCTCTAACTGGTACTCTTGTTTTTGGCAACATCTAAAACAATTTCAAAACAAATAGACTTTGAGAAGGTATTCACTTTTAAACTACTCAGAGATAGTATTTTGATTAGTCAATATTGATTTTTTTAGCACTCCCCAGAGCCTTTGTGGATCTGGGTTATGTAATCATTACAAAATAAAACTATTCCATGTCATAATCCAGGCACTAAAAGTGAGACCATCTCCCAAATCACAAATTGAAACTTAAGAGCAGAAAGTTTCGCAAGATCATGTAGAAGACATTTCCCCTTTGAATTTCAATAAATATTCAGCTAGCTATATGGGGGTTCTGTTTAGTTTTCAGAAAATCTGAGAACATTCTTGAAATCTTCATTTTCTCCTCTCTTCCACCTCCACTCCTTGTAAGATAGCCAGGCAAGATGGGGTGCCATGGTTGTGCACTCCAAAGGAAAAAGGACCTAGCACACTTTGACACTTCGTATCCTACACATTACAATTCTTAAATGCGTATATTTCTGAGATTTTGAAGCAAAAAAGTATGTAACAGAGCTCTTCTTTTCCAGTCCAAAGGAGAACACTCTCTCTCTGCCCTGAAGCTCCTCTAGGTAGATGTTTGGCCAGAATTGGTAGATGCTAAGCTTCTTGATAGCAGGTGCTATAGCTTGTCTATGCTTATACCCCAGAGCTTAGTATAGTGCCTGTCACCTTATAAATACTCACAAAATATTTATGTGAATGAACAGATGGAAAAATATTACTGTACTTTAATTTTAGGAAATCGATTTGGAGGAAGGGAAATAGCCTACCCTCTGTCATTTGGTGGAATAAAGCAATGCTCAGAACATAAATATCAAGTCTATGCATACAGAGGCCAACCTTTTACTCTGAGAGACTGTGCTGTACTGAATAGTAGTTTTTTGCATTTTTGCCATTTTCTATCTTTGTAACCTTGTCAAATTAGTTAAGCTCTCAGCCTTACTCATCACCTATAAAATGGGCCTTTAGCAACAGCACCCTGAGTACCCTAGGGTTTATCCTGAGTATAGAATGAGGAGCTCTGTGTGTGTGGACAGTGACAACATTGTCATGACATGGACAGCACAGTAATGTGCATGCTCACCGTGTTCTTCAGAAAGACAGCTTTGGGGTCCTACAGATTTTTAAATCATCAATTCAAATATCTTTAATAATGCTAGAAATTTAAAATATTGCTTCTATAAATATTTTTATCACAAAATTTAGGACAAAAATGGCTTTCTGGAATTAGAAAGATCAATTGTCAGGAACTAGCATCCTACCAGTATTCACAAGTAAAACCTTTAATGTAATTCTTACTATTCACATAGGATCCTAGCAAAACACACTGAGACACCAATGTGATGCAGCCTAAATAAAAGAACATTTGATAGCCTAGTATGTTAGCTAAAGGGCATGTTGCACCCAGAATGCCCTTAGGGCATGATGAATTTAAATCCTTACTAGGAATGTTGCCTGCAGATGGCCTCCCACGGTCAATCCACTAAAGGACTTACTTGGCTGAAGATGAAGACAGCCACCTTGTTCAAGGGTATACCCTCTTCCCAGGGAAGGCCACATCCAAAACTGACTGACACAGAGCCCCTTGCCCCACTTTGGACAACTCAGAAGGGTCACCCCAGCTTCAAAGCTCCCCAAAGTGTTAGAAGAGAACTGCATTGAGACTGCCTCACAGCTCAGCTCCTCCCTCAGCCCAATTCTGCATCCTTCCCTCCCACAGCTGTCGATCCCAAGAGCATCCCTAAAAAACCTACCCCACGCTCAACTCCATCTCAGAATTTGCTTCTCAGAGAGCCCAACCTGCAACAACTCTCAAAATAGATGTAACTTCTGCAAACAGAAACTGCCACACATTGGCTAGATTGCACGGTGGTAACACAAACACTGTGTCCTACTTTGCTGTTGTACAGCACTTCGACATCCACAAAGTGTTTTCACATGTCTTTTATCATGGTCTCTAAAACAACCCTTGAAAGAAGGCAGAGCAAGTAGTGTCATTCCCATATTATTGTTTTTTAATTTAATTTTTTATTTCAAAATATTAAGGGAGTACAAATGTTTTTGGCACATGGATATCTTTTAGAATGCTTAAATCAGGGCTATTAGTGTGTCCCTCACCAGAATAGTGTTCATTGCACCTGTTAGGTAGGCTTTTAGCCCTCCCCTTCTCCCTCCCCTCTGCTTGATTTCTGATGGCTTTTACTTCTCTCTGTGCCCATGTGTGCCCATCGATTAGTTCCAAATTATTAGAGAGTACATGTGTTTTTCCTTTCCATTCCTGAGAAACTTCACTTAGGAGAATGGTCTCCTGTTCCATCCAAATTACTACAAAAGGCATTAATTCATCCTTTTTATGGCTGAATTAGTACTCCATTGTGTTTTATATGTATACCACTTTTTGTTAATCCACTCATTAATTGATGGGCACTTGGGTTGATTCCATATCTTTGCAATTGCGAATCATGCTGCAATAAACATTTGAATGTAGGTGTCTTTTTGATAAAATGACTTCTTTTCCTTTGGGTAGATAGACAGTAGTGAGATTGCTTTATCAAATGATAGGTCTACTTTTAGTTCTTTGTCACTCCCATATTAAAGATGAAGTATTGAAACTCAGAGAAATTGAACAACTTAACCAAGTTACTTACTAGGCAGGTAGATACCCAGTGGAAAACCTGGAATCTAATCTCAATTTTCTAACTCCTCATCCAGGCTTTACTTGACCATACACTATTTTTCCTCAAAAAAATTTAACATATGTTTAGTGTTCTGATCCTACGTAACTAGTATTTAATGACTTACCCATGGACGATTTTAGGAATTTACTTTAAAATGTCTTAACACTACTTACAAAATCTGCCAACATCCTGAAATATCAAGATACTGCAATTGGGAATAAGTGTTGTATGGTTACAGATTATTTCTTTCCACAGTTTTTGTTGCTGAAAATCTTTGAGTTGTTTTATTTCCTGACTAATTCTTATCCATAATAAAATGCCTGGTACATACAGGATACATTTCTAAACTTAAAAAAATGAAAAATAATATTTATTTTCTCCATTTTGTAAAAGGTTATACCAAGCTCTGAACTTGTGTGTTTGGTTACCTGGCCCCTCAAGTAATCCCATACGATCTATTTTAATCATTCAGACTTTGTCCTGATCTTTTCCTGTGTCTCATACAGAACACACACACATTCACACACACACAGTCACACATATTGTTCTCCGGAGGAAATAAAACTTTAAAAACTTAAATCATGATGACTTGGAAAGCTTTGTTTTGTTTTGGGTTTTTGTTTTTGTGTGTGATTTTGTTTGTGGCTTGGTTTTGTTTTTTATCTTTTTAGAGGACCCATTAGCAGGTGGTAGCTTAAACAGGCAGACATTAATCTCAATAAGACAACAAAATAGTCTGGCCTGAAATTCTTAGCTCAATGATTAGAATCAAAAGGGTGCTATCTGCTCCAGCAGATATCCTGTAGCAAGAAATGTTTTAAAGATAGAATTATCTTGTTCTTATGAGACTCAGTAGAGAATCATTTTTTCCAGAAATATTTTTCAAGTACAAAAACTCTAGCTTGTTTTTGAATTTCCAAAATTCTCAATCTTTCTGAGTAATTCAGACCATAGCAGAATATCGTATACCCCTTTTCAGAGAGCAAAAAGTGGGAGAATAAAGTATAAAGGTGGTGTAGATTATTAAAACCAGTCATTGTCCTGTAACTAATTTAGGGCACATGAGTTGGAGATGCCTGGGGAATATGAGGACACCAGCTGGCTGGTGACATGGGAGAATCTGAGGTGTTTATAGAGACTGAAGTGATGTGATCACTGAGACGTTCCACACCTTTTTCCAATAATGACACAATTAAAATCCATTAAAAAATTAAAACTGGTTTCCCAGGCAAAATCTAAATCTCTTAAACAGAAAAGGTCCTTGTTCGGACTCTTTTATGAGATGTAGCCCTCGGTCTACACAAAACATAGCTTAAAAATAAATTTCCTTCATTGTGTCAGTGCCTACAGGTTGACTTCCAAGAAAAACATCTTATTTTAAATGATGTCATTTGTCTTACATTTAGTCTAGTGCTTTATAATCATTTGCTGGAAGATCTTGCTAGAGTTAATGTCCATAATCATACAAAAGCAAGTTTTTGTATTAATGTCAACCTTCTTAAAATGATAATTGCCTAACAGCCAAGATACCCAGCAAGGTTAAGTAATTTTCCCTATAACACAAATGCAGTAGGACCAGGACACAAGCTCACAAAAGCTGGGGACTTTGTTTAGTGCAGAAGGGCCTTGCTATTCAAAACACAGTCCACTGACCGGTAGCTTGACTTGGGCCCAGGATTATTGAATCAGAATCTGCATTTACCAAACTCCCCAGGTGATTTCCATGACCATTCAAGTCCAGAATCCCAGACAGCAGGTTGTTTGTTTCATCATATCTATTACAGATGATTTGGTAAGGGTCTACATGGTCCTTGTGTCATAAATTGGTCTGAAATCATATTATTGATATGCCTTGGGTGCATCTTAATTACACATGGTCCACAAGCCTTGGACCTCTGTTTTTAATCATCGAGATGCTTAAGTCCCCCATCTACATCTGTCCACCAGATTTCCCTCCTAAAAGAGCAATAAGCACAAATGGGATCTAGCATTCAAGGACTCCAAACTTTGGTCCAATATGCTTTCCTATAGTCCATATCCCATCATTTCCTCCTAAAATTTTGTGTAATCTAACTACAACAGTTTTCTATCAGTTCCCTAAACACCTTGGATTTCTCTGCCACTGTGCCTTTGCTCAAGTCATTTCCTTCACCTGGAATGATGGTTACTGCTTGACAAAATCTGATTCATCTTTTAAAGCCCAGATTATGTGTTACCTGCAAAATGGCCCCTGATATTACCAAATATAATTAATCCCTCTTCTGTATCTATGGCAGGTTGCTTATTCTGGTTATTTAGCCTGCCTCGCATTGAACATTTAATTGTTTACATCAGTCTTTTCCATGAAACTGCATATTTCCTAAAGACAGGGAACATGTAAAGACAAGATCTACCTTAATCATAGAAAGTACTCCACATTATTTGTTGAGTTGATTTGAAATTTTATTACCATAAACTCAAAATAACTGCCCAAATTCTACTGTCATCTCAGCATTTGGTTATCAAAAATTTTTCCCAAAACCAATGTCTAGCTTGTTGTCATCTGGAGATTTTTAGTATTATGAAATTTTAAATAAGCAGATTTGACACTGAGGCACATAATGAAGGCCACCAAATTTCATATTAAAGGAGGAGACTACACAAAGAAGGGGAAAATCCCACAAAGCTACTAACTTGACCCCTATTCAGTAACCTCTGAAGTTCTCTGAGAGGAGACTAGCAAGACTATGATCTTTAATGCACTAAAAAAAACAGCGAGTTATGATGAGTCATTTACCAAGGCCATGGTTGTTATCCAAAAAAAAAAAAAAAAAAGGCATGGAGTTTGGGAAAGTATATGGGATTTAGAGCCAGAAGGTCTATGTCCTTATCCTCAATGACTTGGGAGACTTTTTGTTTTTGTTTTTGTTTTTCAGAAGCCTCTTTAGCAGAAATGCTCCTCTAACTCAGCCACTTAGCCTCCCACCTACATAAACTAAAGATGGTGATAATATTATGTCTCACTTATTTTGTAGGGATCTAACAAAAATCAAATGAAGTTGCATGCAAAATCATAACTAAGGAGTATTTACCGAATAATTGCAAAAACACAACTCTGTCCTAGGTGAAACCATGCCTACAAGTAAACCTTTTTCTCATTACTAGAAAAGTTGCTCTCAAATTTTAAACACAAATGTAGAAAGAAAAATGCTTTTGCTAGCCTCTTTAGGAAGTTTGTTTTTTTAAAGTATATTTATCCTAGACCTGAGAAACATTTCATGTGGTCAGATATTTTCAATGCTTGCCCAAGTATTTGCTGGCGTCTAAGTCAGATAGTTAGAGAGAGGCCTGCAAAGGGCACTGGTATTTGTTGAGCCATTATTATGTGCCAAGCACCAGGAACACAACAGAGAACAAGATAGTTCACACCCTGTCTTCATGACATTGACGGAATAATGAAGGTACAAGCAGTTAAATAAAATTCTTAAATCCCTATGTTTCCTATTTTGTTTTTACTGGAAAAGAATGAGTGATTTAATATTGGTACTCTGTAAACTGCTAAATTGACAACTGGGTTTCACAAAAAAAAAAAAAAAAATCAAAGAGAAGGCAGCCAGGATTATGAAAGGTACCTAAAGGTCAGCCAGAGGTGGCCATTGTTGACTTTGAGTGGCTGTGACATTCTGAGAGAATCCTGTACCTCGAACATCCTTCCTGTCTTCTTTTTTTACCTGCCTTCTAAATGGCTCCTATGCAACATGTTTATTTGGAAAGAGTTAAGATATTAAAAAAAAAAAGGAATAAGAATCCACTGCATATTTTCCTTGGTTTTACTCCTAGCTCTGCCTCTAAAAGACATGTGACTTTGGGCAAACCATGTAACTTCTCCTACCCTCGGTTTGCTCTCAAAAAAATAAGAGTTTTGACTAAATTAAATATTATAATTCTACTATTTCTGATGTCCAGTCATCACTCTCTTATTGAAATTGGAAACTGATATAGAAGAATTAGAAGAAAAATTTCAAAAGTAGTATGATAAATAAGACTCTTGATAAACTCTAACACTACTGTTATGAAGATGATAATACCAAAAAACATGATTTCTCATAAAAAATGTTTATCATTATCTACCTTTATCATAATTATGAAAAGTATTATATTTATGGATCCCTAGCCCATCATTTCCAGCAATGCACCGTATATAATTTCCCAGATAACTTGCACTTGTGTTTTTTCATCCCTTTTCTAGAACTCTAGGGATAACTTTAATTAACATAAAATGTATTGAAATGGATACCTTAGCATTAAAGTAATAACTATAAGCAGACCCTGAGGCATCCTGGACAGTCTTGGCTTTTGAGATAACCCCTTACTTCTAGTCATGAAAACTATGCATTTTCCAGATGGCACATGAGACCTGCACTAACTGCTTTCTAAAATTCCTTTGCATTTGACTTTCTTCCTCCTAAGACCCATGGTACATGCATGCATCAATTCTGATGAACGGATGGCACTCGGTCCCTGGATAAGCTTTTGTACCTGCAAATCTTGAGAGCTTGGAGACAAGCAAGAAAGCCCTTCCAGATCCTCTCACCTGAGCCTTTCCTCTCCCACCACTGTCAGCACCACTTCCCCGCCTCTTTCACCTTGATCTTCTTGCCTCATGCTCTTGGGGAACCCTTTAGCCATTAGTCACCATCTGCTCCCATGTCACTGTAATGCTCTCTGTGTTGTTATACCTTGTCCCTGTTTTTACGTAAAAGGGTGAAGCCACTTAGGGCTCCTATGTGAACTGGGCTGTTTGTTTGAAAGTTGACCCAAAGTAACGAGTGGTGTATTCTAAATAGGTCTACATCTAGAAAGCCTTTCGGGACAGAGACAGACATTGGGACCAAGAATAGCATAACACAAACGGGCAGGCCACAGCACTAGCCAAAGGGCAACAATCAGGCTTCTGAACAGGAAGTCTCAATTCAACTTCAACAATTATAGAGAATTTGAATATCACTAGGGCATGTTTTAACTGGATTTCTTTGGATCAGAATAATGTGTTGAGATATCCCTAGTGGCTGTCCCTTTCCCATTGTTAAAAATAAAACATAACAAAAATCCCATAAAATAGGTAAAACACATTTTTAAAGTGTATTTGACTGCTGAGGCAATTCACTTAGTAAGTCTCAGTTTCCCTATCTGCCTAGAAGGGGTTGCAATATCTAATCCAAAAAGCTTCATAAGGAAATTGTAATACATAAGATCACCTATATAAAAGTTCTTTGTGAACAACAAATTATGATAAACATAGACTCATCACTTCACTTCATTTAAGTTATTCTCCACAGGTTAAGGTAGTTCAAAGGCAAAGCCAGGATTTTCACTGTTTCTTTATCTGCTCCGAAAAGACCATTGATTACTTACAGGGTTGCTCTCCCGACGGTCTTGGAGGGAGAGGAGGAGAGGGGGTGTTGTTTATTTAGTTTTCTGAGCTGTCACTGAGAAGAGTGAAAACTTCTTTGCACATCCTTTTCTATTAGCCCTCTGCCTAGATTGGAGTGGGCAGAAGGGTGGCTCCTTGCTAGATGTTAGCATTTGCTGTGCAGTGTAAGTGCTCCAGTTGCCAGGGACAGTGCCTAATGCTCCTCAAGAGCTCATGGTTGTGCACCAGGTCCTTCCAAGAGCTGCCAAAGCATCCCACGCACCATCTGCTCAAGGGTGCACCCAGGGCTGCGGAGTGCTGGTTTAGGGTGGCCACAGCACACCTGTCCTGCATGTGCATTAATAAGGAGGCAGTGAGTGGCAAGGGGGCTGAGAAGATGTTTCCTATAAACAAATCTGAAACCCAGACTGTTTGTATATGCCCAATTCATTGGCTACTTAGAAACAATCCTTTGCTCTAAGTAACAGTTAATAATTATGAAAATGTGACTGAAATGTGAAACAAGCACATGGAGAAAAGAACTATTTCCACAGACTGTTGCTGAGTCCCAGTTGAGTTTGACTTTGGCCTTTCCGCATCCCAAATGTTATCCACCCTTTTTAGCATTTTGGCCCTGAGAACAGCTGATGAAGAAAAAATTGATTGCATTCAGAACAATCCTTCAGATGTCTGGAGTAATCAAGCATCTTCCATAATCTCAGTCTTACTAACTACATGAGATGGAGCACATAGAGAGATCTGCTTGACTGCTCAATTAGTCCAAATTCCAATTTGTTGCCATCTAAAATGTCACTTTGTGCATCCAAGGGTCACCTAGCTTATTTGGAAGAGAAGAAATGGCTAAAATAGGGTGATTACAGTTGACCACTACTGATCATTACTTAAACAAGGGCCTGCTGTTACTTATTAAGCAAGGAAAGGTTTGGAGGCTTCCATTTGTTAATGTCATTCAAACATCTGCTACAGACATTCTACCAAATGGGCTATGAGCCTCATAACCCAATTGTGAATGCTGGTAATAGTCAAAGGGGCCCAATAAATTGCCTTGAGGAAATGTCCTGCCACAAACATCTGTAGTTTTTCTTCAGCTGAAAACTCAATGTTTCCAAGGTTGCTGGGTCCCTCTAAGTCAGTGGTTCATAGCCTCAGCTGCACCCTGGAATCACCTGGGAGCTTTAAAAAGTGCTGATGCGTATCTCACCGCTCAGACCTCCCAGGAACTTTCATTTAATTGTTCTAGGGCCCACAGGTGATTCTAATCTTCAGCCCGCTTTGAGAATGCCGGTTTTAAAACTAAGAGGACTTGGTAGCTGGAGTTTGTGAGCACAGAGCCACCCCATGTAATTTCATTAGCACAGGAAATTTGGGCTCATTTGTTCTAGTGAGTTCAGGCACTTCTCTGGGCAATGGAAAATTTCTCACCAATTTACCGCACTTTTGCCTCCAGCCCACCATTACTTTTCAAACATCTTATTTCTTTTTGTTATTTTCAGTAACTTTCTGCAAATGCAAAGGCTTTCTTAAAAAAATATCTTTTGGAGGCCTTTTAGCATATTTGATCTGATTTCCTTCCTATTTTAGTTTAGCTTCATTGATATTTATTCCTTGTGTTCATTCTTTGAAAAGCTATTTCTTGGATGGTTCTTATTTCCCCACTAGAGTCACAGCATTCACAAACACTAAGCACAATATCACCTTTGGTGAGAAGAAGGGCAGGGGAAGTAAGTATTCTCGTTTTCCCCATGACCTCACACCCTGCAGGGCAGGGGTCCTAAAACTTTTTAAACAGGGGGCCAGTTCACTGTCCCTCAGACCACTGGAGGGCTGTTAGAGAGTGCGGCGCACATTCCACACATGCGCACTGTGGACCTGGGACCAATCGGCTGCTAAGCAGGACAGGCAGCGGGGACAAAAACACCCTCCAGTCTGGATAAATGTCCTCAGCGGGCTGTATGTGGCCCGCAGGCCATAGTTTGAGGACCCCTGCTGTAGGGTCACTGAGACTTCCTGTGTAGACACCAAATGTGAGAAGCATCAACCGGCTCCACCTGGTCTGTTAATGCCATTGTGCAAGGTGAACCTTCTCCTCTCCCTGCAGCATGCACAGTGTGTGCGACATGAGGTATTATTTAGACCTCGATGTGTTACTTGGCAATAAAAGAGGAAACAGAGATAATTTGTTAGATAATAATCTGGCGCAAAAGTACATACAAAGTCAATTAGGAAATTAAAAACACAGATTCTCTTGCCTGTTATAAATATACTCAATGCCCTGAATGAGAATACACTCGGTATCTACGTTAGCCAGTGTAGATATGAGCTCCCTCTCCTGGTGTTTGCATTGTCCTTTTCAAAAGAAGTTGGTGTGCAAGGGTTGATTTCAAACCACTAATTGCATGTGAGACCCAGCAAGTTAAGGATCAGAGCCCAGGCAAGAAAATAACATAGAGAGATTAGGCATTAGACTCAGGAAGGGGCCCTTTTTCTGTTTTTTGTTTTTGTTTTTTTTTTTTAACATCCACTTGCACTTGAACAAAAGTTGTTTATTGTTTTAATAAGACTAGACTCACAAATGTTGCCATGGCATGGACTCTGTCAGCATTTCCATTGTAACCTTTGCTTTCAGGGGGTTTTAACTCAGCCATAAAACTTCCTCTGGGTTAAAATCTGGCAACCAAAAATAACTTGGAATTGCTAAGGTTCAGCCATGAAGGAAATAGTCGTGTGTGAGTGTGTGTTTATGTGTGTGTTTTCAAAATTTTTTTTTACATTTGACAATTCTTAAAAAGACAACGTAAAATATTTTCCCTCTGATTTTTTATGTTTTAAATTTTTACCTCAAAAGTTTATCTATACCTCATTAAAGGTGTATTCATTTAAAACACTTTACCTATTCAATGTAACATAGAAATATATTTCTCTTTGCCCATTTTTCTATTTTCCAGCCTCTTACTGAATGCACTTATAAAGAGATTGCTAATTCCTATGTTAAATAAATCCAGTTTCATTACTCTATTGTCACAGTGTATCAATCTTATGATAACACTAACTCTGCTCACTGTATCCACAATGCAGATCATGAAATGGCATTGGCTTTTAAAATCTACTATCTGCTAATCTTTTCTCTTAAACTTCTATCAAAGGAGAAATTAAGTCAACAAAAGAAAAGTCTTCAAAGAATTCAGGAGATGAGTAGGTTGGGAATTTAAAATAATTTAAAAATTCAAGTCTTATCTCTCTCCAGTAACTTTATATGAAAACTGTAGCAAGTCTCATAACATCTCAGGAAATTACATTCTTCATTTATCAAAGGCTGCATTAGGACTGCCTGGTATCTTGTCACTCCCACCTCTCTAAGATTTAAGAGTATAGTAACATGTGCCATTTGGGGCTGTCCAATACAAAATATCCAAATATTCTTTCTACTTGTGGGTAATTCCAAGATGGGTAAGAGACATTGTGATTTCAGCATAGCAAATCAGTGTCTCAAGCCTGGGACTTTGAATCTCCTTAGAAAGTGATGCACAGGTTCAAGGCCAGTCAAAAATTATTTTCTGCCACATATGTGTCAGCCAAAAGTCTAGCACTGCTGTGGAGAAGGTCTAGCTGAGCTGGTGCTAGTAATAGTGTCTTGAGCAGACCATTCCTGAGATGGTCATGGCCATGCCTTACCTCTCTTTCATCCTACTCACGTGCCTGAACATGGTCTCCCAGCATCACTATCAGTGTGTTCTTGCAATAAATTCTTTTTTTAATTTAACATTACCGAAGTTAGGTTGGCATTGTTTGTAATGAAGCACCCTACCTAGAATAAATGGAACACTTACCAGAACAATTATAATCTTGAGAAAGTATATGGGATCTTGCTTTTCAAAGTGTGTTTCTTAGATCAACTGAATTGGTATCACCTGGGAGCTGGTTAGAAACTCAGAGTCTCATGCTTCTCTCAGAATGACTGAATTAGAATATGCATTTTCACAAGATCCCCAGAATGTATATACACATTCATGTTTTAGAAGCATTGATCTAGTGTAACCCCCATTTGAAATATAAAACTAAGTTCAGCACACACACTAAATTATAGATTATTGCTCCTTTAGATAATCACTGTCTCAAAAATTTCTTTCCATTTAATATCATACCTAGAGCCCTGGGAAAATGGAACAACATTATAATAAATATTCTTACAGGCAGGACTCAGATATTATTTCTTTTTGTACCCTTCTAATAATTTTTCAAAAGGAATAACCAACCAAGAGTCTGAGACATTGCTGGTGGCATCCAGAATTGAAGACACTGGGATTCTCATAGAGCAAGGCAGGGTAAGGCCAGAGAACTGTTGATTTATGATGTTATTCTTACCATCCCCTTGAGTAACCTGGGAAATATGTGCTTTGTCTTCCTAAGACTCTTACTAACCTTATATGAGTGGGTAATATAACCCCCACATTAATGATGAGGAAACTGAGAATCAGGGAAATTTGTGTGTCTTGACCAACAACAGCAGGTAGTTCCTAAACTTCAGACTCCATGCCCATTTCATTTCATTAACCAGCTGCTCTCCAAGAGAAGGAACAGGTGCCCAGTGAAAAGCAACAGATAGTTATTGAAAGTGGAGGGTTCCGAATTAAATGTTTCCAACCAACCATCATTTATCCAACATGTTAGTAGAAAGAACAGAAGATTTGGAGTCAAAAGACTTGGATCTTAGCATTACCACAAACACTTATTATTTGTGAAACTGATAGTAATTTAATATCTAAGCTGACATTTTTCTAATTTACAAAAGAAAGATAATCATTACAGATATGGAACTTGATTTGAAAGAAAGCAATGCACTACAAAAAGTAGGCTCCATTATCAGCTCTCAGGGTTGATAAGCATGGCTTGACAACCATCTGTGTCTCAGAGATGCAAATGAGAAATGCCCCTTAAAAATACCATGTGGGAACATGGAGGAGAGAAAAGATTTCTACGCTGGTCCCATCACCAAAAGTGATTAAATGATCTGTCTTTGCTGTTTAAGTTTTCCAAATCTTCCCCTTTTCTATCTATTCTATTAGTTAATGAAAGAGAGGTGTTAAATTAGCTAATATGGTTGAGGATTTGTCTATTTCTCTTTTTAGTTCTGTCAGCTTTTGCTACATATACTTCAAGGCTCTGTTATTAAGTGCATTCAAATTTAGAATTGCTATATCTTCCTAGTGCAGTAAACATGTTATCATTACAAAATGTTTTTCTTTTCTCTAGTAATATTTTCACTTAAAATCTATTTGTTATCAATTTATCTCTGCCAAATTTCTTTTTATTTAGTCTTTGCATGGTCAATGTTTTCTCAATCCTTTTACTTTTAAACTTTGCTGTGTTCTTATGTTTAATGGTATGCCTCTTATAAGCAACATAGAGTGTTTAAATCTACGCTGACAATCTTTATCTTTAATTTGTTCATTTACTGGAATTACTGGCATATTTTATTTTATATATATCATCCTACTAATTGTTTCTATTTTCCCATTGTCTTCTAGGTTCTTTTGTATCTTGCCTTATATTTTATTATTTTTTTATGTAATATTTGATTATATTTTTTTATTTTTTAATATAATGTTTTCTATCATCCTAGTAGTTACTTTACTATTCTTTTGTGTGTGGTTATTCTAGAGCCGTCTGATCAAAAACAATAGCCATTAGCCATGTGTGATTATTTAAATTTCAATTAATAAAAATTAAAGAAAATTTAAAGTTCAATTACTCAGTTGCACTAATCACATTTCAATTGTTCAATAGCCACATGTGACTTGCGGCTAGCACATATATACAATATTTCTATTATGAAATAAAGTTCTATTGGTAGTACTGCAGAGATTACAACATCCTTTCTCGCCTAAGATAAATTAGTAGTTTTATCACTATACATTATTTTTTATTTTCTTCCTAAATTATTTGCTATTATTGTTGTTCATTTTAATTCAATATATATTTTAAGCCACACAGGACATTATTATAGTTTTATACAGCCAATAGTCATTGAGATTCACTCACATTTCTACCTTTTCCATTACTCTTCTTTCTTTTCAGTATCTGTGAGATTTCATCTGAGACTATTTCCCTTCTGCCTGAAAAGTACACTTAAGTGTTTCCTTTAATGTAGATATATTGCTAATAAATTCTCTTGGCTTTGTTTAGAAATGCCTTTATTTGATCTGTTTGAAAGATATTTTTGCTGGGTATAAAATTCTAGTCAGCAATTATTATTTTCTTTCAACACTTTGAAGATGTTCCATTGTCTTTGGCTTCCATTTTTTTTCTATCAAATTCAGCTCTCAGTATTATTATTGTTCCTTTGAAGGCAGTCTATCTTTTTCTATGGCTACTTTGAAGACTTTATTTTATATTTTTAGACATTTTAGTATGTTGTGCCTAAGTGTAGTTTGTTTAACTAATGTGATACAGCTTTTTAACTTTTCTTAAATCTAGCTTGGTGTCTTTTTTTAGTTTTGGAAAATCCTAACCCACTACCTCTTCAAATATTGTATCTGTGCCATTTTATTCCCTCACTTTAACTTCTGCAACTCCTATTTTATGCATATTAGAACTTGCCTCAATGTCTCTTTTATCTCTTTTTTGTATGTATTCCTCTTTTTTGTATGTATCACATTTCTTCTATCTTTACTTCAGCCTAAATAAGCATTTTCTTCTGATCTATCCTCTGATAGTTTAATTGCCGCTTCAACTCTAATATGCTGTTGTACCCATCCATGAGGTCTTAATTTTAGTTATTGAATATGTTTTATTATGGATCTTTCTTTAGCTTTTTTTATGCTTTTCAGTCTTTTGCTAAAATTGATAAATTTGTTTTTTATTTCCTTTACCATATTAAACATATTTTAAAATACAGGTCTGTTAACCATCATCCATTTGTCCTATGAGGTTTTGGATTATACCTTATCTCTTCAAATGATCTTATGATCACTTGAACTCCTAGATCTGTGTCTGAAACTAGATAAATTATTTTTAAACTAATACAGATTAGAATTTTACTCACAACCAAATTACTTCCTATTAAAAAGGCTTAATCTCTCCTATTTCAAATCATACCCTTATATTACTTCTCCAATTGATTAATCTGCAAGGTCTATCAAGCAAATAGAATTTACCTATTATACATGTCCTCTCTAATTTAACTACTATTGCCAATAACTGGAAAGAAAAAAAAGCAAATGTTTTGCATATGGTACTTTCTCTAATCAATGGGCTTCATTCTAGCATTATTTGCTACCACCTTACATGATTCCAAATGATTTGTTTAATTTTATATTTTATCCTCTAACCCAGTACTTTTTCTAAACAAATACAAATAAATATCTACCCTCTGTATAGCCCCAGAATTTTAGTAAATAGAAAAAGACCTATAGTTAGTATTGTTATATTTTTACTTTTGGATAAGAAATTTTAATATTCCTTTATAATCTCCTTTTATATTAATTATTATTACCTTTAGAGATCTTATTTACCTTTTTATTATTTGAAAAATACAGAAAATATGTATCAATAACCTTTTCTTACGGAAAAGGAAAATTCTCCAACCCAATCCTTAAGCACACAAAGTCTCCTGCATGATAGAGAATCTGATTTTCTACCATTATTAATATTAACCTTTACTCTTTGAACAATTTAACCTTTACTTTTTGAAAATCCCTGGAAAAAAATCCAAAAATACATATATGTAGGAACCATCATTGAACATCAAGGTCAGTAACCATGACATACTAATCCACATTCAATTGCAAAGCTCCTTGTAAACTAATTCTATTCTGGCTCATTTGTTTTCTTTTTATTTAATCTCTGTCATCAAACTTCCTCTTTCTTGCTTTCTTCCAATATGGTCCTACATCTGCAAATTCCCTTAGGGCGAAGACCATGTTTGCCAAGTTTAAGATTTCACATACACAGTCCTTTCATATACATAGTCCTCATTGTGTAGAGTGAAATTGCCACTTCCCTAGACTATTTGTCTTTAGACAAACAGCCAAAACCAAAACCTTTCACCTGGAGCTCTTTACCTGCCCTTTTATAGTGGGATCAACCTGGCCTATTCTCATATGTGCTTTCTCCTCTTCCTGCACTCAAACTCTTTCCTTTTCTCTATTTCTCCTACTATCATCTTGAGTTGCTTTCATGTTGTCTCTTCTTCTATCTCATACTGTCACCTTTTGAAACTCACACTTTCATCCTTGACACATTAGTGATGAGACTTTTGTCCCACTTACATATAGCCCCTCAGCTGTCTTTCCTTCAAAGGGTCTGTACCGATAACCAAAAACTATTTTGATTATTTCTGTTTTCTGAGTCTTCTTCTCTCCTACCTCTCTAGTTCTAAATCTGGGCAGTTAGAAAGAATGTTGCCTCCCTTACAAAATTTCCCAACATATTTAAATTCTACTTATGCACATCTCATTAAATGCTTTCTAGAGCCAAAATATTAGATAATTTGAGGTGCTAAATATTTGTTGAATGAATAATATTTTTTCATTCATAAAACATATATGGCTACCTCTATTACCCAAGTAGTATTCTAGACAACAGCAAAATATTTAGACCTAGTCCTTCTAACTCTCACATTTACCTTCACACCTAAAATTTGCCAATATGTGACTCAACTAAACTGTAACCCTGAATTCTTCTTTTAGCCAAGCCATCTCGAGCAACTATTGAACTTCTGGAAGAGGTACAGTTTCCTGCCTTGGCCTGCACAGAGGTATTCTCTCAGAGTAAGCCAACTGTTCTCAATTCTTTTCCACATAATTTTTTCCGTATGCAATATTCACTGCCCCACTCTTAACACTGTAGCATGCAATTTGTTCCTGATATCTACATTGTTCCCAGTGCCTAGTCTCATGTGAGACCATCCCTGCAAATCTCATTTGGCTAGAAAGCAGTCCCTCCCATGGTATGCAGTCTTTTCTTTTTTCTTATAACTATTCTGTAGAGTCTGTTTCTCTTTGAAACTTCCACTACTTTTTCTGATTACTTACAAAAAGGAGATAAATAACCAGGCACTGAAATGTTCCTTCTCAACCTATGATTTTACTTCCAATGCCAAGGGAGCCTCTATGCTTTAAATAAGATCAAACGAGAGAATATATGTAATAAAACAATTGACTGTAACATGTTACACAATAGCAAGTTATAATTATTACCTGCTGAAAATAAACCAAAACTCAGGACTTCAGGACTTTCTGAAGTAGGAGTATAAGTTTCCTCTAACACTTCAGCACTGGGATTACTCACTAAAATTACCTGATACCTAATTGAGAACAGGAGCTTAATATAATCTACCATTTGTTGAGTATTTGCTAAGGGCCAGGCACTCTTAATTCCTGTTATACATATTATCTCATCTAATCCCCACAAAAACCCTAAGATGTAGGTGTAGTCTCCATTTTATAGCTAAGTAAACTAAGGATTAGAGAAGTTAACAATTTCCTGACATCCTGGAACTCTTAAGTATTGAGACTGAAATTTAAATCCAGATGTGTCTCTAAATATGACAATAATAAAACCTATACTCTCAACTACCATGCTATTATGCTTTACAAAAATAAGAAATATGTTGGTTAAGTTTTAGAAGAGGAGAGAATTAGATTGAACTAAAAGCACTGGGCTCCTGGGGATTAGGGGCAAATTTACAGATTGGAAGTGGAAGACTTCATATTCCCATATATAAATCAAGTGCTCCCCAGTCTCCTGAATTTTGCTTTGAATCTAAAAATTAAAACATCGTTTTCAGTATCCATCATTATAAGCACAATATTGTGCAAGTAAGTCTTTTGCTTTGTGCTTACAGGCAATATAATTAAAGAACAAGAGTAAAAAACATTTCATTTAAAAAGTACAGTTCATTGAATAAAGAAGTTTTTTAGATAGAGTTCTCATTAGTCATGAAAAACACAATGAACAAGTAGTATTATTTATTCACAAGTTGGCTAGAATAGGAAATTTTATGTGGAGAAGGGAAAACCTATAAAGTGTCATCTTCAAATGACTAAGAGAACAGAAAATGAGTGTCCTTGTTCTTTTTACAGTGTTTTATTGTTCTACACTGTCTCTATGAAATAAGATCCAATATCTGGATTTCAAAGTGGAAATTCAAACTCTGACTCAAAAAAATTCATTTAGCTGGTTTCTAGTAACTGTTCAATAAATAGATATTTCACTGTATTCACAATTTTATACATTTTGAACTCACTGAGCTCTGACGACAGTAAAGGTATATTGCCTTTGGCTCAGCATATGTAATTCCTGCTGCAATAAATTTGTATCTAACAAAGACCGTGGCAGTATGAATGGCAGTATGAATAACTTTTTCAATGGAGACTACAGAAATGCTTTCTTCAAGCATTATTATCTTCTAATTATATTAAGCCCAAAACCTTCAGCCTATGTGAAATTCCAATTCACAATTAATTTAGAAAGCAACAATTGAGCTTAAAACTTTTCAAAGTCATTAACCTTGCAAGCATAATCTCCAAAAGTAAGAACAATCTCTACTATTGTAGAAACAGTAGTTCATTTTTCCAGGAAAATCGACTCTTTTAAAAGTGTTTTGATTATATAACTCTTCTAGTCATATTGAACCAGGAAACATGTCTGTCTATTTTTCTAGTGGCATTTAGTTTCTTTATCTTGAGAAACTGAAGAAGTAATTTGGGGTTTTGTTTTACTTTATATTTCAATTGACCAGTAAAAAGTATATATTTATAGTGTACAAAATAATGTTTTGATATATGTACATGTTGTAGAATAGCTAAATCAAGCCACATATATATTACCTCACATATTTACCATTTTTTTTCTGGTAATAACACAAAATCTACTCTCATTTTCAAGTACAGATTTGTATTGTTTTTAATATAGTTACCATATCGTAAAACAGATCTTTTAACCTTGTTCCTCCTAACTAAAATTTTTTGTCCTTTCATCAACATCTCCCCAATTCCTGCAACCTCCAGTCCCTGGTAATCATCATTCTATTCTCTGTTTCTGTGACTTCAACTTTTTCAGATTCCCCACATAAGTAAGATCATGTGGTATTTGTCTATGTCTGCCTTATTTCACTTAACATAATGTCCTCAGGTTCATCCATGCTGTTGCAAATGACAAGATTTGTTTCTTTTTAAGGACTGAATAATATTCCATTATGTGTATGTACCATATTTTCTATATCTATTCATCTGTTGATGGACATTTAGGCTGATGTCATATTTGGGCTATTGTGATTAATGCTGAAATGAACATAGGAATACAGATATCTCTTTGACATACCAGTTTCGTTTCCTTTGGATACATACCCAAAAGTGGAATTGCTGGATATGATAGCTCTATTTTAAATTTTTTAGTAACCTCCCTACTGTTTTCCATAATGGTTGTACTAATTTACATTCCCACCAACACTATACAAGGGTTCCTTTTTCTCCACACTTCACCAACATTTATATTTTTTCTTTCTTAAAATAGCCCATGTAACACGTGGGAGGTGATATCCCATTGTGGCTTTAATTTGCATTTCCCTGATGATCAGTGATGTGAGCATTTTTTCATATGCCTGTTGACATTTGTATGTCTTCTTTTGAGAAATGCCTATTCAGGACCTTTGCTCATTTTTTAATCAGGTTATTTGTTTTCATGTTATTGAATTGTTTGATTCCTTTATATGTTTTAAATATCAACCTCTTATCAGATGTATGGTTTGCAAATATATTCTCTCACTCCATGGGTTGTCCCTTTACTCTGTTCATGATTTTCTTGGCAGTGCAGAAGCTTTTCAGTTTGATATAATCCATTTGTCTATTTTTGCTTTTGTTGCCTGTGCTTTGGGGTTCTATAAAAAAAAAAAAAAAAGTTCAAGCCAATGAGCTTTCCCCCATGTTTTCTTCTAGCAGTTTTACAGTATCAGATTTTGTGTTCGTCTTTAATTTATTTTCAGTTGATTATTGTATACGGTGTGAGATAAGGATCTAATTTCATTCTTCTGCATGTGGATATCCAGTTTTTCTAGTACCATTTAAGAGATTATCTTTCCCCATCGTGTGTTCTTTATAGCCTTGTTGAAAATCAATTGACCATGAATACATAGATTTATTTCTAGGCTCTCTATTCTGTTCCATTGGTCTATGGGTTTTTATTTATTTATTTATTTATTTATTTATTTATTTATATTTCAGCATATTACAGGAGCACAAATGTTTAGGTTACATATATTGCCTTTGCCACACCCAAGTCAGAGCTTCAAGTGTATCAATCCCCAAGATGGTGTGCACCCACTAGGTGTGGATATACCCAACCCCTCCTCCCCCTCCACCTGCCCAACACCCAGTGAATGTTGCTACTATATGTGCACATAAGTGTTGATCAGTTAATACCAATTTGATGATGAGTACATGTGGTACTTGCTTTTCCATTCTCAGGATACTTCACTTAGAAGATTGGGTTCCAGCTCTATCCAGGATAATACAAGAGGTGCTAGATCACCATTGTTTTTTGTGGCTGAGTAGAACTCCATGGTATACATATATCACATTTTATTAATCCTCTCATGTATTAATGGGCATTTGGGTTGTTTCCACATCTTTGTAATTGAGAATTGTACTGCTATATACATTTGAGTGCAGATGTCTTTTTTATAGAATGTCTTTTTTCCCCTTGGGTAGATGCCCAGTAACGGGATTGCTAGATCAAATGGCACTTCTACTTTTAGCTCTTTGAGGAATCTCCATACTACTTTCCACATAGGTTGTACTAGTTTGCAGTCCTACCAGCAGTGTATCAGTATTCCTATCTGTCTGCATCCACATCAACATTTATTGTTTTGGGACTTTTTGATAAAAGCTTACTAGGGTTAAGTGATATCTCATTGTGGCTCTGATTTGCATTTCCCTGATGATTAGAGATGTTAAACTTTTTTTATATATGTTGGTTGGCCATTACTCTGCCTTCTTTTGAAAAGTTTCTGTTCACATCCTTTACCCACTTTTTAATGGGGTTGTTTTTTTCTTGCTGATTTTCCTGAGTTCTGTATAGATTCTAGTTACCAGCCCTTTATCAGATGTGTAGCATGTGAATACTTTCTTCCATTCTGTAGGTTGTCTGTTTGATCTCGTGGTAGTTTCCTTGGCTGTGCAGAAGGTTTTTAATTGGATCAGGTCCCATTTATTTATTTTTGTTGTTGCTGTGATTGCCTTTGGGGTCTTCCTCATAAATTCTTTCCCTACCCCAGGGTCTGGGTGGGGCCTGGCTCTCTGTGGTGCCTGAGCTGGTTCCTATAGCACAGGCACATGCAGCAGGGGCTCGTCTCTGGGCCTGGAGTACAAACTAGCTCACTGTGGTGTTGGCTCCAGTGTCTGAGACAGGGGCAGGCCTAGTGCAGCCACAGAGCCCAGGTCTAGAGTATGATGGCTGTGGCTTCAGGGTAGGAGAACACACAAGGTTGAGAGAAGTGGCAGCTCCTTTTCTCAAGTAGCCCAAGAGCAGCTGCTTCTCGGGTGGGGGAGGGTATGCAGAGGTGTCTCCCTTTCTGGGTTTCCCAGCAGAAATATCTGTTGGTTACCTCAGTGACAAGAAATGCCAGTGTCTCCTGCGGAGCAAGCCCCTAGGGACCATAGTGGTTCCCCCTGCATGGCCAGTAGAACACTCTTGCCTTTGCTCTTAGCTCCTGGCCACCTTTGGGCTTCTCAGGTATGCCAGTCTTACCAGCAATGCTTTTTATGTGGATATTGCCTGGGTGGTTTTTTATGTTGCTGGTGGGTTTGTTTGTTTGTTTGTTGTTTGTTTGTTTTGTTACACTGTGTTGCTAAAGATTCTTTAATGGACTCTTGAGCCCTCTCTGGACTATTTTAGTTTGTGTCTATGTTTGGATTTTTGTGGGGAGATAAAAGCTAGTATCTCCTACTCCACCATCTTGGTGAGGTCACTCTCAGAAGAAGAACTGCAAAAATTTTTAAAGCAAATTGCATTTTATTTATTGTATCCTTGTTAAGTCTTAGAAGGAGGCAGCCCAAATTAGAAAGACGCTATAATATTCCCTGAACTGTAAAAGCAACACCTTCCATTTTAATTACTATAAATATGAACTTTATTTATTAAATCTTCTCTCTCCTCCCAAGTATCTACAATTCAAATTGACAGCCTTTTATAAAACAGTTGTTAGAAATCTATTTTCCAAACTACATAATGTTATTTTAAGCCTTTCCAATTGAGGTAAAAATTTTTAGTAATTCAACTTTACAAAAAAGTTAGCCTTGTTCATGCAGAAGGAACTATATTGTGCTATGGCAGAAGTACATTTTAAAATAACTTTCTTTTAATTTGCCTCTTTACCTGTATTTAGTTCAAAAATAAAATTCCCACATACTTGCATAACTGAAAAAACAAAACCATCTGCCCTGGGCCTACCCACAGTTGCTTTTATTTTGGTCATGTCAATACATATTTACACAACTGAATTATGTCATCATATTATGCCATCAATCCCCAGATCCTTTATTTTCTTCACATCTTTATTCCCCAAAGTCAATTCATAAATAAGTCCTGTCACCTCTACCATTTAAGCAGGGGGTCAGTAAACTTGAAGAGGAAAGACATTACATCTTTATGTTCAGTAGCTTTTAACTAAAATTTAACATTTCCTTCCATTATGAAAGTAGACAACATAGTAGTGGTGCCTTTGACTTCATCATCAATAAAAATCACAGTTTTGTATCACATTACTGTTATTTCAGCAATTGTAACTGTTTGTTTTTATCACTGCTTTGAAATTACAGTGGTTATCAGACCTATTGCTACTTCTTGGTATTTAATGTGTGACTAAAGGAGCATATATATTAATATTTCACAAATTTGGTTTTTATTTGATAGCTACATTTCAATATAATTGGTTTCCTTTGAAATCCTATGTATTTTAAGTTACGCATTTAAAAACGGTATTTTGGAAAGTTTTAGGGGCTTCACCAGACTGCCAAAGGATGAAATCTTGAATAACAACTTTTCTTTGTTTTTTTTTTACTCTTTTTTTTGTTATTTTGGCATATTATGGGGGTACAGATTTTAAGGTTTCAATAAATGCCCTTTCCCTCCTCCCCCCACAAGTCTGAGTTTCCAGCATGACCATCCCCCAGATGGTGTGCATCTCACTCATTATGTATGTATATACCCACCCCCCTCCCACCTGCCCTATACCCTATTACTGTAGTACCTATGTGTCCACTTAGGTGCTGCTCAGTTAATACCAGTTTGCTGGTGAGTATATGTGGTGCTTGTTTTTCCATTCCTGGGATACTTCACTTAGTAGTATGGGTTCCAGCTCTAACCAGGAAAATATAAGATGTGCTACATCACCGTTGTTTCTCAAAGCTGAATAGTACTCCATGGTATACATATACCACATTTTATTAATCCATTCTTGGATTGATGGGCACTTGGGTTGGTTCCACAGCCTTGCAATTATGAATTGTGCTGCTATAAACATTCAAGTGCAGGTGTCTTTTTTGTAGAGTGTCATTGGATCTTTTGGGTAGATGCCCAGTAATGAGATTGCTGGATCAAATGGTAGTGAATCACAACTTTTCTTACCATCCCTACTACTGCTGTTCTAGGCTGATGCATTATCATCTCCAGCCTGGATCACAGTGATAGCTGGACTCTCTGCTTCCATTTTTGCTCCCCTAAAATCCACTTCCACAGAAAGACAGAATCATATTTTTTTAAATATAAATTAAGTTGAATTGCTCTCCTGCTTAAGATTTCAAATGGTTTTCCAATGTACTTAAAAAGAAAAAAAAAAAAAAACCCTTATAGTAATCTCCAGGTCCTATAGCAGATCAGATTCTGCCTACCACTTCCACTTAATTTCAGCCTCTTCTCTTCCATTTTAATATGCTTCAGGCCTTTTTCTCTTCATTACCACCCCAAGCTCTATGCTGTTGCAGGATGCTTTCTTTGCTGTCCTGTGTGCCCGGATTTGAGCTCATCTGACTGCTTCTCAACACTCTAGTCTCAGCTCCAATATCAATCCTTTAGAGGGTCTTCCTTGACCACCCTATCCTTATGACTCATGCCACCCACACACAAAGGTGCAGTTCAGTACAGTGCTCTCTTCTGCAGAATGCTTATCTGTATTTGCAATTACAACCTCTTGTTTATTGTCTCGTGCCCCAAGTAGAACATAACCTCCATAGGGGCACAGATTTTGTCTGTCTTTCTTCATTTTCTCAAGCTGTGCTGCAACATGGTGTAAACTTCATGCATACATGTGTTAAATATATGAACAAAAGAAGAAAAATCTGGCTGTAACCTCTTAAGAAGTTGTACAGAATTCTAGAACAATAAATTCACAGAAGTAAATCCTCTTTGTAAAGTAAGACACTAGAAAGCAAGCATCTGACATACAATCTGTGGGTGTTTTGTCTGTATGCTTTCCTTCTAGCGATACCTGCTTTTACGCTAAAAGTGAATGGTCCTCCTTCATTAGGTCTCTTCTTAGGACCTAATGAAGTGTGGTGTTGTTGCACCAAAGACATAAACCAGTAGAGGGTGTGCTTGGACAGGCTGCAGTACTGAATATAAAACTCATTTGTGTGGCCAAAAAGAGAAAAGTAAGGTATGTTTGGAACAAAGATCTGCCATGCAAAGGCTTGTCTAAAATTCATAGTAAATAGAATTGCTAAAATATATCTATAATATCATATGTTCATATTACATAGTCTATGCTTGATCTTCCTTTGACTAGTTTAGACTGTGCCTCTATACTTTTATCTCTCAGAATGTTACAATGTATGAGTGAACACATAAAATATCTTTGCACATCAGTTATACAAAGTCACAAAAGTGTTGCATACAGATGAAATAGACATTTCTCAGTTTTCTACATGAATGCAAGTAAAGAGCTGGGCCAATATTTAAATGCCATGTATATTATTCTTTAGAAATGTACAAATATTGTGTAACAGATTTATTTTTCCACTAAAATTCCACTTAAAACCAATATCAAAATATTTTCCCCAAGCACTCAACAGCATTGGCTGGGAAGGAAGGCAGCTAAATCAATCACTGCAGATGTAGTAGTAGGATTTTACTTACAATTTTCAGTTTAATTCTCATAAATGCATAAAAGATAAGTACTATTATGGTTATTTTATAGATGTTAAATGGAAACTCATGGAAATTGCTCAAGCTAATGCTAGTCCTTGGGTAAGCTGAGATTCAAATCCAATCCATCTGTCCTTCCACCTTTTCCCCATAAAACTAATACTGAAATCTATGGTACACAGAAACATTGGTTGATTGCAGTAACATGAAAATTAAAGTGATAAGTAAAGGAAATAGCCCATGATGGATCCAAACCAAGAATTGTAAACAAGTGGCACAAATGCCACCATTTCCCTTTTCTATGCCTATTGCAAACATTCTTTATCCATCACAACACATTTTTCTCCACCAAACCCAGAAATAAAGCCTCAAAATCTTGCTCACTGTAACATGCAAAATAGCTCATTACCAATGACTTTGAAATGACACAGAAGACAGACATATTTGCCATCACTCTTGTAGGTCTACAACTGAACTACAGATGACTTTTTAAAATCATATTTTCTGAAACAAAAATTGGATATATATCAAAAAATTAAACTCACTGCCATTTCACTCATATTGACTATTTCTCGCCAACTTTCTAATGCTTCAACTTACTTAAGTTGCAGAAAAGCCCTTATAATTAAACCATTTTGCATATAAACTTAATGTAATTGTTCTTTTAATGAATAGCGTTCTTTATCGCCAATCTAAATAATCAAAAGTATCTAGCATTCCTGAGGATTTAAGTACTCAATATAAATGTATTCTCCAAAAATCTAACTTTAAAGGCCAATATTTAATTTTTTGAAGACACCATTATGAAATGTATTATACACTCCCAACTTATTAAACAGAATGTAGTGAGCATGCTCTCTTTTCTTTGAGATAAATTAATGTCAATATTATAAATTACATAGTTCATACATGTTTATGCACAACATTATTTAATCTTCCTTGCCATTTATTTATACATCAACTATCAGGTTTACCAATTATTATTGCTTTGAGAAAGAAAAGAAACTTTTTTATCTGGGAAATAACAGCCCCCTTTAAATTATCAGACCCAGAGAGGCACTGGAATGAAACAGCAGTCACATCCCACCTAGCACCGCCCCCCTGGCGAGGTAATCATCTCCTGAAGCCATTTGCTTTTTGGACTCTAGACTGACTGTCGCCACTAGTAGCAATAAATTAACTTTGCAATGCCACGCACTGGACATCATAACCCATACCCTATTCTTCAACAGTGCATAGCAAATCACTAATTAATGTCATTTCTGTAAACCAAAGAGAATTCCTGACAAACAACTTTGTATCAGCCAACTCCTGGTCCCCTTTTTCCTTTAAAAACCTGCTTGTAACAAAGGTCAAACAGAGCTCATATCCAAGGTTACTTGAGTCTGAGTCTTCTGGGCAGCTATTCTCATTTTGGCTCAAGTATCACTTTAAAATCTTATTTTGTGCCTTAGCCTCTTCCTTTAGAGCAACCTACCTCTATCTCTTCTACATGAGTGACTCTAACTGGCTTTTTAAGAATTGTACATAACAAGAAAAGCACATTATCTGAATGAGAATCTGAGAGTCACCTCATGGGGAAAAAGAAGTGCATGATTTCCATGCTGGCATTTTGTAGTAAATATGTAAGACACTCATAGTCTACTTTTATTTCCTTTTGGGTCCTAGTCTGATTTTGAGGAGTTGAAGGCAAAGACTACTTAATGCTCTGGATTACTGATGCAAAAGAGGTTAACTTAGAGTTTTTGAATTCAAAGGAAAAGAAAGCCATGTATTTGAAGGACCTAAATGGTTTGAATTACGCTCTAAGAAAGCCCAGTAATGGAAAGAGATTGTGAGTGGGCACCAGAGATCTGGAGTCTGCTCCAGGCTCCTCTTCCAATCAATGGAGTGACCTTGAACAAGCCATTATACCCTTCTGGACTTCTGTTTCCTCATACCTAGAGGGTCAGACTGCATGTCCTGCAAAGTCCCTTCTAATTCTAAAATTCTCAGAACCAATAGGAAATAAAACCAAAACACATATTTCTTATTCCTGTCCAGAGACTCTAAGTCTAAATTTGATAAAACATGGCCCCATGCATTTCCACACACCTAAAACTCTGAAATTCCTTCCTTTCAATCTGTCTGAACACACCTTAATGTGTTCATCCAGACATAAAAATCTCTATTTTGCTAGAAGATTCTATAGTAAAGCAAGTATCCTGGAATGCTAGGTTCTTGATTGCTTCTATTCTGCCTGCCCCATCCCCCAATCTGCTTGTTTGGAATAGAACAAAGGCAGAGAAAATTACAGGTTACCTGACAATTATATTAAATCTCCCTGGGTCTTTACACCAGGCAAACTGAAGTGACCAGCAATGGATCCCATTGGTTCCATACACATTCATTTTTCAATTCCTAAAAAAAGAAGAAAAATTCGCTCTGTGCAGAGTGTCAATTAATTCAGATTTTTTGAAAATGTAGTAGTGTTAGCTAATTCAGTTAGTTGACTATCTGATGTAGTGTCAACTGGTTTTTTTTAAAATTTGACCTGAGGCTAATTGGAGTTATTTCATATTAAAGAACAAGCTTGCTAAGAATATTAATGATACAGTCAAACATAATTGCAAGGAAAATGTTTAACCTAATTAACAAAATAAACATCAAATATTCTAGCATATTTTAATTACAAATAAAATACTAGTAATTAAAGAAGAATTTTATGTGTCTTAAAGTGGCCTTTTATGTTAAATTACTGGATTATTCATTACTTTGAATGACTATTTTTCTTTGTAAAAGATAATCCTATATTTCTTTAAAATAATTTAAACTTTTCATGTCCAGCTAGTTCAATTTAATAAAATATGCCAAATTTGAAAATTACATATGCAAATTCTAATGGGCAAATTACTTAGATCAGAGTATTTTCTGCCAAAGAAATTAAAAGCCAGATAGTTTTATATTTTATTTCTCAAATCTTTGGATCTAGTAAATAGTAGGTTCCTAATAAATTCATTGAATGAATGAATTTTCCTATAATCATGTAGAAGTCCTTAGTAATAAATTAAAATTACAAATTCAGAATTTTGGTATGATTGCATCAGTTATACCTTATTTTAGTAAGGCATAACTATTTTTATTGTAGAAGAAAAATGAAATAATAGAACTTATAAATGGCACCCAGTTATTTTAGAAGAAGTAAAAGTATTTAAAAGAGCATCTACACTAAAATCAGAAAAAATTGTATTTAAATAGTGATTCCACCAGTTTTTAGCTATGTTACTTGATCCAGCAAATTAATATCCCTGTGACTATTTTCTATAATAAATTGGTAATAAAACTGTTTCATACCTCATAACATTATTTTAAAAATCTTAAGATTTAGAAACCTATTCACCTCCACTGAAAGCAAAAAAAAAAAAATGTGTTCTATGACATTCAATAAATATTTGCTTATATAATTCAAAGTTAGTATATTACAATATTAGTATTCTATTTAGTATGTGCTCTTAGCACTATAGGCAATCCAAAATTAGTGGAAAAGAGATGATAATTGATATTTGAAACATTACAGATGGGGGCAGAACAAGATGGCTGAATGGAAACCTCCAGCAATCATCCCTCTGCATGAACATCTAATTCAACAACTATCCACTCAAGCAAGCATCTTTAGAAGAAACAAAAATCAGGTGAGTAATCATACTCCCTGGTTTTAACATTATATCAATGAAAGGGGCAATGAAGAGGGCAGAAAAGACAGTCTTGCATTGCCTACGCCACCCCTCCCCCATCCCCTGGCATTGCTTTGCCATTAAGCAGAGTGGAGAGAGAATCTGTGTCCCCTGGGTGGAGGGAGACTGAAGTGATTGTGGGGCTTTATATTGAATCTCAGGGCCTCCCTGGCACAGGAAAACATAGCACAGGGCAGAATTCTGCCAGTGCACACAGAGGGGGCATTTTGACCAGCCCAGCCAGAGGAAAATCTTCCACCCGGAAGCCTGAGTTCCCACTAGCCTGGTTTATTGGTTTATTCAGGTTTTGATTTTCTTCATGGTTCAATCTTGGTAAGTTGTATGTGTTCATTTCTTCTAGGTGTTCCAGTTTATTGGCATATAGTGGCTCATAATAGTCTCTAATGATCTTTTGAATTTCTGTAGTACCAGTTATGTGTCCTTTATTATCTCTGATTTTATTTATGTCTTATCTCTTTTTATTCTTATTACAACGGTATGTCTCTTTTGTTTATATCTTCAAAAAAACAACTTTATGTTTCATTGATTGTTTGCTTTTTTAAGTTTCAATTTCATTTCTGTTCTGATCTTTATGATTTCTTTTCTTAATTTTGGGTTTGGTTTGCTCTAGTATTCACAGATGATGTTTTGTATTTCTGTGATATCATTTCTAATATCTCCATTTTCATTTTTGATTGAGCTTATTTGGGTCTTTTCGATTCCTGGTTAATCTAGCACAGGGTATATCAATTTTGTTTATGTTCAAAGAACCAACTTTTTGTTTCATTGATCCATTGTATTGTTTTTTGTTTTCCATTTCATTTATTTCTGCTCTGACCTTAGTTATTTCTTTTCTTCCACTGGGATTAGGTTTGCTCTTCCTTTTCCAGTTCCTTGAGATGTGTCATTACACTGTTAATTTGTGCTCTTCCTGTCTTTTTGATGTAGGCATTTAGGGGTATGAATTTTTCCCTTAAGACTGCATTTGCTGAATCCCATAGATTTTGATAGCTTGTGTCCTCTTTGCCATTCAGTTCAAGGAATCTTTTGATTTTCATCTGAATTTCATTATTGATCCAATAATCATTCAGCAGCAGTTTGTTTAATTTCCATGACTTCGTGTAGAATTGAGTGTTTCTCTTGGAGTTGATTTCTAGTTTTATTCCACTTTGCTCTGAGAAAGTACATGGCATGATTTCTATTTTTTTTAATTTGTTGAGACATGTTTTGTGGCCCAAAATATGATCAATCTTGGAGAATGTTCCATATGCTAATGAGAAGAATATATATTCAGTAGTATGGGGGTAAAATGTTCTTTAAACGTCTGTTAGGCCCATTTATTCTAGAGTTCCATTTAAATCCAGTGTTTATTGATTTCCTGCTTTGGTGATCCAGTTCTGTCAGTGGAGTGTTGAAGTCCTCAGCAATTACAATCCTGCTGTTTATCTCTTTGCTTAGATCTAATAGGGTTTGCTTTATGAATCTGGGCACTCCTGTGTTAGGTGCATAAATATTTAGGATTGTTATGTCTTCTTGTTGGATTACTCTCTTTACTATTATATAATGGTCATCTTTGTCTTTATTATTGTTAACTTTAAAGTCAATTTTATCTTATATGAGAATGTATTCTTTTGGTTTCATTTGCATGGCATATTTTTTCCCTCCTTTCACATTGAGGCTGTGTGCATCCCTGTGATTTAGATGTGTCTCTGGGAGACAGCAGATAGTTGGGTTATACTTTTTCATCCATTTAGCCACCCTATGTCTTTTGAGTGGCACACTCAAACCCTTAACGTTAAGAGATAGAATTGATATGTGGGATGCTGGTCTGTTCATCCTGTTGGGTAGTCCCTTGTTGCATGTTTTCCCTTCTTGCACTATTGATTTATTAGAGTTGTGAGCTTTAACTTTTTTCAGTGGTTTTATACTAGTGGGTATCTATTGTGCTGATTTGTGTATGATGAAGTTCCTAATATTTCCTGCAGGGCAGGTCTGGTCATGACAAATTCCCTCAGTGCTTCCTTGTCTGGAAAAGACCTAATTTCTCCATCAATTATGAAACTTAGTTTTGCAGGATACACAATTATAGGCTGGCAGTTGTTCTGTTTAAGAAGATTGAAGATGGCATCCCACTCCCTTCTGGCTTGTAGGGTTTCCACTGAAAATTCTGTAGTTAGCCTGATGGGTTTTCCTTTGTAGGTCAGTTGTTCCTTACATCTAGCTGCTTGTAGAATTTTCTCCTTCATTTAGACTTTGGCCAGGTTGATTACTATGTATCTTGGAGATGTCCTATTTGCTATGAATCTTCCTGGTGAATGATGACCATCTTTTATCTGGACGTACCAGATAAAAGGTATTACTCGGTATTACTCTGGTAATACCAAGGAATTTTTTCTCAATAATTCCCTTGAATGGATTTTCCATAATTTTAGCTCTTTCTTCTTCTCCCTCGGGGATACTTATAATTAACATGTTAGTTTACTTCATACAGTCACATATCTCCCTGAGTGATTGTTCCACCTTTTTTGTTCTTTTCTCTACCTCTTTAAATGACTGGATTAGCTCAAGAGCCTTGTCTTCGTGCTCTTGGGGTCTTTCTTCTTGGTTTAGTACATTGCTGATGTTTTCTGCTGTGTTTTGAAATTCACTAAATGACTCTATTTCTTTGAGTTCTATTATATCCTTCCTTGTTGTCTAGCTCTTGAGTGGCTTTTTCATAAATTTCCTGAAATATTTTTTTGGCTTGTTTTTGTTGGTTTTCAACTTCTCTTCAATTCTATTCATCTTACTTGCTATCCATGTCTGAATTCCATTTCTGTCAGTTCAATAATTCCCTTCTAGTTTGGGTTCATAACTTTGTCTCCATTGTGATCTCTTGGGGGTGTCAATCTGTTTTGATTCTTCATGTCACCAGGGTTCCTTTGCTGATTTCTGCTCATCTGAATGCTCTTTTTTTGATTCAGGGCTTATAGTTTGCAGGGCACCTGTTCTTTGCTGGGAACTGTCCTGCTTAATTAAAAGAAGGGGAGGTCCCTAAATGGTCCTTTTTCCCCCCGACTCTGGAATGTTGACATGGCAAGGGAGGGGCATGTGCACTAGAAGCCTGTAATCCGGCTGTTCTGATTTTATCTGTTCACCTGTGATCGCCTCTGTTCAAGCCTGTGCTGGAAGCTGTTTGTGCTGGGAGTTGAGCTGTTCATCAGATAGTTGTAGGATGTTCAAGTTGGAAATTGGGCAAAACCCTCTTCACTGAGGCTGGTATTGTGGGTATTGCTCTGTCCAGGGTCTCCTCGAAGAGGTAACAGTAGTACCTGGGTGAGGCTATTCAGGCAGTAGTCATGAGTTCCCAGGATCTGGGTGTTAGCTCAAACCAGGTCCCAGTGTACTGGCAGCATGAGGCTGGAAGGTCCCTAGAAGGTCACTGGACTTTGGAGTAGTTCCTGTGGCAGTGGCGGAGGATCTGGGGTGGAGTCTTGGGGCCAAGTGCAGTGATGGAATCTTGGAGCAGTGTCCCCAGCCTGGCAGAAGCCCTGGAAACACAAAAGTAGAGCCTTGGGCTCTGGCATGTGATCCTCAGAGCTGAGACTTAGGAGGAGCCAGAAGCAGGGCTTCTGAGCAGGGCTTCAGAGCCAGAAGCAGGGCCATAGGGGTGGCAGGGCTGAGCCAACCTGGAGGATGGGGTCAGGGCTGAGCAGGCAGCAGGTAGTTGGCACCTGGAGGGCAGAATCAGAGCCAAGCAAGTGGCAGGCTGTTCTGCAGGCTCAGGGACCAGATTCCAAGTCACGTGGGACCACAGAGTTCTCCCTGTACCCCTCAGGACCCACCAAAGCAGTAGCCCAACCTCCCGGGTCACAGCCCTGTAGGCTCCAATGTTGCCCTGCTATGGAATGGCGTTTAGCTTCCAGTCACTGGGTACAGCTTAGAGGGGCTTCCCATTGGTCCACTCCCTCCCCAGCCCAGTGGGGACCATGTGAAGGCCGCAACTACAAAGCTGAGTCCCCAGCCTACCTGGCACCGTGTACTCAAGAGCTCACGGTGGTGTTAGCTGCTGCCTGATCCCCACCACACCTGTCGTCTGAGTCAATGGCTATGCACAGGCTCCAGGCAGGTCCCCCATCTATGGCAGTGGAGAGAGCCCTCTCACAACGCGGCCACAGCACCTGCAGGGTGAACAGTGCCCCGGCACTCTATCCTGCTAATCTTCCCCATGTGTACTTTTATATTATCAGATGTATCGCCCCCATCACCTTTTTTATTTTCCACACTGAGAATCCCACGCTGCTTCTCTGCGGTTTCACAGTGTTCCTTCTGAGAATAGCTGTCCGTAGGTAGGCACCTGCTTCCTATTTACTCTTCCTTCCTCGGGAGCTGAGGGTTCCCGGGCTGCTTCTAATCTGCCATGTTTGCCTTCCTGAGGTCTCCTTCCGATAGTGGCATCAGGATAAACCCTTCCTGTGGCAGCAGCCAGGCCTACTCCCACCTGCCGCTGTGGAGGGAAACTTTCCTCAGGCAGAAAGGCATGCTTGCAATTTGCTTGATGCCCACTTCCTTCGCTGCCGTGGCTGCTTGTCCGGGACTGGTGGTATGAGCTGGCCTTGGTCGCACTTGCTCCGGCTGGGGCTCAGGTGTGGGCCGCCTCACGTGGCTCCGCGTTGGACCTCTGGGCGCCCTATAAGTCCGCAGGCCGGCGCCCCCGTGAGGCCGGCGCCCCCGTGAGGCCGGCGCCCCCGTGAGGCCGGCGCCCCCGTGAGGCCGGCGCCCCCGTGAGGCCGGCGCCCCCGTGAGGCCGGCGCCCCCGTGAGGCCGGCGCCCCCGTGAGGCCGGCGCCCCCGTGAGGCCGGCGCCCCCGTGAGGCCGGCGCCCCCGTGAGGCCGGCGCCCCCGTGAGGCCGGCGCCCCCGTGAGGCCGGCGCGGGCCTTTCTGCTGGGACGCAAGCCTGGCGAGAGGAGGCGCGGCGGGCGGGGCGGGGAATACTAACCAGATCTTGCTCCTTCTTATTCCGCTCCGAAACTTCTTCCCGTAGAATCTCCAGTAGGTTCTGGCACTTTTTTTCCCTCACAGTTACACCTGAGCTCTGTTTTTGTTTTTTTTTCTCTTCAACTAAAACTTTTTCTTCTTTCTGAGACAACTTGGCAACCAGTGTCACTAGTCAGCCATCTTGTCTCCCCATTTCTTTCAATGTTTTGAAAACGTTCTGGATCTTATATGAATTTTCATATTTCTGAGCTATAAACACCTCTTCTACTGTTACAAAGCTGCATGACAGTTTTCACGGGTGTAGTCCCAGTACCAAGCAGAATGATTGACACATCCGGGGTACAGCCAAGAAAGATGTGTTAAATGAATGACAGGGAATAAGGTAATCTTATACCGTGTTTCCCCTAAAATAAGACAGGTTCTTTTATTTATTTTTTCTCAAGAAGATACTCCAGGCCTTATTTTCTGGGGATGTGTTAATTTTTTTTTTAAGTACAGTATAACAATCTACATTTATTCAAATATAGTTAAGTCGTCGTCTTCTGGAACATCACCATAACTCTCCAAACCCTGAATTCCATCCTGAATTTCTTGCAACTCTATTTCCTTTAGAACCATTGGCCCCAATCTCTCATGTCAAGCAATAGAACTCTCATGGGGCAGATGAGAAGGGCTGCTCCTCTTCTTCAGGAGGAAACGCATGGGTTGTGCAGATACACCGCGAAGCCACGCCCATCGCTAGGTCTTATTTTCAGGGTAGGGCTAATATTGCACAAATGCTTAGAAATCCTGCTAAGGCTTATTTTATGGGTAGGTCTTATTTTGGGGGAAACGTTACATTCATTGGTATGTCATTCATAAAAGCCCAATAGTGTTTTCATCTATGCATATATATAATTGTGACATTAAACATTAGGGTCTTTTTTGTGGATTTTGATGTTAATCAGAAAAATATATTGATATATTTAGGAAGTGTCTACACATATAACTAACTTTAGCTAATTTGAGAAAAGAAAGTAATTAGTCCCTGTAGAAACATTTTAACGGTCTTTTCCATTTGACATTGTTAGTTCATTTCTGAATGCACAATGTGTGCACGTGAAACCTAGGATCTTCCTGGAGAATTCTTCCAGGCTATGGTTTCTTCATCTAGTTTTGTTGCCTAACTCTGCCCAGCTATTTAGAATGGCAATCTGGTTTACAATTGTCTTCCCTGGCTTTGATCTACCAATATTTGGAGAAGTTTCCAGGATTTATTTACTCTTTGGTTTCCAGTACCACAACCCAGGTACGAAGTGTCTCTACTACACACTGCAACTCAGGAAATGTGTCACTGCCTCCCTCTGACCGTGCTATTAAAGGCATTATGAATCTAGACATTTCCCTTCAACCCCCTGAGCCTTGACTTCCTTATCTGCAAGTAGGAATATTAAATAATTATCTTACCTAACTCAAATTAGTGTGGCAGCAGCAAGTAAGATGATATATATGAGAATACTTTGTAAACTATCAATTCTCATACCAATATAAAATGATATTGTTAACAATTGTTAAAAATCCTGTGTGTTTCAAATTATATATAGGAATAAAATGAGAGGGAAAAGTTGGACACAACTACTTGCTCTATCTCTAATAAACCTGGTATGCAGGGCATCTCATTTAATTTCCACAGCACTATGGAGTAGTCATTATGCTCTTCATTCAATTAACTATGAAGGAACTGAGCTTCAGAAAGGTTAAATATTTCAAGTAAGGCCACACAGCTAAGTATCAGTGTGACACTGAAAATTGGAAGATACATGTGTCTCTTCAGAACTGGAGAAACCATCAGTCAAGATTTGAGGGAAAATAATTTCAAGAAGTCGATAGATAGGGTTGGCAAGTGCAAGAGAAGAAAGCAGGGCCTGCAGAAAAAGAGTAAAAAAGTCAGAAGGATTAGTACTGGTTCAGACTCTGAAAGGGGGCAGCACCCAGCTCTGGCTACATTCTGGTTTTTGACCAATTGAAACCTCAGTTTCTTAAAACTTCCATTTTTTTATTAGAGTTTTTGCCTCTAAGGTATGGAAAATTGAGCAACCTTCCACCGAATTTGGTCAGTCTAGGAAATCACTGTGGCTATTCAGAACAAAATGCCTGGCTTTTATCACAATATTTAATGTTAATGTGCTGGATAATTGCACTAATTCAGTATTCTACTATGTACAAAAAGCCACTAGTGTATGGGAACAGTTTGTACATGAATCAAAAAATATATATATAGTTCTTTTTTTTTATTTTGGCATATTATGGGGGTACAGATTTTAAGGTTTCAGTAAATACCCTTTCCCCCTCCCCCCACAAGTCAGTTCTTGTAGGGAGAGTGGAGTTTTGGAAAGCAAGTCTCTTCCCATGGTAAAACTGGAATTTCAACTTGAAATGACAAAGAAACATTTTAAAGAAGAGTTATATAGAGAAAATGATTTTCCCAATGTGAAAGCTGGATAAAGAAATGCATTTTACAGACAGGAAATTTTTGACAGAACCTTGAGTTCAATCAAAAGTAATAAAATTAGTGAATGAAGAGCATACCTTTCTTTAGAGGGAATTTGGCAAAAGAATTTATTCTCAATTTAGCTTTAACAGTGGTAAGAGAAAAGTTGATGCATTATTTCCAAACAAAACTTTAACTTAAATTCTTAACACAAAACACCTTCCTTGTTTTTTATCCAGTTAGTCAATTGCACAGTAGACAGATTTAGAACATTAACGTGAGTCAAGGATATGTCATCTGGAAACCCTCCAAAGGCCAGGGGAAACACAGAAGCCTTTAAGGAAACCAGAAACCCAGAGGCACACTTCAAATTCTACAAGGACATGCCATTGAGTCAATGAGAGCAGTGGGTTGATAAAATAATTATGTTGTCCACAGTTATATTGTGTAGAGTTGGGTTCTTGTCCAGCCTTTCTTTTTATAAAGCAAATCAAAATATAAAATGGATTTCTAATGAAGGGACTGATTTATAGACTGTAACTGTTCCACTTGGAGTTATTTTTGGCATAACTGTGCTTTCCTATAAGGTATACTATTAAGTTAATCCTTAACCTTACCAAAAACCAAGAAAAGGAAAAGGATACTGACTAGAGTTATGCATTCAAAAAAAAGATAATTTTTAAATTCTTACGCACATACAAAAATATATCCAGCATCCAGGAGGATGTTACCGCATCCCCACATAGTAGGCCTCCAAGCTGGTGTTCTGGCTACACTTTCAGCAAGCCTTTCCAAACCTCTCTAATGCTGACAACTTCTGGGTGGTATGTATGGGGTGTGACCAGTGAATCTGGCGGTCTTGAGCACACTCCTGCACCTGCTCTTCTCTAAAGTGGGCTCCCTGATCCAGGGCAATCAAGTATTCTGTAAGTCCTTAGTTAATAGTGCTGCCTGAGGCCTGGTAGGAGATAACTCCACACCTGAATGTCCATTTTAGCTTGCCCCCACATACGGAGCCATCCTCACTGAAAATCAATCGCTGGCTTTTTACTCCTGCTTAGCTGATCACACAGGACTCCCCATAAGGCCATAGGTACAAGCTGAAGAAGGGGCATTGGTGCAACTGTTGTGGGTGATGTCTGGGCTGCCTACATGTGCAGTTTGCTCTGTCCTCTTCTTCAGCAGAGTTTGTGCTCCCTTCTTCATGATAGGTGGTAGAAAATGCACAAATTTGTCTTTTTTTTTTTTTTTTTTTGGAAGGGCTATCCTGGCATGCCCCCTCACCATGGATCTCTAAACGTTTTACAGATGTGGATTGTCCCTGAAACATTGCATTGTTTATCTCCCACTTTCTAGAGCTCCCATAAAGGTTTCCAGTGTGGCCATCATCAGCTCATCTCCCTACTCAGCATAATGTCACTGATATAACCAGTGGAGAAGATAATCCACAGGATGCCGAGATGCAAATATGTTTGGACTATATTACGGCAGAGGATGGGAGATAGCCCGGAGGCAAAAGTATAAGTAAATGTATAGTGTTGTACCTTCTTTGTGACTACAAAGTGTTTTCTGATTGTTATTTAAAATACAAAATAGCATGCATTTGTGGTGTCATATTAATCCACTCTACCAAAGATATTCTACCTATCTGATGTGAAGGCTGTGATCAGGGCTATAATGTGGTTGAGCTTGTCATAGTCTGCAGTCACCTGTATGATTCATTCAGTTTCTGCAGGGGCCAAACAGGTGAATTAAATCTCTGTACTAGAACTAACCATCCCTGCATCCTTTAGATAAGGGGACAACAAACTTTCTGGAAAGAGCCAGATGGTAAAAATTTTAGGTTTTGCAGACCACATATGGTCTCTGTGGCATATTTTTATTTTTTAACAACCGTTAAAAATGTAAAAACCATTCTTAGCTTGCAGGCTGTGCAAAACTGGCCATGCACCAGATTTTGTCCATGGTCCACAGTTTTCCAACTCTCACTTCAGATCCTCAAGGTAATCCTAATCTTTGCCATTCCCCCACACTGGGATGCGATATGGTTATTGATTTACTGTCTTGGCTGTGGTGGAGGATAGTTTCAGAGATTTCTTCTCTGTCTTCCACACTATGTGAGTTGTGCCAGTCGGCAAGCATGTCAACCCTAATTACACATTTAGGGACTGAGGAAGCAATCACTGGGTGGGTCATTGGGGTTCCATTAATTATCTAGCCTCTATAATTGGGGATTATTAGGTCTTGTCTATTATTTGATTTTTAACTAAAAGCATGTATAAGTTCGAAAAGATAAAAAATTAACTAAGAGAAAATTCAGTTGGCACTTTCAATCACTATTTGTCAAACTAGAAGTTAATAAGCAAAAATATCTTCTTATTCCAATGATGTGGAATCACTGGGTAGTATACATGAAATTTTTGTGTAAAATCAGAGAAATTCTCAAAAATTAACAAAGAGAGAGGAAAAGAAATCTAAAGTTGCCAGATATTAAGATATATCTCATTGTTAGAGCAGTAAGAAAGGGCTTTAAATAACTGGGGTCTAAACAAGTATAGGAGGACATAGATGTAAATATTAGGTGCTGGTGTGTGGGATTTTAATGGCCTCCTGAGAAGAGGATGTAGGGCCTCAGGGCTGTATATTTTGGAACAAAGTCTTCTTGGTTAAGCTTGGAGCCTCACAGAGATGTCCTATCACGAAGCAGAAATATTATAGAACCAGGTGCCCTCTAAACTCTGCCTTTCTAAGCAGGAAGCAGCAGAGCAGCTAGTCATCTGCCAATGCTCTCAGTAGAAAAGAGTTACTGGCAACAAACTAGAAACCCAAAATGGTGCCATGCTTGGAGGATGAGTCCAAATTTATACCAACCAGATGGACCTAGAACCGCTAAATTTGAATTTTTAAGAAACCTGGTTCAGAGCTGGTTAAGAACTCAGGCAAATGTAAGACCACTCTGTAAAGATGATTCCATAGCCGAGGTTGTACAATATTATCAGAGAAGAAAATTCCCACATATATTAAGCTCACAATTAAAACAAAGATCAAATCGTAAGAACAAATGAACCACCAAGAGGGAAAACTATCAAACATAAACAGAAGAAATGTCATCATCCCCAAATCTGGAAATAATAGCATATTCTAAAATTTAGTAAAATAAGGATGCTTATAATGTCTTATAAGAAAAAAAGAAGGAAAAGAATACATAGACAGAAAAAAGAATATAAAAACTGGTGAGAGTATTAGAGTTACATTTTCACATCATTGCAGAAAATCAATAGCCAATGTCTAAAGTTAATATACATATATATATTACACATATTGTTCAGAAAACCTAAAAACAGAAACAGGTAAAAGTAATTTCCTAAAAGCAGCAGAACAGGGAAAGGGGAAGGAAGGGACCAGAAATAATATATCTTTAATTATAGGGGCATCTGTAGTAATTATACTGTATTAATATACTATATTAATATACTATATTAATAATAATGCTTATTATTTTCCAAAATAATTATAAACACTGCACAGTAGGAAGAGAAAGAAAATCTCAGGGTCACAAGATCTGTGTGTGTGTATGTGTGAATTCAAAATAATGCTATGACTAAAGCAATACATAGAATGCATGGTTTTAAAAAACTTACTAAGAACTTGCAATTAAAAGCAAAAGTCCCTCTTGCCCCATCACTTGAAGCAACTATGCAGCACATCCCAAGCACCCAGGTCTGGTTTTTGCCCTCTAATTCCCCTATGGGCAGAGTTCAGAAACAACTTGTAGGGAATATAGACATGACACCCAAATCCTCTTTTGAAAGATGTTATATTTTAAAAGGATCTGAAGTTGTCATCATGTTGGACATCTTACACTTATTTTACAGTTGGCTTTTGTTTTCATTTTAAAATATACCTGGGAAAGAGCATCTAATATTTTCAGTGCTTCGACTCTCTAAAAGTCTTATGATGAGCCTAGTTCTATTGGAAGTTACAGCAAAAAAAAAAAAAAAAAAAAAAAAAGCCATGAAATAGGATGGTGGCAATAATAAAGAAAACAAAGAGATTCATCCATGAAACATTGTGGAAGCAGCATCAAATGACTTAGTGAGTGAAAATGAAAAAAAGGGAAGAGACAAAAATCATAGACTTGGAAAAAAGTAAATAAAGGAAGAAGTCCTCACGTCAGAAGGTCTTAATCCAGGAGAAAGAAAAAAAAAGCTTAGAGAGAGTTAGATAAATAGGGACAAGAGTGAGAAAGTGACTTTTAGAGATTTGGAGCAGCTGTGAGGGATAAAATGCCACAGATATTTTATCACAGGGATTAAATAAATTAGCTTTTTGGACTGGAGTGCTTAACTAACAACCTCTAACCTTGCATCTCTTGGACAATGTCATCGGAGTTTCAAAAACCATATTTTCTGATGTGGTATGTATACACAACGGAATAGTAACTCTTCAGCCCAAGGAAGGAAATCCCATCATTTACAGCAGCACGGACCATCCTGGAGGACTTTACCTTAAGTGAAATAAGCCAGGAACAGAAAGATGAATACTGCGTGATCTCACCTATATGTGGAATCTGAAAGAGTTGAACTCGTGGAAGTGGAGAGTAGAATGAAGGGGCTGGGGACATGTTAGTTAAAGAATATAAAATTTCAGTTAGGCAAGAGGAATAAGTTCAAGAGATCTATTATACAAATGATAACTGTAGTTAATAACAATGTATTGTATCCTTGAAAATTGTAGAGAGGGTCGATTTTAAGTGTTCTCACCACAAAAAAAAAAAGGGTGCGTGAGGTAATCCATGTGTTAATGAGCTTGATTTAGCCATTCTGCAATGAATACGTATTTCAAAACAACCTGTTGTACATGATAAATATATACAATTTTTATTTGTCTAAATAAAGAAAGAAGAAGGTTTAAAAAAAGAAACTATATTTTCTGGTCCTGACTGTGATACTGATTTCTATGACATCTGAAGAAAAGTTCTCACCGTGGTGATTTGTGTCTAGCTGAAGCATAGAGAAAAACAGGAGTGAGGTCCCCATGCAAACCAAATAATTAATACCACTGTCTGCTTTTCCAACCCAGGCCCAGAACCCCATGTTGGCAGCCAGATTTACACAACCTACAGAAGATGGAAAGATTGTTCTATAGAGAAACTGGCTAGCCCACTAGCAAAGACTGAGAGATGGTATTTGAATGTTTTCTCTGCCCCTTTTCTAAAAAGAGCCTGCCTATCTTGTTTCAGCCAAGAGTAGGCAGTCATATGATAATGGATTAAAAGTCTTGGGGGTTCCTGGAAAAGCTTTTGCTCTCCTGATTCAGAGGTCAGCCTTTTTCCTTTGTTCTTTTTATTCTTGGAATGGAGCTGTGATGACTAGAGTTGCTGCACTCATCTAGTGACCTTGAGGGAAAGGCCCAAGGAAGTGCAGAGACTATGTTATGGGCTCCTTAAAGAGGGAAAAATTGACATTTGTCTAAACTGCTCACTATGTGAAAAATAGAAGACTACATCCACTTGCTATATCAATCACTAGGTTTTTTTGTTTGTTGTATTTGTTGTTGTTGTTGTTGTTGTTATCTGCAGTAGAAAACTTTCCTAACTGATACAACTGCCACCAGCACTCTAGCAGACACTAAGCTAATGAACATACTATACTTAAATCGGTAAAGCTGAATGTGTCAACATAAGATATAGCATCAAATGGATTTCTACTCCATTCTTTTATTTCATTCTTGTGGAAGAAATTGTTTCTTCCAGGTACATAACAACATATATATCTGTTTTTTAAATATGCCTAAACCTTTGTAATCAACCTGCTACCCCTGAGAAAAGATAATCATTATGTGTTGGGTGAAGCATCAAATTCATAGTAATTAAGCTGAAGTCTCACAGTTCTTTTGATATTGAGAAATATTTGAAACTAAAGTGATAGGCTCACAATCTTCTACGTATCATTAAGATGGTACCACTTGTACAAGGCACCTGAAATCATGGAAATAGTCTTTACTGGAGTTAGTCATAAAAGAAAATTTTCCTCCACTTTAAAAAAGTAATGTGAGCATATTATCCTCAAAAGCCAGCATACTTCAGTGTGAAAAAGCAGAGATGTATGTTCGTGATCCATTTATTTGTACTTAACACTGAAAATACACTTGGCCATGAATAGATCATGCTCCTTATTTTCACTATTTCTTTCAAAAATGAATTAAGAGAAAGAGAAGCATTGCTGATCACCAACCATTCTCTGAAAATAAAGCGGATAGGCATTGAGGTAGAATGCACTTGTCATATTAATCTCTCCCCTGGTTTAGTGGGTACCCCATTACTGCTGATCTCCCCACACCTGCCTAGGCTGTAATATGGATCACAAAACAATCATTAACTTAGAAAACCTCACAGATGACAAAGTTTTCAGTGATGAACAAAGTCATCAGGCACTTCTTTCTCCCTCATATATGCAAGAGATGAGTCATCCCCTGCGCACTGGCTGTGCCATGCAACTGCCTCTCCTGCCCCACATGTGGTTTTTCCAGATCATATGCCATCAGTATTATCCAATCGATAACCCTGTCATTTGATGAAGGGATTTTGCCAATCACTCACCTGCTTTCTCTCCAAACATAAAAGTTGACACTAGCTTTGTGCCAAGTTTTAAAACGCTCTCAGAAATGGTATCCTTTATATCTGATTTTGCCATGATAAATGCAGCTGTGGCTACCTGAAAGCTCTGGATTCATCACTATCTTTAGCAACAAAATTTATACATTTCACACTGTAAATCATTGCTTTGTATTTGTTCTGGACAAGAGCACTCATCCTACCTTGGTTTATAATTATACAAAAGCTTCCAAAGTTTTATTCCTCTAATTGACAAAATCGTACAACATGACTCAGGGAATGAGGGACAATATCCCATTTTTTGATATTTATCACACATTCTATTTACATTTTTTTTCTTGTGTAAAACAATAACACTTGCAAATTTACTTGCATCACTACTTTTACACTTGAATGAACAGCTTGTAAGCCAGTAACACATTTTGGTGGATAAGGACTAGGACTATTACATAAACAATAGTAACAACATTATAAATGCAAATATAACAAATAAGAATGATTAATTACATGAAAATATTAGGCAAGGTAAAGTGACCAATATCAGCTTTATAGTAGATGGACATCTTCAAAATGAAATGATTAGGAAGACTATTACAGGACTTCAGTGAACATCCCATGGGGCTATATTTCAAATATGGACAGTATATGTGACCAAAGTTATATAATCACCCTTTGCTCCAGCTACCAAATTTCCTGTGGAACATCTATAATAGAAATCATACTCTGGGAGGCCGAGGCAGGAAGATGGCTCAAAGTCAGGAGTTCGAGACCAACCTGAGCAAGAACAAGACCCCATCTCTACTAAAAAGTAGAAATAAATTAATTGGCCAACTAAAAATATATAGGAAAAATTAGCCAGGCATGGTGGCACATGCCTGTAGTACTAGCTACTTGGGAGGCTGAGGCAGGAGGATTGCTTGAGCCCAGGAATCTGAGGTTGCTGTGAGCTAGGCTGATGCCTCGCTATGCTTGTAAGAGTGCTTTGGAATCCTGAACCACTTACCTACAGCTAGTACGAAGATTCCTCTAAGGAGGAAATGGTCTCTGTTGGGAGAGAGACCTTCAAAAAGAGATGGTAGCCCTGTGCGGTGGCTCACACCTGTAATCCTAGCACTCTAGAAGGTTGAGGCAGGAGGATCACTATATGTGAGGATTTTGAGACCAGCCTGAGCAAGAGTGTGACCCTATCTCTATTAAAAATAGAAAGAAATTAGCTGTACAACTAAAAATATATAGAAAAATTTAGCTGGGCATGGTGGTACATGCCTGTAGTCCCAGCCATTCAGGAGGCTAAGGCAGTAGGATCATTTAAGCCCAGGAGTTTGAGGTTGCTGTGAGCGAGGCTGATGCCAGGGCACTCTAGCTCAGGCAACAGAGCCAGACTCTGTCTTCAAAAAGAAAGAGGAGATGGGGAGGCTGCTGAAGGCATGTGGGGTATATAAACCACAGCCAAGGCCATGGGGCAAAGGCCAGCCTGCTATGTAGGGAACTAGAGGGATAGGGTAGAGAAAATCAGAGAAGGGGAGAACTGGGGGGCAGCAAGATGGCGGGCACAAAGCTGTAGGTGCCCATGGAATGGCCAGAAGGGCATTTTAAGAATGGGAACACCTAATGTTCAACTTCAAGTTGTTTTCATTGCAGTGATATAAATCCTTCCTTCATCCTCACCCACACCCAGCCCCATATCTTCAAATAAATCTACCTCACCCATGGTGAGAGTGGAGGGAATTTCCATTTCTATAAGAAATGCAAATTCAGACTCCATTCTGTGCCAAACACTGAGATTAGAGGTAAATGAATAGCATAATGACCTAATAAGACAGCAAGTACAGAAATGAATGGTTTAATTGCATTTATTTCACCATAAACTATGATTTGGAATTTGGATCTTATTTTGAAATCAATCCAAGCACAGATTATTTAGTGCTTATGCTCATAGGACTCAAAAATCTTCACAATTTTAAAGAACACTTGGAAATCAACCTGTAAAAACTCTCTATGACTTTTATATATTTACATATCTATGCTATTCTTGAAGATCTAACAAATAATAATGAAAATCCCTCCTGAGGCAGCCCAATATTGTTTTGGACAAGTCTACTGTTTAGGATATGAAATTAAATATTCATGTCACCCAGCAAAAAGTATTTTTTTATATAATTATATATCCATGTCACCCAGTTTGACTATAAAGTAGGTCTTTATATAAAGACACATTTCAGTCAACCTTCCTGTCCTCTCATTGATCACAATTCAACCTTGCAAGTGCAATGCAGGACATGTCTGTTTTCTTCAAGGTAGCTGTAGAAGGCAGCTGTTGAATGAAGGAAGCTGTTGAAGTGTTTAAAAACAATGATGTTTCTGCCTTTAGTCTTTCCATCTATAGGTTAATCATAGTTTCTTAGCCTCTCTCATATAATCCCTGTCCTCTATTCTCCAGTTTGTCAATATCCCACTTAACCCATGAGGTCAGAAGTAAACACCAGATTCCAGATGTGGTCTTAACTATACTTAGTAAAGTGGGGCTATCATTTGTCTTTTTCTAGACATGAATTCTTCCTACGAATTTGTTCAGGATTGCATTGCTCTGGGGAGTCACATCATATTGTTGACTCAAACTGAGTTTTCGGCTAACTATAAGCTTTTCACGTACGTGGCTAACAAACAGCATCTTCTCCAGCTACATTGGTACAGTGGTGATACACATGTTTTGCACATACATGTTTTTCCCAAGGCGTGAACATAGAAGAAAATAGATTTCCCTCTTCAATGTAATTCTAAGAGTTTCACTCCATCATGCCATCCTCTCAAGATCTGTCAGGATCCTGATTCTAGCGTTAACTATATAACACATTGCCAATTTCATGCCATCTGCAAATTTTGGAAATGATCCATTCTTACATATACAATTCACTGGTAAAAAATAATAATAATAATAATGAATGTGATATGTAAACTATGCCACAATAATGTTGTGAAAATATGTAATGAAATGCTAAGAAAATGACATTGCTAAGAAAATGTCTATTAAAACCTTTCTCTTAGTTAGCATAAAGTTATCAGCACTTTTTCAGAGCAGCTATTCAATAGATACTAATGCGCCTCACTATCCAAATCATCCAGTTGTTTTTTCACTTTATCCCAAAAGAGGTCATGGGAGATGCTGCCAGAGTCTTGCAAAATCCAGCTACTCTTGGGTCCACTCGATTCCTTGATCCAGTAGACTGGTAACACCAGTGAAAACTTGGTTTTCTAAATTGTAAAAGGGCACAGTTCTTCACTAAGCTGAAGAGGAAGCTAAAACAAGATTTAAGAGTATCTTAAAATTATAATATGAATTTCATTAAGATTGCTATCTAATTTAAATTAGACAGTAAATTTGTTTCATTAAAATAAAACAAAGAGAGGTTGAGGTATTTAGAAGACAGCTCAAAAAATTCATTGGCCCTGTGGTTTGGCATGGCAAGCTATGCGGGGGGGGGGGGGGGGGGGGATACAGAGACATCTGGCTTTGCCTTTTAAAAGATATAATTGGTCAGGCTTTGGCATCTGTACGAAGCAAGGTAGAGAGCAGAGCTTGTCAGTTCTGAAAGAGTGCTTTGTGTTCCACACAGGCGGGCGTGGGAGTGGCATTCAAACTACAATGCCATTCTATAATTAAAAGAGTATGTCCTGTCTTTTGAATGTCTCATATCCTTGTCACCCAGCCTAACCTTTAACCGACTCCAGCAGTCCCTACCTTTTGACAAAGAAACTCTATCTAAGCCTGGGCATAGGCTTCTGTGAGTCTAGATAAGGTGTAACCAGGGAGAGTGATCTTCATAAGAGAGACAGAAGGAAGCAGGGAGGGGCTGTCACACTTTCCTCCAGTTGCCCCCAGCACAAAGGACACACAACAGAACAGGATAGCTTAAAGGAGCCACCAGGGATCTCAAACTCAAATGACAAGCAGGGGACATAAATGAGGGGGGGCAGGCAGGTTTGGAAACTGGAGAATACGAGCCCCATCTAAACAGGACAGTAGCCAGGAAGTTCCAGCCACCTACTGCCACACCAGGTTGTGGGATCAGAGTTACTAAAACTTCTGATTATTTTTGAAAAAAGCCAGAAATCTGTATTTTGGTGAACATGTTGTCACTGAGAACCTAGAACAGACAAATGTAGCAGGAGAGGAAGGAAGCCGGCGGCTGGTTACTGAGACTTTGCTGTCAGCTCTGAGACGTAGAGAGAGGTGATTGGTGGTGTGGACGGAAAAATCTAAACTCTGAAATATTTGAAAGAAGTTTATTCTGAGCCAGATTTGAGGAGCATGACCCAGAGCCACTCCCAAGAAGCCTTGAGCCAGCGGACTAGGTTACAGTTTGATTTTATACATTCCAGGGTGACAGGGGTCATAAATCAATCCGTGGGAGGCATACATTGGTTTGGCCGGAAAAGGTGGGCCATCTCCGAGCTGGAGCTTACAGGTTATATAGGTGGGCTTAAAGATTCTTTGGCTGGTAATTGGTTAAAGGCATGAAGCTTTGTCTAAAGGCTTGGAATGTTTTAACATGAGGAGCTGTTATCAGAGATAAGCCACCCACACATAGATTTGTTGTGTAAATTGAGGACCTGCAGGTTTGTCTTGCATACCCTCAGGCCTGTTAATGAGTCACAAAGGATGTTCCCAGGAAGGGAGGGGGGCACTGGCATGTCTGACCTCCCTCCTCCTGGCAGACAATCTAGTTTTAGGATATTCCTTTGGCCAGGAGGGGGTCCATTCAGTCAGCCGGTTGTGGTTGCGGGGTTGAGCCTTAAAATTGCATTTTAGTTAACAGTGGGAAACCGAAGTTCCCCATGCTGTTGAGCTGACAATTTAGCTCCACCCCCACAGGGGGGAGGAGGCAAAAACCCTGACTAGGACTGCGCAGTGTGCGATTGACGGATGAGGCAACCCAAGTTAGGTATCTTTCAAAAAATGAGTAAGGTCATTAGAATGCTAAAAAGAAACCCAAATTTATTATTAAAATAAATTAATATTAAAATATTAAATTAATTGATATTAAAATATTAAAATTAGTAAAATAAATTAAAAGTTTATTTTTAAAAAATGGTTTTCATACCTCTCCTCTTAATCCAGTAACGCAGAAAGGCTCTAAGATGCAAAGTCTTCTTGATCCCTGTGTGGTGAAGCCAGCCAGGGAGTGGGGTGGCAGATGTGGGGCACTTTCTGCCTCAGAGGCACCTGAGCCCTCAGACTGTTCACCACCCTGGCCCCCGTCCCCTGAGATGTTAAGGTTTGAAATTGACCTTAGAGATTCAATACCCTAGTTCTTTGCATTTAAAAAAATCTTATTAGGGGATAGCAACAAATATGATTTTATAATTGAAAACACGTATTTGTCTTACATTGTATCATTCAATTAATCGATTTGCATTAGATCCTGACAGTATGCTCTGGGGGATATAAGTACTGTCTTCATTGGGGTTCCCCCAGAAGCAAACCCTAAAACAAAAGGTTCATGTTCAAGTATTTTATTTGGTTGAGGAGTGGGAAAATGAGAGGAGGCAGACGATAAAAGCAAGCGAGCTACTACCGTGGGTGATTGGGACTTTGTCCCGCAGGGAGATTCTGGGAAACATGCACTGCAGAGTTCTGTTGCCTCAGGAGTGAGGGAGCTGAGGTATTCCTACTATTCCTACACCAACTAATCATTCTCTTTGGCTAAGGGGTGCTAGGGGATATGAGTGGTGTTAATTCTTCTGCAGGAGCAAAGTGTCTTTCCTCAGTTTAAAGAAAGTTCTTAGGCAGAGGTTGAGGTCCGCTGGTGTGCCCTGAAGTAGTAAGTCCCCTGAGATGTGGATGAAACACCAATACCATCTGCTGCACTCCAAAGTCAGTCGAAGTCCTGCCCTATCACAGCTTGCAGTTAGTAAGAAGTCAGAAAATAAACACAACACCAGGTGTAGAGCAATACATGCACATACATATTTGAAAGTTAAATTTTCTGAGAGACCTCTTCAGTGTCAATATCCTGTATTCATCTACAAATAATCATGTTGAAATCATAGCTAGTATTGTTTGAGTATTTACTGTCTACCAAGCAAGTTACTTGGTCCCAGCCTCCTTCGCTGAAGTATTAAATTCGTAGAGCTTTTTTTTCTTTCTTTCTTTCTATTATTTTCTTTTATTTCTCATCCATTTCTAATTATGTCACTTTGCTGTATTTTGTGTGCCATGTTAAGCTCCCATGAATCCTATTCTGGCTCAAACAGAGAGAAAGAGATTACAGGAGCAAGCAAACTAGAGAGGGAGGACTGGGAGGAAAGAGAAAGAGAAAATAGAATTAAAAATGGGGTTTTTTGGCCGGGCGCTGTGGCTCACGCCTGTAATCCTAGCTCTTGGGAGGCCGAGGCGGGCGGATTGCTCAAGGTCAGGAGTTCAAAACCAGCCTGAGCAAGAGCGAGACCCCGTCTCTACTATAAATAGAAAGAAATTAATTGGCCAACTGATATATATATAAAAAATTAGCCGGGCATGGTGGCACATGCCTGTAGTCCCAGCTACTCGGGAGGCTGAGGCAGCAGGATCGCTGAGCCCAGGAGATTGAGGTTGCTGTGAGCCAGGCTGACGTCATGGCACTCACTCTAGCCTGGGCAACAAAGAGAGACTCTGTCTCAAAAAAAAAAAAAAAAAAAAAAAAAAAAAAAAAATGGGGTTTTTTTTAAGTTTGATGCAGTGGCCCTTTACCAAGCAAAATGGCTTTGATAAAATCTGACTTACTTTTCTTTCCACTTATATTATGTGTGGCTTCCTGAATTGGTGAGAAGATGTTATTCTCTTACAGGGAAATATATGTTCTCCCTGAAAGAGTCCCTCTTGTAAGTGAAGTAAAGGGTAGATGGCCCTTCTAGGGGAGCTGATGAGAATGTTCGCACCAGGTAGAAAAAATTTGGGGAAATTTTACAGAGCTGATCCAATGAATAGGTATTCTAGGTCATTTATCTAAAATGCTCTGGTTAAGAGTATTATGTGAAAAGAAAAATGCTTTGATGAGTGCTGAAAAATGGTCTCATGAACCCCAGAAAGCATGCTGATTGCTATAATAATAACAGAGACGCCAGGATGATAGGTTATAGTCTCTTTCTAGAACCATCTTGATACACTGGGACATCTGTGGGGAGTTCTAAATGGATATGAGGTTTCTACAAGGAGAAAATGTGCAAGACTGACTCAAAGCATGTGCCTGTCAGCAATGGTATAATTTTTCACAAGCTTTTATGGAGCTGTCAAACAATAGCGATTATAAAGAGAGGCAGTGCTGTACAGTGAAAAGAACATACGAGTGCAGCTATGAGACATGGCTCATGGGCTCATGGGCACATGGGCACTAGCTGGTGGAGCTTGCCACAGTCATTTAACCCTTCTAAGCCTCATTTCCCAATCTATAAAATGAAGCTAATAACAATACCTAGGATTGGTAGATATTAATAAAACAAAATGACTACCATAATCGAATGAGATAAAGGGTACAAAAGTAATACAAATAATGGTTATTAACATATTTCCCACTGTCAAATTAATCAATAAGAAGATGGTTTGTTTTGTGTCCTAACATGGTTGTTATCAAAGAATATAGGAAGATCCTGGACTATAATCTGCCTTTTGATAGCATCCCTATCTGAGCTTTGTCCTTATCAAAACTGTAGGGCTTTAATCAATACAAATGGATTTAGAAATAGTGCTCTTGTTTGTTTGTCCCGGGTGGGAACCTGAAAAATATCATAAACCCTGTGAAACAAAAGCCTCAGGAGTCTGGAGAGTCCAAAGTTGTGATTCTAACTTCAACCACAGACAGCTGCAGCTATGCCAGCAATCCTATCCTCTTATAAGGACAAAGATACCCCCACCCTGTCTCTGCAGATGTTACTCACTCCCCCTGGAAAAACCCTCTATAAAACCCAAGGCTTTCCCCTCCCTCAGGGGATGCACGCTTTTTCGCGTCCCCCGATCTGCACCCAGATGCTCAAAATAAACAGCATTTTGCCACACATGAGGCTTCCTGTCTCTCTCTCTCCACTACTGACCTACCAGTCTCTCTCACCACTGTTTTCTAATATCTGTAATATCTTGTTTTCTAATATCCTTAACTTAGTAACAGAGTATTACTTTTATTTATTTATTTTTATTTTATTTATTTTATTTTTTTGAGACAGTCTCTCACTTTGTTGCCCAGGCTAGAGTGAGTGTCATGGCGTCAGCCTAGCTCACAGCAACCTCAAACTCCTGGGCTTAAGAAATCCTGCTGCCTCAGCCTCCTGAGTAGCTGGGACTACAGGCATGCGCCACCATGCCCGGCTAATTTTTTCTATATATATTAGTTGGCCAATTAATTTCTTTGTATTTATAGTAGAGACGGGGTCTCGCTCTTGCTCAGGTTGGTTTCGAACTCCTGACCTCGAGCAATCCGCCCACCTCGGCCTCCCAGAGTGCTAGGATTACAGGCATGAGCCACTGCGCCAGGCCAGTAACAGAGTATTGACATTTGAAATGCCTCTTAGGTGGGAAGAGTTATTTCTTTCCTGTTGGTTGCAAATAATAAACAGTGTGTACTTGTTTTTAGTTTGGGATTTTTTTTTATCATAAACAAAGTATGTGACCTCTAACTCTACCTCAACCTCAGGCATCATTTCATTAGCAAAAAAGATGCTTGGTCTGGCATGGCCTTATAAAAACCCAAAGCCTCTGTGATTGCATACAACACACTACTTGACTGCTTGTATGCATCAGGACAATACATCACTGAGTATGTGTATGTCTCTATTCAAAAGCAATCCATCAGGTTACATCCCCTGAGATACACGTATGCCACCACTCTTCCAGGGCCAAGTTGCTTCAGTTTGAATTTATCATATATTAAGTTCTAATAACCAAGATTTTTATGCTTAAGTCTGTTGGCTTCCCCGTCATCTTTTAAAAACACATCCGTAACTCTCTGTTTGGCCTGCAATCCTAGTACAGTTTGGGTCAATTGTGAAGATTTATTGATTGCTTTACTTTGAAAACACTAATGTGGGATCAGGAAGACGAGAAAATTTCCCACACAATGCCGATTATATAAAATAAGATAGCAAGAGAAAGACGAAGGCTCCAAATCTATTTATTCATTATTGGCTAATAAAATTTTAATAATGGGTTTGCTGAAATAAACCCAATGGTCAGGTGCCAGATAAGCTCTGCTATTGATATACTGTTGAGGCAGCCAACTGCCAAGTCCTCTGTTATCTTTGGCACCAAGAAAAGTGTTCTTACATCAGTATGCTACATGTGAGTAGCTAGAAATAGAAAGCAAATAAATCAATTGGGTAATTGCATCAAAATAAATCATGGTCCTCAAACATTTAATTGGATAGATAGTTTGTAAGAACACTTTAGCCAAAATAAGTCTCAGAGAGTAGGTAAAGAGTAAACTTGGGTCAGTGGCAGTTAAATCTCTGTGTCTGTAACAACCACCACTAAAAACCACAGACATAGTTATTTCTTTAGAGTCCAAGAAATATCATTCTTATGCCTAAACATGATTAGAAAGTCATAGTAAAAATTAATGAGTATGGGACACTTCTGGGAAATTGTGAGGGGGCACCTAGAAATTTTATTCCTCAAGAGTTTATTAAAATCCAACTGTGATATATCAGAGTTGCCTTACAAATTAAAAGCATCTATTCTTTATTAATAACTTCTATAGTAAAAGGTAAAATCTCTTCCGATTAACTACTCAAAATGTTTGTAGATCAAAGTAGAAGAATGAATGAATAAATGAATGTGATAATTTAGCAATTTTTTAAATTGAGTATCAGATTTTAATGTTTGTTATTTTACTATTTTATCAATGAAATCACCAGAATGTACAAGAAATGGAGGTATATATTGAAAAAGTTATAGCAAAAGCAGAACATTGAAGAGGAGTATTCTCCCTGGAGCAGGGTTGAAAGGAGAATGGCGTACATGTAGAATGGCCTATTTACAAGTTTATTGAATTTAGATGTGGTATCTGGCACACAAATCTCCATTTTTATCCAAGACCCCAATGTTTGGATCAAAATGTAACTTCTTAGAAATGTCTTTCAAGCACGTCTTTCAACAATGCCTCCCAATTTATGGCCCACATTCTTCAGTGGAAGTCGGGATGGATGCTTTTCCTCTCGGTGGACCTCAAAACTCAATCCAGAGCTGATTCTTAGATCCTAAGACTAAGTTAAAAAGGAAAATCTAAAGTAGATCCTTTGTCCTAAATGACATGCTTTATCTCTGTACCACTTGAATTCCCTAGAAAATTACTGATACCAACATTACTTTCCCAGTCATGTCTGAACAGCCAAAAGACGGATAGAACACATGGACCCCACGTTTTGCTTCAGCCATCCAGGTCTGCCTCTTCCAAGCCTATCATTTTCAGCAGTATTAAATATTCAGGTTTTCCCTTTTTCTCATTTATATTAAGTCAAGCAGCTGTCTATGTGGGTCTAGTCATCATCATATGAAAGAGGACTCACCTACATTTGCCAACCTACACAGAGATATATCCTGGCTCCATGGAATATTGGAAACCAAGATGGAAGGAAAATATGGGCTGAGAATCAATTTTTTTGGAAAAATAAGAATATACCTTAGTTTTCCTGTCTCCTCCTACTTTTGAGTATGCATTCATCTTCCTTAAAGTGTGTTTTTGCTTAAGTAGTTTGCTTCATTTCCATTGCCCCATGTCAAAACTGCTACTTCTAGGACAACTGACAGAACTTTTATTTTCTGAAACAGCCTGTTTTCATACATACTATTAATAATGACTAACATTGAGGTCTTACCATGTGTATACCTTATTTAATAATCATGACTCTGAGGTGTGCTCTACTATTAACCCCATTTTATAGACAGAAATGGAGGCTTGGAGAGGAGAAATGATCTGTGAATGGTCACATAGCTTATTTGTGAGATAGAATAATTTAACCCAGGCCTACCTGTCTCCAAAGCCCATTCAAGTTTCTAATATGGCCATTGTAGACTTACTGATCCAATTAACAATTAGAAGCCCCAAGAGAGATAATAAAGGACAGATTCTGTGTACCTACACTTTAGTATTTATCCAGTGCTCATTTAGGTAATATTAGAAACTGCAGGGGGAAGAAAGAGTGAAAAGCATTAACATCAAAATAGGGAACATCATGTTGCCTTCTTAGTTGAGAGGGGAGGTATAGTGTGGTTATTACCACTCAGGTAATAATTTTGTGTATAGTCAGATCTGTGACAAAACCCACAACGACCACAAAAGCTACAAAAAGCCATTCACACTCCCTGACTGTGCTTGAGCCTCAAGAACATCAAGTTCTCTTTGCTGTTTTTTTGAGAAACTTTTGACCTCTTTTGGGGGAAATTGAATCATCAAAAAGCAGAAATTCCAGCATCATCTGATTGTTCACTAATTTGTTCACAGAGTACATTATGCAAAGCACTGAAAATAGAATATTATTAAAAGAAGATTCCGACCACACAGAATATGCTGTCTGGGAGGAGAACTAGCCACATAAAAGGAGCCTTTGCCTCAGTGTGTGATACGTGTGCAAAGTGCAGCTGAGGCAAAAATGTGGTGTGATCACCTACGGCCGTGTCATAAAACTTGGTGGTAGGCCATGTGGAACACATCGCCATATCTTCATTTCCATTCTCCCTCTCATTAAAAAAAAATTACTAATAATAATTCTATAGGCTTCTTGGCCTCAAGAAGAGACATGTCATCTTATACTAAATGTGTTCCTTTAGATAATAATCTTCTGTCCAGTCAGGCCTGTGACAAGAATCATATCAGTCTGTGCTGCATAACTGTGTCCCATGGGACGGCAGAATCCAAGCTTGAGTCTTGCTAACATGGATTTCCCCCTCAGTGGAATTCTCTCCAGTGAGGCTACGTAATGAGGAAATTGCTGCCCCTGAGTTCAGTACCTGAACTTTTCCTTCCCACACAGGACAGGTGACCATCTTCCACTCAACCTCTTTTGGTTCAGTTTTCCAAAATCATCACCGTTGCCACATTCCCTCATGCTTATGCGCTGGACACCACAACAGGTCAGTCAGAGTCCACCTCTTCCCATCCAATGGCCATACTTCATCCAACAAACTACTTTCCCCACTTCATTCAAGTTGATTTCCTCAGTGGACCACAAAATTGCCATGTGTATGCCTGTTTCTGTGATTTTTTTTCCTACCTTCTCACTGACTTGGAATGCCAACTCTCTGTCTATAAAGCCATCAGTTTCTTCCCATTTAAAGCCTCTCCTAAGGACTTAAACATCCTCCTGAATTGTACAACACAACACTCTGGTCTCTGTCAGAAAATTAAGTGCTTGATTACATAGAATCTTGTAGTGCTTTCATTAATTTCTTGTGTATATGTCCAAATGACACCTCTATCACAACAACAATTGTGCCTCATATATAGGTAGACTACCTAATTTATCACCCAAACTGAGAACAAACAGAGGGTATTAATAATTACTCTCAGATCTCAGACATAAACAAAGGGTGTCTCTGAAAGCCAGGACTGATGGTCATCCTATATTATTTGTATCAGTCATAGACCCTGGTGTAGAACTCAAGTCAATAATTGCTTGTTCATTTTAAATTACTGCACTGTTCTCCAAAAGACAAACACAATTCTATTTATAGATCTTTGGAATAAATTTCAGGAAGGTTGCACAGTGTATCACAAGGATTGTTGTGAGTTTTGTAAAATTGAAACACAGAAAATAAGAGGGATATGAGTAATGCTTTAGCTGTGGGAGCCAAAAGGAAGGAATTATAAATAACATCGCATATTAAATAGTTTAACTCCAATCTGCAGGTGGTAGAGCACCAGTGGTGACTTTGAAGTAGTGGAGTAATTGGCAGCTGGTATGTGAAGGTGTGTGTTTGGAATGGTGAAGGACAAATTTGAAAAGTCTGAGAACAGCTGCAAGGAGACTTTGGACGACTGTAATCACAGTCTAATTAAGAAATGGTGAGGGCTTGAACTTGGCCAGTGGCAATGGCAGATGACATATATTTCAGAGATTTTCAGACTTACCATATGGGAGATGAAAAAGAAGGAATCAAGATAACTCATTTTCTGGACTTTCAAGAAAATCAGTGGACATATCCAGAAGAGTAAGATTTGCCTCACAGAAATAACAAGCAGAATGCAGGGGAACCAGGCATCTACCAACATTCCTCCATGTGTTCTCTTCCTAGCAAGCTCATTTTTGCCAGTTCCCAGCATTGCAGGAGTAGGAATTCCTATACCTGAGATGCGTATCAGAAAAACATCGAATCTCAATGAAAAACTAGGAGCAGAATGTGGATCTAGGATCAGGTCTGTCATCACACCATGGTTCTTCTGGAATGGGAAAAGCATACTCATCCATTGAATGATTCAGGCTCATTTCATGGGTAACTTTGCTTATCCACATTAAGCAAAAATCTGCTCCCTCTTTCACTGCAATACATCATAAGACTACTGCAGAATTGGTAATATTTAGTTATCATTCTTTTCTGATCTCCTTAGAATAAGAACTGTATACACTATGGTATTTCGAGATCATATAGAAAAATTGACCCCCAAACTGGGATGGAGCCAAGAGACCAAAGAAGGACTCAGACAAGTCTAGCTTGGCAAAGTAAGTGAGTTTGTTAGAGGTTACTTACAGGAGCACTTACTCCTACTGATCAATACAGAAATCCTCTGGGCACTTGCTCCTGGTCAGGACAGGCACTCTCAGGGCACTCACTCCTGGGCTGTAGCAGAAGTTCTTTGGAGAGTAAGATCCGTACCATCTATGCATGGTGTCGCCTTAAATCTCTTCTCCCCAGTGAGTGGCACAGAGCTCTTACATTATATCATTGCATGTTCACATTGAAACAAATCAAGCATGTGCAGTACAATCATCATGTGTCTTCATACAACCTGTGTTACGTTAATGATATTATAATTCTCCACTAGGTGGAGATTTTAGTATTACAGTTACTTAAGGGGTATTATAGGTCTGCTAAGGCACTCCTAATGCAGTCAGGGCTGGTTTACACCAGTTGCCTCTGCCTCAAGAAAGTGCTGCAGCCTATCTGTTATGCTTTGTAACTATCTTTTGGCATTTGCATAATTCACTTTGTAAAAATTTGTTGAGCACTCCAAACTAGCACAACACAGTGTTCCTCTCTGTGTGGTAGAGACTTGCATTTTTCCCTGAATTTGGAACGCTGTTAGATACCTAATGTCAACCAAAGCACCTGGTCCTGAATGAATTGAATAAATGTTGAGTCATTTAAAGAGCAACTTTATAGTCAAAACTGACTGATGCAAGTACAACCTGTCCATGTCTCTCAGTGAGAAACAGAATCAAAAATTCAACCTGAATGTTTGACATATAGACAAGAATTATCAATTGGAATTTTCAACTACTGTTCAGCTTAGGATATAATTGTAGGTCACCTGACTCACTTTTTAGCTTCAGTTTTTGTGAACAATTTCTACACAAACTTCCCACAAATTATAATTTTAATCAATGATTTTAAATGAACATTTATCCATTAAACCAAATATTATTCTGCACCATTGCACATTGACCTTAATTTTCTCTTCCCTCCAATAAAAATGAAATGTAAATAGGCCTGTAAGCATTTGTAAGCAGAGTCCTGCACTCTTTACAGTATTAAGTGATCCTAAGCCACTTCATGCTACTGAAACCTGTGACTACTGGGAAGGAAAAAAGTCTTTGGCCTATCCTACCCCTTAATGTATCCCCAGGACAAACAGCCCTCAGCAGAAGGAGACACCACTGTATTTGAAGGAAAGCCTGGTTCAGCAAAAGCAAAGAGTTAGCTCTCCAACTTTTCCTAAGTAGAGCTATTTTTCCAATATGACTGGAGTTAAGTATGACCCTTGTAGGCAGACAAAACATATAACAATATATAATATGGTTCAGGAGTTCTGAGAAGATCCTTCTGGCCAAAAAAAATCTCCACCCACTGTTCAGTAATACCTCTGTGAGTATTGAGTTTCTGACAACATAACTAGAGACAATGCTTTACATGTGTATGGCCCTGTAAAAGATGACTTCTAAAAATTGCACGTTTATGTGTAGATGGTTTATACGATACTCTATCTTGAGAGTAGGCTTTAATAAAAAGGAAAAAGGAATGCCTTCCTATCCACAGCTACCATGCTTTGATATCCAGTTCTAATTCTGGATTCTGTGCAGTCTTTTTCTGAAAAATTATAGTTCAAATGTCCACTGCCATCGTATGCTGCCCACTGTTATTGTGTGTTTATCTAATTCCTCTGGCAGAATATAAACTCTGAGCATTTGATGGGATATTATAATTCTATGTGTTCTCAGTATCTTGTAGATATAGTTAATGTCTGATAATAATTACAAACATTTATAGAGTTTTAACTGTGTGTCCAACAGAACACTAGCTCAATTGTCTCATTTATTTATTGTTACCAGTACCAACCTTTTGAAGTAGAACTATGTTTCCTTTCACTTTAAGATTAAGATACAGGGGTTTGGGGCAATTAAGTAACTTATCCAACCCACAGAGCCAACAAATGGCACAAGCAAAATTCAAGTGCAGGTAGTCTGACACTAGAGCCCAAGTTCATAACCACTATCCACCATACTGCCTCTATGAGTTATTTGTTAAATAAGAGGGAAGAGCACAAGGGTATTGGGTACTTATGGTTACATAGGGTGCAGAAAGCAAAAGCTGACTGTGACGAAAATCAGATCATTCCATACCAAAATTCTGTGAAGAGTTGTCCTTACCCAGTGGCTCAGGCCCAAAGACTTTGGTCTATCCAATAAGGGTGTCTTTCTCATTGAAGACGAAGAAAGGGAAGCAATCAATCATATATATATGTGTTGTAGAGAAGGAAGTCTTGAGACATTGCTTCCCAATGAGCAACTTCTAAAAGAAGGAAGGAAAAATCAGTCCAGATGGTATTTTTGGATGTGTACATATTAAAGGAATATCCAATCATCTAAATGATTTTATTCATTTTTTTTAACCATGCCACATACATTTTCTCACACAAGTAGCTGACGTATTGCCCTTTACACAGATACAGAATATAGAATAAAATGTATAAACTAAAGTGAATGAAACAAATCATTAGCCACTCCTCAGGAACAGAAGAGAAAATAGGGGGAAATGCCTCTGGAAAGCCTTATTAGATCCCTGCATATGGAGAATTTCCTAACATATCATGGAGGCCAAACATTGAGGAGCTATATTCCTTGTCATGTGGGACCTGCCACTTTTGCCTAAAGGAATCCTAAACTCCCCAGGTTTGATGCTGCTACTGAGAATGACATAAAAATATAAATAAGATAAATACTATCGATATTAAATTACTTGATGCTGGAAGAAAAGTCTCCTCCAAAAAACTTCATTTTGGTTTGAGGAGCACTTGGGAAGTCTAATACAAAATCTTTCCACCTTCTCCACTCCCCTGCCTCTTTATCCCTCTTCCACCTTTGACCATACAATGAATGACCTCCTTTGCACCAAATTTCTCTTCTAGACTCCCCTGGTAAAGACCAGCCTCCCATGTCTAACTCCCCACGTTCTATTCCTTTGTCTTGTCTGTTTGAAACAAATGGTGGTAAGTTATGTAATCAGTTTCCATCACCAACCATAACAAACAAAAGATTGGGTATTTTTCCCTGTAGTTTTCAAGCTTTTTATCCCCCTTCTTCTTATTGTGCACTGGTGTTTTATATTATTGATAGGAAAATTATTCAAAAGAAGAAAAGCTTATTTGATTTAATAATACCTTAAAGAGCCAATTCTTAGCTTTAGCCTCCAGAGTAATGAGCAAATCTGAACTGTGGCCTAGCTCCAGTTGAACCAAAATAAAGCCACAAGAGTGAGCAACTCAGTAGAAAGGGAGGTGTTATTGTCCAAAATGGATGTTTATTTGGAGATCAGAAATTTTTTTAAAATGAGATATAAGAAAGCAGAAATTTATTAAAGTGATGCAGATGGATAATCCTAATCTTATTTTTAGTTAAAAGAATAAAAATATCTATAATGAAGCATGGACTTCACCAGATAAGGCTGATATAGTCAAAGAGTAGATTTTAAGACTAGAATATCAAAATTACATATTATTATATACTAGTAAAAAATTTTACAGTGGCATACACTGCAGCTATTCCACGTACCACCCTAGAAGGTAAGTAGGACTACTTGGCTTAGCCCCACCCTGGCTGAGAGCACTGTCCCGAGAACAGGAACCACTGTTTCTGCTTTATTTTCACTAGAGTTCCAATGCACTGGGTGTTCCAAGAGAAAGGCAGCTAGTCCACCACAGAGCTAAAATCCAAACCCAGGCATTCTGATTCCAATGCTCACTAGCTTGATAACCTCTCCGTGTCTCAGTTTCTTTGACTGTTAAATGAAAATGATATTAGCTTCCTAAATAGAGTATTATAAGTATTAACACATTAACTACCATGTGAGTTGTATTTCATTCACACTAGTTTTGAGCCCGAGGCCTCGTGAAGCACTTGTAACTCACACATCTCTTTACTTTCGGACCCACTTGATCTATTTTTTAAGTTGCATATAACTCATGCACAGAAAACAATAAAAAATAAATTTTTCATTAAATTAGAAAGGATCATTCTGTTTTAGAAGTTTTTATTCTATTTTTGTAATGAAACACCATGGCCCCAAGGAAAAAAAAATTTTTGCCAGTGTGGCGGATGTGTTAAATTATTTAAATACATAAATCACTTAGAATGCTGTCACACACATTATAAGTACTCAATAAATGTCAACTACTAGTTTCTTTCTAGAACAAAATAAGACAAAAGAATGTTTTATTGCAATCAGGGTACTTAGTCTTGGATTTCCAAGAAGCTACTGGATCTAGGATGAATTCCATTACATAATGGTTTTAAAAAATATTTAGGACAAAAGGCCTGTTCTCCAACTTCTACCCCAATGCCCTAATCTTCTATTTCTATATAAATAATGACCACAGGTACCAACAAGAGACAGAAGAGTGCTCAAAAGACTGATAATCCAGACAGGATTATTTTTTACATGTCCCATTAAAAGCTGATCTCTAGAAATGTGGCTCAATAAGCAATTTCAAATTTGACCAACCCATAGATAGAAGAAGGGAGTGGGGGAACTAGTAGCTTCTGTAGGACAAACACTTCTTTTTGTGACTGACAGTGGCATTGCCATTCACACCTCATCCAAGCAAGAAATCACAGTTTAAGGAGCCTTCAGTTCCTCACTTTCTCTCACTTCCCAAAGGTAAATGATACTCAAATATTTTTCTGCCCATGCTGCTACTATTCTAATTTAATAGTTCAGGCCTTTGGCATCCATTTCCTGAACTTCCAAGTAATCTTCCTAGAAGCAATCTCTTTATTCTACAATCCAACTTCTGGAATGACAGCATAGTTAGCCTGTTTGGTTGCAAAAATGGCCACAATACTTTGCAGTGTCTTTCATGAAGAAACAGAGTCTGTTTCTCCACTTGGATGTAGCCATATGAATCTAGAATAGCCTAGTGAATTGCTTTGGCCAATAGAGTGACATAAGTGACACTGTGTGAGTTCCAAGTGCAGGCCTTAAGAAGCCCTGCGGTCTCTGCTCTTGTTGCTCTTACAACCCAATGCCTACCATGTGAAAAGCCCCAGGCTAGTCTGCTATGTAATGGAGGATACATGGCCTCATGACCCTGCACCCTGCCTGGGGGCCAGTCAGCCTAGATGTTTCAGCTGCCAACTCAACCTACCTGCAGACAAATGAGAGAAACTAGCAGAATCAGCTGAGCTGGTCCAGACAAAAAAATATCAGCCACCTGACCCACAGAATGGAGAACAAAATAAATGGTTGTTTTAAGCTACTAACTTTTTGAGGTAGTTTTTCTTCGTACCAAAAGAGATTCCATTTGGTACAGATCTCATTTAATGCTTTAAAAATTGCAGTTATTGATATCAGTTAATGTAGAAGCAACATTTCTTTTCATAAAAAAGAAATTATAGGAGATACAAAAATAAAGAGAAACACTTATAATTAGGAAATTTTAATTTCCACTTCTCAGTCCATGGGGACTGAGAAGTGGAAATTAAATGGAGTGGAAGCTAAAGTGGAAGCTAAATGGGGAAAAATAAGTAAGGATATAAAATATCTAAATAATATAAGGTAGATATGATTAATATTTGTTGAACTATCTGTCTAAAAAATAGAGCATCCTTTTTTAAATGCAATAAAATTAAAGAGAAAATAAAATAACAGATGGCTTTGCTACCTGAAAATTTAAAACTCATAAACAGAATTTCTTAGAAGCAATAATAGTGAAAACACTACGTATCAAGTCTATAGAATACAGCTAAAAACCTGTTTAGAGGACATTTTTAGCATTAAAAACTTATGTCAATAAAATATAATTTCAACAATTAGATATCTGACTCAAAAATCTAGAAAAAATTATGAAAATGAACCAACAGAAAATAAAAGAAAGGCATTAATAAAAATAAAAGAGTTTACTCTGATTTAGAAAACAAAATAATAGTAAAAATAAATAAATAATCCTTTAAATATCAATAAGGCAAATAAACCACTAGCAAAGCTAATCAGGAAAAAAAAGATAAACTGAAAATATTTTTAAATGAAATTAGAGTGTGGAATACTCATAGAAAGAATCATAAGAAATTACTTTGCCAGGCAAATAAACTTGAAAATTTGGATGAAATCAATAATTTTCTAGGAAAACATAATTTAACAAAACTGGGGGGAAAAATAACCCTAGACACAGTAGTTTCAACAGAAGAAATATTCAGCTTCATTTAAGCTCAAAAAAAAACAGCAGAAAGAAAGAAAAAAATAGAAGAAATGAAGATAAGAGCTAAATTCCCCACAAATAAAGCCCAGGCTCAGATGGTTTCCCAGAGTAATTCTAACAAATCTTTAAAGACCAAATAACTTTAATGGCATATAAACTGTTTCAGAGCATTAAAGAGGAAGAAAATTCTTATTCTTTTAGTAACCATTTAATATAACATTAATACCAAAATCTGGAAACATTAAACAAAAAAAAATTACAAACCAATCTTCCCTGTGTATATAATAAAAACATCTGTATATTATATTAACAGTACATTAAAACAATAATCCACCAAGACCAAGTGGGATTGATTCCAATAATGCAAGAATAATTCAGGATTAGGGAATCTGTTAATATAATTCACCTAATATTAATATCATTCAGCATATCAATGTATCTGAGGAGAAAAAAATCATATAATCATCTACTTGGATGCTAAAAAGACAAAATTCAAAACTATACTTCATTTTTAATAATTAAAACCTAAGTACAGATGAAAGCTTTTTTTTTGCCCAAAGCCAGCATTATGCATAACTGAGCAATTCCCACTAAAGACAAAAGCAAAAGAAAAATGGTCACTATTTCTATGATTATTTAACATTGTACTAGAGTTAGCAGCCAATGCAATTGAACATAAGAACAAAATTTGGAGATACAGAATTAGAAAAGAGTAAACTTTCATTTTTTGCAGATGATATTATTTTATACCTTGAAATACAAGGGAATCAACTAGAAAACTATTACAAACAATAAGAGAATTGAGTAAAGTAGCAGGGTAAAAAATTATTGTACAAGAATCAATGGTTTTCATGTGTACAGAAGCCAACAAATTAAAAGATATAATAGGTTAAAAAACCCATTCATATTAGCAACAAAAAATGTATATAGAACACTTAATAAACATAAAAAGAAATTTATTAGACCAATGGACTAAAACTAATGTGCTTTTAAGGAGCACAGATAGGTCTTGAATAGGATGTCTCCAAATCACAAAGATGTTAATTATCATTAACTAATTAATACATGTAATAAAATTACTATAAAAATGCTATTAGTTTTTAATAGACAAGCAGATTCCAAAGTATATGGAAAAATATACATATGAGGATAGGCAAAAAACCACTGAAAGAGAACAGCAATGAGGATGTATTAGCCCCAACAAATATTAAAGCATATTATAACACCTTGATAATTTAAAGAGTATGGTATTAGTACATGATTGGACAGATTAAAAAAGCAGAACAGTGAGTCCAAAAATAAGCCCAAATACATATATAACTTTAATTTGTAATAAAGATATTTGAAGTCAGTGGTAAAAAGACTTCAATATATGATCTTAAAACAACTAGGTATGCATCTGGAAAAGAATCAAGTTGTATCAATATCTCAAATCATGTTTCAAGAAAGATTTCTAAGAGATAAAAATAACTTAATTGTAAAAAAAATGAAACCCTAAAGATAACATAAGAAAACATTGAAGAATTATTTTATTGCATGAGAGTTCAACAGGCCTAAGAAAAACTTATTCCAACACCCTGGTTCTACTGGCTATTCACTCCATAGGTGGGTACCTCCACCTCATAATTGCCAATAATTGTGACTTCTCCATAATATCAATTTCAAGAACCTATTCTCTGATAGCAGTGCCTCTCTACTAGCCTTGCTCCAATCATCCTTTGAACCAACCAAGCTCTACAGACTATTAATTTCATCACTTTTTTGTTGCCCCTTATCTCTCTATATCATCACAGTCCCCCTTACCCAGCTTAACCTCTAGGATCAATCATTATAATCACCCCCTTAAATAAGCCCTCAAAACCTCTTACTATCTCTTTCTTCGTCATGCTACGAACAAACACAATAATTAAATCTGCCTGCTTGTTCTACACTTGAACCAAAGAAGCTGAATGTGGCTCAGAAAAGCATATATTCATGCTAAATATTCTATTTTAATTCATGATTCATGGTCACTGACTTCCAGTAGACATTAATGCTGCCCAATGATTCCCATTTGTTCTTCCACTGTCTTAGCTATTCTATTCGTTCTCCTCTTTCCACAAACTTCCAACTTGTTTCTCACTACTGTCCCTGTCAGATGATGACTTTGCTTATATTTCACTAAGATAAGAACAATAAAAAGAGGACTTTGGTAATAACTACCTGCCTTCATTTATTCCCATATTTTCTAATTTTTCCCCTATTACAATGGATAAACTGTCGAAGTTCCTAAATAATGCCACTCCCTACCTAGGGCTATGGATTAGATTCCATGATCACTCATCTCCCATAGGTTACTACTGCAGGAATTCTTCCCTTTCTTTCAGCAGCAGCATCTCCTCCACCCCCCACCATTTGGATCTTTCCCTGCAGCATGTAAACATGCTGTTATTTCTCCTGAAACCCTCCTCTACATAACCTACTCCCTCAGAGATCTCACCCAGTTTCCTAGCCCATAAATGCATGATGATGATTCACAAATGTATGTCTATAGATCAGAACTCTCCCCTGAGCTCTGGACTCTAATTTCCTATTTAACTTTTTTTACCTGGATATCTAATAGGCCCCTCAAATTTAATATGTACAAAACTTGAATTGCTAATCTTCCTCTACCTTCATTAAAGTTGCTGGTCTGTCCTTCTAGTTAATCAGGCCAATGAACTCAGAGTTATCCTTGATGCCTCTCTTTCCTCCACAGCTGGAATCCAACTTATCAGCAAATCTTGTAAGCTCTATCTTCAATATATCTATCGTGCCCCTTCTCACCACCTCTGCTATTACTGCTCCAGCCTAAGCCACGCTTAGCTTTCACCATTAGCTCTTAATTATTGCAGTAGCCTATTAACTGATCTTCATGCATCTATCTTTGACCCCTTCAGTTTTTTCCTTCCACAACAGCCAGAGTAATTCTGTTAAAATCTAAGTCAGATCAGATCATTCCTCCACTCAAACCTGCCAAAGCCATGGTTCCCAAGGAACCCTGGGGCCCCACAGTGAACTCACCAAGGTGCTCTGAGATATCTAAGAGAGAAATACAGATACTCAGTATCCCCTGGACACAAGGTGAACTAGATTTTACTATATTTTTTTTTCTAATAATGTCATATCTTTGTAAAAGCAGATTTTAGCAGTAGCTATGATAAAAAGCATGTACCACCATAAAAACAAATGTGGAACAGAAAATGAGCATGGCATTATCCAACCTGATTCCAATCTTAGAGAATCTGTGCTGTGAGCAGGTGATGCACATATCGCATTAGCAAGTAATTGTGATTAGTTAAGAATGAAATAAAAATACCTTTCTCTTTCAATTTATGTGTATTATTTTTTAAGTACCTACTAAGATGTTAGAACACAGATACTTAACAAGTTCTTCCGCTGTAACTACTTAATAAATGACACTGCTAGGTCTTTCTTTTGGCCTAGAAGTATGATGAAAAACTTCCAGATACAATGGCCCTAAGTTGAGAAGAAACTAAAAAAGAGACGAGACTAAAGAACTAAAACATATCAGAGTGATTGAAAAACAGCTTGGAGGGACAGACAGGGCCAGATTACACAGAACATCAGAGCATCAGAGTCCACAGTGAGGAATTTTAATGTTACGCTAAGAGCAACGGAAGGCTTTAAGTTGTTTTAAACAGATGACTATTTTGATCCAATTTACAATGCTAAATGATCAAGCTGCTCCACAGAGAAGGAGTTGGGAAAGGATGAGAAGTGAAGAACCTGCCAGGCATTGATCTAGTCCAGAGAACTTGGTGGCTTGAACCAGACAGAGGCAATAGAGGTAGAAGTGTGTGCAGATCAGGAGTATTTTGTAAGTAAAATTCACAATGCTTGGTGACAGATTGAATGAAAGGAGTAAGAGAGATGGGAACATCGGGGGTGGGGGCTGGTAAACTTGTGGCTTGAGCAACTAAGTGCCCCTATTTAAAATAAGGATAGGGAGCAACTAGTTTCAGGGAGAATATCAGAGCTTAGGTTTAGATGTTTTAAACTTAGATACTTATGAAACAATTTGCAGATGGCAGTCAGCAGGCATTTGGGTTTGAATATGGAATCAATATTTCTTTCCCTAAATATGGCATGATTCTTCATTCCTCCTTTCAGTCTATGTCTTACTGACATCTTATCTATAGCCACTAAATACCCTTAAGCATATACAATCTGATCCAAGCCCAGCTCAAACGCATCTCGCCAACATAGCACATTAGGGTCTCCATCTGGAAGTGTGCACAAAATTTAGTTTTGCTATCGTAAAACTAGTATTCAGAATGCCTAGATGGAAGCAAAGACAACCATATGTTTTTCAATTTCCAAACTATTCCTTGAAAACAAACTTGCTTCACTTGGCTGTTTACAGCCTTTCTTACAATTTCTCTTCCCTTAACGGTTGTATTGTCCTCATTTCAATAGCTATTACTAATGGTCCTATGGCAAACTAAGCAAATCGCCAGAAATATGAAGCTGCTACCCCTGACTTTGAAATTTCCTGCAGCCTGAATCCCTCTGCCCTAATTAATGCTACAGTTTACCAAATCATATCGCCATGCATCTCAGTAGCTTAAATTAGACTGGAGTTTGGACCTCCCCTATTGTTGCCGTTTTGGACTGTCTTCCACCTAATGGGCGCCAGTTTTCTCTACTTTGACTTACTATCCCACATGTGGGATTCCAGCATGCTTCACCTAGGCCTGTTTTATTGATAAAAGTCATCATATCTTCATACTAAATTTATTTTCTTCTCCTCTGGAAACCCATATTTGTCCTTTAAAATTCAATTCAGGCACTGGCAGTACCTTACTTTATTCTCTCTTGAGATTGTTCTTGAACTAGAACAAGAATATTGTTCTAGTTCACTAGAACTGAATATTTTCTTTACATTGTCTCTAGTTGCTTTGCAGCATTTCTCTCAATATAGCAGGATACATACATATTTATGGATCTCTTTTCCCTTTATACTAGATCTTTCATTAATTTGGTGTCTACTAACTGAAGCAAACTGTCACTTTCAATCATCTGTGTTGATTTGTACATATACACACCAGATTATATTTGTATGAATGAATAAAATACAGAAAGATTTTGATTACTATTACAATTACTGAATTTGTTTCTTGTCATTGTGATAGTAATCATTTTAATGTTTTTTTTTTATTTCAAAATGTTACAAATGTTTTTGGATACATGGATTGCCTTTGTCATGTTTGAATCAGGGTAATAAGGTGTACTCATCAGGTAAGCTTTGGTCCACCCTCATCTCCCCTTTTCCCCCTGCCCAACCTCCACTGAGTTTCACCTCACTCTGTGCACATGTGTACTCATCGGTTAGTTTCAATATAATATCAAGTACACGTGCTATATGTTTTTCCATTCTTCAGCTACCTCTCTTAGGATAATGGTCTCTAGTTCCATCCAAATTGTTGCAAAAGGCCTTAATGCATTCTTCTTTGTGGCTGAGTACTATTCCGAAGTATACATGTACTACACTTTGTTAATCTACTGATGAATAGGTGGGCACTTGGTTTGATTCCACATCTTTGCAATTGTAAATTGTGCTGCAATAAGCATTTGAGTGCAGGTATCTTTTTGATAAAATGACTTCTTGTCTTTTGGGTAAATACCCAGTAGTGGGATTGCTGGATCAAATGCAGATCTACTTTTAGTTCTTTGAGCAATCTCCATACTATTTTCCAGAGAGGTTGTACTAATTTACAGTCCCATCAACAGTGTATAAGCGTTCATCTCTCTCTCCACTGACACCAGCATTTATTGTTTTTGAATTTTTTAATAAAAGCCATTCAAATGGGTTGAGTTGATATCTCATTGTGGTTTTACTTTGCATTTTCCTGATGCTTAGTGATGTTGAGCATTTTTTTCATATGTTTATTGGCCATTTGTGTATCTTTTTTTGAAAAGCTTCCATTCATGTCTTTTGCCCACTTTTTAATGGGGTTGTTTGTTTTTTCCTTGCTGATTTGCTTGAGTTCTATGTAGATTCTGCTTATCATCCTTTTATTGGATGTATAGCTTACAAATATTTTCTCCCATTCTGTAAGTTGTCTATTTGCTATGTTGATTATTTCCATAGCTGTACAGAAGCTTTCTAATTTAATTAAATCCCATTTATTTATTTTTACTATTGATGTGATTGCCGTTGGGATCTTCTTCATAAATTCTTTGCCTAGGCTGATATCTAGAAGAGTTTTTCCAACATTTTATTCCAGCATTCTTATGGTTTCATGCTTTATGTTTAAGTCTTTTATTCATCTTCAAGTAATTTTTGTAAGTGGTGAGAGACATGGATCCTATTTCATTCTTTTGCATGTGGCTTTCTAATTCTGCCAGCACCATTTATTGAGCAGGGCTTCTTTTCCCCAGTGTGTTTTGTTGCCTGCTTTGTCAATGATCAGTCAGCTGTATGAGGATGGTTTTATATCTGGATTCTCTGTTCTGTTCCATTGGTCTACACCTCTTTTGAGGCTAATACCATGCTATTTTAGTTATTATAGCTTTGTAGTATAGCTGGAAATCTGATAATGTGGTGCCTCCAGATTTGTTCTTTTGCTTAAGATTGCTTTGGCTATTCAGGCTCTTTTCTGGTTCCAAACAAAGCATAGAATTATTTCTTCTAGATCTGTGAAACGTGACATTGGTATTTTTTATGGAGATTGCATTGAATCTGTAAATCACTTTGGATAGTATGGACATTTTAACAATATTGATTCTGCCAATCTATGAGCATGTATGGTTTTCCATCTGTTTATATTCTCTGCTGTTTCCTTATTCAGTGTGTAAGTTCTCCCTATAGAGGTCTTTCACTCACTTAGTTAAGTATTTTCCTAGGTATCTTATTTTCTTTTTTTATTATTATTATTTTAGTGTATTATGGGGGTACAAGTGTTAAGGTTACATATGTTGCCCATGCCCCCTCTACCCCCTCGAGTAAGAGCTTCAAGTGTGTGTATCTTATTTTCTTTCTGGCGCTGTGCATGATATTGAGTCTTTGATTTGACTCTCAGCCTGACTGTTATTGGTGTATAGGAATTCTGCTGATTTGTGCATATTTACTTTTTAACCACAGCCTTTGTGAATTTATTTATCAATTCCAGGTACCTCTTGGTGGATTCTTTGTGATTTTCTAGATATAAGTTCATATCATCAGCAAAAAGCAGTAGTTTGACCTCCTTGTTCCCTATTTGGATCCCCTTTATTTTTTTCTCTTGACTGGTTGCTCTGACCAAGACTTCCAGCACTATTTTGAATAGAAGTGGTGACAGTGGGCATCCTTGCCTTGTTCCAGTTCTTAGCCATTTAATTCAAGGGATCTTTTGATTTCCATCTTAATTTCCTCTTTGACCCAATAATCATTAGCAGTAGGTTGTTTAATTTCCATGACTTAGTGTAGAATTGAGTGTTTCTGTTGGAGTTGATTTCTAATGTTATTTACTGTGGTCTGAGAAGATACATGGTATAATTTCTATTTTTTTGAATTTGTTGAGACATGTTTTGTGGCCTAAGATGTGATCAATGTTAGAGAATGTTCCATGTGCTGATGAGAAAAATGTACATTCAGTAGTTTTTGGGTAGAATGTTCTGTAAATGTGTGTTAGGCCGATTTGTTCTAGAGTCCCATTTAAGTACAATGTTTCTTTGTTTATTCTCTGCTTGGAGGATCTTTCCAGTTCTGTCCCATATTTCATGGGGGTTTGAAGTCCCTAGCTATCATGATGCTGCTGTCCATCACTTTGTTTAGATCTAGTAGGGTTCACTTTATGAATCTGGGTACACATGTGTCAGGTGCATAAATATTTAGGAATTCTTGAGGAATTGCTCCCTTTGCCATTATATAATAACCATCTTATTATTCCCTCAACTAGGTTTTCCAGCCTTTGCACATGTTCTTCTTCACCCTCATGGATGCCTATGGTTCTTATATTTGGTCATTTTTCATAATCTCATATTTTCTATAAGCTTTGTTCATTCCTCTTAGTTCTCTGTTCTTTATTTTTGACTTACTTATTTAATTTAAAGGAGTTGTCTTCAAGCTCTGAGATTCTTTCTTCTGCCTGATCCAGTCAGTTCTTAAAACTTTCCACTGTGTTTTGTATTTCTTTATATGAATTTTTCATTTCCAAAAGTTCTACTTGTTGTTTTTTTTTTAATATGTTGATCTATTTAGTGAATTTTTCATGCATTTTCTGAATTGTTTTTCTGGTTTCTTTGAGTTGGTTTTACATTTTCTCTTGGATTTCATTAAGCTTTCTTACAATCCATCTTTGGAATTCTTTATCTGTCATTTCAATATTTTTATTCAGGTTGGTATCCATTACTAGAGAGCTGGTGTTCCCTTTTAGGAGTGTCCTTTCACTCTGATTTCTCATACTTCCAAAGTTCCTTTTCTGATTCCTTCTCATCTGGGGCAGCTATCACTTCTTAATTTTGGATTTTCTTTTGTTTCAATGGGGCTACCCAACACCAGCTTGTAAAAGAATGTGTATAGCATCCTTTGGTTTGCTTGTGGATGCTTTGATGGTGATCTAGGTTCTGGATGGATGCCTTGGTTATAGATAACCTTAGTGTGGTGACTTCTTCAGTTGCTAGTTGTTTATAGGCTGTAGCAATGGTTATCTATGTGTGTGGGCAGATTCCCTGTCTCTCTTTGATGAGGGAGGAAGAAAATTTTTGAAATCCTTTCTCCAGCCCTGGGTCTTCTTAACAGTGTGAATTATACTTTCACACCCAATTTAATCTCTGAAAGAGTAGGTGGTGCCTATGGGTAAGAGTCAACCATACCCTGTATAATTGAGTCAATAATGCTGTAAAGAACCATGAATATTGACCTCTTTGTCAGTAGGTGGTGCTCACCAGAACAAACAAGCTGCAGTGTTGTTTTGGGGACCTGTGAGCAGTTCTAGTCCCTCAGGAGAAGCACTCTAATGACCCAGGTGATGGGTGGGGCTCTGGAACTTTCAGATGTGTCCTTATTCTCTACCACAGCAGCGGCGGGTAGGCAAGTAAGGCTGGATGGGGCTGGGTTGGGTGAGCTTCTCCTCAGGCTCCACAAAAGCTGGTAAGGTAGCTGTTTGGGCAGAAGAAAAAGGTCTGCTCCCAGTTTAAAATACTTTTGAAGTTGTGCTTACTGTACTATGTTAATTTTCTTCAGCCCACAACTAAATATCAATCTTAGCAATGTTATTTAGTCATTTGCCACAATTTATTGCCTTAATTACAAATCCTTTGTGATTACTAGTATCCACCCTAAAGATAAGCTTTCGTATGTTGTTGTGTAGTTCTTCTTCTCAGTTTATTAGGATACATCAATGTTTATGGATTTTTCCCTTTGCACTTGATACTTTAATAATTTGTTATCTCTTCTAAATGAATCAATCCATCAATTTCTGTCATTTGTACTGATTTGCACTTATCATACTCTTGGCACTTTATCACTCAAACGCTGGCTAATTTACTAGAATTCTTGAAGGTTTGTCATGATGTTGGCATATTCTTTGAAATCATTCAAGTATAAAAGAGGCTCTGTAATTCTCATTCATATTTTTGTTTTGCTTTCTTTCCTCCTTAGTGATTTCTTTGTCAAACAGAAGCTGGAAAAATTAAATTTCTTTAAATGATTCTTAATTTCTATTCATTTTTCTAAAGCCTATGTTAGTAACTCCTTTAGGTCTCAATGTCTTAAAATATGAATTAATAGATCATTAATTTCTATTTGATAAATACCACTTCTTCCCTACAGTGTATTTTTATAGAATTTCTGCTTCTACCCAATATTTTCAACTTAGAGTAAACTGGAATGAACAATTTTTACCCTGTTCAACTCTACAGATTCCAAGGCACTAAGACCAGTAGTGCTCTTCAAACGAAAACAACTAAGTCAATATTTGTTGAATTAAGTTATTAGGCATATTGAAGGAAATGCTTACAAGCCCAAGTTTCTTAAATTAATGGGAATATCTCTACTGTGGTAGCTCTCTGGTCCCTAAATTGATCTGTTTTCTCAGTTTTCTATTATAGCTCCATGTAGAACACACAATCAATTTAAAATGAATAGTCTAGCCCATCTGGGAAATACTTGACAAAAAATTAACTCTAGGAAAACAGAACTCAAGGAGTCACTATGTGCAGTTAAAATTACTTAGCCAAACTCCTAACTCTTCTAAATCTTTATGTGTTAAAGTAATAAAGTGTGTTTAGATACGGTCTAATTGAAAGTTCCTTTTTAAAAATCCTATCTCTTAGTTCTGCCTTAAAAAAAAAGTCAAGTTTTGATGTTTATTGTCAGAGTTGGTGATGCTATGATTTCATATATTTTTATTGTTCATTTGCTGGAATAAAGAGAGGAAAATTTTATTCTTTGGGATGAAGAGCTTTCAACTGGAACAGAATTATTTTTCTCATTCAAGTCTTTTAGTGCTTTATGAGACTTAAGGGCAATAAAAGAACTGCACCTGCATTTTTGTGGGACTAAAATTCATGAGTGAAACTGAACTCTGTCCATGGGGGTTAACTGGGAAAAATCCATTTGACACCATTAGTTTTGGGCTCCCAAGAGAGCACATAAAACACATTGTACTTCCCTATCTGAGAGCATAATCAGAATCTATCTATACAATGCCAAACATGTGGAATATGAACAACCCAATCAATTAGTCACCTAACATTTAGTCTGGGTGATGCCAAACATCTGGATACTTGGAAACATCCAAATGAATGAGTGAATTTTTCACTTTTCTTCTGAATTTTTTTGGCAGTATGTGAACACAACCAAATGTAGGTACTTATGATTGTATTGTTACTTTCAGGCATCAGGTTCCAAAATCCCTTAAATGAAATAACCCTTCAAAATCCAAAAAAAAAAAAAAAAAAAAAAAAAAACCCAATTTAGAGTGCAGTCTTTCATGATTCATTTGACAAAAAAACTTATTTTGAACACTTATAATAGCAAAATCAAGGTCATAAATAAATTTGTATGTTTATTTAATAGATTTTATAGAGTATTAATGTTCTGCTTTCCTAGCAAAATATCTACATTAAGGTAATCTGTCTTAAGCTGCTTATGTACCCCATTTTTAACTCAAGTACATTTTTGTGCCTATCCTCTAATCCTTCCCCTGCTGTCTCAGAAGTTTCTCCAGAAGGAATTTGGAACAGGGAAATATTCTGTGGCTTGGAGCAGAAAAATTAAGAGGGTAAGGGTCTGAAACCCAGAGGCCAAAGTGGGACATAGCATTGGCAGTAGCAAAACCTGACATCCAAGTGCTGCCAGGAGATGCTCTGTGGGGAAAGTCTAAGATGGTAGAAAAGACCCTCTCCCAATATAAGGACAATGTAGAAAGCCTTTAGGAATTTAGAACAACTCCAAGCTATGGGGAAGTGAGAGGGAAAAATCTGAGGTCTGTGACTGGAAATTTCAAAACTGCTACCCTAATTTTCTTCTTTTTTCTATCTTTATTTCTTCTCATCTTCATCCTCATATTCCTCCTCCTCTTCTTTCTCCTTTACCTCCATCACCTCCTCCTCCTCATCTCCCTCTCTCTCTCTTCCTCCTTTTGTGTATATTCATTTTCCCAAATGTAAAAAATCAACTCCACAAATAGAACCTTTTCACATGCCCTTACTGCTCTTTTTACACACACCATTCCATCTCTCCTTTCTCTCTGGCTAACTCCTGTAAATCCCTTAGGCTCCTGTGAGCACCCCACTGCCCATCCACCAGGCCCTCCTTCTCTGCTCTCTGTAGGCCACTTTCTGTGCCCATTATTCAGAGTTAGATCTTCCATTACACTAGTGAAGCTTAAGCTTCAAGGCCCCTTCCTTAACGGGGCTACTGTCCAAGGCCCTGTGAGTGGGCCTGGCAATGTGTTCACATACACATATGTTTTAGCAAAATTTACAGCATGAAATGAAGTTGCAGCACCAGAGGTTGCATTGCAATATGGCAACTGACAACCAGAATTGGTTGATACGAGAAGAATCAAGATTTGAAAGGTACAGGGCCAGAAGCTACAAACCGTGGAAAGCTACAACTGTGGAAAGTTATAAAAAGAAGATTCTTAATCAAAAATGAATGTTCTCTCTTACCAAAAAGTGCCTGATCGATATGACACATACAATTAAAAATGCACTATATTTTTTTTACTTTTTAATGGAAATTACAATGAAATTAAATCAGAATTAATTGCCATTTATAGGGCACACATGTGTAGCAGTGCTACACATACTAATATGTCTGTGTTTGAATTAACATACTTTATGCATCCCAAATCACTGAATTTATCCGAGCATATCTGATGCATCTTTTCTGATAAAGGACTAAATGTTCCACTCAAAACTGACCACAGAATTGCCACCAACACAGAGAAATCGCCTGAAGAGACAAGTATTCCAAAGACAAAGTTCCTATACATGTTCATTAAAAAGTTATCCAATGGTAGTATAGGAAGATTATTTTATTCACAATAATGTAGCTGAATATAATGTAGCTGCAATTTCAGGTACATTTAATAGGTCTTGAGAATGACTTAATGTCAGATTAATTTTGTACATTTTCCAGAGCTATTAATATTATAAATCAAATGTGTTCTGAAGAAGTGTCCAAGTGGAAGGTAAGTAAACTGAAAGGAAGAAAATTAGTAGAGGCTTCAAATTGTCTTTAAGGTTTGAGATAATTATAATACTCTTTAATTTATAATTTGTTATTTCTTTTCTTACTCTAAATAAATATTCACTTTGTTCCTAATTTTGAATCCCTAATTTTCTATTTTTTTCCCTTAGATAAAGTCACTAAATAGAATTATTTCTGGTTCCACAAACCCTGGATTCACCCTTGACCTCACCATTACAGCAGTGTTTCACAAATTGAAGTCCAAAAATCTTCTACTTCAGAGTCACCTAGAATGCTTGTCAAAATGTAGATTCCCAGACCCAACACTAGATCTACAGAATCAACATTCATTCACAGAGGTAGCTCCGGGATTTGCATTTCTAACAAGGTCTCTGTGTGATCCTTATGTACACTCAAGATTGAGAGGCATTGCTCTTGTAGAAATGTTTTCTTAGCAACTCAGGAGGCTGAGGCAGGAGGATCGCTTGAGCTCAGGACTTTGAGTTTGCAGTATACTCTATAATGATGCCAGTGTACTCCAGCCTGGGCGACAGAATGTGACTCTGTCTCAAAAAACAAAACAAAAACAAACAAAGAAAAAGAAATGTTTTCTTGAATGTGTCTAATATCCTACATCTTGCCAGCCCCATTTCTCCATTTCTCTTCCTCCTCGTTATTTCCATTACATCTGGCACTGCTGAAGATCTCTTTTGATTGAAAAGTAAAGCTTGTTTGAGTTATTTCTGGTACTTCCCTGCTTTTTTTCTCTTCCCTCTTTTTGATGTCCACCCACTAAGTGTTGACATAGCACACAAGGTCCTGATCTTAACCCTTCATTTTACCAATATTTTATTGTTCTATTAGTGAACCAATTCACTATCAGACTCAATTATCACCTGTATAGTTTCCGAGGGCTGCCAGAACAAACTACCACAAACTGGGTGGCTTAGAACAACCAAAATTGTTAGAGTGCAGTCTTTCATGATTCATTTGACAAAAAACTTATTTTGAACACTTATAATAGCAAAATCAAGGTCATAAATAAATTTGTATGTTTATTTAATAGATTTTATAAAGTAGAGTATTAATGTTCTGCTTTCCTAGCAAAGTATCTACATTAAGGTAATCTGTCTTAAGCTGCTTATGTACCCCATTTTTAACTCAAGTACATTTTTGTGCCTATCCTCTAATCCTTCCCCTGCTGTCTTAGAAGTTTCTCCAGAAGGAATTTGGAACAGGGAAATATTCTGTGGCTGGGAGCAGAAAAATTAAGAGGGTAAGGGTGCCTCTTCTCTCACAGTCTAAAGGTCAAAAGTCAGAAATCAAGGTGCCAGCAGGGTGTCCGGAGGCTCCAAAGAAGAATTTTCTGCAGGCTTCTCCTCTAGCTTCTGTGGTTGCCAGCAATGTTTGGTGCTCCTTGGCTTGTAGATGCATCACTCAAATCCCTGCTTCTGCCCTCCTCTGTGTGTGTGTGTGCACACGTGTGTGTTTGCGTGCGTGTGCATGTGTGTGCGTGTGCGTGTGTGTGTGTGTGTGTGTGTGTGTGTAAATTGCTCTCTTCTTATAAGAACACCAGTCATATTGAATTTAGGGCCATCCTAATTCAGTATGACTTCATATACACTTGATTATATCTGCAAAGACCCTATTTTCAAATAAAGTTGTATTCACAGATTCCAGGTAGGCATAAATTTTAGGGGGATGCTATTCAACGCTTCATATCACCTTTGTGCAGAAGGATCCTTACAACTTGGGAAACACTCCACTATCTTACTAAACTCAAGATGAATCAAACTTAATTCATCCAAGTATCTTTTTTCCTTGAGTTGTAGCTGGACCTTGAATTTCTTCCTCATTTGAACCCTCTTTATACCAGCATGGTCAGACCAAATCAGGACACTTATTCTACCTTCTTGAGGAAATGTGTCCATGTAACTGTGCCATGAGGCCAACCACTGTAAACATTGTCTTCACTTTTCATGTGTCATTTATAATGGCCTCATAAAGTTAGAATCAGTGATATGGCCTTGGAATAATTTGGTCATGGTCATTTACTCTTAGCTTAAAGAAAACTAATATTTCAATGTTATAAAATAATTTAACCTGCATTGTGAATTAAACCACTATACTTATTTATCTGAACTCACCATCTCAGTAAACAGTTTGCAATGAGTTAATAGAATTATTTAGAAGCATGTTTATCTTATCCCCTTAAAAGTATAGGCCTATCTTCAACTCTATGTTTTAGGGATAATGATAGCCACTCATTTAGGCACAGTGAACAGTTAATCTTAAAAAATGCAATGGTATGTTTTCACTTAAAGAAGAAATTACCATAATTCATATAAGTAGTATACTACTTCCAAGGACTATGAAGGAGTTTACAGATAATCTGGTGGTAATCATAATTACATATTTGAAAAAATAAATTCTAAGAGACTGATAGCTTAAGAGATTTGTTTCTGATCACGGAGTTGTAGTGCCTTGTAGTGAAAACACTACTCATAATCAAAGGGAATCTGGATGATCGAGTGGTTATTCTCTAAACATTTTTGTCAATTGCCAAGTAGCCATAAATTTCCCCTGAGTCTACTTTGGAAAAGGGACAAAACAAAAATCTCTATAAAATTCTTTAAATGTTTTTTTGCAAAAAGAAAATAGTTGTTTAACATGTTAAACAAGCAGAATGTTATAACTACTTCCTTTGCATCTGTTGAAATCAATGTTTATTCTGCCTGAACAAATTGTTTAATGTGATAAATTGCTTGAAACAATCTGATAACATTCTTAAATCTTTTTTTCCTTCTCTCTATATAAACAGGAGAAAAGAATTTAAAAGGAAAACTGGAATTGTCCAAGGTTGCATGCCTGAATTTTCATTCAAAATTCAAAATACGCCAGCCCTTAATTATGTGATTGAATAGGTGTTTCTCATAAAGCACTCTATATCTATTTCTCATAAAGCACCATATATGTATATAAAGCAATATTCCAGACAATTATACAGAGTAATAAGGATATTCATTGCTCACAAGATCAAAAATTGGATATTTGCACAGGTAATTAAAACAGATTGTGGACTCATCAAAGGTTATTTTGAAATGGCCTGCAGAAAGGGTGCAGTTTTCTGTCACTCACTTAGAAATTATTCCCTCAATTCCCTGAAACACTTGCCAGTTGATCTTTTTTAAAGGCAGTTCAAGAGCCAGAAAGGGGCCTTGAATGTAATTCTAAGACATAAAGAAGAATTACAGCATGAGTTTACAATGAATAAATTGTGCTGGGCTTCCAAATTGTGCTGTTTGTCGTTTGAACACAGAAGTGGGGGGTAGCCATATGGCACGGGCCACCCTTCTCCAATATAAAAAGTTATTAAATCTCCCTGAGTTGGCTAAAGGAAACCATAATTATTTTTAAATGGAAAAAAGCCACAAATTTCCTTTCCCTCTCCTTACAGATCGTTTTCTTATCCCAAGTTACATATTTTCAACTTCATCACATATCAGAATGTTAGGTCAAACCCCCATCCTAAGCACATTAAAATTCTTTCCTACCCTGAACCTGTGGCACAAACAAGACTGCTATTTCGGTATTATGATTATTTTATAATTGCATCGTGGTTTTCCTATCAGTTGTTTTTCAGTGTCCATATGCACATATACTACTTATTATAACTGTCTTCCAGAAATAGCTAAGGCTGTATCTCCCGTTTATATCTACTAACAGTTCCACAGAACGTCATTAGCGTTTCTCTACTATCTCTAATGAAGTGTCAGCACCATCAAAAGGAGATACTTAAAAGTGAAGGGGCCAAAGTGAGTTCTAGAAAAGAGTCATGATCCAGTTTTCTCACTCCAGATCTTCATTTCACTTACCCTGAACCTCACTGCTTCTCTGTAGGTATATCATAGACACTAAATAGTAGGAAAACATAAAAATTGATAAAAAGTTGTTCTATCTTCCTGGTAGATAAATTGTCCTAATTTAATGAAATTTACTAAAGTAAATTTATTAGAGTATGGAGTTTTCAGGTATAAGGGAAACTGCTTTTTACCAAAAAAATTCCAACATCTCCTCTTTATAGATCATCTTCACCTAATCTCCCTCAATGACAGAACTTTGATGCACTTCAGGTTACTTAGTTTCTTTGTATTTTGCAATGCCAAAAATTGCAACTGAACTAACCCAGGGAATTTGAGCATCAACGTAAGACCCACAAAATGTCTGTCACTGGGATACTAGTAAAATACTAATGATAGAGGTTTAATAATTGGTCTTGGGGAATAAATTGCATTGTTTTCTAAAGAATGTAACAGTAATTTCAGCAATTTGAGAAGAACTTGGGGAACAGAGGGTGAACAGAGACCTAAACTCATCTTTCCAGTTTATGATCCCTAAATATATCCCCTTTTACATTTTAGCCTATCAGGAAGAAGATTATCCTTGTGAATGCATCTAGCAGCTTCCAGCACCCCTCCATACCTTAAAGAAGCACATCCTATATATTATGGTTGTTATTGAGTCTGCCCAATGGGTCCACTGAGCAGTGAATGTTGAGGTTATAGAATGGTTTGCATAACAGCACTTGGAACACCCAAACATATTCAACAGCTATCAAGTGAGAAATGTCTAAAAATGATAATTTACAAAACTTCAGAATGTGAGGAGATGCTGCACTGGGAAAAGAATGAAGAATAGAGGACATGATATTAAATATAATGTATCACTCAGAAGTTCCTAAAAGGCTGAACTCAAATACATTGTGTTAATGAACAAATAGTAAGAATACTTCTAATAATTTTGTGTGGAATGGATATTCCTCATGTGAATTATATACTATATTTCATAGCGTATAAGGACTACATCCTTTCACATATTAACAATTCTGACATCAGGATGCATCTTAACATATTGATAGCATAAATAATTAATCTGTGTTTTCTGCCTTAGTTGCACCTAAAATAATGGATTGTCTCACAATTGATAGAGGTTAGTTGTGATGTGCATTCCTTTTTAAGATGCTCTCAGGCTGTTCTGAAGAAGTATGTCTTGAATTTGAATGCCATAGACTCATTTTTCAATGCAGGGATTTCTATAGAGTTATTTATCAACTTTCATTTTGCCAAAAAGATCACTAAAAATATATGTGTCACTACTATTTTTTCTTTAAAAAAAAAGAAAAGGATATTTTAAAAGCCAAAGTATAAGATCTTAATCTCAGATTAAGGTGAATCTTTTACTTTTAATAAAATTAGTTCTATGGAAAACTCATATTGTCTTTATTTTTCTCCTGTGTAGTTTTTATTAGTCCCTAGACTGTCATTATGGAACAAATTTTCTGGGACATTGTGGTACAAACACTAATATTCATTCACAGCCCCAATCCGTGGAAAAGGAACCTTAAGAACAAAACATGGCAACCATAGTATCTAAAAAACAAGAAGACATTTCCAGAATACTTTTCTCTTGATTTCAATTATTTCTATACTAGCTTCTTTTCAAGAGGCAGAAGTATTTGATTTGACCTAAGTAGTATCTACTTGAACCAATTTTTATTCACATCATTATTTTTGAGCCCACAGCAATGACTGAGCAGAAACTTAAACCCATCTTTCTTGTTTATGATCCCTAAATATATCCCCTGTTACCCTTTAGCTTACCAGGAAGAACACCACCCTCATGAATGCATCTAGCAGCATACAACATCCTGCCCCCACCATACGATCATTGGTTGAGATGAGTTTCATTATCTCGTCTTCTCTCTGTTCAAATGAGTCCTGCACTGGCAGGAGAATGGGTTTGGTAACATAATCTTGTGGATCTTTTCCATCTCCAATGTCTATAATCTAAAATTAGCTTGTTTCTGGCTTTAAATCCTCACACTTTGGCTCCTTCCCCTTACTCTGGCCCTTCTCTCCCTCATCCGATGGAAGCCAAACCCAAGTTATGCATATTTCTGACCCACAAAGTACACTTTAATTTCTGAGCCACCCGCCTCCAATCTTACTTCCTCTTTCACTGCTCTGAACTTCTCCCAGGTAAGCACATTTGGAAAGTGTTCAGATTCATTTCTATAGTTTATATTTTAGCAAACATTTTCCCTGGTCCAACTCTTATAAAAAAAAAAAAATTTAACCACAGGCTCAAATACCCATTAGATATTTGTTAAATAACAAGACAAAAACAGGATTACCTGATTATTGGCAATAATTTTTATTTACATACTATACTTAATAAATATTTTGATTCTCTTGTTTGGCTCCAGAGAGAATTTTCCCTTGGGTCTTTAGAATACTTTCCTCTGTGTGTGTGTGTGTGTGTGTGTGTGTGTGTGTGTGTGTGTGTTTTCTTCAGATCTATAGATAATAAAATAGCAGAAAGACTGTCTACAAAGGGATGACTACTATTCTTCTGATCTAAGTTTTCAACTTTTAATTAATCTTAGTAGAGGTATGGGGGTAAAATTGTTGCTGGGCCTAGAGCATCTTCAAATTTTAAAGACAATTCAGACTCCCTTGACCTAGTGAAATACTCTCATTCTGTAGGTGGGGAACTGAAAATTAAAGGGAGAAATTGGCTTGCCCTAAATTGTATGAGGACACAGTAGTAAATCCGGAACTAAAACATCTCTTGATTTCAATTTGGTTTGCCAAGGGAGAGTAAATATCAAATATTGGTTAGCCCTATGGAAAAGTCAATACAAACATACAAAATTTTCAGCAGAAAGTGTACTACCTTTAACAAATCAAATATTTTAATTCCTAGTGACTAGCACAGTACCTGGCGCATGATCAGTAATTAACAAATCATTGCAATTGAATGAATGAATGGATGGACAATAACAAACATATATTGGGCTATCCCAATACACTAAATTCTATAATAAGTGCTTTATTTATATTGTGTTTTAATTTCACATAGCCTGAGTGGATACAATTTTATTGATAATAATCAATTTCTATTAAAAAATACTGGGTGTTTTTTTGAGATTTCCAAAAAAAATATCCAGTAAAGCTGTGTTTTTATTTACACATTTAAACCATTAAGATTTTCAATTTTTTTTATTCTTCCCCCTGAAATTAACACTATTTTATAGCTGGTGCTTACTACAAGGAAAACAAAGTTCAAAAAAAGTTATAGGGGTTAGAAATGCCTCAGGCTCTCCATGGAAACTCCAGAACTCTGAAACCCCTTTCTTGTGAGTAGTGTATGTCCCAGAACTAACTGATTTAGCATAAGACTAAGAACAAAATCAAAGCAGATATGCCCTAAGAAAGTGTAAATCTAAGATTTCACTAACCCAACATGTTGGTCAGCCTGTAATTCAAATGCCCCCTAGAACAAAAAACATCATTCTTCAAAGGAAGATAACAGACTCCAAAGCCCCTATAACTTGTCACAAATAATTGCAGGCATGCAATAAAAATTCATAAGATATGTGAAGAAGCAAGAAAATGTGACTAAAGGTCAAAGGAACAGCAATTAGTAGTTGCAAACCTCAAGATGATTCAGATGGGAGGATTAATGTACTCAACTATTATAAATGTGCAAAAACATAAATAAAAAGATAACTATAATAAATATAATAAATGGATGGATGAGGACTATCAGAACACACATTAAAAACCACAATGAAGAGTCAAATTGAAGTTCTAGGGCTAGAAAGCAAATGTAAAAAAATATTAACTGCATGGTCTTAACAGAATATTGAAGGTGGCAGACAAGCACATCAGTGAATTTGAAGATAGTCAATAGGAATTATTCAATCTGAGGAACAATGAGAAAAGACAATAAAATAAAATGAATAGAGGTTCAGTGGTCTGTGGGAAAATATCAACTGATCCAATACATTTGCATTGAAGAAAGAGAAAATTGGACAGAAAACAATGTTTGAGAAACCAGTGACCAAAATATTCACAAATTTAGTGCAAATTTATTAACTTAAAGCATGAGGAAGTTTATCGAAATTCAAGCAGGATAAAAATAAATATACAAAACATAATGAGGCACATAGAGTCAACTGCTAAAAACAAAAACAGAAAAGTAATCTTAAAAGGATCTAGAGGAAAAAAGATACATTACATATAGGATTACATCAGTAGAAACGAGTACTGTCTCCTCATCTAGAACAATGGATGCCAGAAATAAATAAAATAAAATGGAATATTTTTCAAGTGCTGAAAGAAAAAGCTGTCAACCTAGAATTCTATATCCAGTGAAAGTATCCATCAAAAAGAAAGTGAAAAGGATATATTAAGATAAACAAAAACTAAAATAATTTATGTCTATACACATACATTAAAAGAAATGCATTAAAAAGACACTTGCAGTAGAATGTTTATAGCAACACGATTCACAATTGCAAAGATGTGGAAACAATTCAAGTGCCCATCAATATATGAGTGGATTAATAAAATGTAGTATATGTATACCATGAGTATTACTCAGCCATTAAAAAAAAAAAGGTGAACCTTTTGTAACAACCCGATGGAACTAGAGACCATTCTCCTAAGGGAAGTATTGCAAGAATGGAAAAATAAATACCACATTTACTCACTATTAAGTTGGAACTAAATGGTCAACACTCATGTAAATATGACAGTAAAATTCAACAGAAATCAAGCAGGTGGGAAGGAGATGGAAGGGATGAGTAAATTCACACTTAACAGGTATAATGCACAATATCTGGGTGAGGAAACTCTTATAACTTTGACTCAAACTGTGCAAGCAATTCATATAACCAAAATGTTTGTATCCCCGTAATATTCTTTAAAAAAAGTGGTATATGCATACCATGGAATACTACTCAGCCATAAAGAAGGATGATGATTTAATGCCTTTTGCAACAATATGAATGGAACTGGAGACCATTATGCTAAGTAAAGTATCTAAATAGTGGAAAAACAAACACTACATGTACTCACTGTTAAATTGGAACTAACCAATGAACACACACATGCATAGAAGGAAGTATAACTCAGTGGAAATCAAACAAGAGAGGGGGGAGGAGGGGATGGGTGAAAACCTATCTACCGGGTACAATGAACACTATCTGGGTGACAGGCATACTTATAAGCCTTTCTCAAGCATTACAAAAGTGATCCATGTAACCAAAATCATTTGTACCCCCATAATACTTTGAAGGAAAAAAAATCCTACAGTATAGAGAAACTAAAAAAAAAAAGAAAAGAAAAGAAAGAAAAGAAATGCAAAAGGAAGTTCTTCAAGTTAAAGGGAAATACCACCAGATGGAAATTCAGATCTATAAGAAGAAATGAAAAGAACCAAAAATGGTAAAGGTGTACTTAAATAAAATAACCCTCCTTTTTCTTCTCTTAAATTCTTCAAAAGAAAACTCATTGATTTGTGTAAACTTACAACATTTAAGATCAGTGTGTAATCTATATAGATATAAAATATATGACAAAAAGGATGGATGTAGATAGAATTATACTATTAAAAAATGTCTTACATTTGAAATGAAGTGGGTGCAATATTAACTCTAAGTAATTAGTACCAAGTAAAGAGATATTGCTAATCTCTAAATAAAGCAGTAAAAATATAATACAAATATGATAGATATTCTAAAATAGATGTAGTTAAAATAATTGAAAAATTAAAAAGAATGCTAAAAGAATTGGATTATTTCAAAAGAAAAAAGGATGAAAAGAGGAACAAAAATACATGACTCAAATAAACAGCAGGAAATGATAGACTTAAATCCAAGCAAATCTATAATTACATTAAATGTATCTATAATTACATTAAATGTAAATAAACTAAACTCTCCAATTAAAAGACAGATTGTCAAACCAGATTTAAAAAAAATAATAAAACTATGTGATGTCTTTAAGAGATACACTTTATAGATAAAATCAGTTATTTAAGTTAAAAATAAAAAGATCTGCCAAAGCAAATGTTAAGCCAAGAAAACTGAAGTGACTACATTAATATTTAAAGTAGACTTCAAGATATTACCAGAGAAATGTCTAATACAGCGATTCAAATATGTGAAACAAAAATTAACATAACTAAAGAGAAAGAAAATAATCATATTCAATGTGACTATTTTAATCTCTCTCTCTCTCAGTAATTAATAAATCACCTAGAAAAAGATCCAGTTGAAATATAAAATATTTAAACAATACTATAAATGACCTTGCTCTAACTAACATTTATAGAACATTAAACTACACCTGCAAAATAGACACATTCTTTTTGAGTACTTATCTGACGTTCACAAATATAGACTATATCTTGAGTAACAAAATGTGTCTTAATAAATGTCAAAAGATTGAAGTCTTACAGAATACATTCTCTAACAATGATAAAATTAAATTAGAAATAAATAACAATAAAATATATTATAAAAGAAGTATGTAGAAACTGAACAACACACATGTAAAGAACTCATGAGTCAAAGAAAAAAATCAAAGAAATTATTAATATTTCAAACTGAATAATGATAAAACACAATATATCTCTTTTTTAGATCCAGCTAAACTTATATTTAATAGGAACATATAATTTTTCATGTCTATATTTGAAACATAAAACATTTTAGAATTATTTTAGTTCTTCATATTCATAGAAGAAAGCAGAAAACCATACAATCATCTCAATAGATACAGACAGAAGCATTTAACATTTATGATTTAAAAAATAAACTGTTAGCAAACTAGAAATGTAAGGAAACTTTCTCAATCTGAAATATCTCAAAAAACTTATGGCTAACATCATACTTAAAGGTGAAATATTGAACAATTGTGCTCTGATACTGCCATTCTCACCACTTCTATTCAACACTGTGCTTGAAGTTTTAGCCAAGCAATAATGCAAGAAAAAAAATCATACCAATTGGAAAGGGAAAAAATCTGTCTTTATTCACAGATGACATGATCTTGTACATAAAAAATACAAAACAGTAACTATGACTAATATATGAGTTTAGCAAAGTTGTGGGATACAAAGTCAATATAAAAAACCATTGTCTTTCAATATGGTAGCAGCCAAAAATGAAAAACAAAATTTGTTAACAATTCCATTTAGAACATGTAATGTATCAACGTGAAACACATAAAATACTTAGGAATAAATTTAACAAAAGATGCAAATCCTCTGCACTAAAAACTATAAAACGTTGTTGAGAAAAATCTAAGACATAAATAAATGAATATATATACCATGTTCATGAATTTAAAAAGTCAGTTTTGTTAGGAAGATAATTCTTCCCAAATTGAGCTATAAATTCAGTGTAACTCCTATCAAAATCCAACAGGTTTTTGAAATATAAACTATTAGAATTATATTTAAGTACAAAAGCTAGAATATCAAAATAATCATGAAAAAGAAGAACAAAGTTGATTCAAGCTTGATTTTGAGAGCTATTTTTCAGCTATAGTAATCAATACAGGGAATTGGATCATAAATATAAGCAAATAGATCAATAAAACAGAATACAGTCCAGAAATAGATTCAAATAGATTTTGTCAATTGGTTTTTGATGAAGGTATTAAGACTATTCAATGAGAAAGAAAAAACTTTTTAACAAAAGATACTGGAATACCTGGATAAACATACAGGAAAAATTAAACCTTGGAGCCTTCCTCACATTGTACACAAATGATATAACTTGAAGTAGCCTATATATAAATGTAAAAACAAAAACTATTAAGCTTTTAGAAGAAGAAAATAGGGTAGGGAAATTACTTAGTACTGAACATTTTTTAATTGCTAAATTGCACTACATCAAAATTAAAATTTCTAGGCAGGGCACAATGCCTCAAGCTGTCATCCTAGCATTATGGGAGGTCAAGATGGGGGAATCAGTTGAGGCCAGGAGTTCAAGACCAGCCAGAGCAAGAGTGAGACTCTTGTCTCCACAAAAAAATAGAAAAATTAGCCAGGTGTGGTGGCGCATGCCTGTAGTCTCAGCTACTCCAGAGGCTGAGGCAGGAGGATTGCTGGAGCCCAGGAGTTTGAGGTTGCTATGAGCTATGATGACACCACTGTACTATAGCCGGGGTGACAGAGCAAAACTCCGTCTCCAAAAAAAAACAAAATTAAAATTTCTGCCAATCAAAAGACATAATTAAAATTATGAAAATGTATGCCACAGACTGACAAAAATATTTGTAATACATATATCTGACAAAGAACTAAAAGAAGCAACTATCAGACAATGTAATTGTTCAAATGAGTGAAGGACATGAAAAGCCACATAATATGATAGTAAAGTAGCCAATAAGTACATTGAAAAATCTTCAAAATCATTAGTCATCAGGGAAATGCCAAGTAAAACCATATTTATGTACTATTTTACATCTACTAGATTGGCTAAAATAAGTAAAACTAACAAAACAAAATGTTATTGAGGATATGGAGCAATTAGAACACTCATTCACTACTGGGGAGAGTGTAAATTTGTATAACACTTTAGAAATTTCTTTTTAGTTTCTTTGTATGTGCCAACATAAATTAAAACATGTGTCCACAAAAAGACTTATACAAGAACATGCATAATAGCTTTCTTTCAAAATTACCAAAACTAATGTTCAAATGTCCATCAGCAAGAGACCAGATAAACAAATTGTGGCATATAACAAAATGCTCTTTAGCAATTAAAAAAAAAAAGAAATACAAATACACTCAACAATATGAATAAACTTCAAAAATATTATGTGGAGCAAAAGAAGTCAGACATAAAAGAGGACATATTATATATCTATGTAAAATTTACAAACAGGAAAAACAATTTGTATAAAATAAAATCCATTAAAATGGCTCACTCCTGTAATCCTGGCACTCTGGAAGCTGAGGCAGGAGGATTGCTTGAACTCAGGAGTCCGAGACCAGCCTGAGCAAGAGCGAGACTCCGTCTCTACTAAAAATAGAAAGAAATTAGCTAAACAACTAAAAAAACGTAGCTGGGCATAGTGGCGCATGCCTAATTAGTCCCAGCTACTCAGGAGGCTAGGATCGCTTGAGCTCAGGAGTTTGAGGTTGCTGTAAGCTAGGCTGATGCCATGGCACTCTAGCCCAGGCAACTGAGTGAGACTCTGTCTCCAATAAATAAATAAATAGAATCCATTATAAAGATGCAAAAAAAGAAAAAATACGTCAACTTATTTAGAAAAATAATGCTTTCCTCAACCAGGTAATCTATTTTCTTTAATTTCTTGCATGCTCAATTTCTCTTAACCAAAATACTTGGGACCAAAAGTGCTTCCGATTTCAAATTTTTGGATTTTGGAATACTTGCATATACATAATGAGATATCTTGGGGACAGTACTCAAGTCTAAACATGAAATTCATTTATGTTTCATATACATCTTATATACAGGCTGAAGGTAATTTCATACAATATTTTTATTAATAACAATTGTGTGCATGAAACAAACTTTGTGTACACGGAACCATCAGAAAGCAAAGGTGTCACTATCTCAGCTGCCCATGTCGTAGGTCTTGGATTCATGTGGGGCATAATAGGGAACTTGCCTTTGGTACTTCTGGGCTGCACGTGTACCATTTTATTACCCTTTGGATTAGCATTTTCGTAATGGAAGTAAAATTTCCATCAGTGAAATGTGCATATAGAATCTTTTCCTCACCTTAGAAATTTTCCAGTCATGACCTCCCATAAGCAACCATTGTTCTAATTTCTGTCACTATGGATTTTTTTTCCTGTTTGGAAATTTCACATAAATATATATAGTATGTCCTCTTATGTCTGACTTCTTTTGCTCTACACCTTTCTGAGTATGCTTGGTTGGGGGAATCTGGACTTGCATAGAAAAGCTGTATTGCAGCTGAAGAGGGCTGGGAAGGTCTTTTTTCTCTTTGGGACTCTGTATAAACTATGTGTTGTGCACCTGCGTTTTGACTGTGACTCATCACACGAAATCAGGTGTGAAATTTTCCCCTTGTCTCATCACATCAGTGCTTAAAAATTTCAGATTCTCAAGCATTTGGGGTTTCGTTTTATCAAATTAAGGATGTTTAACCTGTAATACAGAAATTTTCACCCAGACATTAAAAGTAGGAACAATACAACAATGAACCTCATTTCCCATTTTTCAGCTTTAATAATTACCAACATTATGCCAATTTCATGAAATAGTTTTGTTAATGAGAAAGATATACTGGCATTTGAAACAAAATTATTAATTGGATTAAAGACCTCAATTGTAAGACATAAGGCAAAAAGAGAGTTATAGAATTTTGGTGTGCTTCATCCCTATGATAATTACTTCTTTCTACCTTGTATTTAAGGTATTAATTTATACCTTAATTCACCCATAAAGGATAATGGTTTTTTTTCATTTCAGCTACTCTTTTATTTAGGAAAATGAAAGAAGGCCCACGTTGAAAGTTTGCATTTGTTTAATGCACAATTCAGCAGTTTTTAGTATGTTCACAAGGTTGTGCTACCATCATCACTAATTCCAGAACATTCCATCATCCCCCCGCAAAAAGCCCAGTACCCATTAGTTGTCACTGCCCACTCTCCTCTCCCCACTTGCAATCACTATTCTACTTTCTGTCTCTATGGTTTGCCTATTTGGGGCATTTCATGTACATAAAATCAGGTAATATGTGGTCTTTTGTGTCTGGCTTCTTTCACTTAGCACGATGTCTTCAAGGTTCATCCATGTTATAGCATGCATCAGCACTTGATTCCTTTTTCTGACTGGACAATATTTCATTGTATGGATATACCACGTTATATTTATGTAAACCTGGCACATATTGCTCAATAAACACTGGCATTCATCTTCATTTTTTAACTAAAAGTGAATTTTTAAAGCTTTACAGAATTGTGACTTAAAAGTTGCTGAATTTCACTTTGATCTATACAGCAGGTGCTCTAATGTCAATTTCGGGTGGTTTTGCATTGCAAGACAAATTGCTTCTGAGAGAAGATTCCTCTTAGTTTCTCTCAAGGGATGCTTTGTGATCTGAGCAAGGGATGCTTCATGCTCTCTGGCCTGGTCTCCAGCACCCATCACAGACAGTTCAGCATTTCCCCATTACAAATTCCAGATCCCTGAACTCTCTGTGCAGCCAAGAAGTGCATCACAAAAAGGATTTTTTCCATTGCTTTATTATTTCTCCACTGATCATACTGCCCTTAGGAACTCTGAGGGCTTTTTCTATGCTGTTTACATGGTAAAGTATAAAGGAAAAAGAAATTACAAAAGACTCCAGGATCCTGGTGTTGCAATCATCTCTCTTAATCCACAACTTGGATCACAGTCTTGTGATAGTAACCCAGCTCTCCAGGGTAGAAAAAGCAAGAGATTTTTATTTTAACCAGCTAAGTCAAGGGGGTGTTTGCTATTTTGCTGGACAGATTTATTTGAAATGTGGAGTTTTCTTGAATTTAAAGACCAGCACATTTCCTCTACAGGGTTAACTGGTTGAAAAATCCCTTTAAAAATCTTTCCTAATACCTCTGGTTCACCTCACTGCTCCAAAGGTTGAGATGCCACATTGAGAACAATCTGATAACTCAAGACCATATTTGATTCATGATAGTATCTTATCTGATGTCTTTGCAAAATACAGTTTATAGCAGTTGCTATAAAGTATTTTAATCTATTTGTATAACATATTTCCAGGGGTTATATTGAATGATATCTTTTCCTAGGACAATTTTTTTTCAATGAATTTAGAAAAAGTAAAAATAAAAAGGCATACTTTCGATTGACTTGAATGAAGAGGAAAGTTTTGTTAGTTTTTTTCCTTAGTTGTTATACAGAGCAGCATGCATGTACAGGATCAGTGCTTGAAAGAAACTAGAAATAATCTAAAGGAAATGTGGTTGTATACAGATAAAAATGTGGACTATTAAACCACAGCAGAGATAATATACTTCCTTAGGATGCTAGTACTGCCTTTGGCTATCATAACACCAGGGTATCATGAAATAAACTGATAAAAAATATTCAGGCTAAATAAATAGAATTATACAATTTGCAAAAGAAGCAAAACAAACAACCTCACCTATTTTCACTGATAGACCTTGATCCAGTAAAGAATACAATCTGCAAATGAAGCAAAGCAAATAGCCTTACCTGAATTTACTCATAGATCTCAATCTAGTATAGAAGGTTTATAAGAGACCCAATAATTTCAACAGTTAACCTTATAGTCAGTATTTAGTTCATATATTCTAGATTATTCTATTTCCTTCTTTCAAAGTTTAAAAATAGGGTAAAGTATAATTCTGATATCTTGCCTGGAAGCAGAGAGTAGAATTAGATTACTTTTGGATGCCCTTCCAACCAATGATTCTATGATTCATTGCAGCTTAATGTAGATTCCCAAAAAGCTCTCTTGTTGACTAAGACATTGAAATTGACACCCCCAAAATACACAAAGGAAAATTTGTTAGGACACCAAAGACAAATTTGCCTAAGTATCTCAGTTCTCTGGAAAATCCTGGAACCCTAGAATCAAACTAATAGATTTATTTTTTTTTCTTGACTAGAAATATCCAATTATGCTTTCTGGTAAGTGAGAAATAAAAACCTTTCAAAAACAGAGACAATGGAATACATAATTGACAATATATGAGGAATATATATTTATGGAAAGATAGTTGCTATTTCAATGACATCCAATCCTTAGCCCTAATCTAATTTCTAGTCTGATTTAAGTGTTTTCCTACTTTGAGTCTTAAAGAAGAAATCCAATTTATTTAAAATAAACTGTTTAGCCCTTTTAATTTCAAAATATCTGGTGCAAAATTATAACCCAATACATGTTCTGTTTCATGTTCTTTTTTCCCTTCAATTTTGACAGACTTTTCTCACATTATGTAGAACTGGAAATTTTACAGATCTTTAATTGAAATAAATGTAATCTGAATACAAGTCTGAAGTTATTTAGTTACACAATCATCATTTTCTAATTCTTATGTTTAATTCTTACCTCATTAACTGACCACAGCTGTTGGTATTGGCTCACTAATAACTACTTCTGAACTTGTAATACCCTAGGATTCAAAGCGGGAGTTTAATGAGTACTGACAATCAGAGTTTTCTGGTGGACTTCACCCCTAATCTCAAAAAACTTTTAATTTTATTCAAAGACTGGACTATGCTGAATGCCACATGGTCTCTCTTTGTTTAAGGTATCTTCACTTCTGGGTGAAAATAGCCATGTGTCAAGCAAGTAGGGAAAAGGCGTGTGTGTGTGTGTGTGTGTGTGTGTGTGTGTGTGTGTTATGTAAAAACCATCTCTGGCTACAAACTCAAGAATGTGAGAAATGTAAATATCCTCTTTTTTTTTGGTAATTAGTTTTATTTCTATTTTAAATTCCCTTCCCCCAGATACAGGAAACTTAATCTTGATCAGTTCAAAGTCCAATACCCTATCAAATCCCTGAATTATTTAGACGATAGTCTCTTCATTTGACACATGAGAGAATCTGGCTCACACTTGACTTTTCTAGGTCAGGCATTATAGTGCTGTAGAGAGCACTGTGCTCTCTTGCTGAGGACAGCAGTTTCCATGCCCACTGCCACCACGAATACACAGAGATGTAAAAGTATCTAAAGTCATTTCACTTTTAACTTTATTGAAATTGACAACTTTTCACTTTGGTTGCAATATAGATTCTAAATGCAGAGACTTCATGGAAAGTATAAAAGGAAGGTAAATCTATTATTTCATTTAGTTAGACTGGGCAGATTCCGTTCAGTTTTATTGAGGTATGATTGACAACAATTGTGTATATTTTAGGTGTACAAGGTGATATTCTGACATATGCATACATTGTAAAATGATTGCCACAATCAAACTAATTAACTCTACGGTGACCCCCCACACCCCCTCCCCATGTCCATAGAAAAATTATCTTTTGTAAAACTTAGGAACTGGGGGCCCACACAGTAGGAGGTGATCAGCAGGCAACCGAGCAAGGGAAGTTTCCTCTGTATTTACAGCTGCTCCCCATGGCTCCCATCACCACTTGAGCTCCGCCTCACCCTATCCCCACCCTCTACCCCCCTGCCCATTCGTGGAAAAATTGTCTTCCATGAAACCAGCCCCTGGTGCCAAAAAGGTTGGGGACCACTGCTTACCTCACATGGTTACTTTGGTGGGGAGTGAGAACACTTATGATCTACTCACTTAGCAAATTTCAAATATACAATACAGCATCATTAAGTAGTCACCATGCTACACATTAGGTGTCCAGAAGATACTCCTCTCATAACTGAATTTTGTACTCTCTGACCAACCTCTCCCCATTTCTCCCACCCACAGCCCCAGGCCCCAGCAACCACTCTTCTACTTTGTTTCCATGAGTTCGATTTTTTTGGTTTCTATATGTAAATAATATCACACGGTATTTGTCTCTCTGTGTCTGGCTTATTTCATTTATCATAACGTCCTTCAGGTTCATTCTGAGCAGATTTCTAAAACCATATTTGATTAAAGTTTAGGAAAGACATAATATATTCAAAGGGAGAAAGAAGGAGAAACACAGGAGTATGTACAACTTTATCCCATGTGTATGCAGGAATCAGTGAGGAAGTCACAGAGGCAGGAGAAATATCCAAGAAAATGTAGAATTACAGAATCAAGAAGGGGAAAGCAGTTCAAATAGAACAACAACAAAAAAAGTTCACTATTGAAAATGGTCCCTAAAGTTGAATAAGATGAAAGCAGGCAAATGTCCAGGGTGACTCGGGTGAGTGTGGTTATGATGGGAGGCAAACGCAGGTTGAAGCGGGCAGAGGAAACTTGTGACTGAGGAAGGGACAGAAAGGTCTGAATGCAATGAGGCTGGGAAAGAAAAACAGCTGGAGGGAAACTGCATGGATGGCAGAAATTGGGACATCTAAATGTGGGCGGACAGAGAGGGGAGATTGCGAGAGCAAACATGAGTGACAGAACAGGGAGGAAAGTGAGTCCAGAACATGGAGAAGAGGGTGGCAAAGGAGGCCTCCCAGCTTGCTGAGTAGTTGCTGTCTTGAAGCTGTCCTGTGGCTGGGGTGCTGGATCAGCATGTCCTGGATTATGATAATAAATCTTAGATGTTGGGATTTTTCATTTGTTTTGTTTTTCAGACATAGGGTCTCACTATGTTAACCAGGCTGGCCTCAAACTCCTGGACTCAAGCGTTCCTCCCCACTCAGCCTCCCAAGTAGCTGGGAGTATAGGCACACTCCACAACACCTGGCCGATGTTTGGATTTTATAGACCAACCAAATTTAAAAAGAAGTAGACGATCCAGATAAAGTTGCCAAAATTTTAATTTGTCAAAGACTTTTTTTAAACTACCTATCCCCATCATCCTTTAAAGAAAATGGAAAGGAGCTAATCTCAAGAAATGCCAGTTCCTTACATTTGCAAATTTCACTGTATGAAGCTCTTCTATACTGGACTAACAAAAAAGCTCATTACAGTCTATCCTTGGCCTAAAACAGCATTTAGGAGCCAAGCAGGCAGCCGCTGCCTTCCCAACAACCCACTTATGGTTCTGGGCTTGTTCTTCACTTGATGTACCAGTACTCTAGGCACACTGGCCTCCTTCCTTCCTACCATACTGTAATACTGCAGTCCTCCAGTCCACATAGGGACTTTCCCAGTTTCTCTATAAAAGTATCAACTACTGCTTCCTGAGTTTTAAACTCTTGTTGCTCAACCAAGTCTCTAAGCCCTTTGAAAGCAAGTGTTGCAGTTCATCTTAGTGTCTAGCAGAAAGTCTAGCTCAAAAGTGGTGCCCTGTTTGTTTCAGTAAATGAATAAAGAATGGATGGATGAATGAATGAATTCTTGGAATTTTGATGACTTCCTACCACTTGGAATGCTCTTCAACACTTGCTCCATTTGTGCTTGCACATTCTGGAAAATGCACTCATTTTGAACCTTTGGCACTACATGTTTGCATACAACCTCCCGTTGCTGCAGCCTCTGCAGTTGCTCTGGACCTTTCCTTTATTCACTAGCTCTATATTCGCTCTTTACAAGTGCTCTTTTGTGCCAATGGCTGCTCTTTTGTGCCAATGGCTGCTCTTTTCCCAACCTTGAAGATTTCAATTACAACCACTAGAGGACGCACTGTTTCAAGGAGTTTTTCAGTTTTTTCCCCTAAATGAATGCTCATCTCCAAGAGTTGTTTTTTTTTAAAATCTGGATTTCCACATATTGAAATTGTATAGCTATATTGGAGGCTTATAAATCACATTATGCTTAATTTCAGAAATCAGTTAGTGAAAGGTTTTTAACCTTAATCAAATTGTGGCCTTAGGAATTGAGTGGTGACCCAAACATAAAACGAAATGAACAGTAAAAATGGCAAAGTTCAATGTTGGACTACCCATTGGAGTTGAAGAATTAAGAGCAAACCTAAAACATGAAGCTGTGCTTGTCAATAAACTTTTTAGAGTGAATGTAAAGAAGGCCAGAAAGTACTACAGTGTTGGATTCTCAGGAAGCCTGGAAGTAGACACGGGTTGCTTTAAGGAAGAACTAAGGCCTTGAAAAGCCAAAGTATCTCCCCAGATAGCTTCCAGTGTGTCTGAAATACCACATTCATAGATCCAGTTCTTTGGATTAGTGTGGTCATCACCAGGGATTCTCTTGAAATGTGACTATACATTATTAACAAAATGCTCATTTAACTTAGTTTACTCAGTTTCTATAATCTGAGACAAAAGTTTTAAACAACAGCAGAAAAGCCCTGGGCCATGAGCATGAAGAAAATTGAACAAAAATAACAGACTGAGGAAATTTAACAGAAAGTATACTTTCTTTTAAAGTATACTTTCTGTTTCATTACTTCATATTTTGGTCTGATCAATGAAGATATGGAGTTGAGATGGGAGTGGATATGAGTTTCTTTCTGAATAGTAGTTAAATCCATGAATGGAGGTAACACAAATAATATTGTTAAATAGAGCTACCTTGTGTGGTAATGAGTAGAATTTTCATAGCCAATCTGAAAACTTTAGGAAGAAGATGACTGATAATTTCCTATCAACAGAGATACTATATTAGGTTATAACTTTAACTCCAATTCATATATTAAATTTTAAGTTATGAATACCTGAAAACTGGAATAATGTTAAGGATTATTCAACTTGAAGTTAGAATAACAAAATGTGGAAGTTGTGATGACTCTACTAATTCAATGGGAAACATTTAGAGTGAGAACTGTTACAAAGTTTATGACAAATTTGTTTTATACAAAAAGCCCTATTTCATTAATCTTTTCAAATTACTTCAATACATAAGCACATGGCCATAAAAATTCAAATAGCTCTCTTCACTCAGTCTTTTTATTTTACATTCCAGTAGTTCAAAGGTTAGGATGCAAGGAAGCCAAAACTGGATCAGCTTGTTTATAATTAGCTGCTGAATGCATATGTTTTTCATCATCCATTTAATGTCTATGATACACTTTTATTAAATGAAATGCATGTTGGACCTATGAGCCATAACACTGTATATTCATAGATCTGCCACTTACATAGTAAAGTAGTAGTAAACAAAAGGCACAATGACTTTAAGGCAAGTGGCCTAAATCTTTCATTATTTCATTATTTGCAAATCACTACAAATCTGAGAGCTTCTTGCTCTCAGTACCCTTACCCTACCCATTGAACTCAAATCCTGGACTTTTCAGAAAATACACACTGGTTGACTTGAACTCTAATAAAATGTGAATTTGGAGTTAGAAGAGTATCATCAGAACACTGGCAGATTACTGATTCACTTTAAAGGTTGACTAATTATAGTTTCTAAAGGGCACATATTAGCAATACAAATTTGCAGGTGATTTGAAACATCCTCTTAAAAAGCATATTAAAACCTAATATTTTATTATAAGGGAGATATTTATGCTTTTGAATGATTTAATCCACCACCAACTGTTATTGACAAGAGTTTGCGATATGTATTTATAAATAGGGCAACTTTCTATGCTGGTTGTCAAAAATAGGTCTTAACACTTTAAGACAAACATGCTATTTTAGCTTATAATTTGGCTGAACTCTAATTCGTATGCTAAAGTTTAATATTTACTTTTGTTCCCACAATGTGGCAGACTAATTAGTACCCACTACAAAATACCTAGAGACATAACAAACATAATTTGAAATGCAAACTCCAACACATTAGCAAAAAGTGGGGGGCAGTCTCAAAGGGAAAATGGTGCAGCAGAACAGAAATTATGCAGACTTCTGAGATAATTCTGGGTGTCTCCTGACTCAATAACATGACAGATTTTGGTTTTATTACTTAAGCACAAGAAATAAGAACTTGGAAAACGAGAAAGGAACACTAGTAGCCCTAATGTAAATCAGGAACTGACTCTGGAAGAGATATACCTTCATAGAGAATGTTAACAGGAAAAAATATATACACTGGCATAGGAACACAACAGGATGACTTGTCTCTCTTGGTGTAGGTTTGGGCAAGAGGTAAAAAGGACTTCTACTAAAATTTATAACCACAGACCTGAGGACTGAGGTTTAAGCTTACACTATTCATGTGTGGCTGAGGAATCCTCAAGACTTAGTCACCAATGTAAAAATGGCTCCCAACCCATGCTAACCCTGGAGTGCCTGGAAAAAGCAAATATAAAATTTCTGTAGTGGAAAATGTCCTCAGTCTGGCTGTGAAGAATTCTCATTGGAAAGTTTCATTGAAAAGGAGCTTATGATCAAGATTTTAAAATAAATGAGGAGGGGAAAGTCCATAATGAAGAAGAGCCACTAGGTATAATAAATAACAATATTAAATTCCCTAATAATACCAAATGCTAGAATTATTGAATACTCAAAATAAATATATTAACAATAAAAAGTCACATACCAAAAAAATTGAAAACATGAAAGAAAATAAAACTTCATAAAAGCATCAGAGAGCTTTTTAAATAAACAAATAGGATTTCTAAATGTTTTTAAAAGGCACTATTAAAATTATTATAATGCAAAATTCAATTTATGGTATAAAGACAGCAATAATAGAAAGAATGGGGAAATGCAAATTGGAATTACAAATGAAAACATAATGGGTGGAATTTTTCATAATTAATGAAAGATAAATAAATCCTCAGCAAAAAAGTAAGATGGCAAAAAATGAGACGGCATTAGTGAAAACAATGTTAGGAATGAAAAAATGAACCTAATGGCCCAGGATCCAAGACATGTTTAAAGAAATACAATGTTGCAAGGATTTTTCTCTACCAGGTATAAAGATCTATTGCAAAACTATAGTAATTCTGTTATTGTAATATTGGCACAAAGATAGAAAATGAACCAATGGAAACAGAATAGAGAGCCCACAAATAGACCTACACGTGTAGGAAAACTTGAGATATGACAGAGACACTATTGAAAACAACTGGGGAAAAGATGAATTATTAAACAATCCTAAATTAATTGGTCTCCTAGTAAAAAGAAATGAAATTACATCTTTACTCACCTATACAGATAAGCAAGAAAACAAAAAAAATTACAGGTAGATTAAAGACCTATTTGTAAGAAAGAAAATGTTAAACATTTTGGTAAAGAAGGATATCTTAAGTCACAAAAATCTTTGTGTTGGTTATTGAGTTGTTCTTGCAGGTTGTTGAATTTTCTTATGATTCACATTCAAAATTCCTCTTCTGTCATATTGGTTGCCTGATTTTGGTTGGTGTCTGTTTCTAGGGGGCTGGTGCCCCTCTTTGGGGGTGTGTTTTCTGTTTGGTTCTTCATATTTCCAGAGTTCCTTCGCTGATTTCTTCCCATGTCAATCAGTTGTTGTTTCTTTCCTTTAGGTTTTCGTTTGGGTATTCACACGCCTTGTGTAGTTTCTGAGCCGGTAGGTGGTGTCTGTGGGTGAGATTCGACCACTCCCTGTATAATGAGTCAGTAGGTGCCATGAAAAGGGTGTGCAAGATGTCCTCCCTGTCAGTAGGTGGCGCTTGCTTGGAGGAACAGGCTACACTGTTTTTGTGTCCTGTTATCAGTTCTTGTTCCTGTAGGGAGGCACTCTAGTGCCTCAGGTGTCCGTGGGGCCCTAGGACTTCCAAGTGTGTCCTATTCTCCCTCTCAGTGAGGGCTAGTCTAGGAGAGAGTCTGGACGGAGCTGGGTTGGGTAAACCTGCCCTCAGGTACCACCAATGTCGTCAGCAGGGGTCAAAGTTCCGTTCTCTGCTTCCAGGCAAAGCTGTCAGGGAGGGGCTGGAATGGCCCCACCCAGTCAGAAAGTCTGCGTGTGGGGGTGGGGCTGTCTGAGAGCTGCAGTCTGCAGCAGGCCTCGCTTCTTTCCACCCTCCCCACCTCCGCAGCTACTCCTGGGCCTCTGCCAGCAGGCCAGACCACACGCCACCAGGCCTCCCCGGACTGTGATGCCGGCAGGGAGGTTCCCTGCGCAGGAACGCCACCTGGGCTGGGCACACGGCCTCCTTTTGGGAGGAGGGTTGCCCTCTAGGATGCTGATCTGCCCCTGAAGGCACACAGCCCTCAGTAGGCTGTTCACATATATCCTTTCTGTGCCCTGGGCAATGCGAGACCTTGGTGCACGGGATCTGGTCTGCAGGTCTGACCTCTGGGCCCCAGAGTTCAAACTGTATCCCCACCAGGGAGAGGAGTGCCAGTCCCAATTCACCCATAGGGAGCCCAAGCTGGGTCTATGTCTCTCAGCCTCAGGGTCTGCACTGTTCTCCTGGGATCACCGTGCCAGCAGCACCTGGGAGGGCGGGCGGGTAGGGAGCTCACAGTCTGAGTTCCCCTTAGTCAGCTGTGGGGCCCCAAAAGGGAAGGTCTCGTTCCCTGGAGGTGCCTCCAGCTGGTGGCTGTATTGTCTCTCTGGGCAGCCGGGAGTAGGGTCAGGGGAGGGGAGGAGGAGGCAATATGGTGTCTGCTGCGCAGCTTGGATCTGTGCACACGGAGGTGCCCGGAGGGAGTTGGGAGCCTGGTGCCGCGTCCGCTACTGGCTTACCGCTCACTGGTGGCGGTTGTCTCTGGGCTGGTGTCCGCAGGTCTCTCCACCCACTGGGGAGCCCACCAGCAGTCTGAGATGCAGGGAAGGGGAAACTTGGCCAAGCAGCCTACCCTTCCTGCTGGTCTCCAGGCTGCTCCGGTGGTCTCAGCTTCCAGTTCTCCTCTGCAACCTCCTCCTGTGGAGTCTCCCGTGGTCTCAGGTACCCCTCCTTCAGACCCTCGTCCACTGTATGCTCCTCTAATTTCTGCTAGAATCTGTCTTTTCTGCAGAGACGCTCTGTCTGGCAGTGTTTCTTGTCCACCATCTTGATCCCTCCCCCCTCCAATAAATTTGACTATATTAAAATGTAAGACTTCTGAACCAAATGTCTATTTTATATGTATATACCATAATCAAATTATATATATAACATAATCAAAAGGAAAAAACAAGCCACATGTTTAAAGAATGTGTATACTATTCAGATTATATTAATATATGAAGAATACCTACAAACCAATAAGAATAAAAAGAATAATTCAACAGATACATGGGCTATGAATTTGAACAATTTAAATACAGAACAGGAAAGCTTCATGCTCTATATATTTAAAAAGATTCTCAACCTCATTCGCATTGAAAGAACTAATAAATAAAACCACAATGAAATATCATTTCACACACATTAGATTAAATTAAAAAATGTCTTAAAGTCTGACAGGTCTGTCAGACAAGGGAAATTCAAAGTATAATTTGGAACCACTACTTCGACAAAGTCTAGTGAGGTTGGAAGTTATTCTACTCATTACTCAGCCTTTCTATTCCCACATACCATAAAGAAACTCACATGTGTTGACAAGTAGGTATGTGCAAGAATATTTATTGCAGCACTGTGTTAAAATAAAAACTTGGAGATGACTGAAAAGTCCATCAACAGAGGATAGATACATTAGAGTATATTACTATATAAACACACACATACACATACATATGTAGCCAAAAAAATTAGTATCAGAAATGATAAGCAGGAAAAGTCAGCATGGAAAAGAAATGTCAATAAAATTGAGAAGGAGCATGCAGGGGTCTCAAGTATATCCGAAATGATTTATTTCTCTTTATATTTTTTTAAAGTATAAAATTAATAAATTAATATGAATGTAAAACAAATCACAATATGAATCCTAATTAAAACCAATTAAATTATATAGTGTACAAAGTATGTAATTTACAGCAACATAATTAAAAGTACTGCGATTGCAGTACTCCACTGCAATTGATAACTGTATTTCTTCACCAAGCAAGTCAAATTCTGTGTGCCTTACTTGCCTTGTGTGTATAATAATGGAGTTGAACCAGATGATCTAAGGTCTCTCACAGCCATAAAATTTAACTCAATGCATTTTATAGGATTTGTAGCAACAAAAGCACAAACAATGGCTTGAATTTTAAAATATAATTTGAAACTCAAGACACGAATTTATAGTTGGATGCTATTCCATTACTTCTTACACTGTTCAATTGTTCACCTCTGTGTTTGCAGCCATTATCATGTCGTGTCCTATTACTCCTTCTTTACAGCCATATCTGCCTTATATTCTGATCTGGAGGATGGCAGAAAATCTCTCTCCTTCTGCTGTAGCACCAATTATTCCCAGCCTGGGCAGATCCGTCTTCTGTTGTATTGTGAGGGATATTTGGATGACCATTTTCTACTTTTCATAAAATTCATGAGTCCTAATGTAATCACTGTTTAACTTTCAGGTTCTTGTAGTACAGCAAGCAGAAATTATTTCTGTCTGGCTTATGAGAGGTAGAGACTGGGAGAAAGACAATTACTGGAATGATTGTGAGTATCTATTGGAAGTAAGAGATGGTTTAGGCAGGAAAAGTGTCAAGGATTCCTGCATCAAAGTTTATTGGCCTTTGGCAAGAGCTCTACCATTTGCAAAATTCAGCCCCAAATACCCTTAGTTTTCTGGTCACTGTTTTCCAATTCTATAATTTCTAGCATACAGCTTTGGCCCAGCTTGGGTCAACTATCTACTTTTAATTCAGCTGGCTGTGTGAAAAGAGCCATATATTACAAAAAAGTCATTGGGAATCTACTCCTGAGTCTCAAGTCCAGTTTCCACAAAGCAATAATTAGGAGCAAGGAGGCAACCCCAAAAGTAGTCTCCTATGAGCAACCTATGCCATGATTTGGGTCAGATGAGGAGAGTGCATTTGTCTGCTTTTTATTAACAGCTTAAAGAGTTTCACCCTGGAATCCACACAATGGATGCGTTTTGAAAATATTGCCAAATAATCTCTTATTCTTGACATCTTGGGAATGATTTGAACTCATTAATATTTATGTGCTAATATTGAGCTACAAGTTGGGAGTACTTTCTTCCGTTGGTCTCACAAACCACTGGCAACTTTCAAGGTCTAGAAATATCTGCTGATTACTTTTGAAGATTACAATAAACTGTTTTATATTCTAACCTAACAAATTTAAGAAAAAGGAAATAGAAGTCAAAGAGTTGATTTATGATCTTTGGGGGAAGCAAAGTAAAACAGTTTCTAAACATCTCTTTGGAAGACTCAACATGGAAATCATGACAACCAAATTCAATGTTTACGTGCCATTGAAGAGTCTTGCTCTAATTTGAAAGCTAATGAATTTGCTGATTTTCTAAAGACTCAGAATCCTTCTGCTTTGATACAACCTAGTTGAGATGTATGACTTAAAATTCAAATGTGTTCCAGGGATTTTTATAGCCATGTAAATTATCTTCTTTATTATTCAAGCTTCTCATTTGAATTAGAAAAAGCAAAGACAGACACAGACTCTTGTTGAAATGATTTCAACTCTTTCATCACTCTGAATTGCCACTGAATGTAACTCTAATATGATGCTCTCTGAAAATAGCAGGGTCAGCTCCTGAGTATTAGTCTACCTGTATCCAGATTCATAGTCACAATATTTTATACCACTCCTTTCTCCTGCTTTAAAGTGTAAACTCCTTAGGACCACAGGCTGGGTCTTTTCATTACTTAATGTCTGTCAGTATCTTGGGTTCCATGTAATATAATTAATGCTTTGAAGGAGCGGATTTCTAAGAAGTAATTTCCAATAAATGGTTTGCCCATTTATTTTATTTATAAGAAATATTGATTGCAATTACTTTTGTATTAGTAGAATAAGAAGGGTATCATAAAAAGGTAACTTCCATTTAATATGTTTAAAAAGCATCTAATTTTAGGAGAGTTTACAAATTGTTAAGCTAAAATATAAAAATAGACCAAAAAATCTTCCTTCTCTGCCAAAAAAAAAAAAAAAAAAAAAAAAACCAGACTGGAAATTTGGATACATTATAGAAAAGATAATAATTTGGAATATCTATGTTTAAACTCAACTCCGTTGAAAGATAAGCACTTCGCTTTTGTGTAAAGTCTCCTTAAACTTCTATGTAAAGTCACCTACCCATTCACTTGCTAACTCAACTACCACCTGAAGAACTATCACAAGAAGACAATAATTTCTTATAAAACTAGGGACAAAAGAGAAATTTGTGAAATTATGGTTACCATTGGGAAGGGTGGGGACATGGTATGAGGTCCAATTCCATCTTTTTGAGTAGAGCTGGCTCAAAAAGTTTTAGGCATTTCCTAGTGTCTGATAAAGACCAAGTAGAACTAGAACTCATGTCATATTTTGTCTATGCCTAGAACCTTTCCTAGGCATCTTTCATATTGATGTCACTCTGTAATAACAGGTCCTAGCACAGAATTTTCTGTACTGTAGATTTTGGCACTTGACTGAATGAAGTGCAACTCAGGACTTTGTTTTAAATGTGAAATATATACTGATGGTCTAATTATTTCATGAGAGCAGTTCAGCAGTCTACTCCAATGAGCATTTGTATAGACTAATGTAGGAAGAAAATCTCTAGAGGCTAACTAGCTAATACTGTGGTAGACACTGGGGAATAATGGAATGAGCACAGCCTTTATTCTTGAGTAAATAAGTGTTTAAATCTGCAAGAATTTATGCCAACTGCACAGTCTATGGGAACAGTTCCCACAAGACTCCTCCCACTTCAGACACCAGCTACAGGCTCAGGGGTTCCCAGGGCCACCATCATTTCAGACCAACTGGCTACAAATTCAGAGATGCATACAACCACAGTCTGGTTTGAAAATGTGCTAGAGTGACTCACTGAAAGCTATTATACTCACTGTCACGCTTACTGTAGGCAAAGGTACAAATAGGAACCAGCCTAAGGAAGAAATGCATAGGGTAGAATCTGGGAGATATCCAAATGCAGAGCTTCTGGCCATCCCCTCCCTTTGGAGTCACGGACCGTGTGATTCTCCCAGTATCAACATGTGGTGATACACACAGAGTATTGCGAACCCAGGAAGTTTATCAAGACTTTGGTATCTAGAGTTTTTACTAGGTGCTGATCGCATACTGCCTATGTGGGGCTGACCTTGACCATACCTTCCTGAAAGTTTGGGCTAATGCCTTTACTTTCCAGTTCCTCCAGAGTCTAAAATTGATTTGGCATGTCCCAAAGCCCCCAGGCAAACAAAGACACTCCTACCAGGCAGGACATTCTAGGCACCTAGACATCACTTCCCAGTAGACATAGGCAATGGCCAGTACGTTCTCTATGTAAGTTTAATTCTGCGGAAAACAGTTTAAGATATTAGTTGAACCATAGGAAATTGCCAACATCTAATCATTTTGATATACAAAAATGACAATTGCATATGGTCCAACATAATAGGAAGAAAATTGTTCACTTGTCAGATATTTACTGTGTACATACTATGCAAAAAGGATGATATTTGATAATGATAATTGAAGTACAATAGGCAAATAGGCTGTGCCTTTGTAGTATAGATAATCTAGTAAAGACATTAGGAAGTGTTCATTCAGCAAATATTTATGAAACACTGACTGTATGCTAATCCTTGTTCTAGGTAATGAAAATAAGGCATTAAACAAGAACAGATGATCCCTGCTCTTGTGGAACTTTTAATACCATGGAGGTGGGAGGGGAAGAGGGCTAATCAGACATTCAAGGAGTAAACGAACAAATATGACAATTTAATATAGTTGCAAATTCTATCATCTATAAAGAAAATAACATAGGATAATGTGACAGTCATTTCAGAGTAGAGGTAAAGGGCATTTAGAGGACCAGAAAAGGCCTCTTTGAGAAAGGACCTTGGGACTAAAGCATAAATGATGAGGAGGTATCAGCCATGGAAGGATCTGGAAGCAGAGCCTGGCAGACAAACGGAGATAGCTAATCAATGGCAGGAAAAGCTGGGTTTTCTGAAGAATGTAAAGGCCTATGTGGCTGGAGTGCATTTGACAAGGGAACAATCATATGATATGACGTCAGAGAAGCCGGAAAGAGCCAAATCATGTGAAGCTTTATACACAATAGTCATAGGATTTCATTCCAAGTACAAAGGAATTGATATCACACAAATCTTTTAAATATCACAGTTTTTAAACTAATGATAATATTGATACCAAAATAGCAGCAATGCATGCCATAGGAGGAGTAAAACAAAAGGAGCTAAATGAGGTAGGACAGCCCTTTCCAGCTCCAATAAGGCAAATTTTCAGAGAAGTGGCATTTGCACAAGACCTTGAAGGATGGTACATCCATTTATGAAGTGGACAGGTGAAGTGCTGACAGAACAGCATTCCAGGTGAGGCAACCATGCACAGAAGCAGCACAGCGAAGGCAGCTGGTCAAGAAACATGCCTTCCAGCCTATCAGGAAGCTGGATAAATAGGAATATTAGGAATATAGGCAAAGTGGACATAAAGCTAGATAAGTAGATGTGAATGAGGCAAAAAGGATGCTCAATACCAGGTTGAGGAATTTGGGTTTTATTTATTTAAAAACTGGAAAGCTTATTCAGATTTTCAAGTGGCAAATATCATAAGCACAGAGGCGATTTAGATAAAGGGTGACAGCACTATTTAAAGTATATTAGATTGGGTGGAACGACTGGACCAATTTTATTTGCCAGTGTGAGAAACAATGCAAACTAACATAAAGATTATTGACCCAGTAAGTGGGAAGTCCAGGGTAAACCACCTTCAGGAATGGCTGAATCCAAGAGATCAAGGGCTGTTACGACACTGCCAGCCACCCAGGGCCCTGATTTCCTATGAGTTGTGCCTCCTGTAAATGGAAAAATAGTCACCAGCAGTTCCAGGTTTATGTCATTCTCATAGCTGATGATCTTAGAGGGTGGTGAATCACTTGAGGTCATGAGTTTGAGACTAGCCTGAACAAGAGCGAGATCCCGTCTCTACTAAAAATAGAAAGAAATTAGCCGGACAACTAAAAATATGAAGAAAAAATTAGCTGGCCATGGTGGCGCATGCCTGTCGTCCCAACTACTCGGGAGGCTGAGGCAGAAGGATTGCTTGAGCCCAGGAGTTTGAGGTTGCTGTGAGCTAGGCTGATGCCACGGCACTCTAGCGTGGGCAACAGAGTGAGACTCTGCCTCATAATATAGATAGATAGATAGATAGATAGATAGATAGATAGATAGATAGATAGATAGATCGATCCTAAGATATTCCTCATCACTTTAACACCTGCATAGAACAGCATTGTGTGGATGTCCCATAGCTTATTTAACTAGCTCTTCACTGAGGGACTTTGTGTTATTTCTAGTCTTATGCTACTCCAATAGTCCATCGAAAGCCTTGTCCACACATCCTTTTGTATATTTTCCAATGGGATAAATTTCTAGACATGGAGTTGCTTTGTCAAAGAATAAGTGCATATGTTATTTTGTAAAAGCATTTTGTCATCACACTAACGATATATAAAAATGCCCCTCAGCTTCTTTCTCCAACTGAATATGTTGCCGTACTTGGATCATTTATCCATCTAATAATTGAGAAATAGTATTCATTGTACATTTAATTTGCATTTCTCTTACAGTCAATGGAGTTGTGCATCTTTTTATATGATGATAAACCATATACATTTATTTTTTCTGAAATTTGTTTATATTTCTCTAACACATCTTTCTATGAGGTTGTTAGTCTTTATTTTGGGAAACTATATATTAGGGAAGGTAACTCTGTGTCTGTCATGGACAGTGGAAATATGTTTTCCCAGTTTGTCTTTTGCTTTTTGTTTGTTTGTTTACTTTGCTTATCATGTTCTTTGACATACAAAGCTACATTTTTTCTAAATATAATCAAAACTATTTTATTCTTTCCCTCATCGATTGTACATACATTCTACAGTACCGTATGTTATGGGCTTAATTGTGTCCCTCGCTAAAACTCATGTTAGAATCCTAATCCCCAACAGTTCAGAATGTAACTGTATTTGGAACTAGGACCTTTAAAGAGGTAATTAAATTAAAATGAAGTCATAATATGGACCCTATTACAATATGACTGGTGTCCTTATAAGAAGAGAGATTGGGACACAGACACATGCAGAGGGAAGGCCAGGTGAAGACCCCTGAAGATGGTCATCACAAACCACAGAGAGAGGCCTTTAGAAGGAATCAACCCTGTTGACGCCTTGATGCTTGGACTTCTAGCCTCCAGAACTGTGAGCAAATAAATGTCTGCTATTTATGCCTCCCTAACTGCAATACTCAGTTATGGCAGCCTTAGCAAACTAAAATACCACAAATACTATTTTGAAGGGTGAATGTTTCATTCTTCTTTATATAAGAATAAATCACTGTAAATTTATAACTTATCTCTTAGACTTTTACCTATTTGTAATTTTCTTAACAAACAAACCTCTGAGATCACATTTGACATAAAACATGTGCATTCCTTCCACCTACATGTTTGGGAGTTACTCTGGTTCTCCTGTGATGGTCAGGAAAACCACCTTTGTATTTCATTGCTGTTTTAGGGCAACATCCCTTCAAAGATCATGATATCTTTTCGTTTTTCTTTCTAGGTAGCTATTCTTTAGGGAAAATTGAAAGACCATACAACTAAAGCAATGACAAATATTGATATGATCTTTAGGCATGCTTGCATCTGGTGATTTAGAAGTCAGCTAAAATTTCAGTAACCACAGTAGTTCTTAGAAATATCCTTTCCATTGGGTACTGTCAAGGATGGAGTTTTTAAAAATTATTTTAACATTTTTAATGTGAACTAAAATTTTAAATTATTTTTTAAAGTTAAAACAATGTAAAAGGTAATATATACACAAGGCACAAAATTCAAAAGTTCCCTTCCTTAAAGGATCATGTAGAAGAAAGAAAATATCTGTTCATCCATGTCCCACCCAGTTTCTAACAATTTTCTTCTTGATGAGCACTGAAAAGGAAAATTGAGTGTAGACTGCTTAGAGCAATAGTCTATATTTTTATCTCACTTCTCAGCAAATGACTTTGTTTATTAGATTTTTCAGTAATAACCTATGGTTCAAGAAAGTCTTCTTATGGTACAAAAACAGTAAATCATTGATAAATTGAATTGGAAAACAGTATCAAAATATTATCTGTTTTAGGATAGGACTGGAATGAATAAAGCATTTTTATAACAAGGGGAATGAGAGTCCAAGAAAAATGAATACTTCTGAGACTCGTGTATCCACCATCAAGCCACGTGTCATAAACTTTTATAGATTCTACCCACTATCAGTTGTTGTATAACAAACTATCCCAAGACTTGGCAGCTTAAAAAATAGCAATTCTGTTTTATAACAACTCTATGGCTCAGTAACATGGGCCTGGCTGAGCTCAGCTGAGCAGTTCCTGTGCTGATCACTCATGTGGCTGTCATGATTTGCAACTCTACTAGGACTGAATGGCGTAACATGGCCTGGTTCACCTGCCTGGCAGTTGGTTCTGGCTAGATGCGAGTCCATTGGGCCAACACAAGCTTCTTCACAAGGTGGCAGCATTCCAAGAAGAAAAGGCCTTTTGTAAAGCATTTTTCTACCTTCTCTTTGCATCACATTTGCTGAGTCCCATTGGCCAAATAATATCACATAGCCAAGTCCACAGTCCATGTAAGAAGGGATCACATACAGGGATGCAAAGCATGATCCACAAGAGGCCATTACTAGGACAATCTACTATATAGGTACTAAGCTCAAAGTAAGCAAAGTGCCACCAGGATAGAGTGCTATAATTCCTGGGTGGAGTAAGGGCAACAGAGAAAAAACTTAAAATAATGAGGCAGTTATTTCCTTTATATTTCCTGTGTAGCCTACATGAAAAGTTTTTTTAAAAGCCCTGAGAATATAACATCATTTTATGGCAAGCAATCAAGAAGTTATCTGTTCAAAGAGAGAAAAACAATAGTCATACAACTAATAGAAAGATATCTTCTAAGTATTAGAAAATGTTCTGCTAGCCAGCATTCAATCTAGAAGACAATATAATTTTACAACTGCACTCCCATCCCTGAATCTAAAACTTCTTCCAGGAAAACAGCAATTGGTATTTTAAAAAAGTGACATAGAACAGTTATACAAGTGTGTTACATTTCCAGCTATAACTATGATGCACAGAATTGCAAATATTGCTAGCAAGAACATTCAAAATATAATTGGGCTAAATGCCATGTGGTATCCTGAATTGGATCCTAAAATAGAAACTCTTCACTCAAGGCTAAAATGAATCTCTACTTTTAATCAAATAAAATCCAAAATAATCTTCTTACCTGACTAGGGGAAAAAGTGGTAAAAGTAAGATATAGGTAATTGTTTAGTTACCAGTACTATATTGTAGAAATGTTATTATAATTTCTCAGTTTTGATAAAAGAAGCTGTGGTGAAAGGTATATGGAAATTCTTTGCACTATCTTTGCAATATTTGGTAAATCTAACTTTAGTTCAAAATCTAAAGGTTTAAAAATCCATATATTTAGTGAACTAAGTTGTGCATGTGTGTGTGTGTGTGTGTGTGTTCATCCATATATAAGTTAACAGAACTAGGAACAACTGTAGACTCTAGGACTATTTCATAATTAACATATCAACTTTTAGAGTAAAAGTCATCAACCAAGGAGAAATAGTGCAGATTGCAAATCAGATTGCAGCACTGGAAATGGAGGAGATGTAGGTGGGGGCTGGACTCACCAGAAAAACACAGAATTAAAATAATTAAAGAAAGGAAGAAAAAAAAAGAGGATCCCTACCAAGGTAGAGATAATTTATCTAAACATTCCTACCTATAGCCTTCACCAACATGCTAGAGACAAGGATTGTTAGCTAACGCTTGACCAATAATAAGCTCATGAACAGAGTATATTCTGTTGCATAACGTGTATTATTTTCCACATAGTGGAAGTCCTGATTATCTCAATCTTCAATCAAAGGTTCAAATGGACCTCCACTTCTTTTTTTGTTTTTGTTTTTTTGTTGTTTTTTTTTTTTTTTTTTTTTTTTTTTGAGACAGAGTCTCACTCTATTCCCTGGGCTAGAGTGCCCTGGCATCAGCCTAGCTCACAGCAACCTCAAACTCCTGGGCTCAAGCAATCCTACTGCCTCAGCCTCCCAAGTTGCTGGGAGTACAGGCATGTGCCATCATGCCCAACTAATATATATATATATATATATACACTCTTAGTTTTCCAGCTAATTTCTTTCTATTTTTTTAGTAGAGACAGGATCTCGCTCTTGCTCAGGCTGGTCTCAAACCCCTGAGCTCAAATGATCCACCTGCTCGGCCTCCCAGAATGCTAGAATTACAAGCATGAGCCACCATGTCTGGCCAACCTTCATTTCTAATCAAATAAAATCCAAAATATTCAGCTTTCTTTTCTGATTTAAGCCTGATATTCCAACTGCTATTACTGGACTGACATCCTCCCACTCTTTGCATCAGATAAGTTTCCAGGGCAATTGCTTTATTCCTGTGCATCCATCAAGACCCATTTTCTGTCTCCTTTCACTTGGTCCCACACAACCACAGTCAACCTTTTAATGTCTGCTTTTAAAAAAATGTATCTGGTAAGTTATGACATACGGCTATAGAATATTTTGGGTTGTATCCCACCCCAAATAAATGAACTGTCATCTGTTTTCACATTCTGATTTAAAGAAGGCTAAGGCTAATTTTAAGTATTTTCTAGACCAAATAAGAAAAGAACAATATTATATGATATATTGCCCATGCTACTAATCAAAAGTGCCATTTCAGAGTCCTCAATGACCAGAGCCCAAGGGCAAACAAGGGAATAGAGCAAGCGATCAAGAAATTTGTTGTTTAACTTTCTCTGGAAGTTAATGTGAGGCACTATCAGAGTCATCCCACGAAGCCCAGAATTCCTCTTGAGGACCCAGACAAACAGATACCCATACCAAATATGTGTATCTGCAGTGCCTGTGTGACCTAGTGGTCAAGGTATTGCAGCTGGTATGAGTGGAATGCAACTTGCCTCCCAAAAGAGGGAAGGATCCAAGAAGCCAGTATATGCTTACCTTCATCTTATGGGATGAAGAATTCTTAGGAGTGTAAAACAATATAAGAAGGAAGTTTAAAGATCTTAAGTGCTAATTCATAAACCTGTGTTAACCCTCAAACTCAGTGTGTATTCCTATGAGGTATGGCCTTGGCTGTGTGAATAGATATTGATCAATATAATCCACAAACATAATTTCTAATACTTAGAGACTCTTAACCATTTTTGTGCCATAGACACTTCTGACATACTGACAACACCTCTATGAACACTTTCTCAAAATACTCTTTTAAATGCATAAAATGAAACACATTCAGTTACAAAGGAAACTAGTCATATTGCAATACAGTTATCAAAATATTATTTCTATGTTGTGATCCCATTTAAATTTTCCTTTTTTAAAACTTATTTTTATCCTGATCATTGTCTTAGAAAAAGAAAAAAAAAAAAAAAAAAAAAAAAAAAAAACTTATTTTTATTTCAAGATATTAATTAAGGGGATACAAGTGATTTTGTTACATGTATGTTTTGTATAATGCTTAAATCAGGGCTTTTAGTATGTCCATCACCAGAATAGTATTCATTGTATCTAATAGGTAAGTTTTTATCCTACACACCCTCCTGCCCTACTCACTTCTTGGTTTCTCGTGTCTTTTATTTCAAAAAATATTTTTAAATATGATACAACAATGTATTTACTCATTTATAAAACATTGAATAACAAGAATAATCACCATAATGAAAAGCATAAACAATATTAAATATCTATAATTACTTCTGAGGAAGTGAATATTTTCATGTTTCTGCATAGTTAGGGCTTTCTAGATCTGTCACAACAAATCAGATCATTTATCAAATAATTTTTGAGCATCTAATCTATATAAAACAGTATATATGTATTCCTGGGTATATACACCTGATTAAAACAAATCTGGTCCCTGTCTTTTATGACTCTTTCTTTAGCACCGTTTTATGATAAGAATGCTTAGCAAAATAGGCCTGGGTAGGACTTACCTCAAAATGATAAAAGCCATACACAACAAACTCACAGCCAACCTTGTACTGAATAGGGAAAAATTGAAAGCATTTCCACATAGAACTGGAATCAGACAAGGTTGCCTTCTATCACCACTTCTATTCAACATAGTACTGGAAGTCCTAGCCAGAGCAATCAGACAATAAAAGCAAATCAAGGGTATCCAAATGGGGCAGAAGAGGTCAAACTATAACTCTTTGCTGATGAAATGATCTTATATCTAGAAAACCTCAAAGATTCTCCCACAAGACTACTGGAATTGATAAACAAATTCACCAAAGTCTCAGGTTACAAAATCAATGCACAAAAATCAGTAGCATTCATATACACCAACAACAATCAAACTGAGAACCAAATCGAAGACTCAATATATTTCACCATAGCAACAAAGAAAATAAAATACCCAGGAATATAGTTAACTAAGGAGGTGAAAGACCTCTACAAGGAGAACTATGAAACGCCGAGGAAGGAAATAGCAGAGGATGTAAACAGATGGAAATAGCAGAGGATGTAAACAGATGCTCATGGATTGGCAGAATCAACATTATTAAAATGTCTATACTACCCAAAGTGATAGACAGATTCAATGCAATCCCTGTTAAAATACAGAAATCACTTTCTGCAGATCTATAAAAAATAATTCTATGCTTCGTATGGAACCAGAGAAGACCCCATATAGTCAAAGCAACCTTAAACAAAAGGAATAAATTGGGAGGCATCAATTTATCAGACTTCAAGCTATACTTTTATGACTCTTTCAAGTGTAGTAAATCCAGGAAATGAGAAGTGAGAAAAAATGAGAAGGAAAATATAAACTTTTAAAAACATTGTATATATCTAAAAGAGAAATGATGCCAATTTCTTTTAAAATGAAATAGAGAGTAAAGGGGTCAGAACAAAAAGCCCGCCCAGATAGTCAAGAGGACTTCTTTTCTTCAGTATAATGGAGGTGAACAAGTCAGTCTTGTAAAGACCTTTGCTTCAGCGAAATTGTGTAAAGACTCTAACAGAAAAGATCTTGCACATATTTGAATTAACATGTTCAGAGTTGTTTGTTTAAAAAAGAAGAAGAAGAAAGGAAAGGATAATTGCCTTCTGGCCATCATATGTTCCATCACATATATGCTTAAATATGCCCATTTAAACTGTCTCCTTAATTGGATTCCAAGTTTTTCAACATGTCTACTATTTCCCTCTCAAAGCACATACACTGAGCAGTGGCAAGATGCTAGGACTTCACAAATGTAAAAACCAGGCTTAGTAAAAGTAGTTTTAAAGCAATATGTTAATAATAAAAACAAAAAAATTCTGTGATCTATTATCACCATATGTATCCAGCAGACTATGTTAATGAAAATAAAATAACAGTGCCTGGTCTGGTAATACATAATGAGTGTGATGCGCACCAACTGGGGGATGGACACGCTTGAAGCTTTGACTCATAGGAGAGGGGGGTCAAGGGAAATATGCATAACCTTAACATTTGTACCCCCATAATATGCTGAGAAAAAAATAAAATAAAATAAAAATAATAAAGTTCTTTTTAAAAAATAAATAAATAAAAGTTAAACATATTAAAAAAAAAGTAAACAGTTTTTTACAGTTGCCAAATAGCATTTCAGTTGCTGTGTCTCACAGCCAGACCAATTAGCAAAGGTAGGACCAACTGCCTTGCTGTATTATACCAGCAGAGCTAATAGCCTGACATCATTTCGCCTTGAGGAATGACACCACTCACTGATTTAACACCAGGCCCTCTTACATATTACAGTCCCAGAAGGTTAAAATTGAACTGTGCAGCTGGCTGTCAGTGAAATTTGTTGAATATGGTTACCAACACTTTGACCTACTCACTCTCATTCAAGAATCCTAGGTCTTCGGGTCATAGGCTTTTGTTTTTTGGAATAGGGGAAAATATGACATTCTTGATATTCATGACAATAGGGACAAGTATTCACTCTTTGTCCCAAATGCTTATGTGGGAGCCAATACTAAGCTCCATTATTGCTTCATTTTTATTTTCATTCCAGTTAGCTTAGTTTCAGTTGAGGAGAAAATGCACATGGCAAACTCCATAAAAAAAGCACAAACCTAAGAAAAGAAGAAATGTTTTATCATAACTGCTGGCTAACATGGAACTTTAAGTCATTCCAAATATTTTTAACCATTTAATCTGGGAAATGAAACTACATTTTATACCAAGGTTTATTACTGCTATGATGCCTCTGCACAGACAGTAAGATAAATCAGAAATTTAGGCACCTATGAGAAGAGTAATCCATTTAAGTCCACAATAGTGATATCTTCATATATATATATATATATATATATATATATATATATATATATATATAACTTTTCTTATTATCCCAGAGCTTTGACAAAAGTAAAAGCAATAAAGACAAGAAAAAAAAGGAGAACTTCAGGGTGGAGAAGAAAAATAGTTAATTATAATCATAATAGAAAAGACTCAGGAATCAGTATGCCATGATGTAATTTACAATGAACAAACTTTAGTCTCATTTCTACCATCTGCTACCTAAATAACGTTGAATACAACTGACAAACTGAGAGGTTCAATTTCTTTATCTGTAAAATGATTATAATAATACCTACCTCAAAAGTCACTTTCAGGATGAAATGAGGTAGGTAATGCAAAGAACTTTGCACAGCGTCTGACACATTCAATAGCTGATAGAGACAGGTGCTGTTGGTGCTACTATTAGTGTTGTATAGGACAGTGAACTGTTGAAAGCCCTTATCCTCTGAAATTTCTCTCCAACATTTCACTTGGCTTTATTCTATGCTAACCCACAAGTATAGCATATGAGAATTAAAGGAAGCTTAGAGTTCATCCTTGACACCTTCATTTCATAAGAGGAGAAAGCAAGGCCCTGAAAATTAAACAACTGATCCAGGCTTTTCCTACTATATTATGTTGCTACTAAATGAGAGCCTGAGCCTGAACAAAAAGGTTAAGGCCTCATATTTCCCAGTTACAAGACTTACTATAAAACTATAGTAATTAAAACTGTGTGGTACTGACATAAGGACAAATGTATAGGCCAATGAAACAAAATTTAGAGTCCAAAAATAAACTCATACATTTATGGCCAATTTTTTGTCATCAAGGGTGCCAAAGACATTCAATGGGGAGAAAATGATCTCTTCAACAAATGGTGCTGACATAAATGGATATCCACATGCAAAAGAATTAAGTTGGACCCCCTACCTCACACCATATACAAAAATTGACTCAAAATGGATTGGTGACCTAAATATAAAAGCTAAACCTTAGATAAAATATAGAGGTAATTCTTTATAACCTTGGATTTGACAATAAATTCTTAGATATGATACCAAAAGCATGAATTAAAAAAGAAAAAATAAATTGGATTTCATCAAATTTAAAAATTCTGTACATCAAATGACTTTATCAAGAAAGTAAATTGACAACCTAAAGAATGGGAGAAAATATTTGTAAAACATATGTCTGATAAAAGTCTAATGTCCAGAGATTATTTTAAGAGATAAGAGATTGTTTTAAATGGTGTTAAAGTTTCCGCTTTCAATTTTCAAACTTATTTGAAAGAACTTATGATCTCTTATATTTACCCAGATATACACATTACTGCTCTTCTTCCATCATTCCTGATATATAAAGTCTCCTTCTGGTATCATTTCCATTTTATCTGACCAACTCTCTTTAAGCAATTTTTTTAGAACAGCTCCACTTTATCTAAGACTGTTTTTATTTTTCCTTCACTCTTTAAAGATATTTTTGCTAGACATAGAATTTTGGTTTGAGAGTTCTTTTCATTAAGCATTCTAAAAATTACCACTCCTTTCTACCCTCCCTGGTTTCTATGAGAAATCAACCATAATTGGTGTTGTTTTTCCTACAAGTAACACATTATTTTTCTCTGCTTGTTTGCATTATTTTTTCCTTTTTCTTTAGTTTTTAGCAAGATGATTATTATGTATTTGTAAATGCATTCTTTTGTGTTTATCTTGCTTGGAGTTCATTGGGTTTCTTGAATTTGTAGGCTTATGGGTTTCACCAAATTTGGGAAGTTTACAATCATTATTTTTTTCAAATTTTTTTCTGATTTTCACTCTTTCTCCTCTCTTTCTGAGACTCTGACAACAGGTATGTTAGACCTTTTGGTATTTTCCTACAGGTCCCTGAGACTCTGTTCTTTTTTTCTTCTTGTTGTTGATCTCTTTTTTTTTCTATTTTTTTCTCTTGTTCAGATTGGATGATTTCTATTGATCTATTTCCAAATTCAATGATTCTTTCCTCTGTCATCTCCATTCTGCCATGGAGCTCAGCCAGTCAGTTTGGGTGGAGATTTTTTTTCCAGTTATTTAGAGCTAATTCTTAAATTTCTAGTTGGTTGTTCTTCATATATTGCATTACTTTCCTGTGACTTTCTATCTCCCATAGATGTCAAGAATATTTGCTCTTACTTATTTGAGCATTGTTATAACCGCTACTCTAAAGTCCTTGTCAGATAATTCCAACATCTTTATTATCTCAACATAGGCAACTATTGATTATATTTTCCCATGTGATTTTCCTGGTTCTTTGTATGCCAAGTAATTTGGATTGCATTCTAGACATGTTGAATATTATGTTAGGAGACTATGGTTTTGTAGACATTCTACAGATAATATTGATACTTTTGTTTTGGCTAGTAATTGAGCAGACTGAATTCAGCCCACCTTCTGGGAGTTATAATTCAGCATCATTTCCATTTCCAAAGCCTTTCCAAAGCAGTACTATTTTTATCTGTCCAGCATATGCACTTGCTATTGACTAGTCTGCCATTTTGGTAGTAGTCTATCCTATAGTTCAAATTTCAAAGTCTACATATGCTTATTTAAGACCCAAGCTTACCCAATTCAAGAGTGAGCCCAGGAATTCATAAACAACTTGAAGAGTCACTTTCTCCAGGTTCTCCTTCTCTGCAATTTCCCCAGTACTTTCTGGTTCTCTGGTGTTTCCTTTTTCTAGCCCTCTGGCCAGAACACTGGAAATTTATCTACCCTTCTCTGCTGTGCATTTCCTATGTCTGCTTTGGGGCCAAATGTTGGAAGAAAAGAATGAAAAACAAAAGCTCAGGAGTTCACCTCATCCCCTTGGGACCACTCCTCCTCCAGTCAGAGAAGAATATTCCCCTTCCTCAGAGTTATAGGCTCCTACAGTTCCCTGTTTCTGCTGCTGCCACAACCCCTACAGGAATGCTGGGGAGATGGGGCATGGGAGAAAAGAGGAGAAAATGGGTAATTTCCACACTCTCTCTGGATGTTTAGGAGATTCCTTTCCTATGCCTCCATCCAAAACTAATACACAAATAGGGCTTCTCCTGGTGCACACTTTTGCTTTCCCTCTTTCTCTCTTTCTCTTTCTCTCTCTCTCTCTCTCTCTCTCTCTCTCTCTCTCTCTCTCTCTCTCTCTCTCTCTCTCTCTCTCTCCTCCCCTCCAACACACAACCCCTACTAATGCCCACTTTTGAGTGCAGACTGTGTCAAATCCAGCGTGAGGAGAATATTGGACCAGGAAGGGGAACTGGTAAATTCACTACCAGTTCAGTGGTACTTTGTATTCTTACCTTCTTCCTGAATTTGCCTCCTACGCTTTACGTTTCAGAGTCCTCAAATGGCTTCTCTGTGCATTCTCTCCAGACTCTATAGCTGCATTAAGTAGAAGAAACAGGGGATGCATGCCTGCTTCATCTTATCCTGAAACAGAACCCCTTTCAATGCTTTTTAGCATACACACTTGAATTTTAAACATCTATGTATATAGATGTATATAGGGGCTTCAGAAATCATTGTATCACTCCCTCCCATCTTATATAATGTTTGCAAGCGTTTATTCTATGTTGTTATTCCACCTTGCTGCTACTTTTCCCCCAGTTTTTGTTAATATGAAACTTTGTTTTGCCTTTATTATTAAATTCTAGATTGACAGTAATGTGTTCTCTAAACACTTTGCAGCTATTATTCTACTATCTTCTATTTCTTTTTGTTGACAAATCTGCTGTCAGTTTAATGATAATTGCTTTCTGAGTAACATTCCTTTTTCTCTTGTTATGTCTAAAATTGTAGTCTCTCTTTGGTTGGAACTTGCTATGCATTCTGAATCTGAGAATTTATGTCTTTAGTTATTTCTGGAAATTCCAAAGCATTATCTTTTCAAATATTGTCTGTCTTCCATCCTCTCTATGCTCTTTCTGGAACTCCAGTTTGACTTTCGTATTATGGACTTCCTTGTTCTGTCTTTGATATCGCTTTACTATTTCTCAGCACTATGTATCTTTGTGTTAAATTTGCAAAACCCTTCATATATATTTTCTATTAATAATTTCCCCTTTGGATAACTATGATGTGCTTTTTGATTCATCCAATGAGTTTGATTCTCACACACAGCCAACCGTTTTACCGTATAATTAGAATTGTGAACTCATGTTCAATGGGGTTTTAACTATAGGAATCTTGAATGATATGATTAAGAAAAAGTCTCAAATTTTATCTCAATATTTGAAATAACACTTTAGAAAAAAATAAAGTAGGCCTTAATATCCCCAAATTTCTTACAGATATGTATGTTTGTGACTCAGGGATGAGAAATTGTAATTCACCAGAATTCTCAAGAATTCCCAAAGTTAATTCTCATAAATTATTCTTAAAATATTTTCAATGTCCACACTCTTTATTTATTATTGTAGACATATAAAAATGTGCTTGTTTGAAAAATAATAAATATTATTTTAGTATTTACATGTAATTGTAGACTACAGCAAGCATGCAAACACTGAAGAATTCCAGCAAACATTATAGGATAATATTCTCATAACATAACATTTGGATTGCCTACCAAGGTTAACAATACTGCAAAGCTCATGAGTGAAAATTGCCAATCTGAAGATTTGTTTGCTTTCTAAAACTTGTTATTTCTTTTTTTTTTTTTTTTTTTAGACAGAGTCTCACTTTGTTCCCCGGGCTAGAGTGAGTGCCGTGGCTTCAGCCTAGCTCATGGAAACCTCAAACTCCTGGACTCAAGCGATCCTTCTGCCTCAGCCTCCCAAGTAGCTGGGACTACAGGCATCCACTACCATGCCCGGCTAATTTTTTTCTATATATTTTTAGCTGTCCAGATAATTTCTTTATATTTTTAGTAGAGACGGGGTCTCACTCTTGCTCAGGCCGGTCTTGAACTCCTTAGCTCAAACGATCCACCTGCCTTGGCCTCCCAGAGTGCTAGGATTACAGGCATGAGCCACTGCGCCTGGCCAAAACTTGTTATTTCTTAGAACGCCACTTAACGGGAGTTGTATAAAGTATGCTAAGTAGGCCGGGCGAGGTAGCTCACGCCTGTAATCCTAGCACTCTGGGAGGCCGAGGCGGGTGGATCGCTCAAGGTCAGGAGTTCAAAACCAGCCTGAGCAAGAGTGAGACCCCGTCTCTATTTAAAAAAAAAATAGAAAGAAATTAACTGGCCCACTAAAAATATATAGAAAAAAAAATTAGCCGGACATGGTGCATGCCTGTAGTCCCAGCTACTCAGGAGGCTGAGGCAGGAGGATTGCCAAGCCCAGGAGTTGTGAGCTAGGTTGACACCACAGCACTCTAGCCCTGGCAACAAAGTGAGACTCTGTCTCAAAAAAAAAGTATGCTAAGTATAAAAACATATGAATATCTATTTTATTTGTAAGCATAAGTCATCGCCACCAATACAGGCCCACAGAATATAGTTGTAACATGGCAAGAGCTGGAAAACACACATCACATGTACTCACCATCAAATTGGTATTAATTGATCAATACTTACGTGCAAATATAGTAGTAACATTCATTGGGTGTTGGGCAGGTGGCAGGGGATGGAGGGGATGGGTATATTCACACCCAGTGGTTTCGGTGCACACCGTGTGGGAGATAGACACCCTTGAAGGTCTGACTTGGGTGGGTCAAGGGCAATATATATTACCTAAACATTAGTACCCCCATGATATGCTGCAATTTAAATTTTTTAAAAAAATAACAATAAATAAATAATAAAATTTTTTAAAAGAGCTATAAGCTAGCCTGATTGACTGGATCCTGATGACTGAAGATTCTCTGTGCTTCTGGTCCAGTTTCCAGATTTGTTCACCTTAACTCTTGTCCACATTTCCTGCTCTTGCTTTGACTTGATATCAGTGGAATCCTTTGAGTCAGTAGCATTGCTATGTTGATTTTTAAGCTTTAGTTCTTGCAAAGAGTCATAATACTTTTCTCCAATTTTCTTCCTTTCTCTATTGAGTTTTCTCAGTATTCAAAAAAACCACTTAAATATCTCAAGAAATGCTGGGAAGGAATTTCCATATGAAAACACTACTGAACTATAAATAACTATTCTTAATATATCTAGTCTAATATTTCATGGTCATAGGCTCTGAGTTTTCTCTGTAACTGACTCTAATTTAGTACCCAAGCCTCCACTACGGCTGATGATAAAAAAATGTAACATAGCCAATTCCCAGTCATTTCTGGTTGGAAATGTAGATAAACTTGATCAATTCAAGATTTCCTCTTGCTCCTCTTTTACTCCTCCCCATGGAGGCTCTAATATTCAGCAGACTTCAGGTCCTGGTCGATGAGTTGGCATCAGAATTTGTAACTGTGCCTTTATTTAACTGAGTCAAGGAGGTAGATCTTAACATCATTCTCTTGTTGGTTTTCCCTTACATCTCTCTTCATCCTCTCCTTTTCAGTGATGTGGACAATGCACTTACATGGAGCTGGGGATACTGCCAATTTAGTAGGCACACCTAATCATAGAAGGCCAAAGGCATAAAGAACAAAAACAAAGGGAACATTAAAAATACTAGCTAATCATATCTACTTTTAATTTTGGCTTCTATAAAAGGTTCAAAGATCTGATTGTACATCAGAATCCCCTGTAAGGCACTTACATTCTTGAAGCTCCAGCCCTGGAGACTAGACAGGCCTAGGAGGAGGGCCAGAAATCTTCATTTCTCCAAGCACCCCAGAACACTCTGATGCAGGTAGTCTGGGATCACATTTTCAGAAACACTGCCCTTGAAGCTCTACAAGGATATATCTAAATTAACCTGGAAAGGGGATCAGAAAGGGGAATGGTGACAAAATTTCTAGCCAATAATAAAGGATAAATCTGTTTAGAGCCGGTGCTATATGTTCTTTAGGAACCCAGAGGGGATATCCATTGCCATATTAGTAGGATTCAAGGATTGGGGTTCCAGTTGGCCTTCATCTTGCAGACACCTTCATCTTGACAAATAGATCCAGAAGTCAATACAAGCAGATAATTGGTGCCACATTCTACCCTTTCACCCATGTCTCAGTCTATTAGGGCTGCACAAAAATGCCATAGATTAGGTGGCTTATAAACAACAGAAATTTATTTCTCACAGCTCTGGAGGCTGGAATGTCCAAGATCAAGGCACTAACAGATCTAATGTCTGGTGAGGACTTGTTTCCTGGTTCATCGATGGGGCCTTCTCATGGTAGAAGGGCAAGGCAGCTTGTCCTCACATGGTAGAAAGGGCAAGGCAGCTCTCTGAAGCCTCTTTTGTAAGGACACTAATTCCATCATGAGGGTTCCAACCTCACAACCTAATCACCTCCCAAAGGCCCTACCTCCTAATACCCTCACAGTGGAGATGTTTTCAACATATGAGTTTTAGAGGGACATAAATGTTCAGACCATAGCAACCCACCTCCACTAAGAGATACCCTGGGTAAATTCAACTATCTCTAGCAAAGAGTCCATTCAACTACCATGGAAATGAAAAACAACATTGTTGAGATGCAGGACAGGATTTTTTTAAGCCTATCCTCAGAAAAGAGAAAGAAACTTGACATACTTCCCCTTCTTCCACTGTTCTCTTATTTTGAAATATCACAGACCTCAAGTGTGAGATTTTGGCTTGAGAAATTTTGGTTGCTCAGGTGTATAAAAGGATTCTAAAATCTCAAGGATATTTATCAGGCTGTGTCTGGATGGAAAATGGAAGTGAAATTTGGACCATGAGTATTTTTGCTTGGGGAAGTTCATTTGATTCTGAAAAATTGGTAAAGGGATAACATTCAAGTCCGGGAGAGAAATAGAACATTTCAGGCTTACATTCAGGTATGATTTTAAGAAAAGAGGTAAATATTTGAGTTCTTTTCTGGTTTTCCAGGCCAGTTTTCCAGCAGAAAGAAAAAGGGCAGGGAGTAAGTACAGAAGTTCTTTCCAGGAATATAGCCTGCAATTGTCAAGGCATCACCAGAGTACTCGCTCTCAAAATGGATATTTCTTTCTATGAGCCACAATTTCTCTCTGATTAATGGGACACATACACTTTTCTTTTGTATTTTTTTTTCAGTCAAAGCCTAAAAATTTTACAACACAACGGCGACTGAAATAGAAATTTTTTTATCTATGCCAACTGCAAGGAAGCAAATGTCAGCAAACAAAACTGTATTATGGCGATTCTAGGAATAGGCAGCTAAGATACACTTGGTGGCTCCGATTAGCAGCCATTCTTCTAAGTAAACCTTCCCTCATTAGTTAAGTGCACACAGGTACCAGCAGGTATTCTATGGAAGCCCTACTGTGGATTTGGAAAATGAATTATCTCATGGTGTGTTAACTTCTGGGACTTCCCTAGTACCAACTTGAACAATTATTTGTCAAAAGCTACAATCCACTCTGGGAATCCATGGTGGAAATAAAAAATGAAATGGTATTGAATTATTATGCAAACTTCTTCACCATTGGTAAGCATCACCAAGTAGACAAACAATTAGGGGAGTGCAACACATGATATCCCTCATGTGTTGGTCTTGAATTAAGCAATAATGATTGCAGAACTTATTAGGTGACCTTAAAATTGTACCTGGTATAGAAGCTCTTTAAAGTAAGTCTGCTGCTATAAATACAATTTTCCATGGTCTCTTGTAATAAGTGAAGGGAGCTGTTCATCCAGGCAGAGCTGATATTTCAGACCAGATTTTCTTGGTATCACAGAGTATTATGTTAATGCCAGTCCTGTTAGAAGGGCATGTGTGTTTATAGGGCCCACTCCAAAGTAAAGTCTCAAGCACAGAAAATAAACAGTGTTGTTGAGTCAATGTTTATTTATCATTGCTAACCTAGAATTCATTAAATGGCACTGACTGTCTCAAACTTTAATTTGAGCCACAAATATTCTCAACGTATTGCCATGTTGCTGAAAAGACATGTGCACCACACATTTTTACCTCATCTGCCTTTCAGCTTCTGAGACTTACAACTCAGCAGTGATTAAAAACAGGATTTAAGCTAAGACAAGGTCAGGTGAGTGTCTTGGATGATCCAAGGCATGTGGATCTAGCTAAGCAGTTAGCTTTTGTTTATGCCAACAGCTTTATATTCCTACATTAAAATGGTTTAAAAGCCTATGCAAGCTACTGACATTTATTGATTCCAATATATTCTTGGCTCCTTGGAAAATGTCCTGTGTGGAAACTTTCACAATTTAGAATGTCTCCTCAAACATATATTCTTTTGCCAGAACACGCCATTCCATACCCCAGCAACTCCCCTTAGTGGTCTCGATGTCATATTAATGACTGGCCTCCAGTGCTGAAATACTGAAATTCTACTCCTTTGGACAGATTTTGTCCTCAGGATGCTCACTCATGTTTAGTCCCTCAATCTGGCCTCTTGCTCAATGTCAGGATTTACCATAATGCTTCAACTCTGCTATTTCACCTCCAGTTTAGCAAATTTGAAAATAATGTGGCTAGCTATTCACTCAAAAGAAATAGTATTTGCAAATCCAAGAAAAAAATATAATCATGTTGAGCATTTTTTCATATGTTTATTGTCCATTATCTTTCTTCTTTTCAGGAGCTTCTGTTCATGTCTTTTGCACACTTTTTAATAAGGTTGTTTGTTTTTTTCTTGCTAATTTGTTTGAGTTCTGTTTAAATTCTGGATATTAGCCCTTTATCGAAGGTATAGCTTGTGAATATTTTCTCCCATTCTATAAGTTGTCTATGTGCTCTGTTGACTGTTTCCTTAGCTTTGCAGAAGCTTTTTAGTTTAACCAAATCCCATTTATTAATTTTTGTTGTTGCCATGATTATCAATGGGGTCTTAGTGATAAATTCTTTGCCTAGGCTGCTATCTAGAAGAGTTTTTCCTACAGAAAATTTCCTTTAGAAGTCATGTGGTTTCATCCCTCAGATTTAAGTCTTTTATTCATATTTAATTAATTTTTGTGAGTGGTGAGAGGTAGGGGTCCTGTTTCATTCTTCTACATGTAGAAGAATCCAATTTTCCCAGCACCATTTTTTTAATATACCATGGAGTACTACTCAGCCATAAAAAAGATTAGTTAATATCTTTTGCAACAATGTGGATGGAACTGGAGACCATTCTCCCAAGTGCAGTATCTCAAGAATGGAAAAACAAACATAACATGTACTCACTATTAAATTAGAACTAACCAGTGAGCACACGTGTGCACTAAGGGAAGTAAAAACTCAGTGGAAATCAACCGGGGGGAAGAGGAAATAGGAGAGGGGCAAAAATCTATGTAATGGGTACAATGAATACTATTTGGGTGATGGGCACACCTATAGTCAGGATCAAGCATTACAAAAGCAATCTATGTTACTTAAAACATTTGTACCTCCTTAATATTTTGAAATAAAAAAATTAACTCTACATATCACAACAGCAAACTTTTGGTAAGTGAAATAGTAAAGACACGAAGAGGGTAGTAGCAGAGCATAAAACAAAGCCCCCAGCCCAGCATGGGCAGTGGTAAACTGTAAATCCTGACACTGAGCAAGCTAGAGATTGAGGGACTAAAACATAAGTGAACATCTTGAGGGCAAAAATCTAAGAACAAAAAAGAGGACCCCTAGCCCAGCATGGGGAAAGGTAAACTTTAATTTGGTTCACCTCAAAAAATATAGTCAACCCTCTCCTGCACCTGTCAATTCACACAAACTCAGATCAAAAATGCTTGGAAAAAAATTTTGTCTGTACTGAACTATATAAACTTTTTTCCTTGTCATTATTCCCTAAACAATGCAGTATAACAACTATTTACATAGTATTTACATTGTATTGGGTATTATAAGTAATCTAGAGATGATTTAAAGTATATGGGAGGCTATGTATAGGTTATATACAAATAGTGCTATACCATTTTACTTTAGGGACTTGAGTATCCTTGTATTTAGGAATCTGTGGGGTGTCCTGAAACCAATCCATCTTGGATACCAAGGGACAACTACACTTACTCCGCATTCTCAGTATCCCAAGAATATCCTCAAAGGGTGAGAGAAGAGAAAGGGGAGGAGAGAGAATTTTGACATAGATTCAAAAGTCATTGAGGAAAAAGAACATTCTCCCTAGAGATCAGTTGACATGTCAATAAGCACGGATTTCAAAGCAATGGAGCTCTGAGAGGTATGGTAGTGTAGTGGTTAAGAATTGAACCTCTGAAGTCAAATAGATTTCCTGAGCAGTCTTCACTCCATACTTAGTAGCTGTGTGACCCTAGGTGAGTGACAGCTTTCTACATCTCAGTATGTTCACTTTTTAAAATGAGAATAATTTAATAATACATTAAATATATTTATATAATATAATAATACATACCTTGGAGAGATTTTGTCATAACTGATTCTGTTAATTCCTATAAACAGCCTAGCACATAGTAATTATCTAGAAAATGATAGCTACTGCTATTATTATTAAAGTAATTCTACCAATAATCCTGAGAGGATTTTTTTAGTTAATGCACAAAGTAAACAATTCTCACTTTGCAATCAAATGAGAGTATGTATCACTTAATATATTTGCTAATGCATTGTAAGTGCTCAAGAAATAGCCATTATCATTATTATTTTTATTAATCACAAATTAATGTCTCATGGTCTTTTTGTCATAGAGATTTCTAACATTCTCAATTATTTGTCCTGAATGAATTCAAAACACATAACTATCCTATTATCTTTCTTTTTTAAAGGTTCATATTTAAAGATTGTTCATCATAAATTTTGTTCATTTAAGAGAATAAAAACCAAAACTTTCCAGATATCATAGACCTTCAAAGCCTTAGAGATTTTAAAACTCAATACTCTATCATAGACCTTCAAAGCCTTATACATAGTGTAAGTATAGGCTTTCTTACATAGTATAAGGCTTTGAAGGTCTATGATAGAGTTAGAGCATTGAGTTTTAAAATCTCTAAGGCTTTGAAGGTCTATGATAGAGTTAGAGTATTGAGTTTTAAAATCTCAATTGAGTCTAAACAAAAAAAGCAGCTTTATCGAGTTTCATGTTTAAACATAGGCAGTACCCTTCGGTTGACTACAGTTCATCCTTGCTGCTCTATCAAGTAGTCTGTAAAAGTTACTGAAGCATACGCTACAGAGACACTGCAGCGTAAGAAATCTGCCCAAATGTCTTACCCAAAGCTGACTATAATCCATATACTTTTTACTGGAACTTCTGGTGAAATTCAGTAGATATGGTTCATCAGCAAAAGCTAAAATGTAAGCATGTAAAACTTATAAATATTTGGCCAGCTTGTTTAGAAAGGAAAATTCCACCATCTGGGTTCATTTTGCCATCTAGCCATCTCCCATGTAGAATGGATAGACTAAGACAGTCACCCAAATAAAACATGTAAACATGCCCTGTACTTTTTCTCTGACTGGGTGGAAAAAAAAGTTAAAAATTAAACTTTTAAATCTGTTTGTAATCCCCTCTTCTTACATTTCTTCCTTTTAAATTTTTATTTAAATAAAACAATACAGTGAATACTACAATGAAATTAATAGGATCGAGAAGCCAATATTAATAAACTTTAAACAATTAAGCTAAAGCATCTATATTATTTTTAAAAACCAGAATATAATCAAACTTGAAATATTTAAATGTTTTGAATAAACCAAATATGAAGAAGGGACAGTGAATAATTGTCCCTTCACTTTAAGGTATGAAATCAGCTTATTTTAACATCAGATTCTTTGGCCACTATTATCATGCTGTGTTTGCAATGAAAATATCCATTACTATATTATAGAGGTGTTTCTATGCATGTATTATGAACTTCTACATACCCATTAACATTTTTTTCCTTAACTTTTGAAGAATATCATACATTGAAACTAAAGTTGTCTTTACTTGGACCAAATTCAACAACAACAATTTTAAAAAAAGAATGTGGGTAATCAATAATATTTCTGTTCAGATAGCTCTTGATAGATAATTTTATGGAAGAGTAACTTCTATTAAATTGGATTAACTTTAATATTTAATATTTATATTATTAAATATACTATTTATTATTAAATATTAATATTTATATATTTATATAAATATTTATAACATTTAATATTAATATTTAATATTGTGTATGCAAAAAGCCATTTGTTTATATTTAAGGAAAAAGTATTTTTGCTTTTAGTGTAAAAAATTTTTTTTATTTTTCTAAAATAATATTATACTGGAATTGTGAAAGACAATAATTGCATGGGATTTTTTCAATTTTTCTGATTTTTAAAATAATCTCTTTCTGCTGGTTATGGCAGCTCATGCCTATAATCCCAGCACTTTGGAAGGCTGAGGCAATAGGATAGCTGAGGCCAGGCATTCAAGACCAGCCCGGGCAACATAGTGAGACCCTGTCTCTGCAAAAAACAAAAACTAAAAAATTAGTCAGGCATGGTGGTGTGTGTCTATAGTCCCAGCTACTTGGGAGGCTGAAGCAGAAGAATCACTTGAGCCCAAGAGTTGGAGACTGCAGTGAGCTACAATGGCACCACTGCACTCCAGCCTGGGTGACAGAGCAAGACTCTGTCTCTAAAAAAAATAAAATAAAGAAAAGAGGGAAGGAAGAGCCAAGATGGCTGACTACAGACATCACTTGTCAGAGTGTCCCAGCTAGAAGGCAGTGTATTGGATTGAAGAGAGCTGAGAGGAGTCCCAGCTCTGATGTGGATCACAGAGAGAGACAACAGAGATAACTGGGGATGCTACAGAGAGTAACTGAGAAGTTGAGAAAGAAGAGGATACAGAGGAGAAGATGTAGGCATGGATCAAACCCAGAGAGGCTCGGAGCCTAATGAAAGGGTAAAGGGGGGGGGGGTCCCCCTCCCCTCTGAGGTGCCTTTGTTGACATCGAGACATTAAGTTTATTGAAGGCTTTTCCATCCTCTATGAGCCCTGTAGCAGTGGCTAATTAGGAATAGCGGGGTGAACTAACGAGCCCAAGGAGATTGGGGTGTCCATAAGGGGCATCCTGCAGGAGAGTGCCACAACAGGCAGAGTGCCAACTTTCTTACACCTAGACACCTCCTGCCCTGCACCTCCCATAACCACAGCATCCGAGAAAGCAGTCTGAGCTCTGGCTGACGGGGAGCCGCGTCCTCGCCCATTGCAACCCAGAGAGTAGATGGAGCCAAGAAGCTCACGAACAGCTGCTTGTCTATGGCAGGCGTGCCTCCAGGCTGAGGCCTCCACGCAGAGCAGGGCTTGCCCCTTTCCCTTGGGGACTTGTGGTGGAATAAGGGGGCTCAATTTGGGAGCTACCTGTGAGCTGGCATTTTGTGGGATTGCGCCCCAGCAGCCCAGCTAGGCGGGCCGGTCCTGGTGTCCACCAGACATGACAGGGGAACAAGAAGACACAAGGGAAAGGTCTGGGAGCTGGACTCAGGTGACAAGGAAGACCTCATGGATATATCCAACAGGAGGACAAGGCGGGGTGCTGAGGAATGGGGATCTGGGAATGCGCCCACCCACCCACCACCGCCAAGAACTGCCATATTGGCTAGGGGTGCAGCATTCGGAAGGAAACAGCTGTCCCTGGTTCCTCCGCAACCAAACGCCTTGCGCTGGAGAGCGCCAGCTGAATGGGCGCGGAGAGGGTCTCCCTCATTGCCAGGAGTGCGGCTTGGGCCAAGAAGTTCTGGAGCAGCAGCTCCACGCCAGCGGGAGCGTGCTCCTGGCTGAGGTCCCCAAAGACAGAGGGGCCCACTCCTCTTCCTTTGGGGACTTGTGGTGGAACAGGGGTGCACGATTGGGGTACTCCATACCCACCAGCGTTTCACAGACTCACACTAGTGGGTCAGACACGCAGACTGGGGACAGGTTTGAGGGCTGGACTCAGGTGATGAGGGAACACACACGGACTGAACTGACGGAGTATGCTGTGGGGTGACAGGGAGCAGTGATCGGGGAGGATGCTCACCACTCCCTGCGGAGAAACTGCACTACTGGACAAGGGCAGAAAGACCCCTTCCTGGAGCATTAGCACTCAAGCGTTTAGGCCCCTTCCCCAGGATGAACCCTCCCAGTCTAGAGAGCCATCCTGAACCTCTTAGCACCAGCTCCCTGCAATGGCGGGAGAAGCAAGTTCTGAGCCCTGCCAAGGCTTTGAAAAGCCTTCCAGGCTCTTGCAATCTAGCCACAATCTGCCTGGCTTCTCCCCCCACCTCGGGGGAGTAGAGATAAAGCAACCCCAGGGGAGCTCCAGGGCCCCTCCTAAAGCTTGGGGCATTCCAGTGCCCCACCTGGGGGGCAGATTTTACCAGAGTTTACCACAGACACAAAAGAGCATCTCAGCAGCTGGCTCTTCCACAGAAACATAAACTAATGACAGGGGAACAACTCCAGAGCTCAGCATAGCGCCTTCCAACTCTAGCAAACAGGGCTGTGTCTGATCCATACTCACAAGTACCACCCGCCATCTCAGAGATCTAGCTGGGGGACCCAAAGCAATTAACATTACAGGAAAGAGGTGAAGACATAAGGTCAGAGGCAACCCGAGGGGATCACCAAACCTGCTTGAGCACCACATAGGCAACTGGAGACCAGCACTCCTCTCCCCGCCATGGTCGGGAATTGATCTTCAGGGACTCAGAGACAGGCCCGCAGGCCAGGCATGGTACCCCAGGACTCATTTGAGAGGCCAGATGAAAAGGAATCAGTGAAAAAATTCTGGAAATATGAAAAATGAGAGCAAAAGGACACCCCTAAAAGGAAACAATATCTAGCTTGAAAACACGGCCTTACATCTTAACTGTCTTTCAGTCCTCTTAACCCATTTTTCCATCTTACTGTAAAATCTAAAATGATGTGTTATGTTTATGAGAGTCCAAATAAATGTGAGATGGGGCAAGATTCTAACAAACTTCCACTAAGCCGAAAATCAAATAACTAGAGATACAAGTAAAGAGGTTAAAGATTTGCTTCATTTAGATTTGATTGAAGATGCAATTAAACCCACTCCAGTGTTAGAATTGTCTACAGCATTGCAGACATGCCCACATACAATAGGGCATCAGGAAATTACTAAATGACAATGTGCTAGTGTTGTTCATATGAAAGCAGGATTACATGATTCTCAGCAACAAGGGTTTAGGACTGCTATGCAGTGAAACTGCCTTGTGTGCAAAAGTGCTTAATTCTTCCTGTTCATCCAAGTTATTCATTGTTCTGCAAGAAGAGAGAGGCCATGAAATTAAGATTCCTGTCTTCATTGTATTTAATCCACCTTTGACACATACTAGAGTCTTTACATGTAAGCCAGATGCAGTACTTGGACAAAATCAGGACGCTGAATTTAAAAGTGAGATTGGTAGACACTAAATTGTACTACCTTCTAATTTAAGTATTAATGAAGCTGTGTGCATACTCACTAACATGTTGAAAAGTTTTGCTCAACTTCCAGGCTTATCATCTATAAAATACAGTGAATAATATCTTCCAGAATTTGTTCATTCATTTAATATTCATTGTTTGGGTATCAGAAACTGTGCTGAAGGCTGGGTGTGGTGGCTCACGCCTGTAATCCTAACACTCAGGGAGGCCGAGGAAGGAGGATCACTCAAGGTCAGGAGTTTGAAACCAGCCTGAGCAAGAGTGAGACCCCGTCTCTGCTAAAAAAAAAAAAATAGAAAGAAATTAATTGGCCAACTAAAAATATATAGAGAAAAAATTAGCCAGGCATGGTGGCACATGCCTGTAGTCCCAGCTACTCGGGAGGCTGAGGCAGAAGGATTGCTTAAGCCTAGGAGTTTCAGGTTGCCGTGAGCTAGGCGGATGCCACAGCACTCTAGCCCGGGGAACAAAGTGAGACTCTGTCTCAAAAAACAAAAAAAAAAAAATAGAAAGAAAGAAAGAAACTGAGCACTGTGAACTCATATAAGATGCCCATGAGAAGTTCACAGGCTAGCAAAGAAGACAGATATGATTGAAGGACTCTCCAAAGGGATGAAACAAGATGAAAAGCCCAGTTAAAAAGGCCCAATATCTGGGCCTCAGGCATGAATTTATTTGCAACTGATGCAACTTCAGCTATTCCCTCAACTTTGGGTTTCACAATTTTACTTCCTGGCATGGCCCCATTACCATGATTGCTCCCTCCAGTTTTGAGCCCTCTTTGGATACCCATTTCCAGATCCCTGTCTTCTGGCTCCTCACTGCCACTGTCACCAGCAGTGCCATTCCTAGTCCCTAGCTCAGCTTAACTCTACCTATCTAACTCAGCATCCTCTCTGAGTCACCGACTCAACATGGCTTTGTATTCAATCATCTGGTCAGTATTGGCATATGCAGTGTGAGTCAGTGTGTAGAACCCAGGTATGAGTCCAGTGCTTTAGAAAAAGAGGAAGCAATGACTAATTCTGCTTGGGGAACTCAAAGAGTATGTTTTATGTGACCGTTAAAGCTAAGAAGAAGAGCATTCCAGGCAGCAAGTGCTAAAGCATGGAGAGGCGGACATATATCTCCTTCAAGGACCTATGAGAAGCTATAACTGGAGCAACAACTTCTAGAAGGTTCTACCTAAAGTGGTTGATCACCTCTTCTCACTTGAGGCAAACATTCACTTGAAGATTTGACCAGTCTTTGCCATGGAAAGAGCAGATTTATATAAGAATGAAAGGGGGGGGAGGATCAAGATGGCAGACGAGAAACACCGCCAGACAGAGTGTCTCTGCAGAAAAGACAGATTCTAGCAGAAATTAGAAAAAAGAAGCAAGAAGACGAGCATACAGTGGACGAGGGCCAGAAGGAGAGGTACCTGAGACCCCAGGAGACTCCACGGGAGGAGGCTGCAGAGGAGAACTGGAGGCTGGGACCACCGGAGCAGCCCGGAGACCAGCGGCAAGGGTAGGTGGATTTGCTGTTTCCCCTCCCCTGCATTTGGGACTGCTGGTGGGCTCCCCAGCGGGTGGAGAGACCTGCAGACACCAGCCCAGAGACAGCTGTCGCCAGCCAGCAGTGAGCCTGTAGCAGACATGGCACCAGGTTCCCAACTCCCTCCCTACACCTCCGTGTGCACAGACCCGAGCCACGAGGCAGGCACCATATTGCCTCCTCCTCCCCTCCACCGACCCTACCCGCGGCTGCCCAGAGAGACAATACAGCCACCAGCCGGAGGCACCTCCAGGGAACGGGACCTTCCCTTTTGGGACCCTACAGCTGACTCAGGGGAACTCAGACTGTGAGCTCCCTACCCACCAGCCCTCCCAGTGCTGCTGGCACGGTGTTCCCAGGAGAACGGTGCCGACTCAGAGGCTGAGAGACATAGACCCAGCTTGGGCTACCTGTGGGTGAATTGGGACCAGAACTCCTCTCCCTGGTGGGGATACAGTTTGAACTCTGGGACTCAGAGGTCGGACCTGCAGACCAGATCCCGTGCACCGAGGTCTAGCATTGCCCGGGGCACAGAAGGGTTATACGTGAACAGCCTACTGAGGTGTGTGTGCCTTCAGGGGAAGATCAGCGTCCTAGAGGGCAACCCTCCTCCCAAAAGGAGACCATACACCCAGCCCAGGTGGCGTTCCTGTGCAGGGAACCTCCCCGCCGGCATCACAGTCCAGGGAGGCCTGGTGGCGTGTGGTCTGGCCTGCTGGCAGAGACCCAGGAGTAGCTGTGGAGTTGGGAAGGGTGGAAAGAAGCGAGATCCGCTCCAGACTGAAGGTCTCAGACAGCCCCACCCCCACACCCAGATTTTCTGGCTGAGCGGGACCATTCCAGCCCCTCCCTGACAGCTTTTCCTGGAAGCAGAGAATGGAACTTTGACCCCTGCTGATGACATTGGTGGTGCCTGAGGGCAGGTTTACCCAACCCAGCTCCGCCTAGAACAAGAGCTGATAACAGGACACAAAATCAACAGCATAGCCTGTTTCTCCAAGCAAGCGCCACCTACTGACAGGGACAGCATCCTGCACAGCCTGCCCACGGCACACACTGACTCAATATACAGGGAGTGGTCGAATCTCACCCACAGACACCACCTAACAGCTCAGAAACTAAACAAGGTGTGTGAATACCCAAACAAAAACCTAAAGGAAAGAAACAACAACGGATCGACATGGAAAGAAATCAGCAAAAGAACTCAGGAAATATGAAGAACCAAACGGAAAACACACCCCCAAAGAGGAGCACCAGCCCCCCAGAAATGGACACCAACCCAAATCAGGCAACCAATATGACAGAAGAGGAATTTCGTATGTGGATCATAAGAACACTCACCGACCTGCAACAACAACTCAATAACCAACACAAAGAAACCACAAAAAGCCTCCAAGATATGGAACAAAGGTTCACTAAAGAGATCGACACAGTGAAGAAAACTTTAACCGAACTCCTGGAGATGAAGAATCAACTCAGGGAATTACAAAATACTGTGGAAAGTCTCAAGAACAGGGTAGATCAAACAGAAGAAAGAATCTCAGAGATTGAAGATAACACCTTCCAATTAAATAAATCAGTCACAGAGATAGAGCAGAGAAACAAGAGAAAAGAGCAAAGCCTACAAAAGATGTGGGATTATGTGAAAAAAACCTAACGTGAGGGTCATAGGATTAGCAGAAGGGGAAGAAGACAACACTCAAGGGCTGTACAAGCTATTTGAAGATATAATAGAGGAAAATTTCCCAGGCCTTGCTCAAAATCTCGATATACAAGTTCAAGAAGCCCAGAGGACCCCTGGGAGATTCAATGCAAACAGGAAGACGTCACGTCATGCAGTCATCAGACTGACCAAAATATCAACTAAAGAGGCCCTTCTAAGAGCTGTAAGAGGAAAGAAGCAAGTAACCTACAAGGGAAATCCAATACGAATAACACCAGACTTCTCTAATGAGACTTTACAAGCAAGGAGAGACTGGGCCCCATTCTCACACTTCTGAAACAAAACAATGCCCAGCCTAGAATCTAATTCCCTACAAAACTAAGCTTCATATATGAAGGAGAAATAAAGACATTCTCAGACAAGCAAAGTCTCAGAGAATTCACCAAGACAAGACCAGCCCTATAAGAACTACTCAAAACAGTGTTACGCATGGAGCACCATAATAAAAACTCACAAATATAAAAACAACCAAAACCCAAAGATTAAAGGCTAGATAATACAATGGCTCAAGAGAGAAATCAAAGCAACAACATCCAACCCAACAGAATGAACAGTAATCTACCTTACCTATCAGTTCTCTCAATAAATGTGAATGGCTTAAACTCTCCACTCAAGAGACATAGGCTGGCTGAATGGATAAGAAAATACAGGCCAAGTATATGCTGTCTTCAGGAAACACATCTAACCTGCAAGGATACATATAGACTAAAAGTAAAAGGGTGGAGATCAGTACTCCAAGCAAGTGGAAGCCCAAAGAAGGCTGGCGTGGCAGTTCTAATTTCAGACGATTTAGTTTTTAAAGCAACAAAAGTAGTGAAAGACAAAGAGGGTCATTATATAATGGTGAAGGGCACACTTCAACAAGAAGAGATAACAATTTTAAATATATATGCACCCAACTTAGGTGCACCCAGTTTCATAAAGCAAACCTTACTGGAGCTAAGCAAATGGATTAATAGCAACTCCATAATCGCCAGAGATTTCAACACCCCACTGACGGCACGAGACAGATCCTCCAAACAGAAAATTAATAAAGAAATAATGAATTTAAACAAAACTCTGGAACAATTGGGTCTAACTGACATCTATAGGACATTCTACCCAAAATCCACTGAATATACGTTCTTCTCATCAGCTCACGGGACATTCTCTAAGATTGACCATATCCTAGGACACAAAGTAAATCTCAAGAAATTTAAAAAAATAGAAATCATACCATGTACCTTCTCAGATCACAGTGGAATAAAAGTAGAAATCAACCCTAACAGAAACTCACATTGCTACACAAAAACATGGAAGTTAAACAACCTCCTACTAAATGATTACTTCATAAATGAAGAAATCAAGACGGAAATAAAAAAATTCTATGAAGAAAACGACAATGGAGAGACAAGTTATCAACTCCTCTGGGACACAGCTAAAGCATTTCTGGGAGGAAAGTTTATCTCCATAAATGCCTATAACCAAAAGACAAAAAGATCACAAATAGACATTCTAATGAAACGACTCAAAGAGCTGGAAAAAGAAGAACAGACCAACCCCAAACCCAGCAGAAGAAGTGAAATCAACAAGATCAAATCAGAACTAAAAGAAATGGAAAACAGGGAAGCTATTCAGGAGATTAATAAAACAAAAAGTTGGTTCTTTGAAAAAATAAACAAAATTGACACACCATCGGCTAAGCTAATGAAAAGCAGAAAAGAGAAATCTCCAATAAGCTCCATCAGGAATAAAAAAGGAGATATCACAACTGATCCCAAAGAGATACAAGATATAATTTATGAATACTACAAAAATCTTTATGCACACAAACTGGAAAATGTGGAGGAAATGGACAAATTTCTAGAAACACACAGCCTCCCTAGGCTCAACCAGGAAGAAATAGATTCCCTAAACAGACCGATCTCAACAGCTAAAATAGAAACAGCAATTAAAAATCTCCCTAAAAAGAAAAGTCCCGGTCCAGATGGCTTCACACCCGAATTTTACCACACTTACAAAGAAGAACTAGTACCTATCTTGCGGAAACTATTCCACAACATCGAGAAGAACAGAAACCTCCCCGACACCTTTTATGAAGCGAATATTACTCTGATACCAAAACCAGGAAAGGATGCAACAAAAAAAGAAAACTACAGACCAATATCCCTAATGAATATAGATGCAAAAATTTTCAACAAAATCTTAGCTAACCGAATCCAGACGCTTATCAAAAAAATAATCCATCACAACCAAGTGGGCTTCATCCCAGGGATGCAGGGATGGTTCAACATACGTAAATCTATAAATGTAATTCACCACATAAACAGAAGCAAAAACAAAGACCACATGATTCTTTCAATAGATGCAGAAAAAGCTTTTGACAAAATTCAACACCCTTTCATGATACGAACACTTAAGAAAATAGGCATAGAAGGGACATACCTAAAAATGATACAAGCCATATATGACAGACCCATAGCCAACATCATACTGAATGGGGGAAAATTGAAAGCATTCCCACTTAGAACTGGAACCAGACAAGGCTGCCCACTATCTCCACTTCTATTCAACATAGTGCTGGAAGTCTTGGCTACAGCAATCAGACAGGAAAGTGGAATTAAAGGTATCCAAATAGGGGCAGAAGAGATCAAACTTTCACTGTTTGCTGATGATATGATATTATATCTAGAAAACCCCAAAGATTCAACCAAGAAACTCCTGGAACTGATCAATGAATTTAGTAAAGTCTCAGGATACAAAATCAATACACAGAAATCAGAGGCATTCATATATGCCAACAACAATCTAATTGAGAACCATTCAAAGACTCAATTCCCTTCACAATAGCAACAAAGAAATTAAAGTACCTAGGAATATACTTAACCAAGGAGGTAAAAGACCTCTATAGGGAGAACTATGAAACACTGAGGAAAGAAATAGCAGAGGATGTAAACAGATGGAAATCCATACCATGCTCGTGGATCAGCAGACTCAACATCATCAAAATGTCTATACTACCCAAACTAATCTACAGATTCAATGCAATACCTTTTAAAATCCCATCAGCATTCTTCACAGATATAAAAAAAATAATTTTTCGCTTCGTATGGAACCAAAGAAGACCCCGAATATCAAAAGCAATTCTAAGCAACAAAAACAAAATGGGAGGCATTAATATGCTAGATATAAAACTATACTACAAAGCTGTAGTAATTAAATCAATATGGTATTGGCACAAAAATAGGAATATTGACCAGTGGAACAGACGTGAGAATCCTGATATAAAACCATCCTCATATAGCCATCTAATCTTTGACAAAGCAGACAAAAACATACGCTGGGGAAAAGAATCCCTTTTCAATAAATGGTGCTGGGAAAACTGGATAGCCACCTGTAGAAGGCTAAAACAGGACCCACACCTTTCACCTCTCACAAAAATCAACTCACGCTGGATAACAGACTTAAACCTAAGGTTTGAAACTATTAGAATTCTAGAGGAAAAAGTTGGAAACACTCTCCTAGACATTAGCCTAGGCAACGAGTTTATGAAGAAGTCCCCAAAGGCAATCACAGCAGCAACAAAAATAAATAAATGGGACATGATCATAGCCTAACTACAATAGCTAACTACAAAGCTTATGCACAGCCAAAGAAATAGTCATGAAAGTAAACAGACAACCTACAGAATGGGAGAAAATTTTTGCATCCTACGCATCCGATAAGGGACTGATAACTAGAATATACTTAGAACTCACGAAAATCAGGAAGAAAAAAACAAATAACCCCATTAAAAAGTGGGCAAAGGACTTGAACAGCAACTTTTCTAAAGAAGACAGAAGAATGGCCAACAAACATATGAAAAAATGCTCAATATCTCTAATCATCAGGGAAATGCAAATCAAAACCACAGTGAGATATCACTTAACTCCAGTGAGAATGGCCTTTATCAAAAAGTCTGCAAACAATAGATGCTGGCATTGATGTGGAGAGAGGGGAACACTCCTACACTGCTGGTGGGACTGCAAACTAGTTCAACCTCTGTGGAAAGCAATATGGAGATGCCTTAAAGCGATACAAGTGAATCTACCATTTGATCCAGCAATCCCATTGCTGGGCATCTCCCCAAAAGATCCAATGACACTCTACAAAAAAGACACCTGCACTCGAATGTTTATAGCAGCACAATTCATAATTGCAAGGCTGTGGAAACAGCCCAAGTGCCCATCAATCCAAGAATGGATTAATAAAATATGGTATATGTATACCATGGAGTACTATTCAGCTCTAAGAAACAATGGTGACATAGCACATCTTATATTTTCCTGGTTAGAGCTGGAACCCATACTATTAAGTGAAGTTTCCCAAGAATGGAAAAACAAGCACCACATATACTCACCAGCAAATTGGTATTAACTGAACAGCACCTAAGTGGACACATAGGTACTACAGTAATAGGGTGGTGGGCAGGTGGGAGGGGGTAGGGGGTGGGTATATACATATATAATGAGTGAGATGTGCACCCATCTGGGGATGGTCATGATGGAGACTCAGACTTGTGGGGGGAGGGGGGAAATGGGCATTTATTGAAACCTTAAAATCTGTACCCCCATAATATGCCTAAATAAAAATAAGGAAAGAAAGAATGAAGGGGAAAAATGTACAAGAAAGGGAAAAGTAGAAGTTTCACAAAGTATCTAAAGAGTATGACTACCACCTGAATGGTTCTATTTCTCAGAAGCTAGAGAGTTATTTAGTACCTAAAAGTATTCACAAATACATGTGTTTTGTTGAAAGACATTTGCTCTTATGTAACTGCACTTGACTGTTAACTTAGAGGTTTACAATAGTTTTTGTTGACTATTAGTTATAGTAATATTCAGTAATCTACTCTTTATTGGCAGGAGTTTAGTATTTTAAACAAATATACAACATAGTCTGTTATCCTTCCAGATCAACATGAGTACTTTATAGTCAAAGTTAACAGAAATTTTAAGTTTCTGCTCTTTATTTTTTTCTTTCCTTGGTTGTAATAAAAAGACTCAAAATAGTCATTATCATTTTTCAAGGCTGTTCAGAACATTTTGATCCAGGATACCTCACATATTTTATGCATATTAAACAAAAACTTGGGAGTCAGGTTTTTCCATCTAAAATTCCCTGAGGCCTTCTATTCATACCTTATATCCATCATCCCTTATCCCAAACTTACTGAGCTCACTGAGCAAAAGAAGAGGAAAACCATGTGCTGAGATTTCAAAGCTAGCAAGTACTTGGAAAGAGAAAATTGAAAAAATAGTTTTGTCTCATTTTTTTGTCCAAGCCAGAAACTATCAGGTTCTCTTTTGTGTTTTTTTCAATCTCTCTACTACAAAAGAACAATTACTTAAATTATGTAAATTAGATAGCCAGGAACTCAAAAGGTAGTTTACATGCTATAATAAATTCTCATTGTAGTTAAGAATATTACCCCATATGATGTAATTTCAAAACACTGTTGAACATATTAAACTTGCTCCTTATAAATGCAAAATTCTTTTTAATATATGAATATTTCTGGTTTTGATAAAAATGACACACACAAAAGATTAGTATAAAATACATTTTTATTAGAAGAGACTAGTGCTAGCTTCTGTAACTCCCAAATGTCCATATATTGACCCTTTAGATTTTTCTTGCTAGTGTAAATTTAATATGGGCATTCCTGATCAGCAGCAAATCTCTCTGCACGGTTGCTTCTGTCATTTGGTTCTGCCATTCCCTAAGGCTGGACAACTATATCTATTCCGATAGAAGGAAAAAGTGTTTGGGAAAGAGTGCAGAGATTTATATTGGCCTGTTTATGGCATAAATCACTCTGCTTTCATTTTTTTGGCAAGAACATGTCTTGAGAGTACACCTAGTTACAAAGGATGCTGGAAGCTGTAGTTCCTGGATCCACATCCATTTCTAGTAACTGTTCTATTCTATCAAAGGGGAAACATGAATGTTGGCGGATTACTATGGTAGTCCTTGCTACCACACAGTATGAGTTGTAAAAATAAATACTACAAACTAAAATCTTAAATCATTTTACACCATAGATAATAACACACAAGCTAGAAAACATTTTCCACTAAGATTAGTATAGGTCTTAACCAATGCTACATGTTTATATGGGCTAGAGAAATTGTCAATTTAGATTTCATTTTCTTTTTCCATTTTCTTTAATTTGTTTTTTGAAATTATTGACATAAAAATTGTTACTTTTCTTGCTAAAATCCAAAAGTAAAATGTATTTGATGATACAGAATACTTTAAATATCACATGGATAAAAACTGGGAAGTACCTAGGCAATCATTTAATCTAAATCCTCATTTTTATGGGTAGAGAAAAGTTAGTTACATAGTTGTAAGAGATGGATAAAAGTAAGTGGATCTGATTTTATCATGCTCTGTACCTGAAGTCAATAATTGCTATTAAATAAAAATATTTCATTCTTATATCTGAAGTCAATAGTCAACGTGAATGTAATGGATGTGCCTTTATATGCTATATACAAATATTGTTAAGTTCATATCACAGCTAATGCCAAAATTAACCAGTAATATCAACATTGACCACAAATGATTAATATCTGATTCTATTAGTAAGACAAGATGTACATACCACCTACTCTTTACCCATAAAACAAGACACTTGGATTTTATAATATCTAATTTCTACTGCAAAAGACATACCTTAGTAAAAAACTTCCTAAGGTCCCCTTCCAATTCTGTGATTCTCCCTTTTAGAAGTTAATAGATTAATGTTTAGCTAATTAGCATCCATATCATTTACTTTGCTAGCCTTAACATCATCCTACTGTAGCTTAGGAGGATCCATATCCATATAGCATTGTTCCTTATTAAGCTCTTGTGAAATTTTAAGATGTAAAGTCAGTATTGCAACTTTAGCTACAAATAAAATGTGCATAGCTGTATTAACTGCAAATAGAGGGTATTTCATTCAATACTTAAAGACACAAATTAATACAGCTATGCAAAGATACATAGCATGGCATTTCATTGGCAACACAGGTCATCTTCTAGGGTTGCTTAGTGCTTTTTTATGAAGTTATATTGAATTCTTGTAGTGAAACCTGAAACCAGATGAAACCTTCTTGATGTGGGGATTATTTCTAGAGGTTTGGGGTTTCTCTATAAACTCCAAATCCATGTGTGGTTCATAGAAAATGATGGTAAGACTCAATCAACTTTTGAAAAACCTGGATAGAATTTCAGGCAATTAGGAACAAGAGAATGAATGTGTTTTGTTTCCTTTAGACCAAATTTTGTGGCTTTTGAATTTAGAAGTAAGTGAACAATTGGGGTTTAAGTTCCATTCACAAGAAAAACATGACTTCCTAGTGGAAAGAAAAGACCTGAAGAAAACAATTTCTACTTTGGAAAAAATCGTTCGTGAGTGGGCTCTGGAACCAAAATACAGTGGTTGAAAAGAGGTTGACTGAGAAGAATTTAAAGAAATTGTATAATACAGTATGTTACTGTTGGTTGTTATTCTCCCTATTAAAGTGAATTCCCAGAAGCTCTGAGAGGTATCAACACACACAATCTTCTTGGGGAAGAAAATGTTAATTTAAGCCATATATTAATGGACTAAATTCAACAAAGTGTTTTTAAAATAAACAACAGAATGTTTTAAAAAGCAAATGGTTATCAGTACATTGTCTGAATTCAGCTGATTGTATTCCAAATAAGAAGTTCCTGTGAGGTAATAATGAAATCATTATTCTTATCATTTCAGAGGCAGGAAATCTGCAGAATGGTGTTAAGAGTTGAATTCATGTGTGTTGTGTGACAACATAAGTCATATAACCTTACTGCTCAGAGACCTATAACAACCAATACGTGGGGTCATTCACAAGATTGAAAAAAAATCCATTATATTTTTGAGCTTATGCTTTTGTTTCTTGACATTTCATAGATTTTAATTGGAAGGCTTCATGGAAGAAGTGAAATCTACCAGAGGTACAGCAAAAAAAGGAAAAAAAAGAACAATCTGGTAAACTGGCAAACTAAGAGAGAAATAACAGCTTAAGCCCCAGACTAGAGGAAGATGAAGAGAAACATTTGGAAATGAGAAGATTTCTGTCATGACTTATATACAGTGTTGGATTCTCTTTGGCTAGAAAAACACATTTTTAAATTAAGGATAGAAGTATCAGTAGAAATTCAAAAACAGATCATTAAGTCTAAACCTTTTGAAATTAGTTCTAATACTCAAAGCTCAATTCTTCTCTCTCAAGAGTAAAAAATGAGATTTGTAAAGATGAGTTTTGAACCAACCTGGGCTGCAATTTCAGTGGGATGCATTTGGAGTAATTCCAGGTCAATTTAAAACCAATGTAGTCTGGTTTTCAAACAAACCTGGACTGAATTAAAGGTTGGGGTTAAAGCCACCAGAAACCTGCAAACAGGTAAATTTTAGCAAAGCAAGCTAATTTGAATCGATTTTTAAGATTCCCCTCACCCCAATTTTGGAAGGGCCAACTAGAATACTGAAAGGTTGCTCTGGATTTGGATTTGTTTAAGTAAATTTGTATGCAAATACCCAGGGAAACAAAATGTCATGTTTCATGAAAGTTTGGTTAACTTGAATGCTATATCCTGAAAAGATCCAGACTTAACCCAGGTCTATAATAAGTGTTGGAAAGTTTTACAAACATTTGTAAGCTGATTGATTGAGGAAGAGGTTTGTTTTGTTTTGTTTTTTAGTTTAAATTTCATTCAGATGCCATGAATTCTGAATTTTTAATTTAACAACTAGGAGTAAAAAGATTCTAACTCCTAACAAAAGAAGAGATTCCAAATAGAGAGTAATTGAAATAAAAGGTAGACAGAATTAATAATCTAAAACTTCTCCACCTGAGTAATTCAAACTTCCAAGAACATACATATTCCGGAAGAAAAACAAAGTAAAATTCTAAACAGAGGAAACTTGTTACAGTTTCATCTAGATTACAGATAAGAACAAAAGCTCCCAGTTGCCATTTGCTCCTCATTAATTATCTTTCTAAAGAAATTATTTTAAGGTACCAATCATTTACATAGTATAATTATATGCCACTAGCACTGATAAGGAGAACTCAGAAGTAGCATTTGCCAACGGAAAAACTATCATAAACTCAGGGATTACTTCCAAGCATGTTACTCAATATTTTTTCTTTCTTAGGTAAAATCAGTAAACTCCAATTAAACTCATAAATTCACTAAAAATTAGTAAAGTTCAGTGACAGCATTTTCTATATCCTTTTTATAATACCTGTCTAACAATGTGTTAGCTTCAAATAGGTCCTATTATGACTTCATGCTTTTAAATATTTAGAACATACCAAACTCTATCCACTGAAATGACTAGCAATGAGCAACCTGCATATCAATTTCCCACTAACAGGAACCAGGGCTCTTTGGAAAAATACCTGACTCCAAGTCTGGGGTAAAAAAATGTAAAACATGAACTTGAAATACCTTATAAAAGAAATCAATATATCAAACTATATTAGAAGCATAAGAAAAGAACTCAGGAACCAAATTAATAGGCTTATAGTGACCAAAGATAAGACAATTTGAGCATCCATAAAATAATAAAACCAATAGATTGAAACACATGAAATATGTTTAAATCTCTGAGTTCATAATATTAACCCCCAAAAAAAAACCCCTCATTAGTTTTCTTTGGAGGATACTAGAGAATAAATCCACTATCTTGAAAACTGGAAAATAATAGAAAAAGACCAAGCTTTAATTATTAATATACTCCAACATAGAGGCCAATATTAGAGAAATTGAACAGGAAAGAAGAGGATCAAGCTGTCAACGATAAATAAACCACTGGTATAAAATGTGGAAGGTAAAGGAAGAAGTTCAAGGCCTCTCCCTCCCATGTTCCTGCACAACTCCAGTGACCTCCAGAGTCAACCACTATTAAGAATTTTAGTGTTAAATTTTTTCACATGTATTAATACTTACATATTTCTTTACATAAATGCAATCACACATGATAATATACATCTATATGAATCCTCAGCTTGCTCTTGATCTTTCTACATACTCTTTCAACAGTTGTACAATATTATCAATGTGCCATAATTTGTTTAATCATTTTCCTACTGATAAACAAGACTGCTTCCAGGTATTTTTTAGTTACAAATTCTACTACCATGTACATCTTTATTCATATAATCTCTGTCTACATATGTAATTATTTTAATAATATGAAGTCTTAAAAGTCAAATTATTGGCCGGGCGAGGTGGCTCACGCCTGTAATCCTAGCACTCTGGGAGGCCAAGGCGGGTGGATTGCTCAAGGTCAGGAGTTCGAAACCAGTCTGAGCAAGAGTGAGACCCCATCTCTACTATAAATAGAAAGAAATTAATTGGCCTACTAACATATATAGAAAAAATTAGCCAGGCATGGTGGTGCATGCCTGTAGTCCCAGGCTACTTAGGAGGCTGAGGCAGAAGGATTGCTTGAGCCCAGGAGTTTGAGGTTGCTGTGAGCTAGGCTGATGCCACGGCACTCACTCTAGCCTGGGCAACAATGAGAGACTCTTTCTCAAAAAAAAAAAAAGTCAAATTATTGAGACAGATAATATATACTTTAACAGCTTTACAGAGGTATAATTTATATAAATAAATAATTTGATAAATTTTGAAATATGAATACACTCACTCAACCATCACCTCTCACACACACACATACACACAAAGAACATATCCATCACCCCCACATGTCTTCATCCCCCTTTGCAATTCCTCTCTCCCATACCTTCCCTGATCCCCAGGCAATCACTAATCTGCTTTCTGTCACTTGTCAAAGAATATTACACCAGAGTTAAACAAGCTGAGGAATACTTTATTTAAGACTTGCAATAGAAGTCAAGGGCGAGACTGAACTTAACTCCATGGAAACAAAGAGCAGCAGAGTTTCATGCACTGCGCTGAGCTAGAGGAAAAGCACTGGAGGTTGCTGGAGTGGAGGGGTTGGTCAATGAGATTAGACATCTGTGTTTGCTAGTTGTCCCTGTTAGGCTCCTGCCCTCCCCAGAGACAGAGATAGAGACAACATCTTTCTTGATGATTGCATTTCAAAGGGATGGCCCCCAGGTCCTTGAGAAAGACATTCCTGAGTTATAAAACTGGCCAGAGGCTAGGAGAAGCTTTACATCTCAAAGCAGCAGAGAAAGAGTTTACAATTGCAAGCTTTCTAAAGTAAGTTCTCTAAGACAAGGAAGATCAGGGGGGCCTATCATCAGGAAGAGAACTGTTTAAAGTATAGTCCAACTGAGGGAAACATTAATCTATGTTATAGATTAGTTTGCATTTTTTAGAATTTTATATAAACGGAATCATTAAGGAAATAAACTTTTAGTCTGACTTCTTTTACTTAGCCATAATATTTTTATATTCACTCATGTTGTTGCACGTACCAATAGTTCATTCCTTTTTATTACTGAATAGTATTACACTGTATTTACATACCACCATTGGCTCATTCATTCACTTATTGATGAACATTCGGGTCATTTCCAGAGTGGGGCTACTACAAATAAAGCTGCTTTGAACATTCATGGGCAAGTCTTTTTAAGGAATATACTTTCATTTCTCCTGGTCAAATACCTAGGAGTCAAATGGTTGGGTCATGTGGTAGTTATACACCTCCCATATGTTCTAAGAAAACACCAAACCATTTTTAACTTTACATTTCCATCAGCAGTATATGAGATTTTCAGTTGTTTCATATCCTTACTACCACTTGATAAGACAAGCCCTTTTAATTTTAGACATTCCTATAGTTATGTAGTAGTATTTCAGTGTAGCTTCAATGTGCATTTCCCTAAAGGCTAATGATGTTGAGTATCCTTTCTTGTGTTTATATTTGTCATTCATATATTTTCTTTAATAAAATATAAGTTCAATTTTTTTACCTATTTTTCATGAGTTGTTTTCTCATTTACAAGTTTCATATATTTGGGATAGAAGTCTTTTATAAGATGTGGAAATTGTAAATATTGTCCCAATTTGTGGCTTGTCTTTTTATTCTGACAACTGTATCTTTTACAAAGCAGAAGTTATTAATTTGGGTGAATTCCAATTTATCAATATTTTTTTCTTTTATGGATTATACTTTTGGTTTGTTACTAAGAAATCATTGCCAAATTCAATGTCATGAAGAATTTATCCTGTGTTTTCTTCTAGAAGGTTTAAAGTTTTAGCTTTTACATTTAAGTCTATGATCTATTTTAAATCAATTTTTGTACATTTGTGAGGTTTGAATTAAATGAAGTTCTTTCTTTGCCCATGGATATCCATTATTCCAGCATCACTTGTAGAAAGACTACATTTTGCCACTGAATTATTTTTGCAACTTTGTCAAAAATCAACTGACCATATACCAGTTGATGAGAAGATGTAAGTGCTGCATTTCAGAGTTTATGATGCATTTGCTAAAGAAAGCAATGAAAAACATGGGATTGCTAATTGGCAATTATTTAACATAACTATATCAAATGTAATTAATAAAAACCAATTAAAGGAAAATATTAAGCAAGAAAAAGGCATCAAAATTTAGTAAATAATCACAATGCTTAGAATATAAAATTCATGATGCATATTTTATCATGATTATATGGATTATAAATCTGGGTCTTATTTTAACTGTATTATTGTCAATTCCATAAGGTTAAACTTGAAGATGCTTTAAAAAATCATTTTTTATTTTATCTTTGAAACAGTTTCCGGTGTCTCTAGATTTAAGTGCTTAGACTACCAAAAGTAATCCCATAGGATGATTATTTTGTTTAGATAGAATTCTAAATATTTTACTCTTAGAATTGCTTTCAAGTCAATTTCTAAATATAAATTTATTTTATTTTTGTAAAGGAATTTTAAAGTGGAGAAATATATTCAGCATGCCCCTTTCATAAAAAACAACACTGTGAGGCAACCTATGTCTTTAAATGGGAAAATATAAAAATTTTAACATCATTTTAGCAAATTTTGCAGCACAGTGTTATCAAGGATTCAGACGACCCAAGTTCTATAGTCATTTTTTCCATCAACAAGGAAAGTCTGTGTTTGGGATCAAGTTACTTTTCCTACTGTCGCAGATTACTCACCTGTAAAATAATAATATTAGATGAAAGACTAGTCACTATATCATATCAATGCAATATTCTTATGCTATGAGTTTCACAAAATACTCACCCTAATTGCTAGTGTCTTTGTTGACTTTAGACTATGACTCTAAAATTTCTTTTGTGAAATAAGAAAAATATTTTCACCTCTCAAGTATCATCAACTGAGTCACAAGACCTATGAAGAAGGCCATTTACACCACAGCCTGACCCTGCTACAGAGCCTTCTCTTGCTCCAGCCCCACTCAAAACCGGCCGTCAACCAACAAGTGAATCAGAGCAGTATTCCAAGTGCAATATATTCTGCTTTCAAAATCTAAAACTGGCCACCCAAGTGCTCTGCCTCTTTCTTAGGAGTAGAGGGTTCAAGGCACAGCCTTGATGTTGGAGGTGATATCCCCACATGCCCTAGACCACATGACTCCTAAAATCTTTGCCACTGAGGTATTCCTCTGTACCTTTTAAGGATCTGTCTAGCTTCTCTGACATACATCACTCTTGGGCAATTAGAGTACTTGCTACTTCCCTCTATTCAGGTCTAATTAGCCTGTCACCAGAAAAAGAGGACCAGACTGATAGTCAACAGAATGTTGAGCTGATAAAGATCCTGCTAAGTTAAGATGAAGAGTAAGAAAATTAACATAGCCATGAAGCAAGACAAGAAAGGTATATTCTTATCTTTACCACATAAAAGAAACTGCTTATGATCATTTGTACATATGGGGATTGGAACTTAGTAACTGCATCTCAACTGCCAGAAGAAGTGGATATGTTTCAATAAAGATACCACAGCTGGCATGGCAGCTACAATTAAGGCTACTACTTGGTCAAATTCACTGTAAGAATACAGTCATCCACCATGAGCCATTGGGTTTTGCAAGGCCTCAACAAGCGAAGGTAACAGGAAACCACCACCCCTGTATCCCTTAAGTCTTTGATGGCCACTGATCTCTGAAACTCCTCCAAGGATATGATATGGTTTCCAATTTGCCATTTTGGCCCGTGGGATTGGGGAACACTTTTGCAGTTTCACCGGCTTCTACTTGGCCCTTCCTCCCACAATGGCCCTTACTCCACAAGTCAGGGAATTAATATGAGGCTTCCAAGTGCCCTCAAAAAAACCCAGTGTACACTATCGCCCTGAGAGTCAGACAAATATTACCCCTTCCTTGGACCCTTTTATGACCCACATTTAATGGAAGACTACTCCAGCCTCCAACCACGGCCCTCCCTGAAAGAGTCTGTAGGGCCACGAAGACATGCCCTCTCCGGGCCCACACCACCGCTTCAAATACTCCAGTACTGCAAGCTCTGAAATTCCCTGCCCAATTATCCCTGAGCTCACTTCTAGAACATACATGCAACTTTTCCCTAAGTCCTTCCTGTCAAAAGTGGATCATGCTTCCAATGTGCACACCTGTCAACCCAAGAGGTGGCCTAGAGGAAGTTGGTTGTGCAAGTATGTTCAGAGTCTAGGTCTGTAGCTTGGGGTGTATGCATATATGTAAGCAAGGTCCACAAGTAGAAAGAGAAAAGGGAGAATTATGGGCCACGGGCTTCCATTTGTATACTTGCCCTAGGTCTTATAATGTCGGGGTAGGCATGCCCAGAGGTCCCTTGGAGAAACATAGAAGAAATACTCAACTTGTGTTGAAACTGCAAGTTTCTTTCTCAAAAGGACATAGTTTCTCTTTCAGGCAACAGACTCTGGGCATGAGAATTTGTTTAGATCTGGAGACTGAATGAAAAATCACAATTTTCATTATAACAGCTATTAGCAGGTTTCTGCTCACCAGCTCTCAAGTCAAGTAAATACCCTGATGCACTACCCGGAGGTATTCTCAGAGGTATCACTCCCCCGAGAATACATGGTCTATCAGCTACCACAACAAGTACCTGTGGGTCAAGGTTCCCTGACTAAGGCTCCAGCTTTACTGCTCATTTTGGTAATTATGTACAACTTTCCTCTGTCAGTTAAGTGCTGCCACTTGGCTTTTGCTAGTTCAGAATACTTTGGAATTGCTACTAATTTGATGATGACATTGATATTTGGTTTGATGGCAGTATCTTCTACTGTCAACGCTGGTCAACCAAGGATAGCCACTACTGAACACACAAACATTCCCCTCGCCAGTGTGCTCTTAGACTCAAGCAAGCAGTGTGGGTTCCACACGCCAGGGAGGCCACCAATTTAGAGTGTTTCTCAAAATGTTTTAAGTCCATCTCAGGTATATGGGACTGGCTGGGGCCATCAGTGCCATCCAGGTGAAGAAACTTGAGCTCACACTGGGAGCTGCAAGGACTGTGGCCCAATTTCTCCCGTTTTGGATGCTCTCCAACCATCTAACCTATGAATGAGGTTACTAGATGCCCCGAAGAACTCTAGAATTTTCACCCATTAAACTGTTCTAGGATCCCATGGTCATGTCCAGTTCAAGGAGAGTGGTCAAACAGGCAAATCACTCCCACTGAGCAGGGCAGTTTTTCTTTCACATGATCACATGAGATCAGTTTGCCAAAATAGTGTTGATACACAGATTTTGGGTGACTCTCACTCAAGTCAGACATATGACAAGTTCAGGATCTGGGCCACTGATGATCATCTTTGGGTTTGAGTAATGTGTAAGCCCATTGCCTCTTTCACATTACATGCTTTTGAAATTTATCTGCACATTTTAATACTTTGTTCTTTTTTGCTGACTTGTATTCCATTGTATTAATATAGTATTGTATTCATTCTCTATGATGTACATTTGAATAGTTTCCAATTATTGACTATTAGTAATAAAGCTGCTATAAACATTTATGTGACAGCCTATGTATACATGCAGATATTGGTTGTCATTCGTTTGGGCTAAATACCTAACAATGGAATTGTTAGGTCATATGTTAACTGCATTTTTTAATTTATAAGAAATTGCCAAATGTTTTTCCAAAATAGATGTGAATTTTATCTTCCTACTAATAATTTATAAGTGTTCCAATTGCTCTATATCCTTACTGAACAATTAGTATTGTCAGTCTTTTTAATTTTAGCCCATATAGTGGATATGAAGTAGTACCTCATTGTGGTTTTAATTGGATTTGGCTTAGACTGTATATTAATAGTTTCTATGTGGTACAATGACTGGCATATATGATTTCCAATTGAATCCAATTGCCGTATTGGATTTGTTGAATAACAATGTTGAACATCTTTTTGTGTGCTTATTGACCATTCATATATCCTCTTTTGTGAAGTGTCCATTCAAGTTTTTGTCTACTTTTTATTGAATTGTTTGTTGTGTTATTATTGAGTTGTAAGAATACTTTATACACTTTGGCTATGTCCTCTGTTAGGCACATATATTGTGAATATTTTCTTCCATTCTGTGGTTTGCCTTTTAATTTTCTTAATGGTGTCTTTTAGAAAGCAGATCCTTATAACTTTGATAAAGTCTAATTTATCATTTTTCATGAATACTTTTTTGCATACTCTCTAATAATCTTTGCCAGTTCCAAAGTAGTAAACATTTTATATTACTTTCTTCTACAAATTCTATAGCTTTAGCATCTATATTTAAGTCCATGACAGATTTCAAAGTAATTTTTGTGTACAGTTTAAGATTAATATTGAGATATGTTTTTAATATGGATATCCAGTTGTTCCAGTGTCATTTTTTCAAAAGACTCTCTTCCCTCAATAAAACAAAATTGCCTCCTATGCTTAAACAAAAAAAGAAGAAAGAAAGAAAACAAAACAAAAGAGAAAAGAAAAGAAAAGTTGACTATATATACATGGAAAGCCCATTCTGGATTCTCTAAACTGTGCTATTGATCTATATGTCTACCTTTATGCCAATACCATACTAAGTGATTGCTATAGCTTTATTGTAAGTCTTGAAATAAGAAAAGTACCTCCAAATTTGTTCTGTCTCAAAATTGTTTTAGTTATTTATGTGCTCTGCATTTTCATATAAATTTTAGGATAAAGTTGTCAAATTTCTTTTAAAAGGGGAAGGGGCTGCTGGAATGGTGATTGGCACTTCATTAAATCTACAGGCACATGTGGAGAAAATGGACTTAAAAAATATTGAGTCTTCCAATCCATGGACGTGGTGTATCTATTTATTTTGGTCTTCTCTTATTAATTACTTGAAGTTTTCATTGTAGTTGTATTGCAGATCTGTTAAATGCTAACTATTTTATATTTTTGATGTACTATAAAAGAATTTTTTTCATTTCTCAATTGTATGTGGCTAGTGTATATAAATACAATTGAGTTTTGTATATCGATCTTGCATTCTGTGACCTTGCTAACTTCATTTTTATATTTCTAAGTGTTTTTTAGAAGATTCCTTGGGATTTTCTATATAGACAATCATGTCCATTGCAAATAGAAACAGTTTTCCTTTCTCCTTTCCAACTATATACCTTTTCATTTAGTTGTCTTATTGCACTGGCTATTATTTTAGTAGAATAATGAGTAGAAATGATGATAGCAGATATGTTTACCTTATTCCTGATCTACAAAGGGGAAACTTTAGTCTTTCACCATTAAGTTTGATATCAACTTTGGATTTTTCATGGATGCCTTTATCAGATTGAGGAATTTTCCCTTTATTTCTACTATGATGAATGTCTTTATCTTGAATATATGTTGAATTTTATCAAAATCTTTTTTCTGCATTTACTGAGATAATTATATCATATTTCATCCTTATTTGGTTAATTGGTTAATTGTTAAACATATCTTGTGATTTTCAAACATTAAACCAAGTTTGCATTCCCTGAATAAATTCTACTTGACCATAATGTGTGATGTATGCTTTTTTAGTATATTAATAGAGTCAATTTGCCAATATTTTATTGAGAAATTTTGAATCATATTCATGAGGAATATTTGGTCTCTGATTTCTTCTCTTATAAATCTTTGTCATATTTTGGTATCAGGGTTATATTGGTCTCACAAAATAATTTTGTCAAGTACTCCCTTCTCTATATTCTAAAACAGTTTGTGTTTGATTGGCATTATTTCTTACTTTATGCATGTTAGAAATTACCAATGAAACCACCTGGGCCTAGAATTTTCTTTGTAGCAAAGTTATTTTTATTAAAAATTCAATTTTTAACAGATATATGGTTATTCCAATGTCCTACTTATTCTGGAGTCATTTTTGAGAAGCTGTGTTTTTGAAGAAATTTGTCACTTCATTCAGTTGCTAAATTTATTGGCACAATTTGTTCCAAATTTTATTTTCCTATTAAAATCTGCAGAATATGTAATGATATTCCTTCTTTTATTTGTGACATTGGTAGTTTATATTTCTCTATATATTTCTTGATTTGTACTGTTGGGATTTATCAAGTTTATTAATCTTTTAAAGAATACATTTTGACTTTGTTAATTTGTGTTTCTATGTCATAGATTTCTGCACTGATTCTTATTTTTTTCTTTCCACTTGTTTTGAGTTTAATTCACTCTTCTTTCTGTAGCTCTTAAAATTGAAACTTACATCAAAAATTTTAGCTCTTTCTTCTTTTCTAATACAGGCATTTAAAGCTACAAATTTCCATCTAAGCATTACCTTTGTTATAGCTCACAAATTTTGAAATGTTGTACTTTCATTATCACTCAACTCAAAATTTCTTATTCCCTTATTATTTCTTCTTTCAACCATGACTTAAACATGTTAGTTTCCAAATATTTAAGAATTTTCTAAATATTTTATTGATTTTTAATTTAATTACATTATGGCCATAGAATATACTCTGTAATAGAAAAATCTTTGAAAATTTATTAAGATTTGTTTTATGGTTTTGTTATTATATTTATGATTGTTATATCTTCCTCAGGAATTACTCCTTTTGTGATTTATAAATGTCCCCCTTTATATCTTATAAAACTTTGCCTTAAACTTTTCTTCAGAAATTAATGTAGCTGCACCAACTTTCTTGCTATTTGCCTGATATATCACTTCCCATACTTATATGTTCAATTTGCACAACTTTAAATTTAAAGAATATCTCTTACAGACAGCATATACTTGTACTTGCATACTTATCTGATCTTATGTTCTCTGACCTTCAACTGGAACATTTTACATTAAATGTGATTTATATCACATTTACATATGATGTAATAATTGGTATGGTGTGTTTAAGTCTACCACCTTGCTATTTGTTTTCCATTTCTCCCTTCTGTTTCTTGGTTCTGTTGCTTCTTTCATTGGTATTTTGTTTCTGTTTCTTCTATTGGTTTCTTAGTTATTTTTAATTAATTTTTAGTGTTTCTCCAGGCTAACAATTCACTAACTTATCAGAGTCTATTTAGTGCTTAAATTGAACTACTTCACACTCAACATTTGTCACTTTCTTCTTTATGCTTTCCACTTGTTACTTGACATTTGGCACACCCTTCCTCACACTTCATACTTTACACTTCACAAATCTAATCTTGTTACAATAATACAATTCCACTCATTTACCACCCCGACCTTTGTGTCTTTAATCCATATATTTACTTCTACATATATTATAAAGTCTACCTTATAATGCTATTAGTTTTGTTCTAAACAGTTACCTTTTAAGGAAATTATGAGACAATAAAAATAATCTTTTATATGCACCCTTTTATTTGCCGTTCCTGGAACTTTTTCCCCCATTTCTGTAGATTTGGGTTTCCATTTGGAATCATTCCTCATCAGCCTGAAAAATGGCCTTTCACATTTTTTGTTTTATTTTACAGGACTGCTGGATCCGAGTTCTCTCCGCTTTCACTCATCTGAAATGAAATATCTCTATTTCACCCAATCTTTAAGGGATTTTTTTTTTCTGGCTATAAAATTCTGAGTTGACAGGATTCTCTCCACACTGACCACCATTTTAAAGACATTATCATTGTCTTCCGGTCTCCACTGTTTCTGATAAGTCAGCAAACATTCCTATAGTTGTTCACTTGTGTCTTTTTTTTTCCTCTGCTTGCAAGATTTTCTTTTTAGTTTTCAGAAGTCTGATGATGATGTACCTAGATGAGGCTTTCTTGGTATTTATCTTTCGCTGAGTTCAATTATTTTCTTTGATTAGTAAGTCAATGTTCTTTCATCAAATTTGAGAAAACTTGGCATTATTCAAGTATATATATTTTTCCTACCTAATTCTTTCCTCTCTTTTTAGAACTCCTATAACACATATATTAGAGCAGTTGATATTTTCTATGTTCCTGAAATTCTGTTTCTTTATCTTTCCTTTGCCATCTTTCATCTGCTGTGAAGTCCACCTGCTGAACTTCTCACTTAAGGTACAGTACTTTTCTATAATTTCCATTTTGTTTCTTTTAATGGTTTTAATTCTCTGCTGAAATCCCTTGTTTATTCAATCAGACAATTTTTTTCAATTCTATAAACATATATAGTCAGATGGCTGCTTTAAAATCTTTGCTAAATCCCAACATTTGGGCATATCACATTCTGTTTCTATTTATTATTACTTTTTTATTGACTATGGTCCTGTATTTTTGCTTGTCCTGTATATTTGTGTACCTGGTAATTTTTTAAGGGATATTGTTAATGATACCTTATAGAGACTCTGGATTCTGTTATCTTCTCTCTGAAGAGTGTTGATTCTTACTCTATCAGGTAGTCCAGTCACTGGCAAATCACTTTTAAATTATATGGGTTTGGTTCTATGCTTTGTTATGAAGGATATACAGAAGCCCAAGTTGTTCCTGAGTACCTCTAATTTGGCAAGAACCAACCTCAAAAATATGCCTCCCCTGCAGATCCTGTCAGGACTTGGTTTTAGGCTTTGTTAGGGTGAGTGTAGAGCAGTGGTCTTCAACTGGAGATGATTTCCTCCCCAGGTGACATTTGGCAATATCTGAAGACATTTTGGATTGTCAAAACTGAGGTGGGAGGCACTCCTGGCATCTAGTGGGTAGAGGCCAGGAATAGTGCTGAACACACAGGACAGTTCCACAAAACAAAGAATTATCTGGCCCACAATATCCACAGTGCCAACACTGCAAAACACTGGTACGTCTTTGGACATGGTCCTTGCTCGTGCCTGGTGGGTAGCAAGGTGTAAATGAAGCCCTCCACTCTGCCTAGAATGGACTTCCAATTACTGTCAGCACTACCTGATGTCTAACATGACTAGTAATTTGTGCTCTGATGAACCTCATTATAGTCTTGCTCTGCAGATGTTATTTGACGGGAGGATTTGTAATATTACATTGCGAAGGAATGAGTTGAGCAATAAGAAGAATTTTTACAATGTAGCCATGTCTGCTTTTAGGGCTAAGAATTTTTAGTTCATACCATTTTCTTAATGCAAACCTTTATTTTCTTTTGAGCACTGAACTTAATGAATATGGAATCTCTGAAAACATGTCATTATATTTTTATTTATGATGTGTATTTGATGTTTATGGATACTTTTGTTGAATATCAAAGTCTTAAATTCCAAAAGTAGCTTAGATGATACAAGAAGTTATAAATACTGGCCATGTGACTAAAAAATTACTTATTTGATTAGGAATTAGCTTGCATATATGGATGTGAATACAGCTGTTGCCATGGAAACCTGACGCTCTACATTATACTTCATTAACATTCATTATATTTTTACTCATACTGTTGGCTTCCCCTACTAAGGGAGTTAATGACAGCACATGGTAATCAAGGAGCCAATGTATAAGTAATGGAATAAAGTAAAAGCCTAAAGACAAAAAACTTACAACTTTCCCAAAGGAGTTTTATGACCAGGTACTATGTATAAGATGCACCACCCTACTTGAGCCAAAAAGTATATTAAGGCCCATCATAGGCATGTTTCATTTCAAGCTCTATTGACCTGCTCTACCCCACTGCCTTCTCACCCATGTCAATCCTTCCTCCCTCCCAACACAAAAATCCAAGCTTCAATTCAGATGCAGCAATGAAGGATATTGCTTTCACCCATGCACTATCTAATCCATGAACTAAATTTGTTCTTCCCTCTTCATTCTCATAATGTAATATATAATTAAAATTAAATTATCCTCACACTAGAAATTATACTTACTTAGTTTGGAATCTACTACCTTACCTAGTAAAATATAACTGTTCTGGAGTATTAGAAAATTAAGACATTCTGATACAGGTAAGTAGAGATAACAAAATAAATAGGCCAATCAATAGTTTGCAATAAACAATGATGGTCATGTCTAAATATTGATTTATTTATTGTATTAATTTGACTTTTATGTCTTTACCATTGGTGCTTTTTAATTTTCTGAGCAGAGTTATAAATTCACTTGACTTTGAGAGTATTCCTTATTGTTGCCTTTTGTTCTTGTGTGTAAACTCAGGGAAGATAAAGTCAATTAGACTTCCATTGAATTTGCTTGCTCAGTACAAAAAAAGTAGTATTCAATTTCTATTTGATGATTCAAATAATGGCTAAGCTTACCAGGGCTAGAAATGTTGATGATAATTTGTATATTCATAATCCATGTTCAATAAAAGGAAGAGAATTAGCTATGTTGAAAATATACATAAATATTAGGATCTTCAGGAAAATTGAAATAAAAAAACATATACATACATAAATATAATAAGAGTAATATTTGAAACCTGGCAAACATATAACAAAACTAATTTTCAAAGATAAATACTCTTAGTACTTATCATTTTCATGGTCTCACCTGGCAGGTAGCTGGCTGCAAAACAGCTACTTTAATAACCAGGATCAATATGTTATTATTTAGGCTGCCAATCATTTTAACTATACATATTTAAATGAATCGTGAGCCAGTAATTTTTATAGGAAAAATATGGCATTCTATAGCTAAATATCTTAAATACCTAACTTCTGCTTATTTTACCCTAATTGCCAAATCATGCTTTGATTTTAAATGAAAAAAAATACATCTGTTTTCCCAAAAAGATCACAAAATTAGTACTTTGTTTTAGGTGTTATATATATATATTTATTTTCCAATTACTTTTATTGATCTTACAGGCAGAATAGTATCTTGATCTCTCTATTACATTCAACAACACCAAAAATCTACAACTCTGGTGTCAATAGCAATAATTACTAAAAATTGAGCAAGCAATTTACAACTATCTGCTATTAAGGAAAATGGATTCGAAAGGCATATATAATTGCAATAACAATAAAATAGTATTTATGTGTGTTAAGACATAAATAGCCAACATAACTTTAATACCTCAGGCATTTTTCTAATTTTGATATTTATGCAAATTTTGGAAATTGAGAAGCACTTTGTCTAGTCACTAATGTTCATGAAAAAGAAAATACAAAGAAGTGTCTATTTTAACTAATAGTGCGTGTTCGACTCTTTAGCTTGACATTGAGTGGTACTATTATCCCTTCTAAAGAATTAGAAATAAATTACCTTTGCCACAAGTTTTTTTTTCACAGATGAATATGAAGATGCCCTCATTTCAGAAACTAAGGTCATTAATGTTTATCTTTGCTTGAAACATTTCAGAAGCCTTCTGAACAGAAAGAACACCCAATCTTAGACTACTGGATGAACAGCGACATCTAGTGGTCATTACATCCCTAGACAAAACATTTTAAAAGCATGAACTCAGGAGTATCTATGAAACAAGTGAATTTGCCACCATGTATCACCTTTAATATTGACACAAGTGTATTTCCAATGATCCTGTATAAGAAAATTATGAGCACTTCCTAGTAGATTCCCTCTGATTCAGTAATAATATATACTGAAGGAAAACCTAACAGTAGGCTTCTAATCTTTATTCTTAACAACCCTTTCACAGATAAATAGCCTGTGTAGACTTTTATAAAAATCCAACTTTGATTTCTTCATGTCTCAGCAATTGTTTCTATCAGAGTGACATAAAAAATTTTAAAACACACTCCTTCACTTGACCAGCCCTAAAAGAAAAAAGAATTTCAAAATACTATGAATTATTGAATAATCACTCCTATGACTCTTTTATGAATACACAGATTGGAATGTCCCAGCAACAAAAAGATTCAGAGATGCCATAAGATGACACACTGATGTGCAAAATTAAGACATTATTATAAAAGCCCCCAGTCTATTAATTATTAATAACTATTAATTATTGTTGAGTTTACCTTACAGGTGTTATTAATTTTTATTAGCAGGGCACATCTAGTTCAAGATTTTCTAATACAACTGCATCACTAAATGGAACTGTAGAAACAAAATGGAATTACAGAACTGTTTTGCCATCAAAAACTCATTGTTTCCTAGGTATGACTTTTGTTCTCTACTAATGAAAAAGTCAATATATTCTTTGGCTATTTTGCACAGCCAATCTAAGACAGTCCAAGCAAGCTTGGACTTATATAGTTCACTGAAACCGTTGTCCATCATCTCTGCACAAGCTACCTGTCAGAAACTGTTCCCACAGCCTTTATGGCCAGATCCAGAGAAAGTGCCTTCCTGTCACCATGAAAGACTTTTCCTGAGCATAAACCATATCTTGCAGTTCCATGGTTGCTCATGGGACATACAGGGATTGTCCCTTCCAGATGAACTGGAGTACCTCCCAAAGTGCCTAGACATGCATGAATGAATACAGGTGGACATCACTATCTATCCATCTCCCCTAAATTAATTGCCAAGGGCTAAGATTAGACCTTTCTCTTTAACAAGGCTTTGTTGATGATCACAAACAGATGCAAGGCCTGGACAAGTTTTTGTGTTAGTGCACCAGCCTCCCCAAATGAAGAATGAACATATTTGGTACTCCTGGATCATCAAAATATCCATTACCCAGCCACATAACATGCTAGTGATTAGCTGGGACATTCACCAAAATGCCACATATGTGCATAAAGAAGGCAGTAGAAGCCAAGCCCTTCTTCCCCTGGGTACAATGGTCCACAGGAGTGATATTATCACAGGCATCATCAAAGTGGAGACCATGTAGAATGGTAAAGAACCATCATATCATCACTTAAAACTTTCATGTAAATGCTAGGCAGACTCGTTCCAGTGGGCATCTCATCCCCAAGCACTTAATCTTACTAAAGCAATGAGTGTGATTCATGAGCTTTTAGAATTAACTGTGAAGTCAAATGAGGTGCTATATGTGTAAAGTCTGAAGTTCCTTCCAGCCCAGTTGCCCCAGTGATTCCCTAGTCCTCTCCTCCCAAGAGTTCTTAGTTGCAGGAGTGTATGTGCAGGCAGTGGCCACAAGCAGTTAAATGTGATGTTTACTAAAGGGACAGGCAGCCATTAGTGACGTTGGAGGCATCTGAAGGTTACTTTCTACTACTCCACCCTATACAGACTCCATTCTTCCATTTTCCCTTCTCCCTTTTCCCTTTGCCTCCCATATTTCTGCCTGAAGCTGGCAGTGGTGGGATGAGGCGACGCTGTGCCCTCTTGCTATCTGCAAGCCCCTGTGTTGTGGAACAAAGAAGACTTCTGAATTCCAGCAGAAAATACTGCTAACTACTCAACTACATAGTCTCCATCACAGGTTATTGTTACTGTCTGCTCATAATAATAACCTTCTCCCAAAAAATAATTCAGAACTTTAACTGGCATTTCGAGTTAAAGGTCTATTCTCTACCTGTCGTCATTTACGTATCTTGACCTTGCACATGTGTTAAGGATGGATTAGTTCAGGTTTGCAAATAAGTAATCTCAGTTACCAGCCCACAAAAAAACATTTTCATAACCTCCTCCTCCCACATAAACTACCAAAAGAGTAAAGTAAATTATGCTTTTTACTAGTTGCCCAGGATAATTCCTCACTGGATCTAGAAAAGTAGATAAGGGTCTAGCTGAATGGCTGGATGAGTGGCCACACCCAGATCCCAACAAAACTAGAAATAAGTTGGTCTGGGTCTAAATGCTAATATCATGCTGCCAAGTCTCTTTCTGAAAAGCATAAAAGCAAAATATCCCACTCCTGCAAGCAAACCAACCACAAGAGTGGTGCCAAGAACTTTTGGGGCCCTTTTCTTGGCCACCCGGAATGCTGTTGGCAGCACTGCAGAGATTAATATATTGTTGACATGTCCTAAAACCTTGTTAAATGTTTTCCTCTTCAAGACACGCTCGTAATAGGTTTCCAAGTTTGGTCGCTTTCCATTTCCCCAATTTCTCCTCGCAAACCCCAGGAACTTCAGTCGATGCAACGTGACAGCGAGTGAGACATCTGCCAGGGTGAAGGATTCTCCGCAGAGCCAAGGTTGGTGGCCTTCTTCTAATCAGAGAAAGGGACATGGAGAATTAGGGACAGGCACTGTACAGACAGACTGGTCTCAGTGGCCTCAGCCTTAAAAGCAAGTGTGAGTGTAGCAAAACGTACCCTGAAGCCCATGGTACATTTTCTTGACAACCATACTCAGCAAGTAATTTTATGCTTTAAAAAAAAAAGTGCATGCAAATGTATCCCAAGCTAAGAGAGACTTGCTTGACATCTTCCAGCCACCCAGATCCCTATGTGAAACTGGAGCCATTTGATACTCAAAGCCTATCATTTTGTAAAGGACTCTAAGGAATTGAGGACTTCCAAGAGAGGAGTTGACAGATACTTCCATCTGGTTTAGAAAAACAGGTTTGCTTTAGGAAAATCCATAAAGTTGGGCCTGAATATTACTCAGTGGATACTGCTCTTAGTTACTTACTTAAAGCAGAAGAGGTTTGAGGAAGCAAGTTTTAGGTAACATGATCTTCAATTCTGTCATCAGTTAGACTAGTGCAGATGGTCTGCATGTATACACATGGCAAGTGGCTTAATCCCAAAGTTAGTTCATAGGTACGATACCTGGACTCTCACCAACCAGACTACAGACACACACATGCTGGGCCTCATTTTAGACTCTAAATTGGAAGTTGTCTCCTTGCCTAAGGAAAAAACTCTTGAGGGAGCATTCAAGCAACTATATAAGTTATTCAACCAAACTAACTACTATAATTACAATTTGTAAAATGGGTTAGGTAAGAATCTCTCAACCACAGTTTAAATTATGTAGAAAACTCCACCACCAGTCATATACCACATAGATGCAGACTGAGTTACAATTAGACACTTGGGTTTTTCTGAGTTCAATATCATTGCTGCTATCATCATTAAAACAGCCCATGAATAACAACAATGAAAAGCAGATTACAGAAGGTTTTGGGTGAGATCTAAGAATGTCCCATAAATACTGGTGTTAAAAAGAGAAAGAGAATACAAATGAGAACCTACCGGGGGTTTCTTCATTTCTTCTTTGCAATTCAGTTTCAACCTGATCCAAGACCTTCTCCAACTCATCAAGAATTTTCTTCAAATATTTGACATTGTCATGATCAAGCAGCTTTGACTAATTAATGACAAAAAAAAAAAAACCTAAATAGGTTATTTATATCTGTAAAAAAAAAAATTCTAGATACAGGAAAGTAGATATAAACTCTTATAGAGTTGGGGGCTATTTTAGACAATGGGAAGAAACAGAATAACTTTGTTAAAGCAAGAGCAAAGTGGGGGGGAAAGAGCCCAGCTGTGGAAATTCCCCAGGAGCAGACACTCCTCGCTGGCAGCCTCTGTGAGCCAGATGACCAGATAGGACAAAGAGTGGGAGGGACACAAAGGGCCATCTGTCATGCCCAACTTAAGAACGGATGTTCAGCAGCCCGAAATGAGTAACTGAAAGGTGGGGGGCGGGGAGGATGAGGAAGGAGTCTGAGCACAGTGAGTTAAAGAACAAGTGGACAGCCAGGATAGTGACCGAGTGTGCAGGCGTTTCTTCCAGGAGTTTGTTTAGCTAAGGTAGCATAAAGGAAGATAAGAATTTGGAAGAGTGTTGGGAGTATTAGTGTTTGCTCTATCTGTTTTTTCTAAGGCAGAGTCTTGTTCTGTCGTCCCACCCCGGTATGGTGCAGTGGTGTCATCATAGCCCATGGCAACCTCAAAATCCTGGGCTCAAGTGATCCTCTTGCCTCAGCCTCCTGAGTAGCTGGGACTATAGGTACACACCATCACATCTGGCTGATTTTTTCTATTTTTGGTAGAGATGGAGTCTCACTCTTGCTCAGGTTGGTATCAAACTCCTGACCTCATGTGATCATCCCACCTTGAGCTCCTAGAGTGCTAGGATTACAGGCGTGAGCCACTGCTCCCAGCCTGTTTGCTACATTTTTAACATAGGAGAAGTTTGTATGCATTCTTGGGCTCTGTGGAAGGATCAACAAAGAAAGGCTGACTATAACTGGTATTCTTCAGGGGGCAGAGCAAGTCAACGCCACACGTGGAGGGCTTAGGTCTAGCAAGGCCTGAAAGTTGTGGATACCTGCAATGACAGATTCCTACAACGTTATATTACTTGCTATTATATTTTATAACTTTCTCTGTAAGCAGCATGATCAATATCTGCTTTTTAAGCACTTTTCATCAAGTTTGAATATCGAATCTAATAAAGAAAGTTCCCTCTAAAAGCAGAACATAAGCCAAAGGTAACATGTGCTGGCGACTTGCAATAGCCAACAGAAGATCTTCTCTGAATAGTGGTACTTCACAAAAAGGAGAACATTTAGCATGAGCATTGTGTGTCAACTAAGGACAACTGGGCCACTTACTTTAAGTCGTTTCTGTTTTGCAATGTATGCCTCTTGTAAATCCGGGTTTTCTTCAGCAAGTTTCTTCAGTTCAGATTCTGTGTTACCAATTTGGCCTGATGATGAAAACAATTTTGAAATAGAAAATTATTTTCTCCCTTCTACACCAGAAAGTAGGAGAAGTGGGGAAACTTGATGACACGAGCATGAGCTCTGGGCTCATGCCCTGCCTCTGCCTAGGACTTCGCCTATCTATGTCTCAGTTTCCTCATCTTATAGTTCAAAGGGAACTACAAGAGTATCTTGTATCACGCAGGGTGAGGATTAAATGAGAAGCTCTGTGGGGGCTTTCAAGTTTTCTATAATGAACTCCCATATGAAAGGAAGGAAAAAGCCTTAGTTTTTAAAAAAACTGCCTACAGCTGATAGAGGTGCAGTCAGAACACTTGTTTCAAATCATATAATGAATATTAATGAAGAGGAGGAGGATGGGGAAGAGCAGGGCAAGAGGGAGGCAGAGAAGAGAAGGGAGAGGAGGAGGGAGAGGAGAAAAAGAAAGGGGTGAAAAGGAAGGACACCATCTGGGCCAGCTCCTCACACAATGAAACAACGATTAAGGACCAGAAACGTGAACTCAGTTGCCCATCACCCAGGCAGATACCATCTTTTCAGATTTCTGGTTCTTGTGTCCATAGTGACATGTTACATTCTTTAGTTTTCAATAAGCCACTCCTCTGAGTTTTACCCTAGCTTGGCCCTCAACGCCAAGAGCTGACAAACCGGGTCCTATAGACAATAAATGTCCAGCTGAGCAGCAAATGCACAGATTTATCTGACTGGTTCACGGATTGATCTATAACATGCAGGTCCATGCAGCAAACTCAGCATCTCTATTCCCAATCTTCTCCTAATGACCGTGAGACAAACCAGGTCTCGAAAATGAATAAAAAGAAACTTCAGACAAAATTCCAGGTCTTTAAGACTTTTACATACTGCGGATCCTTGTGGTTGCATAAGCTGGGATCATGGAATCCACAGTTAGCTCAGGATGTAAAATGCAGCCATGAGTATAGGCATCCATTGGCAAGGAGTCAAGCAGCTCTCGGTAATGTTGTACCCGTGGGTAATACATGCTTCCTTTATCAGGCATTAACCTGGGTGTTCTTTCTAAAATGCACAAAAAAAGTAATTGAAGAAAAAGTTACAAATGACTTGTTATATCCAAGAGTAAAATCAAAAACATTAAGCCGTCACCATTAACATTTTCAACATATCATGACATTCACAAGATGATGTCTCCCCAGCCCAGACATTCAAAATTTGCAATGGCCTGACATATAAGACCAGATCCCAAACCATGATCACACTGGTATTCTCTCACTTCTCCACCTTGCAAACTGCTACTCAATCCTCAAGGTCCAGTTATTTAAGCCACTGCTTTCATGAAGCAGTGACCTGACCTCCTACAACTGCCAACATCTTACTGGCTCAGGCATGCCTTCCTCTATGTACCCATAGCACATTGTGCATACTCTATAGCCCTACCACACTGTAATTCATTGTTTGTATCTTTTTGCCCCATGAACATCTTTAGCGAAAGGAACCTAGGATCTAGGGTCTATCACAGTTCCTCACACACTTTAAGCCCTCAATAACGGTTGGTTAAGTGAATAAAGTGACTTATCATGGGAAGATAATCATGGGCCATTCTTTTCTAGATGCCAACCACCACCAAGAGTAATCTTGCTGATACCAAGTGAATGTGAAATGGCAATCTGTATAGAATGGGAAAGGCCTTTTTTCAAATACCACATTGCACTTTCCCCAGTAATTTCTAAAAATTTATCTCCAGAAAGTGGATTCTATAAAAATGCTCACTTGCTAGTTAAAATCCCCAGTGCCTATGTTATATATAATGTTATATAATGCCTGACAAACAGTAGGCATTTAATAAATTATAACTAATGATATATTCCCAAATTTCTAGTTATTATAGAATACTTGAGGTAGAGAAGCACTGCAGTAGTTAATGAGTACACTGAGCTGTAGAGGCTGACAAGTTCTCCCAAGATCCCACAGATAATTAGAGGCAGAACATGAACTAAAAGCATTTGATTCCTAATGTAATGCTCTGTTTTATTACACCATCATAGCATCTTCAAAGGGCTTATATTTCAGAGGCCATCCAAAAACAATAAAAGTGAAAGATGCAACCCAAAGGTCAGGGCTATGTTCTTTCAGGTTCATTTCCTACCATTGGCTCTCAAACTGCCCCTGAAAAATGCCAGCTAGCTTATTCCAACCAGTGAATAAAACAGCATTAACTTTCTTTATTCATTTATCTCTTAGTTTGAGTCACTTAATTTAGAATCCTCTTGACCATCTCTTGTTCATAAATGTTGACAATCCAGAGTTGGATGCCATCAACAGGACATTTCAGGCAAGATCTCATAATGCCAGACCAAGCAGAAGAAGCTTTTAAGCTAGCAAGCTATTTCTGACTCCCTAAGAAGAAAGAAGATGGATTACTTCTCAAACCAGTGGGCAAATGTCTAATTCCCCGCGTGAGAGTCCAATTCTGAAGGCTGCATTAGAATAACCAAGAATGAAGCCTCAGCTACATATTGTTTCCCAACAAAATTTACTCAACTAAACCACACTTTATTGCTGTCCCTGTGTGGAAAGGAGGCAGGTAAGTCACCTATGCGTGTGGAAGGTAGCCTCTAAACAACACATATCCAACAGCACCTCAGATCCACTTTTCAGGACCTCAATATATCACCAGGCCCCCAACCAATGCAAGGTAAACAATAGACTGGAAACCTTGAATTCTAAGAAGCTCTTAACCTTTCATGTGCCACTGACCTCTTCTCAAAATTGCAATGTTCCTAAATGCATAAAATGTAAGACACTGTGTTGCAAAGGAAATTGATATTAAAATATAGTTATCAAAATAATTTTAAATTATAAAATAATAATATGCATGCATCTTTATTAACATATTATCAAGATCTAACAGCAGGTCTAATAACTACCATAATTTCAAAGTACTAAGATATCTATAATAACTTAATATGCTATGAACATATCTGTGATCTCTATTGGTATCAAAATCACAGTCACTCCTAATATTGCTATAGATTATGCCTACATTGGTAATGGAAGGAAATGATAAATTTATGTTAGAAATTAGTGAACATAAAGATGCAACTATTCCCCATCAAAGATCTCAAATCTCCTGAATTCTATTCATAAACACCTAGGGGGCAACAGTTCTCAAAGTGTGATCTGAGGATCCCTGGGCTTCCCCAAGATACTTTAAGAGGATTCACAAAGTGAAAGCTATTTTTATAGCAATATTGAGATGTGAATTGCTTTTTCACTCTTATTCTTTCTCAAGTGTACAGCAGAACTTTCCAGAGGCTACAGGAAATATGATAACTTCTTCACTCTGCCAGCTAATGAGATTTGTGCTTTAGTATTCTGTTGTTTTAAATTTTTCTCAGGTTTAAATTCTAAATGGTAAATATTGACAGCTATAAACAAAACACATAAACAAAAGCTCTTGGCATCCTCAACAATTTTTAACACAAAGGGGTCCTGAGACCAAAAAATTTCAAGAACCACTGCTTTAGGGATTCAAGAAACTCAGGTTAATAATGATAACTGGTACATTTTCAAATGTTTCCTAAATGGTCAAATTTATGGCTACTGAATCTGGCTGCTTCCTGGTGCCAGGTTCTGGGGCTTTTCTCCAGCAGACCATGAGAGCAAGAAAAACAATGTCTAACTGCTTTCTGGAGAAGTTCCATCTGGCCAAGCCCGAATTCTTCAAAGGAGGACAAATGTTTAAATTCATGAAAATAATTTTCTCCTATTCAGTGTGCCATTGCTATCTAACTATTTCTTGAAGTACTTTATTATCTAGAGCACAAGACACCCACTGAACCCAGGTTCTCTTCCTATCATACTCTCTCTCCTTGCACATGTCAAAGATACACTGTCCAGTGTCACATAGGCACTGCGTTGCCACCCTCCTCCTCACACCAGAGCACAACAGTGTCCATTGTCCCTGGAAATAGAGTTTTTCAAATGACAATTGGGAATTTCCTTTGAATTATACGTGAAATCTTCCCACTCAATCCCATTCTATTTTATGTTCTAATCCTACCATACAGCATCTTTATCATAATACTCTAAATAAGAATCTTTTCTCAGTAATCTACCTCCATCAGGGCTGGGGATGCAATATAAGATATGCAAGGGAGGGACAGGGAATCGTGGAATTTAAGAAGCAGGCAATGAAAGGAGGTACCACCATTGGAGAATGGAATTACAATAGTGGATGCCAGGCTTAGTGACTAAGCTATTAATAGGAGAATAAATAAAAATAAATAAGTTGGCATAAGACTTGACTTCCTAGAAGAACTGAGTAGGGGACAAAGAAGGTCTTATATTACATATAAATTTAGGAAGCAAATTAGAAACAGGCAGACAGGCATAATTCAGAAAGAGGTGATAAACAATTGTAGGAGGAAAAAAAAAACAATTGCAGGAGAAACCAAAATAACAAAAAAAAAAAAAAATCAAAAACAATAAAAGCATTCTTCAGCCAGTTAATGGAGACAAACAGTCCCATACAATCTCAAGTTCCTGTATTGCTGAGTAAAATAACAACAGCTCTAAGCCATTTAAAAAAATATCGTGTTTGGTTTTACCAAGAGCAAAAAGTTAAAAAAAAAAATTAGGGGCCCAAAGGCATAAACTTCCATTATTATACTAAATTCACTAATCTGGTTTCTCATATTTCCTAGTAACGGCAGACAAGGGAGGCATTATTATGTCTTGTTTTCAAAAAAGACTCCCCCAGGTCTATTTGAATAACTTTCAAGTCTCCCTTATTAGCTCAATGAAAACAGATTAGACTCTATTGCTCGCTGTAGCCCTTTGCTATTTAATTTACTTAGATTGCATAGTGATGGCAATTAGTATATGAGACAATATGCACAATTTAGCTAAACAATATTGTACCCTTCAACTAGTTACACACTAGTCTACTAAAAAAAAATAATAAAGGTAAACAATTAAGACCTGAAGCAAAAGATATGGTTACACAATGACTGCAATTTAAAGCTGTCATAACTTTGGAACTAGAAAGATCAAATCTAAATACAGATGACGGGGAAAAAAGCCTGGTATCACATTATAAAAGTTCACTGTATGCATTCAGGATTTTCTGAGACACAAATTTGTGCATTATTTAAATAAATGTTATACATTATACATTAAATGTTTGACTGCTTCTAATTGGTATTATATTTGAGACTTTGAGACTTTTAACAAAAACATTGCAATGAGGGGGGCAAAAACTCCTTTATTGACAGTTTGTTCCAATTGTTGTATACACATAATATAGAACTAGGGCCTCTGCATTTTAATGCCCCCACTTATCTGCTGAAACTGTACAAATCACAAAGAATTTTTTAAATGTTACTTTTTAAAGCAATTTTTTTTTTTGAGACAGTCTCCCTCTGTTGCCTAGGCTAGAGTGCCATGGCAGCATAGCTCACAGCAACCTCAAACTCCTGGGCTCAAGCAATCCTCCTGCCTCAGCCTCCCGAGTAGCTGAGACTACAGGCACACACCACCATGCCTGGCTAATTGTTTCTATTTTTAGTAGAGACAGGGTCTCACTCTTACTCAGACTGGTCTCAAACTCCTGATCCTCCCGCCTTGGCCTTCCAGATTGCTAGGATTACAGGTATGAGTCACCGCACCTGGCCAAAGCAACTTTTGTTGGCACCATCATTAGTTTTAAAGACTCATTTCTTTTCCTTACCATATACCATATGGTATATTTTCTCCATACTTTATGCTAATTTGAAATTTCAGTAGTTGTGCTAAAAGGCATATAAAATTATTCAACTATATACACAGCCTTTTATTGATGAACATAAAGTTATTCTATAAATCTTAACACTAATTGGGAATTACTTAAAAACATAAGTATTTTTAATGTAATAGTGACTTCAGAATTAATGTTCTGTTTAAAATGGTATTTTTAAATTTCAATATATATTGACAAAATTGTATCTATAAAATAAATTTCTATGTCCTAATCAGACTTATATGTGATTTTAACAGCATACCAGAATAATTTATTCCCACACCAAATTCTATTTCCTAAAAATACTTTAAATGATATACATAGACACAAGACATGGACATGGTTTTTTAGAGAACTGTTATATATTAAATTACCAAAATTCATTATTCCCCATATGTCATCCTTGATTGCAGGTTACCACCGAGTTATTTGGTAGTAACAAATAAACGTTCCAGTATTTTATAGTTATTTCATACCATATTTTTGATTATCTAGTAATCAAATTAAACTTTATTGAAAGAGTTTATGAATAGCACAAGAAATAGCTAAATTTTTTGGCATTTAAAATTTGTAAATATAGCTCCCCTCGCAGACAACCAGAATAAATAGTCAAGCTCCTTTTTTGAAAGGGGGGAAGGAAAGAAGAAATAGCTAAATTTTAAAATCTTCATTAATGTGTGTATTCAGTTTGTCATATCCACTGTTACTGAGTTTGCCTAGTTTGCTTACGATCATATCTCATCTGGCCTAATCAATTGCTTGCTATAATATAACTATTCTTTATTACATGGCCAGATTGAAAAAGTTATCATATATATAAGGGTTTATAAAACTGAATAGTAATAATAAAACTGAATAATAATAATTCAGTTTATAAAACTAAATAGTAACAATAGCATATGCATACATTAAGGACATAGAAATATCAAATGCATAGAAAGAAATTGTCTTTGTAAATTATCAAGTTTCTAATGCTTTGGGATCTTTGAAATATCTTTGAAGTATCCCAGGACCTAATTAATACCCAATAAATGGTTTACTGGAAGAATGAACAAAGAAATAGCTCTTGGCCAGCCCTTACTTGGGTAGCTGAGTACTTTTAAATTCCTGCTTTGACCCAAATTTTGCCCTCAGGAGTATCATTCATGTCTACACCATTCTTCCACATGACTGCTTTCCAAAAAAAACATCAAACATAGCCATTATCCAACTTATATATTCACTATTTCAGGCTAAGACTTGAAAAGGATTCCCTTGGCTTTCAAATTTCTCCCCCAAAACTACCAATTATTTAATGGATTATCCCAAAAGTATAAGGATGTAAATATGTAAATACTGATATACAAAAAGCTTGAGAAAGGTTAAGGAATGTTTCCAGGTCAGTGAGCCATCATTTTTAGTATTATCCCCAGCTGATAAACAACCGGGGTAGATAACAGAGATACCAGTTCACTACATTCTGTTCTTTAGACAAATGGCTACACTTAATTAAAGTTTCCTATCATGATCATGAGCAACTATACACCTCATGAAATCCATCCACTTATTATCATTCTAACTTGCCAATATCCCTCAAAGTTCCATCCACAACTGGACAACATGCCAAATGTTCCAACCAGCTCACAACGCAGAGGGTTACGACTCACCATGATCTAGACAGAACCTATAATTTTCCAACAACCTGACATCACACTAGCCTTTTGTTTTATAATTGGCAATGTACTATCGACCCCCATCCTTCCTTAATGCAGCTGATTTTTAAGAACAAAATTCCCATATTGCATTTAGTCTTGTTAAACTTTATCTTCATTATTTTTCCATTTTATATGCTAGTCATCATCTTAACTATCCCAGTTTTCTGTCATTCACAAATATAACAGTACTTCTTTTACATCTCTATTCAAGTCATTTATACAATAGTTAGGCTCAAGTCAGAGAACAAAAGCCTACAGAAGCCTACAAGGTATCCCTGTCCAGGCTGAAATCTACTTCAATAATTCGTTCATTTTAATCATTCCAATTATTTATTAAGTACTTATTAAGGACCATTTGCTGCACAAGGCATTGGGGATACAGTTTTTAATAAGATAGACGCTTTCTCTGACCTCATGATACAGCGCTGTACAAGTTGATTCAAATATTTAAAATAAAGTATGATAAAAATTGTTATAAGTAAAGCAAGAAAGAGTCTATACCTGGAGGGGCAACTTGGTATAAGAAATCTGTAAATGAATATTCTTCACTATGGTAGCTTATTCACTGCAAATGTGCATTCCTATCATCTAGCCATATTTGCTCCTTTATTCTACAAGGTATGTTATGTGAAATAATTTCAAATGCTCTACTTAAATCAAGATAAACTATATCTAGAACCATGCCTGGCACATAAAGCACATTTTTTAAAAAAGTGTTAATGACATTCTCCAGTAATGTAAAACTTGAGCTGGTTCCCTTTACTGAGCTATTCAAAAATTTAAAATACATATTTTAAAAAACTTTTGACAATCTATTCTAGAATTTTGCCAGATTTAAAATCAGTAATTTATAGTAGAGCTTAAAGACGAATTTATAGCAGTATCCTCACACTTTAATGGACATATGAATCACCTGGGGCTTTTGTTAAAACACAGATTCTAACTCAATAGATTTGCAGTGAGGTCTAAGACTGCATTTCTCACAAACTCCCAGGTGATGCCAGTGCTTCTGGAGGATGGAGCATACTTTAAATAGCAAGGATTGGTTGAATTCACCTTCCTGTCTTTGGCGCTGAGATGACAATTAGCTATCTCTTGTCTGGCTCTTTCCCTACTCCCTCAAGAGTTCTTAAAGATTAAAATAAACTAGCTTAATTATAAATATGATAACTTTTTTATTTCAATACTCTGAACTAGCATTGATTTATATAATTATTATTCTCGTGCTGTCTTCATATCTATCATAAATTTTAGGATCCTTTTTCTTAATCTTTTTTAATCCTTTCCTATTGAATGACTACTCTCCTGAAATAAGAGTTGGTTGGACTTGTTTTATCTATGCAACTAATACATTCTGCCTCACCTAGTCCAAAAGGCAGAGAAATCTAGTAACCAAAGATAACTCAGCACTTCGTGGCATCATCAGACTAAAAGCTAGGACTCTTGATTGCTTACTTATCATAAAAGCTCAACCAAAATTAGAATCCGTAGTTTTCATATTTCCATTCTATCATTTAGTCTGCAGTGCCTTCACCTCTATTAAATAAATAATAATCAAAAGAACAACTTAGTATTTCCCTTGTCTGGTTATTTGAACATAACTTAGAAGGATGCAATGTATTTGAATTTTGTGATTATTATATAGTAAAAGCAAAATGGAAAGCCTAAAAAAAATTTTAAAGCCTAATATCACTAACATTACTATATTATAAATAATCATATTTTATATCACTGGATTTCTTAGAAGAAAAACAGTATAAGGAGAAAGTAGAAAGGAGCAGGAGGCAGAGAAGGAAGGGAAGGGAAATGATGATATTAGAAGTTGTACTTCAGGTGGGGGGAGGGGATGGGTATATACATACATAATGAGTGTGAAGTGCACCAACTGGGGGATAGACACGCTTGAAGCTTTGACTTGAGGGAAGCAGGGCAATATACGTAACCTTAACATTTGTACCCCCATAATATGCTGAAAAAAATAAATTAAAAAAAGAAGCTGTACTTCAACATGCTACCAACGATTTAAATGATTTTCCATTTATCATACCTTTCTAAAGTTTTGATCATTTAAAATAGAATACTTACACAATTGTTATTTTTTGCTTATATTACTTATAATCACTTCTTCCAAAAAATATACATTACTATTAACAGACTTATCCATTTCCAAAAAGCTCAAGATTGAGAAAATTTGTTTTAAATCACAATTTAAAAATTGTTTTAAATTAGTCACCATTTTTGGTACAGTCTCTACCATAAAAACTTACAAGGGGTAGTAAGTAATGGTGAAGAGAAAGTAGTTCATCAAACTCTGGTTTTGACCAAGGCTATCATTAATCAAAATCTCCAATCACAGTCCTAGGCAGCTAACACTGGGATTAATAATAGGGGTAGACTATTCTTAATCTAATTCCCTGGGCTTCCCCCCAGTCACCCCATTTAGATCCCATACCTATTTTCCTTGTAAGTACCTCACACATTTTTTGTTCCTAGAATTTCCTTTCTCAGCTTCCTGTAATTTGGGGCTACATTCTCGTTTCATTCAACCCAATAAACATGAACATAACTGGTGGCAGATGAAAAAATAACTAGATCTCATGCAGCTTCTTTTTAGAAGAGCACTTAGCTAAAACCTTGGAGCCCCATGTTCTGCTTTCAGCTCTGCTGAAGATGATCAGCTGTGTAATCTTGGGCAAAGCATTGAAGCTACAGTTCACCTCAAAGAATTGTTATCAGTAACAAGCAAGACAATGTGTAAGTGGCAAAGACTATGGGAGTCATGTGGTGTAGTATGAAGGCTTTGAAGACAAAAAGGTTACCATAAAATAGTTATATTACTTTGAGCAACCCTCTGTTTCTTTCCTCACATACAAAATGGGAATAACTAGTCTACAATGCCTAGTTCAGTTCTTTTGAAGACTGAATAGAAATTATAAAACATCTAGCACATAACAAGCTGTCCATAAATTATTATTTAAAAGAACTAAACAAATTTAAGCCTTATAATTCCTTAGTAAACATATGCAATTCAAACTATTCAGAAGTAACTGGGGCAAAGAACTCAAAGTATACTAACCTTCTCTTCTCCCTTGTCTACAATTTATTCCTTTTTTCTTCTTATTGTTGCTAAGATGAAACCATTTGGTAGATTAGATGAAATTGATTGTCATGGTATACATTTAGAACCAATATTATGAATTTTACTTTAAGGCTAATGGATCACCAATACAAATGACACACTTGAAGGGTTTTTGCAAGTGAATTTAAAAGGCAAGTTTCAACATCAACATTTGTACTTTACATAAAATTCTTTTAATGGAGTTATGCTGGCTTATATAAAATTTGTTATTGACTTATTTTATATTTGTGTGCTTATGGAAATGGAAAAAGTATTCAATCACTAAGTCACCATCATGAAACGAGAGAGAGAGAGAAAGAAAACGAGAGAGTGAGAGAGAGAAAGAAAGTGAGAGAGAGACAGTGAAAAAGTGATAGAGAAAGGGAACAAATATTTGTGTTGAAAGTAAGTCCAAAAAATCACAAATAGCCTTAACATTACCATCCAGGAAAGTCTGTTCAAGATAATCAATGATCTGAGTTGCCTCACAAATTATGTTTTCCCCGTGGATAAGGACAGGCACTTCTCCAGTTGAGTTCAAACGCATAAACCAAGGCTCATTGTGTTCACTCAGGGGCAGACTTACATCATGTTCCTCGCACTTCAATGCCTTTTCAGCAATTACCAAGCGCACCTGGAAGAGTTCAAACCGGTTACTACAACACAGGTAAGCACTCAATTAAATGACTTCCCTGGATATGCTAAGCAGCCTTTCTGGTCTTCCGTGATTATTAACATTATCAACGGCCTTTCTAATGATTCCTATTCCTGGAATTAACAAGTGGGATATACTCTCGCGTCTCATCCTTACAAATGAGAGAAGAAAACAAAATAAGTCCATGAAAATGATTCTGGCCATATTCATTATATAGTCGCCCTCCTCCTCACCACTGTTCTTTGTATCCTAAACCTCATTATGCGTCCTCCCCAGATAAGAACCCGAAACACAGGTATGCCAGGCCTTGCTGAAGAAGAGTGAATCCGAGAAAGCATAAAAGAAGTGACTGCAGATTATGCGGGGACACGAACTGCGCTTTCTTCTGCCTTGCTCCTCAAGGCCCAGAGGGCAAGACCCCCAGGCCAATTACTGAAAGTGATGCTTTTTCGGTCGCATTTCATGAGTGACAGTGCCTGAGTCACAGCCTTCCATCTCACCCGGATTCCCCCCGCTCCCCACCGAGGAGCATCCCTCCCCTCGAGGGAGCGCCCGCTTGGGTCAGGACTCCCGAGCTGGTCTCTGGGTGGGCGGGCGTCCCGGGCGGGACCCAACAGGGAGCTGTCCCGGTGCTGAAACCCGACCCGCGCCGTCCTCCGCAGCCGAGGCCTCTACCTTTTGAGAGCTGAAGGAATGCGTCCAGTGGTACAGAATGAGCTTAACCTCCGCCTCGGGCTTGCCCTCTGCCATCAAGGGCGCGCCCCCTCTCTGCTCTTCCTGCCTACGAGCCATTTCGGGGTGCGTGAGTAAAGGAAGGGCTTTCTCCCACACACACATACACTGCCCCGCAAAGCGTCTTCAGGTTTTCCACGAAGCCTCCCCCGGCCGGGAAGACGCACAGGCCGCCGGGAAGTGTAGTTCCGGCGGCGAGAAAGCTGCGCGGCGGCCGGGTGCGCAAAGACGCGCGAGTCTGCGCGCCGGAAGGAAGCCCCGGAGCGCGGGGGTCACGTGGGAGATGCAATTGCACTTTGTTTTAGGGGGGGAAATCTAAAATGTGAGTCCCTGGTTATTAAAGCGAGGAAGGAAAAATGGCAACAGCAAATTTCTTATCGGTTTGGAAATTACGAGGGGATAAAAGCACCCAATTCCCAAGATACTTAGGTTTCCTCTTGGAGCGCCTGTTCCTTTGGTGGAAGGGAAGTTCCGGTCAATAAAGCAACAGGAAAAGGATCTATGAGTTTTCATTAGAAGATGCTTCTATGGAGTCATGCAAAAAAAAAAAAAAAAACCACTCATAAACTAATTAACAATGGCTCTATAAAATAGCCTAGTTATTAAACACAAAAATTTTAGGTTAGTACTACCTGGGTTCATGCCCTGGTTTTTCTATTTTCTCCATTTTTGGAGTGGAAATAACAATTTTATTTCCCTCATAAAGTTTATGTGCAACTTGAATAAGTAATAAAATATTAAACACTCAAAACAGCCAGCATGATGTAGGCACTCAATATTATTCCCAGGTTCAGTTGCCTTATAAACATTCTCTTTATAGCCATCCTCAGAATCATAATCTTATATGAGTCTAGTTATTATTGTACATTTCTTAAAATTTGGCATCATAGTAAATTGACAAAAATTTCTCTTTCGGTAAATACATATAAATATGACCATGAAATAAGTGCCTATATAATTTATTCACCAAATATTTATGGAACACTCACAATGTTCCAGGCATTGTGCTGGGTCCTGGGAATACAAAGACATGTTAAGACCTGATACCTACCACCAGAGATACAAGTCTGGTGTCAGAGATGAGAAAGCAAATAGACAACCACAATAAAGATGAGAACTGTCTTAGGATGAACACAGGGTACCATAAGAAAGGGGGGCAGGCAGCCAACCCAGGTCAGAAAAGGGCCCCCAGGAAGAGATGGAACTTTCTGAGGTTTTTCCTCCCCCTTGCAGCACTTCATCTGTTGTTCTTTATAATTGTTTTATAATTTTTAAAGATTTTATGTCTTTTTATATCCCTCAGTTAATGCAAATGCTACAGCAAAAGTGAACCCTTCCCCAAATGTGCTCTATCGGTTCACTCTTAATAGTAGAAGGAGAAAGAGTAAACCTTTGAATGAGACAGAGTAGGGTTTAAATTCTAGCTCTACCCCTAACTTGACCTCTCTTAAGCTTTTACTTCATCATGTGTAAAATATGGATGTGTAAAGATATATGCCAACCCAGAATGCTGTAGGAATTCAATGAGAGAATGTATATAAGCACATACAGGACACTGCCTGGAATGTAGCCATTGTTAAAGACATATGTGTAAAAGCCCCTCCACTGAAATTAAGAGGCCTTGAATTTTTTACAACAACCTATAGAATCCTCTTTTCTTATCCCTCTTCAGCATAAATTCTTTTTTAATTCTCCAGCTCCAGATTTCCATAGATACTATATAGTCTCTTTTTCCTTAATTTACTAAATCACCTCAATATTTGAATAAACTCAATATTAAAGGTAGGCCATCTGTCTATAGCAGCTGAAAAGGTCTTGACAATAAAGCCCTGGTACATTAAACACCGAATGCTTTATCCATCACATCTTACCAGCAGCAAAGCCATATAGTAAATATTACATGAACTGATCACTGTGTGGGTGTTTAATACCAAGCATTCATATATGTCATTGGGAATGTAAACATACAGAACTTCTAAAGGCAAATTTATCAATTGCATCAAAAACCTTGAAAATGGGCATAATTTCTAACCTAGTAATTCCTCTATTTGTACTTTAAGGAAATAATTGTGGCAAATTCTGACACTTGATCCTAAAAACCCGTTTCCCCTTTCTTCCATGGTAATAGAAATTTTAGCTGAGGACATGACTGCTCTGAGAACAAAGACTGCATTTCCTGGGCTCCATTGCAGCTAAATGTGGCCTCAAGACTATATTCTAACAAAGAGATGTCGTGGATGTGCCACAGGGCAAGCTCTGGGAATCTTTCTTAAAGAGACAATTAGCCCTGTGCCTCTTCTTCATCCCATCCTCCATCCAGCTTCCAGGAGAGTGGATGCTAACTTGGACCGTGAAGAATGGGGCCACATCCTGGCTGGGCCAGAAGCCTGGGGAAAACTGAGCCTCTAAAGACACTGAAGAGCAGAACTACCTCCCCAACCTCAGTCTGCAAATCTCCAAGCTTTTACTTGAAGAAAAAATGAAGTATCTTGATTAAAGCACTGTTATTTGGTGCTTTCTGGATGTTATTGTCTTAACCTATCCTAATATAGCAACTGTGTAAAATATAGGTGGCTGTTATTTCTTTAGGTTTCTGCAATATTCTAATTTCTCTATAATGAATATGTGTTGCTTTTAGCTCTTGAAGATGTAAACATTAAAAGAATATCATTAAACAGATGAGATAAAGAAAGATGGTATTTGTTTATTATAACAGAAGAGAAACTGCTACCTCTACTGTCAATGATGTATCATCCTTTTTATTATCCATCCCAATAAAAGCCATTTTAGGTAATATGGAAACCTTATTATCTGGCCCGGCACAGTGGCTCACCACTGCAATTCCAGCACTTTGGGAGGTCAAGGCAGGAGGATCTCTTGAGCCCAGGAGTTTGAGGGTGCCGTGAGCTATGATGACACCACTGCATTCTAGCCCAGGCAACAGAGGGAGACTCTCTAAAAAAACAAAACAAAACAAAACAAAACCCTTATTATGCATTCACATTATTCATAGCTTCTATCACATTGTCTTTATATTCTGTATCCATGTGCCTTTGTCCATCATAGCATTATTGTGAGCTCCTGGAAAGCAGGAGACAGGTCCAGGTGAATGTTTTCAATAAATATGTATTGAGTCCTAGGCACAGTGCTAGATATAGAAGATACAGAGTTAAATATCACAGTCATTGGCCTTAGGGAACTCAAGTGTGGAGGGGGAGAAGTGGGATTTCAACAAAGTGTAGTAATTGCTTTAATATCTAGAAAATTTTAATAGAAATATAGAGAAAGCCACCTAACACAGACAGACTTCCCAGAAGAGGCAATAATAATCTTTACCATAATTAACACCATACTAGGGCAATTACCAATATATCCAGTGTTGTGCTGCCACAGGCTCATGATAACTGATTGTTAAATTTTCAGGAATTCTTCAAGTTTATTACCCAGCCATTATTCAAAATTAAATTGAGTTGCATTTAAATAAGTTATTTTAAAAATAAAGCTAGAAAATACTCAAAACTCGTCACTTCCTAATTATGTTTATTATCTATTTATACTCTTGTGTTTATGTCTATTATATCCATATGATGCAAATAGCCTATAAGGTGTGCTACTGTGTATCTCTTTTTGTAACTCCCTGGTCAGTAATGTCATGTTAGTAACTTGAAATTGGCCAGGTAGGAGTATTTACACTATATCGATAATAAATGCTACCTATCATATTTCTTTTCCCAGAGAGTTGGTTGTCAGACATTTACCAGCATACCACTAAATGTATCTATTCAATATTTGATCAATTGTTTTGATTAGGAGGAAGAAAACTGTGGGCAAATTTGTGAATGAGTAATTTGTATACTGATCTGCTTTTGGTACCTTTTCCTGTCCCAACCAGCTTTAGTTCTGCTTCTCTCTCTATTTCTCAGATACCCACCACCCTTATTACCTTTCCATTCTCTTTGCTGCAATTAGGAAGAAAGTAGATATGCACACATTGATCTGCCCACTATCAAACAGTGAGCACTTTCTCCAGCTCATCTTCCCAGCAGCAAAATCATGAATTATTAATAGTAAGCACTGAATGAACTGATTATTGCGTTGCTGTTCAATATTAACACTTTATAAATGAAAGGTATAATGTAGAACTTCTGTGTCTAAAGATCATAGACCACTTTCTTACAATCTCATTTGATCTTCATTATAGCCTGTGAGGTAGCCACCATTCTTAATTTATAATTAAGGAAATGAAGTTTAGTAAATGAGACAGTAGTTGAAAATCCTGCAGCTAGTAAGTGACAAAACTATAACTCAAATACAAATTTTCTAACTACTAGTCAAGTATTATATTCTATTACATTGTGTTGCCCTTAAACCAAAGAGATAAAGTTGTGGACTTTCAAGCCTTAGCCAGCCTGGGGTGGACTTTACGGAAAATATAGCCACCTTCTTGAAAATTAGTCCACGTAGGTATAGTTCTATTAGAGTTCTTGTAAAACTACTGTGTTTATCTATTGTCTATATGCCTTTCCTGTACATTAGACTTAGCCTCTAAGGACAGGACCTAAATTATTCATTTTAGTATCCCCAGGAACCCAGAACAGTGCTTGGTACATAGAAGATGAACCCAACCTGCTTATTGTTTCATGGAGGAAAAGAGTAGGTAACTATCAACAACAAATAATAACAATAAATAATAATAATAATTGTAACTTGTTAGTCTACTGCTCTAGAAATTCTATGTGTAAAGGTAATTTCATTTGGTAAATTTTGATATTTACAAATCTAGACTGTAGATCATGATTATATAAACTATCTTTTATGTTAATATTTATTGAAGTTCTTTATCCATTTGCATACTTCTGAGTGAATGAAGTTCAAATGGATTTGAATGATGTTATAAAAGAACAAATCACGTAACTTCTGGGCCTCAATCACCTTATCTATATATACACTTATGATAAAAAGTGAACCATTATGCTGGATACACTGATATATCCAGTTTGGGAAAATTCCTCAAACTAGACACATAATTTCTGCACTTTCCTATATGTTTTATGCTCTAATAAAGTTTCAATTTATCTTGTAGTACTGTTATGGCTGAATGATGTAGGTATCTATAAAAGTTACCTTTATGTAAAGTCCTATTATTGATCTTACATATTTTGATAGTTATTAGGTAATTCATACATATATCTTTAAAATGAATTTCAGCTAAGCTGGAGATATTGAAACCTGACAAATTATTAATAGAACACTTTCTTTTTTTTAAAGTACTTTCATGAATGACCACAAGAGGTCTCTATTTTTTAAAGAATAAATAATTCCCTGCTATTTTTCTCTCTTGACAAAATTAGAAAACAGAAACGGCGATATTCTCCAGAGAATATATTTAACTCAAAACCAAAATTTGCAAAATTGAAAAAAATCTTTTATACATGCAGAAAAATAGAATCGTCTCCACTTTCTCCTTACGATAGCAATGTTAATACTAAGGAGCTAGACAAAGTGGCCTGTAATCTCAGCACCTTGGAAGACCAAGGATCAATTAAGCCCAGGAGTTCAAGGTCAGTCTGGGCAACATAATGATACCCCATTCTACAAAAAAAATTTAAGAATAGCTGGGCGTGCTGGCAGGCACTGGTAGTGCCAGCTACTTGGGAGGCTGAGGCAGAAGGATGACTTGAGATCAGGAGTTGTAGGCTGCAGTGAGCTACGATCACACCACTGCCCTCCAGTCTGGGTGCCAGTGAGATCCTGTCTCTTAAAAGAAAAGAAAAATAAAATAAAGACTAAGCACCCAGAAATTATTTTGCCTGCTCAGCCTTGACCCATGCCAGTAATCTGATCTATGTGAATTACATAGGCTTTGTAATTGGGGTATACATAAGAATATCCACATAGACTCACCCACATAGACAAAGGCATGACAAAGCAAGCATACTGTGTGTGGCCAAGACATACTATGAATACAGCACACTGTGGACAAGATGCTCAGTGATCAAAGCTTAGGCTATGATGAAAGTATACTGTGTCAAAGGGCTCTGTGATCAATATGTTGGGACCAACACCTATGGGGACCAAGGAGCATTGTGTTCCCCCCCAAAAGGGGGAGGAGTCCTTATTTAGAAATTTTTCTTAAGAGTTTTCATCTTGAATGTGAACAATTCCTGTTATCTGATATACTCAAGTACCTACAAAACTCTAAGTATTATCTAATTGAATGAAATAACAGATGGCACATTAAGTACATTGATTTAATAAAAGAATTACGATGGCTAGTTTACTAGCATTCCAATCAACTTGACTCCTGTACTGTATTTGATTTATTACAGTGGTTCTCAAAGTATGATCCCCTGACAAGCAGTTCAATATCACCTGGGAACTCATAAATGCACATTCTACTGAGTCAGAAGTTGTGGGGGTGGCCCAGCAATCTGTGTTTTAACAAGCCCTCCAGGTTTTTCTGATGCAGGTAAAGTTTAAGAGGTAAGTTTACTAATTCACTGTATAGCTGATGAACCATCCCAATTCTCAGTCCCTAGTTTTCCCCATCTGCAAAATTTTTAGAGCAGAATAGTGTGTCAAAGTCAAAAGGCTGATTCATGTTTGCCTAGAAGAAAAGGTTAAATAATTTGAAACAACCTCCAAAAAATGGACCAGTAAAACCCTCTGGTGCCAAGCCACCAGATAGAGTTCCCAGGTACAAGGTGCTAAGACTCTGACCACTTACCCCTCAAAAAGTGTTGATTACCCCCTGTGGGCTTCTAAGCAAAAGCTTCAGCAATCTTAGAATAGCCTAGACTTGATTTTGAAACTCTAAAATGTTTCCTCTGGTGTTTCAATGCATCCCAGAGCGAATAATCACGTTTAACATCAAGTGTGACTTATTGATTTAGCTATGAGGTTACCGTAGACTTATAATAATTTGATTAATATTCTAGTTTTAAAAAAGGCTAATAATGATGCACTAAATTCTTTATTTTTTAGTAGAGAAATCACTTTGAGCTCTATTTCTGCTCAAAAAAAGGATTTGATAAATCTACCCTCCCTCTTTCATCCATCTCTACAGTGATTAATGATGTACATGTCCAAAATAAATACACAAATATGGACCGATATGCAATTCAAACAAAGATACATTTGCACTACTTGGTTGCCAATATTTTTTGGAGTGTTTACTATTCGCCAGGAACTGTTTTGAGGGCTTAATATGTACATTGTATTTAACACTTGTAAAATGCCTTGAAGCATGGAGAAATATCAGCCCTGTTTTATTGATGAGGATATTAAGGCACAGAGAGGTCCAATAAATTTCCCAAACTCACACTATTTGGGCCAAAACTGGGACTTAAACACAGAAGTCTGGTCTACAGATCATGGTCTTACCGTTACAATATCTGACCTTACTACATGAGGCACAACCATAATCATCAGCTTTATTTCACTAGTCTTATATATAAATCTCACCCATTCCTTAAGTGGCTATTTGTTTTACTTTAGGAAATTTCTTGCCCAAGATTCTACCTTCAGAGTTCACAGAAAAAAAACTGGGAGCAACCAGGTAAAGAGAATATCCTCCTAAAACTAAAGCAACACTTATTGCAAATTTTTACCAACATTCCTCTAATAATATCTGATTTCCTTCTAAAAGTTTAAAAGTGCCTTTATAAACAGTACTCAAATGATTTTCCCAGAAATCCCTGTTGTAGTGGTTAGCACTGAGGTGTGAGTTAACTCCAATAGTCAATAGAGCTGGAACTGAAACACAAGGCGTCTACTGCAAACTCCACGCACATTCTACCGCATCCTATAGCATCACCGTGGCCCACCACTGGCCTTAGCCTGTATATGGGACCAACTCTAGAGCCCTCTCTTTATTTATCTATTGGCATCACAGGCTGACTTTTGTTCTGTTTCTTGGCTTTACAATAAAGAATTTGGATACATTGATCAGGTACTGTGGGATCTTACCATTGTGTGAGTGCGATGGCTGAAGTCATACTTCACTGTGTAATTTCTCCACTTTAACTCAGCATTACCCCCTCCTGGGGTGGACTTGTAGTTAAGAGTTCAGATTCTGAAGTCAGAGATGGATTCAAATTCTGGCCTCATTGCTCACCAGCTATGTGATCACAGCTTCCTCAACTACAGCCCAGGCAAGGTAATTATACCACTGTTATTGCGATATTATAAGGATTAATTGTAATTCTTAAAATGTGAAGTATTTAACATAATTTTAGCACATGGCACATAAAAATTATAATAGATAATAATGATAGAATGGTAAAAATAACTGATTTTTTAATGCTTTAAGTAAATGTTCATTATTTATATAGCAGTTCTCTAGTTAGAGGAGCTATCCTGCTAGATTGTCTGCACTTTTAAATTTCATTTTTGGTAATTCTAATGGTTTAAAATGAATTTTAGCCATTTATACTTCAAAAATACATGTGAAATAATCACTACTAGGTAAAAATTAAATTTTATAATGAAAGAAATGACAAATAATGAAATCCTCAGCTGCTACTCATATTTCCACATGGATTCATTTCTTGACTTCATACAGTACCTGTTGGAATAGATTATTAAAAGAACACCTCAATGATTATGTTAATATTCTGCAAGTATCACTTATAATATGAAAGTAAGCGAAGTCTAGGGGAAAAAAAATCACTTCCCAATGTGTTCTGTTATTTGAATAGAACTAACATTAACATTTCTTTCATTAATGTAACAACAGTAAAAGGGTCTATTTATAAATGTTTGCAACCATAAAAGCCTCTAGGATATGTCAGACACAATCTCAGAAAAGCATATTCCATAGAGGATACTTAATGCCTAGGTTTGGAATTGCAGCATTTAATTAGTTATATTTCCTAAAGTTAAGTACTTTCTTACTAATTCAACACATGCTTGTGCACATTTTAACTATCTTCTCACCATAAGTACAGAATGCCATCCTCTCAGAGAAAGGTGCCTTTTTCTTGCTATTTCCCAATAAATGATTCAGGTAGTCTTCCCAGACACCTTATTTTATCATTCTCTTTTCATGTTTAAAGGAATCTTTCCAGGGATTTAAGGTCATTTGGAGCATATCATTGTAACTCAAATTAGAGCATTTAACAATAGATTGTAATTTATTTTTCAAATGTCCTGCTTTTGTGTTTTTTAGTTATTAATAATAAATAATAGGTGGAAAAGTTCATTTATGTCTTTATTGTCTGTGGCCACATGAGAAAAAAATAGCATTAAAAACTTAGAGACATGAGCTTTAAAGGAAGAAAATGCTAATGTTGCATGGGTTTCTCTAAGTGAGATTTTGCTTTGTGAATGTATAAATAGAGCAAATTAAGGTTCTGGGCAGCAGCAGATCCTGGGCACCAATAGTCAGTCTATGTCCCCTTGGCACCAATTTCAAGACACTGGCGTGATTTTTTTCTGAACCACCTAACACCACCAGGGACTTTGAGAGAACCAACATGAGAGCTCATACTATATAAATGTACTTCATTTATCTCATTGGGCTTAAAAAGATCCTAAAGAAGCATAAGATAACTGCGACAACAGAATACAGTGCCGAATTTTACAGAGACACCAAAGTCTAAAGCAACATTGGCTCTAATTTTTCACACACTATATTTTCAAATAAAAGCAACATCGTGATCCTTAGAGAAAAGATGAAGTTAAATGTTCCGTGTACCTGAGACAAATGAAAGCACGGAGTTCAGTCTGTGCCTATTAAAGCTACATGAGAGAAACGAGAGACATGGGGCCAAAGTGAACCTGCTTCTGGGCACTCCCCGCAGGGACACGCTGCAGAAGTCAGTGAACCACAGAGATTGCAGAGACAAACGGCTTTATAAGAAACTGTACCCTTTTACAGCAGGGAAGTTTAATGGAAAAAAGGGAAACTGGTCGATTTCAGGTGATGCTTTGGTTTCCAAAGCACATGGGAAGAATCAGCTACATATGTGAGCTTAAAAACTGTTCACCTAACAGACACCTGCTGGGCTATTACATGAAAATGTAACAGTCCAGTTCTGCCAATTCCAGGCAGAAAGAAAGCAAAGATGGGAAAACTGCAGCTACCCAGAGACGCGGCCATATAGTACATGAAATTGGAACAGACATGAAAATGGACAGATGAATAAGAAGCTCCCAGAGACGCAGAAATGGCCCGAACCCCCTGGCTTGGTCCGGAGAGGGAACTTAAGGAGTTTTGAAGGGAGGGAGATGCCCCTTTCTCTTAGACCTCCCAGAGCAAAGGTGCTGATTCTGTACAATGAAGTGGCTAAAATCCGATGGGCCCTCTTTACATAACTGATGACCCCTTGGCTCATTAGCGCCCTCTTTTTCGCCTTCCTCATTACACATGTGCCTTGATGGCTGTGGCAGCTGCAGATAACAGCAAGTTCTCAGGCAGACGTGTGGGGAAGTTCTCCGCTCAGCAATCAAGAGCCCTGAGCCAGCTGTCCTGAAAGCTGATTTAGAACATCTTCCCTTATGGCCAGAGGGATGTCGAGCCCCCTCTAGCTCTGGGGTAGGGTCTATGCCCTATTTCTTTCTGTGCTAAGTCACAAACTCTGAAATCAAGCCTCTAACTCAGCACCGACTTTTGCACATGTTCCCTCCAAACCCCTGAGCCACCTCTGGGAAGCAGGAGGCCTGCTGGGTGCCATAAATGTGATCCTGCCTGTCGTTTCAGCCTCAGCAGAAGAGCGGCATGACCATATTTATTGCTGTTGCTATTCTGGGGGGTGGATGACGTTTTTCTCCCCTTGTGGCTGAGCACTGCCCGTTCATCTTTCACCACTCCCTCCAAGTCTACCAGGCTAAGACCAGTGATACAAATAGATTCTATCAGGAGGAAAGTTAAAATGAGAAGTTCTTAGGCATTTCCAAATCTATCTGCTGTATGTCATCAAAAGCTTTAAATTCTCTCATCCTGTATTTTAAATGTATACTGTCAGCATCCCACTATTACCATAAATGGCTACTGGTGGTAACTTTGCTAAGGAAAGAAAACATGGATAACAGAGGGGGAAAAACAACTCAACAGATAAGCAGAGCTTAGAAATTTGGCAAATGTTGACTTCATCACTGCTGAGTATGGAGAGTCCAAATGTTACCAGAACACTTGAAGATTTTCCACTTGTCTGCGTGTGAGCTCAGTCCCTCCACCCTTCCTCCTGTGTGACGTGAAAGGGACTCAATGACAAGCCACAGAAACTCCAATTAAGGATACAATGATACAGGGCACAGGTGACGGCTCCTGGGAAGTAACTATATACAGGTTTTCTAAATGAAGGACTTAGGCACATAAATAACTAATTACAACATGCATTACATGATGCACCAAAGGAAATGATTCTGACTTAACCACTAACCCCAACTCATTACCAACTAGTATAATCTACCATAGCTCACCAACCCTCTGTGTTTGTACTCCTGGCTGATCATGTGCATTTGGCATGTTAGCTCTGCTAAAACGACCCTTCAGATTTCTTTCTTCACATCAATCTGAAATCTGATTTGAAATGTACACAGAAGCAGAACGGAATAGAGGAGGCAGTGGGTCACAGAAGTGATATGCATGGTCTCTGGGTGTGGTTCCCTGCTTGGCCACAGCCCAGATGGGGAACCACTTTAAGACTCCATTTCCTCTGTAAAATTAAAATGATAATAGTAACCACCTTGTAGGTGTGTCATGAGAATTAAATGGAAAAAAAAATGTATGTACAAACAGAAAATGAAAAGGCTGAGAACATAAACCCTGTTTTCATTTTAGAGCAGGGAAGTTTAACCTCACTTCACTAGTGTTCTTTGGATCAGTTGTAGTTCATCTCCAACCTGTCTGTTCACTCTTAAAATGGCAATACACAAGAGTTGTGCTCCAGATTCCAATGTTTCTGGCACCTGCTGGGGAAATACCTTTTCAATATTCAGGATATTATTTAAAGTGCACTATTAGCCGGAAGTTTGCCTAATTTTCTTCTGTGAAGTCCATAAACTATATAATTATTTAAATAAATGCACTTAGAACAGGGCCTGGTTCTTAGTGTAAAGATTATATATATATATATATATATTATATATCACTTTCTTGTGTATCACATATATGGCTTTTTTGCACTGATGTGTTTTTGTCTTTCCTCCCTCTTTTCAGTTGTATATCTCTGCACCATCACATCTCATGTATAAAAATGAAACTGTCTTATTTCTCTAGGAACAAAATTAAGTGCTCTAGAGGCCTATTTCTACTGATGGTGAAAAAATCTTAATTTGGTCCCATTCAAGGGATTTCAGCAACCTCTGGTTTAGTACAAATCTCTTTGGGGTAAATATTCAGTTGTCCTTCTCCCTCCCTCTGGTGGGTAGGAGGGAGGGTGGAAAATAGATCTAATTTTCTGGTGGCTTCGTCTTCTCCTGGCCTCAAGGGAGGGGCATCTACTTTGAGAACCATCTTCTGGACCTCACTGGCCTCCCTTGAAGTGTCTTTTCCATCCAGATCTTTGGGACTTGACCTCTGGCCTTGCTGCAACTGCTGAAAGATTCATATCTAGGGTCACTCGTGGTCAGTCCTCCCGGCACAGTCAGGCATGGTCAGCGTGTGGCTAGCCACTCCTCCTCATTAAAGCTGACTCAATCTTGGCTCTAACTGTTCCTCTGAAATACAGCCACATCTTTCATCCCGTCTTTGCCTTTGTGGTACACACCCAAAGCCTCACCTCTCACGGCAACCCACTGGCAGCCCACCAGCTTGCAATTCTTACCCAGATTTGGTCAGGAGAACTCATCTCTGGTTTTCTTCACACTTCATCCCCACAACCCAGAAGACCTAAACAGCCTTGATGCAGCTACGGCTTCCCAGGAAAAGGACTTTGAGATTTACAGAAGATTTATTGGCAAGTGTTCTCCATGCAACATCAGTAAGGAAATGAGGGCAGCTGAGTTGAGCAGAGAGAGAAGTTAGAACAGCCGTGCAGTGGCAAAGAAGCTGATTATACAAGGAACTCGAGCTAGGCCAGCCTTTCTGAGTTGTTCCAATTGAGGCAAGGGGGCCAGAACTTCATGTCCCCCACAATCTACCAGTCATTGGATTTGGGCTGTCCCCAGGAGTTCCCGTGACGTCAGGCTAGGAGGCCCTCTTTGGCTAAGCGCCATTCTCGGAGAAGGACTCAGCCGCAAGGCATCAGCTGCCAACACTCACAGCAGCTGAGAAGGAATGCCGGGTGCAGAGGCAGGGTCTGGACAGCTCCGTGGCGTCCACTACAGAGCTAGCTCGGGCTCTGCCTAACTACGCCACACTATCCTCTCTGTCCTAAAGAAGCTGCTGCCACTCCTTTTCCCAGACATCTAGGGAAGAAGTGTCATATAAGTCACTGTTGCCCTCAAGACACTCAACATATCTGGAAACTTCTATCCCCACTCAACCTCTCCCCAACCTCTCCAAACTGCTATGATATCACATGCTACATCCTCTCTCATCTATGTTTCACAGTAAAAATCCTGTATTCAGTTCCCCAATTGATGACTTTTAGGAACCCTACAAATCATTTTTTTTTCTCTCAGCAAAACCTGAATCTCATAGATATCAGCCTTGATAGCTTCCAAATCATTTCTTCTAAAGTTAAAATCTGTTTTTAAGTTGGAAGTTTCAAGTTTACCCCTTCGTACCATGCCTTCCTCTTCCTCTGAAGCAATAAACATTGTCGATGGATGGGAAGACTTGTGACAATTCGAAGAATGAAAATTAGCTTTAGTCGACATTTCAAATATGTTAACCTGAGCAACTTACAAATGTAGACCATTTTCTGCCTTGTCACAAAATGCACATTTCTTTTATTGGCTGCTCTTTGCATTTGGCAAATTATACAAACTGTTGAGAGCTCTCAGTTTTAGAGAGCCCCTACTCAAACTTCTTTGAGAGCTGTTTTTCATGTGCCTAAGGGCAGAGCTCAGGTTTCCCAGGGCTCTTAATGTTTTCTTCTCACACCCCAATGGATCAGTTTGTGTACCTGACTTTGGAAGCTAGTTCTCTAAGCCTTTTTCAGCCACATGGCCAGGGAGGCAGAGACCTCTCAGTCACCTCTTTCTAATCCTGTCTGTCCTGGAACCCCAGGGACGTGTGACCTCACCCAAGTTGTTCTCTGCTTACACTCAGATCTTAATGATCACTCCCCTCTCAACCATACCAAACCTTGGGTTCTAATGATCCCTTTTTAGAACGTTAGAAGGAACAATTTATCCTGTCCCCATGGATCTACGTGAGAAGAAATAGTTTCCCTTTTTTCCTCTAGGAATAATCCGCTCTTTATTTATTTTCAAACAGAAGGCCACACACCCATGGAAGTTCACCCAAGTATTCTGAAGGACTTGCTAATTCTCTCTAGATTTTTCATCTCCATGGACTATTACTTGCTTTTAGAGGCTGATTTTGTGTTTATGTTTAGGCTGACTGTGGCAGTGAGTCCTTCTACTTTAATTATCTCTGATTAATGAGCAGGGAGACAGACCTAATATGTAACCAGTGCATCTCCACCAAGCAATAGCCAAATGGCACACCAGCACTCCATACAAAGAAGCCTCCTGATAGAGCACATAGCACAGTCCCCAGTGGCATCTAGCAGGATGCATGTGCCGAACTCAGGAGAGAAGCTGTGCCTGCATGGGCAGTACCATAACATTTTAAAATGCAAAACATCATCTGTCACGTTAAATTCAGGTTGTTAATTTCAATATTATTTGTTTTCAATTTATGTTGTTGGTTTTATGTTTAAAGAAACTACAAGCATACAGAGATATACCTTATTTAATGTTTTACATATCAAACTATACCTTTGATATGTATACAATGACTGTAAATTTAAATAAAAATAACAAAATTATTTAATCCATCATGGGAGAGAGGTCTGGCTACATTTTTGTTTTCCTTCAAAAGCTAATTTATAGATTTCTGAAGTTTGAAAAACACTTTTCTAGAGTAGAGAGAGTCACATCTTGCTTCAGGATATGCATCAGAATCAGTAGGAAAGAGCTGGCATTTAACACCCTTTTCATACTTTCTTTGTAATACTACCCTTCTTCCTCCTTTGCTTTCTCTACCCTACAGACAACTATGGGGGACGTGACTAACCAGTCATGGCTTCTCACTGAACTCTCAGGATAAGATCATAAACGGGCTTTGGTCCCTGCCTTCCTCCCCACCATCATCTCTTACCAAGATCCTCTCTCTTGTTCAGTGAGCCTGAGTACCGTGCCCTTTTTTTGACTCCTTCAATGTGCTAAGTTCTTTCTACCTTGGAATTGTTTCCTCTTCTCCAGCACATCTACTCACTTTCCTGTCTATCTCCTACTCATCCTTCAGAGCTGAGCTTACATGTCACTTCCTTAGAGAAGCATCTCAGCAATATCTATTGGAAGGATGGATGATGGATAGATGGACAGATGGTAGATGGATGGATGGATGGATGGATGGATGGATGGATGGATGGATGGATGGATGGAAGGAAGGAAGAGGAGGCCTTTCCTGATCTTGTAATCTAACCGAAAGTGTCCCTTGCTATCCTTTTTCATAGCATTACTTTTTCTTCTGCAGCACAGCAATTTGCAACGATACATTGAGTTTGTACCTATCCCCTCAGAGCACTTTAAGTTCCATGGAGGCAGGGAGTTCATGACCTTATACCCATTACCAGGCATCCTGTTCAGAAGGCACTTGCTACATGCCTATTGAGTAAGTGAACAAATTCACATTCATAGCAGATTACATTCACATCACTGACAAAGCTGTAAAGAAGGTAAAAGATCTTTTCTAACATTTGAAAATCTTTTAATTAATGCATTACATTAACATGGAACAATCTAAAAGAATGATAAATATTGAGGAAAAGTAACATGTGGCCTTTGGGATGAAGGAGAATCACAAACTGAAACAACGCTTGCAGATGGCCTCTTCAGACACTTCAGATACATCATAATCAGCATGAAAATGACTTCAAAAGCTACAGACTTTTTAGCAAAATTCAATTACTGCTTGAAGAGAATATCTCTTAAGATATATATGATTCAACAGTTACTGAGCCATTTGCTCATAATAGTAGAAAAGATTTATTTTTTCACTTAACAGATAATGTTAAAGAGCATCCCGAAAATAAATCTGGAAGAGGTCATCCCAGGATCACTCGGACACATTCTCTTACTGTATGTTCAACCCTGAGCTCCTTCTGTCTCAATACCGCTCTAAACCCCTGGAAGTGACAGAAAGCAAACCCAGCTCATGCAGGTTCAGATACTCAGGAGCAGGGGCAGGCCAATATGCCCAGCTGCCACAAGGCCCAGCTAGCCCAGGGCCATGTGAAACTTACCAGCTGGATCAAAGGCACGATTCTACAGTGGCTGGGCGTGCTTTGCTGTGTGGTCACCCAAGGGGAGAGCTCTTCTGGCCTTAACCCAGGCTCTATGCCCTGCCACTTCTCCAAAGTGGGCGAAGGAGACAGACCTCCCAAGACTAGTAGTCCCTACAGACAGCACACCTCCTGAGTTCAGGCTTCAGATGCTAGCAAGAGATGAAGAACTTACAAGTCCACCCACTGGTTTGGCCTACAGTTATCGGAGTTTTGTTAAGGTGATAATTTCAAGGCTACCTCATTAATGGCTTGTTTTGTTTTATAAACATTCACTGTCCATTGTATACCTATCCTTAGGAGACATATTGTTGTAAGATGCTTTTGAATTTTGCTTTTAAAATGACAGGGAGAAGGATATTGTTTATAATTATCAATGCACTTATAGAAAGAATTCATCCAAAAAAGATGAAGTCCTACTACGATCATTAGTATCAGGCAACTTTGGATGCATTTGATCAGTTTATAGAGTCTAAGGTAGTCCACATGAAGGGATTACCCTATAATAATGTTTCCCTGAAGAACACTCAGAGTATTTATTTAAAACACAGATTCCTGAGCCCCAATACCAACTCATAGAATCAGGATTAATCAAGGATGAAACCTGGGCATGTGTATACAGATGGTCTCTGACTTACGATGGCTCTACTTAGGATTTTCCCACTTTATGATGGTACAAAAGCAATATGCATTCAGGAGAAACCATATTTCAAGTACCCATACAACCATTCTGTTTTTCGCTTTCAATAATCAATAAATTACATGAGATATTCAATGCTTTATTATAAATAGGCTTTGTATTGGGTGATTTTTGCCCAACTATAGGTGAATCTAAGTGTTCTGAGCATGTTTAAGGTAGCCTAGGCTAAGTTACGACGTTCCGTAGGCTAGGTGTATTAAATACATTTTCAACTTATGATATTTTCAATTTATGATGGGTTTATCAGGACATAATCCATCATAAGTCAAGAAGCATCTGTCTTTAACAAGTGTTCCTCAGTGACCAACAGCAGGGGAACTCTGGAAATTGCCCTATAATAATGACTCTTCATCAGAGAAATACATTAGGATCACTAGGGGAGTTCTCAGAATGTGTGTGATGTGGCCACTCTCAGAGATTTTGCGAGGGAGGATGGAGCCTGCACAAGCATCTTTTGAAAATACTTGCCAAGGGATTACCACTGCTTTAATGAAATATCAGCCCTAAAGAAACATTTAATATGGATCTGAGGTGTGGAAACGCAAGATTTAGCCTAGGCTGTTACATCAAAGAAAACGGTTGTGCATACTTCTTTTTAGAAATAGCAAAACTTTCAACGCAATAAATACGACAGAACTGACACATCAGTATACAGCTGGAGGTTCCTAAATGTCCACTTCTGTCACAGTCAGGCAGACAGTCTATGAATTATTCAATCAGTTGATGAGTCAGAAATCACTCATACCATCTGGATTACTCAGGCAGTCTTTTTCCATTTGAAACAGTGAGTTTTGGAGGGTTCTAAAATTCATTAGCTCTACTCATTGCTTTATACATGTTATTGCATCATCTGCCACTGGTGGTTCTATTCAATCACTTATACAGGATTGATTTTTAAAATAACTAAAATAATAAAATGCTAAGATGCTGAAGATTGACGTAAGTAGTATAATTTCCAGGTTCAAAATAAAAACAAAGCAAATTGATCTTCAGTGAAGATTTCCACTCTTACCTCCTTTATGATTTGTTTTTTTGTATCTTTACAGGTTAAATATAGCACACTGAATATATTGTTCTGTATCTTGCTTTTTTCCCCACTTAATAGATCTTGGGATTTTCCGATCAGTAAATAGAAAGCACCTCATTCTTTCTTAAGGACCATGAAATCTGAATTTCAATTCAGTTTTACTATATTCAGGATTAGACTTTTCATCTCTTTGGCCAAGACGCCCCTCCTCCCCCATAAATGTAAGAGTGTGTGTGTGTGTGTGTGTGTGTGTGTGTGTGTGTGTGTGTGTATTTTTTAAAGATCACTGGGTGGATCCATTCAGGGCCTCCAAGAAGCAGATGCCAGGACAAAATTAGACATAGAAGAGATTTACTAAGGGGAACATATGTGCAGGATAAAAGCCACAGGAAGCAGGAGTAGGTGGGGAGAACCTTTGGCATGATGTAGGTCTGAAACTGGTGAAAGGAAAGCAGGAAGGAGGAAGAAGCATGTACAGAAGGGTAAGACTGCAGTGCAGCCCTGAGAAAGTTCCAGCGAGGTCCATGGAGAGCACAGGAAGTGCCACCCATCAGAGGAGGCCTGTGTTGTGAAGGAACAGCCCGGCTCACAGATCCCACTGTGATCCCACAGGCTGGAAACAGCTCAGTGTGGCTTCGGCATGGACACTGTTTGGATCCAAAGGTGTCACTGTTGGGATCCAAAGGTGTCGCAGTTGGAGGCTGTCCACCAACCTCCTCCCTCACAGTGAGTTCCTTTGAAGAAGGATCTAAGTGGTGACCACCACAATCTCCCCCTTGTGTTGCAAAAATAGTCTTCACACAGGTTTGGGAGCAGCTCCCATGGGCCTCTCTTCCTCAATGGAAGCTTTGAGAAGTTTAATGGGACAAATAGCAGCCCCTGTCTCTGCAGTTGGTCTTGAGGCTGAAAATGGTTCTCATCTTCTCCCTTGTCCTCACTCCACTCTAAATTCCCCTCACCATCAGCTATCACATCCACAGGTTCTGGTGACTTACCTGGTACTGGAGTGGGGAACCTGTGGCCTAAATCCTTTACTAAAAGGATTTGTTCTATTAGAGTCAGTAAAAGGCCACATTTAAGGATCTAGAAGGCCACATGTGGCCTTAAGGCCTCTGGTTCTCCAGCCCTAGAAGTCACACCCTTCTCAGATGGGGTTGCCACATGTGTGCATCCAGGTTACAGGGGGCCCGTGGAGGACGAGGAAGCACCCACATGGATCACCTGGGTTCGGCACGTATTCCTTTCTGTCCCTGTTGTATAAAAGCCTCCTCCTGCTCATCAGGGTCAATCACCCCTGCCAGTATGACACTTCCTCTTCTTACCTGCTGATACTTGGGCACAATCCCTGCTGCTGGCAGGCAGTAGCCATAGTTTGCAATTCAATAGAAATCCTGCTTTGTCCTCTGGCAAAAGTGCTTCCCCTTTAGGGACCCTGCACAGCTCTGAGTTGTGGAAATAGGAAGGACAAAGACCCAGGAGGTCACTGGATATGATAGTAAGTGGGGTACAACTGCTTCCATCTTAGTTTCCAGGTCTATGTGTTCCTCCTATTAGGAATTGTGTCATAGAGAAGTCTGGTTTAGTGCATACAGTACATCCCAAAGAACACCACTCCATCAATACCAGCAAACTGGAACTTCAGCTGTGCCTTCAGGAGACCATCCCATCAATCGATGAGGTTGGCTCATCATGGATAATAGAAGTATGCAGTAATACGGTAAGACCAGTGGGCCTCATGATCAGGGCTCACTTTGGCACCTCCTCCACTATGAAGTGGGTCCCTGGTGGGACGTTTGTTATGTGAAGTTCCATGCCTATGGATCAGGCATCTAGAAGCCGCTGGGCAGTGGTGTCACAGGCTGAGGCTCTGTGGGCGGGAAAGGCAAATCAGAATAGTTTTCTATCCCTGGAAGGATGAACCACTGGCTTGTCCAGGATAAAAGGAGCCTGATATAGTCAACTTGTCACCAAGCAGGTGATGGGTATTCTCAATAAATAGTCTCAGTTGCTGGCAGACTGGACATTTAGAGGCAGCAGTAGTTACACTGACCTTGATAAGCAAGAGTCCTTGCTGCTGGGCCCATGTATAACCTCCACCTCTGCCGCTGAGGCTACTAAGTTCACATGCCCCTTGTTCTACCTCTGGGATGGCTGTTGAGGAAGGCCAACCCACATCAACCAGCTGAATCCTGTTCAGTGCTTTTCCTTGAAGGGCACTAAGAAGCAGTACAAAACTCTCCGTGCTTTGTGTCCACTCCTACACTTTCATCCACATGTCTCCACCTTGGACTTCCATGTCCCCAGTCCTTTTCCTTCCAGGCCTCTGCCCAGATGGCCAGGCTGTCGAAATCTATACATATTCCCACCTTGGGCCACTTTTCTTTTCACACAAAATACATGACCAGGTTCACCACTCATAGCTCTGCCCACTGGACAGATTCTCTCTGTCTATAGACTTTCAAGACCACTCATGAGTGTGGCTGTAATGCAGCTTCCATCCATTTTCAGCTCCATCCACACACTGAGCTTGCCTATCCATAAACCAAATGTGAGCTTTTCCTCCTCCTTCAGCTGGCTGTATGGAGCCTCACTCTGCCCATTGAGAGAGTGGGGGAAGGGGTACTAGTCCAACTCTGGTGGAGGACATGGGGTGGGGGGGTAGGTCAATCTGTCCTTGCAGCCTTTCCTGCCCTCTGGTCCTGCTCAACTTGATCCTGGACACACCATGTCCAACCCACAATAGACTGTTTCCGGGTCTGACTTTTTTTTTTTTTTTTTTGGCTAGATCAAACAGAAGAAAATAAGGAACACGAACTGTCTGACTTTTGCCTTGCCAGGTTCAACATTGTGCTTTTAAATGCAGCATGAGAGAGATTAACTCATCACCATGTCCCCTCTGATTCCAGGGACCTCTTTTCCAGGAGGTCTCTTCTGTTCTCATAATCACAAACATGGATTCTCCTCATTCCCTCCTTCTGTAAGGTGCCTCTTACCTCAAGAAGATAATTCCATTGTGGATGTCCATAAGGGTGAACCTCCACTGTATCCACGAAGCTAAACAATATGCCCATGATTCTCAAAAATAGTTTCAACCATAGCAGTCAACAAAATCACTTTGTCCTCTGAACTCTTAGGACATTTGGCACTTACTGGGTGCTTGTAATTGTCTCCCTTGTACTTTTATTATTTTTTTATTTTTATCTCCTGCCTCTTTATAGATGTTTTATATCCATAAGAGCAAGGTCTGAGCCTTGCCACTCTATGTCTTCAAACCCAAGATAGTAATCATATACACATATGCAGCTCACAATGGGAAATTCTAGATGAACAGTCACTTGGTCTCATGTCTACCAAAGCCAAGTAACTTACCAAGAACTGTTTCTCAAAAGATAGACGATTCTCCGTTGCAGGTAACATGTCCTTACTTTAGAACCCAACAGACCTGCATCGTGATTCCTCCACGGGGCTTGCCATAATCTCCATGTATCTTTTCTCACCACTGACACCTCCAGCACCACAGGATCTGCCTGATCATATGGCCCACGAGGAAGGGCTGCTGGCATCACAACCTAGGCCTTTGCCACAACCTGGCAAAACCCTTTCCCGCCCTGAGCCCCCTCAAAGCTGGCAGCCCCCCTTCCCTGGGACCCAGCACATAGGCTGGAGCAGTTTCTAAGTGTGGAATGTGTTGCCACCAGAGATGCCTACCGGGTGTTCTGTTCCCTTTTTTGTATTACAGAACGTGCGATGCAGCAGTTTGCCTTTTACTTTGGCGGGGCTGTCCTGGGCAGAGCGTGGCCTCCATGTGAACACCTCAGCAGATCTGAAGTCCAAGCTGCTGGAGGCCGTCTGCCAAGCTCCCTCCTCACCCAGGTCCTCCAGAAGGGAGACCCGAGCAGTGCACCTCGGCGGCCACCCTGGGGCTGTTCTGATGTCTCTGTACGCTTTAAAAAGTGCCTGCCACAGGAAAATAATAAGTGAAATGCAAGAGATGACAAAAATGCTACCGTGTGAATAAGGAAAGGAAGGGGAATTTAAGCTTTATCTGGAATGCAATCAGTATGTGAAGAATCCTACAAGGCTCTGAGGTGTACCTGCTGAGGTGACATGCAGACTGGGACTACAACACTTGGCAAAGATTACATATCCTCCGCCCTTTGTCATTCAGTTTGAGGAAAGCCTTTTCTATTATTGGCTATTGTTTCAAATCCCATTCCAGAACTCTCAGGGAACCATTCATTCCTCAATGATCATTTACATTTCTTTTACTGTCTAATAATTGATTTCTTTTTTCTTTCCTTCAGCTATGAGTCACTTAGCAGCTACTTACTCCTTAGTTGTGCTTTCAACAATATTGTGTGCTTCTCTTCTTTATTTAACTGCTTTATGAAAAGGTTATCCCATCAATTTTTATAACTTTTAACAACATCTTAATACCGACACTCCCAAAAATGCTTTTATATTCCCTTGCCATACTAATTTGTGTGATTTCAAGTACTGAGTTGCCTTTTCAGCCATAGCTTCAGAACAAAGCATTGTGATTTTAAATGCACCATGAGAGAGATGAACTCATCGCCATGTCCCCTCTGATTCCAGGGACCTCTTTTCCTGGAGGTCTCTTCTGTTCTCATAGTCACAAACATGGATTCTCCTCATTCCCTCCTTCTGTAAGGTGCCTCTTAACTTACGATGATCATTCCATTGTAGATGTCCAGAAGGATGAACCTCCACTATATCCACAAAGCTAAACAATATGCCCGTGATTCCCAAAAATAGTTTGAACCACAGCAGTCAACAAAATCACTTTGTCCTCTGAACTCTTAGGACATTTGGCACTTACTGGGTGCTTGTAATTGTCTCCCTTGTACTTTTATTATTTTTTATTTTTATCTCCTGCCTCTTTATAGATGTTTTATATCCATAAGAGCAAGGTCTGAGCCTTACTACTTTGTCTCCAAACGTAAGATAGTAATCATATACACATATGCATACGTATACATTCTATGGTTTGCCTCAGGAACTGGGTCTTCAATCCACTCTGTCTTCAAGCTTACTACTTTTTTTTTTTTTGAGTCTCCCTTTAATCTGTCACTACCTTTTCCATTGTTAGAAAATCTGACTTTCCTGAAACTCTGTAAGTCTCACTGTGAGCCTCATCATTGGACACGGTGCCATCCAGGTCTAGATGGAGCTTTCCCCATTAGGAAGAGCAGGCAGAGGGCCACAAGGGGCAAATCACGGGAAGAAACCAAAGCATTTGCCCTTGAGATTTAAATAAGGCTCAGCTGGTGTTTTTGTATCAGACTATTTCTAAATCATACTCTTAGCCTCTGGGGCAAGATTGCCTAGTTGTACAAGATAAGCCAACAAGTATCCAGCAATTATACAAAATTCTGGCACCATGAAGCTAATGGTTAAAACACAATAAATAGCTAAAATTAAGGAGACTAGAGAGGGATAAGAAAAATACACAGGGAATGAGACAGCTGAAGTGACAGGAGAAGAGAGAGAAGAGGAGCATGAGATACGGACTTCACAGCCTAGGAGGTAAGTGCTCACAGTATTGGATTCACAGCTGCCACTAGCAGGACAGGAACTGAAGAGATGCCATTCTATCTGTCCCTAATGGCTAGACAAGTTTCACTAGACTAGTGAGAACAGAATCCAAATCAAGTGGTGCAAGAATCAGAGAAGGAGAGGTAACACTCGAATGCAAGGTACTCTTTCAAGGTCTGCAACTTCAAGAAGAGACACAGAGGACTTAAGACGAAAGTAGGACCAGCCAACCAGGACTGTTTCAAGATGGAGGACACAAGAGCATGCTTATTGGCTAGAAGAGAAGAAAGTAAAGCATATTTAAAAGGAGACAAGGAATTGATTCATAACTTGAGGAGAAAAAAGGATATCTCTTCTTCTGGGAGGGGGTAGGCAGAGAGAGGAAGAAAATGAGAAGTGGTATGAAGTTTTGAAGAGAGGAAAGCGGAGGGTGTTCCCATATTTTAGCTCCATCCTCTGCGTGGGGGAAGACAGGGCTCCAGGACAGTGATAAACATCTCGAACTTGCCTGGGAAAGGTCTGCTGTGCAGAGTGGAGGGACCACCTGAGGCTGGCAACTAATAAATGGTGGGATTATCTCCAGAAGGGGCTTCCTAGGAGTAGGGGATGAGAAATGGTGGTTTAGGATTAGGGACTGGGTGGGCAGGTATACCAGGAGGTCACTATGAAAAGAAAATTGAGTGCCAGGGACGGTGTAGTGGAAATGACTCACTAGGGCCTCCGGGCAGGGTAGGTAGGAAAGAGCCAGGAGGACAGGAAGGACATCCAAGGAGAGGAGACTTTAATGAGCTGATGGTGTGTTCAGTGAGAATGCTGTCAGAGAGTGAGATTGTAAAGTTCCAGTTTTCAGTTGGCCTTCTGGGACCTTACTTTCTGCTGGGTCAAAGTAAGGTCTTGGTGGTGCGTAAGGCCTGAGTGAACAGTGCAAGTCTCAAAAGGAGAGACCAAACAACAGCCATTAGAGACAGGAGAAAAAATAAGGATTATTTATTTATCAATTTACTTACTTTTAGTTTTTGACCGCTACTACCCAACTGCCTATTGAACATCTCCTCTGGGATATATTTCTGGATCATCCTCTCCTAAATGAACATACCTTTCCCAGCCCCTGTAATTTAAATTTACTCTCCTTCTTCCACTTTAAAAAAAATCTAGACAGTAGCATTACTGTTCACCCAGGCAGCTATTCTTAAAAAAGAAAGAAATAAAAGTCATCTTCACTATTCTTTTTGATTTCCTTTGCTCTCTACCCAAACTGCTTCCTTTCTGAATTTGAAAGCTCCCAATGTGCTCTCATCCTCCCTCCAATAAAAGACAGGAATAAAGAACTGCCTCTAGAGTCACACAGACCTGAGTTTGAATCCCATCTTGACCATTTCTCCCTTGAATAACCCACGACACATAAATGCCCTAAAACTTACTTTCTCCTTCTGCAAAATGGTTGTATTACTAGTACTAATCACATGGAGTTATTATGGTTTTAATGAGGTATAAGGGAATTAGTACAGGTGAAAGCCTGAGCATGGTATTTGGTACACAATAGTGGACTTAAAAGATCTGAAGACCATTAATTTTGGAATTCCTTTTCTCTTCTGATTTCATGCTGCCTGCAAAGCCTGTGACTGTATTTCCCAATTTTTGTATTTATCATGGACAAATTTCTTAAATTTTTATGAATGATTTATTACAAATATTCAAGTTATTTTGATTATTTGATTTTATAAATCAAGGTAGTAATACTCATTTTGACTTACAAATCAAGTGATTTTTCTCATTGTATTTTTTTTACACACTTTGAATCACATCCTTTAGACAATAAACACTGACAGGTTAGCTTTTTGCCATTTGTAAATTTTTTAATCAAAAATTTTCTAATTCTAATATGTAAATAAAATGAAGTCACCAAGAAATTTTTCAACACACCTTCATTTCTTTAAAAAAACACCATTAAATTTTAAGCAAAAGATCCCGGCCAATATGGTGTTAACTGGAATATATTCACACTTAAAATGGCTTATAATTTGTTATAAAATTTGGTAGAATGGAAATATACATTATTATATAAATAGCCAGGTTTTGCACATGGAGGAAAACAAACTGCTAGAGTGGTTGTTGGCCCCTGGGTTTTAATAGCCTCCCCCATCCCACCTGTCAAACCAACATTCACATTCTCTTCTTACTAATCCCTTCTTAAAGCTAAATTCAACTCCCCCTTATCCAGGGCAAAGGTTCAGAGTGAGAGGGAAAATAAGGACATTACTAACCCTGACTATTAAACTGAAACACTATTCCAGTGCCTGCTATCTGCTATGCCATCACTCTCAGCATCTCTTCCTTGTTTCCCTTCCTAGTCTTCTCTAACCATTACCACTGACCTTGAACACTTACATTAACAAACGCATCTATGTGACCGTGGAAATGTTCCATTGTGATGGCAGCAGGTAAACGGAAGCATGGCTTCTATGGTTACTTTGCCAAAAATTGTTAAGTTATCAAAAATTCAATACCAATTTTCTTCCATGAAGAGAGTCAATCGCAAGAGTCAGGTTAGGATTAAGATTAAACTTTAACAGTAGATAGCTGGTAGTAGATTCCAACTTTTAATTAGGGTTCCTTTTAAAGAAGGAATCTATTAGGGATAGTCAGAGGAAAAGATTAAGAAATAAATGGCCATGTCTTTTATCCTCCCCAAATCTCCTAGATTCTACCCAGATGTGTGTGTAATGCCATGCTTTGTCTATCTACCATAAATGAACTAAATATCCATTATAGAAGCCAGAAACTTGCCGTGCCATATATTCCAGAAAATATATTCTCGTTGCACACTCGAACGAGAATTAGGAAGAGAAATGTTTCCAAAACTTAAACCAGAACATATATGAGTCAACACACACACACATACACACACACACACACACACACACACACAGAAAAGGGACAAAAGTTACTCTGTAAAAAAAAAAAAAAAAGCCAGTTTAAAAAGAGATAAGAAAAAAAAAATGTTTGCTTGAGCAATCACACAGTTTCTCATATCAAACAGAACCTCAAAATAGATGGGAATGCGTCTCTCTACGCTAGCTCCTGATTCTGGTGTATCCCATAAGAGAAGTGGAATTATGGCTCAGCCTCAAAACCCTGGGCCCTCGTTTCCCAGCGGCCTAAATCAATCCCCGGTCCAGGACAAGATGCTGTGTGAGATGCGTAATTATTTCAGGCCACTAGGGTAAGCACTATTCCTGGCAACTCTGCGGGCAGTGCCATGCATGAGGGTTTCTAATTCTCTTTGGTGATTTGGTTCTATGTAAACCGAGATTTTTCTTTCAGTCTTTCAGCCAGATAAGCAGGAAAGGCCAACTCCAGTCCTGAGATAGAGACAATCAAGGTCAATTTCAGTTCCTTTTCGGTGCAGATTAGTCTACTTTTTCCCTGCTGCCTTCCTGACACCTGTCCTTGTATTTTTATCTGATTATCAAATACCTAGTGAGAGAACCTTTGATGGCTTCTGATGCTCGCCCAGTCTTCCACAGGCCTCTCAGGCTAAGAAATAACAGGAACACCCAGCAAAGCAGTTTTCTTGAAAGACTAACCTAAGATCTTTGGCTGTGAACTTGTAAGAAGTATCTCCCATGGGTATTTTGAGGGTGACGTTGACACTAATACTTGCTCTTACCAGAGGCAATAATGATTCAACTTGCCTATTACCAAATCTCTTAATTTTTAGCTTGGCACTGCACATACAATATACTCAGTTATTACCTCACATAGAAAGGGAAAGACAAATCTTGTCATTCCCATTTGGGAGATGGTGAAATCGAGGTTTAGAAGTTTAGAAGACTTGTTTAAAGTGAATTCAACAAAGCAGAGTTGTAGCAAGAAAGTACTGTAGATCAGCTGACACTTGTCCCTGGTTTTGTAGGTCACAGACTCTTTGCAAGTTTAGAGCAGTGTTTTACTTACCATATTCCTCCTTGAAAACTTCTATTTACTTTCCTAAACGGTGAATACCAGTGGAGAGGTGTCGGATGTACATTCCCGACACTTATACAACATACACAGACTGAGCCGTCTGCCTGCTGGGTACACAGCTCCAGGCTGAAGAACCTCTAAGGTTGTTCAGAAGAACAAATGAAGCACGAGGGGGAGCAGGTTCTAATGTAAAAGTAATATCCTATGCCCTTGAAAAGGCAGATTAAAATCATCCTCATTATTACAAACAAAAAAAACTAACCAACTTATTCTGTGCTTTCTTCAAACTGCATCGCTCCCCTCCCCAGTAGCTTCATTAAATAAATGCAAACACATGTGCTCTGAAATGAAGTAGGTGTAAAAGAACATTCTGCACAATTATATCTAGGCTGCCGCAGATTTATAGCACATGCATGCATATATCTGGGGCTATTAACTCATGACGACAGCTGAACATGACAAATGCAACAGTACAGAAGTTGGAATGCCGAAAAAATGCAACTACAAACCCCATGCAGACAAACACGCACACAATGAGTTTTCCCTCCACACACACACACACACGTGGCGGCACTTACAGGAGCTCAACCACACTGAAAAAGCCCAAACACAAACACAGGAGGCTCCGGCGCCCGCGAGCGGCCCCCACACAGGCGGCCGCGCCTTCATCTACAGGCAGGGATTGTCGCGCGGCCCAGGGTACACTCGCCTCCCACTGGCATCCCACTGCGCGAACACATGCGCGCCAACCGGCGCCCGCGCCCGCCCGCCCGCCGGGAAGCGGCAGCTCGGGGGCTGGGGGCAGGGCCCGGTGGGGCGGGCGCGCCGCGGGGCCGGGCCTCGGCGCCCCGGGGAGGGGACGAGGGGCGGGCGCGGGGCGGCGCCCGGCTCACGTGGGCGGGCGGGAGCAGCTGAAGGTCCGCTCAGGAGCCTGGGCTGTCCTCTCGCGCGCGGCGCTGGCCGGGGCGGCGGCGGCGGAGGAGGAGGAGGAGGACGAAGGCGGCGGTGGCGGCGGCAAAAGAGGAGGGAGGACGGGGGCGGCGTCGGACTGGAGCCGAGCGGCGGCGCGAGCTGCCCGGGGCGCTGTCGTGAGCTCGCCCGCCGGGCCCCCACCCCCGAGCTACACCCTGCCGTGCCCAGCACTGCCCGCGTCCGTGCCCCCGCGGGGAGCGCGCCGGGGCTGCCCCCCGAATGACGGGCGGAAGGTTCGACTTCGACGATGGCGGCACCTATTGCGGCGGCTGGGAGGAGGGCAAGGCGCACGGGCATGGCATCTGCACGGGGCCCAAGGGCCAGGGCGAGTACTCGGGCTCCTGGTCGCACGGCTTCGAGGTGGTCGGAGGCTACACCTGGCCCAGCGGCAACACCTACCAGGGATACTGGGCGCAGGGCAAGCGGCACGGGCTGGGGGTGGAGACGAAGGGCAAGTGGATGTACCGGGGGGAGTGGTCACATGGTTTCAAGGGGCGCTACGGGGTCCGGCAGAGCCTGTGCACCCCCGCTCGCTACGAGGGTACCTGGAGTAACGGGCTGCAGGACGGGTACGGCGTGGAGACCTACGGGGACGGAGGTGAGCGGCGTCGCAGGCGGCTCGGCCGCCCCGCGAGCTGGTGCGGTGGGCTGTGCCCAGCCTGCGGGGCAGCGGGGAGGACGCGAGGCGCACGTGTCCGGAAACCCGCCAAAACACCTGGGGAAGCTTCCCACCCGCCTCCCGCGCCCTTCCTCCCCCAGAGGGTGCGTTGGGACGGGGCTGGTGGCGCGAGGGTTTGAGCTGACCCCGTTCTCGAAGCGGGCGGCGTGTCCACACCCGGGGGAGCGAGGCGTGAATGTACCTGGCCGGCGCCAGCGCTGCGCTGCCACCAGGAGGGAGCACCGCCCGCGAGGGCCGGGCTGGAGAGAGGACGCTGTCACTTGAGCCCGTCACATTACGTTCCTGATCCCTCCCTCTCCCGGCCGGGTTTGAAATCGCCACTCCGGAGGAGTTAGAGCGGACGCCCTGGGCTTGTGAGGCCGGCGGTCGGTGCTGACCGCTCCCCGGATTGGTTTCACGTGGAGTCGTATTTCGCCTCTGGTCCTCTGGTAGCCTAAAGATAGAAGCCAGAACCCCATAACTAGGATGTTGGGGAATTATGCCATATTTAGGGGTGCATTTGGAAACGTCCTAGTTATGGAAACGGAGAGGCCACCTGATGCAGGTGGGGTTCGGAGGGCGTGAGTTCCTAGTTTTCATTCGGTTCCTAAAAGTACTGGTTTTCGATCAAAAGAATAGCAAGTCTTTGCTGACCAGGAGACCTTTGTATAAATTATCAGGAAGATATTTTTGAAGTGGGCAATAATGTGTACATTTTTTTAAAACAATTGAAAGGTATGTTCCAGTAGCAGCTAAGTTAGTATCTACTGTACTGAGAATGGCAGTACTTAAACGCCAAATTTCATTAAGGTGTATGACCTACTAAACTATGCCTGGCTGTGAACAAAAATCACCTTATTTTAATATTTAACAATATTTGCAAAAGAAATTGTGTATATAAATAGGACAGAAGTTCCTTTTTTTAAAAATATATTTATTAGGAAAAGTACACACCATTGAAACAGGTGTCAAAACTTGACCAAGTTCCTTGTATAATAAGCCGAATGATGAATGGCTTATGCTTTGGCAAAGTACATTTTCTGATAATAAACATAATCACATTTAATTGAAAAGGGTTGTGGGAGGCGATGTCACCTTTTGGAATAAAGCAGCTCAGAGTTGGAGGATATTAAAGGGATCCAATTAAAAGTTTCTCCAGCCCACTGCAACCCCAGTTATGCCATTGCTTATATAAAAGCTTATACAATTTGTACACTTCACTTACTCAGAACATTCCGGCTGTGTTTCAAATGCAAAACTGCAGAATGGTAGGACTTGCTAAAAAGGACATCTTTTCATCCTACAGTATAAATAAAAGATATGGTTCTCATGGAGTAAAAGAAAAAAAAAACTTTAATACTTTTCTATGGGTTATGTGAATCCCAAGTTCCACAGTAGTTAATTAGAGCCCTTAAATGTTCTGGATGGGCATAAAGTGCCTTGGTTGACAGCCCCATAAATATGTTAGCTTGTGTGTGACCGGATTTTATTGGAAGCCGCAGCTCTACTATATAACTAAATTCCATGCTCAAAAGTGGAATGCATAATTTATTCTTTAAATATGTGCCTTATTTTATAACCTTTTAAGAAGGCCGTGGATAGTTCTCTCACTTCAGTTTTGTAAGGTTAAAAATAGTCTTTTAAAGTTACTAATTAAACAAACTCTCTTGGTTTAGAGTATTCATTATACCTAGTAATCAAAAATATATATAGCACGGTAAAGGCTGTCTATGTACATATTGTAGAAGCCCAAATAAATATCCAGAATGACTTTATGAATAATCTGCCCTCTGTTTTAAAACAAACTTTTAATTTAAAAAAGTTAAAATTTGGCATCACCATAGTACTGTGGTTTTCCTTTTCTACCCCCTCCAAAAAAAAAAAAAAAAAATCTAATATGCTGCAACTAGGAAGGGGAAAAACTCTTAAAAATCACTGTTGAAAGTCTCTGCTACTCGATTTTCTGCTTTCTGTCATATGTTGCTTCAGTTCATTAGAAAGTCCTTAATCATAAAAGGGGAGTCTAAATGTGAATGTATTGTTATAACTTCATACAAAGGTTTTGGCCAAAATAGGAAAATCACTTTCCTTGTCTTCACTAAAGAGCTTGTTTGTATCCACTCTCTGTATCACCACATGTCCATTCCTGTACACCCTATATTGAATTCAAGGAAAATCTAATTCCATGTGTTTTGTGGTGACATTAAACTAGAGGAGAAAGGAAGTAGTAATTCCATATGAAAAGTATCACTTAATTTATTAGTGATTTGTGTGTGAATTGTTGTTGAAATAGAAACCCTCTGAATAAGTTAGTATCATAGTCATGAAGTCCAAGTCTAGGTATCCAGAAATTTTTGTGCAAATTCTGATCTGTACTTCTTTTTTTTACCTGTCATAAAACTATGGAAAACATCTGGGAGGACACAATGTTTTGTTAACTAGATGCATACCCATTCGTAGCATATAAACTTAAGTTTGGCATAGTGCAGTGCAAATTTGACTGAAACTCATTCCTAACTGGATGCCTTCCACTGCAAGATTGTATAGTTAAAATGGCTAGATCTAAAAAGCTAGCTCCCAAATGAACACAACTTAAAACTGGTAAAAAATAATTTTTATACTTGTGAAATACACATCTATATTTTAGGAATCGACGAGCTAATTAGAACTTTATTTGAGCAGCAGGGAGAAGTTGGAACCCACCTGCTTCATAAAGAAATAGACCCTTTTTTTCTAGGTTCATTGACTAAACTAAACCTATTTTAAATTTCAGATGAACTACTAACAGTTTGACTGTAAATTGGTTTCTAGCAATTCCATGGAGGAAATTTTTCATACACTACGATTTAACAAAATGGGAGAGGAATGTGGCCAATGCTCTTGTCCCCCCCTTTCCCTATTTGACAGTTGAGCAGAGACTTAAACTTTCTAATTATTGCTGTTGCCTTAGACAGCTTGGATTTTCAAGCAGTACTTCTTTGGAAATTCTAAATACGAGTCTTATTTTTGGAAATATCAATTTAAGGAAACTAGCTGTTAATTTTCCATTAGTGTTAAATATTTACCAAGATGATATGGTTGTGTTTAAAAAGTGCAAATACTTATTGATATCAAACACCATCTCTGCAACTTGTTCTAGCAAAATTAAGTTGTCATTATATAGAAAAGTTAGAAGGATAAGATTATAGTGTTTATTTTACCAAAGGAAATATTAAAAGTAAGGTGGTTTATTTTAGTATGTGCAAGTCAAGTTGTATAACTTTTATCCTAGAATTTACATTGTATATGTATAGGCAAAGGAAAAGTCAAAAGTTGGAATTTCCTAATAATTCTATTCCCTTTCCTGTTGAGGTGGTATTATTTGGTGATGGCTAAAATTCAGTAGGACGCTTTTCAACCTGAAATGTTTTATATGACTATCTTATCCTCTTGGGTGAATCCTTTTGAGAAATCTGTGGTTCAGTTACCTCCTCAGAAGTTCATAGATGTCAGGTTAAGACTTCACATCTATCCAGAATATGACATTCACAGTACCAGACCCTCTTAGTATTTCACTATTGCCCTGCTATTGCCTATGTGATATAAATATGTCAGAATTAACAGAAAGAGAAGATAAGTCTTCAAACTGATCCAACTTTTGATTTGATAGTCATTATGGTTTTAACTTTTCAAATAATCAGTCCTCGTTAATACAGTTATATAAACCAACTAGCATTATTGTTCAGTATTTTAAGAATAAATGTATCACACAATAGAAATTTGTGCATGGAAATGTAAAATGCAATATGACTGGCAGGGTAGGTCTATATAATCAGAAATGGGAAAAGGTCAAGACAGAGTAATGATGTATTTTCTGTGACATTGTGAATTGTTATGAATAACAGAAGTAATTACATTTTAAAATTTCCAGATAGCTTCTTTTGAGGGATATTATAATTTAAAATTTGCCTTTAATGAAAGGAAATTGCCTTGATTTTGAAAAGAAACTTCTAAATTCCCTAATTTAACATTCATTTCCTCCTAAGATGATTTAAAAACCTATACCAGGTTATTTTTAAAATGTCTTTGCTGATTGAGTAGAATAACATATTGAGAATAAATGCTTTGGATTAGAGCTTATCGTATTCCCGAAAAGGCATAATATTTGTTGAAAAAGTAATTTGGTATCAACAAAGTGTTAATGGAAATTGTCAAATATACCTTTGTTCTGAGATGACGTCCAAAATGGTAAGAGTGGAATGTTTCATCTGGATTTATCTCAGTTTTTCTAGGGGTAGAGGTAGAGGGTGTACTCTTTTTAGCCACCATAGTTGTTTACTGTAAACACAGTCATCAAAGGCCCTCAATCCACAAACACCAATACCCACAGACCACAGGACACAAGAGCATGAGTTTGGGAATTTTGTGTTCTCTTATAAAGTAATCCCTCCCCTCAGGGTGCGTTTAGTCGGCAATGTGATTCACAGTGCAGTGGTGGAGGCTAGGAAATCTGTAAAGAGAGTGTAGACATTTGACAAGTAATGTGGCACAAGGCTTGACCTTTTCACTTGGAAGCACAAAAATGTTAAAGAAATCACTCACTTTTTCATTAATGGTTCACTATATGCAGTATATATATTGTTTTTGTCAAGTCGCTCTTGGCTCAAAAAGGTTCACCCAAATCTAAATTTCCAATCCTAAATATTTTCCCTATCCTAAAAAAAAAAAGGTAAAATGAACATAGAGAACTTAAGACATTTGTTTGACCCATATCCCAAGTATTCAGATCACTGATAATTTTGTCTTTGTGCTTGTTGAAATGTTATACTGACATAGACCTAAAAGTCATTTTTAGAGTTTCTCAGCTAAATTAGTAAAATTAGAATAAAATTTGCAAATAGAATTCATCTTCTACAGTTGTACTGTCTTCCTAAGAGAGATTTCTGATGCGTTAATTTTGGGGGGGGGGGAACGTTGTTTCCTAATGATTACTCTTTTTGTATTAGGAAAGTAGTAGTTTTCATCTGAAACATTCATAAAAGTTTTTAAATGAAAAGCAAAAATTATCACAGACCATTGGGGAATTTTATACAATAGCGTTAAAACCTTAGACCCAAATTTACTGGGCGGGGATTCATTCACAGGTGGATGCAAAGTAATCCCCTAGGGTTGACTTGGGAATGTGTGGGGTTTGACCTTGGGCCTGCCTGCCCTGCGCTCTGCGAGGCGCACAGGCTGGTTGCAGGCGACCGCACCCCTTGTGCCCCCAACTCACGCTGTGCTTTCTTGCGGTCTCTCCAAGGTACCTACCAGGGCCAGTGGGCCGGAGGCATGCGGCACGGCTACGGCGTGCGCCAGAGCGTGCCCTACGGCATGGCCACGGTGATCCGCTCCCCGCTGCGCACCTCGCTGGCCTCGCTGCGCAGCGAGCAGAGCAACGGCAGCGTGCTCCACGACGCCGCGGCCGCCGCCGACAGCCCGGCCGGCACCCGCGGGGGCTTCGTGCTCAACTTCCACGCCGATGCCGAGCTCACGGGCAAGAAGAAGGGCGGCCTCTTCCGAAGGGGCTCGCTCCTCGGAAGCATGAAACTCCGCAAGTCCGAATCCAAGTCTTCCATCTCCAGCAAGCGCAGCTCGGTCCGCAGCGACGCGGCCATGAGCAGAATCAGTTCCAGCGATGCCAACTCCACGATCAGCTTCGGCGACGTCGATTGTGATTTTTGCCCCGTGGAAGACCACGTGGACGCCACCACCACGGAAACCTACATGGGCGAGTGGAAGAACGACAAGCGCAATGGTTTTGGCGTTAGCGAGCGCTCCAATGGCATGAAGTACGAAGGCGAGTGGGCAAATAACAAGAGGCATGGGTATGGCTGTACCGTGTTTCCCGACGGCTCCAAGGAAGAGGGAAAATACAAAAATAATATTCTGGTCCGTGGAATAAGGAAGCAGCTTATACCAATAAGAAACACAAAAACTAGGGAGAAGGTGGACAGAGCAATTGAAGGCGCGCAAAGGGCAGCGGCCATGGCGAGAACCAAAGTGGAAATAGCAAACTCAAGGTATGTAAATATTGGGGCTTTGCTGGGTCGTTCAAAACAATGTAATATCCAAAGTTACGTCTAATCAGTCTGTTGGTGACATCACCAAATGGGTTCTCCAACTGCCAAAAAATCAAAGGTGTAAAATAAGCCTCATAGAATGAGAGTCAGAAATGTGCCTGTACTGTTCTGAAACTTTCTTTCATCAAAAAATGTTGAAGGCACGTTGAGCCCCCCTTCCTGTTCTAAACCACTTTCCCTAAGCAACAACTTGGTGGTATTCTCTCTGACTATGTGCACATCTTCTTGAGTCCGGGAAGTTACATGTTTTAAAGAAGGACCTCTGAAACGCTGTCACGGAAGTGTCGTGTTTTGTGTCCCAGAAAGAAAGTGTCAATCCGACGTGGAAACATACCTAGTATAGAGGTCTACCTTTATTCTGATATTTAAGTTGGAGGTGTGTACCTCTCCCCCTATAAAATTCCTGATTTATAAAATTAAGGTTCTGCTTACTGAAATAGATGAAATTGGTTTTGAGACAGCCACCAAGATCTAGATATAGGATGCTTGGAGGTTAACATGACAAAATCTAGCATACAGTATTTGAAGCAACAGAGTTCGTCTACATGGGAAAGGCAAAGAGACTAAGGCTCACAAGAATCATCACATTCTATGCAGGAGAGATTAGATCATTGGTATATTAAAAGGAAAGGGGTGGAGGGAACCTGACATGGACAGATGGGAGTCTCAGTGTGCCAAGGTTGGAAGAAAGAAGAGCAGTGGAGAAGGGCTGGCATGAGTAGGAGAAAGCGGGTGAATAATAGATTGACAAGTGGGGTGTATGTGGGCATAGAAGGACTATGTGCTTAAAGTGTTACCGTTAAATAGCTGGTTTCAGGGATCCAGTAAGAGTAATAGAGAAATCTATTAAGAATGGATTTCATAGGTTAGACAAAAAGGAAAAAGAGCTGGTTATAAATGGTAAATTTTATTTTTAGGCTTAAGTGGGTACTGACTGGCCATAGTTTTGTGTGACCTGAGGCATAAATTTAGCATAGAATATTAAAAATCCTGTTCCTACTTCAGTAATACTCTTCTATAGAAGTAAACCTCCTTTTGAAACCACAAAATATTAGCATCTCTCCAGGCTTTTGTCTTTGTATTGAATTAACAAGCTCCACTTTTTTTGTTGAGCCATATGAAACTTCTGATATTTGAAGTTTCTAAATGTCCCCCCCAAAAAAAAATGGCCGTTTCCTATGGTTCAGCTGAATACTTCTAGACTTCTAGAGTTCTTTTTATTATGCTCCTCTTAAGAAAAATAATGTAAATAGGGCTACTAAATAAAAGAGATCACATTTTTTGCATTGTTTTTAGATACATATTATGTTAAAAGTCCTCAAAGTTTTCATCTTTCCCCCAAACTAATCCTATTTTAAAGTTAATATTTCTTATTAATAAACACAAACTTTCATGAAGAGTCTCTTTCTCTCTCCTGTCTTCCCTACCAAGCATCTTTTATTTTAGATCATAGTGTTTGCTGATCACCAAGCATTGGATCTACTTTGCTTTTCAGCTTGCTTGTAGATAGGGTACTTGGCACAGCTAATCTTGCTGGCTGGCTTTTACAGCTAGTGATATACCTTTTGTTAGGCCCTAGCCTCTAGTTTTAAATGCATGCTTGGATTCTTCCATTTTATTTTCATCCTATAACTTACTGATACATTAGAGGCAGATGAGTTCAGTCTTGGCAGATGAAAAATAAACCTGTGCAGAACACTCTAACAAATGATTTATTCTAATTACTGACTTTTGTGATTAGTTTACATTGGAGGAATCTACATAATGGAAAGGGACTTATTGATGCAAAGATGGTCTGTGATTATACTAGTGCCATAACACTCTTATCCAAGTTCTAGCCATGTTCTCTGTGTTGAAGAAGTCTTTTGAAGGTAGTAGTATGTAGTTTGGGAGTACTATATCATATAGTTATAATCAAGAAATATTTAGCTTAAGACCATATATTTTTAGCCAGTTAACTACTTCATAAAGATTTCACTAAGATATTTTTTAAAAACATTCAATTTGTTATGCTAAGTGAAATAAGCCAGTCATTGAAAACCAAATATTGTATGAGCCCACTTAGATGACTTACCTAAAATGGTCAAACTCATAGAAACAAAGAGTAAAATGGCAGCGGTGGCCAGGAGCTGGAGGGAGGGTGAAATGGGGAGTTGCCATTCAACAGGTATAAAGTTTCGGTTATACAAGATGAATAAGGTCTAGAGATCTGCCGCACAACACTGTGCCCATAGTTAACAATACTGTCCTGTGCGTTTAAAAATTTGTTAATGGCTCATGCCTGTAATCCTAGCACTCTGGGAGGCCAAGGCGGGTGGATCGCTCGAGGTCAGGAGTTCGAAACCGGCCTGAGCAAGAGCGAGACCCCGTCTCTACTATAAATAGAAATTAATTGGCCAACTAATATATAGAGAAAAAAATTAGCCGGGCATGGTGGCACATGCCTGCAGTCCTAGCTACTCGGGAGGCTGAGGCAGTAGGATCGCTTGAGCCCAGGAGTTTGAGGTTGCTGTGAGTTAGGCTGACGGACGGCACTCACTCTAGCCTGGGCAACAGAGTGAGACTCTGTCTAAAAAAAAAAAATTTTGTTAAGAGTAGTTCTCGTGCTATGTGTTACCGCAATAAAAAATTAACAGTTTGGATGTCACAATAGACAAATTACAAATAAAAAAATATATTAACCTTTTATATTTTACTTACTTTCACTGTTTTAGTTCCCTTTCCAGATTCCTTGATACAATGAGTACTTCAGATATAGAGCTTTGCAGTTTGTTTTTAGAGAAAATAACTGAAAGACTGACATTCCCTTAATAGTAGTTTTGAGTTTAGAGTTCACAGTCTTTCAGAAACTTTTTCAAAAAACAAATAGAGGAAAAGATCTTATTAAGGTTTTAGAGATTGCCACCTGAAAGAAAGCACTTCTAGCTATGTTGTTGTCATAAACTGTGGTTCTTTATAACACCAGAGTATCCGCACAGTCCTTCCTGGCCCCTTTACACTTGCTGTTATTAATGTTTTGAAAAATATTATTGGCCAGGTGTGGTGGCGCATGCCTGTAGTCCCAGCTACTTGAGTGGCTGAGGCACGAGGATCTCTTGAGCCCAGGAGTTTGAGGTTGCTGTGAGCTAGGCTGACACTGCTGTACGCTAGCCTGGGGGAACACAGCGAGACTCTGTCTCAAAAAATAAATAAATAAAAATTTTAAAATATTGAAAATTTAAGAATATACAGTGAGACTGCTCCCGACCCACCCAGTCCAGTAATGGCAGAGTAAGAACTAGAAACTGAGACTCCTGGCAGCTGCTGCTGTCAACAAAGGGAGATGATCAGTTAATAGGTATCAACCATTCAGTTTGTCCACCCAGTCACTGTTCTGTCTCTGTTATTTCTTTGCTTTAGAGACTTTTGTTTAAGTTCCAGAGAAATGGACCTGCCTTTCTACTATCACCCTGTTTTATTTTAGAACAGTCTCAAGTTGGCTCTGAGGGAAAATAATTGTATCATCCAATAATGTCTCCAGGAGACACAGAACCAATCATTTTTGTCCCAAAGATTCCAGAAAATGCAGTAGATCTGTGGACCTTTGCTTTGTTTCTCTGAAGAGGGAGTGGCATTGTTCCCCAGTAAACACACAGGAAGCTTGTTTTGAAAAGCTTATTATGGGCCCCTATTTAATTCTGATAGGTCAGGGAACAGAGGGGTGACATAATAGTTGATAACACAGATAGTTCGTTAGCAGCTTAGCACTTAAAGAGTCAAGACCTTAAGAGCAGCTAATAATTTACTCCTAGAATTTTTTTTAGATCTCTGCTCTGATCAAAAAAGTACTATAGGGGCCGGGCGCGGTGGCTCACGCCTGTAATCCTAGCACTCTGGGAGGCCGAGGCGGGCGGATTGCTCTAGGTCAGGAGTTCGAAACCAGCCTGAGCAAGAGCGAGACCCCGTCTCTACTATAAATAGAAAAAAATTAATTGGCCAACTAATATATAGAGAAAAAATTAGCCGGGCATGGTGGCACATGCCTGTAGTCCCAGCTACTCGGGAGGCTGAGGCAGGAGGATTGCTTGAGCCCAGGAGATTGAGGTTGCTGTGAGCTAGGCTGACGCCATGGCACTCACTCTAGCCTGGGCAACAAAGCGAGACTCTGTCTCAAAAAAAAAAAAAAAAAGTACTATATTTATAAGATTTAGCAAGATTTTATTTCCCTTTTGTCTTGGTCCTGAGGGTAAAAATCATCATCTGGGATTGAGAAAGGGTCTCAACCTTGTTTTTTAAGAAATGCAGAAGAGGCAGGAGAGCAACTCTGCATATTCGAAGAAATAAGCATACCTAGCAGTTGTGGAGGCGACTTCATGCAGTGACTGACGGCATACTGTTTCTAGTCCTGGAATCCCAGCCACTCTGCTTTGTAGACGCAGACGTTACTCTGACTGACCGATGTTGGGATTGGGGAGAACCCAGTACCCAAGCCCAGGCCTCATGGTCTTTCCTGCATCACTCTTTACCCTGGGTAGAAACTTAGCCAATCAGACCCTCTTTTGAGTCCCAGGAATGAATGCTAGGTAGAGACATATAACTAGAATGCCCCTCCTCATACGCTGAATTTACTTTTCCAGAAAATATTATATAATAGGCAGAATCTGCTTTGTTAGAGAATATTAAAGGTCCCCAATCTCAGATCTGGAAGGGCCATAGGACAACATCTGGTCCAGGCCCCTCACACCCAGAGGCAGAGACTGAGGCCCTGCCCAAGGTCGCCCTGCTGTCTCTCTGGTTTTTATTCTGTTTCTTAGTTGTTCACTTTTTGTTCCTTTAGCTCTTGCCTCCAGTAATTTCTTCAGTCTCTGTCATTTCAGTTATATTTCTCACTTGGTCAATTTTTACTCCGTTGACTCTTGTCTCTAATAATTCCTTAAGTGAGATGTTCAAAGAAGTCACTGTTCCTTGAGAAGAATGTTTTCAGGAAGGGTTTTAGGGTAAGGCATTTGGTTGAGATAGCCAATAAGAAGTGACCCGTACAGAACCCCACTTGCATGGAAATGAATAGATCACTTAGGAACGGTGCAGGAAAAAACAAAAAAAACCAAACACAAAAACAGAGCTTTGTATGATCTGAGCCTTAGAAGAAATAATTATCATGAGGATGCAAGATTTAGAGGAGGAGGGATGGGAGGGAGCTGGCCGAAATCACAAGCTTGTGCTTCTGGCTTTGTTGTATCAGACAGATGAGAAGAAAGACTATAAAGTGAGAAGGTTAGCAGGTGAGTTAGTAGTAACTGTTCCGTTCTGCAGACTTTGGAGAACTCTGCAGGAACCTCACTGAAGCTGGCGTGTGCCCGGGTAGGCTCCCAGCACTGCTGTGAAGTGACAGTGGTCAGGACAGGCCAGCCTGTTGTGTGGGACTGTGCTGCTGCTCTTGCCAACCTCTCCGTGACCATGAGTGCCACTTCAGGTGACCACAGCGGCACATAGGCAGGTAGCATGAGAGGGAGTCCTCTCCTGCCCCGCCCAGAACTAGAGATTGGACTCCGTGTTTGGTAGTTTGGGACTTAAATATTAAGATGATATATAATTTTCCTGTAGGGTTTTTTTTAAAACTACTCCCCGTACTTTTTTTTAAAAAAGATATATTGCAGTTTCATACCACTCTCCCTGCCTCCTCCGTGCTCAGAGTGGTTCAGCCACGCCAGCTTGCTTTCTTGCTTCACTTGGGAGGTAGTTCTTGGCTCTTCCCTTCCCTCTGCCTGGAGCCCTTGCCTGGCCCGCTGCTTAGTCCTCACTCAGGTTTGGGCATAAAGTCTCTTCTTCATGGAAGGTTTCCTTCACTCCCCCTACCCTACTTCTGTCCCCCACAATCTAAACTAAATCCTCCCACCAGTCTAAATTGTGATTGCATTTCAGAATATTTGTTGGATATCTCTCTCTCCAGCTGGATTGGGAAAGATGGACCCACCCCAAAGGCAACTTTGCTCACTTTTGTAAACCTAGCAGTGGGTTTGGATCAGAGCACGTTAGTAAGTGCTCTAGTAAATACGTGATGAATGAGTGAGTTAAATACTCACAACTGAGGGTATGAACACTGCCAGTGCTTCTAATTTCATTTTGCTGGGCATTTAAAAAGCACAGTTTTAAGGATGGAAGCTGAGCTCTAACAGTACATCATGCTGTAGTCTGACAGTAGTCAAGGATGTGTAGAAAATGCAAGTGTGTGCTACAGTACCCTTTCCCTTAGTTAAGTCAGCAGTGTTACAAGGCATGACCAGGGAATGCAAGCTTCAGGTTAAGCCAAACTGTTGTCTCCATTCTTGCAGGTATTAACCACTTCGGTACCACGCTCACTGGCCACAAACCCTTGCCCACAGCCAGCACTCATAGTCCGCACGATAGTTTGTGTTGTGCATTGACGACAAATCCGTTTTGCTCTTATGTGATGAGGAAAGCTTGAAAGCACTGAAAGCTTGTTTTACTTTACAGGCAGCTTTACTTGTAAATCAGAATAGGTAACATATACATATATGTTTTCCTTAACGTTATTTTTAAATGTTCACAATTTTATTTTGATAAATGAAAAAAATTAGAAAAGTCAGTTCAAAATTATAGTTTTATTTCATTCGTATCATAAAGAAATAAGGCAAGTTTTTGAATATTATGATAAATTTTATTCTTTGGTATGATAAATTTTGAAGCATGGGGCTACACATAGGCCAACATTACATTGTTTACAATAGTATTTAGTACCACGCCTTTTATTATTTTTTGAGCATACAATACATCTTCTAAATGGAGTTTTCCTTTTTATCACTATTGTAAGGTGCTGGAAAATGTCTTTCTTCTAAAATGCATGAGATTTTCTGATGCAGTACAAGGATTGTATTGCCTCGATTCGGAGTACTGTTGTAGAAGTTTTGTTATTAACGCTAAAGTCGACGCTGAGCTGTGCTCATTCATTTGTGGCTATCGACTATAGTCGAGGCTGGTACCAAAGTGGTTAAGCTGTTTCAGTGATACATACAAAGGATTCCCTTACAGATGAGGAAACTCCAGGAACTCAATTTATATTAATCCTAATGACAGTGGCTCAGTCTACCTGTATTCACCTTCACCAAAACATGTAATAAGTCGGAACATGAGAGCTTATTGTCTTTTAAAAAGCTAAGTTTGCTGAATGTTCAGCTGTCTTTGTTTCCTTTTGAAGGTTTTTTTCTTGTCCTGCCACTTTTTAAAGTTTGAGTCATTTTTCTTAGGCTCAAATAATATTATTCAATTTACCACATAAAGCTGGCAGGGATAGATAGAACAGCCCTTCACAAGACTGTTTGACTTGATTCATACTTCATTTATTAGTAATTAAAACCCAAAGTCAACCATGAGTCAGTGCACATTATGGTTCCAAATTAAACTGACTACTACCAATTTTAGGAAAAAGTTTATTCTCTGCCAAGTTATTATGAAGGGGCCAGCACTTTGAAATTCTTCAGTTCCGTTGGGGAAAAGGATACCCTTTCTCTTCTGCAAATCAAAATGAATAGTTTATATACTGTATTTTTTTTCTATAATGATAATGGTTGTATTATATTTTCAAAAAGCAATTTTAGATTACCTTTTCCATGGAGTTTTTTGTTTTTTCTACTCAGTCTCTGGTTGATTGTCAGTTAACTAGCATAAGTAATTTTTGCGGGAAGGAGAAATTCTTCCAATGTCTTGTAAGTCATTTTAATGAAGAGGTAGTTGAACAAGTAAAGAAATTTTAGGGGAAAATCACCTAAAATGTGGGAATTTACAGCTAAAGAGAACATTTCTTATTTTCTTTCTTTGCACTGCCTTGGTTCCCTGTCACCCTTTCCAATTGTCACAATCAAGTGCTTCTAAGAACAAATTCCAGAGATTTGGTTAAATGCTCAGATGCTGAAGCTGAGAAGAGTTACAGTGAACAAGGGCTAGTGTTAGCTTTACCCTTCTCACAGAGTGTGAGAGAGTGGGTATCCCAGGGCTTTGTGAACTGTAAATCACTACATACCCTTAAGGTTTAGGAAAATGTTCTGATCCTAGAAATATCATTTTCAAAAGTAAAAGTTGTTAAAAGACCAAGAAGCCAGACTAGGATAGATAGAGGTAAAAATGGAGTGAGGAAGGAAGGCTTGGGAAGCACAAACAGGGACAAGGGAGAAAAGAAAGGAGTTAAATCCACCAAGCCCGACCACCTGTTCACGGATGTGAGCATGCATCGAACCTCAGCCCATTTCCAGCCTCAGATCTGTGCAAGGTCACCAGGCAATTTTATTTTTTAAGACTGAAAAGGAAGTGAGCAAGGAAATGGCATTTGTGTTTATATCAAGCTATGCCAGGGTACTATTCTGAAGACGATATGGGATAATCATATTGTTTAAGTATATTAGTAGGTCACCATCATCCTTTTATATTTTTATATGATTATCCTTTATATTGTAATATTTGTATTGCACCTACAATTTTCAAATACAAGCTTCTCGTCTTTACCAAAGAACGCTCATTCCCCATGGGTGAAAGCAGAGCCTGCTCTAACTTCTTCCATTTTTCTATGAGCTGTTTACAGAAAGACATGCTTCTCTGTATCGGGGGGGGCCCAGGAGCAGTTGGAATTCTCTCCATGTGGGTGTGCAGAGTGAGCAGCTGAAACCAGAAAGATGACCTAGGTGTCAGCTCTGTCCTGCCCCAAGCAAGGGGTTAGGCGTGGATATAATGGCACTCAGGGGTGTAACTTGGGAAGACAGAAAAATTGCTACAGTCAGCTCCTGTCCTTTGACCTGATGTTGTGTCACTCACGATGTAACAGGCCATTACACATAACATGAAAAACACATTGTGTCATGACAACCTTGTAAAACCTCCTTAGGGTATCTTCTTTCTAAAGATCCTTCTTTGAAAACCTCTTCATCCAGCCCTTCAAAGTCCAAACCCATTCAGAGGTATTGAGGTGGGCATGTATTTTAATGCCTAACAAAGTAGGTTCCAGCAAACACAAACTTCATGAAAATTAGTCTTAGGCCATGATAAAATGGGAGGGTCACACATTTATCCAGACTTGTTAGCCATTAAAAACAGTTTTAAAAATTTCAATCATGTAGGCATGGCCCTCCACTTTGATTAAGCAGCAAGGGCAAGGAGAAGGTGCTCTCTATGGTGTGAATGGGTTGTGAGATGATGTTCAATTCTGCACAGATCTACTTAGTGAAGACTGGTATTGAAGACTTGGAAAAACAAAAAGGCCCAGGGTGGTAATAAGCTAGGTTCTAGGGGCACATGTTGACTTACCTTGTTTTAACTAGAAATCTGAGCTTGCTTAGGTAGTACAAATTTCAACAGCCTCCATCTCATTTAGCTCTGAAATATGCTTTCTTGATAGTATAAATATGAAGAATGAAAGCAGCAATTTCTTCTTAGTATAGCTTCATTTGTAATTAACCCCCCTTACTATTATGTATTCTGGAAAGCCCCCCAAAATGTGATGGTGCTCATATTCTGTCCTGTGTGCTCCCTGTGAATTTGAGCTTTGACCTAGAGAAACTCTGTTTCTAGGCAAGTGGCCGAGTTCTATGGCCGTGCTAACCAAGCTGGTAGACTCCCCCAAGCAGCAGCTGCCAGCCGGCCAAAGCACCCCGCTCGAAACTTTCCATTATGGATTAAGCTGACTCTGCCAATCTCACTTTACTCAAGACACCAAACTGGATGCTTGCAAGACTAGTGCCTTGCAAATCTTTGAGATGCTTTTCTTATTATAGATGAAATATGAACATTGTGTTTAGGAACAGGATCCAACAAATGCCAAAGGTATTTATGTAAGTCATTCAGCTTTAGTACAACGGCCTCTTGAGAATAAAATCAAATCAGCTTTTAATAATTTTTGCCCTTCTATTTCAGTTGGTGTTTCACATTTATTTGTATAATATGCTAAATTCAAAATAATCTCCTTTCTCAGAAATTTAATTAATATGTAAGGAATCAAGATTACCTCCAAAATAGTACAACTCTTTAAAGTCAATCTTCTTAGGACTTCCATCCATGTGGGCCAAAAGAAACTAACTTAAGCCCAATAAAATACATTAATTCACTTTCTAGCACTTTTAAAACACTAGATTGTCAGAGCTTAAGAAATAATTTTATTATATTTTTGTTAATTTTTGAAAACTTTTAAATAAGGTAAAAATTTTGAATTTTGCTATATTGAGTCAATCGGATTTCGATCTCTGATGCTTGGTCTAGAAGTCTTGTTTAATTTTTTATACTTGATGTGGGAGTTTTTTGAATTAGTATTTCAAGATTTCATACATTTACTTCCACCCATTAGTGAAGGGTTTGAGATACACCGAGGGAGCCAACTGGTCAAAACATGTTGCAAAGATATCCCATAGAAGCCAGCAATTTGGGGTTCAAGGATGGGAGTGAAGTGGCATCAGATGATGGGGCTCTACCAACCCTCCCCCTCCCCCTGGCCACTTGTTCCCCAGCCCCTTCCTGCTCAGCCCAGTGATTTGAAAATCAGTTGCAATGTGGACTGATAGGTTACTTTGTGAAGACCCAGGTGCCCTGAAAGGGTGGTCCCCTTAGCCCTTGTCTTTCCTGAGCACACCAGTTCACGCTTTGGTTAACTAGAAAAGGCAAAGGGTAGCCCAGCTCATTTTATGAGGTTCAGTTCTAATTTTAATCATTCTTTGTTATATGAATCAATTACCTACCATGTAAATACAAAATCATGATTAAGAACTAGTCCTTTCCTTCCTCGAGTCTGGTTGGGACAGATGAAAAAGTAGGTTGGCACCTTGCTTAGGTAGCACGTAGGGAGGGGCTTAACCGTGGCCTGGGACTGGAGGCAGGATTCCTCAGGGGGCATCCAGGATGAGGCCCTCAGGGTGCATGGGTGTTTTCCAGAAGAAGATGGAGGAGAGTGCAAAGGACGATGGCCCACATGTATTCGTGGTATGGTAAAATGTGCAACATGGTGGCAAAAGAACAGGCTGGGGAGGGGAATGTTGAGAGATAAATAAGGACCCTTGGGCCTATAATGGGGAGTTTGGACATTATCACAAGGATAGCGGAAAGCTATCAATAGGTCTTAGGCAGGAGAATTACATGATCGTATTTAGAAAGATCACTCTGGCTGCGGTGGTATAGGGATTGGGGATAGTGAGGCACAGTAAAACTGGAGACAGATTAAATAGTCATCTGCTAACTAGTAATGTAGGCAAGAGCCTGTGGGTCAGGCCAAGCAGTGGCAGTGGGGACAGAAGGAAGTGAATGTATGTTTAAGCCTCCCAAGCAGACTCAGGACTTACAGCTGGTTGAATAAGCGTAATAAACCTAGAGAAGGAAGAGTCAGAGTGACTCCTAAGTTCCTGGCCTACCTGACTGAATGGGTGGTGGCACCGATTACTTGGAAAGATACCAGCAGGGAAGGGACAGGTTCGGGGAAGAAAATGAGTTTGGATTTCTGACTTCTTGAATTTTTGAGATAGTAGCCCAAAAGAGAACTGGGAAGATGGGCCTGGAACTCAGATTTGCACTGTACTTTACAGAGCTCAGATCCAAACCCTGAGAAATGAAGACGTTTATGGGCATGCAGAGAAAAGAGGAATTCTGCGTATGTGAGAGGACTTCTTTTAAAGAAGTACGAGTAAAGCAAGTCTTACATGAAGTGACTAGGACTGTGTTGCCTTTATGGCAACACAATCCCAGCATCAGGATTTCTGTTCTTGAATTGGTGAAATTATGCTTTCTAAGCTTTGTGCTCAAGGGACCTAGCCAGTGAGCAAGATCTGTTGGGCTGTTTTGTTCTTTTTTTTTTTTTTTTTTTTTTTTTTCTTGGCAACATACTAGAACAAAATACCACTCTCACAAATTGTTGTGCTAAAGGGACATCATTTGGTAAACATCTATTTAGTGCCAGGTCTGTCTAAACAGGGCACTCGGCCCTGGGGATACAGAGGTGAATAGGAATCACAACCTGTCGTGAAAAGCAGATACCCCACCGGTCCTCGCACCCTTGTGCAGCTGGCAGGTGCTGTGGGGCTGCAGGTTGGAGGGACCCGCTGGGAGGCACCTGAGCCAGCCTGAGTGAGTTCGCCACAGACGCTTCCTTGGGACTGTGTGCACAGCAGTACTCGCCGTCTGAACTCCTTCACAGCCCCCACCCGCCAGTCCCCCTCGGTAGCCCAGTCTCTGCCCGTCATTTGTGGTTACACTCAAGGTCCATGGCAGACGTGGACTAAATTAAGAAACCTAACAAAAATGACTCTTCAAATAAGTAATTTTACCCTTGATAATAGGAATGCTATCCATAGAACATACATAACATATATATATATATATATGAATTTTATAATGCAAAGGGGAAGATGACTAGGGGTTTCTTTAAAAAGTTGAGAGAATTAGTTTTTGCATAATGTCCATAAGATAATGATTTTGGGTGGTAGCAGGGTCTTACTAGCAGTGTTTGGATAACGAGACATCAAAGTTAACTGTTCGCAGTATATTAACATTTTGGCAGTGTTTTCAGATAAGCAAACAGTGTAGACCCTGCTGCTAAATATTTCCTCCAAGTGTATTATGCTCTAGTGCATGTACCCCATCCCTCCTGGTCTGTGGATAAAACTTGGGTGATACCTTTTGGCCACATACAGAGCTGACAGGTCTGGTGCCTGCACCTGTGGCGTGAACTTGGCATCTGTCCTCTTTTGTAGTCCATGCAGTCCTGTGAGTCAGTAGGAAACTGAGGCACAGAAAGGTCACAAAGCAAATACATAACAGAGCTAGGGCGAGGCCCAGGCAGCAGAACCTCAGAGCCCAAGCCCTGCAACTCTGCTGGGATTTGAGAATTGGGGTAGGCATGTTTTTTTCTTGAACCTGTGTACTCTCCTTAGGCTCATGAAAGATCTGTCTAGGAGCAGTGTTACCTAGTCACAGACTTCATTCTGCCACTGTTTCATTTAACAGACATTATTCGTTTATCAGCCACAAATCTTAGGGGCCAAACATAAACAGATGATGTCAGCATAATAAGGTAAACTCTAAGAAAAAACTAGGAACATGCAAAAGAGGAACCCTGAGCTCAGGCTGTGAAGAGTGAGGGGAGATGACGAGGGAAGCGAAGATGGCAAGGGTGTTGCAGATGGAGGAGACACCTGAGCAAAGATGCAGTGGAATAAACGTGTGTGGTGTGAGTTCCTGCAGGCAGCTGGGTGGTGGGGAACACTTTCTCCTGGAGTAATCCGTCCACCCCCTGCAGCAGATCACAAGGAGGGGCTTAAAAATTCCTAGTCTTCCACCCAGTAGTGAGTTAACATGTCTTTAGATGAGGCCTAGAAGCTTGCATTTTACAAGCTTCCCAGGTTATTCTCAGGAACACTGAAGTCTGGGAAGTGGAGATGGGATGTGATAGGAAATAAGATTTCGAAGATATAGGAGTCAAATTTTCTACAGTTGACTTTGGGGTGTCTTTGAAGGGATTTGAGCAGGGAGCCATCTGCCTTTAAGATGGATGGTCTGACTGCTTCGTGGACGAGTAATTTAAGGGGCCGGGGGGCCAGGACGGGAGGCCCGGTCTGTCGAGGGGAGTGATAAAGACCTTGGTCAAGGGCAGGGATGGAAGAGACGCAAGGGATAAAATTAGCAGGGCATGATAGACTGGAAGTTGTGGGTAAGGAACAGAGGCAAGTCTGAGATGTTGTGTGGCTCATACTCTGACGCCCCTGTTAAGGTTAGTGAGAAGGCTCATTCATTCCTGGTACATGGGCGATTTGTTTCAAGTAGATGAAATAATCTCTCTGGGTCTCTTTCTCATCAATAAAACAGATGTGAGGAAGTGGGAAACTAGACCAGATTGTCCTAGAGGACCTAAGTCTAGGCCTGCACTGCCGTGTGATTTCTCCTCCCTTTTACCTGTTTTTGAACCTGACTTCACAAAACACTGCCGGTAATATTTCTTATAGAAATTATTCATATAGTAAATGTCGTGAAACATCACTGACCTTTTCCAACCCAAATTTGTCCTCAATCAGAAGATGGTGGATTGAAAGGGAAAAAATGTCCTACTGTGTCCTTTTAGGAACAAGATTATAGTTAGGAACATCTAACTAAAATTAAAATCGTTTTGAAGTACCCATAAGCGTTCCAGGAGCACAACTTGCATACCGATCATTCTTGTTTGTTTCAGAAGTATTATTAAATACTTACACACTTCGTACTGTGCTGGACCTGAAGGGAGAAAGGGGAAGCATGAGCCCCGACCGCTCCCCAAGCTTGGAGTCAGGTGGACATAACACGTGCACATAGGAAGTAGTTTAAAAAATTACACGCAGCAGTTCAGCCCATCAGCTGTTTGTTTTATTAGTGCTCTGCCGCCTCATTCCATAAAGGTTGCAAAGTTTACATAAATGTCAAAATGGTTAGTCTTCTAGGAATTAAAAAGGAATAGATTGAATTGTTTATAAAGCAGTTCCAAAGACCTCTTTTTACTTGGCCACATATCCTAGTGATACTTTTCTGTTTTTTCATGTGACCCTATGAATTTGACAGTAAAAGCATTTTGAAAAATTCTTCTTCTTACTCTTCACTAGATCAGAGTAACTTTCAACCCCTTGTTGGGTTTATTGAAATCTGATTTGAGGGTGAGCAGAGGGTCACTAATGTTCACAATGAAAACAAAGGTAAGAAGAACATATTTAGGGGTTTTCATTTTGTTTTTTTGTTTTTTGTTTTTTACTTTAGACTCTTCAATAATGTGTTAATTTTGTGGTGCTAAAGTTCAGTCACTAAGCTTCCTTGTTTAAAAGTTTTCTTTAAATTACAGTTGTTATATTTGTAACAATTACAGAGATGCCTCACTGTATTCAATGCCCAATGATAAGATCTTAAAGACATTTCAAGGGAAATAGAAGTTATAAGCCAACAAAGGAAAGAAAATGCCTCAAGCAAGCATCCCGTTCCCCATAAACAGTGTCTCTCTGTAAACATGCATTTGTAGCTCTAGAGAAGTGCCAACTAATGAAAAAAGGGGGAAAAATTAGATGGTGTGATTGCCTGGTACGATTGGTATATCCGGTGCCAGGTGGAGTTGTCCTGAATTGACTTCATAATTTGACTTCAGAAATTGGGTCTTCAGATTGACTTCAGAATTTGGTCCTTGGACAACATTGTGAAGGGAAACTAAGGCATATTTGTCACAGGAGCAGATGGAGGTTTTGCCAGGAGGGGGACAAAGAGCCCTGGTGATGAGTCACAGCCTGAAGAGAAGGAAACACCCTCATATCCAAGGCAGTAAAGATCGCCAGTGCTCATTATCTGTGGGCAATATCTTCCTTGTGGTTTGCTGAAGTAGGTCTTGCTTTTAGCTTCAAGATTAATCGTCTCTCGGTGTTCTGGGTTGATATTCCCTCATGACTCCCATTACTAACAAAAGCAAAAAGCAAGGATCTTTCATACACAAACAGCTCCTTCTTGCTCTCATCCTACCAGTAGGAAAAATGTGATCCAAAAAGATAAAATTTGTGGAAAACAGTGGTGGTAACTCCTAAAATTTCTGAAAATTAATGCTGTTGGTTTGTAGCAAAGAATTAAAAAAAAAATTAAAGAAGGTAGGAGTCTAGAGATGGTGCATACAAGCCTACTGTCAGATTTATACTCTGGAGCCTCAGCCTAGAAGTCTTACAAATGTATGTGCAAAATGTACTCAAAACACTTCTGGATTTTGCACCTCCCTGTTGGTGTGTGTAGTCTGAGACTCGATGTTTTGCATTGCAGCAGTGTAGAGCACAGCTGAGTCATGGCAAGAGAAGAGGACAATTAGATAAGGGGTGCCTGACTATTCAAGGATCTTAAAAGCACTAATCAGGTGTTATGCAACACACAAGTGGAAATCTTTTCAGAGTTCGGAGGAAATTGGTAACACGAGCAAAACAACATCTGAGGAGAATGATTTTAGCTAGCATGCTCAAGATGAATGGCAAGCAGCAGAAGTTGGGACAAGACCATCAAGGACATGAATAAATCCATCCAGGCATAAGAACTGGATCCTTGACGTTTATGGAGAAAAACTCATCTTGTATTCAACTGGTTGTTTATAAGGGAGTTAATGCGTTAAAGATGTGTGTACAGGTAGCTAAGAGCACAAGTAGCACGATGAAGAATGATAGACACATTTTAGGGAGGAAAAAAATGAAACTTTCGATGTATGGCCATTCAGGGTAGAACAAGACAAAAAGATAATCATGAGATTGTGTAAGAAAAGTACTTTGAAGCCTCGAGCATTTAAGAGCCTCCCGAAGAAATGAAAAAAGATTTGCATTATCGTTTATAACAACAGTTGTTAGGAAAGTGAGGAGAGGGGGCTGGGTAGAGAAATCCCTAAGGAAGAGGCAAAGAATTAGACTACCATAAGACAAGTTGCCAAACAAGGTTTGATTGTGGTTACAAATGTAATTTCTCTATTTGCATAATTCCATCATCTAACATCAACTTAGCAAATCCTTTTTACTTAAGTTGTAATAAGAGTAGCCATCACACTGTCTAGATAGTGAGCCATATAGTAGTCAAAGCTTTATTTAACTCTTCATGCTGCCTGTTGTCGTCGACTAAGTCCAAGAATGAAATTCATATCTGTGACTTTCTTTGCCTTAGAAAAGGCATTTTTCATTTTTTTTATTAGTGACTTGTGTGCAAACTGGAGCAAGAGAATGAGCACAAGGCTTATATGAAGATATTTGTCTCACCTGTTAAACAGAGTGTGAAAACCTTGCAGCGGCAAATTTCAGGCCCCAAACCCTATGGTCCGGGGCTATTACTTCCGGGAGAACGTTACCAGGCATTTTAACCGTATGGAATAGGTAGGACGCGGAGGTGAATTAGGAGTCCTGGAAAGCACATTCTAGTTCAGCGCAGGGACAAAACCAAGGGGAGCTCAGGGTCTGTTTTGTGTTTATGTTCCGCAGTACCATCTATGTCTTTTCTTTCCCTGGTTCCTGCTCAAACTCACTGCACGTTTACTTTGTTCGGCCTCCCTCTCTGGAATTGTAATGGAGAATCCGCATAGGCTCTGAGGTTGTCCTGGAGCACAGTCTGGCCTTCCTGCAAATCCTCGGTGGTGCCAGGTCCCTGCTCAAGGGCTCATGGCTCATCTGAGTCTGATCAGCCTCCTCCTGCAAGGAAATAGCCAGCTGTGGGTGTGCTTTACGAGGCACAGGGCTCTCTGTTGGGCAGTCTAGTCTTTCTATTAAGAAAATGCTAGTTATATGAATATTCTCCAATCAACCAACTGTTTTTCTTATTGCTCATACAACAGGAAACCATGAAAAGTTTTTACCTGAATGATGAACAAATTAGTCAAAATATAAAATTGTTTGTATCATAAACTCCTCCAGTATAAATGGCTCTTACAGAATCATGGATTATTGTATTGAGTCATGCCTTATACTTTTTATCTATATGCAGTGTGTGAATCAGCCAGAGATGTAAAATTTTTAAGTTTTCAAGCCATAGAGGTTAAGAAGGAATGTTTTGGATGTATTAATTAGTTTGATTTAATCATTCCATATCCATGTATATGTATATCAAAGCATCACATTGTATATGGTAAATATATATACAATTTTTATTTGACAGTTGTACCGTAAGCTAAGAAGAGAGGAAGAAAAGGGATTTCTTGGTAGGACAAACAAAATTTTAGGCAAGTTGATATATTTGCAGGCCCTACACAAAGGAGATATAAAGACCTTTAAATAGGCTGTGCGTAATTGGATTTTCTCGTGACATTTTCAGAAATTTTTCCCTTAATTCTTCTGTTCCTCCTTTACCCCATCCATTGCATCTCTAAAATTAGTTTTAAATTCTACTCGCTTAAATTCTAAATAATTTTTAGAAGTCTGAATAAATACTGAACTAATGGGCTGTAATGCCAGATAGAGTTACTAAAAGGTTTTCTGAATAATTAAGTAGAAATCTAAAGCAAGCTAGAATCATGTTTAGTAAGAACTAACTCTGGGAATTGTACCCAGAGTAAAATGTTAAACTACTCTTGGAAAGTGATAATCATGAATAGGTCATTTTTAGACTTCAATGGCCTACTTTATGCTTATTAATATATACCGTATAGCTAATAAAAAATTCTATTTTTTGTATCTTGCATGGAACCTAGCACAGATTCAAGACATTGTAGGCACTCAAAATACTTGGTTTTGATTTATCTTCTTTGAGTTAGCATTCTTCCTTAGACATTTAGAATATATAGTACAAGACTAAGATTTAATCAGGTTTCTAACAGTTCATATACCAGCTGGATACTACGTGTGTGTGTGTGTGTGTGTGTGTATTTAAATATCTTTAATGAGATTGTGCATAAAAGTGGTTCAGTTTAGTAGAAACGATAATTATTCATTACTGAAAGTTGTTTATGGTTAGTGACATCGATTTCATAGGGCTCAGTTAAAACACACATGACAACTGAGTGATGTGCAATTAGCAGATGAATCAATTGCAGTTTTAGAGGTGCGATTGACTCACAGCCAAGGAACTATACCCACTCCCTAACTAGGTCTCAAATTAGGGCCCAAGAGCAAGAACCCAAGAGACTCAACTGCAGGCATACTCACTCTGCCCTGTGTTGGGAACAAGAGCACTAGAAAAACTCTGGACCTTACTAGACTGAGCTGAGGTTGGAAATTTTATTTACACATTGATTGTGAAAGCTTTTAAGCCTTTGATTTTTTTTACCCATAAAATGGGACAATTCAGCACCCATCTTGCAGAAAGATGGGAGAATTAAAGGAGATCAGGTATATGTGAGTGGCCCTAACACAGTGAGTAGCACTAAGTAGGTGCTAAATAAACCATAGAACCAACAAAATTGTTAAATATGTCCATGCTAAGTATTGTGGAAAGACAGCCTTTGCCCTCAGAGAACTCATAATCTGGGGCAAGAAATTGAGGAGAAAACCAGCAGATAATATATGATGAGAGCTGTGATGTAGCGAAGGAATATATGCTTAAAAAATATATGCCCAGAAGAAAGTTTCTAACCACCTGGAGGAATGAAGAGACTTTTCTGGAGATGACTCTTAAGCAGGGACTGGAGGAAACAAGTAGGAGTTTTCCAGAAATAGAAAAAGGAAAAAGAGCTTTCCAAGCAAGAGGGATCTGCATGGGCAAAAGTATGAAGGATTAAAAGATCTTGTTTGTTTCTTTCCTACTAAAATACTATTGTCATTCCCTTTTGTGTAGTTCCAGGGCACAGAGACAGGATGTGTGGTTAGCGGTTAAGAACATACACTGTGTAGCCAGACAGTAGGTTCAAACTCTGGCACTGCCGGTGATGTGAGTCTGGCAGGTGGCTTAACCTTTCCACATCTCAGGCTCCTTCATCTGCAAAATGGGGGAAAAAAATGGTAATAGCTACTCAAAGGACTATTGTGAGAGTTCGGAGTTAGTAAATTTGAAGTAGAAAGTGGATGCTAAATGTTTCATGCTACAGTAAATTTTGCAATCATTTCAACCAGCATTTCTCAAATGTCTGTTCTGGGTAAAGCAAGTACAGTAGGTGCCTTGGGAGAAACCAAAATGAAAAAGGTACTCTCTCTCCTGCAGGAAATTTATAACTGAGAGACAGAGATGGATATGTAAACAGCTAGCAGTGCAGCTTGAAATTAAATAAGGGCTACATAGAGGTTCAGGCAATGTGTAGGAGTATCACCAGAAAAAAAAAAAAAAATTTGTTCCAAGGAAGAGGAGGAATTCTTGGGAGAAGAGAGGCTGGTATAGGATTTTTGCTCATTTTGGCTTGCTTTGCTTGTGGTGCGTGAGTCAGGGCAGGTGCATCAGGCCTGCTCTTGGCCCTGTTTCATTAGCTGTTTCTCTTGGCTCCCCTCTGGTCTACCTGGATGGTATTCAGATGCTTCCCTTTGAACTGCAGCTGGAGAGGTAGATAAGGTGGGTTTGTGTTATCTGTTTAGTCACTCAGCAGCCTGAGAGAGGTGCAGAAAGAGCAGGAGCAGAGAGCAGTCAGGAGCTAGGGAACTTTATCTTCGATGGGAAGCAGTCAGGTTACAGAGAAGTCTGCAGGCCCCGGGCTTTGAAGCACATTCATTTAATTCCCTTTCCAGCCTGCTGTGCTCTGACTCCCACATTCAAGGGAGCACCCCAAGATTTACAAGGTTGCCACTCCATCACTTCTCCAGGACAGACCAGAATGAGCCCTGCCTTGTGTTTTGGAATCTGGGTCTGAGATGAGAACAGCACTCCCCTGCAGTGCAGAGAGTTACCCCTTCCCCAGGGCTACCGGCTCTCGAGTGGGAGGTGGGTGGCAAGAAGCCCCCAGTGTCTTCCAGCAGTTGGGTCCAGATTACTCTATTTCTGGCAGAAATATTTCACAGGTGGTGGTATGTGCCTGTTCCATAGTTTCAGCTCAGAAAAAGTGCCCTCCGGTCTTTTTGGTCACTATGGCCCTGGGAGGAGAGATGGTAAGTCAACTCTAATTCAATTATGGTGGCCAAAATCAAGGAAGAAGTGAATGTCAGCTGCATTGCTAAGAATTTCAGGAGGGAGAAAAGAGAAACCATTCAAATAAATCTTTAACATGACGGCTTGATTTTTACCCAGAGAGCTTTAGGAAATTATTTTGGAATCTTTCTACAATATGAGGTAGTGGTTAAGAGCACACTTCAAATCTTGGCTCTGTCACTTTTTTCGGTGTAGGGAGACAGGGTCTCGCTCTGTCACCTGGGCTAGAGTGCTGTGGTATCATCATAGCTTACTGCAGCCTCAAACTCCTTTGGGCTCAAGCAATCCTCCTGCCTTAGCCTCCCAAGTAGCTGAGACTACAGGCTTGTGGCACCATACCCAGGTTGGTTGGTTGGTTGGTTAGTTAGTTAGTTAGTTAGTTAGTTAGTTAGTTAGTTAGTTAGTTAGTTAGTTATTTTTAGAAATGGGGTCTCAGGCTGGTCTCCAACTCCTGGCCTCAAGAAATCCTTCCACCTTGGCCTCCCAAAGTTCTAGGATTACAGGCAGGAGCCACCATGCCCAGACAGCTCTGCCACTTTTTATTTGAGTGGCTTAAAGCAATTGACTTTACCTCTCCAAAGGCTTAGTTTCCCCATCTGTAAAATGGGGGTGATATGTAATAGAACCTACTCACAGGGTTAGACTGAGTTAGAGTGCCCAGTGAGCTGGAACGCCTTCAGTGTTTGGAGTCTGTGCAGGTGTGAGCTCTTACTCTTAACATGGAGCACATTGAGAGATTTTTGGTGAAGTTGTTCTGCTGCTACACAGGGTGTATCTGAGGACATGATAGTGCCTCTGGGGCATTATCCAGGGCTTTTATGAAGTTCAGATAATAAAATATGCATTCAGTTGTTGGGTTAATGGCAGTTCATTAGCACTCATAGGCGTCTGAGAAAGATAGCTGTACAGATTCCCACCTGAATTCTGGAATAAGATAAATGCTTTTCTCCTAATACATTGCATACAAATATGAAGAAAAGTCCCAGCCCGCAGCGTGTATGGCCACACCTCTGTTTGAAGTTCCTGGAGGCCGCTCCAGGGTGTGTGCAAACTGTGGCTATAAAGACAGATTTTTGTGATGCAGGTTTCCTTTTTAAAACTCGGACCAGCCTGCTTCACCACTGCAGGCCATCTGCTGTGGAGTTTAAACAGCTTTGAGCTGAACACCTGTGTCTTTGTCCTGGGCCTTGCCTTCCTAAACAGGACTTGATTGGACGTCCCTTTTCAACCCAGTTGCCCCACCTACACATCTGCATTTCTGCATTGCTACCTCATAGTGCTTTAATAAACCTGTTCAGAAGAAATAACCAGACTTTAAAGGATGAGGAAAAAAACATTAAAGTTAGATAAGAAAATTTTTCTTACACTACTTTTCTGTTTAATTAAAAAAAAACAGTATGAAATGTCTGTCTTAAGATTATTAAGACATCTTCATTTTATCCTCTCTTAAGTGTGTCTGTTTAGGCTTTAGGGAAATAACTGAAACCAGTCTTTTCCCCCCATACACAGTCGGGTAAATGGGATCAGAAGAATTAAGTGGAAAATATGGAGCTAGAAGTCAGTACTCGCAGAATCCACGCTGTGTGTGTTATGGGAATGCATGGAAGATCTAGACCACTCCCCTGATTAACGCACACTTGTTGATGCTTGCGTGAGTAAATGCTGCTAGTTCAGAAGTGAGCATGAGATAATCCCAGCTGCAAGTGGCTTACTCTCTAGAGGTAGAACATTCTACACCATGTGATATAAGGTGAAGAGTACGTGCCATGAGGGAATCAGTTGTGTTTTTGAGGATGTTCTAAGTGCTGGGTAAAGTTTAAAAGCAAAGGGATTTATCCACGAGGGAGCATCCGGATCGGCCTCGTGGGGAGTTAGAGTTGGATCTTGAACCATGACAAAGATCTGGGCAGGCAGAAATGGGGGGAGCAAGAGAAAAGGGCACCAGAACGGGTGCCAGGGGCAACAGCAGCAAATGGGGAACATCTTGGAACATGCCCGATTTCAGGTGTGCTACTCACGGGTTGTGCATATTGTACCTTTTTCAGTTAAATACCTTTGGAGTTGTCTCCCCACTTTCTTTTTAAATCAAAGCGTTAATTTTTAATTTGTTAATTATTAATTTGTGAGACCATCCCGTTCTTGCCAAGCAGGTGTGTGTTATCGGCTTTCTCTGAAGAGGGCCGTACCGTAGCTGTGGTGTCAATAAGATGGACATAGTCGTTGCCTGCAGTGAGGTTAAGCCACGACAGCCATTTCCTTTTGATCTTGCGAAGAAATGAAAATTCAGTCTAGCTGAACTAGGGCTGCATTTTCTGCAAACAGAAAGGTTTCTGTGCAAGATGTTCTTTCCTGATATTGAAGGGTGCTTGGTTTAAAGGTTCCTGTGATTTTAGTATAGATGTATTTCTTTGGTCTAGTTTGTTGGCATCTTTCAGAGTTTATGCAGTAGCCCCTCTAGTCTCTCCATGGATAGGTGAGTCCACATTTGCCCAGTAATAAACTCTTAGGTGAAATCTTCACTCCATGCACAAATGAAGGGCATGGTGTGAGAGTCATTTTCAAGGCCAAGTCAGCTCTGCACACTTAAAATATTTACTAGCTTTTACCTGAAATAGGCAAACAAAACATGATTCAAATAACCTAAGAGTATTAATTACAATTATGTCAAGTCCATGATTTCACACCCTCTATTTAGTATTTACTAAGGTTGGCACACGTGTTCGGCTCTCTTGAGAAATTTTGTCCGAGAGAGGCTTAACTTTCTCTTTGTTTCACCTTCCTAAAAAGGCGTTTCCTTTAATATTCCTGTGCTCCTTAACTATCTTTTCCTTCTCCCTCTTGCTTTTTCTTGCCTTCTACCCACATCTGCCTTTCCCTCCTTCCCCGACCCCCGTTTTTCTTCTCCCACTTCCCCACTTGTTGACTGCTGTCCTCTGTCCTTCTGGAGGTCTGTCCCTATTTTCCGCATTTTACCCTAAAGCCATTCATCCATCTAGTTCCTGAGTCGGATGTTGACTGAGAGAGGCTACTCCTTGCTAACGGTGTGCATGTTGTTCAAGAAATGGGTTTTCAGAGGCAGCCCTTAGGTGAGAGAAACAAGTCCCCAGCCAGCTGCAAGGCATCAGTGCTGGTGCAGTTGAAGTTCTGCTGAAAAGGGCAGGGAGGCTTCTCAACCCGTGGAGGATGGGAAGATGAAACCCGTCCCAGACAAAGCCCCTCCTGGCCCGGCTCCTCCACCCCCTCCATCTGCTCCCCTCTTCATGGCATTTGGTACAGACCTCTCTTTTGGTACTTGTTAGGTGACATTGTACTTGTTTCTTTAAGTAAGTCCAGCCAGTTCCTTTTAATAATTGTATACCTCCCAGACAGAACTCATCCAATGAACTGTGACTTCCGTGGACTTAGTTTTCTCATTTGTAAAATGAGAATGGTGACTTAGAATTGTTGCCAAGATTTTTCTGGCTTTTAAGAAAAAAATCTGTGATTATCAGCTAAAACTGGTATATATTTGTATTGAAAATTACATAGATGTTTTTGTCTTTCGTTCATGAGTATAAAGACATGGTTTCAAAGTGAACTTATTCAGTAGGATTAATTTCCAAGAGAAAACGTAGTTTGTTTTGCTGCGGTTTTGATGGTTTTGAATACAAAAGTTTGTTACCAATGCCAAGTGCACTTGAATGAAATGTATAGTCAGAGGGAAATTTCACTTCACTGGATGGAATTTCACCCTTCTTCCAAAGTCTCTGCTTTCTGCCTTAAAAAAAAGAGAAACTGGACTAATTGTTCAATTTCGTGTGTGGTATACTAGTGCCATTTAGTGACCTTTTCAAAAATCATCTTGAAGTGATTTCAAGGATTCTAAGAAAGATCAGGATTTGGATTGTTTCTAAAGTTAGTAGCTCATGCTTTTTAAGGATTTTGACTTGTAGCTTAGGTACTCGAGACTCATAACAATCAGTAGATAACTTTTTTTCTTCAACATTACAGGGGAAAATGTAATTTTTGACTCAGTAATTCTTACTGGACCATTTATTTTATATTTATTATTTTGTATTTATTATAGTTTTATTTATTATTATTTATATATTTATTATATTTTTTTTTCAAGAGTTCCAGCATGTTACTGGGTTTTCTCCACTGTAAGTGCTGTGTCTGCACTTGGGAACTGTAAATTCAGAGTAGCTCCCTGTCAGCCCACGGCTCTATCTCATGCATATACTGTTGTCATCACAGGTAGTATTTGAGTCTTCAAAAGGCTGCCTTGATTTTTCCCATTTTATTTTCATTACAGAGCCTTCCCGGGAAATGATTGTGTTTTATGAGCTTAATTCAGTTCAGCAAATATGTATCACTTTCTATTTGGGCGGATCCTGGGAAGGCTTGTGAGGAGACCTAATATACACACAGTACAATTAACCATCAATGTAAGAGAAACTGTGCCAAGTAAAATCTTTAAAGCCAGATTATTTTATTCCTTCTTTCATGAATTTCCAGTGTAATGGAGAAGATAGGACAAATAAGTAAGCATGTATGTGGCCACTTACATAAGTTTTATACAGTTACAGATAAAATTGAAGTAAGCTCAGGTGGGTGAGGGAGATGAAAGCTTCATGGAAGAAATGAACTGTAGGGGGAGGGTGGGGAAGAAGGGAGGCTGCGAGGAGTGGGTCAACAGGCAAAATGTTACAGTTTAGACAGGAAGAGTAAGTCCTGGTGTTCTGTCACAACTATACCAAATAACAATGCAGTGTATATTTCAAGATAGATGGAAGATTTTGAATGTTACCACCACAAAGTAGTGATGAATGTTTAAAGACATATTACCCTGATTTGATTGTTATACAATGTATACATTCATTGAAACATCTACTTTACCTCCTAAGTGTGTGCAATTATTATGTGTCAATTATAAATTTTTAAAAATTTTTAAAAAACTGTAAATAGTATTTGAAAGGACGGGACAGCTGCATTGGAAAGACTTTAGGCATGCTTAAAGTAAGAGTCCAGAGAAATGGGAGTTTATGGTAACCAAGCAGGGCTGGTCAAAGGTATCCACCAACAGTGGGTATGAAGTATCTTCAGTGACTACTGAAGACTTGTTAGCAGGATGCATTTTACAGAAGTCAGGCTCTTGCCCTAAGTGGTGATTTTTTTAAATGGTAATTTTCTTTATTTCTTGAATAGATGATACATGTTCATGGTTCAGAATTTTCAGGTACAAAATGGTATAGACTGAGCAATAAATCTTCCTCCAACTCCTGACACCAGCTGACCAGGTCATCACCCTGAAGGCAATGAAGTATCTTCATAAAACTTTTTTGGATATTTCTATATACAAATATATATTTATCTCCTTTGATGCATGTAGTTATGTACCACAAATCCACAATTACTATCCAAAACCTTTTGGATCCAGAGATGTTTTAGAATTTAGAACTTACTGGATTTTAGAACAGCCATATGTTGCATATAGCATAAATTACATAATATCCCCAGGAGCTCTGAGCAGCACCGAGTAATCAAACACATTAATTCTCCAGGGAAACTGAATAGTCACACTAAGTGGGATAAAGAAGGACCATAAATAGCCTCGTGTCAGTTGCATTCAGGTGTTACTGTCAAGTTTTGGCAGTAAACTTATAAAAAGAAAACTTGGGTTTTTAAAGCTTTCTAGATCTTGGAATTGCAGAAAAAGGATTATAGCTCAGAATACACAGACTACCCTGGTTTTTCTTTTTTTATTATTAACAATACACCATATATTGTAATTCATTCCATATCAGTACATTAAGAGCTTCCTCATTATATAAGCAGTTAAAGCTGACTCACCTGCTAGACTTGTAGAAAATAATTTAAATACATATAGTGTGAAAGAGATTCATATACATACACATACACACCTTAATAGCCAATTCAGGTCTAGATGAAGTCACTGACTTCAAATATGAGGCTTTTACAATACCATAATATATTTTAAAAAAACAAAAAAAAGGTAATCATACTGGTCTATGAAAAAAATATGCACTTTAGCCTAACCAATAGAGTAATAATACATACAATATTATAATTTGTTCAGTCAGTACTGAGGGAAAAAAGCTTTAAGAACTAGAACTTAATTTGTATTCTTATGAGAATTCTTTTGCCAAGTAAACATACTCAGATTGATTTGCAGTATCATTATCTTGGTTCATTGTAGGGAAGTTGCTAGTAGGAAAGGCAGTAGGCTGTTTCAATAAGGGAGACACTTTTTTTAATTGGCGTGTCAGCAGATGACTGAAAGGAGAAAGCCTTGTAATAGCATGCGCAGTTGTCACCGTGCACCGGTGTTTTGGCAGAGAAGTCTGACTAAATAAGGCAATGCCCAAGTGAGCCTTATCAGCATTTGACCAGAATACGGGCTAGCGGCTGATAGTGCCCATCCACTCTCCCTGCGATTCCGTAACCTCATGGCAGATGTGCCTTCATTCCATCAGAAGTCACTACCTGCAGTGCCGGAAGTTGTTGCATCTGCATTTTGTTTCGTATAAAGTTGAATAAGAATGATACGTAAGTCTCTAGAGAGGATAAAGAAGGGAGTTCGGTTTACTGTTCCAAAAATGTGTTATGCATGTAAGCATACTTATTTTTAGTGATGTGTCAGTGGAGAGTTTGTTTAAGAGTTCATTCACCAGCCCTGGCTCCTTGAAGGCTTTTTCCCCAACCTCCACAGCCCTCCCTAGCTGGCCTGAGGTTAAGAGACAGGAGGACTCTCCGAGTCTGGGGTCCCAGGGAAGAGAATTTGCAAGTGCTGCCGCCCCTTGGATTCGCTGGGTGTGGGGTGAAAGGGAGGAGAGTTGGGGAGGAGGAAGGTGCAGACTTTAAATCCCACCTGATCACTAGCTCCCCACTGTTCTTTTCATTTCCTTCATCTCTTTGTTCCATGGTGTTTTTATTCTGCTAGTCTATATATTTATAAAAAGAAAACGAAGCATTTTTTATAGGACCGAATCCAAGCGTTCAGTTCTAATCCCAACAAGTACGTTTCATTTTATGTATTTCATACATTCTGAGTGTCTGTTTAGTATTCAGGCTACAATCTGGGCTTCTAATCAGGGCTTGGGGAGCTGGGAGCTGTATGTTCACATGCACACTGTTAAAGAAGTTTGCAAAACTGATGATTGTATATTACACCACTATAAAATAAAAATGGAACTAAAAGATAAAAATGAATATGTGGAGTCAAAGCTCTGAGCTGGATTCATAACTTGTATCCATCCTCTATTTATCTATCTATCTTCTCTCCCTCCCCCCTTCCTTTCCTTTGTCTTAACCCTTCAGTGTAGAGGGTTGAAGCAGTCACAGTCCTCAGTTCTTGGCTTTCTGCATCCAGCCATCACTGCAAGGCCCTGCTCTTGTTTTCTTTCTTCCCTGTTCCCTCTATAAGCATTCAGTCATACATGTTTATTATGTCATTGATTACATATAAATCGAAAAGTGTAGTGTTGTTTTATTTTTTGGTTTAAATAAATGATACAATGTCACACAGGTCATTTTATTTATATTTTTAAAGAATATATCTAATAACATTTTAAATTTTTATTCAAGTTCTATTGATGAGAGAGATTTCTTGCCACTCAACACTGTTTTAAGATTTATCCATGCTGCCATGTGTACACCTGGCCCATTGATTCTGACTGTTGTATAGTAAAGTCTACATGCACCACATTTTACCTACTGCTCCCCTAGTGATGGACACTCAGGTTGCCCCTAACACTCCACTATCACAAGCATTACTACAGTAAACATTGTGTTTAACTATCTTAAAAACCAAGATGCTGTTCATTAAAATACCGCTAGTAAAAAATATTGTGGTACCTATTTAAATTTATTTTTTCTTATTAAATATTTTTAATTGACACATAGTAATTGTGCATATTTATGGGGTACAATGTATAATGATCAAATCAGGGTAATTGGCAAATTGATTACCTCATACATTTATCATTTCTTGTGTGTTGGACACATTCAAAACCTTCTCTTGTAGCTGTTTGAAAACACATAATGAATTGTTAACTATAGTCACCTTATAGTGCTGTAGAACAGCAGTCCCCAACCTTTTAGGCACCAGGGACCAGTTTCATGAAAGACAGTTTTTCCACGGATTGAGGGGTGGGGAGGTGGGGAGGGGCGGCGGAGCTCTGGGGCCTGCAGCTATGGAACACTAGGACTTGTTCCTCCGATCGGGCTGTCATTTTGTATCCATTGACCAACCTCTTCCCATCCCCCACTTCCCGCCCATCCTTCCCAGCCTCTGGTAACCACTATTCTACTCTCTCCTTCTATGAAATTAGCTTTTTAGCTTCCACATATGAGTGAGAACATGTGGTATTTATCTTTCTGTGCCTGGCTTATTTTCAAATATATACATTCTAAAGTTCTGAATTTAAAACGTTTGCCTACAGTTTAGAAGACTGGTGGTACCCACCACAGCATGCATATTCATGACATCTCTGTCCTGACGGCACAGGAAAAAAAATCCAAACTTTCTGATAGAATATGGAATGCATTCTGTGGTCGGGAAGATAGCCCCTGAGTGTTTGGTTTTAGAATAAAATATTCACTTATGCTTCCTAATAATAGTTGGGTCTTTGGTGGGAGATTCTAGACTAAAGTAGGCATGGAGGGGGCCTGATCTTATTCACACTCTGTAATGCAAGTGGAGTATGGGAAGAACACATGCTTGGGTGTCAGGCAAAGTCTTGATTCCACCTTGGGCAAGTTATTCAACCTCTCCAAGCCTTGATGTCTTCATCAATTACATTAGGTAGGATATTTGCAGAGCTCTCTTCATAGGGAAATCAAAAGGATTTAAATGGGTTCATGTATGAGATGGGTCTTTTGTGTAATGCCTGACACACAGTGATCCTTCAATCAGGGTTAACGATGGAACAATAGGAAAGTTTCCTGACCTCAGGGTGGATCAGACACCTTCTCCAGCAAGAGTCTGAGAGCCAACGTGATCACTTCTGTGTAGTCTCTCCCCATCTTCCTGTCTGTTACAATGTCGAAGGTGGCTGCTCTTTGGTTTTCCTGGGAAGGAAGGGGCTGGCAGTGGGTGGTGGTACCAGTGATTATAAGAAAAGGGCAGGGTGTGGGAGGGGGAAATCCAAGAAGATTTATCCCATGAGCTAAGATCACAGAAGTATGAATGTGAGGGTATCATTGTGGAATGAGTTAGGTCAGGGTGAGGGTAGCTCCCACTAACCACACAGGGTGGGAACACATTGTGGGGATCCCAGGGCTCGGTACTTGGATTCCTAGCAATCAGAACTCTTAGTGTCTTTGACAGACTCTCCCAAAATCAGAAAGTTCATATCATACTTGAGTTAGAAAGTTGTCCACAGACACTTGCTTCTAAAGAAGTATGGGGTTATTTCAGTGTGTTGGGTTCGAAGCCTGGGTCTGTTCAACTGAAATAATTGGGTAAACACGTCTGTCCACTTAGTATTTTCGTCTCTCTTGACCAATTTGTCTCACTGAGGGATCAGTAGGATTTTTGCTCCTACTATATTAAGGCAAGGCTTACATGCCCAAGTGACCACTGGGCATGTTCTGACCCAGGGAGGATAATGGTAAACAGAGTTAGTTCAGCAATGCTAGTTAATTTCCAGTTGATTATTTGTTTTATCTGTAGCTCACAGAATTGATAAAAATCATCTTTTTTTTGAATGATCAATTTAGTGAAAGTGCATCAGGATTATAAGAATTAAATACAAAAATTTGAGATGCTTAAGACTTAAGTACAAAAACCGGGCTGGGCATGGTGGCTCATGCCTGTAATCCTAGCACTCTGGGAGGCCAAGGCGGGAGGATCACTCAAGGTAAGGAGTTCGAAACCAGCCTGAGCAAGAGTGAGACCCTATCTCTACTAAAAATAGAAAGAAATTAATTGGCCAACTAAAAATATATAGAAAAAATTAGCCAGGCATGGTGGTGCATGTCTGTAGTCCCAGCTACTTGGGAGGCTAAGGCAGAAGGATCGCTTGAGCCCAGGAGTTTGAGATTGCTGTGAGCTAGGCTGACGCCATGGCACTCTAGCCTGGGCAACAAAGTGAGACACTGTCTCAAAAAAAAAAAAAAAAAAACTGGTGTAATAAGCAAACAGCTATCACAAGTTGGCAGGATTTTCCCTGTAACATTTTAATTGTTTCCAGGTGATGGGCAGAATAATGTGAGGAAAGCTCATGAACCATATTGTTAAACATACCTAGGGTCAGGCCTGATTCTGCTGTTTACTGATGTGTATACTTTGGACAAACCACGACCTATTGGTGTACGTTTCCTCATGTATAAAATAGAATAATAACCTTGCAGGATTGTTGTGAGAGTCCAACACAATAATTTTGTTCATAAAGTGCTTAGCAAAATTCCTGGAATACAGGTGCTCAGTAATTGCAGGGCAGTATTATATATTTGTATATTAGAGTGTGTGTGTATTGCATGCCTGTCTTATGTAAATATTAATATTTTAATTTTCACAGTTCTCTCGGGCACTGAAGATAGTTTTTCCCCGTGACATTTAACTCTGGAATGTTTACTGGTTACTTACCCTTTGCTACATTGAACCCACAGTAGCCAATGCATCTCTGTCTTTCCTTTTCTCCTCGATTTCCCTATTATCCACCTTCTCTGGGCTGCTCCTTCCATCCCTGGCTCCTTTCCTCCCTCCCATCACGATGCATTTCATCGCTGATAAGAAAGGTGAATGTGTCAGAATAATCAAAAATTAAAAACAAATATTTGTGAAATATCTGCTTTGCTGAAGAGTAGCACAGTTCTTGGCAGTCAATTGTGAAATGGCCCTTTCTGTGCATGGTGAGTTCTTATCCCATGAGCATGACAAGAACCGCCCAAGTTTTCACAACCTTATGGCTGAGGAAGTGATACCTTGACCCACGCCATTAGGGATATTTGTACTTAGCATCCTGTAAGGGTCTGTTATGCTGCCTCCTACCACGCGTGCTGTCACCATGGGTGCCGGAACCGAGTAGGTTAAGGTCATAATGCCCATGTCATTTTACATATATTGTCCACATATGATGCAGACATTATGTGTATGGATGGGGGTAGTATTAACTTTAACTGCTCTAGACTTCACTTCCTGATCTACATAAATGAGTGGGAACTAAATGATCCCTGAGATTTCTGTTTCCAGATTTTTGAAAATATGTTGATGTAATGCTTAATAATTCTGGGTTTAATTAGCAATTTATGGGATATTTAAAGACTATGGCTAGCATTTAGAGATCCATTTATAATCAACTATTAATCCTTAAGTGCTAGACTGTTCAATCTACAGTTACAAAATACATATAACTTTGTGACTTACCACAGGTTATTTGATTTCGGTGTACAGGCCATTACTTAAGGTTTTTATCTCTGGGGGATGGACATGCTTGAAGCTCTGACTTGAGTGGGGCAAAGGCAATATATGTAACGTAAACATGTGTACCCCCATATTATGCTGAAATAAAAAAAGAAAAAATAAATAAAATATTTGAATAATTTGGGAAAAAAATGTTTTTATCATTCGAATGATGGAATATTTTAGTAAGATGGTATATTTGCCTCTCCCTACTTGAATCTGATACCTGTAACTTCATTTACCAAAGCAAAATAATTCTTCACATTTATTAAGAAGACTGTCATCTTTAAGAGAAAAAATAAAATGGGGTCTAGTTTGTATTTATACACAATAAATGAATTTCCCTAGAAATAAAAGTATAGCTACTGTAATTATTGAATAGTTAAGTTGAAGGGAACTTTAGGACCCTTCAGGTTTCCAGTGGTTTTATTATTGAAGGGCTGTTGCCAGGCAGAGGGAAGCGATGGTTACCTGTAAGCCAGAACATAGGCATTTTCATCTGCTTTTATTAATATATTGGGAGGAGATAATATGTTAAATTTTCTTACAAGAACTGATTTAGAATGGTTCTAATCCTAACCCCTTAATTTTACTGATGAGGAAACTAATACATCACAATAGGTGAGAGGCCTCTGGTCATAAATAGTAAGGACTCAGCAGCAGAAGAAACCAAATCTCTTAAACTTCCATGCAGAGCTGCTCCTCACCCAACCAGTGCTCAGACCCCAAAGGAGTCAGGATCTAGCGGGGTCTGGGCCGCAGCCATGATTTTAAGGGACTGACCATGTTGCATTGCTTCTGAGGAAGTGAAAACTGCCGGGAAGTCTTTGGTGTCACCTTCTGCTCTCCCTCATAACTTACCTCGTTTGTTTTCAAACCTTAAGCCTAGTGTCAGGTAAAAATTACTGGGGACAGAATGTTAGATCAGCTCCCAAAGAAACTGTATCCGTGTTAGAAACCTTGAACAAGGTCGAACTAAAGCCCAGAGTGCACCCCACACCAGACCAGGTCCTTGTTCCTCAAGAGCTAGAGACCCTTGTTGAACCTAGACAAGGAGAGTCCTTTGGCCAGACAGATACTGAGGCAGAAATAGGGACTTTATGTCCTCCACATCCACATAGTGGCATTTCCAGAGTAGAAAGAGTGACCTTCGTGGGTGGTGGCATCTAATTGGTAATAATGCTGTGTCCGGGTGTCTGTCTGTCTGTCTTAACAATTTATAAAGCTCTTTGCACACATACCTCATCATATTCCCACAACAGACATGTTGACAGTGCCAATTCCACACCTCTGAGACTCTTAAATCATCCACCCAGGGTTGCACAGCTTGCAAAAAAGCAGAACAAGACCCAAATCCAGGTCTTCCAGCTGGTTGCATTTTTTTTTTTAACACAAAGGTACAGAAGTGTATATATTGCTTCCTTTTGTTTAGAAATGGGAAATAGGATTTTATATTCATGTTTTCTTGTATATACTCAAACTCTGGCAAAATCCTCTTGTTAAAAAGAAACACTGGTGCTTAGCTGTGGCGGGGTTAGTATTTTCCATTATTTTTTTAATATATTTTTGAGCCATGTGCATATTTTACTTATTTAGAAACTTAGTAAATTTTTAAGTTACTTAATGAAATGGGTAAACATTCTCTGTGCTGTTGAGTGTGTGTTCTGTGCCCAGCTTGGCACCATCTGTTGTTAGGGCTTTCCATGTGTTGTCCCGGAGCCTCGTGGAGCCCTGAAAGGTGGGTTCTACCACTAGTCACATTTCACAGAGGAAGAAACTGAGCCATAGTGAAGCCAAGTGACCTGCCCTGGGTTACAGGCTAGTGAGTGGTGAGAGCCAGTTCACATCCAAGCTGTCTGCTGCTAGAGCGCATGCTCTCAACCACCGTCGGAATGGATTAGACACAAACGGCAAGAAACTTGACTTTGAGTGGGTTCCAGCGTGATGTAAGAGGTAATTTTAGTCTGGCACAGTTAGAGTCTGTAAATCCTAAATGCGTCTACATCTGTAGAGCAAGTCCAGGGAGACTGTGGAATTTCCATCATGCTAACCTAATCCAAGGATTGCATTTGTGCTGTGGTTGTAACAATATGCTATGGATTGAGGTAGCTGGGTTTTCAATGCCAAATATCACAGGTGCCAAGACACCTAAGGACATGCCGAGGGCGGTAGGTGGGGAGGGAACAGTCAGAGCCTCCAGACGACAGGAGCACAGCACGGGATGGGATGGCAAGGATGGCCTCAGGGTGGCCTTGCAGGCAGAAAGCTTCATGTGCCACCCCAAGAGCATGAAGTGCCTGCTGTAGAAGGTTTGGCCTGTGTGATCACCTGCTGGGACCCTAGCAAAAGAGAACAACACTGACAGCACCTGAGCATCCTACGAGGGTCTAAGGGAGATCTTGCAACTTAGTAAATTCCTTATCTTGAAGTGAAATCAATTTGCAGAGCTAGTGCAGCTAGTAATCACTTGATGCTTGATATAGTCCACTATGGTCTTATTTACGCTGAAAGTTGTTTGTCTCTAAGGTTGTTATTATACGAGAATCAACTCATACAATAAGGAGAAAGATATGTGTTAATTTAAGAAAAATTTTAAAAATCATCTGGAAGAGAATGTTCATCTTTTATTAATTTAGATGATGAGAAAACCAAGTATTCACAGACAGAATGGAAAGAAAGACCACCACAGGAAAAACCTACAGCTTGGCTGGGGGGCAGTGTACGCTCGTAATTCTTATCTTCAATTCAAACTAGCTCCCATCACCCACTAGCTAGTAGCCCAGGGTGGATTACAGGAGATATAGTATGAAAAGTTCTTAGATAATGCAAGTTAAACCCGACATACATATAAGCACTCAGTAAATGTTAACAGTAATTACATCATTGTCAATATTACTCGCTTAGGTGTTCATATTTTTCCAATGGTAATATTTTATAGGTGGCAAGTCATTGAAGATTCTGTGGCTCTCCCTTGTATATTGTCCTGTTACTGCCACATACAGACCAGAGGCAGGCGCTGACCTCCAGGTCACAGAGGGCAGAGTTCATAGGTCATCTCCCTGCTCCTACCTTCATGGCTTCCAATTAGCCTGTTGCTCAGGATTAGTGGAGCACAGGCCTATGACTAGTGTAGACATCTGGGACCTGTCCCCTCCTTTCACCCCTTTCCCCTAAAAACCCAGAGATTTGTCCTGTGCCCCTTTTGTCTGGCTCCCAACACCTATGGTTTTGTCTGTTCAATGTGAGCTCTTCTCCTGGCCTCCTTAAGAAGTGTATAATTTCTCTTAATTTCTCCTTTATACTATCACTCCTAGAAATAATGACCCATAAACCCTTCTGTCCATTTTTATCTCGGAGCATTTATGATCTGTATGTGTGTTGATAATAGTTACAGGGAAGCACACAATATAATAAAATTTGAACTAATAATTAGGAATTATTAAAATATATCTTTAAAACCTCTAATAGTAATCATTTAGATTGTTTTTTTTAAGGCTAGATTTGGTCTCTGTCTCCTTGTTTCGATTCTGACCTAAGAAAGAAGACTCGAAACCTTTTCTCTGTCCCTGTTCCCAGGGCAGGGAATGGGGAGGAGCCCACTTGATATCCTTATTCTGTGAGGAAAATCCCAATGACTCCTAGAATAGTTACATTACAGGATTTGAAGTTCCTTTAGGGACATCAGGCTCCCATTATCTATTGTGATGTAGCTGTAGTTACCTTCTGTGGCAGGTTCTTAATCCAGACTAGTAAAAACATGAATTATTGCTAAGTGCAGTTATACAGAGTTAGGGTAGAAGAGTCTCTCACATTTTTCATGTCATGTTGCCTTTAAGAATGAGCTTGGCCAATGTCTTAGAAAAAGAAAAGGAAATCTTGGAAGACCTTAGATAATTTTCTTACCTAAAAAAATATTAGGGAGCTGGGAATACATTCAGGAGAGAAGATGTCATCTTGTTTACTGAAATTTGGAATTAGCTCTCTGAAAGCTCAGAGCACTAAGGGTAAAATGAGATTTATTTTGAGTCATGTTGTCATGATATTCAAAGCATAATTATATTCAGTAACATTTATTTGTGTGTCCTCCAGTAAAAACAGACATCTCTGTTTTGATCCATTTTCTTCATCTCTGTTTTGCTACCATGTGGATAAGTTTGAAAGTCTGTATCCCTAACTACATGTAACCAAATAGTCTACTAATGGCCCCTCCTTTGTTCTGGACATTTAAAAATGGCTTCATAGTAATTGACTAATCTAAGTGGGGAAAGAATTTTTTTAACACGTTTCTAAGATGGTTTTCCTGCTTATTCCAGAAAACAAAAGCCCAGTCTGCTAAGTACTTCTTGCTTGAGTAGTAAAGTTTATTTAGCAAAAAATCAAGTAGAAACCTGGCTGGCAGCAGGAAAATTCTCATAGCCCAGGCAGTCAGAGTAAACATTTCAAAAGTAAATAGGCAGAAACCCCGGTTTCTATACTTAAACTCCTCTAGACCTGCTAGGTGAATATGATCATATAATTTAACTAGGCTGGATTTTAATTCCACTGCCAGCAAAATGAGCTGGCAATATTATGATACCAATCTCAGCGTCACATGCATTAAGGTCTGTAGGAAAAATTCCTACATTTGTAAAATATTTCCTTAAAAGTTAACTGTGTTTTGATTCTTCGTGATAGAGAAGGAATTCTGGCTTTAGGTTAGCTTAACTGTGAAAGTTTACAAGAACTCAGAAACTGTTCTCTAGAAAGGTGCTTTTTACGTTTTGTTTAACTTTTAATGATTAGGGCATATTTCTGACCTGTTTTTCTTCTTGAAGCAACAATATAACTCCAGGTAAGAATGTACATCCTCTGTCTAGCACAGAAATGTATAAACAAGTGACAACAGAGGGTAGAGGAGAGGAGAGGGACAGGTTAGAGCCAAATGTTTCTTAGAATGTCTTCTTCTAAAAGCTCAGAAACTTGAGAAAGTTGGCTTTTTATGTGCACGTCGTTTCCCTTAAGTTCCTTCAACAGATGTATTATATCTTACAAAATTCATATCTGGAAATTGGTCTTTGAAAAATTATTCTATAAATATTCCAGCAGTGCTCAGCTGTAGCCAGAAAGCATCCTTACTTTTCCTTTCATTATTGCTCATGTTTCTTGATTTACTCTTTAAGTTCGGGGCAGACTGCCCCATGGGTCCCTGCCACGGCCCATCCCTCCCAGAAGACCCCCACTGCCCCACCTGTGGGCGGTAAACACCTGGGAAGTGGGGAGTGGGAGTCAAGCCAGTGTGGATGATGCAGAATCTCACACAGCTTGATTCCGAGCCAAAGCACAATTGGATTATGCCAAAAAGGGAAAAGGTGCCACGTGCATTTACCGTGTTTCTTCACAGAGCAGGCCAATTTAAATATAGCCTACTACCACAACTTGCCCAGAATTAAAATAGACCAGAACAAGTGGCAAATGGCAGGGAGTGGGGCTCCTTGCCAGGAGATGGCTAAGGGACGGGAAAAATGGGCTTTGGGGAGAGGTTGTCCAGGCTCGAATAACAGCAGAAGGTAGGACGCCGTGGGATCCTGCTTCATAACTTAAATTTCAGGTCAACGTCGGTTCTCAGAGCATAAAAGGGAAGACTGGTTAAAACACTCAGAAGCTTGGAAGGTTATTTTTAAAAACTGACTAAAATGTGCTATATTATTTTAAAAATAAAATCTGGTTACCGAATTCTAGTTAATGATTTCTTATCAAGAGTCAAGGACAGTCCCATTGCAATTAGGTTTTCTAGGCATAGGAGACATTTGTAAGCTACAAATTGAATTACATACCAGCCCTGCAGTAAAGCCTTATTTGACAAAGGAGCCTGGCTCTGTACATAATGAAATTATAATTTAAAAATTTGAGCAACCCTGACTTAACTGGTTACCAAGGCAATGTTAGTAGTCAGCATAAGAGTTTTATCTAATATTGCGGCTAAACTCTTCATTCCTGAAGTTTTTTTGTTTGTTTTTTAATTAATTACTTTTTTCTTTTTCCTTTTTTTTTTTTTTTTTAGTTTTCCTTTATTCCAACTCTATTATATTCCCTGGGACTCAACAAAACCAAAAAATAGGATAATAAGTACAGTTATGTATTTGCCCCAAATGAAAACAAAAAACATTCAGATATTTACAATAGTGGTTAACATTTATTGGTATAGATGTAATCTTTTGATCAAATATAATGTACACATATTAAAAATGTGCGGATTATATATTTACAAATACTTACATATTCTTCTCTTGAAATTCACTGACAGATTAAATCTACCAAGCATTTAGTACTTCTTTAGAAATTTTTAACGTTACAAGGAATTCTTCATCTTACATTTAAATTGACAGTTACAATTGATGTGGTTAAACTGACAGTTAATTCTAAGATTACAAGGCAGATTTTAAAGATATTCCAAGTCTTGCCATTATATTTAGAATAGAAAAGGTTTCACTTCAAAAATGAATTTCGGACTTTTACAACCAAGGTAGACAAGCTGTTTTCTGGAATCATGCCAGCACCCTGGAAAAGATATTTTAACAAGTAACTTGTAAGAAGCTATTTTTCATATTAGAACATGTCACTTGTGACTTGTTATGGTACTTCAGAGCTCAGGGTACAACAGAGGCATCTCTCTCTGACCAGTATCAAAACATTTTTCATTTCCTCTGTCATACAAGATCATTCTTTGAGCTATTGTCACGGTGACCTCTTGGAGAAACATCACAGAGAAATTTCATATTTATAATTGACTGTTGCCAGCAGTGATCATCTTGCAGAGAGAGGTTTAAGGGGAAAGACCCTCTCATTTCACCCCTAGCACTTGCAGAGGGGTTGGAGCAGGATGAGGATGTGTGCAATGTATATAATAAGGGGTGGGGGAAGTGAGCGTGCTGTTTAGAATTAGGCACAATTACCTGGGAGCCCAAAGTAGCAAGTAATGTAATAGCATTTCTAGATCCTTGTAGATAATCATTAAGTATATTAAGGTTTGGTTTGAAGTAGAAAATAGTAGTAGTTGGCTGGGCGGTGGCTTACGCCTGTAATCCTAGCACTCTGGGAGGCTGAGGCGGGTGGATCGGCTCAAAGTCAGGAGTTCGAAAATAGTAGTAGTTGATCATGAAATGGGAATTCAGAAGGCAATGAAAAAATGTCAGGAGAGAGAGGCCAAGGGAGGTTATTTTAGGAAACGTGAGTTCAAAACCTGCGGAAGTGTCAGCAGGTAGACAAGGAACAGTGGGACCTTCGGAAAGGTAGTAAGAGCTCCTGGCAGCACAGTGGCCAGCAGCAAGCAGCTCCCCGCCTTGTGCTTCCGTGCGCTGTCTCCTGCTCCCAGTCTTGGATGGAAAGATGCTTCTTAACTCTCCTCCTCACTCTGCAGAATGAATGCTATTTTCCAGGGTGTTCTAATTCCTCATTGGCAGAAGCAGTCCTGTCCACGTGCAGACACGATTGACTCTTTACTTGACAGCCCTCATGCTTTCAGGTTAACCTACGGGGGCTTCATATGAAACTACGAAAGGACTTTCTGTGTCCCCGTTTTACTCATGCCCAAAGCAAAGCACAGAATGAAAGTCGTATCTTCCATCGTATCCATTGCAGCAGCGTTTAAATCCAAAATTTGAAACATGTTTTACGAGTTTCCACCAGAATCCTAGAAAGCCTCTCTTGGCTCTATGGTGGCCCACCTTAAATTCGAGGGGACTTTTCACATTCGTGCTTCAGGTAGGGTGGAGCCAGTCTGAAAGACAAGGGCACATGCTTTTGTTGCCAAGTCTGTTGTCATTTCAGAAGACTAGTATGATTGCATTGAAAAGGCAGGAAGAACTAGTTCCAGTACTTCTATCCCTGGCTAAAACTTAGCACACTGAGCAAAGCTAACTTGGAAGGTATAGTTTGATGCTCTGGGGCAAACCTGGAGAAGCCCACGAGAGCAGCCATTAGATACCAGCAAAGCAGCAGGTAAGGCCCTGGAGCTTAATACTAATGCTGGACAGCCCTCAACAATTGCAGAGGCAGGCTTGGGGGTCTTGGCAGGGTAACTCTTCCTACCCCTCTGGAATCCAGTCTGACTTTCCCACGGTTACAAGATGGTGTCAGTAGATTCTGAATTCTCTTAAGAGAAATCTTTGCCTCACTGGCAATGACATCCTGATTTTCCCCCTTGTTTGGGGGATGTGCAGCATTCCCATTGTGCCTAGAATAATTTTTGAGATTCTTTGGACTTGGTCTGAATCTCAGATTGGTGAGGAGTAGTTCCATTCAAGTTAAAGCATCTGTCACTAAGGAGTGGAGTCCAGGAAGGGAGGCCCTGCATTTCTCAGCAGGAGTTCGTCCATCCTACCTACAGCTGTGGCATCCTAGGCCCATCAATTAATCCTACCAGGAAGATAAAGGTTAATAGCTCATCAAAATGTGTCTAGAGAAGATACATGGGCAGACAGCAGGCTCCTGTTACAAGTATCACTAGTGCGTAAACATTGGAGCAGTTCACTAACAATCTAATATTTGAGCCCTAGAGCTTAACATGATTCTTCTAGTTAGTTGGTTTGAATCCTGACTTGCATTTCTACCACCATTTCTAATGAAGAAGTAAACATTTTCATCTCGATGTACGTGCATTCATCTTCATAACCGCTACTGTCCTCCAAATTGTACCAAGTGTTATTTTTTTTTTTTTACAAAGTGTTATCAATACTTTTATTTAAAGGTACTAAACAGAAAACCAGTTGCCTTGGTTTATATATTTGTTTCTGTTTCCCTTTTGCTCGGTGTCCTTGGATAAGCTGTTTATATGTTGAGTACTAGGATGAAAAATGTCTCAGTTTAACACAGCAAATGTTGAAAATAGGTAAACTCAAAACAATTTTCTTGAGATTCTCATGAGGAGAAAGAAGAAAACTTTTTAAGAATTCAGGAAGAACTAGATGATCTTCTGATATTTCCTTTTAAACTTGGAGGCGTTAATTACTAATTTGGTGATTTGGGGAAAGCAACTATGAGTTAGATGAAATCTGTAGTATTTTTAACACCACCTAAAAATGTTCCTGCTTAAAGAATAACCTTGATGAAAACCAAATCTGTCCTAGCGTCTTTAGTAACATGTTTCCTAAGCTGTGTTATTTCATTTGGAAGTCAGCCAAAACTTGTTTTAAAAAATATATGTAGGAGAAGCAAGCTCAAAATTTGCATTTTTCATTAGGAGTCGTAAATCTGTTAAAATTAAAGGTTAAATGGAGAAATAAGGAGAGCAATAACAGACTCAAAGAGAAAGCATGAATATAAGAAAAACTATAGATATGAATGAATTTTTATAGCAGGGAATTTTATAACTAGAAGATGAAATAATTAAATAACTGAACATTGGCTAAAGTAAAATCTGGAAGATGGTAAAACGGGTCTCACAACATAGTCAACAGTCTTTGTCCTAAAGGTTAAGAGATCTGGGTTCCACCCATTCATTAGCTGTGTGACTTTCAGTGTGTTCCTTAGTTTCTCTGAGTCTCAGATCTCTAGAGGAGGAAAAGTAATTGGCCACTAGGAGGGACCATGTGGATTCTCAGAGGCTCTTTTGGTTCGAACTGTGTTTTTAGTATGTCTGGTAAAGCAGAAATTTCAAGAGCAAAACCCGAGGGTTAACATAAATCAGAGCGTACACCCTGGTGCCTGTTATAGTATTGTCTGCAATATCTGTCCCAGCAAAAGGCTGAAGATTTAGAGTAAAAATACGTGGGCTTCTTAGTTGAACTATTGAAGGATTCCTTGTCACCAACTAGTTGTGAAATAAATGGAGTAACAGAACTGTAGTTCCTACAAGGAAACATGAAGTGAGTAAAATTATTTTGCCAAGAAAATAACTATTCCCCTAATGTTTCAGCATTCCTCACAAACAGTTCTCTCATAAACTCTGCAACTTGCAGTGTGTACCTTGATGATGGTAGAGCTTAAAATGTTGCAAGGTGGTTTTGTGTAGCCAGCCCCAGCAAATCCGTGTTCACACTGTTCAGCTTCAAAGGCCCCGTAGAGGAATAGATCCCTATATTGCTCACTGCTTAGGCATATCAAGAAAGGACAAAGTGAAGTGGTAAACTGGCAGATTTGGGATTTCTAGAGAGCTGTTTTAGATACTATAAGGTGGAAAATGGATGTCTTGTTACCTAAGAGAATGTTTTCAACTATGAGTTCAAAGAGGAATTCTAAAAGATGTATGCCGTTTGTAAGGAGTAATAGTATTTCCTTAATTTTTTTAAAAATGTGTATTTATAAAATGGGATAATTTACACACCACAGAGTGTGCGTTTCATGGACATTTCCATCTGTTAAGAGATTAGATCAGTTTATAGTGTGATCATTCAGTCAGTTTATCATTCAGTTGAATACCGCTAGCTGCCATCATGTGTTTCAACCATTATGTAGTCTGGAATGGCTCTAACTCTTAGTCAGACTTCAATTTGTACCCTTAATGGACCATTGTAGCATAACAACACTGATGTAGAAATAACAACTGCATTGATATGGTAATTCCCACTGTTACCCATAAGGTCTTCCCAGGTTCTGAAGATTGCAAAGTTCTTCTCAGGAACATCCAGATATATGTTAAAGTGCTAAAAACAAACAAACAACAACAACAACAAAGTCTTCACTGTATCTAATATCATTTTATAGAATATATATCCATTTTAAAATAACTTGGTCCAAGTAATGTTTTAGTCAATCCTAACTTAAACCTTTCTATTTCATCTAGTCCAAAGACTACTGTTGGCTAATATACTTCTCTCCTACCCAAAACTCTGCGATGGGTTACATCACGCTCCATGCCCCTGCTTCTGCATCTGGGCCACCTCTTACCTTCTCCTCTTCTCTCAGAAAAGAGAGCCCTGCTAGAGAAATAGGTTCTAATGTTTCTTTCTTCCATTATATAGAACTTTTATAAAGTGTTGATTCCAAATCTTTACCTTCTTCCCTTTAAAAACCCCAGCTTCTCCCTATCAGTCCATAATTCCAGAAGACTAACAGTGGGCATGTATCTCCTAAGTACCCTAAGTTAGCATAAGTCCTTCAAGTTAGCATAAATCCATTCTGATCCCAGAGCAACTCTACAAGGTAACATTGTCCCCATTTTACAGGTAAGGAAATTGCGACTAAGGTGACACAGTGAATATGTGACAGACTGGTGGGAACCCAGGTCTGTCTGGTTCCAAAGCCCACAACACTCTAGGTCTCTTTGAAGCTTAGGATCCTAAAACTTGAAGGATCCTCAAAACATTGGGTCCACTCATCGCTGTTCTTTTATGTTTTTCCCATTTCCTTTCTTTCACCTCATCCAGGACCTGACTGCAACAATTGTCACTTTTTCAGAGCTGCTACATTTTCTCCTGTTCTCTAAGCATCTTCCTTCCTACTTTCCAACAGGGTCAGCTCTCATTTTCTTAAAATATGAGTAAAATGTCTTTTCCCTTGGCCCAGCTAATCCTTCTGGTTACTGTCCAAATTTCCTCCTTCCTTTCTGGGTCAAAAGTCTCCAGCATGTGGCCCACACCTGCTTCCTCCCCTTCCTCTGCCCGCTTCCTCACGGGCTCCCTTCAGTGTGGCTTCTGCAGTGGCCTCCTTATTACAGCTGCCTCTCAGAGGTCCTTAGCCAATTCAGCAACCTTCACCCAGGCCTCACCATGGCGGGATGGACAGACCACTCCCCTCTCAGATTCTAACTGCACTTGTTCCAGCGACTGCACATAACTCAGCCCATCAGGCTGAGAAGAGTGCACCTGCCTTATAGGAAAGACAAATTTGGACCTGGCCCACTTACCTGCTAAAAGGAATATGAGATTTATCTAAGAACAAGAATTCTGAACAAGTTCTAGTAGAAGTTTGCCTTCCACCTGTACGTGACTGCCTCTTAGTTCCCGTGGCTTCTTCCTCCACAGAGTCCCCAGGGCACATGTGTGGCCCATCCTCGGTTGTTTTTTGGACTCACTTATTTCGTGAGGGTTCATCCGCCTTTTGTTGAACTCATCTTCTGTGATCACAATATCCACACTTCTGTTTAGAATCTACGCCTTTCATTTGCATTGCAGCCCTTTATTTCTAACTATAAATGCCTATGTCATGGAAATTCCTACTTGTCTAAAACTGAATTTGTCATTAGCTTCAGACTACCATGAGGCCATCCATCTGGACACCGAGTTAGAAATTTGGGGGTTATCTTGTGTTTCTCTCCTCTTTACCTGTTTATCTATTCTACTAATATTTGTTGAAGACAGCCTCTATGCTAAAAGCTATCAAAACAGACACAAGCCTGCCCACGTGTTTCAAAGTTCTGACGCTTCTTTTCTTAAAATGCCCATCAGTTATTCCTTTATGTTATGGCTGTTTCCTTCATTAGGTTCTTAGCACGTCTGGAATTAGTGCAGCAACTTCTCAACTGAGAGCCCAACCTTTGTTTTTTTTCCTACTTACTCTGACACATGGGATACTCTGTAAATACTAGTTAGTTGGTATGAAATATACATAACATATAATTTACCATCGTGACCATTTTTATGTGTACAGTTCAGTGAGTACATCCACATTGTTGTACAGCCAATCTCCAGAACATTTTCATTTCGCTAAACTAACACTCCATATGCATTGACCCGTAACTCTCCATTCCCCCTCCCCCTAGTAATCCCCATTTCTGTCTCTATGAATTTGACTATAGGTGCCTCATGTAATATTTGTCTTTTTGTGTCTGGCTTATTCTACTTAGCATAATGTCTTCAAAGTCCATCCGTGTTGGGGTATGTGTCACAATTTGCTTTTTAAGGCTGAATAATATATACGACATATAAAATGTGTGATACATTTTGTTCATTCATTGACACTTGGGTTGCTTCTAAACTTTTGGCTATTGTAAACAGTGCTGCTATGAACATGGGTGTACAAATATTACTTTGAGACCCTGCTTTCAATTCTTTGGGGTGTATACCCAGAAGTAGAATTGGTGGGTCATGTGATAATTCTATTTTTAATTTTTTGAGGACCCACCATTCTATTTTCCACAGTAGCTGCACCATTTTACATTTGCACTAGCAGTGCACAAGGGTTCCAGTTTCTCCATATCCTTGCTAACACTTGCTGTTCTCTGATTTTTTGATAGTAGCCATCCTACTGGGTGTGAGGTAGTATTATTTCATTGTGGTTTTGATTTGCATTTCCCTTATAATTAATGATGCTGAATGTCTTTTCAAGTCCTTTGCCCATTTTTTAATCAGGTTGTTTTGTTGTTGAAGTGTAGGAGTTCTTTATATATTCTGGATACTAACACCTTATCAGATATATGATTTGTAAACATTTTCTCCCATTCAGTGGGTGGCAGGTGATTATGTTTTACAGAGAAATTTTGATCTTATTTAATGGTAGTGTTTTTGAAGTTGAGAATGACCCTGATTATAAGAGATTTTTTTCCAAAAATTATTTCAAAAATAAAACATCTCTTAAACATTTTTACATCATATTTTTCTCAATGCATAAATAATATGGGAAGGTAAATCTTAGATAAATTTTATAAAGCTCAAAATAAAGTAGAATAACAAATTATTTGGCATATTCCAATCAAGGATTAGAAATGTGCCTTGGGCCTGGTCTATCCAGAGAATATAGCCTTTAAGCTTATTAAGTTTTTGATCAAGTGTTAGGAAATAAAGTCTATAAAGTATTTAAGAATGAGGACTTATTTTCCAAGCTTAAAAATGTTCTGGTTATAGAAAAAAATCAGATAAAAGGAGGGCAAATAATAGACTGTCCTATGCCCATGTTTTTACATACATGCACACTGTAAGGACTAGAGTTCAGAAAACTTATTACAAGAGCTTGTTGATCCAGGAATTGGTTTTTTTGCTTGTTTAAATATCCTGCCAGTTTCCAAAAAGTATTTTCAGGGCACTATGAGGAATCATATAGACAGTTGCGTTCCTGATATTGGGAATATAGAGTTAAAGCCATATGGTTGAAGAAAATTATGCACAAAAGTTGAGGATAGTTTTACTACAAGTTGCCAGGTAGCCTTAACAAAAAGAGAAACCATAGATTATGTAGTTCACGTTGTAGGATACAAGGAAGCACACCAATTAATCATCAGAAGCCAAATTTTTTCTGGCACTAAACTCTAAGAGGAATGTATCACCTAGATCTTTATAAACCGGACAGTGTCCCCAAAATGGATAGCATTTTACAAAAGGTACGTAAACATTCTTTATACAACTCTTGGCTCCTCCTGTCTCCCTATGAATCTGTGAAGGCATTTATTTGTGTGATACAGTAATGTGGTTTAACTTTTTATGTCATTGACAGAATTATTTCTCTTTCAGACTGGCCTTGCCTGGTCCCTGGCTATTAATGCTTTCAAAGCCTGTGTAATACCTCTGCAAAAGTTTGGGCCCTTAAAATACCAAATCCCAAAATCTGGCCCCTTAGTTTACATTTTATATATAAATAACTTGATAGCACTTTTAGAAAAAAGGAAGACATGAACTGCTACATTGGTGAAAAGAACAACTATTTGCTGATGACATAACTTGTTTTAAACTACAGCCCTACCACACCTTGCTAATTTTTCTATTTTTAGTAGAAACAGGATCTTGGTCTTGCTCAGGCTGGTCTTGAACTCCTGAGCTCAAGGGATCCTCCCACCTCAGCCTCCCAGAGTGCTAGGATTACAGGCATGAGCCACCATGCCTGACCGGAGTTGGTCTTTACAGAGAACCAAATCAAGATTGAAAGACCCATTTCTTACTAGGTGCAGGTAACTTAGAAATCTCAGGTAACTGAAATCTGTGGAGCCAGTTGATTCTTGTCCCTATCAAGAGTATTCCTTGCTTTTAACAGACCGATTTCTTCTTAAAAAGGGATACAGCTGTCTGCACAAGATAATTGCTTTTCTCGAATCTAGGTCTCTCATAAATGAGTAATGTCACAGTCCAAAAGGAAGGCTAACGGGTCATCTGTTTTGCATTTTCTTACCCATCATGCCATAACCCAGGAAACAAGTTTGGGTTATCTTCAGGCAATTTCAAGAGAACCAGAGGGGAAACAGAATGGCAGGCGGAAGGATGGATGGGAGCAGAGAGGTCAGTTCTGCCTCTGTGCTATCCCTGGTGAGAGGACAGCGACATGACCAGGGAGCAAGGAGTCGGATGGGGCATGTATTTCGAATGTGGTGCCACCTGGATTTGCTGACGGTAGAGGGGGCGTGCGAGAAAACGTGAGGTATCAAGGGATGGATGATTCAAGGGGTTTTGGCTTGAGCAACTGCAAGAATGGCGTTGCCATCAACCAAGACTTGGGTTGTCATGTGCCAATTGCTCTTATTTTTAAGTTTTTTCTCATAGGTTTCTTTAAATACTTGGGTGCCAAAGCAAATCACAGGTACAGCTCCTGAACCAAATTGATTATCTCTGCCATCGACTTTTAAAAATCAGATCAGTCAACTACCTTTGACCTAATATGCCAGAAATTTTAAAAGACATCAAAATAAGCATAACTTTGAAGCAGTTTATTATCAGGAAGAGAATATATTAAAAAGTAGAAATAGCGCTTTACCTTCAGCAGAATCATTGTCCATTCTAGATTAAAATCTTTATCAGCTGTGTCAGTTGACAGGTGTATAAAAGATTGAAGGTCAGAGTTGGGACAGACATCTCAGGGACTTGTGTGTCCGTTAGCAGGAGGAACATGTGCTGAGCATGTTCAATGTAAGGTTGAATATGCTTTTTGTAAAAGCATTATATGTTTAAGAAAAATTGGGGAAACTAGATTATTTTCTTCTAAGGTTACTTGAGAGCTCATAAAACACTATTTCAGTCATTAAGGAAAACTCAGATACTCATGAAACGGCTGATGAGAAAAATAATTTGTCATTAAGTTTTTAAGTACAGGCGATACCTAGTGTACAGAAATTCCACATTTACTGCTGCAGCTGGTCACAGTTGACCTTTTCAGAGCTTGTGTCCAGGAGGGAGTCGCTTAGCTGCTCAGTGAGCTTAACCAGCTGCCCGGGTGGGTGTCTGTGGCTCAGCCTTGCTGTGATGTCTCTACCCATACCTTGTAACTCCCCACAAGTTAAAACTTTTGTTTATTTGTAAAAATAGAGCCCTAAAAGGAAGTCAACAGCTGATGCTTAACATAAAGAAGTTGCTTTTCAGTTACTTTTGACCGCATATGATGGGAGAAAGCATATGTGATAATGGCATTTGGAGACTCTTGAAGGTCTGAAAACCTGTAAATGTCAACAGTCTTATGAGTAAATGAACGGCTTCTTGAGCACATATGTCCCTTTGGTGTGCACACATTTTCCACGTGACCAGCTGCAACGGCAGGGCCTCTACTCTGAGTAGTTTTAGCTGATCCCCCCCAACCCGGGAACAATAGCATGTCTTACCAGTTGGCTGATTAAAGGGTCGTGTGTTGCTCTGGAACTGAGCCTGGGATTTGATCACATGAATTCACTAACATGAGCCAGAGGCAAGTCCAGATTATTTCTGGGGGAAATCTAGACATGCCAGTGGCCTTAGCCACATCAGCTGGTGTTAACAGCAAAGTGGGTTCCTGTCCTCTCCCACTTCTCGTTACCAGTTCCAGGGCTACTGAAAGCTTTTAAGCAGACCTCTGGATTCAGGTTGGAATTTAGTTTTGACCCATCTGGCCAGCCGTGCAGTAGCACTGACCCACAGAGCTGGGCCACATAGAAAGGTCCTCCCTGCCTGTTTGGTCTCACAGGAAAGATCAAGTGGCAAAGCAAAGGGTTAAGTGCTAAAGTTGCAAGTGAGGCTTCACTGATGCAAAATATATTTGCAGAAATGTTAAGCTGTATTTATCTGTTCTCCAGTTTAGCATGTTGTAAAAAGTGGTGGAGGTGGTGCTACCATTTTCTTTGACTATACAGTGGTGTGTTGTGATTGCATCAGAATAAGCTGTCTGTGCCTGAGTTCTGTAAATGTATATCATTGAAGGGCTAGCAGAATACATTATAAGGCGGCACAGCTATACCCTCATGGCTTCATTAATTATGAGACCTAGACATAATTAGGCTCTAGCTAAGAATAGCAGACAAAATGGGGAAAAAATCATTGTGGGAAAAAAAATGAGTTGAGATTCTGAGAAACTGAAAGAACACTAACAGAGGGCATCCGTTAATTCTCAGGCGTGACACACAGGACTAACGCATCACCTGTCACGGGTCAGTGACGGTGCCCAGGTGGGGGTTGGTACTGCAGCCACTTGTTGGGGGAATGTGTGCTTATCCCTCCTAATTTTGTTCCCATTTCATCTTTCATGATACTCTACAAACAAAGGTAATCTAAAACATCCTCCACGATTTAGACATACAGCTTTGACGACTGGAAGTTGATCCACTCATTCTTAATTAATAGACTTTTTTGGGGACCAGTTTTAAGTTATCAGAAAAATTGAGCAGGAAGTACAGAGAGCTCCCGTATGCCTTCTCTCCTCACCTCATGCGCACACGCAGTGCCCTCGTGAACATCTTGCACTTGTGGGTGCATTTGGTACAACTGATGCACTAATGGCAACTCGTTAGTATTAATGTCCTTAGTTTGAATCACGGTTCACTCTTTGTGTCATATATTCTGTGGGTTTGGACAAATGGGTGATATCATGGATCCCCCACTACAGGATCATACAAAATAAGTTCACTCCCCTTAATACAACCCGTGTTCCACCTAGTCATCCCTTTCCCATTTGCACCCTGAACCCTGGGCCACTACCTGATCTTTTTACTGTCTCTGTAGTTTTGTTGTTCCATTCATTTTTAAGTAACTACCCAGCTGTTCCTAAGGAAGTATCATTCATTCCTTTATTCATAAAGTGGTCCCTTGATAAATACTATGTGCCATGTAGCATTCTACACTTTGGAATTATAGTGGATGACCAAAATAAGGAGTGCCAATGTTCACGAAGTTTACATTCCAGGATATCAAACCTCCAGCCTCAGCTAAGTCCTAAATAGGAGGGTAAAGGGGCCCAGTGAGCACATAGGATGAGAGGTGGTGGTTGGAGAAAGTAATGTGAGAAGGGGGGGCTTCCTGCCATTTGGCCCCTGGTCTAGGTGAGACCCACACCCCACATTCCCTGCAGTCTAGTCCCTCTGCTGGCTGCCTCCAGCTGCTGCTCCTGTGTTCTCCCGGAAGAGCACTGTGCCTTTGCCCAACTTCTCCTCTCCCTTGTTGTCTCTGAAATACGGACAGAGCACCTCTTTCAGACTTTCGTTATGCTTCCACTACTAGTTATCTATAGCCCTACCTGGTGCTAATGTAATAGAAAGTTTACAAAGAAATAGGTGCCCAAGATCATCATCTAAAGACTAACTGCACAATTCCAAGGTCCCCTTTGGAAGTGGATGCCCCAGAGTTCTCTCTTCTCGGGCTGGTAGACATTCGGTCTCCTCTCTGGCCACAAGAGGCCCCATTCTTTTCCCTACCTCCTTGTCTGTAGCCCGAGTTCTCTGGAAAGATAAGAAGTTTCTGTGCATGAGGTTGGCCGGGGGGAGATGGAAGATTGAGAGGTCCATTTTGTCCTTGCCAGCTCTGCCCCATTCTGTCCTTTTTGGTTCATGTAAGAAACATGCTTACAGTCAACTAAAGGGACTCCTCAATGTAACCCTCTTGAGCACATTCTGAGAGCAGCCCCACGGTCAGCTTTACTGATGAGAGGCAAGAGTGTACGTCTCTTCCCAACTACACATCCAATGGCATCGGGCTGGTGGCCTGAATTGGCCAAGGTGGGACTACCTACGCCGTGGAAATCAGTAAACGCTACCAATACGATAACAGTTTTGCTAAATCTTTTTTTTCTTTTTCTTTTTTTTTTTTTTGCCAAAGAGCCACTTTACCAGCATACCACTGGGCAGACCTTTCTTCATCAAATTCTTTTTTTTTTTTTTGAGTCAGAGTCTCACTCTGTTGCCCAGGCTAGAATGCCGTGGCATCAACCTAGCTCACAACAACCTCAAACTGCTGGGCTCAAGCAATCCTTCTGCCTCAGCCTCCCAGGTAGCTGGGACTACAGGCACACGGCACCATGCCCAGCTAATTTTTCTATATATATTTAGTTGGCCAATTAATTTCTTTCTGTTTTTTTAGTAGAGATGGGGGTCTCGCTCTTGCTCAGGCTGGTCTCGAACTCCTGACCTTCAGCGATCCTCCTGCCTCGGCCTCCGAGAGTGCTAGCATTACAGGTGTGAGCCACCGCGCCCAGCCTCTTCATCAAATTCTTACATTGATTGTACCATAGGAATAAAGTCGTGAACACTCTGTTAATTCACATGCTCTAATTCTAGTCTGCATAGTTTCAAGGGAAGTGCCAACCCAAGTCTACAGGAGATTTGATCCAGTAGGTTTTGAAAACCATACTTTAGCATCAGGCTACATAGACCCTGCTTATGCTTTGCATTTCCCTTTGAAGAAGAACTGAGGCAATTTACAGAAAGTTTTACCTATGGTATCTTCATTGAAATCTCACAGCAACATGACTCTAAAACCTGCTCTTGCGGATGTCGGGCCATGATCATGATTACCATTTCTTTTCCCAGATCACAATTTGCTTGTCCATGTGTAATTGATAGGGTGCTGCCTTTGCTGACTCACCCCTTTGTGCCCCGCGCAGGACTGCACACGCCAGAGCAAAAGCCGACGCCGCCGACCAGGCAGCGCTGGCTGCCCGCCAGGAGTGCGACATCGCGAGAGCTGTGGCCAGGGAGCTGTCGCCTGATTTCTACCAACCAGGTAAAATACACCTCCTTGCGTGGGAGGGGTAGGAGCACTGGCTTGCGTTTCCTTTTATTTCCTTTTTCCTTTGAACGCCTTTTGAACCCCAGCAATCCCACAGAAACAAGCGGGAGCACATGTGCAGGTTGAGTATTCCACATCAGAGATGCTTGGAACCAGAAGTGTCTCGGGTTTCAGATTTTTTCAGATTTTCGCATATTTACATATGTGTAATAATAGATACTTAGGGAGGGGATCCACGTCTAAACATGAGATTCATTTATGTTTCCTATACACCTTATACACAGGGCCTGAAGGTGATTTCATACAAGATTTTTAATAATTTTGTGCATGAAACAAAGTTTTGACTGTAACCTGTCACAGGAGGTCAGGTGTGAAATTTTCCACTTGCAGCGTTGTCCTGTCTGTGATTTTGGATTGGGGATGTTCAACCTATAGTAAAAACTATCACCTGAACTCAGAGTATCAGCACTGGAGATTTAGGGTAAACCCCAGCGTATCCTCCTTCCTGCTCCCTCAGCCCCAGCTGCATACGACCAACAGACTGAGCTGATAGCAGTAAATAAGACAATAGCAGTAAATAAGACAAGATCTGAAAGATGTAGCTGATTCTAAAAAATTCTGCTAGTGACAATTATAGATCCTGTAACAAATACCCCCCAAATTCAGAGGCATCTATAACATTAGTTTTAGCAGTAAAAGAAGAGCCAATAAGGATAGGGACTATTTTTTGTTACTGTACCTGAACTAATGCTCAAAGGATTGGGGTTAGGAGGTAAAGCAATGTACCACTGAAAGACTAATCTGCAAAGATTAAGAGGAAAATGCTGCAGGGCACGATGGAAGAAATGAAAGTAACAACCTCAAAAAGAATCGATCTCAATCATCTGCCTCTTAAGTGTTATAAAATAGCAATCCACAAATACTTGCAGTAGGTTTAAATATTTAATTTACTTGCTAATAGTTTCCTAGTAGACTGTTTCTAACTCTTCCTGTGGTATACTGGTGTTTTGTTTTGAATTTCAAAAAGGCACCCTTTTTATATGTTTTCTATCACTATACAAACATCTTTCTAGTGGTTGTTTAGGGAATCAACAGATTTCCAGGTGAAGAGAAAAAAATAAATTGTTCTCAATTTCTAACTATCAGAATTTATATTTTCATGGTAAAGAATTTTACCATGTTGGTTTTTATTAAAGCAAGCTGTATAACTCGAGCCCTGTCTCTAGCTCAGCACCCTACACAATATAGGTATCAGTTCGTGTTTGGTTCCCATGAAAGGGGATACAGTATTGGAACCCACAGGGCATCACTGATTCCTAAAGAACAAGGTAAGTCAAAGTGAACAAAATAGCAAGATGTATAGAAAAGCTAGAAACTTAGCTATAATATAAAGGAATGAGAAAGAAATGATCTAGAGATTTTTAGGGTAGGCGGGGAGGGCTGTGTCGTGCAAAGATAGAAGACAGTAAAAGGCCAGATTTAGAAGACTCAGTTTTTATAAGAGAAAGGCTGGGGAGGGACCCAGTCTGGTTGCTGAATGATAGATACTATTGTCACAGCATGACTTCTCTAAGAGTTCAAGTCCAAGGAAGGCAACCACTGATAATGGGTGTTTTCTTTCACGTGCATCTTTTTTAAATCTCTGGGTACAATTTAAATCATTTAAATATGTATGTATATTTTGTTAAGAAAAGGAACCTTTCCATTTTTTGCAGTGATCTCTGGTAGGAATAAACCCTCTTATGATATGAAATGAATTCACACTTCCCCGGTACCTAAGTGCATTGGCAAATTAGCTGTTGCAGGGTCTGAGAGCTGGGGATAGAGTTCAGCCACCCCAACCCCACCCCCGAGAGGGACTGTCCTGTGCTCCCCAGCAGTACTGCCACTGGGAAGAAGCTGAGCAGTCAGGAGACCGTGGGCTCGAACTGCTTTGAAAGCAAACAGACTTACTATTGTTGTCTGCAGATGGTAATTCCTAGATTCTGTTAATTCCATTGGGGAATGGGGTCCCTCTAGGTTTCTATTAGGTGTTACCCAAGAGGTAAATGATATGAAAGGTCATCTCAGTTTCCCAGACTGAATGGTTCTAAAAGCCTTTTATGGTGTAAAAGCATTTGAGGGGGAAAAAAATATTGTGGGAAAATGTAATCCCACCCTTCCGTGGTGAACACAGCTTCATATAAGCAAGTTGACCATCAATAGTGAATACATCACACAGTAGCCTGATAGGACAGTGGGTGGGTCTGTCTGTTTGAGACCAGAGCTAAGGGGGAAGGCTGCAAGCCCCTTTGACCCACAGCCAACACTTCCTTCAGCAGCTGTATAGAAAGCCTGTTCTCTACTGGGTATTATTGATCTTCTCAGGGGACATAACTCATGCTTTCCATTCTGCAGTTACAGGGTGATCAAATCGGATAGCCACTTTCTAAAAGGGCTTTCAAGTACTTCTTCTAAGCCAGGCTGCTCATTTAGTTTACATATCTCAGATACAAAAGTTTGCACTGTTTGGGATCCATGTGTCGTGCGTAGAAGTCGTTAACCCTGGGATAAAGGATGCCTGTCATAACTAACATTTTGAACACTTTCATGGCAAATTACCTCTTTTTAGGAGCTGGCAGTATTTTCACATATTTACCATCTTAGTTAAATCGTATGCCTTTAGTTTGAAACTATCATTCTACAGTTCAGTTAAAAAAAAAAAAAAAGGAAAAAATATAGCCATTTGGGATGGCTTTGTCACTCAATGCTCAAATAATAAGCATACAAATTGATGCTTGTGAATAATTGTGTACATGTACAGAAAACTAAATTGCCATTAGTGGGAGTGACACAGTGGGTCATCCCTCCAAGAACTTATAAGATTGCCCTGAAAAGTAGTCCCCGATACTACACAGAGATGGGTCAAGTGATCTGAAGTGTTAGCATGGCTTTAAGAACTGCAAGAGTTGCCTGTAACCTGATTGAGTGATGAAAGTATCTAAAGAAAGAATTGGTTACCCAAGGAAATACAGAAAAAACAGAGTCACAGAGGCAAAAATTGGCAGTGTCCATCCCAACACTGTCCAGAGGAGGAGAAGCCTGAGCCAAAACCTTGGGTATTGCTGCCACACTGGCAAGGATGTTTTTATTATGGGGAAGGATGCAGGGAACTGTAGCCAGTGGTGTATGGCTTTATTGGCAGGATCATCCTGACTCGGGAAATGGACGCATCAGGCTAGCCCAGCTTGATGCCATTAGATATTTGATTCATCTCATGCTGCCTGTCCCAATTCCATGTTCACCAGTAGCTTTCTAATTTTGGTTGAGCTTTCCGTGGAGGTCTGCCAATAGGGAGAGCACATCCTGGTGGTATCAGTGTGAATCTTTTGACCTATGTGACGTTTACATTGCTCGTTGTAAGCCAGCAAACCCCTGGTGTTGTACATCAGCCTTGGGAGCTTTGGTAACGTGAGTCTGCCCCAAGGAATAGCTCTGCTTCAAAACATCAGGTTGCTAAGCCAGCAAGGCTGACCTAAGAGCTTGGAGGGTGACCACCAAGGACGTGGGAGGGATGGGGCACAGGGGGAGGACGATTGGAAGACTGTATATCTGGCTCTTTGTCCCACTCTTTCAATTTCCTTTCAGTCAAGATACTTTATTTTTATTTCAAGTGATACTAAGTAGGATGTAAAATTTTTATATTTATCGGTGGGGGCAGGGCTGACCACGGGTTAAAGAAATTGAAACACTGCCCTAGAATGTGGTGAATTTAGTACTTTGGGAGGTGGCCAGCCTGCTTCCCTTGGGCACCACCCCCAGCAAGCTTTGTCTTCCTGTGCAAGCGTGAGTGTGCTCACACACTCAATGTGGGAATTATTGAGGGTGAAAGTGAAATCTGTCGGCTATTATGAACCACTGCTAACTAAGCTTGCATTTCTGGTATGAAGTAGAAGTTCTTTAGAAATCAAGGTATATCTTCATTACATAATTGTCTGTGGCTACTATTAATATGTAGTATTTTTGGTTAAGAAAAGGGAAACATCCTGGAATAGATCACTTCTAAGGTCACCTTCCAAAGTCAAAATTCTGAATAAATTTTTTTATTAAAAAAAAGGCAAATGAATAATCCACTAGTTGCCATGAAATTGATAATTCATAAGTTTGCTGGTTGCTCATACCACTAACTCATTCCAGTATAATCAGTTTCACAAACGTGTGTTGAGTGCCTGACATGGGCTAGGTACTGGAATGGACACCCCACAGCTCGCAGACCCAGGGCCCTAAGGCTGTGCTCTCAGAAATTGGGGTGTTGGTACAGATGGGACTGTGGCGTCCTATGGAAAAAGGAGCATTCTCTCCATGCAGAACACACAAGTGATCCAGCTACTAGTTATGTAATCTCTGTAGACTCTCTGTCTGATCCTTTCTCACTGATTGACGATCTCCATAGAGTATGTCTCATTTGTATTTAATGACTGCTGCTGTTACTACAAAGCATTTGATGTTGGCACTGACCTTGTAGACATTTGGTTTAGGGAATCTTCATGGTGCTCCTGCCTGTAGCCAGCCCACCCAGGCTCACCTCTGAAGAGTTAGCTAGATACCCTGCTGCTACCATCTGCCATATCTGTTCGGGGTCTTTGCGCCAACTGTAACACGTAACCCTTCAGTGTTTTGTATTTTGTGGCTTATTGGTGAGCAGGTGATCTGTATCTGACTTCTTCCCAGTATAAATCTCGTGGAGGGTGTGAAGGGTGGGAATCCCTTGGGATTCATAGATACTGTCTATAAAAACAGATGAAAATGCTGGCTGCAACAACTATCAACACTTGTCATAATTTCCCTGCCTGGCAATATTCTGACTAGTCTATTTAGTGAATTGCTGCATCTCATCAACTTTATGTTGCTGGCTTTGCAGTGCTGACACACGTTACTACGCAGAACAAGTAGAAGGCACAACATGTACCTTCCAAGAGAAAATAGTCCAGGAAAAACTTCTGTCTTCTGCATTATATTAAATGTCTTGTTTAAAAAGCATTTAATGTTACTCTGGAAAATCCAACTATATAGCCTCATTTAGCTGGCCAGTCCTCATCTGACTGCGTCTTGTTGGAACCGTTTCCAAACTGGATGTAGTCATGTAAGGTTGGCATTATGTCCACCTCTAGGCAACATATGTCTTACACTCTTTCAAATGCCTGTAACACCGGGTATGTTAGAATCACCTGGAGCATTTGTTAAGCATTGATATTTCTAGGCGTTAGTTCATACTTACTAAATCAAAATCTGAGCATAACACCCCAGACACTTCTGATGGGTAGTAAGTGTAAGAGCCGCTGCTTGGCAGTGCATTTATGCCCTTACCCAGCCATTTTTTGAATGCATAATAAAGCTAGGATTTTTTTTTTAATTTAAAAGTTGGTACTGAAATGTACTGCTATCATTCTAGTAAATTGTTTCAGTACAACAGATTTTGAGTATCATCAAAAGCCCTGTAGACCAATCTGAGAACACCTAAAAAACTCAGAAGAGTGGGCATGAGTATCATGTAAGAGAAACCTTTCCTGATACACTTAGAACAAGAAAACGGTGCCAAAGAGGGTGCACATCAGATTTCTAAAGGTTAAAGAAGTGATTAGACTGGTATTGGAGAGTTAAGAGATTAATAAGAAATGCATTCTATGGAATCTAAAATTTAGCTTTAAAAATTTATTAATACAAATTATTCCAATGGCCAAATCATTCTCAACTTGGCTTATTAATGACAGTATAAATTAAGAGGTAGGCAGAGTTATATGCACTGTTTATAAAAAGCATTTGAAAATGTATTTTATATTCAAGTACTAATATGTTTTTGTTTGTTTTTCTTTCATCCTTTTTTTTCTCCTTTATTTTCTTTTTTTAGCCCGAAAGCAACCAATAGATTTTTTATCTTTTTTCAAATAACATTATATCCCTTTAGTTACTGACTTTCAAAAATTATTAATTTTTATTGGACCTACCATTATTGAATTGCCCGAGTTTACCCCAAATAAATGGCCTCTTGTACCTGTTAGTATTTTATCAGTCCCATCCTTTGCTGGCAGCTGTCACTTCTGTTGAACTTTGTCAAAGCAGCTCCCATTTCTGCTCCTAATCTGCTTTCCTGCAGTAAATGCAGGAGGGACCAAAGGTGGCTAGGATAAATTCTGAATTTTCAAACATCATATATTGACATTATTGTGTACATTCATGGGGTACAAAGTGATGTTATGATTTTTTAATACAACGTGGAATGATTAAATCAAACTGATTAACCTATCACCTCAGAAATTTGACAATTTTTCTGTAATGAGAACATCATAAAAATTTAACTCCTCAGTTTGTAAGCTGCACTATCTATCACAGTCTCACGTCTTCAAAATGAAATGCTTGGGCTTTGTTTCTCAATTGCTCAAGTGATCCTCCTGCCTCAGCCTCCCAATTAGGTAGGACCACAGGTGTGCACAACCATGCCTAGCTAATTTTTATTTTTTAGAGATGGGCTCTCACTCTGTTGCTCAAGCTGGTCTCGACCTCCTGACCTCAACTAATCCTGCCTTGGCCTCCCAAAGTGCTGGGATTTCACTGTGGGCAGCCTAAGTTAAATGTTAGCTTTTAGTGTGCCTTAATCTTTAGATAGATATTAGCAATTTTTTTTTTTTTTTGCAAAAATAAATTTGCCTTTATCTCTTAAATTGAAGACATTAAAAGTACCTGGTAATTTTTGTAATTGGTTCAGCATTATGTAGCTTAGATTAAAACTTTAATGGCTCCAAGAAACTTGACTTTTAATTATCTTTGCACAGTATAGTCACTACCATACCTAGAGGAGTATATTTCAGCAATCCTATAAAATTGAGTGACAGTGAAACACAAATAACAGCAACTGTGATGAAATTTTGGGTGGCAGGGTGAGGAACAAGTATATAAGCAATACTGTATTTGCATCTATCAGAGAATATACCTTATTACAAAAGAGGAGATGGGGTTTTATAAAAATCTGCAGTAGTATCACAAGGAGCTTTTCCAAGACAGACCAATACCAATGACCTTATGGGAATTTAAAAAGTAAAAGCAAGTCGGCTGATGGAGGAACATAACCTTTCTGTGCTCACGATGCTGCTACGTCCAGACACAGCACCAAGGAAGAATTCAGAAATAGAAAGACATCACCTCTTAAGTGATTGCAGTTGCTGCTTTTCTTTATTCAAGTGAGATACCTTTCACTGGGTATTCATACTGTGAGAATTCATACTGTCATTTTTGATAGAAGATTTAAAAGAAAATTGCCAATTTAAAAAGGGAGTAAGCTCTTGCCAAGTTTAGAAAGGAAATCTCAGTTGTTTGACCTGTGCTCTTGACAAATTTGGGAAACTTTAATCCTGACGAGTGGATTTATCGTCTAAAGGATGGAAATTGTGATAATACTATTATGTTTGGGGCCCTGAATACAATGTGCGATGGTGGGTCGTAGGGAATTCTCATCTCTGGCTTTAAAATATTATATGTTGCATTTTTTGTGAAAGGATACATAGGAGTGATATGACTTTTGGTTTTTCAGCTGCTGCAGCTGTTTCCACATACAAAAAAAAATGTAGATAAATAACACCTACCTCCTAACCTTTTGTTGAGGCTTTAAATTTTGGAAAATACCTTGCATAATAAATAGCAGTCTCATCACAATGCCTTATTACTCAGACTACCATGGGAAGAGCAAATAAAAGTTTAAGTGTGCAGTATGTATTTTTAGCAATTAAGGATAGTTGTTCTTCAGCTCCTCTGTAAATCTTTTAAGTTAGTCTGTCTGGAGTGAGGGGTCAGGGTGGGAGGCAGGAAGGAAGATGAACAGACTCAGTGTCGTGGAGTTGATGAGAGCTCACCAGCTCTCTGTAAAGCCAGTTGATGGGGAAAGTTTCTTTCTTATACACTTGTGAGACATTGTCAGCTTCTGGAAGAGGGCCAACTGCGCTGCGTGGGACCTTGACTTCACCTTAAGGGGTGAAGAGTAGCTGATGGGTGGAGTGGTAGCCAGAGTGTGCACATGACTTGATTACAAGGAAGGGGCTGAAGGACCTGGAAGGAGGACGCTGCCTTGGAGAGCTGTCCCAGAGTGCTGGGACACCCCCTTAAGCTCTTAGGACCTAAACCATCTTGTGGCCCACAGTCTGTTTCTTTGCATCTCTCTCTCCATAAAATAACAATGCAGCAGGGTCGCATTTTGTTAAATGAAAATTCTACCTATCTGTAAAAATAACATGATTGTTATAAACAATCCTGAACTATAGAAAAAAAAGAAGAAATGTATCCTGAGACCTCAGAACCAAAGACAACTGCCTTGTCTTACTTCCAGTGCCTGCAGATCAACATCCGTCACAGCTGTGAATGGGCTACATATACATGATTTTGTGTAGGGCAGCCTCAACCGCAGAAGTTGTTCCTAACCAGGAAGTTTTAATGATCCTTTGATGACAGATTGTTAAAAATATGTTATCTGCTCTTTCTTACAGTGGACTCTATTAAATGTTCAAACACATGTAGTAGTCAGCTTAGTTCTCCATACAAGTATACACTTTCTGTCTTCATTACACCACATAATTCGAATAGGCAGATTAATTATGGTGTTGTGGCCAGTGCTCCATCAACATGAGTTTCACCTTCACATTCTGCAAGTCGGCAAGGACCATGCAAGTATTTGGGACGCCAGAACTGTTTAACTTTTGTGGCTACCAAAATAATCACAAATACTGTATTATCTTAAAAGCAGCCTTTCAGTAATAAATAATCTTTTCTCCTGGAGAAAGAAATGTGCTTATGCTTAATCAGAGTCTTATAAATATATTTAAAAGAAAAAAAAAGTCAACCTGATTTAGCCAAAAACTATATACATAAGGTACAAGCTTCTATGCCTTATTTGCTATCATCTTTTTTTTTTCTTTTTTGTTTTGTTTTGGCAGGCCCTGATTACATCAAACAGAGATTACAGGAAGGTGTAGATGCTAAAGAAAATCCAGAGGAAAAGGTACCAGAAAAGCCACCTACACCAAAGGAATCTCCTCATTTTTATCGCAAAGGCACGACACCCCCAAGATCTCCTGAGGCCAGTCCCAAACAGAGCCACTCCCCCCACTCTCCTTCCCCAAAGCCCACGAAGAAGCAAAACCCCAGTTCAGGGGCAAGACTCAGCCAAGACAAAAGGAGTGTGGCTGATGAGCAGGTGACGGCCGTTGTCAATAAGCCCTTGATGTCAAAGGCTCCCACGAAGGAGGCAGGAGCAGCCGTACCCCAGTCCAAGTACTCTGGCCGCCACCACATCCCCAACCCCAGTAACGGGGAGCTGCATTCTCAGTATCACGGCTACTACGTGAAGCTGAACGCCCCCCAGCACCCTCCAGAAGACGTGGAGGATGGTGATGGGTCGAGCCAGTCTTCCTCAGCACTGGTGCACAAGCCATCCCCTAACAAGTGGAGTCCCTCCAAATCTGTGACAAAACCAGTTGCCAAAGAAAGCAAAGCTGAGCCAAAAGCTAAGAAGTCTGAACTTGCTATACCAAAGAACCCAGCAAGCAACGATTCGTGCCCTTCTTTGGAAAAAGAAGCCAATTCAGTAAGTCTCGCACGATGTGTTTTCCCTTCCTTTCTTCCTTTTGGTTCTTTCCGGGAGGAGGGTGGCATAACTGTGCGTGTCAATCACAGCCATGCTAACCGAGGTTCTAGGAGCGAGGGGTTGTTTAGAGCAGAACAAGGTTTGTAGTTTGAAGACAGCTCCCTGGACAGACATTCCTCCATGTCTGCTCAGCCACCCACCTTCAACATAACCCAGGTAGGCGGGGCCTGGCCAGCTTAGCACAGATCACTTTGTGGAAGGCCTTATCAACATGTCCTGGTGAGCTTCATGGAAGCTTCCGGTGATTGCTAGAAAGGAATCGTGGCCCCTGCCTAGGGCCAGCTGCTCCTCGATTTCCAGCTAGGAGGACACACCAAGTTCTTAGCTTTTGCCCCCACAATGCTCAGCATCTTTAAGCAAAAAAGGTCTCTTCTAGCCACTGTGAATTCTTCTCCTAAGTACTTAATTTGGATTTTACTTAATTAGCCAGGTTTTGCAGCTAGAACATTTTTCTTTCCCAGATGAGAACTGACATTTCCAACAGTTCAAGGGAATTTCTCTGGTCCTCTGACTTCTCAGAGGGTGAGGGTATCTTCCAGTTTCAGTTCTCCGGCAGATGTTAGTTATTGTTATTGGCTAGTCTCCAGCATTTAAGATATTTATTATTCAGCCAGGAAAGTTCCATGTTATTGAAAAATCTCTACATCCTCTTTCAAATGAGATTTACTTGTTGAATGATATATAGAATTAGTATTTTATCAAATTCTGTAGAATTTATAAAATCTGAAACTAAGTAATTATCAATTTAAAAAATTGGCCAGCTGACCTATTGACCTGGTCACATGCCTTTGAAACAGAGGTGTTGGATGTTAGATGTAGCTTAAGGAAGAAACCTCAGCTGACCTAATATGTACTTGTAATTACAGAGCCATATTTGCATAATAGTATGGAATAATATCTTGTTCAACAAGAATATAATGCAACCTTATTTTTGTCTGTTCAATTTACTCATAGGGTTAAACAGTTGAAATTCATCTTTTTAATTAACTTATGCTTGAAATGTATTATGTATATCTATTTTGCTAATATCGATAAAACACTGGTTCTCTTTTTTTCAAATTCCTGACTTTTTAATTATCTAAATATAAGTTAATCAGATTAACTGGACTAACTTCCTGAGAGACTCCATGGAGATAAATGATTTTCAAAACAGACTAACTTTATGAGACTCTGGCTGTTTAGTAAGCATTCATTTTTTAAAATTTTTAACATTGATACATCAGCATCCTGATATTGCAACTGAATTTGTTAAATGTAATGATTCACTCCTCGTTTGACTTTCAGCATGGGTAGCCCCATGTTAGTAAGGCCTCACATACATATCAGTGATAGTTTGCCTGATTTACAAGGGGGACACTCAAACAATGCAAGACTATATAGTATATATCTTTGGGTGCCCAGAAGTGGGGTTCAGTTGACTTCCACAACTCCACAAAGAGAAGCATATGCCCCAGGGTCATACTTTAGGCTGTGATAGGGGGGAAAAAAAGGTTGTATAACCTAGCTTGTACCATCACTATCTTTCTGTAAAACAGCCTCCTTATTTAGGAAAAACAGTCTGTTTTACTTATGTGCAGAATCCTCAGATTCTTAAGTTAGCCAAGCACCCTCCACCTCATAGGTCAGTGCCTAGGGTTCTCTTCCACAACCAAAGACACAGAGAAGGCCCCAACAGCTGTGCAGCCTCCCTGAGCTTCAGGCTGCCTCTGCCTATGACAGGGACTACAAATCAAGCTTGACTTGGCAGCTTCACATGAAGAGTCTAACAGTTAATATTATCTTCCTGATAGTAACAGAAAGCCGCCTTCCCCAATCCTGGTAACTGGTTTCTTCCAGGAGTTAGGCAGTAACACAACCATCATAAAGGTGTAGTCAGTGAATGACCTTTAAAACAATCGAGTAGTACTACTTACAATTTTGAGATAGACACTGCATATAAGTTAGGGGCTTACAAATAACACTTTAAAAATTCATAGAATTAGACTCTGGTACCAAACTTCCTGGATTCAAATCCCAACTCTGTTGCTTACCAGCTGTGTGACTCTGGACAAGTTTTCTAACTACTGTGTGCCTTGGTTTTTTCATCCATACCTATCTCACAGGGCTATTGTGAAGATTAAATGAATTAATACTTACAAAGTCCTTAGCACAGTGCCTAGCGCAGGGTAAATGCTCACAAAGCGTTGGCTATCATGATGATGATGTTTGTTTCAACACTGTACTAGTTGCAGGAAGCATAAGTAGCTCCTAAATATTCAAAAGGGTTTGATCCATCCTTAAGATCACCCTGGATATTGATCTCCTAGAAATACAGAAAATCTCCTGGGACACAGGCTACCACTTAGAGCAAATAAATTAGTGACGTTAGTGTGAGAGGCAGGAGGAGGGAGGCTGTAGCAGAGATTTCTGTAAACTTGTGAGCCCTGTGGGCAGTGGTTACACATGATCTCTGTCCCAGGGCACACAGTCTATGCAATACTGAAATTTTTGTAGAGTTCTGCAACATGGCAACTTTGGTAGGCGCCAGAATAGGCATCTTTGGAGCCTTATCAAGCAGACAGGGCGACTCTTCCAATGAGCAGTCTCAACCCACTCTGAAAACTGCCTGCAATTTTTTCCCAGCCATTATTATGATCAGCTTCCAAGCTTGCTTTGAGATTACCTGATCTTTCTTTGGAACTTGCGGAAAATCTAAAGCATCCCTGGCAGGTCAGATTTGAACATCACACCAAAAAAGAAATGTAGATACACGTAATTAAACTCTGCTATTAATACTAAATTTAAACTTTTCATTTTTCTTATGTTTTTAATTAGAGAAGTTTTAGATTAACGTAAAGAAAACATAATAACTCCTTACCAGAAAATTTCTCACAATTTTAAATATGGGTAACAGTCTCTTGAAGAAGAAGAAAATAATTTATGGAGTTAGAACTTCGTTTTTCGTATTTTGACTTCCTATAGTTTATTTTCTAACTGCCTGAAAGTTTTTTCCAACCAAGACTTACACTTGCCTTGCTACAGCTTCTTTCATTACACCTGTCCCAGTCAGTCTTGAAAAGCAAGACTGATTTTTTTTTTTCATTTTGCTATTTTAAGCTACAACTGGCCACCAGGGTCATATTTATGGGACTTCACCTTAAAGCTTTTCTCTGCGTGCCCTGCACCTCGCTGTCTGAAGAACACAGAGGTCACGGCTCAATATCTGGCCTGTTAAACATAGCATCCCAGATTTTTATTTTTCACCTAGTTGCTGTTTGAACCTTTAATGTCTGGCTTGCTTTCATCGTCACTGAGTCATCTTTAAAAATAGCTTTATAAATGGAGCCACCCTGGTAGGAGAAATATAGATATATGTGTGTATTTTTCATTCTGGATAAAACATTCATTATTCATTGAATCCACGTTACCAGTACAAACGTGAAGAAAGATACTAAGCTAAAGTCAACCCGAGAGAATAGACACTCAAACTACAAACCAATTTGAAAGGGTTAGATACATTCACATAGCTTTATAAAGATTTACAGAATGGGCATGAAAGGGTCAGGCACATCTTAGAGTTGGCTTCACTGAAGGTACTTTCTCTGTCATTGTGCTTTTCTTGGGTCCACTGTAAGACACTGAACTGTGCATTGTATTATTCTGATCCAGTATACTTTTTTCTCATCTTTTATATCACTAAAGTACCTTTGAGAATTATAAATTAAACCCACTGGCCCAAAGAGTTGAAATGATCCCAAATTCTTAACACACTCATGAACAAAATCTGATCAAAGTACATAGTAGTATAGGTTGAGCATCTGAAATGCTCTAAAATCCAAAAAAATTTTTTAAGAGATGGCTCTCACTATGTTGCCAGGCTGACATGCAGTGGCTTTTCTCAGATGGGATCGTAGCTCACTGCAGCCTTGAACCTCTGGCCTCAAGAGATCCTCCCACCTCAGCCTCCTGAGTAGCTGAGACTCCAGGCACTCACCACCACGTCCTGCTAAGACCCAAAACTTTCTGAGCACTGACATGATACTTAAAGGAAATGCTCATTGGAATGTCTTCAATTTGGGGTTTTGGGATTTGGGATGTTCAACTGTTATATCCGGAAAAAATCCAAAACCCAAAAGACTTCAAGTCCCAAGCATTTCAGATAAGGGATGCTCAATCTGTAATAGTATTCCCTTAATCTCTGTGTGAGTGGTGATGTAGAATGATCATCTCCATTAGAGAGTTTCCTACATTATGTTCTAAGTTAAACATAATTAACAAGTTACATTAACTTATTAACTCTATTAACTTAGAACACAACTATTCCAAAAGAGCAGTTGGCCATTATCAAGATTTGATGTTTTCCTTATAGTGTGGGAATTACGGGATATAGTTGAAAATGTCGTTCTAAATAACTTGGTTGGAAATTGCTTTTAAACTAAGGCCTGTGGCGTTAATAGGGATGTAGAGGAAAGAGTATGAAGCTCTGAAGTGAACCAGCTAAAGTTTAATTCTAGTTCTAATGTGTTTAAACTGGCTGAGTAACCTTGGGCAAGACACTTTTCCTCTTGAAGCTCTGTAAAATGTAGAACTAACAATCACAGGTAAAGAATAAATGAAAAATAATCTACTTAGAAATGCTTAGCCCACTGTCTGGCATTAAAAAGACTTGCAGTAAATGTTTATTTTCTTCTCATTTCCATGGGGTTTAGGAACTGGGGTTTTTCTTCTTCCAAATAGTCCATATCTCAAGGGTACCCCTGTTCCTTCCTCATCTGCCCCTCTATTTTACTAATCACCCTGTGTGTTCTTCATTTAAGGCAGTGATTTAATCTGATCTGTTCAACAACCACATCCACAGCACCTAGAAAAGTACAGGGAGACAGAAGGATCTCATTAAATATTGGTTGCCTGGGTGACTGTGCGCTGGGTACATAGTGGTAACCAAGACAAGGCCCTGCCACTGTGGAGCTCAGAGTCTAGGGGAAGATGGCAATTAACAAATGACCATAAAGTATGGAAAGTGTTAGGATAGGGAAGGAAGTGGGCCCTCTGACCTCTCCCAGGGAGATGTGGCCTCATGCAAGGAAGAGACCTTGAGTAAGTGACGTGTGACCCAAACCCTACCAGGGGTCCTCAAACTACGGCCTGCGGGCCACGTGAGGCCTGCCGAGGACATTTATCCGGCCCGCCGGGGTCCTGCTTAGCAGCCAACTCATCCGGGGCCCACAGTGCGCATGTGTGGAATGTGCACCGCACTCTCCAACGGCCCTCCAGCGGTCTGAGGGACAGTGAACTGGCCCCCTGTTTAAAAAGTTTGAGGACCCCTGGGGGGAGAGCACTTGACTGATGGCAGTTTCAATCTCCCTTACCCACTTCTCCACTCACAAAAAACAAAAAAATGCCTTTGAGGCCTCTCTAGCATTGTTTCAATGTAGTCCCAAATAGAGTGTAACTGTTTCCTCATCTGTAAAATAAGGACAATAAAACTACCCACCTACTGACCTCTTAAGGCCCATTTGGAACATTTTTCCTGCTATTTAAGAATTAGATAGACACTATTTTAACAGTAAATACCAAGACTGTGTCTTTGTAATAAAGGTGACTTCTCTTAAAGTCCTTTAAATGGCCTTTTAAAAAAAAGTGACTTCTCCATGGGCCAGATGTGAAAAGATGGGTCATATGAGGTTGGTTTAAGTAAGTTTGGGGAAGTTAGGCTATCTGGTGCTTATTATAATATTTATCAAAATAGGATTCTGCTGTTTGTTAAGTATAACTGAATTTTGAAATGTTGTGGTTGTGATTAGGGAAAAAGAAAGTTAGACTTGTAAAATAACTTCTAAGAATATTCAACTTCTCATGTACAGTTTTTACTTAAAGGACAGGAGGGTGTCCCAAAAAAGAAAAGAACAGGAAAAAGCAAGAGTTAGCCTCATCTTGAGTTTTTCCTTTGAGGCTTCATTGTCTTATAGATTTTACCCTCCCGTTCTAACTGCCCTTAGGAGGAAACAGTTCATCCTCATTTGAATGACATCCTAACAACAAATGCACATCTTAGTTCCCATCAGTTCCTACTGACCCCGTTTATGGTGAACTGTGCCTCAACCCAGGCTGTTGTCCATTATTTTAAGGTGAATGAAGTAGATGATTGTTTAAAACATTTTCAAACTAATTCAAGCCTGCATTCGTTTTTAAGCAAAAATTCAGAAATGGCTCCATCTAAACATAGCATTGCTATTTTTAATTTATACCTTTTGGAACTACTGTCATCATTCATGCCTTATTTAATGCAACCAAGTTTTCTTATATTTTTGGTAATTGGCTTTGGTAATAGAGTGAATATTAACTTGGAAAAGTTATGCTTGTTTTGTTCTGTTTCATTTCCAGGGCCCTAACTCAGTCATGATTGTCCTTGTCATGCTGTTGAATATCGGGTTGGCCATTCTTTTTGTTCACTTTCTAACTTGATTGGATTTAGGAAAGGTAAGAATAGCCTTAATTTCTATCTAAAAATCACAATGAATAACATTCTTTTCTCATATTCAAATTTACTATTATTTTTTTTTAAACAACGTATTGTCCTTCACTTTAATTTTGGCTGTGCCTGAATGTGATTCAACATGGTTACTTAACGCTGTAACTGTTTTGACCCTTCAGTGAAGTCATGACAACTAGTGGTGTTAGCCCACAGTTCTCTGCAGTGGTGCCGTCAGCCCTTTAAATGCCCCACCCCAGGCAGACTCAGACACAGGGAAGGAGGCTTGGAATTAGGATGGGATCGCGAGAGAGCTGACACTTGGAAAATTCAGCCAGAGGACCTGTTCGGTTCCCCTGGGAATGCTTTGTGGCTTTGGGGTCCTCTGGGAGCTGAGGCACACAGCCATGTTGGAGAACAAAACTTAATAACGATTCTTTTTTAAAATCTGCTGAAGCAGCCCCATCCGGCGAAGTTCTTGGCGTTGGCTACTCCATCTGTCCTAGCGGAGTGTGACTAAACTGGAAATGTATGGAGCTGCATTTTTTTTGTTGTTGTTGTCTGATGGAAGTCAACAGCTGCCTTACTATTTTACCATCTGACGTTTTTAGTAGGGAGCTGGGGCAACGACTGCCCGAGGAATGCGGTCGGAGGATTGTGTTGCTGTGGACGTGGTTCCAACATTCACTCCTATCTCATTAGAAGAAATAGGTAGCAGCATCACTCACCAGTCTTATGCCATGACCTGCTGCTTTAACATCTCCTGGAATGTTCTGGGAGAGGTGGTTTTGTTTGCCTGTGCACGACTCTTGTTCATTTTTTTGCTGTTTATTTAACTATGATGTATAGTCACCCATCACCTGCGGTCCTGGCCAGACGAAACACACGTGTTGCATCTCAAGGAAAAGAAACAACAAAGTGCTAGTGAAAAATGTGCTTATTTTGATAGCAATACACCATTTTTTATGTCATTTATTCTTCTTAAACGTGTAAAAGGCTATTTATCTTTAAAATTTAGCAATCTGAAGCCATCGTACCTTCCTAAGAAATAATTTTATTTTAAAAATTCTATCATTTACTGAGATGAGTTATTTATGCACTTAAGAGGTGCTAAATGTTAAAAGCTGAAAGACAACAGAATTCGAAGAAGTATAGTCCAAACGTTGCATGGATTGCAGTAATCGGTGTTTAAAGGATTCAGTTTCTTTGCTGACGTACTTTACAACCAAATAAAATCTTGTCAGTGGCTGTGTTAATTCCCATGAAAGTTAAGCAAGATGCTATTAATAACTGTGCTTCTCTTTCTTGTTTTCTTTTTCCAACTTAAATTTCTGTTGAATACATTCAGGTAGAGCATAAAGCTTTGTTCAATCCCTGCTTCTCAATTTTCTGCCTTTCCTGTTTTTCAAAGTCCTTTTGTAATTTCATTTCAAATTTTAAAGGCTTAGACATTTTTATTTTAAATATGTGTCTTTTGCAGTCCTTTGTCCTTCTGACATATTCTGGTTTTTTGCTGTTTTATAATTTATCCTTTATTATTCAGAAGCATGCTTACTTAGAGAAACTAAGTGGTCTTTATAAAAGTAATTATTTAAAACGAAATCAGGGGAGGAAAGGTATCTGTTAAATCTTTTTAAAACATTACATTGCAGAGGGGGAGCTATTCCTAAATATTTTCATGAATTGCATGGTTTAATCAGATTCTTTTTACCTTATTAGCTACCTTTTCAGTGCAGAAGAGATAATAGTTCACATAATTCCCATGTTAGCACAGGTATGGACTGAATGCTTCGTCACCTGCAGGGTAGTAACCCAGTGATGTTTTTTGCAGAAGTACAATATGTTGAGAATCCTGGGTGTGACCAATATGGAATAAAGAAGAAGGCAGAAAGAGAGCAGATGAAAAATTACAACTTGTATATTTATTTTGTACGTTTTGCTTTGACTTTTAAATTTAGGAAGTAACATTTTTACCTGAGAACAGGCGTTTAAGTTCCTGTGTCAGTCAGTCTCAGTACTCTCACTGCTCCTTCCTAACCCCATAGCTCCTTAGGCTGGGAAAGCTGATTTTTTAAAAAAAATAAAATAAAATATTTAATCTTATTAAGTGTTTATTTAAAACGTGTAATGCTTTGGAAGTAATGGGTAACAGATAACTAAAGGATATGTTTATAAAGTGAGCATGAGGGTCCCATTTATAAATATATGTATGATTTATAAGCTTTTTTAAAACAAAGCTCAAATTGTTGGTATTTTTCTAAAATGTGCACAGCTGTATTTTACATGAAGGCTCTTTCTAATGGGTTGTTATACTGTACTCTACATTTTGGACAGCACATGCAGTCTGCCAATGTACTTAATAAAACATGACTTTGTTTATTTAAAGTTTCTTGCTGTGAAAAAGAACTCCCTACCTGTGAGTTCCTTTATTTATAATCCTTGAAACCAAAATGTATAATGTACAGTTTTCACAACTGTATCTGCTCTAATAAAAAAAAAAGTTGGTTATTAATAAAGTTGGAGGTGTGTTTCCTTTGTGAGTAAATTACTGTCTTGCGTTATATGGAATTTTCTGGGGTGGTGTTGAAAGATCTGCTGAAAAATTAACAGTAGAAATAGAAAAAAAAAATGAAGAAGCCACATGGCAGAAGGTAGTTACACTGTGGCACTATTTCTTTCTACATTCCTTTCATCCTGGGCCTTTCAAATGATTTTACAAAATAGGATTCATTGCTCCACTGCTAATGCCTTCATAAATTGGATTAGCTCTTTATCCAGCGTTTTAAGACTGTTCCTATTTTTAAGGAAAACTCAAAGTTTAATTAAATCTCCCTCCTGCATGGACACTTTTCAGTTAATTACAGGTTTTTGACCGTTGTGCCCCAAATAAGTTAATATGTTGCCATGGCCCCTACAGCTTAGTTATACTCCTAGAAGGTTAGGCACAACATACAGTTGAATAAACTTGCTGCCACAAGAACTTCCAGCCGCTGTGCTCTCTCTCAAGCGTCCTAGATGTCGGCCTAAGCTGCCTCAACATGTCAGCAAGCTGCCTGTGCAGTATAGTAAAAAGACCCTCACGTATATAACACGAAGTTATCACCTCTAGGTGTAAACCGTTAGTCTCCTAGCTGATGCTAACGGAAGAGAACACAGAACAGACTTTTGAAGCAGGGAGGAAAGCATAGGGTGCTAGAGAGAGCCCTGATTCCAGATTGGTGTCCAGACCACACCTTTGGAGGGCTGAAGCCAAAGTGAGGGTGAAGCCTATGTGGTTGGGAAATCTGTAAAATATTCTGCATGCCCTTTTAATGCAGTAACTACTTCTCAAGAGTCGAGCAGAGCAGGCTCCCCAGGCCCATGCTGAAGTGCCATTTGCAGCTCTCCTCCCATGCATTGGAAAGCCATGTAGCCTCATCTTCTCCTATTTAATACATGGCTGCAGACATGGTGTATTGTCCCAGCACAGCATAACAGTTCATCGGACTGTGTTTGACTATTGCAGGTTTAAGAATTACCTCTGTCCAACATTTCCCTCTCACCCCAAGCTACTGTAAAATACTTTAGTATTTTGTAATAGCCTCCTCTATAGGGGTCTGACTTACAGGAGGAGGAGAAAATAGCAAACATATGGAAGAGGGTGAATACTAATGAATCCAGTAAATACGGGTGAAATTCCAGGTCACGATTGCTGTAGGTCCTTCTCTAATCTGTGTCCCTGGTTTCCTCATCTGTAAAGTGGGTATAACTACAGCACTGACCTCATGGTGGTGGTGAGAATGAAATGACCTCATTTGTTAAGTGCTTATTAGCACAGTGCCTGGAGTGTAACTGTTTTGTATATTTTGGTTTTTACTGATTGAAAGAACTTAGAAAAAAATAGTTATTAAATTCCTGTTAGCAGCTCAAACACATTGAAAAAATATAACAATACCCCCATCCTAAGGGTCTTTTTACAAAGTTTAATTATGCCATAGGTCATATGTTCTTTCTTCTGTGGTGATTATTAGTCTTTCTCACTGTGAAAATCAAAGGCCACACCTACGGAATTTCTTCTTAATGTTAATATTATGCAATTTCCAGTATGGGAGAACATTTGCTTTACAAAGAACTTTCATCAGTGTCTCATTGGATTCTTACAACCTTCCTATGAACGTTTTCCTGCAGTTAAATGACTTGCCCAAGATCACATAGCCAAAAAGTCATAAAAGTCCATATCAGAGTCCCAGACCTGACTCTAAGTCTTGTGCTTTCTCATTTCAAATACTGGCCAGCATTGTTCTGCATTGCCACTCCTCAGCCATGAAATTATGGCAAATGCCATGAAATCCAAGGTAGTAGTGTAGGTTGAATGAATCCATTTCCATATCTCTATCATAAGCTCGCTAATATTGCTGAGTTGATATAATTATAGCAGAGTTTCCTAAAAGTTCAGAATAGCATGTACTTACAACCCTACTATTTCATAATTTTCAGTAGAATATTTATATTTCAACCTTATAGAATACTAAATGTTACTAAAAGTTTAGCATTTAAATAACGGTGTTTTAGAGTAAGAGGCATGTTATAAAGGAACGTGGTTATATGTTTGAACTTGATCTCAAGAATTAACACAGAAATTGCACATAATGCTTAGAAGACCTAAAATGGTTTGGACCAGTTCTGTAGTATTCCTTTGATACTTTATCTCAATATTCCATAAATATTGAATTCCTTGGCATTCTCTTGAATCCCAAGTATGATTTAGATAAACTGTAGTAGAATTAACACAAAAGTGGGGCCCAGAGATCTGTTCAGCTGGTGATTGATAAAGGTGTTCGGTTATTGTGGTGAAGATGTAGCAGTCCTTCCGGAAGGGTGAGGGGGGCAGATGAAAAGAGGTAAGGGGCACAAACATTAAGATAGAATAAGTTCGAATGTTCAGTAGCAGAGTAGGGTGACTATAGTTAACAACAAATGTATTGCATTTTTCAAAATAGCTTGAAGACGTGAAATATACACAAAACAAAAATATTTGATACCCTAAATGCTCTGCCTTGATCATTACATTCTGTGTATGTAACAAAATTTCACATGTACCCCATAACTATGTACAAATATAATGTATCCAAAAAATTAAATCATTCCTTGAAAAGGAGAGATGAATTCAATGGAAGATCACAATGCTGACATACAAGTCCTCCTTGTCCCCCTCCTCACCCTCAAGCAAACTTGTTCATAAAATGCCAAGAAAATATATTGAGCATCCAGTGGAATTCATGATATTTGCTTATGGGAAAGCAATGGAGGACTTAAGTTGCAGGAATGCACATGTCACACCCCTGCCATTTATGGCACATACTTGGAAGAAAGGAATCTGATAAATGTCACATCCCCTGCGCAGTGAAAGCAGAAGCAAAGGTGAGAAGAAGCCAAAGGTCACCTAATCCTCTCATTTTCTGGGTTTTCCCCTCCTCTTTTTCAGAGGTTTACTTGCCAGCATTCTGGGCATGTTTTAACAGCTCCCAATCAATAGAGCAAGTACCTAGAGGCCACACAGCTGCTTCTGAAGTTGACAAAGGCCAGGAAGATACTCAAACAGAGCATTGTTGTAGAGCTAACAGGTGGTGGAATCCATCACCTAAGAACTGCAGATGGCATTTTAAAAGCAGTTTTACATCAGATAACTGGGCCAAGTAAAAAGTTAGCAGAGGTTAGACACATTCAGATCCATGTATTATTCAAAAGAATAAACAAATACCACTTAAGTGTATTGTTCCTCACTGAAACTATGTAAGAATTTGCAAAATAATCTCACACAAGAAAATACTGAAGACTCAGATATTTCTGTGCTCAAAATAAGGTTTGATGTTCTCTGTATCTAATTTGTCATGATACAACAAGTAATATGAGGAAGTCAGTATAATTTTTCATTTCTCAAATGTCAACTTTATCTCCCAATATTTCCTTACTTTACAATTTGGTTTTCTTCTATTAGAATTGTTGTGCATAGAAGTATCTTTTCATTTTTTTCTAAAAATTCCTAGCTGACTTTGAGTTTCCCTTTATTCACCCAAACTATTAACAATTCACCTGCATTTGTTCTGACATTCTAGAGAAGACTACCTAAGTTACAAAGGAAGCACTCCAGACCTTTTTGCTAGCCTGCTCCAAGCTTTCGGGAATTGCCTGTGCATTCAGTACCCTGTTTAATGTCTTACACCCTGCAAAACCTGAGCTCTGCCCACATCAGACCTTAGCCCCTTGTCAATCTCCAAAGACCAGTAGCTTGCTCACGCACAATTCACTAACACAGTTTGACAAACAGGTCAGATTAGTTGTGGATATTCTTTCACATAGAGAAGTACAATATAAGGAGAACTAAATTCAGGCATGCCAGTATTCACTTTCTCAGATGCCGTTTTTATGAAACCAACCACATACTTTGTTTTAAGTTTTACCCATATTCATTGGGTATGCCAACAGCAAACACCATGTGTGCCTTTTGGTACACTGTAAGGATTGTTTTGGTGTCTGTAAAATGGGAACAATAGTGTCAGCTTCATAGTATTTTTATAAGAATCAAATTAGATAACTTTAGTAAACTCCTTGGCACACGGTACACTCTCAAAATACAGTAGATACTATTACAATTAATAGACTTTTATTAGCTATTTTTACTTATCCCCTCATCAAACATTTATTACATGCTCAATAGATGCTTCCTTAAATTCACCGAAATGAAATTCTGCTAGCTTTTGGTCACTAAGCATCAGGGCCTACTCTACGGAATGTACTCTGCCTATAGGATCAATTATAGTTTATACAATTAAATGGGTTCCTTCTCAAAAGCAGACGGCAGGCAATTAAAAATTCAAAGCTCCTTAATGGTGATCAGAAGACACACTGGCAATTACTGGTGCACCTCTTATAAGAGGCTTAGGAATATTCGATAATACAGAACACTCATCATATACACAAGGTACAACTATTCATTAATGTCTGTTACTTCACAAAACCTGCATGATAAAAAGATACAATTAAGGTGTATGAGAAATGAGCCTGACAAAGCCTTGCCACAATGATTATTCTCTTGGTTGTCGGAAGGAACTTCCTGGTGCATCAGGATTTTCACTGATGGGCAGAAATGTGTTAATGGGTCTCTATTATGTTTCATCACTGAGGTGGTGAACACCACCAAATGGCTCTGGCTTTAAATATATTTAATCAGAAATGACATGGCAAAATATCACAGAGCTTACATAGTCAGTGTACCAACCATTAGTTTATAAGTTCTGTGATTAATATGTGTAAAGAACAGAAAAGATGATAAAAACTTAATCAGTTCCAGTTCAGTGTAGACATCCACATAGCTTTTCTCAAATCCTGCATTAAGCTAAATGCTTGTGCTTTTATTCAATAAGGGACAAGAAACAATTCTGCTTGAAACATGTTTCATTCTTTTAAGGAAAACCTGACATTAGATGAAAATCATCTCCTGGGAAAATAAGTTAATTAGTTAATTAAAAATAGCTTTCATATCATTAAAACTCACACACTTTTTTTTCCTTCCACCAAATCTCACCCTGTATAGAACACCAGGAGACTATTTCAGTGGTTCTCAAATTTTAACAAGCATTAGAATCACCTGGAGGTTAAAACGGCAGCATTTCTGACCAAGTAGGTAGAGGCATTTACATTTCTAACATGTCCCCACGTGAGGCTCATGCTGCTGGTCAGGGGACCACATCAAAGTGGCCCTCAAAGGAACTGCTGCTCTGTTTCATCAAGCCATGATTAATCAAGTATTAAGCATCAACAACAAGCAAGGCCCTTTGCTTGGCTGTGTGTGGTGTAGTAAACAGACTAAAGATGAGTAAAAAAGACACATAACACATCTGCATAGCAATTTATTGCCATGTTGTTTAACCCTTATAATTCAGTGAGCTAGGAAATATTTTCCCCATTTTGCCTTTGGGAAAACCCAAGGGCCAGAGAAGTGGAGAAAATTGCTTAACAACACGCAGCTGATAAATAAGGTAGCCACACACACCCCACCCAGGTGCCCCTGTGCCAAGCCCTGGGTGCCCTTTCCCCTACATCTCAGGCAGCTTCGGCCTCGTCCTCTGGTCGCTAAGCAGTTAAAACTCAAGACGCAATTGGAGAATCCTTCTGACTGCCATCAGGCAAGAAGGTTAACTGGGACGTTGACATCTGCAGTTGAAGGCAATGCATTTTCTGTTACATGAATGAAAGTTATTCTCAAATCCATGGAGTAGTTTATGTATAGACATCTCTCTCAAACCAGATATGAAATTGGACCTCATTCTTTAAGATCTGCACACTCAACTACTGTGTTCTCACATTTGCAAGCCTACACATAACTCCCTCTGTCCATCTGTGCAGACTTTCTCCCTTACTTTTGACAGAAAAAAAAAAAACAAACAGTTAACGATGATGCCAGTGTCTGCACATACAGATGCCATCACGTCCTGCTCCTCTCGCTTAGTGACCGCCAGGCTAGAAGAGGAAGCAGGATTATTGGAGAGAAGGCAGAGGATCGACAGGAAGCAAGGGGGATTTTAGGAAAACATCCTGATTCTTATTTTTGTCTGTAGATGTGTGAGGCATTTAGGAAATCACTCCTTCAAAGAGCAAAAGATAAGTTCCCTATCTGCCTTGCACAGCTGATTTCCAATGCCGAGATTTTCCACAGATGATAAGACAACACCCAGAAGAGAGAAATGCACAGGTTCAAGAATCACAAAAAGATGCTCAGCCTGACTGGTAGCTGGGGAAATACAAAGTGAAATAACAATGAGACTATTAAAACCCAGTGTCTGCTGCACTGATTACATTCTTTGCTGAAATGGGAAAAGGGCCAAATGTGAAGCAGGACTGGATCTCACATGCAAATCTTTACTTGCCAGCTCTGGCGAGCTCCGCCTGCTCATCCCCGTGGTGAGGAATGCCCCTCCTCTGCGACTGCAGACCACCTCGCTCCGTTCTTAGCTCTCCGCTCTGTAAAGCAATCAATCGTCTGCTTTTCAATCTCTCTCCACCTCTAGGCTGTGTGCTCCTTGCACGTGAAGACTTTGTCCCATCTCTCCACCCCTAACGGTGCCCCATACAGATAGATGGTGAATAAATGCTAATTAACTGATGAGTAAATTCATAAAAACGAGGATGACCCTGCCCTTGGACAGCTCGCACTAATGAAGACGGCCATTTCCCACCACATGCCCTGAGGACCTGGCCTCCCAATCCTTTTGTCTCCCACTGTCAATGTCACTGTGCTAAACGGAGGGTGGTGAATATTTTGTGGAGGATTAAGAAGTTTTGAGCATATGCAGAAACTCTGTTGAGTCACTTCCATTTTTCAACAATTATGGCTGAGTGCCTTTGTAGAATTGGTTTGCTAAGCAACTTGATAATATGTTTAAGGCGGCCAGCCGAATCATCTACATGGGCTAAGAAAATTGATTTATTAGTTCCTCGAAAAGACCTACATTAAGATGAGTGGATGGCAGAACGGATGCTAGGGCTTATTTCAGAGGGGAGAGTTCCTGATTCCTCACTTACCTTAGAGTGGCAACTGTGGGGTGAAGAGAGGTGGCCAGATGAGAGTGACATTGAGGAGACAGAATTAACCCAACGTGTTGATTGATTTGGTGTGGAGTGTAAGGGAAAAGTCGGAGTCAAGAATAATGCCCAGGGCCGGGCGCAGTGGCTCACGCCTATAATCCTAGCGCTTTGGGGAGGCCGAGGCAGGAGGATTGCTTGAGTTCAGGAGTTCGAGGCCAGCCTGAGCAAGAGCCAGACCCCATCTCTACTATAAATAGAAAGAAATTAGCCAAACAACTAAAAATAGAAAAAATTAGCCAGTGCGGTGGCACATGCCTGTAGTCCCAGCTTCTCGGGAGGCTGAGGCAGGAGGATCGCTTGAGCCCAGGAGTTTGAGGTTGCTGTAGGCTAGGCTGATGCCACAGTACTCTAGCCCAGGCAACAGAGTGAGACTCTGTCTCAAAAAAAAATAATAATAATAATAATGCCCAGATTTCTGGCCTGAGCAGTTGGGTGCACACTGGTGCCCTCAACTAAGACAGGGAAGGGGTAGGGGAAGTAGGTGTCCACAGGTGAACTGAAGACACTGAATTCAGTTTTACATGTGGAGGACCTGAAGTGTCTGTGAGACATGCCAAGTAGATAGAATGCCACTTGGTACTCAGGCCCAGAGTTCAGAGAACACTCTGTGATCAAGATATATACTGAGTGTAGAGTGCAAACACCCACTTATGTGCAGGTGTTTGCTCTTCTCTTTACAATTTATTCTATCCATTTACTTAAGCAGGGCGCTCAATTTAACAAGGCTATATTCAGTAGACATTTTTTGTTATGGTAAAATACACATAACATAAAATATACCATTTTTACCCATTTTAAATACTTTCACATTGTTCTGCAAACCATCACCACAACCCATCTTCAGATTTTTTTTAAGTTGATATTTTTTTAATTGCCTCTTCAAAACAATAACCATTTTGTAATTAATTTCACAAATTTGAGCTGTTTTTTATTGCAGGGATATTTGAGGTTATCATAACTTGTTTTATCATGGAGTCTAAAGTCATTGCATATCACATCAAATGACTTTTTAAATTCATTTTATAACAAGAAATTTGATTGATTGTTAAATTACTATACATGTCTGTGAATGCTTCTCTTCAGCTGAATCATGAAGGGTCAAGAAAGTTTTCCTTTATGAAAAGAAGCCTGGGCCCTGCCGTCGGGCCTAAGGGCACAAGAGGGGCAGCACTAATCACTAGGCACAGGCCCTTCCTGCACAAGGTGGGACGGGCTCCTTTGTCCTCCTTCCTGTTGCTTCAGCTTCCTGTGCCACTGGGTCTACTGCTGAACTCAAAGATGAATATAAGAAGCAACAACAAAGTTTAATCTTGAAGTCCATCGATACTTTTTAATTATCTAGCTCTAGAAGTCCTCTATTTAATTATTGAAACTTTTAAAAGAAAAAAAGGAAACAAAGGAAATTAAAGCATCTGCAGGCCCTGGAATACCATACTGGCAAAAACCTATCTTCTCAAATGGCCTTTCAGTTCTCTTATCCTCTAGATTTGCGGTCCCCAAACCCCAGGCCTCAGATAGCTACTGGTCTGTGGCCTGTTAGGAACCAGGCCACACAGCAGGAGGTGAGTGGTGGGCAAATAAGCAAAGCTTCATCTGTGTTTACAGCTGCTCCCCATTGCTTGAGTCACTGCATAAGCTCCGCCTCCTGTCAGGACAGCGTGGGCATTAGATTCTCATAGGAGCACGAACTCTACTGTAAACTATGCATGCGAGGGATCTAGGTTGTGTGCTCCTTATGAGAGTCTAAAGCCTGGTGGTCTGAGGTGGAGCTGAGCTGGTGATGCTAGCACTGGGGAGCAGCTGCAAATACAGATTGTCATCAGCAGAGAGGGTTGACTGCACAATAAATGTGATGCGCTTAAATCATCCTGAAACCATCTCCCCCACACCCCGTATGTGGAAAAATTGTCTTCCATGAAACTGGTCCCTTGTGCCAAAAAGGTTGGGGACCACTGTGCTAGAAAACCAAGAGACTACATGCTCATTCATGAAAATGTTCATTGGCCTACAGTTAAATGATAAAAATCACTGGATAAACCAAAATTCTAAGTTGCCAAAATCTCATGCCAAAAATCACAGCAGCTGATTAAAAATCTCCCGTTAGGATACAGAACCATTATCAGGCAGTCCTTTTTCCTCTTTGCCAGATACTTGCTTTCCCGGGCATTTTTAATCCTTGGGCATGACCATATGGCCTAATTCTGGCCAATGAAACTCTGCTGGGTCTTCTGGAAAACTTTTCACTTTCCTGATATCAGGGCTAGATAGCAGAGAACTCAATGGTGCTGTGCCTTCCTTTTATTTATTTATTTATTTTTTCCTGTCTTGAACATAAATGGGATGCCTTGTGCGATGGCACCCACCTTGCAACCATGAGACAACAAGAACAAAACCCAGCACGAATGGGGAAGGAGAAGATTGGAAGAGCCTGGATCCTTAATAACATTGGTGAACTTTTCATGTTGAGTAAACAATAAATGTCATTATGATTTAATTCCCTTTTTAAAAAAATCTCAGCTGCTATTAAAATGGTAATAAAAGAAAATCATTTCAACGATACATGTGAAAGAGATGATCGACAGTATTCATGTTTGTCATTTGCACCTATTAATAACTCTGAAAAATAAGAGACCATTTTATAGATCAATTCATTTCTGTGCTTAGGAGAGATGGTCTTCTAACTCATCAAAGATGCGTTCTAATAACAGTAACATATTCTCAAGGTTTGCTTACAAAGATGTGTCTTTTCAAATACTTCCATTCACTAAAAGAAAACAATTCACTTGCTTAAAGATGCATCTTTAAGCAAGCATGTTTTTGTTTGCCCTTTATAGCAGGATACATGCACTTGTCCTTATAGGTACCAATGCAGAAAGAAACACATTATAATAACATATTCTCAAAATTTGTTTGCAAAGTTGTTTCTCTGTCACTTCCTTTCACTGAAAGAAAACAGCTTATGATGCATCTTTAAGAAAGTAAGGTTGCATTTGCCTTTTGAAGTCCCATAATTTGAACAAATGTAGAATAAACATGGTGTAATAATAAAAAATAAATAAATAAATAAATAAATAAAACATCAAAGACCCTGAAGAGATACCAGCATGGACTCTGACTCCTAGAACGGGTCCCTGTCCTCTGCGACCAGACTTCCCCTACAGTCTCATGAATTGCACTAATCCGACTCTACCCAGTCGCTACCGTTTATTAAGTGTTGATTGTGTGCTGTAAATACTGTTGTAAATACTTTGTGATGTTTTCTCATTTATTCTTTGCAATAAGTAACTATGAAATAGTTACCATCATCCTAGATTTTACAAATTAAAAAAAAACAAACTCCAGACTCCATGAGATGACTTTGTGTGTAATGGCACCCACACAGCTAGTAGCAATAGACTAGAATTTGAAACCAGATCTATTTTTGAAGCCTGCCTCATAGGGTTTGTGAGAATTGACTTCCCAGTGTCTTTTAATGGCATTATCAGCCACCATTCCCTCGGGGCTAAAACCGGATTTGTCTATGTCTCAGCCATTGTTGCCTCCCACACATTCTGTCCCCAGAGTGTCTCAAATGACCGCCCCCCTTTCCATCCACATTGCCACCATTCTCATTCGGCTTCTTACTACCCCCAGGTGCTGGATCACAGGTGCATCCAAACTCGTTCCTGCCCCTGGTCTGCCCTCTCTCCTGCCGCTGTTACGTCTTGCCAGACACACAAACCACATCTTTCTAAAACTGAGCTCTGAGCCTGCCACTTCCTTATTCCAAAATGTGTGCCAGCTTCTTGGCTGCCCTAAAAATTAGAAGAAACAGGGAAACAGGCACCAGTGTATTCTCCAGATCAGGAGTCCTCAAACTTTTTAAACAGGGGGCCAGTTCACTGTCCCTCAGATTGCTGGAGGGCCAGACTATAGTTTAAAAAAAAACTATGAACAAATTCCTACGCACAGTGCACATATCTTATGTTGAAGTGAAAAAACAAACAGGTGAAAACACCCTCATGTCGCCTGCGGGTCATAGTTTGAGGACGCCTGCTCCAGATCGTCTGGATCTGGAGATACAAGGATCTGAAGAATGGTCAGAGACTGCCCTTACCATGGGACCCAGTCCCCCTGCTGGGTCTGGGCTTTTCAATTGCCACATTTGGCCGAGAGAACTCAGCCAGGAGAGGGACAGAGAGCAGGCCCTGGTTGGTTGCTCAGAAAACTCACTGGAAACTTGAAAGCTGTGTCTGTTCAACCCCAGGCAAGCCAGGAGGGCCTGAGGTGTTTCGCCAGGCCTGTGCCCTCAGCCTCTGGGCAGCCCTAGTTCCCCACAGAGCTGCTCAGCACTAATGGGACCCCAAAGACCTGGCCGACCAGATTTTCCGTCTTCACCTACACAGAGCCTCAGGCTGCTGTGCTTCCAACGGGGAATCTCAGCTTTACAAATGGTAACTTTATATTCATAAAGTAGAATGAAGAATAACTTGCTTCTTACATAATCCAAACTACAGACAATAAATCCCAACGGACCCATCTCTCCTGGTGGGGCTTTGCAGAAGTCGGGCTCTTCATTCTGCACATCTGTGATCCCTGTGAGCACAAGCCTGTTCCATTATGCTTTAGCCTGATGGATGTGTTAATCTCTTTCACTGTAGTAGCCATTTTACTATGTATATGTATCTCAGAACATCCTGTTGTATACCTTAAATATGCATAAACTTATTTTTAAAAAAACAAAACCAAAAACATATCTTAGGGGGGGAAAATCCACTTATATATGATGTTTCCATATCCTTCAAATATGAGCACAGGTTTAAAAAGATTGAGACCATTTAAGTGTCCTTCTCAGATTCTTATACTCCTTCTGACCCAATGCTGTACCCTGTCCTCAGCCGGCCCCTGACAGCTGTCCTTCCCATGCTCTGCTCCCTTGCCGTGGATGGAAGGCTACAAAGCCGTGTGGAAGGCGGCTGCCTCCCTGCAGTCCTCCCGTGCCCTGACCAGCCCCCCCCCACACACACACTCTCAGCTGTCCCACCAGGCACAAAAGAATCTGTCCCTCCCAGACGAGAGGCTAAGGGCGCAGGTGGAAGGTGGGGACTGGGGACTGGCCTCAGGTCCTGTGGGTTCCTGGGCATGGGTCCATCTCAGTCTCCTGCCACACAGCACCCAGGGATGGGCTGAATCCTGGAGATCCAGCCGCAGTCCAGAGCTACAAGTTATGATCTGGATCTGGGTGTCGCAGGGTGGGCTCCCTGGGACAGTCAGCTGAGACAGATGTGCAGACGCCCCTGAGGGAGTGCTCTTGGGCCAGCACCTATGGGAGGGAGGGACCGAAGCAGGACAGGGAGAAGCTGCCCCAGGTTGCAGCCCCAGCAAGGACCTCAGCTGACCCCGCGGGGAGCTCGAGCAGTGAGAGAGCCTTCAGGTCAGCTCCAGTTGGGCAAAAGACCCAGGCTTGTGTGGAAGGAGGTGGGCCCCTGGGTGAGGCAGTCCCCAAGAGTAGACTGCTGAGAGCCAGCAGCCAGGGGAGTAAGTCTTTCACCCCAAAAATTCCCCACCTGCTAGCTTCCTTCAGCAGAGTCTGTAGGAGAGTTCCACCTCCTCCAGGAAGCCCACCACTGTCCCCACCAGGACTGCACCGCAGCCCTCGGGCCCCTTCTGTCTGCAGTCCAAGTCTGTGTTAAACATGCCCGGGTGCACACTCTTTGAAGGTGGTGATAAGCGTTGTTTATTCTGCCTCTACCCACATCAAGCCTTTCTCCCCACAGAGGGAAAGGGACAGAACGTGGGCTCAAATCTGGACTGGGATTCTTACTTGTTGAGACCACTTGATAAGCTATTTAAACTCGTTCAGCCTGAAATGTCCCAACTATAAAATGGAGATTTACTCAGGCAGCAGACCTATGCCAAGAGGCCACGATGTACCACACACTGTATACATATATTATTCCTAGTCCTTACAACGCTTCTCATTTTATACTTTTTTTTTTTTTGAGACAGAGTCTTGCTTTGTTGTCCAGGCTAGAGTGAGTGCCGTGGCATCAGCCTAGCTCACAGCAACCTCAAACTCCTGGGCTCAAGCGATCCTCCTGCCTCAGCCTCCCGAGTAGCTGGGACTACAGGCATGCGCCACCATGCCCGGCTAATTTTTTATATATATATCAGTTGGCCAATTAATTTCTTTCTATTTATAGTAGAGACGGGGTCTCGCTCTTGCTCAGGCTGGTTTTAAACTCCTGACCTTGAGCAATCCGCCCGCCTCGGCCTCCCAGAGAGCTAGGATTACAGGTGTGAGCCACCGCGCCTGGCCATCATTTTATACTTTTTATATTAACATGCCACTACAGAGGGTCACACAGCTTTGAGTGATAAAACAGACCTTGAGGCTGGGTGCGGTGGCTCACGCCTCTAATCCTAGCACTCTGGGAGGCCGAGGCGGGTGGATTGCTCGAGGTCAGGAGTTCGAAACCAGCCTGAGCAAGAGCGAGACCCCGTCTCTACTATAAATAGAAAGAAATTAATTGGCCAACTGATATATATATAAAAAATTAGCCGGGCATGGTGGCGCATGCCTGTAGTCCCAGCTACTCGGGAGGCTGAGGCAGGAGGATCGCTTGAACCCAGGAGTTTGAGGTTGCTGTGAGCTAGGCTGACACCACAGCACTCACTCTAGCCTGGGCAACAAATCGAGACTGTGTCTCAAAAAAAAAAAAAAAAAAACAGACCTTGAAACCTAAGTATGCCTGATGCTAAAAATCCACGTCCATGATCCTGCTTTTACACCTGCAGAACAAAACCACTTCCCAGCTGCATTTCCCATGACACCTGTGCAGCCTCGTGTACACACACAGTCTCCCAAGCCCAGCATCACTGCCTGCCTGTCCTTCGCCTCATCCTCCCACTGCTGAGACCCTTCTCGTCTCAGAGCCGAGCTGAAACAGCACTTCCTCCGCGCAGCTTCCCTCGTCTGCCATTTAGAATTAATAGCTCCTGCTTCTATATGCAAAACACTATTCCTACTTTACATAAGCTCTATGTCAGCCCCCTTTGTACCATGTCTGGTTATTCATAAGTCTCTCTTCTTCAATAGATTGTAAACTCCTTGAGAGAAGGAATAATCTCAGCCATCATTGTATTTTTAGCACTTAGCATATGGGGTTTTTAATACTAATAAGTGCTCAAAATTCATCTGTTAATTTTTTTCAAAAACCATAGTTCTTCAGTTTCAGAAAGCCTTTTTAAAGCTCTAATTTCATCTCCTTAGGAATTGTTATGATATTTTCTGTTAAAGTTCCTTCTTACCTTGTGTATGGAAAAAGCCTTGCTTTGGAGGGAGGCACCTGGGCCAGGCGTCCTGCTTGGCTCTTGTATCCAGAGGCTGCGGCTCTTTGCTTGTTCCTGATTTTGTGTGCATTCCGGCCCTGCAAGCAGGCAAGGCAGGCTGCTGGGGGCCCCGGCACACAAGCAAACTAATGACAGGTTGAAGGTGTGCCATCGTGAGCAAACAGAGGCACAGGCCAGCCAGCGACCCAGTACCACTCGACTGAGGCTCAGGGAGGCAGCTGGCCCTCCAGGGCGACCAGGTTCACCAGGTGAAGGTAATGTAGGCAGCCGTTCTCCAGCTGCAGCCTGTTTTGGAAACCAGGAATGGCCAGTGTTCCCCAGCCTCAAGGCCCAGGCAAATTCTCTCCTCTTCTGCTTGTGCCTCAGCCCTCCAAAGATACCAAGGAGCAGGAAATCTTGTGCCTGTTCTCTTTAGAGATCCTGGGAAAGTCATGGCCCAAATGCCTGCGCCAAGGCCCATCAGCTCAGCTGAGGATGAGCAGAGAATGAAGACAGGGTGTCGAAGATGAAGCCCACCTGCCACCTTCTCAGAACAAGGCTACTTTTTAGGTGAACCTATTCAAACTCACTTTTCTCCTGGAAGAACACTATGCGAGGTGCTATGGGAAATACAGAAATAAGTATGCAACTCCCCTGTTCTCAAGCAGTTTACAGTCTGGCAAAGAAGACAGACACACACTGCCTCTCTGGTTCCCCTTGGCTTTGCTGGACCTGGCGTAAGGGCGCCCATTATCTTGCTGTTGAAGTGCCGGGTCATGGCAAAGGAGAAAGAGTGGCAAACACCTGGCTTGCTCACCACCTGGGCAGCCTCACTGGCCAAACAATACATTCATTACTTGGATTCTCTTAGATGACTATGCAATTGGACTGTCTTTAGCCATCAGCTTTTAAAACCTAGATCGATGTGTTTCAATCAATTCCGAAGGAGCAGACTCTGAGCGCTGAGAGCCACAGCTGCACTCAATGGAGGCTTGTTGTCAGGCGGTGTTGGCAGACAGGAAAGGAAGCATGCCAGTCATCTGCATTTCCTATTCTAACAAGCAGCCTTTCCTCCTCATGTGGCATCCGCTAATTCTGTGTTGTGCTCTCACGCAGGGAACCAATAGGAAAGCAAATTCTTTTGCATCTGTTGGGATCTGTCGAGTTCTTCAACATAGAAACCTCCACACAGGGAGGCGGTGGGAAAAAGCAGTGCTGGGAATCAGAACTCCTCAGTCCTTCCTTTCCCCGGTCTGCAATAGGCTAGTTCAGGCGTCCTCAAACTACGGCCTGCAGGCCATATGCGGGAGTTTTTGCCCATTTGTTTTTTTACTTCAAAATAAGATATGTGCAGTGTGCATAGGAATTTGTTCATAGTTTTGTTTTAAAACTATAGTCTGGCCCTCCAACAGTCTGAGGGACAGTGAACTGGCCCCCTGTTTAAAAAGTTTGAGGACCCCTGGGCTAGTTCAACACAAATTTGCAAAAGTGCTGAAAATGGATGAGAAAAATGGAAGCAGGACAAAGGAAGGGAAAGGAACAAGAGCCTGGCCCAGAGATGTGCTAGCAGTCGTATGAGAAACTCTTCTTATTTAAGAATTCAGATGGAAGGAATTGAATTGGACTTTGAAGCAAGAATAAAACACTTAAACAACATTTTTTGAAGACTTTTGAAAGCTTTGGACCTGGTCCAAGATTACATAAAATGTGGTAGATGTTTGCAAACCATATATGGGTTCTTAATTGCATTCATCATCTCAGAGAACTACACCCTGATCCCCCCCCCAGCTCCCCAAAGATGTTGTCCTAGGCATCTCCTTTCACTCTCCAAATCCACTTGACCATCAGCTCTCATCAATCCAACTTTCCTAAATTCCTAGATTCTTTGACTCGACATCCCCACTTCATTTCCACTAGCTCTGATTTAGTTGCACCTTTTCTAACTTCTCATCTGTGTTACAACAAAGCCCTCCCTGGACAAAGTCTGCTTGCCTGTGTTTTTCTTTTTTTTTTTTTTTTTGGTGATTTTTGTTTTTTTGCTAACAGAATTGTATTACAATTTCCTAGCATGATGGCCTACAGAATAACAACCACATGCTCATGTCTGCACATGCACCACCCACGCTGCTTCATGGGCTCTGTGACTTTCTTTCTTTACATGTATTTTTACCTTCCTGGAATGTTGCCTCTCTCCCACCACACTTGTTCACCTGATAAATTTTGCCTCATTCTTCAGTGCTTGGGTAAATCATTATTTCTCCATAGAAACATTCCTCAAGCTGAAGTAAGTACTCCTCCTATTGCTATAGCATGCAGTAACTGTTGGTTTCCTTCTTTTTTCCTCCTCCACTGTTAGCTCACTGGAAATAGAGACTACTCCTTATTCCCCTTCACTCTATGCTTGAGCCTGGCACTAAGCAGTTGCTCATTAAATAGTTGTTGACCAAATGAATGAACAAGTCTCTGCTGAAAGAAAATGAACTAAAACTAAGGGAAGAAGTATACTACTTAAATACTACTTCTTGTTTTATAAAAATGGCTTTAGAAATGTTTCACCCCAAGCTCATACCATATACAAATATTTATTATTAACTCAAAATGAATCATGAATATAAATGTAAGAGCTAAGACTATAAAACTCTTTGCAAAAAACCTAGGAATACATTTTCATGATCTTAGATTAGGCAATGGTTTCTTGGATATGACACCAAAAGCACAAGCAGCAGCAACAACAACAAAAACTAAATAACTTGAACTTCATCAAAATCAAAAACTGTTGTGGTTTAAGAAACACCATCAAAAAAGTGAAAAGACAGCCCACAAAATTGTAGAAAATATTTGCAAGTCATGTATCTTATAAGGGACCTGTATTTAGATTATATAAAGAACATTCACACTGAAAAATATAAAAAGAAATAATGCAACTTAAAAAATGGGCAAGTTTAAGCATTTCTCCAAAGAAGATATACAAATAAGCACATGAAAAGGTGTTTTCAATATCATCAGTTATTAGGGAAATGCAAATTAAAACCATATTGAAATACCAATTCACATCTACCAAGATGACTATAATCAAAAACAAACAAACAAAACAGAAATCGATTTCTCCTGCGGCCATTCATTTGGGTTCTATGCCTCTTTAACCATCACACAACTGGTTCATAGGGAATAGGACAAAGTGAAAAAAATTGTCATATATGTGAATTCTAGATGCATCAAGTGGACTGTAAATTTAATGTCAAATGCACATATTGATTCAGGATTATCTGACATAAAAAAAATAAGTCCTGAAGTCATAAGAGTTGAAAAATTGAATTGCAATAAACACCTGGAATGATCAGGGGATGGAAAATAAAAACAAAAAGGCAGTGGAGAGCCATGCATGGCTCTAGTCAAGGGATCTTCTGTAAAGAGCAGATAAAGGTAAGAGCTGGGTGATCATGGAATGTCAGTGCAAGGAGATGTAGAGTCTGAATGCATTGAGGAGATTCATAAGTTAATCACCAAGGTGATGGTATTAATAATGCCATTAGTGACCTCATAAGAGAGGTGTGAGGCAGCGGGAAATGGGAATGACTATTAATGGGCGCAGGATTTTCTTTTTCAGACCATGATGAAAATTATCTGAAATTATATGACGGTGCTGCTTGCACAATTCTGTGAATATACTAAAAACCACTGAATTGTACACTTTAAAAAGGATGAATTTTATGGCATGTAAATTATACCTCAATAAAGCTGTTCTCTTTTAGAAATGTTTCAGGATGAAAATGGATTACACATTAAGAATTTAAATCTTCTTTTGGGTAAAATTGCAAAGAGTAATAGTTAATATAAACACCCATTGATCTAGACTGGGTTAGGGCTTGGAAATAAGTGGAATTGACAACTTCTATGACCACTTAAGAAGTTAATAAGACAATTAATGAAAGTCAGGTTGGTGAAATGCCATTTTTACTTATCAAATTGGAAAAATTCATGGCATTTAATAATACACAGTGTTATCTGGGTTGGAAGGCAATAGCCATTTTTATATACTGTCAGTGAGAATGTGAAGTAATGCCAACACATTGGAGAGCTATTTGACAATATATAGCAAAATGTAAAATGCAGTTTTACCCTTTCAACCCAGCCATTCTTCATCTATAAATTTATCGTAGAGATACATACTCAAATAATGAGTACGTACATACATACGAATAAAAAAAGTTAAATTGCAGTGCTGATTATAATAGCCAAAATATTGGGAATAATTTAAATATCTAGCCATAGAGGATATGTTAAATAAATTTTAGTACTTTCACACAGTAGAATACAATGCATATATTCAAACGAATGAAGTCTACATGTATTACTTTGGAACAATATCCAAGATACATTAAATGTTCAAAAGCAAGGTGTTGAATTTCTGTAAAATAAACCTGCTAGTTGTCTACCCAATATTCATTGTTTCCTTCATTTTCACTAAACAAACCCTGGCTTTACTCAGCTGCAAAGTACCTGTCTAAAAGGCCTTATTTCTCAGCCTCCCTTGCTGCCAGGGCTAGCCAATGAGACCTAAGTGGAAATTGTTGGGTAGGGCCTTTAAGAAAACTGCTTAAATGAGGTTAACTCAGCTAGGAGACACAATCTTTTGTCCTTTCTTTTTTCTTTTGGCCTGGTACATAGACGTGATGGCTGGAGCTCCCGTCACTATTTTGGGACATAAATCAGCTTTGAGGCTAGAAGCCATGCTAAATGTGATGGAGCAGGTTGGCGATTACCTGGCAGCAGCCCTTGGTCTGCCTTCCTGCCTGCCTCCGACTTTCACATGACAGTGAACAAAAAATCTCTCTCTTGTTTTAGCCACATTTTGGGGTTTCTTTTGCAAGCGGCAAAACCTTATCCGAACATAGGATCTTGTAAACATAGACGAATGTTTGGTATACAGGAAATGTAGGGCAAACTACAGACAGTGACTTGGTGGTCTGGCTTGGACGGAAAACATTTCATTGTATACTCTTTGGTATTGCTTAAATTTTTACTATGTCTCCATTTTGCCCGTCTCGGCTACCCTGGATTCTCTAGCTGCAGCTAGCTCTCTCCCAGAGCTCTGCCGCATGCTCCCAAACTGCTCCCACCAGGTGAGGGAAATGGCCGGAGTCTCTGGCTCCTCCCACTACTTCAGGTGACGTCCCACACAGTGGGGTCTGACTTCTCCAGCAGCTGCCAAGGGGTCAGGGGATGCAAACTGAGGGTGCAGGGCAATAACACCCTGTAGGGTGAACTTCAACTTATGGAAGAAATGAGAAAGAACCAACAAATAAATATCTTCATTCATCCCCATGACAGACTGCTACAGGATATGGTGTTTCTGCATATCTTGTCCAGAGCCACGCCACGGGGCCACCAAACGGTCAGCCCCATCTGTGAAGCAGCAGCCACCCTGCATGTGAATGTGAAGTAACACCTGACCTTGCACCTGTTTCCCAACCTGCCCAACCCCAGCACCCCTTTCCCTTCTTCTGGCTGCCTTGGCACTGAACCCCCAATCAAGCAGTGCCACTTAACCTTTTCTTCCGGCTCTGTTTCCTAGGGTAAGGCAATATGTGTGTATTTCTTTTCCAATTAAAAAAAAACAACTAATTTTTTTTTAGAAACCCAATGAGCAGAGCAAAAATGAGGGCACTGGACCCCAGCCAGTGTATTGGGAACTATTCTAGTCCATAAACTCTTTTATTTCTGCAGTTAACCAAAACATTAGATGTAAGTCCTTTTTGTTTTCTATCACAGCCCAACATCCTTATTTTTCTTAGTATATCTCATTAGGCATTTTACACTGCCTAGTAAGGAGTAAAAAAAAAAAAAATTAAAAATCCTAATATATAAAAAGATCTGAATTTTTACTGAATTATTGAAACTCAAGGGACAGAGCCCCAACCAAGGACACACGAGAACACCTGCCTATGCTGTCCTCATTTGACTTTGTCTGCAATTTAGAGACAGTCAAAATCCCATCATCCTGGAATCTGATCTCTCAGACTGCAGGATCAACATAAGAGACTCCAAGGCCATGCAGTGGTTTCTATGCTGACACCGATTCTAACATTCACTGGCAGCCAGTGGAAAAACTGCAGCCCTGGGGAGCTGTGTCTTCAGACCTCAGCAAGACTCCTCTTGATTGTGGTGCTCAGAAGTTGGAATAATGGCCACAGTCTTCAGGCATTCTTCTGCTGTGACACAGCTTCAGAGTCATCAGCTGCTGCTTCTGCAACAGGGAGCCAAGCTTGAGAGACAGGAGGATTATCAGCCAAACACATACACGGCCCTTACAGTCCCGGGGTATGGAAGTCCCGACCTCTGGCTCCAAGTCTCCAAACTCTGACTGTCTGTCCAGCAAATTGAGGCGCCCCTTCGTCCAGCCTGGGAATATCAGGTGTGGCATGTTATATGCAGGAACAGAGAGAAATTCATCTGCACAAACTCATGTTGAGCCCATATTCCCCAATGTCACCCTCCCTGTGTTCTCTCTGTCCTTTAAAGAGTCATTCCGTGCAAAGTGAGGAGATGGCAACACACGACGAGCATTGTCACAGCTCTGCCAGGGACCAGCTGTTGTGTCTAGGCACCCGCGAGGCGCTCCGTACTCCAAGCCTGGCTCCGACAGAAGCACTGTGGGCAGGTGCCAGTGCGCTGCCCAGCCCCGGGAGAAACACACAGGTCTGCTCCAGACAGGATGCCAAAATTGCTGCTTGAACAACAGGTCAAGAGCTTGCATGCCCTTGTTCATAGCAGCATTATTCCGTAGCCAAAAGGTGGAAGCAAACCCAAGTGTCTCTCAATGGATGAATGGACAGACAATATATGTTGCACACATACAATAAAATGTTATTCAGCTTTAAAAAAGAATGAAATTTTGGCTTGTGTTACAACATGGATGAACCTTAGAAACATTATGTTAAGTGAAATAAGCCAAACACACAAGGACAAATACTGAATTATTTCACTTATATGGGGGTACCCAGAATGGCAAATTTATAGAGCTAGAATAGAGTTTATCAAAGGCTGAGGGAATGAGGAACAGGGAGTTATTGTTTTATGGGTACATGGTTTCTGTTTGGGATGATAAAAAATTCTGGAAATGGATAGTTAATAGTGATGACTGCACGACAATGTGAACATATTTAATGCCCCTGAATTATACATATAAAAATGGTTAAAATAATAAATTTTATGTTATGTAAATAACAAAATTAATTTTTTAATATAAAAATATTCTGTGCATAGAGGTATCCACTTAAAAATAAGCTATGCCTTTAACATGTATCCATTAAATATCCATTATGTGTTAAATTTCAGACTAGATCTTTTGGGGGTTGTGGATATAAAATCCCAGTAATGCTCAATGACTATAAGTAGTTGAGTAAACAAGAAATAAGTATGGGAAAAGCAAACAATAATATTCATATATGTGTAATAAAGTTTAAAAACAATTTACATTTGTGTTATGTTTACTCAGGACTCTCTTATTTCACTTAATCCAAACAACGTGTGGCACCTGAACCAAGTTACATGCCCAATAAAACACTGGTACCATTATGTCTATTATTACTATTAATTATTATTTTACAAGTGAGGAAACTGAGGCACAGAGAGATTAATAACTTGACCAACAATCATTATGTGGCAGGGCCAAACTATTAATTCAATGTTGATATTTGATCTCATTCTACTAAATTACAACTACTCCATCCAATGGTTCCCCTAATATATAGAGCCATCCATCCTTACCAGAGTACAAAATATCAGATTAGTTAGGATACAACTACTATAACACATGCCAAAATAACAGAGGCTTAAACAAAATAGGGCCTATTTCTCCTTTATGTCACAATCAGTATGTAAGCAGTCTATTTCTACAATGACATTCTATGGTGCAGCAAACACAGACTCTTTTGATGTTGGTGTTCTGCATTCTCAGCGTTAACCTTCCATTTCGCAGCCTACGTGGCTGTTACAGCTCCTGCCATCGTGCCCACAACCCAGGCTGCAGAAGGAAAAGAGGAAGACTGAGTGAAAACCCCATCCCCTGAGAGTACAAGCCAGCAGTGGCGCATACCCCTCCTGTCCACATCACAGAACTTAGTCTCATGACCACAGGTGGGCGTAACAGAGCTCGGCAGTCATGTACCCAGCTGTAACTTGGAGTGCTCTGACCAAAGGAAAAAGGGGTGTTTGTTAGGAGTAGTTGGTGGGTAGTCATTGTGACACTCACCCCTTACCTCTGGACAAAGTCAGTCAAGGTCCCTGGTTCCTGATCTCCAGGGTGCCAGATCACCTGGCTGGCTCCTCCTTCCCCTACACCAGCAATCCACTCCACGCCGTGCCTCTGTGCTGTGACATCAGTCGCTGACAAGCAAATTCCAGGGTTAGGAAAGCAATCCGATAGGAAAACCTACAGTAGGAGATTAGAGTTTTGCATGGGAGGAAAGGAGACATTCCCTTAAACCAACTCAGTTTGCTCCATGTGTCATATTAATCATGAGAAGTGAGAGAAACAGGAGACCTGCAGCAACCAGAACACACACATCGAAGGGGAACCCTGGCCATAGGGTATCGAGGAAACAGCAAATAAGACTAGGACTGTGTTGTCTACATTTTTATATTCCCAGCCACTAGGGTAGCACAAGACCCAGCACACAATATAAATGAGCATTTTGGGGGCAGTATGTTTACAAAGTATGTTTACAAAATATGTCCATAGATGTTATCAAATCTTTACCAAAACCCCAGAAAATAGCTATCATTGTTGTCCCCATTTTACAGATGATGAAACTGCAGGTCAGCGGGCCAGGTGAACCACTGCACAACGACACACAATCAGGAAAGGGCAGAGCTGGGTTCGAGTCATTTGGGGAGAAAGCTCAATGACAGGAGTTTCCCATTGCGGCCAAGTCTTTCCTTCTAAAACTAGCAGCACTTAGCTTAACTTTTAAAATTTAATACTAATCATACTTGCGTGAGCTATTTACTTATTCTTACATGCTATCGGACATGATAATGGTTGTGCGTATCATGGACATGTGTCAGATTAGTTTGCAGCACTAAGTCCTGTGCCTGTTAACTCAGTGGCCTTCCCTGGGGCTCTCCCTCCCCCGGCATGGACTGCAAGACAGAGACAGGGAATGAAAGCAGGATGGCCTTGTGGGTCTCACAGCCAATCCAGATGGATTTCTTGTCTGTCCTCCCACCAGATCCACTGTGAAGTCCCCGACAATGGCAAGCACGGGAGTGAAGTGAGAAGTAGATGGAACCACGGGGCAAACGGCACTGGACTTGGACTCAGGTCCAAGGGGTCTAATCCTGGCTCTGACACCGACTTCCTAATTGACTCTGGGAAAGTAACTTGATTTCTTTAGCTTCAGTTTCCTCATCTATAAATCAAAGACGACAGCAGCTCCACCGAGAAGTCAATGAGAAAATGGAATCCGATGAGATACCACAAAGATGTTCAGCCCATGGTAGACCCACAGAACTCTTTTATTCCAACACTTCTGTTTCATAAATGAAGAAACCAGGGCTCACAGAGGTAAAGCATGGCTCCCAGGTGGCCCAGCTGGGCAGAACAGGGCCGAGAATAGATAGTAGCTCTTTCCACTGCTGGCCTGGTGACTATCCAACACCCATGCTGCTCTGGTGCATGGAAGGTGAGGCTGTGAGAATGCAGGTGGGTGTGCGTGTTTCGGAGCAGGTATAGACAGGTGCGAGTCTCAGGGTTGGGTATGTGTGTGGGCACACACGCACACACACACCTGTGTGAGTACACACTCACATGAGGAATTCTCCTTGAGGGAAAGGACTTTGTCATCTCATTCTCTGCTATATCTCCCGTGCCTAGAAAACTGCTTGGCACATTGTAGACCCCAGTCGGTATTTTTGACTGACTGATTGAAACACACACAAGTACACATGCACTGCAGCAAGGCAGAGCACAACGGGACCTCTACTGCCTAATCCAATAGCTAGAGTCAGTCCCAGACTCTAAGCCAGACTGGTTAGGCCTCAGAACCTTCTACTGCCTGCTAGAATGTTCTCTCTGCCCTGTGCCCAGCACCCCTAATGTTCCAAAAGCTTTTAGGCTCCAAACAGCTTCTCTCCCATCAAAATTTAGCCTTCTCTTGTCCCATTGCTTCTGGGCCCTGACCTCTCAGCAATCCATACAACAGGCAGGATTTAGCTAATTAAATTAACCAGTGGCCAAATTAGCAAGAATGAATAAAAATCCTCAGCAGCCTGGTATAAGACAAGGTAGTGGAATATTGCAAAAGGTCAGTGGGAAGTTAGCCACGGAAATTTCCAAGAGAACAAAAAGACTGTAATTCACCACTGTTTCCCCGACACCCAGAAAGGGATATGGGGAGAATTTCAAGGATCCACGATCTAAAGAATGGCTGCGGTCTGTCTTTTTCCTTGAGGCTCTTAGCAATCGTGAGTGTTGCAATGGCAGGCTGGTCCTCATTCTTGGGAACAAGCACTTGAGGAACATCTCTAGACACCCCAGCTGGTGGCCAGGATATACGGTTCCTGGACAGAATGGAAAATGTAATTCGAAGAAAAGCCAGAGAGGAAAAGATTCTGTGAGACAGAAGGAAATTTAAAGTGTCCACAAGCTGATAAGTAAACAAGGAGACATAGAAGTAAACTGATATCATCTAAAAGAGGAAGGAGGCCTCATTCATTTGTCTGTTGATCCATTTCCTGACTCAACTGGTCCTTACTGAACACGAGCAAGGCTGTGCTCGGCATTACAGAAGCCACATGAGCCGGTGGACGCAGGTCCTGCCTGCGAGTATGTTCTGCTCCAATGGAAGAGGCAGATTTCAATCAAATAGCCACACATGTAAATGTGAAAGTTTTATTTGGATGAGTTCCAGGAAGCGGAGCCTGTGAGGGTAGCACACGCTGCTGGTGCCCTGCCCAGACCTCTAGAATGCCTTTCCTGGGCTTGGTGGGCGAGCCGTGCCCAGCTGCTGCCACCTGCCTCCACCCAATGGCTCCTGCGTGCAGCTTTCCCAGCGGATTGCCCATGCCATTTCCTGCAGGAAGTGCTTGGAAGTAACCCACCCTGGGCAGCCTATGGCCAGTCACTGACGGAGGTGGGAGTCCAAGAGTCCCCCACCCCACATCTGCCTCGAGTCAGGACAGACTGTTCAGCTCACCCCCCAGAGCTCCTTCCCGACCAGGCTGAAGCCAGACTCACCTGAAACCACGTGCTCGGGCAGCTCTTTCTCCATCCCTACCTCGGTTCCTTTATTCCCTTTCAGTTTTCCTGAGAGTTGTACCTCCATGAACACACACACACACCAGGCTCTGCTTTTAGAGAATAGAACCTAAGATAACAATATTTTTAAAGTATATATATGATTGGGAGATTTGACCAAGTCAGGGGGCTAGGGAAGGCTTTCCTGAGGAAAAGATTGAGTTGATGTGAAAGGGGGAGTCCAAATTAACAAAATGGGTTGGAAGAGAAAAGATAGCTTTGCAGGTAGAGGAAATAGCATGAGCAAAGGTCCTGTGGCAGCAAAGGGCCTGGCCTTTTTGACTGTCTAAAAGAAAGTCAGTATGTCCTGAGCCCGCAGCATAAGGGGAGGCTGGTGTGTGGTGAGATGGCAAGATGGGCTCAGGAACCCAGTGGCCCGATTCTTCTAGGGGCTAGAAATGGAAGTTACAGGAGGAGAGATTTCAGTTCAATAATTTGGCCATGATAGCGAGCGCTAATGAAGGAATGGTTGCCTTGAGAAATAGTGAGTTCGTATAAATGAGAATGTTGGTTCTTAAAAGATCCTTAAGCTTCCTGATTTTAAAGTAAAATATTTGGCCTATTTAGTATGGCTTTAGTGAATGAAGCTATTCCTCCAAATTCTGAGCTGGATAGTGGGCACAGACGGCCCAGGTGAAATTGAGGAGTGAAATAGGTTATTTCCGTACTTCTCCATGTCCCCTTCTCCCCAGGAGGGCCACAGAGCCCTGGACTGACTCTCCCCGAGAGAACTGGGCGCTACAGCTCACAGGTGTCTGCTCTCACCCAAGTGCACATCGTAGTCAAGGGTAGCTGTCGGACACGTGGGGTGTTGGAGTTAAACAGCCTGAATTCAAATCTTCCTGCTTATGTGACCTCAATTCTTTATCTTCTCTTTTATTTTCCCCATCTGTAAAATGGTAATAACAACAGTACCTACAGACCAGGCATGGTAGCTCACACCTGTAATCCTAGCACTCTGGGAGGCCAAGGTGGGCGGATTGCTTAAGGTCAGGAGTTTGAGACCAGCCTAAGCAAGAGAGAGAGAACCCCCATCTCTACTAAAAAAAAAATGGAAATTAATTGGCCAACTAAAAATATATTAAAAAAATTAGCCAGGCATGGTGGCGCATGCCTGTAGTCCCAGCTACTCCAGAGGCTGAGGCAGGAGGATCGCTTGAGCCCAGGAGTTTGAGGTTGCTGTGAGTTAGGCTGATGCCACAGCACTCTAGCTCGGGCAACAGAATGAGACTCTGTCTCAAAAAATAATAATAAAATAAATAAATAACAGTACCTACTCTACTGGGTTTTATAATGATAAATAAAATAATAAAAATCACTTGGTGCAGTGCCTGAGACATCGTAAATGCTCATTAAATATTGGCTACTATGATTTAAACTCAGGAACTAATTGCTAATAAAGCTCAATGCCTTGCTTTCTAGAACAGCACAAATTTGGAGCCCACCTGTCTGGATCCAACCCTCACCACCACCTCCTTGGACGAGTTCCCTCGGAGCTCTGCACTTCCATTTCCCCGTGTAAAAGGGGAATAGTGATCACACCTTCCTCATTAGGTCGTTGTGAGAATGAAATGACTTCATAGCTGTAAAGCACTTAAACCAGAGCCTATCCCAGAGGAAATATTAATAGATATTGTGTTATCAGTATTTGAAGAATTATTCCTATTTCCAATGATTGTTCATTGACAGTCTAAAGGAATGAATCTGTAACGAAGCTCAGTGCTACTGCTTGCTATTCTAGAAAGGGTAGCATTGAGCTTTATTAGCGGTTAGTTCCTGAGTTTAAATCATAGCGGCCAATGTTTAATTGCCTGGGAGGGCAGGCAATACTGGCTTCTTGGGAAGTTACTTCCAACTGGGAGAGCCTTTGGAGCCCGGCAAATAGAACCACGCGTGAGTGGTAACTGTCGGGCTGCTCGCTGCCCAGACTGCCCCAGCCTCTGAACCTCTGGGAGGCCCCAGGCCAGCGTGGTGTAGAGATAGGAGAACAGGTACCTGTCACTCACGCAATTACTGCGAGGGGGCTGCATGGAGTGGGGTCCAGGCCAGGCTTCCTCACACAGCCTTAGTCCCTGTGGTGCTCAGTGGTGTTCAGTCATTGAAAGAAAGGCCACATCTTGTGATCCTTTCCTACAGACCCTGGGGATACCAAATATCTCCTCCAACCTCTTCTACTTCAGCCACAAACCATTTCTCATTCACCTTTGTATCCCCAGAACTTCACCGTGGACCTGACACACACTGGCTGCTCAGTAAGTCTCAGCAGATGAACTGGTCGGTCCACGACAGTCTCCATCCCTGGTCTCCTGAGCAGTTCCCTTTCCTAACCATTAAACCAGACTGGGGCTCTACTTTTGGAACATTCTTCAGGGGCTTCCTGGATTTCTAAATCGCAGCAGTGACATCTTCATCTGTGATTATCAGTGGTCTCAGAAGAGGACATTGGCAGAAGGTTCCAGGGCTGCACCCTGAACTTGTCCAGCATAGAGCTCAGAGAGCTCCAGCCAGGCAGATGCCCCATCTTCACCGCCCCACCCAGGGAATTCCCTTTCAGCTCATCCAGGTTTCAAAAGAGAGGTTCTTAGACCCCTTCTCTATGAGTCTCCTGGTATGTTCTAAATGCCCTGAGTTGTTTAAGGGCTGCATTATTTCCTCACGACTTTACCCACAATTTTTGATATGGTCTCTCCTGATTCAAAATAGCATGACCAGGCAGCCATGGGACATTTGTCCCCGTTTATTTCAAGATGATATAAAATATAGAAATATGGGATATAACCACTCTAAAAATATTGCCTTGCATTTGATGCTTTCGTGTACTTAGTTAATACCCACAAATATTTAGAAGAAGAGAAACTGAAGCCCAAGGAGGCTAAGAGACTTGAGCAAGGTCCCACAGCTGTTTAGTGGCAGAACTGGGACATGCCTTTGGAGGGCTTGGTTTTTGTCCCCACTAAAAGTAACTGTGGTATATCAGAGTGTGAAGGAAACCTACAGATGAGCCAGTGCAATGTACTCATTCAAGTTTGATTGAGGAGAAAAATGGAGCTAGTTCTAAAAAGAAAAAAAAAAACAACACTGAAGCCTAAAGCAAGTCCTGAACGAATTCGCATGCAATGTGTAACAGGGAACAATGTGTAACAGGGTAGAGAGAGGAAAAGCTGAATTTATCAACAGCCCTGATGCTCTACAAGACTTTGCTCAGCTGAAACAGGCGCTAACCTTGCCATTCATTCATCCAACCATTATTTATGAGGGCCAGACGCTGTGCTAAATACTAGGGAATCAGAGCTGAATGCCTCCGTGACATTCCAGCCTGTGGGGCTGCACATGGAACAGGAAAAGCAAGAGGTCACAGCGGAGTGGGGTAACAGCAGTGCATGGGGTTGGGGGGGTGGTACTCCCAAGGCAGGCACCTGCCCCAGTGTGGAAGGTCAGCAAAGCTTCAAAGAGGAGGTGATGCTGAAACTGAGCTCTGCAAGGCTTAACCAGAGACTGCCAAATGGACAAGGGGATGAGGAGGGTGTTCCCAGCAACAGGAACAGCTTGGGTGAAGGCAGGGCGCTGGTGGTAGCACAGCATGTTTGGGGAGCCGAAAGTGTAGCTGGGAATGGGGCCAGTTTGTGAAAAGTCTTGTTTGTCATGCTGAATGGTTTGAATCCATCCTGAAGATAACAGGTAACCATTGAATCATTTTGTTTTTCAATGGAAATGATGTGATCAGATCAGAGTGCATGGAATGAATGGGAGAAGAGTCAAAAACAAAGGCAGTCAAGTAGGTGAGAAATGATTAGAGATTGAATTCAGGGAGTAGCAGGCCAGGTGAAAATGTTTGAAGTAACTTTAGGAATTAGAAATTTTGGGGCTTCATGATAGAGGACACAGGAGAGAGAACAGTGAAAACTGACTCACAGATTTCCACTGTGCAACTGGGAAGATGGTCGTACTTTCTATGACAATGGAGGAGGGGAGGCTGGAAGGAAGTGAACGAGGTGACTTGGGACACCTGAGTGGCGCCACCAGCAGGCTGTGTGGATAGAAAAGGCAGCAAGCACGGGGACAGGTGAGCTGGCAGCCCAGGAGTGAGGACTAGGGTGGGGCTGTAGACTTTGGAATTGTTAAGTAAACAGCTAAGACCTCCAGCCCCTCCTGGGGAAAAGATGAGTGACTGTCATACCTAGGGGAGGAGGGAACACCCATGAATATGCCAGTCAGAACTTAGCATGCCAACTGCAAAAGAATGCAGAGCACTCTCTAACCCCTGGGCCAAGCAGCATAGGTAACGTACAGTCTGGAAAGTGACCTAGAACAACCAGCTCTCAGAGAGGCTCATGGGAGATCCACATGCGTAGTAAGACTCAGGTCATATAACTCCCAGCTGTCCATCAAAGTGGTTCCACGATGGCCTCTGAACCATGGGGAGGTCCCTATCCGGACACCAGAAAACAAGACCCAGACCAGAACCAAGGTCTCTTTTGCTATATGACAAGGGGCCTCGTCATCTGTGGCGTATGTATCTTGCTCTATAAACACATGTCTTGGTCTTGCTGTGTGATCCTATGTTGCTCCCCCTCAATAAATTTCACTTCGTGCTTGCCTTACTTCAGTGTGTCTGGTCATGTTTCAGCCAGGAGCTCAGCAAGAACTAAGAACACAGAAGGAGATCGCCAAACCCGACAGAATCACTGGTAGATGCTGGTACCTGGGTCACAGGTGTGGATGACATAACCCAGGGAGCACACAGCAGCAGAAAAAGAGAGCAAGAACAAGGGCAGATTTGGGGAACAACAATAGTCAGGAGGTGGGAGATGAAGGATAAAGAAAAGTGGGCAAGCGACACAAAGAAGTGACTCAAGAGAGGAGGGAAAAACAGAAAAGAAAGTGGAGTCTCAAAGGTGTAAAGGGGAAGGGAGGAAAGCGATGGAGCTGACGTATTGGAACTCTGCCTGTGTACTCAGTCCTGTAGGGCTGAGTTTCACATATGTTCTCCCACTCAGTGCTCCTGGGAGAGGTATTAGTATCCTGATTCAACTAATATGGATATTGTGGCCCAGAAAGGTAAAATAACTTGCCCAGAATCACATAGCTTGTGGTGAAGTGGTGAAATGGGATTCAAAGCCAGACCTCTCTGGCTCCAAAGCCCATAATAATCTTTCCATAGCATAAATTGCTTCGGAAAAATCAAGTCAAATAGGAACTAGAAAGAGCTGAATGAAAATAAGAAGTCCTGGTCCAGCCAAGGGTAAAGCTTCATTGCTATGAATTACAAAATGAACGGAAGGAAAACAAGCAGAGACAGCGAAGGCTAGAGTACTTTTCGAGAAAACTGCACGTACCTATTCGGCAAACATTCCCAGATACTTTTAACTGTACCTCTCCAGTGCCACGGGCTTTGCTAGGCACTGGGGGTACCAAGTCGCTGCTCTCACTTCCACGGAGCTTGCACTTGGGTGACAGGAGACAGACAGCTAGCATGGCATGTCAAAGACATGGCACATGTCAGGTGGTGGGACATGCTAAGAAAAGTAGCAAAGCCAGAAAGGGAGGAGGAAGCCCTATTTTAGGTCAGGTGATCTGTGGTCAGACAACAGGTGAGCAGACGCTTGGATAGAGCTTCATGCACGAGGCACGAGAGCAACCTGAGGCAGGGGAACAGCAGGCACAAACGCCCAGACTCGATTCCACCTGTGTGTCCCAGGACCAGCCAAGAGGCCAGCAGGGCTGGCATGAATTAAGCAACTCAGAGAATGAGATATCAGCAGGGAATATAGCATGTAGGACCAAGGAAACCATAGTAAGAAATCTGGGTTTTATTCTGAGTGAGATGAGAATCTTTTGGAGGAAAAAGGTGCTGTCCTTCATTATTCATCCCCAAAAGAGGGGTGGCTGGGTCAGAGCTCTCCAGCAAATGGTGCTCCCCTCCCCACCTCTCTTCTGGCTGGGGCAGTCCATGGGGACCTGGAGTGGCAATGCAGCAGGGATTGGCGGGACAGCTGGCAGGCCCTGCCAAGCCCACAGCAAGAGCCTATGTGGCCTTCCCAGGCACTGTTTCAGTCCTCATGCCCCTGGCCTTGTTAGGGTGTGACATTAATTATAAACACCATGTGGGAGTCACCATGAGGATTCCTACTTGGAAGCCTGTATCTCTGCCCAACCCCAGCCCCCAGACCCCTCTCCCCAGGCAGATGTGCTTAGACAAGAGGAATGGACCTCTTCAGTAGCCAGAACCTTGAACAACCTCAGAGAGATGCTGTGTCCCAGTGTGGCTTCAGAGAATTCCAGGCCGATCCTCTGCTCAGAGACAAAGGTTTCCTGGGCGGGTGAGGACCAGCCCTGCCCAGTCCTGACCACTCCTAATGCAGGGAGTTAATCATAGGCACGGGCTCCAGAGTACAGGGTTTCCACGGGGCATGCTGCGCCAGGGCCCTGCAGCTGACCACGGTCAGCCTTCACATCCCAGGAAGATTCCACGAGAAGGAAACAACAGACTCAGGACGAATGTCTCAGCCCGGAGGGCATCTTAGCCCTACAAAAAAGTTTTGGAGCCAGTCTTCCAGAAAAGGACCACTTATCATGATTTTGCCATCATCCTTGAAATTGTTTTTTCTAAGCCTTTTGGTAAAATGGGACTATCAATGGAGGTCATTAATAGCAAATGCAGGCTCCCTTCCCTTTCTTTAGGCATAACAGGGGCCCAGTTGAAAAGGAAGCTCCTCCCTCTGGGGGATTTTCACAGTGACTAGCTCATGGGGAACAGCTTGGGCACACACTGAGAAGCTACCATACACAAGGAGCAGTGGAGGCCCTTATAACTGGTGTGTCCCTGTCATTAGCAGACAATGACATGTACCTCCTTCCCCGCCCCTTATTATGCCTTGGAATGAGCATTTGACTTTTTTCACCCAAATCCAAGGGCTTCACCCAAGTCACAAGAAAGATTTTGTTCCTTCTCTTAGTTTTCTACCACCTTGAGTACCACCATTGCTGTATCTAAGGTGCAAATTCTGGAGCATGTCCTCAAAGCACAGGTCCGTACAGGTAATGTGATCTATAGCACGGCTATTTAATAATTTAGGCAATCAGCTAACTATCTTGTCCTATCAGAACTCTTCAAGTGATTTTAGTTGTAAATACAAATTTTTAAATATAACAGTTGTGTTTGATAAATATTTTTAAATTCCATTTTCTTCCATTCTGCTAAGTTTGAATTAATTCCATCTTAGCTGAATGGCTTTTATAGTATGTTCCTGTAGTAGCACCCTAGATTCCTCTAGTGTAGTTTTATGACCTTGCATTACACTGCACTGTTTACCTGTTTGTATCTCTTGTTAAGCTGTTCAGACACCATAAAGCACATAATATGAATGAATGAGTGTATGGGTGGATGGACAGATGGATACTTCACATTGAAGATACCATGATATTGGAAAATGTGGTTTTGCTAACATCATCCTCTTAAGACCTAGAAAAGTCCTTTGTCTGATGGGGGAAATTTTAAAAGAGAATGCAGTTAGCTCAGCAATAGTGTCTGCCAACTGTTCTAGGAACAGAATTAAAGGAGCAGAAAGCCTTAAAATATTCTCATTCTTAAAACTGAGGGGGAGCGGATTCTGACCCACACATCAGAAAAGTCAGGAAGCAGATGAAAAACTCTTTCTCAGTTAACAGAAATAATACTTTCTATACTATCTTTGTAAAAATCAATGCAGTGTCATTTATGACACAAATACACAAACAATCACTTTTTTCTTTTAGCATCCTATTGCTTTTATAATTACAAAGGTAACAAAGTATGCAAAATTAAAGCATACAGAAGTAGATAATTAAAATACGAAAGCCTCCAGGCATCCAGATTATCATGATTATCTTTTAGTTACTGTGTGTCTAATTCATATTTGATATGAGGCTTTAGTAAGGGAGGTGTAAGTGAAATTAAATTCATTCTACATGTTCATTTCTTTTTTTTTTTTTTTCAGAGACAGGGTCTCACTCTGTCACCCAGGCTGGAGTGCAGTGGTACAATCATAACTTACTGCAGCTCAAACTCCTGGGTTTAAGCAATCCTCCTGCCTCAGCCTCCCAAGTTGCTGGGGTTACAGGCAAGTGTCACTACATCATTTCTTAAATTTTCTTTTTATAGAGATGGGATCTCACTATCTTGCCCAAGCTGGTCTCAAACTCCAGGCCTCAAGCTATTCTCCAGCCTTAGACTGCCAAAGCACTGAATTACAGATGTGAGCCATCATACCCAGCCCCATTCTTTTTTTAATTTTAATTTTTTATTGTATATTGATGATTTATAATTGTGTATATTTATGAATAGGTACAAAGTGATGTTATGATTTATTAATACAATGTAGAATAAGTAAATAAACCCAGTTAACATACCTATCACCTCAGATACTTAAATTTTTCATGGTGAGAACATCTGAAATTTACTTTTAGCAATTTTGAAATGTGCAATACTCTATTACTAACTATATCCACCATGCTGTGCCCCATTCATTCTTCAAACTAGAGTGTCAGTTCCATGAGGGTAGGAATCAGTATATGCTGTGCTCACTGCAGTATACCCAGCACCAAGAGCAGCCCAGCACATAGTAGGTATTCTATGAATACTTGTCACATGTGTGCACAAATATTCATTGACATCACGGTATACCACATTCTATCCTCAGTAGATTTAGCAGTGAGAAAATTGGATAAAGTCTGCTTTCATGGAACTAGAGGACAGGCATGATTATCCCATCTCCCTTGTTTGTGAGGAGCCCAGAGACCCATGCACTGAACTCTGTTCCTCTCTTCCCACCCTTATCTGTCCCCTGTCCCCACCCCTCCAGAAAGATTACCCAGATCTACTCCCACCATACCCCTACCTGGGCTAGGTCCCCATCCCTTGTACTCTTGCACTTATCTCCATTAAAGCACTTGTCACACTAAAATGTCATCATTTATATTCTTCTCTCTCCACTCCACTAAACTTCTTGGGACTTGGAATATAACTTTTTTGGGTCATCTTTGCACATCTTGCCCAGTCCGTAGGTGAGAGAAGATGTTTAATCAATGAACAAAGGACTGAATAGATGAATATATAGTCCCTTGCAGTAATGGGATCATTCCACTGAAAGGGATTTAATCAGAACGTGAGCCCTCACGGTGGGAATTTGAGGAATGGGACAAATGAGAATTTCTGGGCTTCTCTTGTCATATCACTGAAAGGCAGCTGCTTCTTTGGCTATGCCTGGGTGAGCCCTAAAAATACTAGTTCTCTTCTACTTCTCTCCTCATCCCCTCTTAATTATGCCTTGAACTGAGCACCTGGTTTGTGCTTCACCCAAATTCATGAGCTTAAGAAATTTTCTCTTTGTAGAGATTTCATTTCAACTGTTTGCTTTTCTACTCTGGGCTTTATACTTTCTACATTTGGTGTGCAGTTTTGAAGAAAGTCACCCAATACACACATCTTGCAGGCAGAGATGATAAAATTATTTGGGGGCAACATAGAGTCTCCTTATCCAAACTGCTCAAAGTGTCTAAACTGCAAATAGAAACTCCAAATTCTGTTATGTAGACAACACTCTTTTCTCCATTCACTTAAAGCGAAATGAAATCCATGTCTCTATGTTGGTTACAAACTTTGTTTTCTTTTGTTCCTCTACAATTTTCTTCCCCCAAGAGAAACATTCCCTCACTTTTTTTAGTCACCTTGTAGAGTCAGGCTGGAAACTGAGATGAATCATCAAGTTTCCAGGGCAGCTATAGGGAAACCTGAGCCGGGCAGCTGGGCACTCATATATAGAGAACATTTAACACCCATTTTACCCAGACAGAGCTCATTTATTTTCCATAGCATTTTAAAACTGGGCCTGCTACCACTATTTGACCTATTTATAGTTTTACATGCAACATAATATTTACTCCAGACTCTAATAGGAATGCTTCTTATAAATGTCAGTGGATTATTTACTATGGTACACTAATTAGTTACATAAATGCTTCCTTTTTCAGGGTGGATGAGGAGGAGACTGTTAATACTTCTTGGATTAACCTCGTATTATTACCGTTTGAAGTTCCTCCACATTTACGAGAGTTATCACAAGACTGCACAACTTTGTATGCATAGTACATCTGTTACTTAAGTGATGTGAAGCTTTTTCATTTTAACTCACATGGTGAAATAAAACAACAATGTGAATGCCATTCACCCTAAGTGAAGAGAGAATCATTGTGATTTGAACATAAAACAATCAGCATTCCATGTTAATGTTCTTGATTGACAGTTTTAATTCATACTATTTTTATGATGATTAGGTCATTTATGCAAAATGGTTATAAATGAAAGAAGCATTGAAGGTCAGTGGTCTCTAAAGAATTATTACAGTGGTTGTAGACAGTTTTCTTCTTGGACTTCTCAGGAATGTAGATCCACAGTGACAGTAAATAGTAAATGTGATCTATGTTTGGAGAGTTGTCATGTACGGGCATGTTTCATCTTGGGGACTGGATGACATGTTTTCCCCAGTTCTGATCACAAAGGATTATCAGTATGAAAAATTTTAAATGGAGCTTAACCCTTTGCACTCGCTTGCTTTTTTTCTCTTGCTGCTACCGATGCTAACAGTGTCCAGTCACACTCGACATCCGAGTGCAAAGGGTTAAAATATAGTAAGAGAGAAATCTTCAAAAGAAAAAATAGCACTGTATTTTTATTACTTTTCACCACTGTGTCTTATTTTTCCATATCAAGATTTCAGTGGGGAAAAAAAGATTATAAATGTGGGGTACATTCCTGACCAAGGAAGTAGCATAAAATTAAATCCTATATGTGAACATCAAACCCCAGGAGGTAAGCATTGTTATTCTTCCCTTTTCAAAGATGAAGAAATTAAGGCACAGAAAGATTAAATCACTGGTCCAAGGTGGAGTGGTGACGCTGAAATATGTATTAATAAGGGAGAGGTTCTCAAATTGTAACTCAGGGACCCCTAGAGGTACCCAGGACCCCTTGAGGGGCTCCAGGTCAAAACTATTTTTGTAGTAAGACTAAGCTGCTATTTGCCTTTTTTACCTTTATTCTTCACAAGTATACAATAGAGTTTTCCAGATGCTACATGACAATGCAACAGACTGAATGCAGAAGCAGATATGGGAATTCAGCTGGCTTCTATTAAGCCAGACATCCAAGAGATATGCCAAAATGCAACAATGTCACTCTTTGCAAAATTTTGTTGTTAAAAAATATACCTATTTTCCTTCTGCACAGCCAAAGAAACAGTCATGAAAGTAAACAGACAACCTACAGAATGGGAGAAAATTTTTGCATCCCACACATCTGATAAGGGGCTGATAACTAGAATATACTTAGAACTCACAAAAATCAGGAAGAAAAAATCAAATAACCCTATTAAAAAGTGGGCAAAGGACTTGAACAGAAACTTTTCTAAAGAAGACAGAAGAATGGCCAACAAACATATGAAAAAATGCTCAACATCCCTAATCATCAGGGAAATGCAAATCAAAACCACAATGAGATATCACTTAACTCCAGTGAGAATGGCCTTTATCAAAAACGCTCCAAATAATAAATGCTGGCGTGGATGTGGAGAGAGAGGAACACTCCTACACTGCTGGTGGGACTGCAAACTAGTTCAACCTCTGTGGAAAGCAATATGGAGATACCTTAAAGCGATACAAGTAGATCTACCATTTGATCCAGCAATCCCATTACTGGGCATCTACCCAAAAGATCCAGTGACACTCTACAAAAAAGACACCTACACTCGAATGTTTATAGCAGCACAATTCATAATTGCAAGACTGTGGAAACAGCCCAAGTGCCCATCAATCCAAGAATGGATTAATAAAATGTGGTATATGTATACCATGGAGTACTATTCAGCTCTAAGAAACAACGGTGATATAGCAGACCTTATATTTTCCTGGTTAGAGCTGGAACCCATACTACTAAGTGAAGTATCCCAAGAATGGAAAAACAAGCACCACATATACTCACCAGCAAACTGGTATTAACTGAGTAGCACCTAAGTGGACACATAGGTACTACAGTAATAAGGTATTGGGCAGGTGGGAGGGGGGAGGGGCGGGTATATACATACATAATGAGTGAGATGTGCACCATCTGGGGGATGGTCATGCTGGAAACTCAGACTTGTGGGGGGAGGGGGAAAGGGCATTTATTGAAACCTTAAAATTTGTACCCCCATAATATGCCGAAATAAAAATATATATATATATACCTATTTTCATAAAAATTGTGTTGCTTATATATGTAATGAATGGTTTTATTAGTCTTTTTTTCCAAGATTATACATGTATACTATATTAGTCTTATTTTTAAATGAATTAAATAAATATGTTTAAATTTTCTTAGTTTTAATTTCCAATGATATAAATATCTACAGATGCAACCCACCTAAACAAAAGTTCTTTGGGGGCCTCAATAATTTTTAAGTGTATAAAAAGGTCTTAAGATCAAAAAGTTTGAGAATGACTATAGTATGGTTTTTCATATTCCTATATAATGAACATCCTTATATCACATACATTGATAACAAACGAGGTTGCAATAACATAGCAGGATCTATATGATGTCAAAAATCTAGATAGGAAAAAAAACTAATAGAAATCAGTGCAGGATCCAAAAGTTTTTGACACCTGAATATTTTGACAGCTGGCTTTGGAGCTGAGATTTAAAATTTTAATCTAAACGTGTCCTTTGGCTGTTTAAGGAACCACTGCCTAGTGTCTCCTTTGCCTGGAATATCACCAAATAAGCACAGGCTTTTCTTGTTCACTTCATTCCAATCTCTACTGAGATGACCTAAGCAAAGAGATTCTCCTTGTCCTTCCTATTTATTAATAAATCAGCAACCTGCCCCAACTCCTCCATCACTCTTTACCTCTTGACTTGTCTGATTTTCTTTATAACTTCTATCACATCTAACATACCCATATTTTTTTCTGTGCCCAGTCCCCTCCATGAGTTGAAAACTCTATGAAGACTGTTATGCTTATATTTTTGTTCACTGTTATATCCGTAGTACTCAAAGCAGTGCCATAAACACAGCAACTACCTGATAATAATTATTGGAATAAATGAACATTTTATGTAAAAATAATATAATGGAAGAGCAAAAATAAAATAGGGAGGAAGAAAATAGCTGAAGACGTAAACGGGTGGAAAACCATATCATGTTCATGGATCGGCAGAATCAACATTGTTAAAATGTCTATACTACCCAAAGTGACCTACAGAGTCAACGCAATCCCTATTAAAACATCAACATCATTTTTCACAGATACAGAAAAAATAATGTTATGCTTAGTATGGAACCAGAGAAGACCCTGTATAGCAAAAGCAATCCTAGGCAATAAAAACAAAATGGAAGGTATCAATTTACTGGACTTCAAACTATACTACAAGGCTATAGTAATTAAAACAGCTTTGATTGGCACAAGAACAGGGACATTGACCAGTGGAACAGAACCGAGAACCCAGACATAAAACCATCCTCATATAGCAATCTAATCTTTGACAAAGAAGACAAAAACATACACTGGGGAAAAGAATAAATGGTGCTGGGAAAACTTGATAGCCACATCTAGAAGACTAAAATAGGATCCATACCTTTGACCTCTCACAAAAATCAATTCACGATGGGTAACAGACTTAAACCTAAGGTGTGAACCTATTAGAATTCAGAGGAAAATGTTGGAAATACTCTTCTAGACATTGGCCTAAGCAAAGAATTTATGAGAAGACCCCAAAGGCAATCACAGCAACAACAAAAATAAATAAATGGGACCTGATCAAATTAAAAAGCTTCTACACAGCAAAAGAAACTATCACAAGAGCAAACAGACAACCTACAGAATGGGAGAAAATTTTCGAAAGCCACACATCCAATAAAGGGCTGATAACTAGAATTTATTTAGAACTCAGGAAAATCAGTAAGAAAAAATCAAACAACCCTATCAAAAAGTGGACAAAGGACTTGAACAGAAACTTTTCAAAAGAAGACAGAATAATTGCCAACAAACATATGAAAAAATGCTCAACATCTCTAATTATCAGGGAAATACAAATCAAAACTACAATGAGATATCACTTATCTCCAGTGAGAATGGCCTTTATCAAAAAGTCCCGAAACAATAAATGTTGGTGTAGATGCAGAGAGATAGGAACACTCCTACACTGCTGGTGGGACTGCAAACTAGTGCAACCTCTGTGGAAAGCAATATGGAGATACCCTAAAGCAATACAAGTAGATCTACCATTTGATCCAGCAATCCCATTACTGGGCATCTACCCAAAAGAACAAAAGATATTCTATAAAAAAGACATCTGCACTCGAATGTTTATAGCAACACAGTTCGCAATTGCAAAGATGTGGAAATAACCCAAGTGCCTATCAATACACGAGTGGATTAATAAAGTGTGGTATATGTATACTATGGAGTACTATTCAGCTATAAGAAACAATGGCAATATAGTACCTCTTATATTTTCCTGGCTAGAGCTGGCACCCATTCTCCTAAGTGAAGTATCCCAAGAATGGAAAAACATGCACCACATGTACTCCCCAGCAAATTGGTTTTAACTGATCAACACCTAAGTGCACATACAGAAATAACATTTATCGGGCATCAGGAAGATGGGAGGGGGGAGGAGGGAATGGGTATATATATATAATGAGTGCAATCCGCACCACCTGGGGGATGGACACACTTGAAGCTCTGACTCCAGGGTGGGGGGAGGGGAGGCAAGGCAACACACATAACCTAAACATTTGTACCCCCACAATATGCTGAAATAAAAAATAAATAAATAAATAAAAATAAAATAGGTGCATTAAGCATAAACTATCCAAACAAATCAGCAATTCTGAGCAAATACTTCGGTGCAAAGTTGTGGCAAAGACAAGATAATGTGTTCTCCACATTATTTCCTCTTCCTGAGCATGTTTCCAGCTTCCCTTGTAGCTGAGGTTATGGGACTAAGTTCTGGCCAAGTGCTTCTCAAATCTGAATGTCCATACAAATCTTCTAGAAATCTTGTTAAAATGTGGACCTTAATTCATTAAGTCTGGGACCAATGAATAGATATTTCTAACAATCTCTCACATGAAGATGATGCTTCTAGTCTGTGAGCCATACTTCAAAGTCACTTCTACACCAAGCCCTTAAAAAAGGTCCCATGTAGAAGCAGTAACACCCCAGTAGCACTGAGCATACTGAACATCCAAATCTTGGTTTCTAATACGATTCTCCAACAGAAGGAACCAGCGTTCCTCCCTGGACAAATGGCTGATTCTAGAACTGGATGGAAAATATGAACCTAGAGGATTTTGTGCCAAAAAGTGAGAAAGTGCTTACTTATTTCAATGTGGCACAGAACCCCACTGAAAGAGTCCCAATGGTCACAGCTGAAAAACAAGCCACAAACTATTGGATTATAACCAAAGTATAAAATAAGTATCCAAGAATTTATAACTAATATAAATAAACTAATAAATGGCATATTTGCAAATCATATATCAGATAAGAGGCTAATATCCAACATATATAAGAACTCATACTACTCAATAAAAAACAAACCACCTTATTAAAATATGGGTAGAGGACTTGAACAGACATTTCTCAAAAGAAGACAAACAAATGGCCAACAGTTATAGGATAAAATGTTCAACATCTCTAATCATCAGGAAAATTCAAATTAAAACCACAATGAGATATCACCTCACACCTGTTAGACTGACTATTATCAGAAAGATGAACGATAACAAGTGTTGGTAAGGATGTGGAGAAAAGGGAAACACGTATATACTGTTGAGGGCATTATAGATTAATAATAATACAGCCATTTGAAAAACCAATATGGAGTTTCCTCAAAAAACTAAAAATGGAATTACCATATGATCCAGCAATCTACCACTAGATATATACCTAGTGGGATCAAAATCAGTTTGCCACTGTACTCCTGTATTCACTGCAACATTATGTGCAGCCAAGATATGAAAACAACCTACGTGTCCATCAGCAGATGAATGAATTTTTTCAATGTGGTATATATACTCATAGAATACTATTCAGCCTTAAAGAAACAGAACATCCTGTCACTGGTGACAACCTGGAGGGATGGGGAAAGGGGAGATGTTGGTCAGTGGGTACAAAGTTTCAGATAGACAGGAGGAACAAGTTCTGGTGATCTATAGTACAGTAAGTTGACTGTAGTTAACAATAATGTATATTTCAGAATAGCTAAAAGAGGATTATAAATGTTCTCACAACAAAGAAATGATAAATATTTGGTGTTGGATATGCTAATTACCCTGAATTGATCTTTCCACAATGTATCTGTGTATTGAAACATCACATGGGAACCCATATATACATACATATAATTACTGTCAATTTAAAATAAAAACTTAAAAAATAAATAAACTGGGAAAGAAGGACCAAGCCTCCCATTCAAAAGAATTTCAAATAATTTATGTAGATACTTCCCACTACTTCGGTACAAGCTGCATTTAGTGACTCTCTCCAGAGTGTCCAGTTCAGAAAGAAGAGGAAAGCGTCACAGATGCTACCTCAGCTGTGTGGTCAAGGTCAACATCAACAGTGATAAATCACGTTGATAGTGTGTGCCCCCAATATGATGTGAGGGGAACAGCGCCTCGCCCCTGTGGGTTTCCCCCCAAAACACATTAACAAAACAGTCTAACTGTATGAAAAACCCCAAATTCCAGAAGAGTGGTATTCTAAAATTCCCTAACCAGTACTCTCCAAAACTGTCAAATTCATCAAAAACAAGAAGAATTTGAGAAATTGTCACAGTCAATTAGGGGTTAAGGAGACACAATTACTAAATGTAATATGCTGTCTTGGATGGGATCCTTGAATTTAAAAAAAAAAAAAAAAGACATTAGGTTAAAAATTAAGGCAATCTACATAAAGTACAGAGTTTAGTGTTAATATATCAATATTGGCTCATTAATTGTAATAAATGTACCAAACTAATGTAAGTTGTTAATAATAGGGGAAACTTGGGACAGGGTCTATGGGAACTCTCTGTACTCTCTCTTCCACTTTTCTCTAATTCTGAATTCTTAAAAACAATAATAATAATAATAATAATGATGTCTTGGCCAGGCATGGTAGCTCACACCTATACTCCCAGCACTTTGGGAGTCCGGAACAGGAAAATCGCTTGAGGCATGTAGGTTTATGATGCACCTTATACTATGCTAAGCAGAAATGTGCACTTGAGTTAAAAGGTATTTACACACAAAGTAAAGAGTAAGGCCCCAGGAGTTTACATACAGAAGAAGTATTTGTGTGTTTGTGTGTGTATGCATGCATGCACCCACACACAGCTGTGCACAAACAGCTTCTGTTCTAAAGCTGCATTTGTAAGTGATTTGGGGGAGGCTCAGGGCATATTTACTCATGAAAAAAATTGTATTGGAAATGTTGGGCCGATTCTCAGCTGGTCTGTAAAAGATCAATTTTGCGTTGTTGGTGGAATCTCAGGTCTCATGGTAGAGATTCTTAACTCATCAATGGCTCGATTTCCTCTGAGCCACTGTCCTTGGTGTGCTGAGCCATGAGTACTTCTCACTATTCCAGGTGTTTGTGCTGGCCAGAGCAGCCCCTTGTCCTGGGCCCCAGGCAGTGCTGGCAACGTTGCCGCAGTCCCAACGGTGACATACACAGAGGCACATCCAGATTCTGTGGGGCTTAGAAAACTTGGAGGAAGCTTCTTCATGAGAAAATGGTGCAAAATTACTAATATATGTATTGTACAAAAACTAAACGAATTGCAATTTTTTAGAAAGCTAATAAATACTCACAAGTATCAGAAAATCCATAAAAGGAACATATTTGTATTCATTAATGCCTGCTCCATCTCTGTAATATTTTCTCCCAAAGTGTTTGGCAACGTACTTTTCTGTGACTACTATTTTCCATACAAAAAAAAATTGGAAAGATAATTCATTATTTTCTCTAGCATGGCTGATCAAAATTTCTTTTTATATTATTGATAGCTGAGAAAAGTTTTTGTTAGGATTAATGTTAACATTTAAGAAGACCTTAGGCCAGGCACAGTGGCACAGGCTTGTAATCCTAGCATTTTGGGAGGCTGAGGAAGGAGGATCCCTTGAGCCCAGGAGTTCAAGACCAGCCTGGACAATAACAAGACTCTGTCTCTGCAGAAAAATAAAAAAATTAGCTAGGCGTCATGACATGCTACTATAGTCCCAGCTACTCAAGAGGCTGAGGTGGGGGATCGCTTGAGCTCAGGCATTTGAAGCTGCAGTGAGCTACGATGATGCCATTCTGGCCAGGGCAAGAGAGTAAGACCCATATCAAAAAAAAAAAAAAAAAAATTAGGGCCAGTCGCGATAGCTCAGACCTGTAATCCTAGCACTCTGGGAGGCTGAGACGGGTAGATCATTTAAGCTCAGGAGTTCAAGACCAGCCTGAGCAAGAAGGAGACCCCGTCTCTACTGAAAATAGAAAGAAGATTACTAACTATAAGAAGATTACAACTAAAAATATATATAGAAAAAATTAGCCAGGCATGGTGGCGCATGCCTGTAGTCCCAGCTACTCGGGAGGCTGAGGCAGGAGGATTGCTTGAGCCCAGGAGTTTGAGGTTGCTGTGAGCTAGGCTGATGCCACAGCACTCTAGCCCAGGCAACAGAGTGAGACTCTGTCTTGAAAAAAAAAAAAAATTAGGAAGACCTGTATCAAGTCTCTTTCATATTTGAAACAAATTTTTAGGGCATTTTCATTTTCTTCTACAGGAATTACTTTTATAATCTTTGAAGTAATGACACTCACTGACCAGTGTATGGAACACCTCTTGAACCGCACTGCCCATCTTCTCAGTGCCCCTGTTCGACCATTTGCTTCATGCCAAATCCTAGGACATTTAAGGGAATTACAGCCTAAGGGGCAGCCCTTTGCCTACAGGGATGGGAATTGAGGGCTGGTAAATGAATCCTCTCCACTTACATGTCTCAGGAGACAATTCTGCTTAGACATATGCCTTTATGGAATTGTATCAAATTGTGCCCTACAAGACATAGCAATGCTGATAAACCATATTTTGCACATTTTCTCAAAAAAAAAGAGAAAAAAAGTCTATGTTATCCATAATTATGTATGTTGTATTATCAAGTACGGTCCTGAAAGAAAAGAACTTCAATTTTTGACTAAGCAACTATGAAAACTGAATATTCTACTTCTATTATATACATCTGATGATTGGAAGAATTTTCCATAGACGAGCTTCTGGCTCCATATTGAGCCTTGGTTCCACTTCAAATCTTGTTTCTCTCTACAACTCATGTGCTTTCTGTGTGAAGCACCACAGTGCACATTCCAATGTGGGTAGAACCTGTGGCCCTGAAACGTACAACCACGATACTGGTGTCAGTATCACAACACCAGGCAAGTCAGCAGAGTGGCTGTAAACCACAAAAATATATCCCACTAAAACTAAGCTAAGTGAATTTCCAACTTGACCTCCCCTTAGCCAGATTCCTAAAATGCTCGTAGTATTTTTTTCAAAGCCACATGATACAAGGGGAAGTGACATTGAAGAGTCAGAATTGAAAGACAGCAGCCATAACAAATGACAGTTAAAATATCTTACTTTTGGCTGGGCTCGGTGGCTTGTGCCTATAATCCTAGCATTCTGGGAGGCCGAGGCAGGTGGATCGCTCAAGGTCCGGAGTTTGAAAACAGCCTGAGCAAGAGCAAGACCCCATCGCTACTAAAACTAGAAACAAATTAATTGCCCAACTAAAAATATATGGAAAAAATTAGACGGCCATGGTGGTGCATGCCTGTAGTCCCAGCTACTCGGGAGGCTGAGGCAGAAGGATTGCTTGAGCCCAGGAGTTTGAGGTTGCTGTGAGCTAGGCTGATGCCATGGCACTCTAGCCGGGCAACAGAGTGAGACTCTGACTCAAAAAAAAAATCTTACTTTTGCAAATTTTACAAAAACATGACCATGTAAGTATATTCCTAGGGCCTCCCAGGGCCTTAGAAAGGGCCCATGCAAAAAAAGATCCCTGAAACTTCAGCTTCAATAGCTTCATGGCAAATCCACCTGTGGGCATAGGTTATCTCCAAAATCAAACAGTCCAGCATAGCATGGACTCCAGAGCCAAAGGGCACGGGGTTAGAATCCTAGCTCCATAACTAAGTAGCCATGAGGTCTTGGGCAAATTTCTTATTCTCTCTGTGCCTGACTTTATTCACTTGTAACATGGAGATTGTAAAAGTATTTAAATCACAGTGTGGTGAGGATTCAACGATTGGCACATTGAGCAAATATTCAATAAATATCAGCTATTACGTCTCTTTCTTACTGGTAGGGGTGCAATATATCAAAAGAAATACACCTCCATGCCCCAGCCTGCTGGTTAGTATGATCAGTCATGCTCATTTTGCCCTGGAGGTTAAGTGTCTTCACAAGGCCTCTTAAACTCCCGCATCTTGCCACTGAAATCAAAGATCTCATTTCAATAACATCTCCGTAAGCAATTCCCCCCTTCAGAGCATTTCAAGCATCCAGCTCTCTCTTCGTTGATGTATTTCTCAAAGTATTGCAATGGGAAGGTCTCCTGTGCCTTCCCAAGGGGGCATAATTAGCTGGTAACTGGCAGATGACATTGGTAAAGGCCACTCCAGCCAGAATCCCCAGCTTTTTACATTCTTTCCTCTACCTGCTTACAAAAGATTTTTAGCACATCAGTTTCATTTGATGGGAGTTGCTGTTGAGACGAACTGTTTTTTTTTTTTTTGGTCAACTAATCAAGCAAAAAATTAGAATGACTCTCAGCTGCTGAAAATAGCATACTGATTCCAGGATGTTTAGTAAGCCCATCCTTACCAATTAATTTGGTCGGGTTTAAAATTAGATTTCTTCCTCCTTGGTTGGGAAGCATCCCATCAGAATTCATTTCCACATATGCTCTCTGGAATTTGGAGGATATAAATTAACCAAGTTCTACAACTCTTTGCTGTGGGAGCCTCCTCTTCCTAGCTCAACCTTATTATCAGCCTCCTGGGCACACTGAGGTCTGACTTTGGTCACAGGTGGAGAGACTATGATAGATGACTTTAGGGGGTGGAGATGGCAGCTGGCTTAAGACCTGAGACTAAGTGGCTCCGTACAGCAAGGGGGATTGCAGAGTCTCCAAACAAGATAAATTCCCTTCCCCCAAGGCACAAGAGTTCAGCTGCCTCTCTGAGTCCTTCAGAACCTCATTCTAATCTTCCTTAACACAGGTTTTTCAGTTGGGATGATTGACTGCCAGCAGAATTTTTTTGGAACGGAATAGAATAAAAACAAAACACTTTATTTATGATAAGGGTAAATAATGCTTCGTGACACCTTTCTTTCAGTTGTATCAAGGGGGGGGGTGTGCTAGACTGCAATATAAAATGTATTTCTTATAGAGATTGTAGTCAAAAACATTTGAAAGCCACTTAAGTCTCTACAAAGCTGTAGGCTTCAACTAACATAATTCAGCCACTACTGAAATGTTGAATTTCGTTCAGGGCCATGCCAACCATTCAGCTTCGAGTAGGAATAAGTTTCTAAGTGAGGTCATAGAACGTCAGGAGGATGCAATCTCTGTCTCGAGCTGAGAACTTGTATATTTGGGCCCATCATTCTCTTTCTTTAGGTTTTCTAGTGCCATTAAAGAATGCATCCTGCCTACTACTCTTGAATTCCATTCCTCATGTTTTCATTCTGTTCTGCATCAGCCATAACGTGGTCCCCTAATCTTGCCTACAATGGGCACTTCATTACAAGGTGACCATGGGCAGTAATTACATTACTGTTTCCCACTTCTTACGATGGTTTCCAGAATCCCACAACCAACACCAATGGAAGTTTCACTGCCTTCCTCCCAATTTTAGTTTTCCCAACTCTCTGAGGATCTGTTGTCTGCATCACCCTCCCCATTATTCATTTCTGTATCAAAGTTCTTGATTTCAAGCAAAGACACCCACACACACACACACACTCCTCTGAATAATTTAAGGAGAAAACAAATATATTGGAAGATACTGAGCCTAGAAGTCTAGAGAACACTGGCAGATGAGCTGGAACCAAGCACAGTTTCTAGACTCAGTGTGGGGGTCACAGTTTTTGAAACACTTCTCATTAGTCCCTATATCTTTATCTCTTTCCAGCTGGATTCACAAACCTAGACAGGAGTATTAGATTGGCTGAGCCTGGTCACCTGCCTGCTGGGGACATGACATGAAAGAATTCCTATAGTTCATAGGAAGTGAAGGAAAGCCCTGCTTGGCATGCATTTGCAATCTTTGGCAGATACTCAAGGATAGAAAGGAGGTCTGGATGTAGGATATTAAAAAAAAAAAAAAAATTCGAATGTCTACCAGAAGCTTTTGCTCCGTTCTATTGCAATTATACAGGTATTCTCTTCCTTTCTCACTAACCTGTGAACTACCCCAGCCAGTTTCTTGCTTTTCTTTGTATTCCACATACCATATGGCACATTGCCTTGCTCAAAGTAGGTGGTCAAGAATAGTGTTGGTAAGTGAAGTATCCCAAGAATGGAAAAACAAGCACCAGATATATTCTCCAGCAAACTGGTATTAACTGAGTAGCACCTAAGTGGACACATAGGTACTACAGTAATAGGGTATTGGGCAGGTGGGAGGGGGGAGGGGGTGGGTATATACATACATAATGAGTGAGATGTGCACCATCTGGGGGATGGTCATGATGGAGACTCAGACTTTTGGGGGGAGGGGGGGAAATGGGCATTTATTGAAACCTTAAAATCTGTACCCCCATAATATGCCGAAATAAAAAAAAAAAGAATAGTGTTGGGTGGAGGTTGTTTGTTTTGTTTTGTTTTGTTTTTAATAAGAGAATCTGTAGCTCTCTTGAGAACCATAAACTGGAGGGCCAAGCTGAGGGATTAAACAAAAAACGAAGTCAAGAATAGTTCAATTTCCTTTGACTGAACAGCAGGGCCACCCTGAATCCACAGGGGATGGAAAGCCAGATAGCTAAGACTAGCATCCACTCTGAGCTGGGTCACACAAAAGAAAAAGATCCATGAAGTGGTACCCAGAAATTGTGCTGACTGAGCAAATGTGTGACTAGGTCAGGATCAAAATCTAGAATCAACAAATTAAACCATTTTTAAAACAGTATCCTATTTTTAAAATAAAAATGGCCCCTAAGATATTGCATTTTCTCAACTGTGCCCCAAAAGGGGTCTGGGCTAGTTAAACTGCCAGGTGAGGCTGCCTGGAGACAAGCCAAAGCTGCCTTCTAGGTGGAGACCCCAGGAAGGGCCTGCAGAGCTGGGGCAGATGGAGAGGTCAGGGGAGTTTGGAGAAGCCCAGGGCAAGAAACTAGGGCATTCCTTTTCCCCTTATCACACACCTAAGGAAGGAGGAGGAAAAGAGCCAGGGAGGGAGGCAAAGAAAGTGAAGTCAGTATGTGTCTGTTGGGGGCAGGGGCTGGAGGTGCACTGGGGGGACAAATGCCAGGACAGCCACCTCCAGAAGAAAGACACAAGCCCTCAGCAAAAGCCATGTTCTAAATTGCACTGAGGGAAAAAGACCAAAGACATACAGCAGAGTGACCCTGCAGGGCTACACACCCCACAACTGGGATTCTCAGCAACTGAAAGATATAGATGTCTGCAAATTCCCTTCATGTGGTTAAACATTTATGGCCCCTTTTAAATATGTAGGAATTAGGCTCGCTAATAATTAGAGCATGTCCTCTGTCCTTCCTTCTCTCAGTCCTCAATGCTCCTATGAAGTAGATAATACTAGTGGAATTGTTTCAGAGAGAGTGATTTGGGAGACAGAGAAGGCATCCTACCCAGAATCACACTGCAAATCCTTGGGCCTCCAAGCTCAGTTCAGAGCTCAGGCTGCTGCTGCTTCCTGGTTTGTTGATTAAGATACATGAATGATAGTTTTGAATTTTTTTTAAAAGATTTTATGAAGCCTTCATAAGTACCAGTCATTTTCAATTCAAAGAACCTTTCTAATTTCAGCGTTCAACTGGATGCCTTGGACATTCTTGCTGGGGAATTAATATCTCTTGGTACAGGCATCTATTAATATTCATTCATGGATCTTTTTCTAGCTATAAGCAAATAAAATGCTCCAGGTTTAATTTGCAATCTGGAGAAATGGGCATCTGTTCATCTTGATACTAAAATATTTCGATATTTTATATCTCAGATTTTCACTTAAATAAGACAATTTAGAATATCTCCAGTGACACACTATTTCTTGGCCTTTAGATTTCATTACAATTTCATGTATTCCTGCTAAAGAACCACTAAATAAACCAGATGACTAAGGCCGGGTGTGGTGGCTCATGCCTGTAATCCTAGCACTCTGGGAGGCCGAGGCGGGGGGGATTGCTCGAGGTCAGGAGTTCAAAACCAGCCTAAGCAAGAGCGAGACTCCGTCTCTGCTATAAATAGAAAGAAATTAATTATCCAACTAATATATATAGAAAAAATTCAGCCAAGCATGGTGGCGCATGCCTGTAGTCCCAGCTACTTTGGAGGCTGAGGCAGTAGGATCGCTTGAGCCCAGGAGTTTGAGGTTGCTGTGAGCTAGGCTGATGCCATGGCACTCACTCTAGCCTGGGCAACAAAGTGAGACTCTGTCTCAAAAAAAATAAAAAAAATAAAAATTAAAAATATTTAAAAATAAATAAATAAAATAAATCAGATGATTAGAGATATCCAACAAATAAATTTTGACTTTCAGTATAATTTGTTATTCATTGAGTTCTTCAGAGAAGCTTAGAAACTTTTGGGAATTGTGTCATATCTTGGAGAGGAGTGGTTTAAATCAATGTGTATAGTGTCTATATGTGTGTGTGTTAATTTAATCCTCTGAACCACCAATATAATATTTTGTAGCTGGGTTCCTCTTCATGATTATGTTATGTGCTCAGTGTTGTTTTATATCACTGACATTTCCCATGCCTATTCCAACCTGAAACGTGCCTACTCTCCCAGTGAGATTACAAACTCCTAAAGGGCAAGGCCTGTGACTGAAACGTCTTTTCATTTCCCTACAATATCTAGTCAATGCCTTACATCAAGTATGTGCTCAATATATATCTGATCATTGAATGAACCAACATAACCCGGGAATGTTGAAGACGATGGGCAATTTATAGAAAAGGTGAGCAGAACCATGAGCCCAGCACCTACCTGAGGCTTCCTGAGCATGGGTCCCACAGGAGAGGGTGACCCCAGCTTCCCACTTGGAAGAGGGTGACCCAGTCCTCACTGTTTTGGGCTCATCTCTCGTCCCTTCTACCTCCATCTGAGAAATCTGATCGGCCATCATACTACGTATATGACTCTATCCTCTGCTCCTGCTTCTTTGGTGCCATTCTTGGACCTAAGGGTGGCAAAGTAACTTAAAGGAAATATTCCAAACACAGTTGTCATGAATACAATAGGCATTACTATCAGAAAGGATGTGCTGAATCAAAAGGGGTTCCCACCCAAGGGCCCGGACTGATCCCCAAGTCATTGAGGCTCCTTTCTGAATTTGGGCTTTAACAAGAAAAACTTGAAGGAACCCAGTCCTTTCAAGGATATCTTAAGAGCTAAAGTCTGGTTCCATATTTGGACTGACTTATAAAAGATCTGAACAATAAATTAGTTTGGAGACCAACCCTAGTTTTAATTTCATCAAAGTGTTGGAGCAGTGAACTTAGTTTGGTCTAATAGTCCTTCCTGAGCCCAGAAGAATTAATTGACTTAAAACATTGATTCAGGCTGGGCACAGTGGCTCATGCCTGTAATCCTAGCACTCTGGGAGTCCGACGCAGGAGGATCACTTGAGGTCAGAAGTTTGAGACCAGCCTGAGCAAGAATGAGACCTCATCTCTACTAAAAATAGGAAAAAAAAAAAAAACACAATAGCTGAGTGTGGTGGTGTGTTCCTGTCGTCCCAGCTACTTGGGAGGCTGAGGCAGGAAGATTGCTTGAGCCCAGGAGTTTGAGGTTGCTGTGAGCTAGGCTGACGCCACAACACTCTAGCCCGGGCAGCAGAGTGAGACTCTGTCTCAAAAACAAACAAATAGGCCGGGCGCGTATTTGTAATCCTAGCTGATTACAGCTGTAATCCAGCCTGTAATCCTAGCTGTCTGGGAGGCCGAGGCGGGCGGATTGCTCAAGGTCAGGAGTTCGAAACCAGCCTGAGCAAGAGCGAGACCCCGTCTCTACTATAAATAGAAAGAAATTAATTGGCATATATATATATATATATAATTAGCCGGGCATGGTGGCGCATGCCTGTAGTCCCAGCTACTTGGGAAGCTGAGGCAGAAGGATTACTTGAGCCCAGGAGTTTGAGGTTGCTGTGAGCTAGGCTGACGCCATGGCACTCACTATAGCCTGGGCAACAAGCGAGACTCTGTCTCAAAAAAAAAAAAAAAAAAAAACAAATAAAAAAAAACATTGCTTCAGAAGCTACACTGTACAAGACTGAATGAGGTGGGTACACAGATGACAGCCACAGGTGCTCAGACACATTCAGTATACTACTGTCCAGTGAAGGAGATAAAACCCATTCCTGTAAATTTTAAAACAACAGGAAATGTGGTAGATTCCATAGAAAAGGGGCATGACGAAAGTGTTGTAATAATTCTGAAGGCAACAATCAGAGAAAGTTTCAAGCCAACATAGCATAGAAAATAGTTGCACTGGGGCCAGAGCACATGAGAAAGGCAGTAGTAAGATGAGGTGAAAAGGGACCTTAGGAACCTTACATTCCTGATCAAGAAGTTTGGATTTCCTCAAGTGACAGAAGAAGCTACTCGAGACTTATGAGCAGAGGAGTGTTAAATAAAATTTATAGCAGGCCACTGATTTGGACTGGGGCCCTGCACTGGGCCCTAACAGACCAAAGCAAAATGGAGTCACTCATGCTAAACTTCTACATCACCAAACCAAACCTAAGTTGTTTATCTGACTTTCCCAGAAATCAGGAAAGGGAGATATAATAGTCAATCCCCAGGCAGGCCTGTTTTAGCCAGCATGATAAGGAAGTCCCCTCTGTGAGACCCCCTACCCCCTGCTATACCCCTTATAAGGAAAGTGACCTGAAATAACCTGATGCTAACCAATCTGCTTTTAGTTCCCAGTTTCTGCTTTCTTCAGCCCTTTTCGGCTTCCTCTGCTCAGCTCACTGGAGCACCTTTCCTAAATTTTTAAAGGAGATACTGCCCTAATTCATGAAGCACAAACAAAAGCCAAATTGATCATTTTAACTAAATTTGTTGTAATTTTGTCTTTTGACAGGAGTGTCATGGTCTGTTCTTGAGGATGGAGATGAATGTAACAGTATAACACGGAATATAAGAAAGCAGAGTGGAAATAAAACAAAAGCAAAGGTGCAGCTGGTGGTGGGAAGGGGAAGGAGTGAGAGAGGTGAGATGGAAGAGAGGGTGCAGGAATGACATGCCCTGGCCCCCACCCCTGGCTGAATCTGGAGACAGGAAACAGGTGTCCCTGAGGCTCTCAGCTTGGGTAGCTGGAGTTAGGTGGCATCCTTGACTTCAAGGTTGCACACAAGTGGAAAAACAAACCAGAGGAAAGACGAACAGATACTGTCCTCAGATAACCAGAGAAATAAATTATTTCAAAGGAACCGAGTGAACAATATCAGTGCGGGCTTGCCTATGGTATTTCTAAGACCCTCGTTAACCAGAGAAAGATACAGAAAAACATGTACTTTTTCAATAAAATATTTTTTTCTTAGTCTAAATCTGATCCCCTGAATAAACTCCTAATTTAGTTTTTTACTGTTACTTTTTAAAATTATTGCCAAGCTAGGAACTTCAAATTTGAAATTAATCTTTAAATCTGTTTTTATTTTATCATCCTATTAGGCAATACCAATGGACAACTCCACTGTTTTTTTCAGGACCGTTCAAAACCAGTATTTTTCATTTCATTTACTCCTATTTAAACTTTATTTGTAAAACACCTACCATTTTTTCTCAGTATATCTAAAGAAATTGTAAATGTGAAGAAAATATCTATCATATGTGTGTCACTATTCTTCCTCTCAGAATTCCAAGCTACTTTAAATTTCTATTTTCTTCATGGCTCTCACCAAGGGGATTAGTCCTTCTTACCCTCTACTGACTCCATGGCATTTCTCCCCAATTCCTCAGACACTATTAACATGTAACAGTATTTACAAGATTCTCTAATACCTCTTTTTTTTTCTAATACAAATCCATCCTGTTTTTACTACTGACTTGGATCATCGTGGGCCAAAATGGGCTCCAAGCCAAGAACATGGAGATCTTACAGGGATCCCTGTACAATTAAAAGCAACATCATTGCAAAGCGATGCATTCTGGTTTTGTTGCTTTGCTTCAGTTGTCAAAGTTTACCAAGTCAAATGCACAAAACCAGATGAAAATGAGCTTTGTGTGTTGATTTCCTGCCTTAAGAAAGTCTCACAGAGAAGTCGCCAGTGGTTTCATACAGGAATAATCATTATAACCACAGAAAATGCTTTAGACGTTGAATTTCTACCAAGAGCTATCAGTCCATTACTCCATTGCCTGCTGGACTATTTATCTGTATAAATCTCTAGGAGGACTTCTCCTTTCAGAAATTCTCATCCTCTTTGTTCTTCTGATGAGTTATAAGTGTAGACATATGTACAATGGGTATGTACATAAACACCCATTCTCTTCATGTGCTGAGGGGACACCATCACCTATAAATGTGATGCCTTGGCCTTACTACTCTCTCATTCCCTGCAAAGTTCCTCCTCCCTGCAATTATTTCTGGCCCTTCGAGTCATCAAGAACAACTCACATCCATTTCCCCTGTTCCCCACGCAGGCAGCCTTAAGATGTGAGTGTGAGTGTCCCATTCAGCCCTGACATGGCCCCTCTGTGGGTGGCCACTGACCCAGCATCAATGCTAGTGGGAAACACCCAAGCCATCATACTGGGCCAGAATGCCAGTAGCTGACAGTGGATGCTACTTCCACCCCAACCTGAAAGTGAGAGTGTGCCTAGGGCGCCACATTCCAGAGCTTTCCATCCCCCTCGTTGCCCCTGGTAAAGCCTTCTCCTCTCCCTTCTCTTGTTGCCACTGCAGAAGAAAGCAGTTGTGCTGGCAGCCACCACTAGAACCAAGACACCACTCATGTGCAGGAGCCACCAAAGCACCAAAGCGCCCGACACTCACGTCACTCCGCACCGCGTAACCAGGTGTGGAGGACGCTGTCTCCCTGCTTTGTGTTTTTCTGTTGTGTGGCTCTCAGAACAATGCTGCCTTGTACTCCCAATGTTTCAAAGAGAGTTTGTGTAGAAACAGCTCTCTCTTTCTTTTTTTATTCAAACAGCTCTCCCCACCCCCACGCACATATTGAGAAACAAATCCTTTGGGGGCTGGATGAGGGGACAAAAAGAGACAGAAGCCCTGCTATACTCAGAATATTCCCTTCCCTCCACTGCCAGAGGCATTGCTGTTGGACCAGCAGCCTGGGGCCTGCTTGAATCTCTCCTCCTTTGGATCATTTATTTCTGATGAGATTCTTTAGTTTCTCGGTCACACAGACATCTTCAAACATGCCCTGATATTTCTAAATCCTGAGGACGGTTCCTCCTCCCTTCCTTCCAACCCTCTCCATCCCACGGCAGGGGAAGGGGATCAAGGAAAGTCACCTGTGAAGATGTGGTACCTGCCAGGAGGGAAAAGTGACATTTCATTCTCTAGGTGGGCATCAGCTGAACTGAAAAGTGACAGAACCACCCAATGCTTCATCAGAGCAAGCAAAGCATGCCATGTTTGCGGGAGAGCATCATCTGAGGCCTCAGCCTCCAGAAGCACACCCAAACTTACAGCACAACGCCAGCTTTTTATCTGGAGATTCCCAAAGATGGGAGGTTTGGAGGAGTTCATTGCAACAATAGGATGAGATGGAATGACAATGAAGTTCTCTAGCTTGGAAAGAATTATCAGGTGGCCTTTAGCCCCAGCCTGGATCCTTGTAACCTTCGGAGGTGTGGGAGAGAACTTCAGCAGTTGCTGTGGCTCCCCAGGAAGGAGCACAAGCCAAGGGTGTGCTCAGAAGGACAGGGACAGAGGGATGACCCACCTAGAAAGATGCACAGGAACATGGACCACTATCAAGACCCAAAGAGAGGCTCAGCTGGACCCTCGCCATTGGAAAGAGTTGGAATGGAACTGAACTTTACAGAGACCATTCTAATGCCTGATGCCACCACCAGTGCATGGGAGCTGACTGAGCCCAACCAAGGGTGACCCCCCTTCCTCAGACAGGCTGCCCCTGGTAGAAGGAAAACCCCACCATCGCTCTGCTCCTCCACCTCAACCTATGGGTCTAGCTGGAGCCCGGAAGTAGCAGGGGAGGGAGAGTCTGTCATGGAAACAGAACAGTGGCTCCCCCACGCAACTCTAAGGCACAGGGTTCAGAAGAGGAGTGAAAAGACAGTACAGGGGAGGAAAAATAATTTTTCCTCACCCATCTGAGGCTGAGCCCCTTATAGCAAAAGATAGGTTAACAAAATAAAAGCATACACATTTAATATACATTTTATGTGACATGGGAGCTTCCATAAGAAAATTAAGACCTAAGAAACTTGACTATTTTTTGTTTTTGTTTTTTTTACCTAAAGCTATTGTTTTATCTCAATAGAATTAGAGGGTACAAGTGGTTTTTTTGCTACATGTATAAATTGTATATTGGAGAAGGCAGGGATTTTTAAAATTTTTTTTAAATGTTTTATTATTATGCATAAGTAATAGTTGTATATCTTAATAAGGTACATGTGATGTTTGATACAGACATACAATGGGTATTATCAAATCAGGGTAATTGGGGCATCCATCACCTCAGGCATTTATCATTTCTCTGTGTTAGGAACATTTCAATTCCATTCTTTTAGTTATTTTAAAGTATGCCCTAACTTACTGTTGATAAGTTGATAAGTCACTTTGTTGTGCTATCAAATATTATTCATTTTATCTGACTATCTAACTATATTTTTGCACCCATTAACCATTCCCACTTCATCCCCCTCCCCTGCTACCCTTCCCAGCCTCTGGTAACCAGCATTCTAAATTATTACAACCACTAGAGTTGTAATAATTTACATTCCCATCAACAATGTGCAAGGGTTCCCCTTTCTCCACATCCTCAGCAACATTCGTTATTGCCTATCTTTTTGATAAAAGCAATTTTAACTGGGGTGAGATGTTATGTCATTGTAGATTTGATTTGCATTTCTCTGATGACTAAGGATGTTGAGCACTTTTTTCATATATCCATTGACCATTTGTATGTCTCCTTTGGAGAAATGTCTATTCAGATCCTTTGCCCATTTTTTAAACAGATTATTTGAGTTTTACCTGTTGAGTTGTTGGAGCTCCTTATATAGTCTAGTTATTAATCCCTTGTCAGATGGGTAGTTTGCAAATATTTTCTCCCAATGTGTGAGTTATCTCCTTCCTTTGTTGATTGTTTACTTTGCTGTGCAGAAGCTTTTTAGCTTGATGTGTTCCCATTTGTCCAATTTTGCTTTGGTTGCCTGTGCTTTGTGGGTATTACCCAATAAGTCCTTGTCCAGACCAACGTCCTGAAGCATTTCCCCAATGTTTTCCTTTAGTAGTTCCATAGTTTCAGGTCTTAGATTTAAGTCTTTAATCCATTTTCATTTGATTTTTGTATATGGAGAGAGATAAGGGTCTAGTTTCATTCTTCTGCATATGGATATCCAATTTTCCCAACACCATTTATTGAAGAGACTATCCTTCCCCCACTGTATATTCTTGGTACCTTTATTCAATGTAAGTTCACTATAGATGTGTGGATTTATTTCTAGGTTCTCTATTTGTTCCGTTGGTCTCCGAGTCTATTTTTATGCCAGCATCATGCTATTTGTGTTACTATAGCTCTGTAGCATAATTGGAAGTCAGGTAATGTGATTCTTCCAGTTTTGATTTGTTTTGGGGTATTTTTTTTGGTTTTGTTTATTTGTTTGTTTGTTTGTTTGTTTGCTCAGGATAGCTTTAGCTATTGTGGGTCTCTTGTGGTTCCATATAAATGTTTTATCTATTTTTGTGAAAATTTCATTGGTATTTTGATGTGGATTACATTGAATCTGTAGATTGCTTTTGGTAGTGTAGACATTTTAACAATATTGATTCTTCCATTCCATAAGAATGGAATATGTTTCCATTTTTTTGTATCCTCTTCAATTTCTTTCATCAATGTCTTATAGTTTCATTATAAAGATCTTTCACCTCTTTGGTTAAGTTTATTCCTAGGTATTTTATTTTATTTCTAGCTCTTGTAAATGAGATTTCTTTCTTGGTTTCTTTTTCAGATTGTTTGCTGTTGGCATATAGAATGCTGATTGTTGTATTTTGATTTTGTATGGTACAACTTTAATGAATTTGTTCATCAGTTCTAATAGTTTTTTTTGTGGAGTCTTTAGGTTTCTCTAGATACAGCTATAAATATCATATGGTCTGCAAACAAGGATGATTTGACTCCTTCCATTTCAATTTGGAGACACTTTCCTCCATTCTCATGTCTGTTTGCTCTATCTAGAATTTTCTAGTACTTCTAGTACTATGTTGAATAACAGTGGTGAAAATGGGGATCCTTCTATTGTTCCAGACCTTCTAGGAAATGCTTTCAGTTTTCTCCATTCATTAGGAGACTAGCTGTGGGTCTGTGACATATGGTTTTTATCATGTTGAGGTAAGTTCCTTCTATACCCAGTTGTTTGAGACTTTTTATCATGAAGGGATGTTGAATTTTACTGAATGCTTTTTCATCATCAATTGAATTGATTATGGTTTTTGTCCTTCATTCTGTTGATATGATGTATCATATTGTTGATTTGCATATATTAAAGTATCCTTGCTTCCCTGGGATGAATCCCACTTGGTCATGATGAATAATCTTTTTAATGTGTTGTTGAGTTTGGTTTGCTAGTACTTTCTTGAGAATTTTTGCATCTGTTAGTATATTCATCAGAAACACTGACCAATAGTTTTTTGTTGTTGTTGTTGTGTCTGTCTCTGGTTTTGGTATCAGGGTTATACTGGCCTCATAGAATGAGTTTGGGAGTATTCTCTCCCCCTTGATTTTTTGGAATAGTTTAAATAGGATTGGTATTAGTTTTTCTTTGAATACTTGGTAAAATTTGGCAGTGAGGCCATTGATAGGTTTTTCTTTCAGCCTTCTTACTTAAGATATAAGTGGTTTATATACCACAATTATAGTATTTTGTATTTGTGTACTTAATGTTACTAGTTATACCTTCAGATGATTTCTTTTTGTCCATTAACGTCCTTCTCTTTCAAAGTGAAGAACATCTTTTAGCATTTCTTGTAGGACAGGTCTGGCATTGATTAATCCCTCAGTTTTTGTCTGAGAAAGTCTTCATTTATCCTTCATGTTTGAAGGATATTTTTTCAGGATATAATATTCTAGGCTTTTAAGGCTTTCTTTCTTCAGCACTTTGACTATGTCATGCTACTCTCTCCTGGCCTGTAAGGTTTCCACTGAGAAGTCTGCTACCATATGTATTGGAGCTCCTTTGCATGTTATGTTTTTCTTTTTTTCTTGCTTTTAGGGCCTTTTGTTTATCCATGACCTTCGGGAGCTTGATTATTAAATGCCTTGAGGTAGTCTTGTTTGAGTTAAATTTGCTTGGCATTCTATGACTTTTTTGTGCCTGAATATTGATATCTTTCACTAGGTTTGGAAAGTTCAGTTATTATTTCCATGAATAAACTTTCCACCCCAGTCTATCTCCTTTTTGAGGCCAACAACTCCTAGATTTGCCCTTTTGAGGCTATTTTCTAGATCTTGTATACATGCTTCACTCTTTTTTTTTTTCCTTTTTTCTCTTCTGACTCTGTATTTTCAAATAGTGTTTCTTCAAGCTCACTAATTCTCTCTTTTGCTTGCTTAATTTTACTGTTGAGAGATTCTAATGCCTTTCTCAGTTTGTCAATTGAATTCTTTAGCTCTAGAGTTTCTGCTTTTTTATTTATTATTATTTCAATCTTTTTGTTAAATTTCTGATATGCTACTGAATTCCTTCTCTGGATTGTCTTTAAATTCATTGAGCTTCTTTAGGACAGCTATTTTGAATTCTTTGTCTAAAAGATAACCTATTTCCGTCAGTCCAGGATTGGTCACTGGTACCTTATTTAGTTCATTTGGTAAGGTCATGTTTTCCTGGATGCTCCTGATGCTTATGGATTTTTGTCAATCTCTGGGCATTGAAGAGTTAGATATTTATTTTAATCTTCACAGTCTGAGCTTATTTAAACCCATCCTTCTTGAGAAGGCTTTCCAGATACTCAAAGGGAATTGCATGTTATGATCTCAGTCTTTGGTCACTACAGTCATATCAGCATTGGGGGTGCCCCAAGCCCAGTAATGCTGTGATTCTTGCAGACCTCTGGTGGGGTACTGCCCTGGTGGACTTGGGTAAGATATGAGAGAATTCCCTGGATTACCAGAAAGTCTCTTATTCTCTTCCCTCACTTTCTGTGCTGCATTATTGGAGTTGGGGAAGGAGTAATGTGGGCACTCGCTTGTTGCCACCAGTGCCAGGTCACACTGAAAGCCAGCATAGTCTCTCCCAAAGCCCATGTTGACTGTTGCCTGGCTTCTTTTGATGTTTATTCGAAGGGCTCTTCAGTCAGTAGTTGGTAAATCTTGGCAGGACTGGATACTTCCCTTGAAGGCAGCATGTTTCCTTCTGGCCCAAAGTGGATTCAGGAATGCAATGCAGGAACTAAGGCCTGGAATCAGGGACTTCAGGAGTCTGCTTGGTACTTTATTTTATTTTGGCTGGGCTGGTATCCAAGTTGTAAAACACAGTCCTCTGAACTCTTCCCTTTCCATTCCCCAAGTGGAAGAAGACTACCCCTGAGATATACTGCCTGGGGCTGGAGGAGGGGTGACACTGGCTTGGCCACCACCACTGGTATCTCACTGGGTCACATGCACACCCGGTCCACTGGCTGGGCACAGGGAAACACAGCACAGGGCAGTGACTGGATAAATAGAAAATTGTATCCCACCAAGTTTATACTGATCAATAAACAAGTTACGTTTGTGATACTTTCTCTCAAACATACCTCAAATCTAACACCCTTCTTCATATCTCCTTTTCAGGGCTTAAAGTTGATGTGCCAGACTGAGATTAGAAGAAAGTACAGTAGAATGTCATGGAATTCCACTTCACTTTGTGAAATTAAATAATTCAAACTTAAAGCTGTTGGAACTTTTAACTTATTCTGAGCCTTGAGAGGAATGTGGCTATGTAGCATGAGTCACGTGGGATGTAGCTACAAGTTTTGCCTTCCTTTTCTGTAAATAATTAGGAAGACCAAGAGATAAAACCCCCTCAGATCATTATTCCTTCTCACAGAGTAATAAAGTAATCTTCCTTGGAATGTAGCAATCTGTAACCAATCAAATAAGTGGTGTATGCACTGGTCTTACATGGGAAATGTTATAATCCTGCTGGAACTTCTCATCTCTGCCTTTATAAATGAAACTTTAATTTCCCCACTTTGGAATACTGACATCATTTGTTTGGAGTTGGTGTTTTCCTAATGGCCATATTCAAGCTTTGTACTCAAATAAACTCCATACATAATCATATTCTCTGAATCTCATATTTTAAGGTTAATAATGTTTTTCTTTATAAATTCCAAATTGATTCGGTCAACTTTAATAACCCCAAATTACCCCAGGATAGTATTTTTCCTTGCCCTCATCTCCTCTCTATACCTCCAAATTGAAGCTGGGGTGGTGTTGGGATGAAAGCTGTGAATGTGAAGAAACTATAAGTAGTGCAATTCTAACACAAATTATTCTTGTTCCTTCTTCTTCCCACTTCAACTACTGTCCCTGCCTGCCTCTCCCTAAAAAAGACACTTGGAATATCTAGTTAGCAGTGAACAGACCTCAGTTCATTAAAACATTCTCTTGTAGCAAATACGATCTACTTTACCAATTTAAGTCACAAATCAACTCATAGCTCATTTATTACTCTAATTTATCCCTCAAAGCCCCATCTACCTTTATTAGCAGGAACTCTATGATCTCCTTCTTGAGGATATCCTCTTCCTGGAGTATCCAAGAACCTCAGGGATTTACTTAATCCAAAGGAAGTAAATTCAGATGGAAAGTGCAATTGCCACTAGTACCAAGCTTCATCACTGCCACATGGTGTCGCTGTTGAACACTGGTCCTGCACAGTCTAGTGACCACAGTGGTTTACTGCTACACCAGATCTCTGTAACCTTGGGAGCCAATTCTCTAGCTTCAGACTCACTTGCTAAGGCACCATCCTCTAAAATCAGAATCAAGCCAGTAAACTCCTATTCTTGACCACATGTTGTGCCCCAGCCTCTCAAAACCCACCATACTCCAAGAACTCTAGAGTTGCCTTGTTAAACCAAACAGAAGATCCTGTTGTACCCTTTTAAAATGCCTTACATTAACCATACTAGGGAGTTTTACTCAAATGACTTTTCTGAACAAAGATCTACTCCAAAATTATTTGCTGTATTCACCTCCATCATGAACTACTGAGAATTCATCTTGCTAAAAAGAATTTTATCAGACACCTTGTTACACATTTTGACCTTTAATTCACAAATTTGAAGTGATACTGATCTTTAAGTCTGAAATGACAATCATATTCTTCTTTGACTGACCAAAATGATAATTTGTTGTTATGTTATTGAATCATAACCTGATACAGTGAATACTCTCTAGATCCACCCTTCCCCTTCCTTGTGCCTGGGGATGCTTTTCCTCACTTTACAGTTGGGTTTGGCCAATGAGAGGCACCTGCAAAAGATGACAAGTAGAAGGTGACCACCACAGGTACTTCCTCCAGTTTGGTGGCCCCTCAGTAGAGCCACCCTCTCCATGTTCCAGTGGCAATGGCTCCCTGCTCTTGCTACCTCCAGGGACTACACTATCCCTTGGTGGTTTTCCTAATCCTGCCCATGCTTTGAAAAAAGCCCCTTTACCAGATTATCTTCACATTTTCAAGTTTTGGGGGGCCATCTGTTTCCTGCTGAAACCATGACTGATACATCAAGAATAAGATTTAAAAAAAAAAAAAAAAAAGTCATCTCTGTTATTCAAGCAAACCACACTTCTGGTTACTGCAACTTTGTGTACAAGATGCTCTCCCATGCCCAGATTCAGGTGGATTCTCAACCACTGGTATATCCCCAGGCTAGAACTTAAAAGTGGCCCCTCTCCTAATACTAAGCTTGCCCCCTTTGGAACCTTCAGGAAAATTATTTCTGTGACAACACTCGACAGCTCTGGGCCAATGACAAATTGACTTTCAGTGAATTGGCCTTTCAACATATCGGTCATTTGGTGAAATGATTTTGGCAAGTTGAGCTTTAGTCCGTTGGCTTGCTTCCAGATGCAATACTCCCCTAACCCCCAGAGCATTTTTTCCTCATCGTTTCGGTTTTGAATTTATGTCTCTCCCACTACATGGCAGGGTCATTTGAGAGTGGAAACCATGCACAGCTCATTGTTGTGTTTTCCCTGCTCCTCTCCAAGTGCCAGACTCAACGTTTTGCACCAATAGCCACTCGGTAACTGTTTGTGAAATAAAGTGAGTGAACAAAAGTGCACGGTGGAATGCTGAGGCAAAGGCAGAATCCATCAGAGAGGGTCTCTGTCTCCGTGGAAAACGTCGCCGAGAGGAAGGCGGGGGAGGAGAGGGATAAGAAGAAAGATTTCAGAAGGAAAAGAGAAAGTTAAGAAGAAAAAGAAAGAGGAAAATATGCTTTTATGAATCTATCTTAATTTAACAAAAGACATATGTCAGATATCTATAAAATCGTTAACTTGCATGGGCAGGTAAACAGCTGGAAGGATTTTTGTCACTATGACATCTTGATTATCTCCAATAAAACCTTTTTGAAAATTGCTAGCAATTACATCAATAATGCCCAACACGTATCGCCCTTAACAATGTTTTCAAATTTTGGTCATCAAACTCTACAGACTGTTTTAACTGCACCTGCAACCCAAAAAATAAATAAATAAAATTTTCTCTTGAAATTTAAAACTCAAATCAGAAGGCTAACCAGGATCTAAACATGAATATGGTAGATCTGTCTCTGGTTTCTAAAATAGGACCAGAGAAATTACTTTCCCTGCAGTATTTTTAGCGGCGTGAGGGAAAGAGCTCCCTGTGCTGGTTCTTGGCAGGCTGGCAGTCTGTCACTCCTGAGCCTGTCCCCTGAATCCTCCTGGCTTCTGCACCAGTCAACATCTTCACCACTGCCTCGGAGCCGCTCAAGTGGTCCACAAGGCTCACCAGTGTTCGTTTGTCTGAAGTGGGGACATTTCAATGGGGACAACAAGAGGTCACCCCCCCCAACAACTGTCTTGAGAAAAGCAATCCATGGTGACTCAGTTACAAAGTTCCAGGAATAGCCCGATTTAAAAAGAAGCTAATTCATGTTTGTTTAGAGTAAGTGCTCCATGTATTTAATCAATCTCTTGGAGAAGCAGATATAATTCTCCTTTTTTGTGGATAAGGAAAAGAGAGACCTAGAAAAGTGAAAAAATTTTCTCAATATTCCTCTGCTAGTTAACAGTAAAGGCAATATTTAGGAGCCAACATTTGTGTAGTTAGTTCTGTACCGTGCACTCCTGCTCATGGACCCTCACCATGAAGACAGATTGAGTAAATATCATCATATTCCCATTCCACAGAATAGAAAACTGAGGTTTAAAAGAGAAAAGTAAATTAAGTTTGCACAGCTGGAAAGCAGCCATGCCAAGGATCGAGCAGTGACTTCTGACTTAGTGGAGCCAGTTCAGCGCGCTGCCCACTGGATCTCACTGCTTATGCAACGCGGTCAGGGTGATTGGTCCTCTGCATTGTGTGTCAAGAAAATAAACTGTCCAAGCCAGGGTAGCCTGGCAAGGGTGTCAGAGAAATAAAACAGTCAATGGCATTTCTATATCTAGATGATCTCTAGATAACCGTGTGGCTCACTCTAAAAAGGCAAGGGGGTGAAAAATTGACAACATCTGGCATGTGATATATAGAAACCTCTTCCTTGCAAAGTATCCTCAGAAAAGCAGGGTGACCATATGTCCTGTTTCTCTGGGACAGTTGCGATGTAGGCCGTTGTCCTGGCATAACTAGGCATAGTGCCCTCTTTTATTTCCCAGAGCACCCTGACTTGCACAATAATCATATATATAGTCAACCCTCCCTGCAGGAATTTGTATTTCATAATTTGCTAAAGAGAAAGTCTTCCCCTACCTTCTTCCACTCTCCAAAATGTAACCAGAGCACCAATTTTAGTCAAACAGGTGCATCACAACACACTAATGTCAAAAATCCATAAGGGCAGAGGCCAGACTGAACCAACTCATGGAATTTGCATTTTCTCAACATTTTCAAGTTGGTGAACAAAACAGTGAATCACATGTTTTTTCCCAGGTGCATTGTCATTGAGATTCCCTAGAAATTTTCCCAAAGCAAGTATCATTGCTAAGAGATAGCAGGAAAATACTTCCTGCTGGAGTTCTTTGTTGCTATGATAATGAGGCTAGACCTGGAGCAAATGAGGAAACTTCACTTTTTAAAAAATCTCACATACTGGCTGGGCGCAGTGGCTCACACCTGTAATCCTAGCACTCTGGGAGGCCGAGGTGGGTGGATCACTCAAGGTCAGGAGTTCAAAACCAGCTCTGAGCAAGAATGAGACCCCGTCTCTACTAAAAATAGAAAGAAATTAATTGGACAACTAAGAATATATAGAAAAAATTAACCTGGCATGGTGGCACATGCCTGTAGTCCCAGCTACTTGGGAGGCTGAGGCAGGAGGATGGCCTGAGCCCAGGAGTTTGAGGTTGCTGTGAGCTAGGCTGACGCCACGGCATGCTAGCCCGGGCAACAGAGCGAGGCTCTGTCTCAAAAAAAAAAAAAAAAAATCTCACATACTCAAAGTATAACTCAAGGCAATATCTAAAATTTTGAAATCCTAAAAAATACAAAATGCTAAGGGTTATTGTCCCTGGAGCTACCACCACATGAAGAACAAGCAAATCAGAAATGCTGGATTACTTTTGGACATGGCAGCTCATCCTTGGGACATTTTTAAATCAGCTCATGAGCTTATGGTTTCCCAAGCAGGCCTTTCTGTCTTCTAATTGCCTTTAAAAGGACAAACAGTAAAAGCTGGAAGTCTGTCCAAGCTCCTGGGCTTCACCCCAGCACAGCACAGCACACACTTTACTGCACGAGCAGATCAAGTTACACGTGCGCGAGAGAGCCCTGCTGCCGCGAGTTCTTTAAGGATCCATTACTGTGTTTTCCAGGAACCTATGGGACTTCTCCCTCCAATTTCTCACTTACTGGCTTCAAAGGTGATTCTCAATGTCATCAAGATTAAACCAGATCTTAGGGAGGAAACATAATGCTGTAGTTAGGAACGGAGCCTCAGACTCTAAAACTGGGATCTGAATTCCAACTTTGCCATTTATAAGCCATGTGACTTCGGGCAAGTTATTTACCTTCTCATCTGTAAAATGGGGATAATAGCAGCGCATAACTCAGAGTGTTGCGGGGGACTTCACAATATACAGCAGGGAAACCACAGAGCACAATGCCTGGCACATACCCCCAAAACATTCGTTATCTGTTCTTGAAAATTGAACATGGCCTAAAATTTCAGTTTGTTTAAAATCATCATAGTAAGAGAGAGAGAGGGTGGTTTTCACAGAAAAAAGGCAGAATTTGGAACCAGAAAACCCGAATTCCAGTTCCGTTTTTCCCACTCACTGGCTTACGTGGCCTTGGACTGTTTAATTCTTTGAACTTAGATTCTCTTTGTGTACCCAGTAAAAAGATAATAGATATATTGTAGGGGCAATGAGAGGATCCAATAAAATAAGGAAAAATGTTTTGCAAACTCAGCAAATATTATTAATAAAAATGGCACTAAGAACACATCATCTGCACAAACCTAAGGGCTAACATGTGACTAAAATGCCCAGTTTCCTAACTAGAGAGCTGCATGTACAGGGGTCTCAGGACCAGGCTGGCTGGCCATGGTGGCCCCGACCCCCACCCCCACCCCCCCGCGCCATGTCCTGGGCCACACCCGCCATGCTGCCTCTCGGTCTTCCCACTCTGTTTCCTATTCTGGCAGCTTCCGTGCTGGGAATGAGGAGTCTGCACCATGGGAGGTCTCTTCTAGCAATATTTGATATTCTGCCAACTCCCCTAAAAGGAAAGCAATGAGTAGAAGGAAGGGCTGGTGTGACATGAGTCTCTGTGCCCACATAGCCAACCAAGAAGTGAAGGAGGAAATCACAGGTAACCTCCCTCCAAGAAACTCCTTGGCTGTGTGAAGGAATAGAGCTAGAACGGGACTTGTGTCGCTCACCGAGGACTTGCCAACCACAACCTTGCCACATGTATTTCGGGGCAATGAAGACATTATTTGAGAGAAAGACGAGGACGACAATTGTTACTATCTTTATATGAGACCCAAAAAGAGGACCTAAGTAAGAAGGCCCATCTACAGTAATAAGCAACTAACTTATGACACTCAAAAAGCAAACGGTCACCCCAAAGAAATGTTTAAAGCCAAATGCTTTTACATTCGTGTTTAGAATTTATGAAGTTTTTTCATAAGCTACCCTTATGGAAGCCTCCCATAAAACTATTTCTCTTCTTCCAAGCCATATTGAACACTTGTAGAGACTTGCTTTTTGTCTCCTGCTGAAGAAAATAATAATAATAACAACAACACTTATTTTGCAAACAGGAACCCAAAGTGCAAAGAAGCTAAAGCTGTGGCAGGGTTATCCTAACACAGTAGTGCTGGCCGTAGGAGTTCTGAGTCCTTCTCTAAGTTATCCAGCAAAATAGCACATGGATCCTTGCTCTATTTTATAAGGAACTGTGTTGATTTGAGTTTACCTGTGTTCTCCAGGTAACTGGTGTCATGGGACCTGTCAATTCTCACCATTAGCCCTGCTATAGCACCTTGGGAAAGGCTAAAATATCTATAACCTTGGAACAGAGGTTTTGGGAAACAAATGTAATAAAAGTTTACAAATAACAACTGGAAAAATAGCTATTATTTTCACAGGAAACCCCAAATTCCCCAGATTACCAGGCTGTATCTGTTCTCTTCCTCGTGCACAAGGCGAAAGAATTAGACCATCCTCTTGGTGCAGTTTCCTCGGAATCTGACTTGGACCATCCATTCCAGTCTATCTAGCACTCACGGGAACATCTGTTATTTTTTAATGTCTTACCCTCCACTGTGTAATTGATTCACTGTCTTATTTTAAAAACTTCTACTTGTACCTCCACAGTTCCCAACAATTGGAAAGGAAAAAAAATGTGCTATTTCCTTCCAGCAAAGCTATCGTCTGAGACCATTGCACCTTCTTCCTATCCTTTGCCATAACTTTCCATAGAACATGCGGAGTCACTGCTGGGTCTCCTCCCCTACTTACCAGCCCCGCATTGGACATCAAAAGGCCTCACTGCCCTGTCAGCCCTCCAAGCTGTGTTTCTGTCCTGTGTATTTGTGTTCTAGGCTTACTGTGACAGCAATCGTGTTCCTAATATCTAATTGCATATGTTACCATATATGATACGGAACGACCTGGAGTCAGTGAAGACTGCTGGTGGCTCACCTCACCCGTTAGTTATCCCTTTCCTAACCCTGAGGAAGTGAATCATCTGTCCGGTGAGTTTGGGGAAATGGCCTGGGCATGCTCCCCTCAGCCCCTTCTGGGTTCCCTTCCAAAGCCAGCCTGGCTGCAGAGAGGGACCTTCAGGGCACTTCCCTAGGAGATGGGGACAGGGCCTGTCCCCGCAGAGGAAGCCAGCTCATCCCTGCTGTTCCAGCTACTGGGGACAACACCCAGGGAAGGGTGGCTCTTGGCATCTGCCTTTCTCTTGCTTTCATCCTTCACTCAGTTTTGCAATGGAGCAGGAAAGAGCCAGAAGAGTATTAAACTATCATCCCTTAAAACCCTAATACCAGGAATCTTATTAGCCCCTCACCCAATCCCACCATTTTCTCCATCTGAGCCAATAGGTGGGTAGTCCTTCTCTCAACGCCAGTCGTCATTTGCGTCACATGGCTGTCTCATCTCACATGGTACCCTTTGTGATTCCTGCCTCTTCCCATTAAATAAAAGGAAGTGAGCTAGAGAGGTCTCATTTGTGCAATTTTGGAATCAGTAAATCTCTACAAAGGTAAAGCCGACCCTACCAACTCTCACTGAGCACACAACATTTCGAGTTGCTTTTCTAGCAATGGAAATGGAGTCGTCCTGAATCATGCCACTCTGTCGCTTGGGCTCATGGAGGTAAGCAGGTAGCCAGCCGTAAGAGTGCAATCTAAGCTGTGGGAAAGAATGACACTAACACGCGCGGAGCTGCACCCACAGCCTTGGGATATTGAGCTCAGTGCTGTAACAGTGTGAGCAAATCATTTCAGGCAAAACAGTGAGCTATAGCGATTGACATTAGCTAGGAGATAGCAATGGTGATGTACTGAAGCTCCAGGGCTGGCCACATACGTTCAAATCTCAGCTTTCCACTTTATGATTGCTTGGCTTTAGGCATATTATTTTACCACTTTGACTCAGTTTCTCATTTGTGAAGATAGATAATAATATCTATTTGCAGGTTTGGTGCAAAATATAGAATAAATATTTGTAAAGCATTAGATAGTGTCAAGTATATAATAAACATCCAATAAATATTGGCTGTCATTATTTGCATTTGAAGGTAATGGTACGTATAGACACAAGCAGTGGGTAAAGATTCAAATGGAATGAAACATCTGGTGTCTCATAATTGCCTAACGTGGCTCTGTCCTTAACGAGTTTAACAGAGCACTTTGAGATAATGTGTTCAGCCTGTTTCTTAACCTAAGTAATTATGTACATCTACTACAAATTGTAATTGATTGGTAAATTGCATGCTAAATGCTAATTGAGCTGCCAGCCACAGGTGTGATGGTGCTATCCCAGATAATGACTTAGAAACACTTGGGATTTCAGTTGTCGCTGGTCCCTCAGAGCCTTGCCTGCTCCCTAATCTGTTCACCCACCTCCGAATCATGCCAGATCTGCAGGCAAGATCTTGCCTGTAACCCTGGTTTGCAGCCCCCAGGTGGGATATCCCAGAGGTGAGCCAAAAATAGGTGCAGCACATAGAACAAGGGAGAACTTGGAAAGAGGGTATGAGAGCCAAAGGCATCACTTCAAATTCCCTAAGTGGCACAGAAAAACAGCAAAGCAAGCCGAGATCAATTTCCACGGGGAGCATCCTTGCGAGAAAATGCACTGAATGCCCACAGAGTCCGTCAGAATTCGGGTTTCATCTTTTCTTTGAGCTCTACACACAATCGATTCCATTCTCTAATTGCCATGTATGCTTTAACTGGAAGAAACATGGTATGTTCTGTTTTTGTGGTAATTGATGGTCTTGTTCAGAAAATGTAACACTCCACCGGTTCCTGAACCAATTGTTCAATTAAGTTGTCGCCATATTTCCCGGGCCAGGTGGCTCCGCTGTGTGACAGGCGGCATCCTTCTTGCTCTCACAGGAGGGGCTCATTCATACTTCCACAGCTGCCACCTCGCGTGCTGTAACTGAAGAGTCCAAGTCACAGTTGAAAGGAAGAATACGATTTCCGGTTCGTTTATTCCTGTAGAATTCTGCAGTGAAATTACAAATGCAACACTTAATAGAGATCAGGCTATAATTAAGTTTTTAATAAATGTATCTGCATATGTGATGAAAGCTAAGTAGCTGCTTTCAACTCAGGGTTTAGGGGGGAAGCTAAAAGGCATTTCAAAATGCAGAAAAAGGTGTGTGCATGGAAAGTGGGTTTTGTGACCGTGAGCCCAAGGAGCTGGACACTGGGTTGGCCAGGCAGCTCCTGCCCACACATCTCCCCTGAAACTCCACGAGGTACTGGTGGATACATCTCTCCTGATCCCAACATGGTAACCAACAGAAAACTCCTCACACTTCAGGTGAGAAGGCAGCTAAAGAACATTGCACAACTTCTGTGGCTCCAAACATTCTGAAAAGAGTTAGAGGATCTAGTGCCATGGCACAGACCCCCACTGACAGGGGCAGATGGGGCAGAATGTAGTTTCCCCACTTCTGTAAATAGACTTTTAAGTCAACACAGCTACAATTATAATTTGTCTTGAACATTGATTCTAATCTATCACAATAATGAATTGAGGAAAACAATGGTGAAATCAAGAGAAATGTCTCTGACCAGTTCTGTCTACATTACAATTCTCATTCTAGCAGAACCAGCTTTCAGAGTCTTCAATGCCTTTCTTCAATGCCTGCCAAGGCGATTCTAGCATGTCCAGCTCGTTTACCACAAGCCAATGTTGTTTTCAAGCTCCAAGGGACCTTCCCATCAGCATGTAAGGACTGGCTCTGAGTGCCCTTGCCAAATATATTAAATTCTGCCCATATCAAACACTCTCCCTTATTAGTTTTGTATTCTGCCTTCTCTGGTCCAAATTCTCAACACCAATTCCCAGACTTAGTCTTCCTGTTTTTGCTGGTACATAGGAGCCTGTCCTGTAGCTCTTTTGCTGAATACTCCTTTCCTTCTCATAACAGGGAAAGTCTGTCCCTGCCCGGGCCATGCTGAAACGTCATCTTCAATGTTGGTCTAGAAGCAGTGGAGAGAGGCAGATCTTGAGAAGGACAAGAACCATGTTGTGCAGCATCCGTCTACGTGGTCCCCAGACGCTGTAGGTCGAATTATGTCCCCTCAATGGTACTCTGAAGCCCTAACTACCAGTCTCTATGAATGTGACTTTATGTCCAAATAGGGTCTTTGCAATTGTAATCAAGCTAACATGAGGTAATACCTGAATAGCATAAACCCTGATCCAATATGACAGGGGTTTTTATAAGAGGAGGAGAAGACACACAGGCACAGAGAGGACAACACTGCATAAAGACAGAAGCAAAGAATGGAGCAATGTACCTACAAGGCAAGGGATGACAAGGGTCACTGGCAACCACCAGAAGCTAAGAGAGAGAGGCACGGAGCAGATTCTCCCTCGGCACCTCCAAGAAGGAACCCTGTGGGCACCTTAATTTCAGACTTCTGGCCTCCAGACTTCTGGCCTCTCTGGTGTATGAGAGAATAAATGTGGGGTATTGGGAACACACAGTTCATGGAAATTTGCCCCAGCAGCTCCAGGAAACTAATAGACCAGTCAATAGGCAGTTGCTCTGTCCCACCCCTGCCAGCCCAGAGCTGTTAGGAGAATCTTAGGGTTTATACCCAACCCAGATCTCCGATTTCCACTCTTTCCCTGCCAGGGCCCGAGTTTTAGCATAAGTGACTTTCCAGGATTGTTGGTTTGGCCTCCTTTGTGTTATAACCCTATCACAGATACAGCCAAATCTAGTGCCTGATTCTCAGCAGTCAGCCCTCTGGCTTCAGGAGGTAAGGACCTATCCAAATGCGGCCTTAAAGGCCTTCCAGTTTTCACACTGTGCCCTGAGTTGATAGTTTGCTTGTCTGAGTATGTCATTCTCTTTCTTTAAGGTTTCTGTGGCCATTGACACTACTAGCCCATCGTTCTCCAGTCCTCTAACCACCATCACCCACTCCTGTCAAGCACTAGCACTACTGTACAAGCCTCTCCTTCTTCCTGCACCCCACCCCAGTCCACCCCAGGTGAGAGGGTCAGTGTGACTATAAGACTTGCACAGCTTATCAGCACCACGTGAACCCCAGCGATGGGGCCCCTGTTGCCCTCTGGCCAGGCAATGGGCCAACTTCAGGGTCTCATTGTAAGGATCTGCTCCCTTGGACCAGTCCTGATACCAACCGCCTTAGGCTGGAATCTCCTGAAGGGAGAGCCTGAGACACAGATTGCATAAGAGGACTTTATTTGGAAAATGATCCCAGGAAGCACTATAAGAGAGTAGGGAAACGAGACAGAGAAGGAAAGGAAGCTAAATGGGTATGAGCTGATTACCACTGTGGGCAAGTGGGGCGCAATCCCACTGGAGAACTCCAGGAACGTCACAGAACTCACCTCAGGGTGCTCTCAGCTGTGGGGCTAGGAAGCTGGGCTATGTGTCCACCAGCTCCCATCTGTCACTGACCCAGGGCTGCTCCTGGCAGTGTTGACGTTGCAGTGCTTCTGGCCTGCCCCGCGCATGGGCCAAGCATGCTCCACAGCCATCCACTGAGCGCTGCGTGTACATGCAGGAAGAAGCAGTTGCCTGTTCAGGAACAGTGATGCCAGCGATACATGTGGAACACAGACCATGGCTGCGACACGCCCAACACAGCAAACTCAGGGACAATGGAATAGCACACCCTGGTTCTTAGAATGAGAACCAGAATAAGAGCATGCTAACCCAAAACAATCAAACAACGCATAGAAGTCATTTACTATATGGTTATTTCTTGAGTCACACCATGAAAAGTCTACCTGTCACCCCCAGGTTCAAATGCAGGATTCTAGGGTTTGTTATGTAACGATTTCTAGTGAGGATCACATTCTAATTTAGGGAATGCTGCCATTTGGAAACAATTTACATTGTGTTACAGTTGGTCTTGAAATAAAAAATATATAAAATATAGTAGAGCTGGAACCCGTACTACTAAGTGAAGTATCCCAAGAATGGAAAAACAAGCACCACATATACTCACCAGCCAACTGGTATTAACTGAGCAGCACCTAAGTGGACACATAGAAACTACAGTAATAGGGTATTGGGCAGGTGGGAGGGGGGAGGGGGTATATACATACATAATGAGTGAGATGTGCACCATCTGGGGGATGGTCATGCTGGAAACTCAGACCTGTGGGGGGAGGAGGAGAAAGGACATTTATTGAAACCTTAAAATCTGTACCCCCATAATATGCCGAAATATAAAAAAATAAATTAAAAAGCTTAAAAAAATTTAAAAAATATAGTGTCAATATAGTTGTTTGCTACAAAAAATAGAACTTTTATCCGACCCTGTGCTTCATGCCAAATAATGCCAGGTCTGGACTTTCAAATAAGGGGCTATCATGCCAGTCAGAACATCGAGCACCAGTGTGACTGGGCTCCAGATGGATGGTAGCTATGCCAGTAGAGAGGGCTGTGGTCCCCAGCAACTGCCAGGAGTTACCGTGCCTTTGTGTTTAGTATAAAGAGCACTAAGTATTTTCCATGATGAACACACTCAGTCTATTAGGTTGGGCCATATAATGTTGCTGATCGTCTATGATTTTTGTACTAGAAAAATTGAAAATTTCATATTATGTAAACTACTAATTCCCTAATTGAGTTACGTCAGCTTTCCTAGACTCAGTACAGGCTAAAAAGTAATGAGTGGCAACTGCTGAACTAATATTTTTTTTAAGTTAGAGGAAATTTCTGGTTTTAAAATGACATAAGCAAGCTGGCATGGCCCCCTTCTTCTCTTAGAAATCACCCCAAAACAAAGCAAGCTGGCATGAGCCCCTTCTTCTCTTAGAAATCACCCTAAAACAAAGACAATAGGAAACATAAATCAAACCACACCTTTGATGAAACTAGAAGACATATATAAACCCCCAAATGCAAACTATGGCAGGAAACAGCCAGAGGCAGGGAGCATCTAACAAGGTGCAGGAAGATGCTACGAGAGAAGCCTGCAATGGCAAATCTCAGCCAAAGTGGCAAGCACAACAGGCAACACATACTAGGGCAAAACCAGTGGTTCCTGATTTAGAACAGTAGCACCAGGAGAATCAAGGAAGGCAGAGCTAAATAATAAATCAATAGTCATGCCATGTTTGCAGGAAGCAGTCTGTCTGTGAGGCAGAGTGGATACCGTTGCCCATTCTTACTGGCTAAAAAGGAAGTAAGGATTACATTAGCCTGCCTACTACTGCATCTCAGGAAAAATGTTACCTTGAAACAGGAAGAATTCTTTCCAGCCTGAATATGACCTGACTTCCACCACTACCATGACCCCTTTCCAACATACACACACAACCCCTGCAAATAGATGCTCCAAGAAGATTTCACCTCATTCAAAGAAAAATCATCAAAAAGAACCCAGTTCTAAAACAACATAATTTACAAAGGTATAACTGTAGCATTGTTTGTTATGGCAAAACGTTAGAAACTTACTAAATGTCCATCAATAGGCAACCAGTTAAATAAATCATATTATATCCAAATGATATCTATGCATATTTTTAAAAGAATGAGGTAGCTCTCTATGTACTAATATATAACAATATCTATATTAACCAGGATAGCTTAGGTTATACAATAAAAACAACTTCAATGCCTTAGTAGCCCAAATAAACAAAACTTTATTTTTTCTATTGTGCAACATGTATTCATGGAACAGGGGGATGCCCTGCACCATATGATCCTCACTCAGGGACCTGGGTTCATCATGCAGAACATCATAATTATAGCACAGGGGGAAAGAGAAAAAGTCATAGAAGTTCAGCAACCTCATATGGCCCAACCTAATAGACTAAGAGTTTTGTTCATTGTGGAAAACACTTAATGCTTTTTATGCACCTGCTATTAATTTTTTCTACCTAGAAGTGACACATGTCATTTCTGAGTATATTTCACACATTCAAAACAGTCAATGGGTCACTTAACTGCAAAAGGTTAGAGGTGCCTCCCTACTGCTTAGCCAAGAGAAATGGAAGTATTGGTGAGAAGCAATGATGTTTACCAGCATTTCCAAGAGACGTTATTAAGTGAAAGGAAAAAAAAATCAAGCTTTATTCTTTATATTAAAAACATATTACACTTTATATTCTGGATATGCATTGAATAATTCTGGAAGAATAAATTGATAATAAGGAGATAAGTCCAGGTAAGCATAGGAAGACTAGGTGATTTAATTTTCTGGAAGGCTTAATTTTTACTATATGTGATTTTGTATCATATTTCATACTATATGCATGTATCACTCAAAAAATGTACTTAAAAATGAAAATAAAAGGTATATGCCCTTTGGGACCAGTCTGAAGAAGAGGAGGCGATTACCATCCCCAGACTGACTAAAACCCACGCACCGCTGCATCCTCCAGTCCAGCGCCTACATCCTGCCGCCACCGTGGCCACCATGCCCAAGAGAAAAGCTGAAGGGGATGATAAAGGAGATAAAGCCAAGGCAAAGGACAAACCACAGAGAAGATCCGCGAGGTTTCTGCTAAACCTGCTCCTCCAAAGTCAGAGTCCAAGCCTAAACAGGCCCCTGCAAAGAAGGGAGAGAAGGTACCCAAAGGGAAAAGCTGATGCTAGCGAGAAGGGGAATAACCCTGCAGAAAACGGAGATGCCAAAACAGACCAGGCACAGAAAGCTGAAGGTGCTGGAGATGCCAAAGTGAAGTGTGTGCATTTTCCATAACTGTGTACTTCTGGTGACTGTACAGTTTGAAATACTATTTTTTATCAACTTTTATAAAAATGCAGAATTTTGTTTTACTTTTTTTTAGGCTATGTTGTTAGCATACAGAATACTTCATTGTTGTTTTTGGGGGGAAGGGGCATATGTCACTAAGAGAATGTCCCCAAAGCTAGATCGATAGGGGGAAAATACCTTTCCCTTCTAGTTTTGAGAGACTTCCTCTTGGCTCTCAGGAGGAAGGATTCCCTGACGTTGACACATAGCCACCTTGGCACAGATGCCTTGTGGTATGGAAAAACTGATTTGTTTTTATGTCCTATTCTCCCTCTCTGCCTTCAGCATAGTCTTAACTGCCTTAAACCCAGACACCTCTTGGGGCCTGACCTCCAATAATTGCTTACCAGTATGTCGGGTAACCTGGACTTTCCAGCGGCACCACTGAGATGGCATCCCTCAAAAGAGCAGCAGTCCCATTTGTAGATTGTGGATCTTCAGATAAATTCTGCCATTTTCATTTCATTTCCTGAAAGTCAGGGTCAGCTTGCGAATAGTTGTTAAACAACGTGCTAAATGTGAAATGTCAACCCTCACTCTAAACTTTCCCTGTTCAGAGCACCAAATGCAGACTTCATTGGGTTTTATAGTGGCTTTCTGATTTCGGTAGACCATAGAAGAAGGGAGTTTGAAAGTTGTTGTACACTGTTAACAATTGTCTGCCTGTGTCCTGCCTGAAATACCATGATTGTTTATGAAAAGTACCTTTAATAAAGCTGGATACAGTTTGGCTTGGGGAAAAAACAAAAAAGGTATATGCCCTTTGATCCTAAAACAGAAAGGGTAATATAAGGAATTTATCCAATTTGCCTGTCCTTGAATAAAATGATGGGTTTCCCAGAAGAAATGTGTGAGCCCAGAAGACATTTTTTTAACTATTTAAATTTATAGAAATTTAGTATGGCTTATAAGTAAAATTTCTAAATTTTAAATTTGGAGACAGTGACAATAGATCTTGGCCTGCAATGAATCGACAGTGCCCATGTCAATGTCCGTGAGAAAGACGACCAGATACCCACACAAGGCAGCCATCCACTTTCAGCCAGAACAGGGAGAGACTCAGATTCTTGATTAAAGCACTCTGGATAGGACATGAATCTGTCATCTGTCTGTCCACGAAAGCCCAACTATTTTCTAAAAGCAGCAGGGACTATATCAGGGAGAGAGGGATGTTCTTTCCTTATATAAACTGCGTGTCTAGTACATTTCCCCAGCCCAGGATCATTTTTAATGTAAACGTCATCTTGTTAAGGAACTCCTTGTTCTTTCAAAGTTCCTGAAATCACTAATTAGCTATGCTACATTAATAGCAACTTCTGGGCTCTGTATCTTTCCATACTTACAGTCCTGTGGTGAGGGGTGGAGGGAGTAGGGGAGACCAACTACGAGAGAAGATATATTTTTCTAGCAAACCCCCCTCTACCCAGGGCGATGGCCTCATTTCACACTTGCATCCCAGAAGCACAAGAGCCCACAGCTGAAGTGAACCACTCCCAGTGCCTCAGTCTGGGACTCTGACCACTGGCAAGAGTGAGGCTGTGTCTCCCAAGTGACCGCAGGCAGGATCCACTTTGATCTCTCTCTGCGTGCTGAGACTGGGGCCAGAGAACACGAACAGAGCTCCTTTCCAGCCGTTCTGTGCCTTCCTCAAAAAACCACCAGTTTGCATGTGACGCAGCAAAGCCTGGATGAATGTGGATCTTGTCCTGGTTTACACGCAAGAAGACGAATTCAAAGACAGAAGGAATGAGAGGTGAAATGAGAAGGGAAAGGTTTACTTCTTATAGAATTGGCCTCCAACAAAATGGTGCAACAAATCATGGATTGCTAGGAAGCCTCGTGTGAGAGGAGGGTCTCCTGCCTCCAGGCCAGGCAGGATTTTGGTCCTTTAAAGCAGTGGTACCCAACCTTTTTGGCACCAGGGATCGTTTTCATGGAAGACAACTTTTTCCATGGACCAGGAAGGTGGGGATGGTTTCAGGATGATTCAAGCACATTACATTTATTGTGCACTTTATTTCTATTATTCTTACCTTGTAAAATATAAGGAAATAATTATACAACTTACCATAGTTTGGAAACCCCTGTTTTAAAGGACTAGGATGCTAATGAGGAAGGTGCCTAATTTTTATGAACTCACAGAAAACCAAGGTCCCAGGGGAACCCCAACTAAGCCCAAAGAAAATGACCCCACAATCAGAGTAAGTCGCTTTGGGGAATTTGTCCAATTCCACATCCTTTTATTGCTTTCACATAGCCAACAGAATCATAAGAAATTAATTTTTATAAGATTATACATAAATGCATTCACTAATAAGGAAAAATGCTTTGCCCAACCATATGTCCTGATTACTATTCAGGCAATATTACCATTGTATCTTCATTTATACAAACAGCACTTATCAAGTACCTACCACACGCTAGGCACTATGTTAGATACCAGGAATAGAAAACTCAAAAAGTCACTGTCCCAGTGGCTCACAAGTTCACTAGCTAGACATGTAACAAACAATTCTATATAACAGCTGCATTGATCAGATTGCTTGCTACGTCATGAGAACTCAGTATTTGTTGAAAAAATAAAGTTTAAATAAAGGAATGAGGGAGACTCATAAAAAGAGGATATCTAAGCCTGAACTGGGTCAGGAGACGCCACAGAGGAGGTGACAGATGAACTAGGAGTTCCTGGATGCATAGAATTCTCCTGGAAGATGGGCAAGGGTGGAAGTAAGCCTGCCAGACAGAAGCCACCATGCATGGAAAGGCCCAGAATTGTGGAAGATGGCGCCTTCACCGCGCTGCAGAAAGATCGCACCATAGCAAGGGCTCGCGCGGAGAAGTGGCAAGGGATGACTGAAGTAGGGGCAGAGCCCAGGTCACAGAACACAGACTGAGGAATCTGGCACTTCTGCTGGGGGCAAGGAGGGAGGAGGATTTCAGCCCGGGTATAACACGATCATAGCTGTAGTTTGGAGACAGTCTCCCTAGCAGCTGTCTGGAAGGTAGAACTGAGCACAGCAAGAGTGGACACGAGGACTTGAGGGGACATGAGGTGAAGGAAAGAGGAGGGTCTGAGAAATTCTTCAGGTCAGGATAGGATCAACAGGGCAGTCTTAGTGACTAGAGGAGTCTGGGAACACAGGGAGAAGGAGGCAGCAGGAAGGATCCCTCTAACGATTTTAGTCTGGGTGAAACACTTGGAGTCTCACTGGGGAGGCGGTAAGAGCAGAGAGCCAGGGGTGGGAGAGAGTTCGCTCATAAATTTTAGGGGGGTGGATATTGACCTTGAGATTAGCTGGAATCAGATGGAAAAATCCAGTAGGCAATGGGAGCAGGTTTTGAAGCCAGGAGAAATGGCCCAGAAGATTAAGTTTTGAGAGTCACAGACACCAGGAGCTTCTGATACTCTGAAGGTAAAAATCAATATAAACTATAAAAGCAAATAACATTTATTGAGTGCTCACAATGTGCTTAGCACTGACCGTGCTTAGTGCTGTCCACGGATTACCTCATTTGATTCTCACAACAACTCTTCAAATTAGATGTGATTTCTTATTTTCCAGGTTTTTTTTAGATGAGCCACTGAAACGTACAGAGATGGTGCAAAGTGTCCCAGATCTTATAGCTAGTAAGCCAGGGCTGGAGCTGAGAGGTTCTGAATAGGAGGCCATGTCCAGAGTCTGCTCTAAAATGTGTTTGGCTTGGCCAGCACAGCACATTTTAATTTTTATTTCAGAATATTATGGGATACAAACACTTTGGTTACATATATTGCCTTTGCAACGCCCAAGTCAGAGCCACAAGCGTGCCCATCCCCCAGACATCATGCCCCATACCCAGTAGGTGCCAGCATAGTACTCTGATAATTAAATTTGAATGACTTTGGCCACAGCCTGCACCCACCCCCCCTTCACAGTTCACCACTCTCCCCAGCATGCCAGACAGTCTCTTATACCCGCCTACCTACTGTGGTGCACACAGAGATCAACTGTCTTGCTTCCTCCTCACGGAGGACTGCTCCTAGCCAGCTGTGAGCTCCTGCAGGGTTTGCTTCAGCTGCAGAGAGCTGCCTCCCCAAGGCCACACCCCTTCCCAGACAGCCCACATCCAATGTCCAATGAAGGGATAAAAGGGGACTCAAGGCCAGGCCATCTTGGCCCAACACAGATGACTCTGGTGGGCCACTGCAACTTCAGGGCCCCGGGGAGGTTGGCTGAGGCTGGCCGGCATGTATTGCAACTCAGCTTCTCCTCTGCCCAATCCTGCTTTCTTCCCCTCCCGTCCAAGGATGTTATTCTCCAGGGCACTTCCCAACAAACATTCTGCTCACTAAACTCTATGCCACAGCCTGCTTCCCGGAAAACCCAGCCTGTGACACATGACCTACCTGTTCCTTGAACACGCTGAATTTTGACATCTACAAAAGGATCAAGAATTGCCCTACGAGTTTCCAAATCTTTAAGACTTAGAGTACCTCACTATATAAACAAAAAAAAGCTCAGCTACCAGTGAATAACATGGACTCAGATTCCCATCCAGGTAACAAAACCCACCGGAAACTCAACCTGGGATTGCTCCAAACTTGGCTCCCACCCGCCTTTCCCAAGTCTTAGTTTTTCAATGCCTGCTGTCCGTCTCCAAGCCCACAACCTCACCTGTCTAAACCCCCAGCCCTGGGCTAGTTCAACAGAAGGTGACAATCTCAAGCTGCTGACCAGGGTCACTCCTGCCCCTACTCAGTCCATGTCAGCAGAGGGGACAACACAAATCCCACAGGGACACACACATTTCTTTGGCCAAGAACTCTGGCCCCTTCCCAAGAATCCTCTGCTAAAATGCAAATAAACTTAGTGTATACATGTATATGTTTTCCATATATGTATTGATTAAAAGGTGAGAAGGGGCCGGGCACGGTGGCTCACACCTGTAATCCTAGCACTCTGGGAGGCCGAAGCAGGAGGATCACTTAAGGTCAGGAGTTTGAGACTAGCCTCAGCCAGAGTGAGACCCTGTCTCTACTAAAAATAGAAAGAAGTATCCAGGCAACTAAAAAGAGAAAAAATTAGCCGGGCATGATGGCACATGCCTGTAGTCCCAGCTACTTGGGAGGCTGAGGCAGGAGGATCACTTGAGCCCAGGAGTTTGAAGTTGTTGTGAGCTAGGCTGGTGCCACTGTACTCTGGCCCAGGCAACAGAGTGAGACTCTGTCTCCAAAGAAAATAACTACAAAACCTAAAAAATAAAATTAAAAGGTGAGAAAGACACCCAAATATAAACAATGGTTTTCTCTGAGTTGTAGAATTATTGGTATTTTCTTTTTCTCCATAAATATTTTCTAAGATGAGGTGCTTTTATAATAAGAAAGAAAATGATAAAATTATTTTTCAGAGACAAAAAGATGTGCCCTTCTCCCTTACAAATAACCTTGGAAAAGGAAGCACATCAAACTGTGAGTGTGAGAGGGAGGTATTAAGACCTTGCCATTCACTAGTCAGAAAGCCGGAGCGCTGAGGAAATGGATGGAAGATAAGCCCAGACAGCATGGAATAGTCCCACACTGGGCGAAGCCAGCCTCGGGTGGGTCAGTTTTATAATTAAGGCATCTAAGGTCACGAGAGGAAGAAGGCTTTGCGAACGTGCACATGGACACCTTGAGACTCACCTCCTCTGCAGTCCCGCCTGCCACGTCCCTCGGCCTCCTGGGCCACCTGTCCCTGCAGGGCCCAAGGCTGCAGAAGGAGCCGACAGCTGCATGTGCTTTCGCTGGATGCCCAGGTGGGGCTTCTTCCTCCTTCTGCCCTCGAGTGACCTCTGAGGTCCCCTTTATCTCTTGCCCTTGAATTTAGGGGCTAGAGCTAAGCCAAAGCACTTGAATCCTGACTCCCCGCCTTCAGGCCCTACCCTCGCCCTTCTCATCGTCCAGAAGAGCAAAGAAACTTCCGAACAGAAACCCAGAGAGACAAGAGCACCAGGAAGGAAAGGGAACCGACCGCTCTAGCTTGCCTTCTTGCGCTGCACGGATGCCTTCCCCCAAAGACCCACTTCACCTGCGTCTCCAAGCCCCTCATGGCCTTGCAGCCCTCCCTGGCTGGCTGGCGTGTTTGTTCGCCTTGGTTCTCATAGGCATGACAATGACATACACCTGTGCTCCGCTGGCCCCCAGTTGGCCCCTGACCCAGAGCTGCGTACCTGCGTGTGGGAACATCTGCTCCTCTTTCCTGCTGTGAGGGAGACAAGGGACACTCGGGGCTGACCCCAGACCCATCTCTGCCTGATCCCCCGGCCCCACTCCTAACTGCACCGGACTGCCCCCATTAAAGCTTGGCGTACACCTGCCCTGTGTGATCCCCTCATATCCAGATGTCACTAGGGTACCCTCCCCCTAATTCCCATTAAAGCTTGGCCCAGGGAGTGGGGGACAGGGAGAAAACAAATAGGGGAGCCCTAGCCTCTGTCTTCCTGCTCCCCATCTCTCTCTTCTTCTCTGTGGTGGACAAGGTCTGTGCTCTGCCCAGGTCCCCTTGGGTACCCTTTTCACCATTTTGTGCCCTCCCTGGTGTCCATAGACTTTTATCTTCAATAGCCAACACCTGAGGATCTTTTCTTGCCATGCCACCTTCTATGCTTTACCTGCATATGTGAAAATTGGGGGTGTCTGAGAATTTATGTCCCCAAAACCCAACCCCTGTCCCCATGGACCTTCACCACTGGCTAATGGGGGCAGGAAGGTGGAAGCCTCTGCTCCCTTGCTTGGGGTTGGGACAACTCTGGGGCACAACCCTTACCCCAGAGTTCCCCTGCAGCTCAGGATGAAGCTCCTTCCACGTGCGGCTCACCCCACTCCCTCGCTGGTCCCCCTGGCGGCCATCTTTACCATATCGCTCCTCTCAGCGTCTGCTGCCAGGGAACCCAGTTGAAGTCACTCTCTCTCTACCTCTCTCCTTTCTTATTCCTAGGATGTGTGAGCTCCAACCCTTTGTGTAGTCAACATTCCTTCTAACACAGCTCATCAAACCCTGCCTGCCACATCAGAGAGACCACTGACCTTTTTATATATCTTTCTAAAGAGCTACCAAGAAAGGCTGGGCACAGTGGCTCACACCTGGAATCCCAGTGCTGTGGGAGGCCATGAGGCAGGAGAATACCTTTTGAGCTCAGGAGTTGGAGACCAGCCTGAGCAAGAGTGAGACCCTGACTCTACTAAAAATAGAAAAATTAGCCAGACATCATAGCATGCACCTGTAGTCACAGCTACTCGGGAGGCTGAGGCAGGAGGATCCCTTGAGCCCAGGAGTTAGAGGTTGTAGTGAACTATGATGACACCACCGCAGTCTACCTGGGGTGACAGAGCAAAACTCTGTCTCAAAAAAAAAAAAAAAAGAAAGAAAGAAAAAGAAAAAAGAAAAGAAAAGAAATGCCAAGAGTGATTCCACACAATCTTCTTTTAACAAAACAGATACAAACTCTGGGAAAACAAAAACCCAGGTACCCTCTTGGACTTGGCAATAATGGACAGCTGACAAGAGCCTTGGGCTAAACAAATTTATCTCAGAATTTTAAACCTAGAAGAGCCCTGACCCCTTTATTCAATTTCATGTGAAACTTGTTCAATTATTTTCAACCAAATTACAAGTTATCCTCCAGATGCTGAATTTGACCTGCTTTTTAAAAAATGGGCTAAAGACACTCAGTGTGCTCCCTCTGACATGGTTCCATAATTAACATTAACTTAAAAACCTGAGCCAGCCCTCTTTACAAAAATGCGGTCTGTGGAGACGTCGTTGGTCTTGCTTCGGGAGGGTTCTGAAAGTTTAATATGACACTAGAAGCTCCCAACATTTGAGTAACTCCTTTTTCAAATTAATGCTACTGATTATGTGATACATAAGAAAGTACCAGTAGACCCGTGCTTTGTATAACAAGGCAAAAACCTGAAGCTAAACCATTTAAAAATAAGAGATGGCCCATAACATCTCTGATCATAACATTGATCAGAGATGTAAAATCCAAAGCTCAGGGAGAGAAAGATGTGATGCTTGTCTTCTTACCAACATTCTAGACGGCCTTTAGGTACATTTTTATAATCTCTAAGTGGAAATGTTCCAAAGAATGCTGATATGTAATAATGACACAGATTCTATCAATTTATTAATAATTTTTTCATCCTCCTGCAAATTTCATCTTATTCTGCCAAAGAGAGTATAGTAAAGCAGAGAACTATTACCAAAATTATGGGTAATTTTAAAATTCAGGAGCACAAACCTGAAACGAGCATTACTACTAAATTATTAAATACTAGCACACTTCCACTACTATTTTTCCTCTTTGTAGCCAAATGAGTAGTAATAACTGGACCACAAATAGCAAGTGACTCTTGGAAAGCAGGAAATTATATATGGCATAGAATGAAAATTACATATGGTATAGAAAAGACCAAGCAAATGATATTAGCTAAGGTTTAGAGTACTTATTGCATGCCAAATATCATTTCAGAAGCTTTTCCACATTAAACCATGTAATTCTCACAACAATTCAGTGAAAGAGGTACTATTATTATTTTCATTTTGCAAAGGAGAAAAGAGAGGCACAAGTGGCAGGCCATTTGTCCCTGTGACACAGCTTGTAAGTGGCAGAGTCAGGATTTAAACTCACAGCTTTGCTCCAAAGCCCATATTCTCACCAACCTGATGCCCAGTGGCCCCCTCACTGCAGAGCTGCGTAGACAAGCCCCAGCCTCGGATGCTGCCCCCTGGGGGTGTCCAACTCTGAAGCAGAAGGAAAGTGGTAAATCAATGAAACCCTAGAGACATGTTGGGTGAGAATGAGGCAAAAAAGAGAAAAGGAATGAAGCCTGGTGGGTTTCTGGGCCAGCAAGCAGTAGCATGAAGGCCATGAGCACCTCGTACAAAAAATAACACCCTGACAAAATGAAAGCTAGGAGGTGGTTGAAGAAACTCTTGGGCTACTCAGAATTTGGAGAGATTGGAGGTCAGCACTTAAATTTGCTCTGAATGCCTAACTTTCACTTGACTTCCTCTCACATTAACCCCAACAAGGGACTGAGTTAAATTGCAAAATGGCCGCCTTCCCAGCCCCCTCTCCGCCCCTTCCCCCATGCCACCCCCCTCCAATGACAGCCACCACTGGATCTTCCCCAGATACACTCTAGAACGTCATACTCCTTGCCTCTGTGCATGGTGTTCTCTTAGACTTTTTCTTCTTACCTGGAAAATTCCTACTTCCAGGACAGTTACTAGATCATCTCAATTTTGCTGGCTTCTCCAAGGGGGCCCTAAATAATTCCCTTTGGTTTAGAAGGTGAGGTTTGGTTGTCTACCATGGACCAGGTGCAGTGCTGAGGAATCAGAGGTAGATGTGAAAGTGGTCACTTGTTAATTTCCCCCTCATCAAAGCCCCCCTAAGATAGAACCACTTAACAGTGTGTATGAGACTTGCTTTAGGCACTTTAAACAACACTTTTTCCAAGGCTACACCCTCTAGAGATTCTGATTTTCTGTATTTCATCAAATCTAAGGTGTTATTGGCTATCTGAAGTGCATTTTCTGTACAACTAAAAACAGAAAAATGTTTCAAATCAAATTATGACACAATGCTTTTCTTAACACATTGAGTGTAAGCAAGAAATGTCTGTAAGAAATGCTGATTTCAGAGACATTAAAATGTGACAGGAAATTGCATCTTAGAATCAAGTAATTTAGTTGGCCTGGTTTAGGGACACAGGCATCAGTGTGTTTTAAATGAGCCTTAGGTGACTCTATTAGAAACCACTGCCCTAATCGCTTTGCCATACATCTGATTATTCATTCATTCATTCAGGAAGCATGTTTGAACATTTAATGAGCTCCAGGTGCTGTACAGAGAGAACTACGTACATATGTTTTATGTATAATGTATATGTATAATGACAGTAGACATTAATATGCTATGGTTTCCACTCAAGGAGCTTATACCCTAGTGTAAAAGAGATAGAGAAGTTAATGATTACAATCATTTTTCTGTCTCCCTCACTAGACCATGAATGCAATAACTTTTCTTTAAACAAAATGCTCTACTTCTAACAGAATGGGAAGAGAATGTGCAAACCTTCTGTCTATGGGTGAAGAGCCTGATCTTTCTATGTTCTCATCCCTTGCTTCTTCCTACATCACTCTCCCACACTCTCAGAAAACCAAGAACAATATCACTATTTCCAGCCAAGAAGCAACTAAACCACTACCACTAATGAAAACAGGAAAGAGAGGTGTAGTTGGCTAGAAATAGCTGAAAAGGCTAAGCTCCATTGTCAACAGAGTCAGGAAAGAAAAAGAAAGATCACAAAGTTAAAATAAAATGTGGAACACAGAAGGAAGGGAATGGCAAGCTGCAGAGGTGGTCTCATCTCGATACGGCACACAAGATGAGAAGCAGCAGAGACCACAAAAACTAGCAGCAGCAAGAAGGGACAGTGAAGAATGGAAAAACAAGCACCAGATATATTCTCCAGCAAACTGGTATTAACTGAGTAGCACCTAAGTGGACACATAGGTGCTACAGTAATAGGGTATTGGGCAGGTGGGAGGGGGGAGGGGGGCGGGTATATACATACATAGTGAGTGAGATGTGCACCATCTGGGGGATGGTCATGATGGAGACTCAGACTTTTGGGGGGAGGGGGGGAAATGGGCATTTATTGAAACCTTAAAATCTGTACCCCCATAATATACCAAAATAAAAAAAATAATTAAAAAAAAAAAAAAAAAAAAAAGAAGGGACAGTGGACAAGAGAGCTGGTAACAAAGACAAGAAAAATAAACCAGAACATCTGAGCAGCTTAAAAGAGCAAATAGAATGTCAGTAGCTCTTGCTGGCACCATGTGAGAAATTTGGAGAAGAAATGAGTTTAGTCCTACCCCAAAAGTCACTCTATTACAAAGTGAGAGAGCAACTGATGTCTGGACCATTAAGATAAATGATTACTTTCTATTATTAAAATTGCCAGTAAACTCCATTTAAAAGCTTTCAGACTTACAGGGTTAAGATTGGGTCATACAGAAGATTCTCGTTTGAAGCAGTCCTGATAATATCAGATCTGTGAGGCTCTACTGCAGTGTTCAATGTAACAGCCCTGTTCATGGATAGATATAATACATTCAGATGACATTTTTCTCCCAGTTAGTACTCACTGCTAGAAAATAAAACTCCCCACTTAGACTCTTTTACTGAGTTTGCCTTACATTGATACTTAACATATTTACATTTTACCTTCACCCAAAGTGGAGAGTTTAAAATATATTAATGGATAATCCAAAAGAGTTCATAGTAGGTTTTCATCTCTAAAATATGTCCTAATTTATGTATCCCTCTCATTCCTTATAATAACCTATTATTTGGATGATCTATAATATTTAATAGTATAAATCCAAGGAGACACCACACCATATCACCAGAGTCCACCAGCAAACATCTGCCTTAACATAACTCAGAATTCTACCCATCAAAGGACGAAAGGATATGCAAACCCATGTACCAGTTCCCAAAACCTAGTCAATGATGCATTTAATAAGCTAAAGTCATAGAGAGATCTTAAGGTTATTTTTTTCTAAAAGTTGGTAGATATAGCACACTCCCCAACTTGGGCACTGGCAAACAATCCATGCAACAACAAGTGTGTTTTGAATGCCTAAGTCTGTGCTTCATCTGTGACAGACTTGAAGATATAATATTTAGTCTGTGATGCACAGAGTTTACACATCATCACCTCATTCATCTATAATTTATTGAGTTCCTAAGTTTGTAGCAGGCATTAAAGAGACAAAACTTCACAGTGCAATGGAGGAAAGGAACACATAAACATATCATTAAGGTACTATAAGGCATTTAGCACAGTGCCTGGTAATTCCAGCCGCCAAATCCATGTTTGCTGAACTGAGTGGGCACAGGAGCTCAATTTGGCTAGAGTGAAGGACTCATTGTCAGCAAACACAGAACACTGGGCTGGAGAGCCAGGGAGCTAGCTTTAACTGGATCATGAATGAGTTTGTAGGCTATGTTAAGAGGTCTGAATTTTTTTCTGGCAGACAAGTGGAAATGACTGAAGGTTCTAAAGCGAAAGACTGGCATAATCTATCCTCTCTATGTAATTGTAAAGATGATGGATTGAACGAAGCAACCTGGAGTGAGGGAGCTCTCTTAGAAAACCATTGCAACAGTTCTAGTGGAGGATGCCAAAGGCTTGAATGAGGCCAGTGGTGCCAGGAATGGAGAAGAGGATCCCAGACATGCTCAGGAATAGAACCGACAGAACTTGGGGACTAGATGAGTGAATTTCTGAAAGAAAGGGCAGAATCAAGAGTGACTCTGAGGAGTCTAGCTTGGACAACTGCCTAGAGCTTATTTATAGCAACTGATGATAGGCACAGGAGTGCAGGCACAGGGTAGGGAGGAGGACTGAGAGGCAGCTAATGGTACCACCTCAGAAATGCAGGAGTTGAGAAGCCACTGAGACATCCAAGTTCAGGTCTCCGGTGGCCATTCGGTGCTAAGAGAAATATCTGAGCAGGGGTTACCTGTTATATCTCTAAGAGATGTAACTAAGGAGACAGGACAGGATATGCAAATGGAAACAACTAATGAACAAAGAAATATAGGCTCTTTTGTATGCTAAATTGCCTTAAATGGTGTAATTATGGGTTAAGAGTTCAGAGAGCAGGGAGAATGGTGTCAGCTGGCAGAGGAGGAGAAAGGGAGGTTGGCCTTGAGGGATGAGTAGGATTTGGACAATCAGATAAAGGACATTTCCATGGTCAGAACACTCACTGTGCAAGTCAGGAGGTTAGCAGGTGCCCAGAGCAGAGAAGGGACCTGCCTGACAGGGTGTGAAGCTCAAAGCTTAGGCTATAGAGTACAAGCAATATGACTAAAAAGTGAAGGGAAAGCAAATGACTAGCAGTCCTGAAAATAAGGTCTTCATACAAAAGAGAGCAAGAACTATCGTACATTTTGAGAGAAGAATTTCAGGATGGACATGTTTAACCACCCAATCAGAATGGAGTTTGTAAGACTCATTCCATGAGCATTTTTGGCTGTGCCCAATACCAAGTTATTGCTTCACTAAAACCTTAAGATCATCTACATTTATATAGAGGATTCTGAAAAGAAAATTTTACAAAAGATATGTCCAGGCCAGGCACGGTGGCTCACACCTGTAATCCTAGCACTCTGGGAGGCCGAGGCGGGCGGATTGCTCGAAGTCAGGAGTTCAAAACCAGCCTGGGCAAGAGTGAGACCCCATCTCTACTATAAATAGAAAGAAATTAATTGGCCAACTAATATATATAGAAAAAATTAGCCGGGCATGGTGGCACATGCCTGTAGTCCCAGCTACTTAGGAAGCCGAGGCAGGAGGGTTGCTTGAGCCCAGGAGTTTGAGGTTGCTGTGAGCTAGGCTGATGCCACGGCACTCACTCTAGCCTGGGCAACAAAACGAGACTCTGTCTCAAAAAAAAAAAGATATGTCCAGGTGAAGAAGCAGAATAATGGTGAAATTTCACAATGTCAAGTATCTTACAATAAATGACTCTAACAAATATTTCCATTTTCCTGCGATGGTCCATAATAGTGTTTTGTTACTATGTCTTCTGTAATGAGAGATCCTATGTAACATATGCTTTCCCATATCCTTAGCCATCTGGACCACTTTGTATGGTGACTCCACAGTATTTATAAGCTACCAAAATCTTGCAGTAAGATTGAATGACAGGGATAGGAGCCTTTTTAACTAAAAATTGGGTCAAGGATCTAACAAAGGATTTTTATTCTTCTTCTGGGTATGGAAGTTAACATAGGAAATGTGGTGTAGAATAACAGAGACCCAATCTCTTCCACTCTCAGTTCACGTGAATTGGGTAGACTGGTGCAGGTAAGTAGACCTCTACCTACCACCATGACCACCACCTTCGCTGCCTCACGGGTAGGCACATGAGTAGGGATGGGCATTTTGATCGGTTCAGAAATGATACATAACCTGAGATAATGCAGTGAGATATTGGCAGATATAGTTGGGTACTTACACAATAACCATGTCCCAATTTACCCATTCTTCTTTGCTAAGTGCACCCTGATACCTAGCCCCAAGGGATGAATGTTAATAGTCTTAAAACTATCAAGGTACAGGCATACCTTAGAGCTATTTTTGAGTTTAGTTCTAGAACACCGCAATATAGAAAAATCACAATAAAGTGAATGACAAGTTTTTTGGGTTTCTCTGTACATATAAAAGTTATATTTATATAATACCATAGTCTATTAAGTGTACAATAGCATTGTCTCTAAAAAAGTATATACCTTAATTTAAAAATACTTTATTGCTAAAAAATGCTAACAATCATCTGAGCCTTCAGTGAGTCATAACCTTTTTGCTGGTGGAAGGTCTTGCCTTGACGTTGGTGGCTGCTGACTAATCAGGGTGGTGGTTGATGAAAGTTGGGGTGGCTGTGGCAATTTCTTAAAACAAGACAACAATAAAGTTTGCTGCATTCATTCATTCTTCCTTTCACAAAAGATTTCTCTACAGCATGCAACGCTGTTTAATAGTATTTTTTACCCATACTAGAACTTCTCTCAAAATTGGAGTCAATCCTCACAAATGCTTCTGCTGCTTTATCAACCAAATTTATAAAATATTCTAAATTCTTTTTTGTCATTTCAATAATGTTCACAGCATCTTCACCAGGAGTAAATTATATCTAAAGAAACCACTTCCTTTGTTCATCCATAAGAAGCAACTCCTCATCACTTAAAGTTTTATAATGAGATTGCAGTAATTCAGTCACATCTTCAGGCTCCACTTCTAATTCTAGTTCTCTTGCTATTTCTATACCACATCTGTAGTTACTTCCTCCCCTGACGTCTCAAACCCATCAAAATCACCCATGAGCATTGGAATCAACTTCTTCCAAACTCCTGTTAATGTTGATATTTTGACCTTCTCCCATGAATCACAAATGTCCTTTAATGGCATCTAGAATAGTGAATCCTTTTCAAAAGGTTTTCAATTTACTTTGCTCAGATCCATCAGAGGAATCACTATCTATGGCAGCTATAGCCTCAGGAAATGTATTTCTTAAATAATAAAACTTGAAAGTTGAAATTACTCCTTCATCAATGGGCTGCAGAATGGATGTTGTGTTAGCAGGCACGAAAGCAACATCAATCTCCTCGCACATCTCCATCAGAGCTCTTGGGTGCCCAGGTGCATTGTCAATGAGCTGTAATATTTTGAAAGAAATATTTTTCTGAGTAGATCTCAACTGTGGTCTTAAAATATTCAGTAACCTATGCTATAAACAGATGTGCTGTCATACTGTCATACAGCCTTTGTTTTTCCATTTATAGAGCACAGATAGGGTAGATTTAATATCATTCTTAAGAGCCCTAGGACTTTTAGAATGGTAAATGAACATTGGCTTCAAATTAAAGTCAGTAACTGCTAAAGCCCCTAACCAGGGAATCAGCCGGTCCTTTGAAGTTTTGAAGCCATGCATTGACTTCTCTCTAACTTTGCTAGTCCTAAATGGCATCTTCTTCCAATATAAGGCTGCTTCACCTACACTGAAAGTCTGTTGTTTTGTGCAGCCACCTTCATCAATGACCTCAGCTAGATCTTCTGGATAACTTGGTGCAGCTTCTATGTCAGAACTTGCTGCTTCACCTTGCATTTTTAGGTTATGGAGATGGCTTCTTTCTTTAAACCTTATCCACAATCTCTGTTAGCTGCACACTTACCTTCTACAGCTTCCTCACCTCTCTCAGTCTTTTAAGAATTGAAGAGAGTTAGATCCTTGCTCTGGATTAGGCTTTGGTTTTAAGGGAATATTGTGGCTGGCTTAATCTTTTATCCAGACCACTAAAACTTTCTCCATATCAGCATTAAGCCCATTTCGCTTTCTTATCCTTCATGTGTTCAGTAGAGTAGCACTTTTAATTTCCTTCAAGAACTTTTCCTTTGCATTAACAACTTTGCTAACTAGCTCAAAAGGCCTAGCTCTCAGTCTGTCTTGGCTTTTGACATGCCTTCCTTGCTAAGCTTAATCATTTCTAGCTTTTGATCTAAAATGAGAGACATGTGACTCCTCCCTCCATTTAAATACTTGGAGGCCATTATAGGACTATTAATTGACCTAACGTCAATACTGTTGTGTCTCAGAGAATAGGGAGGCCTGAGAAGAGGGAGAGAGATGGGGAACAGTTGGTCGGTGAAACAGTCAAAAAACACACATTTACTGATGAAGTTAGCCGTCTTCTATGGGCACAGTTCATGGTGCTTGAAAACAATTAACAATAGTAACATCAAAGATCACTCACAGTTCACCATAACATACATAATAATAATGAAAAAGTCTGAAATATTGCCATAATTACCAAAATGTGACACAGAGACACAAAGTGAGCACATGTTGTTGAAAAATGACACTGATAGACTTGCTCAATGCAGGGTTGCCACAAACCTTCAATTGGTAAACGATGCAATATCTGCAAAGTGCAATAAAATGAGGCATGCCAGTAATTGTATTCCCCTTGAACAGGATTGGTAACACATGAGCATGGGACATAACTCTGACCCATGAGACATAAGCTGAGGTCTGTTCAGTGACTCCTAAAGAGTTGTTTTGCACTCTCAAGAGAAGACACAAAGCAGGGACTTACTTCTTCCTGCCTTTGGACATTGTCATGTGAAGATGTGACACTGGGCATTGCTGCAACCATCTGAAACTATAAGGGGAAGGTCAAGAGAGCCATAGAGAAGCTGACCAAGTGTCCTGACATCGTTGATCCCTGAGTTAAGTAACTCCAAACTCTGGCCCCTATCTCTGAGTTTCTTGCTATGTGAGAAAAGTAAGCCCCTTCCATCCGATATTTGCGTTACTTGTGGCCAAAACCATCCTAACATGTTCAGGTTCAAACCTGGGACTTTTGTTACAAGTCTTGGAAAGAAGTTTCTCTGCTAACAGTGTGAGTAATGTGATAAGTTATGACCCTAGAGATCGCACCAGCCTCCATGAGAAAGGCAACAATGAAAAATAAAACCAACAGAGAGGAAAACACTGTCAAGAGATGGAAAAACACAAATTCCCAATGACATCAAGAACCTAGATCTAGTTTTGCATGAAACTATCCTAATTTTTTAGTTACAAGAACCAAAACATTCCCTTTTTAACTCTTGCTGGTTTGAGTTGCATCTCTTCCACTTGCAATGTAAAGAGACCTACACAGACACAGGGATGGAGGAAAGGAAAAAGAGCTCTGGTTGAGATGACACTCGACTAGCACAATGCCTGGTACCTAGTAGGCACTGAATAAATGATGGTGGAACCTAAATTTAAGTTTTCTATACCTCATTTATCCTTCAGTTAAGTCATTATCATCGAGAATAACATTAAATGAATGGGAGGGGGTACTTTCAACCCCCTCCTTCTCCCCAATCTCAGATGGTCTACAAGCTTGAAATAGAACTTACTCTAATACCCACACCAGTCACACCAGTCCCCAAAACAAGTTCAGGGGCAAAAAAAGAAAGTAAGTGGTCAATGAATATTTTCTTATTTTCCTTCCCGATTAAAGAAAGTTCTTTTTAGATATGAGGTCATTCCAATATATTAATAAATCATCCCCAGCTGTTTCATTCTCAAGTTCTGCCAAGTGGCTGGGAGTGACCCCCAGCATTTTATCAATTATAATCATATTCAGAGGTTACATCTGGTTCAGTCCCCTGTCATAGTACATTTGGTTTATATGCTAATATTTATCTACTTTATAAGTATTCAAGGATTTCAAGTCCCTGGAGACTAGAAATAGGCTTCATTCAGTACCTAATGCAGTATCTTACACACTGAAGGCATCTAATAATGTTTGCTGATTGAATAGGTGAGTAAATTAGAGTAAAATAGGTGAGTAAATGTCTCTCTTAATTTGAAAGCAGGGGGTATTTTTTAAAATATGGGCCATGCCAGAAAGCTCAAACACACCAGATTATTTGCCTATCAAGAGTGGTTCTTAGTTGCAAGCAGTAGAATCTAACTCTGTCTGGTTAATTAGAAAATTAGTTTATTAAGAAGATAATGGGGCCAGGTGTGATGGTTCAGGCCTGTAATTCCAGCATTTGGAAGACTGAGGCAAGAAGATCGCTTGAGCCCAGGAGTTCAAGACCAGGCTTGGCAACATAGAGACATGCCCCCAACACACACACCCTGTCTCTACAAACAATAGCAAAATTAGCTGGGCATAGTGGCTCGTATCTGTAGTCCCAACTACTCAGGAGGCTGAGGCAGGAAGATCACTTGAACCCAGGAGTTTGAGCTTACAGAGAGCTATGATCATGTCACTGCACTGTAGGGAGGGAGGGAGGGGAGGTAGGGAGGGAAGGAAGGGAGGAAGGGAGGAAGGGAGGGAGGAAAAAAATTGGTTAACACTTCAATTGCTGGAAGGAGAGCCAGACACAAGGCTTACCTTCAAAGAACAGAGCCCAATTTCAACCACAGAAATGGCCAGATGAGGAAATCCTCACCCCGCTGAGCAATGGAAGAAAATGCTGCCATGGCCAACAGGGATGCCAAAAATGGGAGCTCCATCCCCAGCAGACATTCTCATGTTCTTGACATCTGAATTGCAGACTCATATGGGTGCATCTGATTGGCAGAGTCTGGGCCCCATAATCCTATCTGCACAAGGTCTTAGAATTCAAGTCTGCTTCTCTATTGGGGAGGAAGAATTCATCACAGGAGGGATTTCCCTAAATATAGAAAGGCCACCCAAAAGACGATGAACAGTCATGAATAAGACACATGTCTACTACTTTTGAACTTAGAATTTTAGGAACAAACTCATACATACGAATGATTCCCACATCATCTGGACCAAAGCCCCTAAAGGAAACAACAACTGACTCCAGGTCCCTCGGAGCTGGCTGTGTAGGCTGTTTTCTCTAGTCTGCTCTCTGGCGTTGGCAAGGTCTGCCTTGGTGGGGTGGGAGGGAAACTAGAAAGGGGCGTGAGAAAGGTATCGAGATTTGGTGCAAGAAACTTGCCTCCAATGATAATTGGCCAAAAATGAATGCTAAGCAATTTGCATGCATTATCTCACAACCCTGTGAGGTAGGCAGGATTTTACTTCACTCTACATCAAAGAAACTGAAGAGCAGCAAATTGTTCAGCCTGTGAGGACAGTACTAGGATTCAGCACCACAACTCTAGGTTCAACTCCATGCTGCCCACCTTCTCTGACAGACCCCATTGTACTCTGATTACATTTTTAAGTCTTCTTGCACTTATGTATTTAAACCTTCTCAACCAAAATACAAATTATTTTTATTTATGTATCCATCTTTCAATTTCCCAAGTATTTATTACATTAGATTTTCCAAAAACGCTTCTTGAACAAAACAACATCAATTTTATAAAAGCTTAAGCCCTCTACACTCTCTGCCTTTACTGACCTAGAATCCCATGTATTACAATTGCTGAGAAAGATTTCTGTGAAACAATTCAAACAAATAATTATAGCATGCCACATAATACATATAATGCTCTTTAACCAGCATGGCAACATTTACCCTTAGAGGCACTCGTTTTCTGTAATTACTGCTTAGATGAAAATAAACTTCAGCTGAAAGCTATGAGAAAAATCAATTCAAAATAGAAGCTCCAACTTGCCAACACTGTGGAGATGTTTACCAATATGTACATGCCATTTATGCTCCCTGCCTGCTGAAAAAGCACTAACAGTTCATAAATTGCTCCAAGAATAAATCTTATTGACAAGGCAATAAAATGGAATTGAAAAATGCAGTCAGCTCAGTGATTTGTTGACAAATTATCCACAATAATCAGTAAATACTGATTTCATGATTTCTAAAATGTAGCTGAGTGCTAAATGTATTTTGTTGATATCCCACAGTGAAGACATTATTCATTATTGCTGCCTTATGTCTTTTAATGGAAGGCAGCCGTTGTCGTGGCAAGACATAGGTATGAATCTTGGCGCTGTTTCTTGCTATCTGTTGGACTTTGAGTAAATTATTTTCCTCTGTAAGCATTCATTTCCCCATCTTAGAACTGGTATATCTCATAATTTTGAGAGGGCCAAACTAAAGTTGTTAACAAGCAGGAATTTAATAAACGTTAGCATATATCAACATATACTCACAATATAATTTTCTACTAGAATTCAATGGTAGGAATAAATATCACTTGCCAGATGAACTGATGTGCTTGCTTTAAATTACATAACAGATCTTTATGATAGATCATGAGAAGATTGGATCAAGATTGCAAACTAAGAACATGCTAAAACCTTCTCCCCCAGCTCAAATTCCCATGAATGTCAAGAAAAAAAATTTAATTGAAACAGCACTAGAAAATAAGACTTGGCCCCCTTGATAGACCATAAATTACAGAAATTCTTAAAAAATTAAAGGTAGTATGTACCCCATAAATATGTATGATATTGTGCATCAATTAAAAAATAAAAGTCCTAAAAATTAAAAGGAGATGAGCTTATATTGAAGGAAGAAATAATAGCTAAAACAGACATAAGAGAGAACTAAGGAAGGGGGGTAAGTGTCTTTAGGCTCCAAGCTGAGAAGCAATAAATAAACAGACCAAGAGAGGATCCAGGGTAAACCAGAAGGGTGATTGGTCAAGGTAGAGGCATCCAGGAACTTGCACCCTGTGTCCCTCTCCTTCTGGTGCCACACAGGTTCAGTAGAGGCTTGTGCCCCAAGACAGGAAGAGTGCACATCCACAAGTCAGTTGTAGTAATCAGCACTTGGGACAGAACTCACTGCCACCTGGGAGGAAGGGGGAAGCCTCCATTGCTCAGGAGGTCATAGGCCACACCCTTGCTTGAAATCCTGGAAACAGGCCAGGTACTCAGATATAGCAGAGACAGACTAGTACCTTATAGGAGCTCAGATTCCCGATGAGCATGCAACCAAACCCAGCAAATATTTAAGGAAAAGTAGTCCTCTGAATGAAGGTACCATGTTCATTACATAGATAAACTACCATCCAAAGAATCAAACATAATGGAATAAACAAATAAGACCTTAAAAGAAGTCAATATGGGCCAGGCACAGTGGCTCACACCTGTAATCCCAGCACTTTGGGAGGCTGAGATTTGCTTGAGGCCCAGAGTTCGAGGCCACCCTGAGCAACATAGCAAGACCCCATCTCTACAAAAAAATAGAAAAATTAGCTGTGCACGGCAGCGTGCAACCGTAGTCTCAGCTACTCAAGAGGCTGAGGCAGGAGAATCACTCCAGCCCAGGAGTTTGAGGTTAATGCTCTCTAACCCAGGCAACAGAGCAAGACTCCATCTCTAAATAAATAAATAATAAAAAGAAGTTCATATGATAGACACAGTTAACATCCTCAGAGGAATAAAAGAGAATAATGGCTTCTTTTGACCAAAACAAGTTATTATGAACAAGAACTAGGGACCTTAAAAAAAAAGCATTGATTATTAAAACTTAAAAAAAAAAAACCTCAATAAGTGTGCTGAATATCAGAAAAGATACAACTGAAGAATGATTACTTGCTTAGATGATACGACTGAAGGATTCTCCCAAAACACTGTTCAAAAAGACCAAATAAATGGCAAATATGAAAAAAGGTTGAAAAGTCTCAACATCTGGAATACCAAAAAGAGAGAATGAAGAAAATACTCATAGAAATAACAGAAAAAAATATTTACAGAAAAGATAAAAAATACTCAGAATAAATGGGTTCAACAAATGTCTAGTAGAATGAATGAAAATAGACAAACATCTAGACATATCAAGATGAAGTTCAGGGCCTAGAGGTAGAAATTACCTACAAAGAAATAAAAATCAAATTGTCATTAGTTTTCTCAATGGCAATAATAGACCCAAAACTGTACTAAAGCAGTATTTTCAATTTTCTGTGATAAAATAATTATGATTTTGAAAATCTATACTTATTCATAGTATCATCAAGAAATAAAAACATTTTAGATATGCAAAAATTTAGGAAGTTTCCTACCCATGCTTTACTTTCTGATAGAATACAGTAAAATCAGTCCTGACTTAAAACAAATAAATAAAAAAACTAATTCAAAAGAAAGAAGTAACATATTCACAATAGTGGTAAAGAACTAAAATTTGTTCCTGTTAAATTTAAATTAATGTTGATTATAAACCAAAAATAGTAGTAGCAATTCCAAATGATCTTGACATGGAAGATGGTGGCTGGGGAAATAAGGGTGAGTGGGTTTGTGCAGGAAAACTTGGAACAGAGGGAAGTAGTAAAAGTGGGCTCCAGTTCTAATATGGTCAGGGAAAGGATATAGATATTAATTCTAGATGTTTGTACAAAAACATGCGTAAGTGGCAAAAATTTAATCACTAGAAAACAGAAAATAGTTCACTTCTAAAGCAAAGAGGGTAGGAGAATGGAACCTAGGAAACTCAATTTTCACCCAAAAGTCATGAATGGGGTTCAAGGTAGAGGTCAGGAAAGAGAAAAGAAATAAAAATTGGCTGAGCATGGTGCCTCATGCTTATAATCCTAGCACTCTGGGAGGCCGAGGCAGGTGGATCACTCAAGCTCAGGAGTTGTGACCAGCCTGACCAAGAGCAAGGCCCCGTCTCTACTAAAAAATAGAAAGAAATTATCTGGACAACTGAATGTATATATATAGAAAAAATTAGCCAGGCATGGTGGTGCATGCCTATACTCCCAGCTACTCGGGAGGCTGAGGCAGAAGGATTGCTTGAGCCCAGGAGTTTGAGGTTGCTGTGAGCTAGGCTGACACCATCACACTCTACTCTGGGCAATAGAGCCAGACTCTGTCTCAAAAAAAGAAAAAGAAAAAAAAGAAAAGAAAAGAAAATTTTGAATGAAAATGAAATCATAACATACCAAAATCTGTGGAATACAGCAAACACAGTGCTAAGAGGGAAGTATATAATATTATATGCCTAAATCAAAAGACTAGAAAGATCACAAATTAACAGCCTTACATTTTATCTCAAGAAACTAGAAAAACAAAAACAAACCAAACCCAGAGTTGGTAGAAGAAAAGAAATAACAAAGATCAGAGCAGAACTCAATGAAATAGAGACCGACAAAACAATATGAAATATCAACAAAATGAAAAGTTTGTTCTTTGAAAAGATAAACAAAATTGATAGACCACTACCTAGAATAACAAAGAATAGAAGAGAGATGATATAAATAAATACAATCAGAAATTTAAAAGGAGACATTACAACTGATATCACAGAAATATAAAATATCATCATAGACTATTGTGAACAACTATATGCTCACAAACTAGAAAACCTAAAGGAAATGAATGAATTCCTAAAAGCATACAACCTCCTGAGATTGAAATAGGAAGAAACAGAACTCCTGACTAGACCAACAATGAGTAGTGAGATTAAATCAGTAATAAAAAATATCCCAACTAAAAAAACATTCAGGGCCAGATGAATTCACAACCAAATTCTACCAGACATACAAAGAAGAATTGGTGCCAATCTTATTGAAACTATTCCAAATGATCAAGAAGAATGTATATCCCCCCATAATATGCTGAAATTAAAAAAAAAGAAAAGAAAAAAGAAGAATGTATACCAAGCCAAGAAAGGATGCAACAAAAAAAAGAAAAGTACAAACCAATATTTCTGATGAACATACACACAAAAATCCTCAACAAACTACTAGCAAACAAAATCCAATGGCACCTCAAAAAGATATTTCACTACAATCAAGTGGATGTTATTCCAGGGATGCAAGGATGGTTCAACAAACACATGTCAATAAACATGATTCACCACATAAACAGAATTAAAAATAAAAACTCTATGATTATCTCAATAGATGCAGAAAAAGTGTTTGATAAAATCCAGCATTCCTTCATTATAAAAACCTTCAAAAAAACTCAACATAGAATAAACATACCTCAAAATAATAAAAGCTATTTATGATAAATCCACTGCTAACATCATACTGGATGGGAAAAAGTTGAAAGATTCCCCCTGAGAACTAGAACAAGACAAGGATGCCCACTTTCACCACTTCTATTCACCATAGCTCTGGAAATCCTAGCAAGAGCAATCAGGCAAGAGAAAGAAATAAAGGTCATCCAAATTGGAAAAGAGGAAATCAAATTATCCCTGTTTGTTGATGATAACATCTTATACCTAGAAAACCCTAAAGACTCCTCCAAAAGACTCCTATTTGGATAATTGAATTCATCAAAGTCTCAGGTTATTAAATCAACATGCAGAAATCAATAACATTTCTATACACCAACAATGACCAAACTGAGAACCAAATCAAGAACTCAATCCCATTTATGATAGCTGCAATAAAATAAAATACCTCAGAATAAATGTAACCAAAGAGATGAAAGACCTCTACAAGGAGAAATACAAATCACTAATGAAAGCAATTATAGATGACACAAATGAAAAAACATCTTATGCTCATGGAACAAAGGAATCAACATTATTAAAATGACCAAATTGCCCAAAGCAATCTACAGATTCAAAGCAATTCCTATCAAAATACCAACATCATTTTTCACAGAATTAGAAAAAACAATTCTAAAATTCATATGGGACCTGAAAAAAGCCTAAATAGACAAATCAATCCTAAGCAAAAACAGCTAAACTGGAGGCATTACATTACCTGACTTCAAATTATACTACAAGGCTACAGTAAAATTTACTAAATAGCATGGGTACTGGTATAAAAGTAGACACATAGATCAATGAAACAGAATAGAGAACTCAGAAATAAAATGATATGCATACAACTGTTATTCAACAAAACAGACAAAAACATACACTGAGAAAAGGACACACTATTCAATAAGTGATGCTGGGGAAATTGGATAGCCACATACAGAAGAATAAAACTAGATCCCTATCTCTTACTACATACAAAAATTAATTCAAGATGGATTAAGTAGGACCTGAAACTATAAAAATATAGAAGAAAACCTAGCAAAAATTCTTCTGGACATTGGCCTAATCAAAGAATTTATGTCTAAAACCCCAAAATCAAATGCAATAAAAACAAAAATAGACAAATGGAACTTAATTAAACTAGAAAGCTTCTGCACATCAAAAGAAATAATCAAATGAGTAAATACACAACCTACAGAATGGGAGAAAATACTTTCAAACTGTGTGTCTGACAAGGACTAATATCCAGAATCTACAATGAACTGAAACAAGTCAGCAAGAAAAAAACAAATAACCTCATTAAAACATGGACAAATGACATGAACAGGCATTTTTCAAAAGAAGATATATGAATGACCAACAAACATATGAAAAAATGCACATCACTAACCATCAGGGAAATACAAATTGAAACCACAAAAAGATACTATCTTAACTCCAATTATAATGGCCATCATTGAAAAGTCAAAAAACAATAGATGATGGTGTGGATATGGTGAAAAGGGAACACTTATACAGTGTTGGTGGGAATGTAAATTAGTACAACTTCTATGAAGATCAGTATGGAGATTTCCCAAAGAACTAAAAGTAGATCATTTGATCCTGCAATCCCACTACCAACGTAAGCATGAGATGGACTGTATAGAGTTTTATAAGTGAAAGTAAGGAGTTTGGGTTTTATTCTCATTGGGATAGGAAAATATTAGAAGATTTTAAGCAGAGAACTAACATAATTGAATTTGCATATTTTAAAGGTGACTCTGGTTGTGGGGCAGTATGGGGGAAAGACCCTACTGGGTATCTATGCAGAGGAAAAAAATCATTGTGTTAAAAAGATACTTGCACTTGTATGTTTATCGCAGCATAATTTACAATACAATTGCAAAGATATGGAATCAATCTAAGTGCCCTTTATCAACTAATGAGTAGATAAAGAAAATGTGGGATAAATATACCACAGAGTACTACTCCACAATAAAAAAGAATGAAATAATGTTTTTTGCAGCAACTTGGATGGAACTGGAGGCCATTATCCTAAGTGAAGTAACTCAGGAACAGAAAAATAAATGCCACATATTCTCACTTATAAGAGGGAACAAAACTATGGCTACACAAGGGCACACAGGGTGGTATAATGAACATTGGAGACTCACAAGGGGAGAGCATTAGAGGGCGTGAGGGATGAAAAATTACCTGTGGGGTACAACATACACTACTCCGGTAATGGGTACACCAAAAGCCCAGACTCCACCACCATATGATATATAAATGTAGCAAGATTCAACTTGTACCCCCTCAATCTATTTTTTTAATTGACAAATTTTTAGATAACATATTTTCTATTCTCCTACCTGGACTAATATTCCTTCATAACAACATTCAAGGTTAGATTCAAATTTGGAATTCCTGGATTCCTCAATTGCAAGCATCTAGCCCTTAACTCATATCCCCCTTTCTCTTTTACCTTCACTTCTATCCACACCTCAAGTGTCCCTTAGCACACATGTGTGGACTCCCCAGATTGTGTGTTCTACTCCTATCCACATTTCCTGAAAACACCTCTTGGCTAGCCAACCATAAGGCCTTGAATTGTACACACACAGAGCACACTTCACTCTTGGGAAGATGTACCTAGAAATGAGGTCCATGCACTTCCTAGAAGCTAGCTCAGGGCAATTTGCACAGGGAATTCCGGGGCATCAGTTGCCCTAAGCATGGTCTATAATTTGAGAGAGGGTAGAATAGGCTCCAGAGGAGCCTGTCCTTTTGCCTTCATGGATCCCTTAATGTGGGGGATAGGCACAGCAACAGAAGGGTCAGAATGGAATCCTTAAAGCAAAGGGCGGAAGGTAAGGGCACCTCTTGTCCAGGTTTAGGGCAGCATTGCTGACCATATACATAAAACATCCAATAAATAAATGAACATGAAAAATATCAGCAAGGGTTACCTGCTATGCAAAGACTGAACACAGGGTGACAGGAAAACAAGTGATTGGGTGGCTTCTTTGAAAATAGTCAGAAAAGGCTTCTCTGAGGAATGGGCAGTCACGTAAGCCAATATCTGAATTTTAAAAAAGAAAGCTATTCATTCAAATCAGAGGGAAGAATATTGTGAGCAGAAGGCAAATAGCTAACACAAATTCCCTGGGCAGAAAGGAGCCTGGTGTGTTTCAAGAACTGAAAAAAGGCCCAAGCCAGTAAGCGAGCAAGAAAGTGGCAGGTGGGTTAAGTGGGGTAAGCATGAGACAGATCCTGTAGAGTTTTATAAGTGAAATTAAGGAGTTTGGGTTTTATTCCCCGTGGGATATGAAGTCATTAGAAGATTTTAAGCAGAGAACTGACATAATTGAATTTACATATTTTAAGGGTGATTTTGGCTGCTGGGAGGTATAGGGGAAAGGCAAGAATAAAGAGAGAAACCAGTTAGGAGGCTGTAGCAGATCAGGTTGAGGCGATAATGGCGTGGAGACAGAGGTAGAAGTAATGAGAACAAGAAAAATGGGCATGTTTTAGATGTTTTTAAAAAGTAGAGTTAGCATGAGTTGAGAATGAATTGGATAGGGATGGGGAGGAAGGCGTAGATAAAAGAGATACATCAAGAAAACTCTTGGCCATCTGGCATGAGACACCGGTGGATAGTGGTGTCATTTACTGAGATAGAAAAGGAAACAAAGAGGACAGATCCAGAACTGTGATTAGGTAACGACAGATATATGTTCTGAGAAATGCATTAGGTGATTTTGTCATGGTGCAAATATCATAGAGCGTACTTACACAAACCTACGTGGTATAGCTGACTACACACCTAGGCTATATGGTAGAGCCATTTGCTTCTAGGTTACAAACCTGTATAGCATGTTACTGTACTGAATACTGTAGGCAGTTTTAACTCAATGGTATTTGTGTATCTAAACATAGAAAAGGTACAGTAAAAATACAGTACCTTTTCTATGTTTAGATAATCTTATGGGACTGCCGTCATATATGTGGTCCATTATTGACCCAAACATTCTTATATGGCACATGAATGTATAAGAAGACTTCTACTTTGCTACTGATGTAGAAAGCTGCAAAGAACATCACTCCTACCCTAACAATGAGTAAAATCCAGAAAATCCACAAATCCATAACTTTTCTGAGTTTATCAGCAAGCTGAGAACCAAAGGCAACCACATAAACCAAATGCTAAAGAGAGACAAGCTCCCCCAAGAAAAGATAGTATACACGAACTGCCTCACCTCCAGCAAAGCATAGGAGAAAGAGATGGCCATCATGCAAGCAGATGAGAAAAAAACAGGTAAACTTTTTTTTTCTTTTTTTGAGACACAGTCTCACTCAGTTGCCTGGACTAGAGTGCTGTGACATCAGCCTAGTCACAGCAACCTCAAACTCCTGAGCTCAAAGGATCCACCCGCCTCAGCCTCCCAGAGTGCTAGGATTACAGGCATGAGCCACCACACCAGGCCCCTAAAACCCGGCTCTTAAAAGAATTTTTAGGCCGGGCGCGGTGGCTCACACCTGTAATCCTAGCACTCTGGGAGGCCAAGGTGGGCGGATTGCTCAAGGTCAGGAGTTCAAAACCAGCCTGAGCAAGAGCGAGACCCCATCTCTACTATAAATAGAAAGAAATTAATTGGCCAACTAATATATATAGAAAAAATTAGCCGGGCATGGTGGCACATGCCTGTAGTCCCAGCTACTTGGGAGGCTGAGGCAGCAGGATTGCTTGAGCCCAGGAGTTTGAGGTTGCTGTGAGCGAGGCTCACGCCACGGCACTCACTCTAGCCTGGGCAACAAAGCGAGACTCTGTCTCAAAAAAAAAAAAAAAAAAAGAATTTTTAAAGGCCAAATGTGGGCTAATGTAACATTGTGGAATAGCTGAGGCCCAAGACACAAAGATAGTTTGTATTCATTCCCAAGCTCTTTTCCTTAGTCCTCTACCAAGCGCTCATGATAAAGATTAGGACAGGGCAGGAGATCAGAGAGAGCTCCCTACAGGTGAGCAGGAGATGATTGGCAGCTGCGGGAGAGACAGGCACAAACATGTATGCACCAAACCACACATGCACAAACATGCATACACCCACACCTAAACAAGTCACAGTCAACTGCTGAACTATAATTTATTTAAATTATGCAATTCCAGAAATTATTAATTAATCATTAATTGATATTAGTGGATTAATCATCACTTAATTGGCTTTAAGAATTTCTAGAATTGTATCAGTTAATCAATCAATATGTACAAGACACTGCTGAGTCCTGCAATGGAAATCTAGAAATATTTTTTATTATCCAATTATGATTTACTTGCCATGTTTAAGAGAGAAAATTTTTCACGTGGTAAGAAATTGATTTCATTATAGCACAGAGATTTTCAGGGGGAAAAAACAGGAGATAATGACATACCCAGAGGTTTCTAATTCCTCTAGAGACAGGATCCCACAGAATGATTTTATTATTTTGTTTGAAGTAAATTCTGAGAATGTGGAGCATACGCCTTATGTATGTGATCAATGTAAAGATAAAAGGCAAATAAAATCTAATAAAAAGTTTTGAATTGTTTGCCATATTTTACTTCTCCAAGTCTCTGATAACATCCAATAGTAAATAATTGACAGCACTCTACAGTCAATTTGCACACAAATCATTCAACTAAAAACTTTAAAAGTTGTATTTGTTGCTGTAAAAAATAGAAGCAAAGGAACAAAACCTCACCAGGCTTAGCACTTACCAACCAATGCATGTCCAGAGTCACCTTTTACACTCATGGGCCCAAAGGATCTTTTCTCAGTTCCAGAGCACAAGCATTATTTCATAAACTCCAGAAGGTAAATAATCTAAAATAACTGTTTCATTCTCCATAAATATAATTTTAAGTATTGATAAGCTTTAGAGATTTTAGTTGAATTCGCCTCAGAGATAAGTGTGTTATTCTTTACCTGTGAAAAATCAGGTAACCAGAAACCTGAAAAATCAACCAGAAACCTTCAGAAAATTAAATTTTCATTTCTTAATTACCCACTGGCTCAGATATTAAATATTTAATATTAGATTGTTCAAAAGCTTGAGTGGGCTCAAAAACATTTCCTTGAACTCAGGTAACAAAATTGGATTTACTTTCCTAGAAACCTGTTTTTTAACGGTGTATATTCCAATATACATTGTCATTATTGAATAGAAGTGCAATGAAGCAATCTTTAGCAAATCATGCTACAGGCACATGAGGAAGATTTTAACTGTTTATTCCACTAACCTTTAGAGACACTTGGAGTTGTTCAAGAAGTTAAAAAAAATTTTTTTAAATATTTAATTATTTTCAGTATATGAAAACTATAAATAACGCTAAGATTCCTTTTGCTCATTCTTGTCCAAATCTGTCACGATTTCTGCCCTGCAACTTAATCTTTCTTTCCAACCTGAAAATTTTGTGAGCACATCTGTAAACCCCTTTATACAAAACTACATTTTTATTTGGTTATATTAATAGCTATATGTAGCTCTATAGAGCTCCAAGTGTAATGCTGAAAAATAATTTAAAAGTTTAAAAATCTAGACCTAGATAGATAACTAATCAATAAAGTAACAAAAATATCCATTCTTTTTGATAAAATAAAAACAAAAGCATCACAATGGCATGAATGACAATGATGGATTCTGTTGTTCTCTTTGATAAGGCTATTAAGCATAACCATCTTTAATTTGAGATTATTCTTTTTTTTTCTCCATTTTATCCTGTAACTTCAGTATTCATGTCAAGGCTGGTGTGGTTTTATAAGATACTAGAAGGGAGGGACTGATTCTGATGATTTCTTTGCATAGCACCTATTAAGGCCATTTGTAATTTTAGACTTACTTAATATTTCTAGATAATGCCTGAAAAAAAGGTGATACATGTTTAAGCACTGTCACTATCCCATTTAGTTTTGAAAACAGAAATTCTGATATATGTTGTTCATGTTGGAATTTTTTTTACTTTTAAATTAACATCTTATTTTGATCTTAAAATGGCAGTCATTACATTGGTATTTTCGGCACTAATACTACGGTCTGAACCACCGCAGTGGGGCTGAATGCCTTTGCATTTTGGAGTCATGCAGTTCTCTAGCTCTGGGGGGTAAAGGGTTAAAACACACATGAATGGCAAAATAATTCAATCTTCACCTGTCTCTTATTGACTGACAATATAACCAACCCTCAATTTTTAAGGGACTCAACCCCAATCCCACAAAATTTGAAGCCTTGCTCAATGGTTGAATAACCCCTGCGTTTTCTCAGAATGCTTGCTGAAAGAAAGAAACTCAAATCCTGGTATACTGATCTACGTTTCCTTCACGCTTCCTTCACAATCTTAATCATCTTTGCCTTCTCTTCTGGTAACGCAGTGTTCCTCTGTGTCCCTAGAGCGAGTTATCACCATGTTCCACAGTCTACAAAATTTATCCAAGCACGGAGCAGTCTTTGAAATCAAAGGCACACCATGCTCAGACCTACGCTAAACACTGCATGAGTTTCTGATCCAAACTTTTGATCTGCCATTTGTTCTCTAGTCCTTTCTCTCCTGGGATCCTGGCCCAAATGGCACTTTTTTTTGGTGATATGCCCTGCTCCTTTCACAGAACAACAAAAGTTTTAATTTCTAAATATGGAAGCAATGTTTCAGGACTAATGGTATTTCTCTTTGTAAGGTAATATATTTCTCAAGCTATTCCAAAGATTTGGATATCTGTTACCATCACACTGATCATTCCTCAAGTTTGTGCATGTTGATTAAACTATTAATATAAATATTTTAGCAATTGATTCACTCATGTGTTAAAGACATCATGCACTTACAAAAACACAAGACTCATTATCCACAGAATATTTTATGTAGGTTAGGCAAGATACTTTTACATGCACTAAAGGAATACAAAAAGATTAACAGATGGGATATATTTGTGTTAGTATATTACTCATAGAAATGAGGAGGTGAAACCTTTATTTTTTAGGCAGTTACTTGGCAAAGACCCCACATAGGTGAGAAAATTGAATAATGAGAAACAAATAGCAGAATAGAAGCAAATTCTCATTTAAGTGCCCCCATGTAACTTCCTTTACATGGACCCAACACTGTACCAGAGAGAGACAGAGACAGAGAATGATCTAAGCAAATCACACATGAAATTTATTGAGGAGGATGCCTGGTTTAAGAAAACATTGTAGTTTGGGAGTAGTAATTTAGAGATCTAGGGAAAAAATGCTGCGAACTTCCTATGATAAATGGCACAATGTGTAACATATATTTTCAATTAAAAATCCAAAACAAAAAAAAAGTGTATGACCTACTATTGTAAGGGACTGTGCAAGGCATCAGAAGAGATGCAAAGATGAGTCTATGTCCTTAAGGAAATAAGACAATTCCTCTGCCTAACAGAGTTCAGCAACTTCCTCTACAGAGTTCAGGAGCCCCATTATTAATTAGTCTCCAAGTGTTTTTCATTACACCCATAATCCAGGAATACAAAATGACTTTAGCATTCTGCTGTTTCACTTTTTCTTATTTTTAATATGCTGTTTTATAGCTTGTCCAGTCAACTACGTATTACTCATCCTTCAAGACCCAACTCAGTTATCTCTTCTTTTGTAAGAGAATTTGCAGATGTTACCACCTGGTTGGTGCCACAAATGAGCCTTCATCAAGCCATGCCGTCCTCTACTGATGATGATTCTCCATTTGAAATGCATTTCCTAGCTTGTTACCAAGTCCTGGTAGAGACCAAATGCCACACATCGGGCATCAAGTGACTCCCACCTGAACTCCCTATCATGAACTGGGTTTTGACCATAAAAGGTGGTCATTACACTGATATTTTCAGGAATAATACTAAAGTATGAAAAGGTGCTATCCTACAGGTTGCAGTATTGTAAAACACCAGACCCACCAAATCACAAAATTGGCTGTGCACTATAAATTAGAAACAGTATAATGCAGATGAGTCTGAGCATGTTTGGAAGGCACAAAAAGAAAGCTTGAATTTTCATAGTACCTGTGTTCCAGTGTTTTGCCATTTCTCCCACAACCCACCTACGGTGTTATCAGTTAAGAGAAGAGGAAAATGCCTGGGCCTGGTAACAGGTGAATCTGCACTGTACATCTCCCAGGCCATCCCTGAAAGATAGTGGTTAATGTAAATCCTCCCCATAGGCAGAACTTTGGGAGGCACAACTGGTTGTGTACTTTATGAGAAAAATAATTGAGGTCTAGATCTACACTGACTCATGGGCAGGGCCTAACAGTGTTGGCTGGCTGGTCATGGGCTTAACAAGAACAACATCGTACAGTGAGTGACAAGGGTGAGTGGGAAGAGATATGTGGATGAATACCACATATCACAAGAAGGATCGCTTTGGAGGAGTCTCTCAAGAATCCAATGGATAAAATGACCTATTCAATTTCAATCAGGCAGCCTCTTTCTTAGCCTCCTCAGCATTTGCTCACTGGGCCCATGGAAAAGGTAGCTCTGGTTGCAGGGATGAAGGCTGTGCATGAGCTCACCAGAGCTTCCCTAGCTACCACACCTGCTGGTGCCCAGCCTGCCAATGGTAGAAGCCAACAATGAACCCCTGATATGACATAATTTCTCAGGGGTCCACAGCCAGTCACTTGGAGGCAGATAAGTTACAGGGGACCTCTTCCATGATGGAAAGGGTACAAATTTGTCCTCACATGTTAGATTCATATTATTAAGTATAGACTTGTTTTCTTCTCTGCCTGAAGTGTTTTCCATGTATGGAGTTACAGACTCCTTTAATTGTTGCCATTGGTGTCCTACACAAGTTCTCCATCCAGAAGAAATATTTTAAGGAAAAACAGCAATGAGCTCAAATCATGTCATTGACTGGCTTTATCTTTAACAAATAACTGGCTTGATATAAAGCTAGAATGGCCTGCTGAAACATCAGCTACTGCACCAGCTGGGGGACTGCACTCTGTGAGGTTGGTGTGCTATCCTATAGGATGCCGTACATGTTTAACCAGTCTCCACTATGTGGTCCTATCTCCTCCAGAGCTAGAATGCATGTGTCTAGGAACCAGAGGGAGTAGGTAGAAGTATTCCCCCTCACTATTATATCTAGTGGATTTTTTTCATATTGTCCCCATAACCCAAATTTTGTGTACTATCAACTTGACTTTGAGCTCAGTGGGTTTCAAAACATCTTCATGCCCAAGCAAAGCAGGCTTCTACTAGAAAACATAGTCACCATTCTCATGAACTCTGAGGCTGCCCTCTGGCCTTTTTGAAATTTTCATGCCTGTCAATTAACAGACAGAGGAGGAAGGTCACTTTACTGGCCGGGGTGATTGATCCCAATTACCAGGAGGAAATTAGATTGCTGCTACATAACAGGAACTTGAAGTACTATGTTTGAAACACAGGGATTCACCAGGGTGCCTCTTAGTACTCTCTTACACAGTAGCCCTGGTCAATGGAAAACTACAGCAACTCAAAATGGGATCCAAGGACTCAGATCCCATAGAAATGAAGGTTTGGGTCACCTCACCAATTAAGGCGCTCTATCCAGGTGGCTTAGTTCAGGCTGCTATAATGGAATACTATAAACTGGGTGGCTTATGAACATCAGAAATTTATTTCTCACAGTTGTGGAGTCTGGAAGTCTGAGATCAGGTGAGAGCCCCTTTCCAGGCAGACTAACAACGTCTCATCGTAGCCTCACATGGCAGAAAGCAAGGAGCTAAAGTAACCTCTCTCGTCACTCATAAAGGCACTAATCCCATTCATGAGGGCGCCACTCTTATGACCTCGCCTCATTTTAATTACTCCCCAAAGACCCCACCTCCTCGTACTACCACATTTAGGGGTTGGGTATCAACCTATGAATTTGGAGAGGACACAAACATTCACTCCATAGCACCAGATGAAATCTTAGCAGAGGATGGGGGAAATGGCTGCTGAACAAAGGCAACCATGCTATAGAAGTAGACAACATAGTAGCTGTATTTTATATTAATAAATTGTCTGTTTTCCCCTTCCTGCCCCACACCCTCAGTACTTTCTATGAAGAACACTGGCGATTGTTAACATTCTAGGTTTCAGCTGGGAATATGACCGGATTGACGACATCAATGTGAATGATATAGTAATTGATAGGACCTTGCATGCTCCCTGTGTTGAGACACAACTTTTAGCTTTGTGAATGACAAGAGTGGATACAGAGAGGCAAGATGAATGGACTATGCTGACTGTCTTCTGTTTTCTCCTCCAGAACCACTCTACACCCCCTGTTCTCTGCTCCCAGAAGGCTGACCTCAAAAGACTGTATCAATGAGCTTCCTTGTCTCCTGGCTTCTGGCTGAGTTCAGCCAATGTTCTCTTTGACCAATGAGAAGATCAGAGGACAGTAGAGTGAGGATGGGGTGTTTATTCCCTCCACCAACCTCCCTCACTTCACAGTCCCCAGTCCCTGCCTGTATCCCCCCAAGATTTTAGCTCTGGCTAGGAACTCTCTCCAGCCAGTGCTCTCTCTAGCTTCCAGTAACTGCTTCCTCCCAACCACCTTTCTAAAGCCACACCTTGCTCTACCCTAGATCGGTACTATCCCCTGGGAGTTCCCTACACCCTGTCCTGCGAACCTGGTCCTGGGAAACCAATTGATACATGCATCCTCCTCCTAGACTAGAACATGAGTTTCTTGAGGTAGACATATACCACATTTCATTAATCCACTCATGTATCGATGGGCACTTGGGTTGTTTCCACATCTTTGCTGGGCAGTAAGATTTAAAAGAGAAAATTTATATTAGCTTGGGGACAGTGAAGAAAGACTTCAGCTAGAAGAGATCTCCTGATTACGTTTGTCATGAGATCAATGCATTGCTGTCCAGTTATTTACTTATATTATCTTTATAATTCTTTAATATTCTATAAGGAGGAGGTGGGATATTTTTAGCCAAGCCTATACAATTTCAGACAAATCATAATAGTATCATTTTCAACTCCGGTCCAAATAGTTGAGGGCTTAGTCTATACAAGCAGTAGCAGGAGATGCTTGTGAATGCTTAACACATAACTCAGCTGTATAAATAAGTGGTGGCAAATGAAGCTGACCAATTTTTTCAGGTGTTCTGATTTGATCACAAGTATACAAAGAATTACACAAATCTTGACTCCTTTTTGTTAAAAAAAAAAAAGTCCAAGGCCAGTAAATTTTTTTTCAGGTTGCTAGACCAATATCTAAATACTATGAAATCAACAAATATATAAATAGCAATGCTAAACTCCAGTCCCATATCATAACCTTAATAGAGAAATAATGCCAAAGCTTAACTAAAAAATGCCATCAATAAGACAGATCAAGGGTGAACTCCACTAAAATACTTTTATTTGGCAAATCTAGTTTCATTTCAATGACTTATAGAAAATGCTGAATTTGATTTTTCAGTGATAAAATCTTTGTGATAGAGTAAAATGCTCTGGTGTTAGCATTTGTGAGACTCTGCCAGGTACTTAGTAAAAATTAGAGGGTTTGGGGTTTAGTGAAAGGAGAATTAGTGAGCCTTCACATTCATAAAGAAGAGTTTATTTTAAGATTTCCATGGCAAAAGTAAATTACTCAATAGAGAATCCATGCACTTAAATGGTTATATCTGACCAGGCCTTTTGGCAAACAAATAAGGCAGCTTTTGTTACTCTGCTATGCTGGGTTAATTTAAACCACACCTGTTTAGAAGGGTGTCTAGAGAATTTCTGCAAGTTTTGACCCGCATCTCCTCATTTAGAGTTAAGGAGAGTGTTTCTATATCATATTTATTTCTCAGGTTTCAGAACCCTCTAAAGGGAAACATAGTGAGTTTGCCATTTTATGGGTCACTTCCTGCAGAAAATGTCTCCTTTTACTGACTCTCTGATAGTCAACGTTTTTTTTTTTGTTTGTTTTTTTGTTTTTTGCTTATATAATGGAAAGAACATTCCTTTGAGTCAGGCTGATTTGGATTTAAATTTCAATATTCCATTTTTTTAGCTGTGTGAACACTAAGATCCTATTTCCCCACTTATAAAATGGGCTAATAATAACCATTTTACAGGGCTGTTATCAGGTATATCAAAATGCATATAAAGTATCTATTTCAGTATCAGGCATTTAATAAGTGATAGCAGCAAGAGTAGTCATCAATATCCTTGCCATTATTATTATAATTACTCCCATTAGGATTTCTAAGATACCGATTTGATTTCAACAACTTGCAGTGGTTAAGAAGTGAAATTATTCTAAATTATTCTGAAGACAGGGTGAATCACTAGTGAGTCAGTTGTATTTTATTCAATGATATGTACACTAGGTTTCTCTAAGCCATTGTACTATATAAAACATATGCATAACTAAACAGGATTCTTTCCCAACTGCAGGTAGAGAACCTGTATAGGTCAGAATTTGGATGAGCTCTGTGAAAACTAAATCACTCGCAGAGCACTGCAGAAATGAGTTTTGCATTTGTTAACATTGATCCAGGTCTTAGCACCCTCTATGAGCAATTGACAGCTTTCAATATCGCCTAAAATAATAAAATCTCCATAAAATGATTTTTTTGCCATTTTGTTGCTGTGATTGTTACCATCGTTCATTTAAATATCATCTATATCTCTTCTGTCAGATAAACAAAACGTCCAAATCACTTGAAACAGCTATCCACATACATCATGTATAAAATGGTATGATAACAGAGGTGGCTTAAGGGGCCTAAAACTGTAAATTACAAAATTCCAGCCACATTGTATCAGTGACGGAATGAATTCACATGAGGAATTAGAAAAACTTTCACAAAGTGAAAGCATTTTCTAACATAGCATTTTCTAACATCTACATTTCTTCTTCCCCTCTTTTTGAAAATATATCTAAGAACAAATAATTTGCCACATTCTTTCAAGATGTCAAATGTCATGTTTCTTTACCTGAATGATTTGATCTAAGAGAAGTGGCTTGGAAAAGCATTAGGAGTGTCAGGTTTTATAACAAACCATGTGGGTGGAAGGTTTTGTTGGGTTGGATTTTTTTTTTTTTTTTTTTTGGCTGACAGCAAACAATTCTATCTGAAAACATACTAAGCTCCAGCAGGTGCCCAGAGCTAATTTGGTTTGGAACTATTTTTAAAAAGCACTAGCTAAGTTTTATAACAAGTCATACCAAATGGCTATATTGTTTTTCTGTTTTCCTGCGATCCAGGGGCCAGTTTTTAAAATGTAACTCTAAACATACAACTTGTCCCCATACTAAGCAGATCTAAAATACCCAGATTCCTAAGCCTTCTTGTTGATCTGTAGAAACAAAACACTTAGAGCTTTGCACTTGAGTTTCCACATTCCTTTATAAGTTCTGTGCCTTTCCTATTAATAGTTTTCATTTAAATGTAGTGAATTTTAGCTCTGGGCAGCAAAGACGATGTGAAACACCTCCCAACAGCCAGATGCAGCTGGATCTGTGGATTCAGCCACCTGCTGATGACATGTGTTTTGGCTTCAAGCTATCAGGATGGCTGTTTACTGGCCCTATGGAATCTCGTGGCAATCCTGTCAATTGGCATTCTTCTACTAATACTCCCAGATTAAACACCCACTTAGGTGTGGTGTCTGAAAAACCTTTGGCTTTGAATCTCTCTGATACATGCATTTAGCCTGGCCTTTCCTTTCTCAAATACAGAAATCCTATTTGGATTAAGATATAAAGATTGGGTTTTTTGGTTTGCTTTTTGTTTTACCTCTGTATATCCAGGCAGAGAAATCACTAATGCACTGCCTGGGGTCAAAATACATATTTGTTTCTGCTATTGAGGCATCAGGCGTCATGTGAAGAGCATGAGTTTTGGAGTCAGCCCGACCTGGATTTGAATTCCAGCAAAGCCAGTTGGCAGCACGTAATCTTGGGCGAGGTACTGAACCTCTCTAAGAAAAATGAGGATACTAATACCCACTTCACAGGATTAAGTGTGATTGTGTACATAACAGGAAGTCAAGTTCATAACAAATGCCCAATAAATTCTAGTCTCTTTCTGATTGCCTCTCTTTACCAACGAATCAACTCAAATCTGTTTTGTGTTCATCGTACCATAAGGAACTCTTCAGTTGATGACACACCAAATACATCCTCCATCTGACCCTCATATAGCCCAGTACCACGACAGTGGCAGCGGTTATTAGCCCCCTTTTTCAGATCGGGAAACTGCGGTGCAAACAGGTGAAGTAATTTTTCCAAAGCCCTCACAAAAAACCAAGCAGAGAGCCCAGTCTAGAACCTAGATCACTGACCCCTAAATCCAGTTCTTTCTCTCTAATTGTATCATTTGCCATTTGATTTTGTTCAACACCACTGTGAATTATTTAAACGAAAACTTTCTCCGGGCAGTCACTGTTCTTGGTGGACTTAGTAAATAGAATCAAGTGCATACAGCAGCAAGACTCATGAGACATCAGAGCCATGTCCACTCTGGCGGTATCTGTCCCTTGCCGGTGCAGCCAAGGATTGTCCTGTGGGAGGGCATGGGTGCCTTCCATCTGCAAACTTCAAAGGGCTGGGGTATTAGAGCCAAAGAGGGCCACGAAGGGGAAGTGGTGGCCTAAAGCCAAGGTCAAGATGTGATGAGTCCAAGTTTGACATTTTGAGGTTGAAGAAACAATAGGACAGTTGGCCGGCTCTCTTGCCCACTCTGCCCTCATTCAGTGGGTTTGCTCTGGGACATGCAGCCCTCCCAGCTGCCCTGGGAGGCTCGGGGTGGATGTACTTTCTGATTGGCCATCAGACTTGCACCCTGGACTCCCGAAAATGAATTCCCATCTACATGGTCTCACAAAAAGCTGCTTTGTGTCCGTGTAGACATTTTTTTTTAAAAAATCATACTTGGAGTTTTCTTGTTTCACTCGACCTGATTCATTTAACCCTCATGGTCACACTGAGCTGGACACAAAGGTGGGATTGTTTTCGTTAGGAGTTTGAGGCTCAGACATGGTGGCTGGTAAGAGGTGGCACCAGGAGGTGAGCCCAGACCATCTAGTCCCACACCCCAAATTCTTTGTCCCATCTCACGGCTCCTATGGTAGCCATGGGAACCCAGTCACTGTCCTCGAGGTCCCCTGCTAGGAAGCACAAAGGGAATTCTGTGAGCATTCACTGAACGGGATGGTACAACAAAGTGGTGATGAGAAGCTGCGTGTTCCAGTTTTCTACTCATTCTGCCTCTCTTGTCTTGTGAATGAAACACCCAGGAAATTCGGCAGAAATAATCAACACATCTATTGGACATGTAGGCAGGCCAAATAAAAGAAAGTAATAAATTTAAAAAAAGAAAGAAAAAATAATAATAATCAACACATCTGTGTCCTGTTGTGCCAGTTTGTCATGTTGCCACAAGCCAGAGCGGTAACTGATCCAGGTCAAAGCGCCCAGAACACTCCTAAGAAAGATTCTGGATCAGGAAGGTCTCATGAAACAGTCTGTAAGAACAAAGAAAAAGCCACAAAGTTAACGTCCCCCATCTTTGCATGGCGGGCACTCCCGGGTCTCAGTATCTCTGCTGCTGATCTATGAAAATTTGCTAATGTGATTTTAGAGCATGAATGTAATGAAATCATTTGCTCAGCTCAGTTAGAAGCCAGATGCATTATGCCTGAAAAGTTGGAACATGAAAGCATTACAGAAAGCAAAATTATGGTAGGCCTGAGAAAGAGAAAGAAAAATGGAAAAAGAGAGAATTGAGCCCAGGAACACTCCAGTGATGACAAACACTGATACAGCATGTTTTGGGTAACACGTCTCCCCAAATTCAGTCAAAAAAACCAACCCCATAGCTCAAATACAATTCTCCTTTCTTAAGATTTCTTTGATTCTGACTTCATTTCCTCTTCTTGAAAGTAAAAAAAGGAATGAAAGTTGAATAAGAAAAAATAAAATAAATAAAAATAAAAAAAGATTTCTTTGACTCATCCACATTATTAATATTACTATTCAAAACAGATTAATAAATCAGATAGGCCAGGCTCTTCTTTGTCAAAACAGTCTTGATTACTTAGGATTACCAATAGGCTAGTTCTCCACAACTGAACTGCTAGTCACTCAAACACTTGTTTATGATCCTTCTTATTTCTTTTTTTTTTCTTCTTCTTTTCTTTTTTTGGAGATAGTGTCTCACTTTGTCGCCTGGGTAGATTGCAGTGGCATGATCATAGCTCACTGCAATTTCAGACTCCTGGGCTCAAGTGATCCTCCTGCCTCAGCCTCTCGAGTAGCTGGGACTACAGGTGAGCCCTACCATGCCCAGCTAATTTTTTCTATTTTTGGTACAGAAGGGGTCTCACTCTTGCTCACACTGGTCTCGAACTTCTGAGCTCAAGCGATCCTCCTGCCTCTGCCTCCCAGAGTACTAGGATTACGGGTGTAAGCTGCCGCACCTGGCCAATCCTTCATATTTCAGTGTGGCAGGATAGCCTTACAAAACCAGATTTTCCTGTGATATCTGATCACATTTCTATTTCAGAGTTTGATCTAAATTCAGGAAAACCAACGAGCAAAACCTTGGTGAGGTTAAAGACATCTACAAAATGTGAGGGAGACGGTTTAGAGCCGTGGTTTGAGTCCTAGGAAATGTCCCTTGCCTTGCCAGTCTTAACTGAAGGAGACATCAACCTTTATATTCGGCCCCATGAAGTGGTAAGTATGGTGGATCATACCATTTGACATTGTTCTCCTAAACCCCAAATCATCACATTATGCATCATTGGAAATAGGAAAGCCTCTAGTGCCCAAGACCTATAAGATGCAATAGAAGATCTAAACAAGTGATGGACTAGAAAATTATTTAGAAACACCAAGAAAAAAACAACATAGGTCCTTTTTCTTCCTTTTTCGGGGTGGGTGGGAGAAGAGGGAAGAGGGGTATGCTGGTAGGAACCTGTCTAAAATTTACATATATGTCTTAGATTCAACTCAAACCATTTTTACTGTGCTTATAAGAAATCTTACAACAGTGCTTCACAACCAGCGTACCACCTCCAGGGGACATTAGGGACACTTGTGGGGGTTATTTTATTGTCCAGATGATTATTGAATGCTAAGGGTGTTTAGTGAGTTCAGACCAGAGATGTCAAATGTTCTGAAAGGAGTGGCTGGTGCCATCCACATCCTGTACAGTTTGTCAAATGTCCCGCCCAGCATCCATGTGGATGAAAAACTTATTTGTAATAATCTAAAATTTACATATATGTCTTAGATTCAACTCAAACCACTTTTGCACTATTTTAATGTATGTCTAATTTGAGGGGATTGCCAATACGGGGTAAGTTGAGGGACTAATTTACATGACTTTGTTCTAAACTTTACCAAGAGTTGTTTACTAGTTTCAAAATTCCCATCACCAGCACAATGCCACCGATTGACCGTGAGCGCTCACTGGCCACCTCTGCACGTGCATCTGTGTCCCGTGACCGTGACTGCTCACACAGGTGCACACACCTCCTGCCAATGCATCCTCTCCATAACAGTGCCAAAGCATTTACATACTGAAATACATATTATCTTTACTATAAATTACTATCCTTTCATGTCTCCTTTATATCACAGTTGAAGTTATGTGTATATAGATTATATCATCTACGAACTATATTCCAGAATAGTAAACAGGGTGCTGCAGATTATGTTTTATAAAAACAGAGTCTGGATTTTCTGACGCCACCATTCCTTCCACACTTATTATTTGGCATGATGGCTTAGGAAATTATCACAGGATACTAACAAGTGTGTGAGAATCTGATGACAAACAGGATATTTACATAATCATAAAGCATCTCCTTACCAATTGCTTACTAATCACAAAGAAAAATAGTAACTTTATAGGGGGGAAGCCTGGTAAACACCACCTTAATTAAGTAATCAAGATTTAGAAAAATATTTTATATATAATATTTATATATGTATTTGCACGTGTGGGGGGAAGAGAGACACAAAATTAAAATGGAATTAAAGGTTGACAGTCCTGACATAACACTTTTAAAATCATCATCTGACTGTATCACATGCAAGTCATTTGGGAGCTCATTCTATCTAAATAATTACTGTTAATTTTTCATTTCATGTGTAGACAGACTCTTGCCAATATCTAAGAAGATAATAATAATGGGAGGAGATACAGTGAAAGAAGAAAGAGAACAGCAAAAGTTGAATTGGAGTCACGATTTTTTAACAACAAATTATGTATGAACATAATTTTTTTTTTGAGACAGAGTTCTGCTCTGTCACCCAGGCTGGAATGCCATGGCATCAGAGTGCCATGGCATCAGCCTAGCTCACAGCAACCTCAAACTCCTGGGCTCAAGCAATCCTCCTGCCTCAGCCTCCCGAGTAGCTGGTACTACAGGCGCTTGCCACCATGCCCGGCTAATATTTTTGTTTCTATTTTTAGTTGCCCTTCTAATATTTTCTATTTTTAGTAGAGACGGGGTCTTGCTCTTGCTCAGGGTGGTCTCAAACTCCTGACCTCAAGTGATCCTCCTACTTCGGCCTCCCAGAGTGCTAGGATTACAGGCGTGAGCCACCACGCCCAGCTATGAACATATATTAATGCACAGTCATCCCTTAGTATGTGCAGGGGATTGGTTCTAGTTCCTCCAGTGGATACCAAACTCCGTGGATGCACAAGTTCCCGGTCTAGAATGATGCAGTATTTGCATATAACCTACTCACAACCTCCATGTACTTCAATCATCTCTAGGTTACTTATAATACCTAATACCATGTAAATGCTATGTCAATAGTTATACTGTATTGTTTTGGGAATAATGACAAGAAAAAAAATGTCTGTACATGTTCAGTGCAGACCCATGTTTCTTTCCCAAATATTTTCCATCTGAAAATATTTGAATCTACAAATGCAGAAGCCACGGATTCTTACTGCCAACTGTGTATACTTGATTCTGGTTTGCAAAACTTTTCTGAATCCAGTGAGAGATGTGAACATGAGACAATCTGGTAGAATCTTTATACCAAACAAACAAAATCAAAATCAAATACCTCACTCTAACCCTATTCCAACCCAACATTATGGGTTCTCCCAACATTCGCTGGCGACAGCGTTTGCCTAAGTCCCCCCATGGCAGTCCAATGGCATTTTCTCCCTAAGAAGCCATGCAATAGAGCATGCTCTATTGCTCTATCCCATTATCATCTTCTCCCCAGTACAAAATGTTAATAATTAACCTACCAAAGAATTTTGTTTTAGAAAGATAGGCAGACCATAGACTTCAAAACTTTTAAAATCGTTCATGAGGACCCCTGAACCCACCCACATTCTAAAGAGATGGGCACGGGGTGGGTGTCCCCTTTTCAAGAACACAGGACCCACCCACAGCCGGCAGCTCCCCATCTTCCAGCCGGGAGTGTGGGGTCCTCAGGCGGCCGAGCACGCAGGAAAGGGTTTTCTCCTTCGCCAGCAGTTGTCTTTTTCCTGGCAAACAAATCAGGTGCCAGAAACTCTACCCAGACTGGCAGGGACAGAGATTAGAGGAAGCAGAGAGGGAGGGACGCTAATGAAGAAAATAGAATTGGTAGGAAAAGCAAAAAAAAAAAAAAAAAAAAAAACAGTGTCAAAATGGTTACCATTTGAAACCATTTCAAACAAGTTATATATTTTTCAAAGCACTGAAATCCTCTCAAAGTTCAGAAAAGGAATAACCCTTCATGGAGGTGTATTCCCACGGCATAGTAGGTCTCTCACCCAAGTGGAGAAAAACAGAAATCTCCCACCCGAGAGCCACCATGGCATGCACGTTTGTGTGAGCACCACTCACTGTGGCGTTTGATTCCTTTGTACTAAACAGAAACTGTTCTCTCAAGTTACCACCAAACTCCATGGACGCCTCGCCAGCGTGCCTCCCAGCGCGACGTCATTCTGTGCTTTCCTGACACCTGGTTCCTTCTGTTTGTCTGTCACACATTCCTCCCCCTTCACCTGAGCAACAGATGTACCTTTCCCACGAGTGTTAATGAACCCTTATTTCATCCTGCAGCTAGCAGGAAAACACAAAGTCATTTGGGGTCATCTCTTCAAGGTTGAGAAGCCAGAGCCGCCCACCTGCTCCTGCTCGTCAAAATGAAATCTGCCAAGTGCTGAGTTGCTTGAAAATGTCCCATTAAGTCATTTAAAGACATAGCTCCCCATTTATAATACCTAGCAAAGCAGAACCTTAATTTGAGACACAGTGCTTGTCTCAACCACAGAACCTCTCTTCGAAGTGTTTTTCTTTACTAGAAAATAAAATATGCTCCCATCTGAAAATGTTATCATTTGGGTTTCCTATTTCCATTTCTTATTTCCTTAATAAATAGAGCATTCTTTCATGCAGCCAACTGTGTGATCTTGCTCACAGAAAAGAATATTTTAAATTTAACCTATCATTCCCATCTATGGTGCCTTTAAACAGGTTTCTATCCTTTCCTTCCTCAGCAAGCAGCTGGGATTCCCAGAATCAGCATTTGAATAGTTTCAGGCCCAGGACTGAGGCAGTCAATCTCCACATCACATCATCGATCATTCATTTCACTCTTGCATTGAGAGCTGCTGATTTGCCAGCATCTTTCCTGGGTGTCTCCACCTAATCCATTTGCCTTAAAAACTCATACCTCTTGGCTGGGCATGGTGGCTCATGCCGGTAATCCTAGCACTTTGGGAGGCCGAGGTGGGAGGACTGCTCCAGGTCAGGAGTTCAAGACCAGCCTGAGCAAGAGTGAGACCCTGTCTCTATTTAAAAACAAATCCACACCCTTGTCTGTCAAATAATCTAGGATATAATATGACCCTACAATCTAAGCCCTCAATAAATGCCATTGTAAATTGCCCCCTTATCAGACTGCGATTGCTAAAATTTTTGTCACATTTTTCAAAATAAACTCCAAAGAATTCTATGAAATGAGTTCAGCATTATTTCTTACATTCTTACTGTGTTCCTGGGAACTGCCTTGCAGTTGTTGTAACTATCCGTTCCATCGGGTGCACTCAGTTTGGTCAGTTGCTGCAAAGACAGAAACTTTGCTAGTTTCTTGCTCACTGTGGTATCTCAGCTTGGTGAGGAGGGACGCAGGCTCCTACTGTGCATCCACTTGACTCAAACTAGAAATTGAGTCATGATTTCTTTCAGCCTCAGTTTCCTCCTCTGAAATTAGGGAGCTCACTGCATGATCCCTGAATGTATGGGTCTAAATCCTACAGCTCTGTGACCATGGCCGTGACTCCATGAGGCACTTTTGGTAACTGTCCGCCCAGTTCACACTCTTAGTTAGAGGCTTTGTAACATCCAGAATGCTCTCTCCTAACCTACCTCATGGAAGTTTCATAACACGCCCATGGGATGGGCAGCACTGGCTGTTTTATCCTCATTCTCCTAATACTGACATTGCCCAGCCAGTGGCTTGCCCAAAGTAGCACAGCCGGTAATCAGCAGGACCTAGACTTAAAGCCTAATCCCAGAGTCTTAAATTCCCTTTCTACTACATAATAACATTCCTCACAGAGTTTCAATAAACAGTCACTAAGTCTATTGTATAATAGGCAATTCTCATTCCCCACTACCTGCTTCCATGTAAATTAATCCAGAAATATCACAGGCACACGTCATGGCTGGGGCATTTTCATCCTAGACAGAAGTTAGTTTTATTTCCCTTTGGAAATCTGACAGTCCAGCACTGCCTGTTCATCCATTTAAGACATTTTTGAGGACCACATACACTGCAATATCCAAGCTCAAAGACTCTCCCCTCCGGGAGCCACAGTGTTAGTGTTTGATGGGATGTGCTTAAATCAGCTGCACTAGAACTACGGCAAGAATAGGCACCAGGCCCCCTGGGAACTTCCCCCTGGAGGATCTGAGAAGCCTATTAGCTTCCTGGGCCTGCCCTAACAGATTGCCACGAACCTGGTGGCCTACAACAGCAGGAATGTATTCTCTCACAGTTCTGGAGGCCCAAAGTCCAAACTTGGTGTCAGCGGGGCCACACTCCCTCCCAAGACTCTAGAAGACAGTCGTTCCTTGCCTATTCCAGCTCCTGGCATTCCGTGGCTTGTGGCGTCATTACTCCAATCTCTGCCTCTGTCTTCACCTGGCCATCCTTTCTGCAACTCTGTGTCCTCTCTTCTTCTTATAATGACACTGGTCATTAGTCCTTAAGGCCCTATTTCCAAATAAAGTCACATTCTGAGGTTCCAGGTGGCTAGAAATTGGGGCGGGGCGGGGAACACTATGCAGCCCACGACAGAATGTTTCCCAGAAGAGATGTCATTTGAACAGAGCCGTGAAAATAAACTCAGATTCTGACATCGGTGACAGAAAGGAAAGCTATCCTAAGAGGACTCAGGAGTAAAGATACATAAGTAGGCATGTCCCGGGCACGGGAGACAAGTCCTGGGCATAGTTCTGGGAGGGGACAAGCGCCCAGGGAAAGCAGCAAGAAAGGAAGTTCGAAGACGCTGGATTCATCTGCTCGGGATCCCAAAACAAAACCCCACAGACTGGGGGCCTTAAACAACAGACATTTATTTTCTCAGTTCTGGGGACTGGAGTCCAAGATCAAGGTGTGTTAGGGCTGGTGTCTAGTGAGGCTTCTCTTCCCAGCTTGTAGCTGATGCCTTCTCTCTGCAGCCTCACGTGGCCTCTTCTCTGTGTGCACAGGGAGGCAGAGCGAGCTCTGGTGTCTCTTCCTGTGCTTAGAAGGACTCCAGTCCTATCAGGTTAGGGCCATACCCTCATGACCTCATTTTACCTTCATTACCTCCCCTAAAGGCTCTGTCTCCAAACAGAGCATCAACATAAGGATTTGAGAGGAGGGCAAAATTTCATGCATAACAAATGGCTTAGAGCCAAATAAAGGTGGGTCAAGAACATTAAGTTGGCCAAAGAGGTGGACCTCTATTCTGTCAATGGTCGAAAGATGTTGGAAATATTGATAGTGGTTATGAAAATGTTTTCAAGAAAAGTACCATCCTTTCCATTTTTCTGGTCTATAAAATAAGGACTGGGCCAGGCACAGTGGCTCATGCCTGTAATCCCAGCACTTGGGGAGACTGAGGCAGAAGGATCACTTGATGCCAGGAGTTCGAGACAAGCCTGGGCAACATAAGCTCTGTAGAGACTCTGTCTCTACAAAAAATTTAAAAAAAAAACAAAAAACATTATCCAGCCATGGTGGTGCATGCCTGTACTTCCAGCTGCTCCAGAGGCTGAAGCAGGAGGACTTCCTGAGCTCAGGAATTCCAGGTTACAGTGAGCTAGGATCATGCCACTGCACTCCAGCCTGTGTGACAGAGACCCCTGTCTCTAAAAAAATAAAATAAGGACTATTTTCTAGAAGCCTTTTCTGACTAGTAGACTGATTACCGGCTGCATTTTAGAAGATTAATCTCTTAGAATTTCTAACTCAGTCTAATAAATAGCCTATAAAGCAATTGTGTCACCAAAAGACAGATAATGTGTAAGGGTCATTGTTTTTTTATTCTAAAAGCATTAATAATTAAATAGAGCAGCTTCTACCAAGGGTACCAGGGTCCTGCTAGTTCTTAGACAGTATCATCAAACAGACATTAAGACAAAAGATGTACCTGTGAGATTAAAAAAAAAAAAAGTTCAACAATTCTAGCAAGGTTAGCTTGCACGCTAAGGGATATTTGCGAGCATTCTTCCAAAGCCTTACTCTTATTCAGTTTCCAAAAGAAATCCTAGTCTTGCTCTACTCCCTGCTCAGTCAAATGTGAATTGAGGCCGGGCGCGGTGGCTCACGCCTGGAATCCTAGCACTCTGGGAGGCCGAGGTGGGCGGACTGCTCAAGGTCAGGAGTTCGAAACCAGCCTGAGCAAGAGCAAAATTTGTTTCTACTACAAATAGAAACAAATTAATTGGCCAACTAATATATACAGAAAAAAATTAGCCAGGCATGGTGGCCCATGCCTATAGTCCCAGCTACTCGAGAGGCTGAGGCAGGAGGATTGCTGGAGCCCAGGAGTTTGAGGTTGCTGTGAGCTAGGCTGACGCCACGGCACTCACTCTAGCCTGGGCAACAAAGTGAGACTCTGTCTCAAAAAAAAAAAAAAAAAAAAATTGTGAATTGAAAAGCAGCATTGAATCCCAAAGGGCCAGAGCCGGCAGGACACTTCTGAAAGTGGCATTTCTGATGCTCATGTCACAGGCGGGGAACTGAAGCCCTGTGGTGGCCAACGGTGTGCAGCAATTGGCCTGACATTGCACAGCCACTTACTGGAAAAGCTTGCCTGACACAAACAAGAAATCAGGTTCAGAGGCCTGCCTGGTGAAAAATCAGAACTACTCTAAAGTTTAACCAACATTATGCAGTACTTGAACATGTCCCCAGCACGGATTTAAGTGAGTTCCTCAGACACTGCTGTGCCTAGGAAGGGCGCAGGGACGTTGTCAAACGCAGACTGGGATTCCGCAGGTGGGGGCCAGGCCTGAGAGTCTGATTTCTAGCAAGCCCTCAGGTACTGCCAGTGATGGTGGTCTGAGGACCGCACTTTGAGTAGCAGGTGTCCAGGTACTTTATAAATGTCAGCTCTTCTATTCTCCTAAATAATCCTGCTACTGTTACAGATACAGGTACTGTTACAGAGGAGGGAACTAAGGGACAGGAAAGCTAAGCCAGTTGTCTAAGGTCACACAGCTGGCCAGGGCCAGAGCCAGGGTTTGCACCCAAACAGCCTAACTCTGACCTGTACTCCTAACTATTACCTTACCTGTAGCTTCTTTCTTATTATTATTATTTCAGCATATTATGGGGGTACAAATGTTAGGGTTATGTATATTGCCCATTCCCCCCCTCCCTCCTCGAGTCAGAGCTTCAAGCGTGACCGTCCCCCAATACCTGTAGCTTCTTAAAAGCAATCCATGATCATCTCCACACTCACACATCAGCTTTCAAATGTGGGTCACTAACACTGCATTTTAAGTATGCTGCCATTAAAATAATAATCATGTAAACTCTTTTAAAAATGAGGACGTGCTCATGATATTACATTAAGCAAAAATATCAGAATATAAAATGCATCAGGCCAAGCCAGGCCCTCTGATTCCCCTGCTCTGTCACCCAAGTGGGAACCAGCCAACTCATCCTTGCAATGGCTAGAAAGGTTTGCCCTTCTCTTTCTCTCTCTCTCTCTCTCTCTCTCACAGAAACCACCCCCAAGGGAAACTTCACTCTCACCCCTACACCTACCATGTTTCCCTGAAGATAAGACCTACCCATAAAATAAGCCCTAGCAGGATTTCTAAGCATTTGAGCAATATAAGCCCTACCCCGAAAATCAGACCTAGTGATGGGTGTGGCTGCGCAGCGCATCTGCACAACCCATGCATTTTGTCGCCGAGCGGTAAAGAAGACGAGCAGCCCTTCTCATCTGCCCCATGAGAGCTCTATTGCTCGACATGAGAGACTGGGGCCAATGGTTCTAGAGGAAATAGAGTCACAAGAAATTCAGGATGGAATTCGGGGTTTGGAGAGTTATGATGATATTCCAGAAGAAGACGACTTAACTGCATTTGAATAAATGTAGATTGTTGTGCTGTACTTAAAAAAAAAAATAACACATCCTCTGAAAATAAGCCCCAGGGTGTCTTCTTGAAGAAAAATAAATACAAGACTCTGTCTTATTTAGGGGGAAACACAGTACAAGAAACACTTTAGGAAGCAAGGTCTTGACCGAACAAACGCTTGAGGGGAAAAGGAGTCACAATACATGGGCACAAGCCAGCCTGTCGCCCACAGCATCCACAGCTTTCTTTCATTCATTCAACAAACACTCATCGAGAACTTAGCACACTGTGCCACACACCACAACAGAAACTGGGATACAATACAAAACAGACAAAAGCCGCTGCCCCCATGAAGATCAACATTCTAGTGGGGAGAGGCTGACAATTTTTTAAAAAAGCATAAAAATAAGCATATGATATACTTTCTTACTAGATGACAAATCTTATGGAAAAATACTAGAGCAAAGCAGGGGATCAGGAGGGTTTGGGGAGGGAACTGCAATGACACTTAGGGTCCCCATTGTGGCCTCAGCAAGACAGCGACATTGGAGAGAGGGTTTGAAGTGAGGGAGTTAATACACACAGGTCTGGGGAAAAACACTCCAGGCAGAAAGAACCCCAGGTGCTAAGGCCCTAAAATGGAAACACGGCTGGAATGTTTGCAGAGCAGCAAAGAGCCCGTCATATCTGCAGTGGGTGAGTGACGGGGCATAATGGGAGGGCAAGTCAGAGAGGGGCGGGTCAGGGAAAGGAGCGGATTGTGTAGAGGTACATCAGCCTCCATAAGGGCTTTGGCCTTTACTGAGGGCAATGGGGAGTCACTGGAAGGTTTGTAGCAGAGAAGTGACATGATTTGGCCACTGTGAGGAGATTCAACCAAGGACAACGAGGACAGACGCTTGGAGGACAGTTCAAAAGCAACTGCAATGATGCATGCAAGCCATGTTGGTGGAGCAGACTAAAGCGGTAGCAGTGGAGACAGTGAGAAGTGGTAGCAAGGTCGCAGGATTTCTCAAGAAGGGGTTAGATGTGGAATGTGAGCAAGAAAGAGAAGTCAGGGATGTTTCCAAGGTGATTGGCCCAAGCACTAGAAACATGAAGCTGTCCTCAATTGAGATGCAAAAGAATGCAGGGAAAGCCAACTTGGAGGAAGGATCCAGAGTTCAGTTTCAGACACGTGAAGGTGCAAATGGAGAGGCGTGGAATAGACGGTTGGCTCCGTAAGTCTGGAATGCAGGGACAGGTGTGGGCCGGAGAGACACCTGTGGGAGCTGCCAGCACACACAGCCGTGAGAAGAGACGGGATTGCCAAAGGAGTAAGGCAGACAAAAAGAAGAGGTCTGGGGTCTGAGCCCTGGCTGTGTAAATGACTAGAGAAGGGAGCATCTGGGAAGACGTAGCCAGCATCAGAAGAGGTAGGAGGGGAGCCAGGAAAGTGTGGGGTCTTGGAAGTCAAGAGAAGAAAGTGTTTGTTGGAAGGGAGAGTGAACAACTTTGTCAGCTGCCGAGAGGTGAGGCAAGACGAGTGCTGAGCACTGCGCTTTGGCTTTAGCAGGGTGGAGGCCATGTGACCTTCATGAGCAGTTTCAGGGAAATAAGGAAAGGGATTTTTTTTTTTCCCTACAGGAAGGATAGGAAAACCTCAATAATAAAAAGAAGACAGAGGTACAGTGCCTGGCATTAAACCCTTAGGGAGGGTTTAATCCTAGCACTCTGGGAGGCCCAGGCAGGCGGATTGCTCAAAGTCGTCAGGAGTTCGAAACCAGCCTAAGCAAGAGTGAGACCTCGTCTCTACTATAAATAGAAAGAAATTAATTGGCCAACTAATATATATAGAAAAAATTAGCCTGGCATGGTGGCGCATGCCTGTAGTCCCAGCTATTTGGGAGGCTGAGGCAGTAGGATCACTTGAGCCCAGGAGTTTGAGGTTGCTGTGAGCTAGGCTGACCCCACAGCACTCACTCTAGCCTGGGCAACAAAGCGAGACTCTGCCTCCAAAAAAAAAAAAAAAAAAAAACCTTTAGGGAGAGGAGGAGGAAAAAGAAGCAACAATTGTCTCTGGCATTTAAGGGACAGATTTGTGTGCTTCGAGCTGTTTCTGTGCGTGTATTAAAAGCCTTTATTTTCTTATGACTCAACAGATTATGCTGCTTACTCTTTGTTCTCTCTTCAACTCTACCCTGGATAAAGCTTAATCTCTTAAATGGAAGAAAAAAATAAAAGGTCACCTACCAGCAATTAAGCCATCACTCATGTGAAACCTGGATCCAATTCATTACATGAAAGGGATGCGTGCAACATTTACCCTCGATTTGGGATTCGTAGCTCCAACAATGGATTCTTGGTTTTGGTATTGCTGCCACGCCTTTGGAACAACAATACTGGGAAATTGACACTGTCCTTTCTCCGTATTCAGTCCACAGAGGCCAGACTTCTGCGTTCAAGGCCAAGCCTGCTCTTTCTATCGTCTCTCGTAAAATCATCTCCTACCACCAGCATTCCTGCCAAGTTCCCCATTTAGAGCTGTCTCATTCTTTTTCACACAAAGCCATATGTGAATGCAGAAGAGATAATATACTTAAATCCATGGGAATGGTTTCTTTTTATCTTCAAAATGGAAGAAGATCTCTCTTGAAAATTCCTGAACAGTGCCTTCTAACTCATTAGCAATTACCAATTGCTTATTTCCCTAGTTAAACCAGAAGATACAATACATCTCTAGGGAAGCACCTAAGGCATTGTATCTTCACAGCCCATCTTTTGCTTTGTTTCAACAAGGTGGAAAGAACTATCATTAACTCCTATGGCTAGAAAACAGGACAATTTCACTAAAACGCCATCGTTTCACATCCTACTACTTTAAAAATAGCAATAATTTCTACCCTGATTGAAGATTACCTTTGTACTATGTTTGAAAAGAAGGCATTGCAAAGAAAATTAATAATATTAACAATGTCCAAGAAAGCTATCTAAACCACTTAGAGCCTAAAGGAGTTCAAATATTATCGATTTATTAAAGGCGAGCTATTAATATACACAGTACTAGCACAGAAAGGCAGGAAGAATGTTTGTATGATGGATATCTGCTCATGAGTTTGCTATGCCCCACTGTTTTTCTAAACTTAGGAGGTTTTGTTGTAATTGCTGAACTACACACACACACACACACACTCACAACCTCACCTACAGTCCTATAAGCATATATAAACAACTTACCAACCCACACATTTTATTTGCCAACATCCACACCCCACCAGCAAGCAGGTTTCCCAGATTCAAAATGATAAAATCACGGTCCTTTCTTTTGGTCCACAATAACAGCTCCCTCTACACTTGAGTCATAAATGGACTACTCCCCAAACTGCTTGTTCATAATTACATAATTATAATTTTAGCAGTATAAAATGAAAAGAAAAATATATTATTCCTTGCTTGACTAAAAGATGTGGCTCTTCTCCATGCCCATAGAGTTCATCACAGAGCAGAAATAATCAGAATCTGTGCTTTAAAAAAAAGAGAATGCACCAAGATTCATTTACAAAACTCAAAATAAATAATATGCTTTCTTAAAATATTATTTTTAGGTGTTGGGTTGTATAAGCAACCTGCAGAAGATGAAATTTGAAGGCAACTCCTCACAAGATGTGAGCATGAGAGGCATATATTAAGAATCTTACCAGCCCAGGACCAGCAGATGATGAAATCTGACAGATTGGCTGGCATTATCTCCCCCATTCTGGGTGCTTGTCTCATGCAATCTGCTCCCACGGGGCTGAGCCATTGCCTTGTTCTAAAAACATCAACCACACACACACCCCACCTCCGATCCTGGAAACTAAAGGACTCTACACGGTGGTAAACACTTGTTCTCTGAAGTTTTCTTCACCAAACTTTTAGGATTCATATTTACCACATGTTAAGAATGTACCAAATGCACAACATTCAGAAAATCTCCTCCATTGCTATCCACTATAGTTCAAAAATATTGTTCAACAAACCTCTGCTGAGCACCTGCTAGATTCCAGGCACTGTGGTAGCTATCAAAGAGCCGAATCAGAAACTGGTCCTCTCCTAAAGGAGACAGACATGTATATAAGAAACAGTGTCACAAATGTGACACGAACAGTACAATGGGAGGAAAGAAGGCAGCGTGATTCATTCTGCCTGGGAGACTAAGGAAAGCCATGCTGCCGAGGCTGCATTTGAGCTCAGCTCACTGAAGGAGCTCACAGAAGGAGAAGGGAAGAAAGAATGTTCCAGATGCAGAAAAGCCCTGAGACCTACATTTGGGAACCTGAAAACCTAGAATGGCAAGGGAAAGAGCACAGAGGAGATCAGGCTGGAATGATGGGCTGGGGAGGAAGGGTTTTGAATGCCATGCTTTTATTTTATTCTGAAACAATAAGAAATTATGAATGACTTTTAACCGAGGAAGAACAGCCAAATCAAATTACATGGTGTAATTATATAATTGTGCCAGTTTGGAGGATGGATTGAAACAGGGAGAGAAAACCAGGACTTGAAGTGGAGCTGTGGCTATGCAGAGAGGAGGCAAGAGCTGTTCCAGAGAGAAGATGAACAGGACCCAGGGCCCTTGGATGCGAGGAGTGAGGGAAAGGGAGGAGCATGGATGACTCCAGTGATCCCAGTTACCACGGCAGGTGAGAGGGACTTCCCCCACCCAGCCACGGGAAAGCAGGTGGAGGAGCAAGTTTGGGTGAAGCAGTGAGTTCAGCAGTAGCTTTTCAGTGGGTTGCCCAAGGGGAATGGAAGAGAGGGGTGGTGGAGGTTGGGAACTCCAAGGCCAAGAGTTGTCATTGCTGAAGTTAGCCAGCCAGATGATACAAAAGACGAGACAGGAGAGAGATGGCAGCCTGGGAGTCTGTGGGTGTGACCTGGATGTTGATAAGTTACAGCAACTTGTACGGAAGAGGATAATCCCACTGGATAGAGTGTACCTCGGCGACAGATGTTCTTGGAAAGGCAGGTCACTGTGCTGTCTGCAGTTTCAGGCCCCAGGTCCCAGGAAAGAAAAAGGCAGAAATATTGCTGAGAGAGAAAATCACTTGAAGGCAATATCTTGGCCTGGGTCCTTTGTACAGGTCCACTGGCAGAGGCGGATCTCAAGGCATTCCATTCCAGAAGAGCTATACCATCACCACCACGAAAGAACACCGTGTCATCCTCAGAAGCCCACAGCTCCAAAATGCACCGGGGACTCTTGCAGGTATGCAGGTCACCTTGTAAGGCAACGTTTACTCAGCCTGAGCCAGAGGAAAGCCACCACAGAATCTTTGATCTTCTGCTTCTTCCGGCCTGAGTATGGCTGGGTTTAATCTGTAAGAACTAATTCCGACAGCAAGCAGCTGGGTATTGGACAAGGAAGAACCAGCCAGCTGCAGGCCTCCAAGGGATGCAATCCTGAGCAAAGTGGCACTGTTTCGGGAAGCCTTCTGGGCAGAGACAGGTGACCCAGCAGCTGGAGAAGGCCAACGGCTGGAAGAAACTTGCCATCTGAAAAGTATTTCTAGAATTTCCCACAAAACCTCACAGCCTCCTAAATTTTACAGTAGCTTCACTCCCTCCTTGCAAACCCCTCTCCCTGCACGGCTCCTCCCTTACACCCACCTCCCTGCACAAATTCAGCGAAGGAAATAAATCTAATGATACTTTATGTGGGCTCTTTTACAAACAGTGGCCACTATATATATATATAAAGAGAGAAGATACATAAATATACCAGAATCACCTACAGAAACAGATAAAGTAAAATTGCCATCAAGCGTTGAAGACATCTGCAGCCTGTGGGACTGCTCTGTTTCCAATATTGAGATGTATTCTTCTCTATCATTTAAACAATATCGAAACGTTCCATTTAAAGAATGACATTTTCGAATGTTAGTTTAGTACGCAAAATTCCAAGAGAAACCAAACTGCTGGGGAAACTAATCTCATGTTCAATGGACCAAGTACATTCTCCAGCTAAGACTGCGTTTAACACTCGGATCTACGCTAGGGAGGCTCCTCTCGCGTTGCCTAGCGGGGGACAAAGCCCTCCCCAAGATACAGCGCCACCTATTGGCCACATACTAAAATACAGACTGATGGCCCGTTTGAGCACATTCATGCTCACAGGCTCCGTGGCATTTGAGACACATCATTTGTTTCATATCAACTGATCTTCAACATTTCAACAGATTTCATAGAAGCAAAGTGGGGATGAAAACTATAAAACACGGTCAAGGTATTCTCCCTCCATTCTTTTAATGTTATTTCTTACAGTTCTACCACAGGGAATCGTGTTGTTATATATCTGCATTCGCTCACTGGTTCATTAAATACCTATTTATGGAGTGCCCACATGTGCCAGACCTCGTGTCTGGCAACAGGATTACAGTGGTAAACGAGACCAGCCTGGCCCCTTGCCCTCTTGGAGCTTACAAATTTTCTAGAATCTGACCATTTCTCATCACCTCCACCATGAACACCTTGGTTGAAGCCACCAGGATTACTGCAAGAGCCTCCTCCCTGGTCACCTGCCTTCACTCTTCTGCCTTCAAAATCTCTTCTCGACGGAGAATGGAGGGAGCCCTTTAAAACCTAAATCAGATCACGAGCCTCCTCTGCTCTAATCCCTCCAAAGCTGCCATCTCATCCCGAATGAAAGGCAAAGTCCCTACTGCATAAGATCTGGCCTCCCCTCTCCACCTCTCTCCACCTTCTCAGCCCCCAGTCATGCATGCCAACCGCCCTGTCTCCTGCTTTTTCTCCAACTTGGGAAAACTCAGGGCGTTTGCACTTGCTATTCCCTTTGCCAGGATGGTTGGCCCTTAAATACTGGCACGACTCATTCCCCCACTCCCTCCAGGTCTTCGCTCAAATAGCACCTTACCCATGAGGTCCTTCTTGATGACTTCTGAAAAATATCCCATGGCCCCCCTCCCCCACGTTATGATGGCATTCCCATCCCCCCCGCCGTTTCACTTCCCATCTGGCTTCACCATCTGACATGCCGTGTGCAGGCACAGGCCTATTTCTCTGCTTTTGTCTTCTCCCACTAGAGCACAAGCTCCACAAGGGCAGGGGCTTTGTTAACTTTGGAATCTCCAGAGCCTAAAACAGTGTCACATATTTGTGGAATAAAATCTCACTCATTTTCCCCGAGTGTCTGTCTCAGTCTCCAGGACCATGGCTCCTGAGGACAGGGAAGGAGCCAGATATGCGAAGCTCTCGCACCAATTCCCTAATCTAGGACAGAGAGGAGCTTCCCCTGTGTGTGTCTGGGGCAGGGCCAGGTTTGTGGGTGTGCTCCTTGCTTAGAGGGGCCCTGCACTTGGTTTCATGTTCTTAGTCAGCAATTTGAAATTCTTAATAATTTTTTTTTTGAGACAGAGTCTCACTTTGTTGCCCAGGCTACAGTGAGTGCCGTGGCGTCAGCCTAGCTCACAGCAACCTCAAACTCCTGGACTCAAGCAATCCTCCTTCCTCAGCCTCCCGAGTAGCTGGGACTACAGGCATGCGCCACCATGCCCAGCTAATTTTTTCTATATATATTAGTTGGCCAATTAATTTCTTTCTATTTATAGTAGAGACAGGGTCTCGCTCTTGCTCAGGCTGGTTTCAAACTCCTGACCTCGAGCAATCCGCCCGCCTCGGCCTCCCAGAGAGCTAGGATTACAGGCGTGAGCCACCGAGCCCGGCCTTGAAATTCTTAATAATTTTTAAGATGAAGCAATCTGCATTTTCATCTTGCCCTCCTGGGCTTCACAAATTACGTAGCCAGTCCTGTTTTGAGGATTTGGGCTAAGAGATGTATGAGTCACCAGCCCACTGAGAACACGCACTGGGAGATAAACAGTTCTCACGGTGCGTGGCCCTCTTGGGAAGTCGTAACCTTGGCTATTCCATGATTTGAGGAAGGGAGCTTGGCCCCGGAGGCACACGGGACTTTCCCTGTCTTCAGACAGAACTAACCCTAACCCTTCAGCAAGTCACAGGCTCATTCCCGGCAGTTCTTTCCTCTGTACCCTCCTCCCCCTCTCACCAGGCCACAGGCTGGAATTCCCCACCACCAGGGTCAATGTCAATGCCAAGAGAGAGGCAGTAGCTTACATGGATGAAATTGCAAACTTGCCTGCTGCAAAGCTTAAATTTAACATAGGCAGTGGGAGAGGGAGATGGTCTGTGGCTTTAGCTTAGAGACTGGTCAGAGGAAAGAGAGGGGACTGAGCCCAGGAGTGGATGCTCAGGGGTATGTGGTGCAAAGCAGCGAGCCGAGCAGAAAGGTGAGGAAGGGACGTAAGAAATCTCTGAAGACTTAGCAACTGCTCTGTCTCAGCCCAGGGCACCAACAAACGGCTCCTTGTGCTTACCCAGTGCTAGGACGGCATGAACAGCAGCACACAGGAGGCTGGAGCGCCGTGGGTGCGCCGCTGCCCTCTGCTGGCTCCTGGAGGAAGTGTCCTGGGTGCGGGGTTCTGGCAAGGTGTCACGGGGTTTTTTCTAGAATGACGACTATACACAAAATATGCACGAGTCCTGGGAGCGAGGGAATATAATTAATGTTATTTAATTATTACTTAACCTTAATATTACTATTGATTAAAAATAAAGTACAGTTTCCTTTCTGAATGACACTGGTTCTCAAATTTTAGGAAACAAACTATACCTGGGTACATGTCAAAATGTAGAATGGCAGGCCCTACTCTCCCCCCAGATGTGGATGCAGTAGATCTGATTGTGATCTAGTAATCTCCATTTTAAACAACACATCCCCCACCCCAGGTGATTCTGATATAGATAATTCTAGGCCCATATTTTATACTGCCCTATTAACTGTCTCTTCAGCCACTGGTTAATGCTAATGCAAACCCCTATGCTTCAGATCCAGTTTTCTAGGATTTCAGAAGCTTTTGCCATCCAACTTTGGAAGAATTTCTGCGAGGCTTTCAGTTTTGTCATAATCTTCTTTCACCCAAAGGCATCCAAAATTCACCCCAAGAAGGGGGAATTTGAATAATGCCCTATCTAAGACCATTTGGGTTACTGTAACAAAATACCACAAAGTGGGTAACTTATGAACAATAGAAAATTATTTCTTACAGTTCTGGAGGCTGGGAAGTTCAAGATCAAGGCACCAACAGATTCTATGCCTGGTGAGGACACTACTTCCCGGTTGATAGCTGGCCCCTTCTTGCTGTTTCCTCACATGGTAGAAAGGCCGAGGCAGGTCTCTGGGGCCTCTTTTATAAAAGTACTAATCCCATTCAGGAGGGCTGTGCCTTCATCACCTAATCATCTCCCAATGGTCCCACCTCCTAATACCATCGCCTTGGTGATTAGGTTTCATATAAATTTGGGAATGGAGCAAGGAATAAACATTCAGACAAAGCTCAAGCAAACAGGTATCAGTAGATGAATCATCTTGGACCTCAGCCTAATACCTAACCTCAACTGTATCTGAACATTTTTGTCAAGCTTAGGTTTATAAATGCACAAGGCAGGAAACCCCTGACTTTCACAGATGGGAGTGCAGGTGGTAACAGCTGCAGCAGGTGTTGTGGTTAATTGGAACCAGCAGTGAGGGATTTGGGATAGTGAGACAGGCCTCTGTGTAGGCTACAATGAGCAAGGATGCCTAAAGTGATTCATTCATTCAACAAAGGCTTCTAGAGTGCCTACCACCCGCCAGGCACCAGAACCCCAGCAGTGAACGAAGCTGGTCCATGTTCTCCCCCTACATCCTGGTAGGAAAAGACAGAAAGAACTTTCAGATGGTAATCAGAGCTGGAAAAGAAACTGAGGATTGGAAAAAAGAGTGACTAGAGGTAGGGAGTGGCTCCTATAGGTAGGGTGGCCAGGGGAATGGCTCTGAGAGGGTGACATTCTAAGTAAGACCTGAATGTCAAGAAGGAGCCGGCACGTACAGACCCAGGAGAAATCTCACTTGTATGTGGAAACTTAAAAAGTTGAACTCACAGAGCAAAATGGTGGTTGCCAGGGTTGGGAGGTAGGAGAAATGAAGGAGACGTCGGTCAAAGGGTACAAACTTTCAGTTCTGACTGCATTCTGGGCATCTAATGCATGGCACAGTGACTCTAGTCAACAATACTATATGATATACTTGAAATTTGCTAACAGAGTACATCTTAAATGTTCTTACCACACCAAAAAAGGTAACTTGGTGATGTAACAGATGTTAACTAACTTCATTGGGGTAATCATATCACAATATAGACATATCAAATCATCGCATTGTAAATCTGAAACTTGCATGGTTTTATTTGTCAATTATACCTCAATAAATCTGGAAAAAACTTAAATTAAAAAAGAAGACCTGTTGGGAAAATATGATTAAAGAATTAATGAGATGTGGCTCATAAGATCATTATTTTATTTACTGTGTAACTCTATATTAAAGACAGAAATAAGAGTTTGTAGGGTTTTGCCCTGAAAGAATGTATAGACTCAATGGTTCGCTTATTAGAGGCTGCTATCATAAAAGAGCTCTCAAATCTACGGTAGGGATGTTTTCCATAAAGGCTTCCTGGTATCTCAAAATCTGTGAGCTTCCCCGTATCTTAAAAGACAAGGCAAGACACATATGGCCCACAGGATGGGAGCTGGAGACAATGAGTGCACTTTGCCCGGAGATGCGCCCCAGTGGTTATAAACAACCTGTTTATTAGAGATAGGTTTCCTGCTCTCTCCTGTCTGTCTACCTTTAAGTCCACCATAACTAATCAAAGAAATATAGAGTCACTATACCTCTTTTGTTATATCTTTTTTTTTTTTTTTTGAGACAGAGTCTCACTTTGTTGCCCAGGCTAGAGTGAGTGCTGTGGCGTCAGCCTAGCTCACAGCAACCTCAAACTCCTGGGCTCAAGCAATCCTGCTGCCTCAGCCTCCCGAGTAGCTGGGACTACAGGCATGCGCCACCATGCCCGGCTGATTTTTTCTATATATATTAGTTGGCCAATTAATTTCTTTCTATTTATAGTAGAGACGGGGTCTCGCTCAGGCTGGTTTCAAACTCCTGACCTTGAGCAATCCGCCCACCTCGGCCTCCCAGAGTGCTAGGATTACAGGCGTGAGCCACCGCGCCCGACCTGTTATACATTTGTTAATTGACAACTACCTCTTGTTACTTAGAAGTTAGCCCCTGAAAGACTTTGTACCTGTTTATTCACCAAGATAGATTAGAAGCCCCTTGAGAGGACTCTTGCCCCCAACCCACTACCGGTATCCCCCTAGCAACTGCATTCCCTGATATGTAAATGTGTTACCCTGACAACTGGTTATTGATATCTGTGATTATAAAAACCTGTGTGAATCTAACCATATTGCTGGCGTTCACAGAGATACGCCAGTCTCCTGAATACCCTGCTGTGTTATATCTGATCTCTTTTTATATAAAACTACAAACTATACCTTAGTCTCTATGTATTCTTTTATTTCTATTTCCTATCAATTTCCTTATCCTCTGTGTTGAGCCCTATCTTAGAGACTTGGCTCCGCAAGAAGAAGCAGCTGATCTCCTCACAGGCCTGCCTCAACTACTCTCCCCCACAAAGACCCAGAAGATGGATAGTAGATGCAAATCCCTGAAACAGAAAGGAGCTTGTCTTGCTTGAGAAACATGGAAAGGCCAGTGTGGCTAGAACAAGCAAACAGAAGGAAGGGGGAGTTGGAAAAGCAAAGAGGGGCTGGCTGGGGCAAAGCCATCGCTATTTGTTACAGCAGCAGAGAACTATTAATATTTTCAACAATTAACATACTCAGTGACAAATCTTTGGTTTTGTGGGCGATCGCCCGGCCCTGCCTTACACACTGGCACGACGAGTAACGTAGGTCTGCCGAGTAGACGACTTCAAGCTTGGGGAGCCCTCCCCTCCCCCAACCCTATTCTCCTTGTTCAAGGTGCCTGAAGCAACATCAAGAATGCAGAATGGGATGGGATTCCTATGTAACTCCAGAACAGGATGTCTGGCTTGGAAGCCAGACAACCCCAGGTTTCAATGTCACCTCTGTTGCCTTTTTTCCTCATGTCCACAGGTATCAATGTCACATTTTAGTTGGGAAGTCACTGAAACAGCCTAAACCTTCTTTTAACCTAAACCACATCTGTAAGATGAGGATAACATAGAATACCTTATTCATGGGGTCATCGTGGGTATTACCTGAGTGACATATGTAAATCGTTTACTACAGCAGCTGACACATAATAATAAGTGCATATACATGTTGTTCTTATCCAAGAAGCTTCCTTTCTCTCATTTAAGACATTGATAGAAATTAAACGAAAAATCTCTCTAAAGTACTCACACTGTGAGCTGTTATTAGTCATTTGTACTTTAGTGTGAATGTGTCTGCAACTCTTTCTTCAAAGATATACAAAGTTGGATTTAAGAGAAAGAGAATTTCTAGACTTCAGGGGAACCAACGGGAAAGAGGAGGAAACTAGCTGGGGAACAAGGCCTACAGCCTCTACAGTCTTGTCTTTGAATTCTTTAAAAACTATTAATAAGGGAAAGAATCCAGCATTTATCCTGCCTTTCCTGTACAAACTGCATCTCAGGGTAACCAGATGCTGATGAGAGGAGTGTCTCTTCCAGAGAAGTATTCTGGCTAAGCCACAGGAAGCAATGATAGCCTTGGAGTATTACCATTTAGCAACCTCTAATGAACTAATGGGTTGCGGAAATAATCATCAAGGAATGCTCACACCACAAAAAGAGAGAACCAAGCATTTTGTGTCACCTGATAGAATTATATGCACCACCACCCAAGAGGTATTTCTGCCCTAAACGCCAGCCTAAATCTTTTGATGTAACTATCAGTTTCATGGAAATACAGACAAAAGAGGAACAAGTTCAATGTCACAAGGAAGCAATTGGCAAAATCCAGACTGTGGAACACTATATTGGAGAAATCACCCCATTTTTTTCAATATACAAATTGCAAGGAAAAACAAAGAGCGTGAGAGGAAATTTAAATGAGTTAAGAGGTGCTGCAACCAATTGCAACATATGGACCTATCGCAAAATCCTGATTCAGACAAACCAACTTTAAAAGCAAAAGCTTCTAGTAAAATCAGTGAAATCTGACTAGATATTTGATAATATTAAAGAAATTGGAAATTTTTAGGCATGGTAGTGGCATTTTGGTTACTTATCTTGTAGAGATATATGCTGGGAAACCCACATATATTTGCATGTATCTATATTTATAGATGTTTATAAATATATCTTTACACATATAGATATATGTAAAAACATGCATAAAACCTAGAACTTACTTAAAATTAATCCAGTACGGGGGTGGGGGATATGGAGTTCAGGACACGCTACCCCAACATACGGCATCTCGGCATTTGAGCAAACAGGAAGCAGGAAGGCCACTCTGACCTCCCCCTCACTCTTTTCCCCTGAAGCAGGTCATGAGACTCTCATTTGAGAGGGGCCCTCCCTATACCCGAAGGAAAGGAACATCCTGATCTCTGGATACAGAGAAGAATCCGAACAAACAGGCCTTGCTAAGTTTCCCTCACTTTGTTACCATCAGATCGTATCCTTTTGTCCTCCGATCAGATTTTTCCATGACTGTCCACTCTTCATCACATCTAAGCGTAAAAATATATAGGTTTACCTGTTTCTTTAAATCTTAATTTTATTATAAAGGCTCCCGTGTCATATAAAACTTATATTACACAATTGTGTGTGCTTTTCTCTTGTTAATCTGTCTTTTGTTATGAAGGGCCTCCGCTACAAACCCAGAATGGATGAGAAAAAGAAATCTTTCCTCCCCTGCAGGAGTTTTTGGGGATTTTTAAAAATAATAATATAATAATAAAAATTAAAATAAAATCAGAAAATTTTTAAATAACTTTACAATTTTCCTTAAGGTTATGTATGCTTCCTGCACACATTGTGCTATTAACCAAGGGCTCTGTGAGTTGGAGGCACTTAAAAGCCTTTGACATGCACGTGATAACAATAATGAGGATGACTAACATGTATTGATAACCTATACAATTTGACTAAATGCAGTCCAGGAAAATGCTCAACCAAAAGAAAAATGGTGCAATTGCACTGGAAAAAAACCAAAAACAGAAGATAAGGAGAGTCACTCACAATGAGTTCCTCCCATTTCTGTCTCCCCAGCTCACTACGAGCCACTGAGCACCAAGGAACCATGTTCAGTTCATCTCTCTATTCGCAGATCCTAGTACCTGCCCACCCACAGCAGCGTCACAAATGATGGGTGAGGAGGAATGGGGGGAAATGGAACTACAGAGGGAGAAGAAGATGCTGGCATCTAAAACAGGGAGCAAGAAGCTGAGGCCAATCCACTGGAATGGCCAGGGAGCAGGGATGGGACAAGATTGTGCTCAGTCTATACAAAGCCAACATGTCACTAACATGGGGATGTGGTTGGTGACTTTAAACTGATTCAGTCTCTCTTTAGCACAAGAGTCAGCCACCCCCAGGCAAGTCTGGGAACTAAAGGGCCTTGAAGGAAGCCAGGCTGCTATCCCAGGGGCCGGCACAGAGCCCCTCCCAGGGCACACCTCTAGCCATGTCATTACTGTGCAGCTCCAAGCCTGATTCCTGGCACCTCCACGTTTAGCTACAAAGCAAAATCATCTGAAAGTGTTTTAAGTGTCAGTTTATCGCTGAGGTTCTTTTCCCTGGAGTCCCTGATGCATTCCCCATGAGCAGCAGAAAGAGCTTCTGATGAGACACCTGGGGCTTTAGAATAAACCAAAGTCAATCGGGCTAAACACAGAGCCACTTCTGCAGAGATGTTCTTGCAGCTTGCTCCCAAGCCTTCCTTACCGCCTGCCCCAGGGAGACCCGCAGCTGGCACTACTCCTTGGGAAGTCTCGGCTGCCTTCCAAGGATCTTGTCTTCACACAAAGGGGTCTTGACCAACACGTCTAACATCTGCAGAGGTACCCTTTCCCTTCAGCTCAGGTTCACTGCCTCCATCCCTTCTCTCTTCTCATCGCGAATGGTGTTAGATGTGAACTTAAGGAAGAAACTTGCCTTCCCTGATTTTTTTTCCTTCTTTCTGCCCTCATTGCAGTATCCCACAGCCTGGATTTAGGATAGGATCAGTCTTCCCCTTCTCTGCACTCACATGCACACACACACACACACACACACACACACACACACACATTTTTTTAGGCTCTGTGTTTAAGAATCCATAGCTATCTCTTGACAAACTCTCCTGTGATCAATACTCTTCCAAAGTTGTTAGATAGCTTTTAATTGGAGACCCAAGTATATTGGCTTCAGGCAGACAATAAATTACAAAGGCCATTACCTGAAGATGCTGTATTAGTAAGTGTTCTCCAGAGAAACAGAATAAATAAGTTATGTAGATAGACATAGAAAGAGATTTATTATGAAGGATTGGCTCACATGATTATGGAGGCTGAGAAGTCCCATGATCTGCCATCTGCAAGCTGGGGACCCAGAAAGGCTGGTGGTGATTCCCATCTGCATCTGAAGGCCTGAGAACCAGAAGTGCTAATGTTTAAGGGCAAAAAATGGATGTCCCAGCTCACGCAGAGAGCAAATTCTCCTTTCCTTCGCTCTTTTGTTCTATTTGGACACTCAACACATTGGATGGTGTCTACCCACATTGGTGAGGGTGGATCTTCTCAGTCAGTCCACTGATTCAAACGCTAATCTCTTCTGGAAACACGCTCACAGACACACTCAGAAAAGATGTTTTACCAGCTAACTGGGAATCCCTTAGCCCAGTCAAGTTGGTACATAAAATTAACCAGCATATATGGACAAATAAATGAACAAAAAACACAGAAAAAAGCCCTGAGGAAGAGGAAAAGCTCAGAACTTCTAGTTAAAATTCAGAATAGTATCTTTGTTTTCTCTTTTAATTTTTCTAGTTTCAGGAAGTAAGGCAGGAGTGCCATGAGCAAAGAGGGCCGTTCCAGGCCTGTGAAGCTCTGGGAGTGTACCAAGCAGCCGTGGGAGGACCCACACTACTTGAATCTTCCAGGAGAGAGAGAATATACTGCCCCAGGCATCCCGCCACATGCCCTGGGAAGCCGACAAGTGAACAGCTCTGAACTCCAGTGACCCAGTACAAGAGCCTCAGAACTAGCTAGAGTCTAACCTAGAATCCCAACTCCAACACTTGGATGAGCTCCTAATTTCTGAGTCTTAAAATCCTAACCCACAAACTGTGACTCTTAGAAAATCTAAGTAATAGCACAGGGTGGTTACTGTGAGAATTAAATAAGATAATGTATGTAAAGCACCTAGCACTGTGGCTGGATGCTCTGAAAACACAGTAGTTTTCTTTCTGCCATGGCTTACTCCAATCTTATTCTTTCAGGACCTCCTTTCCCAGTTATTCATTTGGCCTCACTCCACAGGAAAATCCTCAAACTCCACTAAAAGCCAAGAGCTGACACTGCAGGATGCTTTGTCTCCTGAACAGGGTAGATCATCATGATACTCAAAATTGAGTTTATTCTGGATTCATTTGTTAAATTCTAGCATATGACACCCAAAAATGTATTCCCACTCTTTATTATAATACTTTTACCAAAAGACAAGTTCTTATTCGTGAATGATCTTTGGTGGGTTTTTTAAACTTTCTATTAAATTGTCGTGTTTTTTCGTATGTTTATTTTATATATTTATATATCACATTTTCATTATTATTTCTATTTTATATATCTTTCTATGTTTATTTCATATTTTTATGTTTTAAGTTTTCAAATACACACACAAATAGAACCCTAAATAGAATCTGTATGAGCCCCTCTCTAGCTTTAACAGTTATCAACAATATACCATAACATTCTTACTTTACCTTCTAAAATAGCTAAACTATAGCATATACATTTCCATTAAATTGCTGTCACCAGAATAAGCCACAATAAAAGTCTAGATTCCTCTTAAAAAACTATTGTCATATTTAAATTATAACCAATCTCTTTACCCCTAATCAATCAAGGGCCAGCTTGAGCAACCACAGATTATGGGGAAACTTTGTGAATTAGAACTCAAAACCTGTTCTTGAGTACGTAATCATATAAATGAAAAAATTAGCAGTCCCAACTCCATCTTTCCCTGCCCAAATGATTGAGCAAGCCACTTTCCTTTTGGAATTTCATTTTGCTAGCCTATAAATTAGAAACGCGTACACTTCCAACTTCACAGGGCTGTTGTGAATGAGACAGATCATCGAAGAGAAAGCATCTTTTCCACTGTTGGATGCTCTCAGGTGTAAATCCCCCTCCCTCACATCTGCGTGTGGATCTGCTGACTCACCTGGCAGCTGGGAAGCAGCACCTGGACCCTCAACTGCTGCACCTTCCACGTCCCTCCTTCAGCTTCTCCTACGCCTGAGCCTGGGGTGTGTATTTAGGTCTTTGGTGAAGGGCCCAGGCTTCAACAGGACCCCACATTGTCAAGGTCAGAGGCAACAAGAATAAGATGGGTTTTGTAACCAAGCACAGGCTGTGTTATTTGCCGCTTGCAAGAGCCAATATCAAGGACAAGGTGTAGCGAAAGGAAAGTGACTTTATTCCAGAGCTAGCAGTGGGAAAGTGGCCAAGGCTCATGCCTCAAGGAACCGTTTTGAAATCTTGAGCTAAGGGTAAGGGTTTAGAGAGGGAATTGATATAAAGGGCATGCAGGAGTGGTAAGGTGGTGTTGGTCAACATGACTTGTCCTAGTGACTATCTGTCTTGAGCTGTTCCTCTTCCTGGTGAATGGGCTGGTGTCACCTCGAAGGCTGTTTATCTGTAGATTAACTGCAGCCGGGGGATCATCTCCTGGTGGGGATCTGGATTGTTTCAAGGCTCAGTCCCACGGCCGGCCGTGGTGGCTCACGCCTGTAATCCTAACACTCCAGGAGGCTGAGGCAGGAGGATCGCTCAAGGTCAGGAGTTCGAGACCAGCCTGAGTAAGAGCAAGACCCTGTCTCTACTAAAATAGAAAGAAATTAATTGGCCAACTAAAAATATATAGAAAAAATTAGCCAGGCATGGTGGTGCATGCCTGTAGTCCCAGCTACTTGGGAGGCTGAGGCAGGAGGATTGCTTGAGCCCAGGAGTTTGAGGTTGCTGTGAGCTAGGCTGATGCCACGGCACTCTAGTCCAGGCAACAGAGTGAAACTCTGTCTCCAAAAAAGAAAAAAAAGACTCAGTCTCTGGAACTTCCAAGCAAGCACATAATTAGATCCGGGAAACTTGTGTGAGGGAGTGCCTGTTGGAAAGGAGGAGGGTAAAGGTCACTATTTCCTCATTAAGAGGATGACAAAAAGCTAGCAGGAAAGTTTCAAAAATGGGTTTCAGTTTCAGTCTGTCCTTGTGAGCGTAGCTCATGCTTGTGGGGTCCTGCCTGCACTTGGTCTCCTCCACTTCCCATCTGTCTTCCATCCCTGCCTGCCTCATGGACTTCAAGCTCCAGCTTCGCACAGACACGGGGAAAACAGGCTTACAGAGACCACTTCACCAGCTTCCTCAATTGCGTAAGTCCAAGTCCCTTTAAATACATCTGCCAGGGGCTCTGCTCCATCAGCTGGGCCCTGCCTGATGCACCCACAGCCTCACCCCCAAGCTCTTGCACACCCACCTTTCTCAGAAGAGCTGTGCAGAGCACAGCCTCAGGACCTCCCTATGTCTTCGAGCTTTCCCTCTTTTACAACAACTTTGCCAAAGGCCATAAAGCTGCTTATATTTTTCACAGGTTTAAAAGAAAGACCCCTGCATGTACATTGGCACTGTTTCAGAAGGTAGTTTGTCAGTGTGTACTTTTCCAAATGGAGCATGTCTGCCACCTCAGCCTACTCCACTTCTAAGATTTATTTGAAAGAAATAATCTTGGATACACACAAAGGATTATCATGTCAGTTTTACTTAGAATAGCAAAATATTGGGGAGAAAACTCTATGCCCAAAATAGAGGACTGATTTTAACCATATGGTAGATTGTAATGCATCAGTTAAAAGTGGAAAAGGAAGAAATAAATTGCAAGGAAGCAAGCCTTTCACAGAAGAGGAAACAGATATGGCCCATGAAAATATGAAAAAAAAAAATGCTAATTTCATTAGAACTTACGAAAATGCAAACCAGGATCACAATATACAATTTTATACCCATTTGTTTGGTAAAATTTAGAAGTTTGACAAGGTCACCTATTAGGGATGATGTGGATTAAGGGTTGGTAGAGTATAAACTAGTACAATGACTTTGGAAAATTATTTGGCATTATCTTGCAAAGTTGGACATCCACATACCCTCCAGCCCAGTAATCCCACTCCTAACTATATATCCCCAAAAATGTTTGTACTTGGCACTGATATACAGGAGACATATACAAGGCCGTTAGTAATGTCTGCAAGTAGCAAAAAACTACTAGAACAACCCAAATGGCCACCAACAGGTAAATGGATAAATAAATTGTGGTATATCCTCACAATGCAACATGATATCCCAGAGAAAATGAACTATTGCCTCATGTAATGTGAATCAATGTTAGTAATATAATATTGAGGAGGGAAAGGCAAAAAACAGAAGACTACATATTATTTATATAGTGCTCAAAATAAGCAAAGGATGAACAATATTGTTCTTACACATACATTTGCTAAACCCATATTTTTGCTTACAAAGCAATAGGATGGCAGCCTTTAGGTAGGCCTGGAGGTGAGAGGCAAGAGATTGGGACAAGGAAAAGACACACTAGTAGATAGAAAATCTGGGTAATATTCTAGTTCTTGGGTGGAGCAGTGGTTTGTAGTATTTGTGATATTATTGTGCTTCATAACTAATATTGATGTTACATGGAATATTGTGCACATATCAATTGTTTATTACAGAAGACATTCTGCAATCTGGTGAGTTCAGTTTTGAGGGTGGCCAGAGAAGGATTGGTTGGAGTGTCCTACATTGAAGAGTGAACTCTGTGGGCAACATAAAAGACTGAAAGGAGAAGGACTATTTGGAACTATTTTCTGATTCTACAAAAATATTTTTCTGTTTCTTCTCACCCTGTTTCCGCATATTTTATAAACCTTGTTTCTCAAAAAAATAAATAAATCTTTGCAAGACAATTGATGCCATGTAAGTCACTTCCTGCCAAGTCTCCTATGAGAAATGCCTCTGAGCAACAGAGAAGTGTTCATCCCATAGTGGTAATAAGCCCGTGGTCTGCAATCCAACTCTCCGGCTCTGACACGTGCCCTACCGCTTGCCAGCTATTTGACCTGAGGCAAGTTCACTTAATCTTTGAGTCTCATTTTTGTCATCTTTAAAATGGGGATGATAGGCTGGGCGAGGTGGCTCATGCCTGTAATCCTAGCACTCTGGGAGGCCGAGGCGGGAGGATCGCTCAAGGTCAGGAGTTCGAGACCAGCCTGAGCAAGTGCAAGACCCTGTCTCTACTAAAATAGAAAGAAATTAATTGGCCAACTAATATATATACATATATATAATTAGCCAGGCATGGTGGCATATGTCTGTAGTCCCAGCTACTCGGGAGGCTGAGGCAGGAGGATTGCTTGAGTCCAGGAGTTTGAGGTTGCTGTGAGCTAGGCTGACGCCACGGCACTCATTCTAGCCTGTGCAACAAAGCGAGATTCTGTCTCAAAAAAAATAAATAAAATAAAATAAAGTGGGGGTGATAATAAGAGTCCTACCAAATTTCATTGATGTGAGAATTAAATGATTTAATTGTGTAGCAAAATGCTTGACACTGGATACTCAGTAAGGAAATTTTCATTTCTATGTACCTAGAAATATGGTATACTAGTTACCCAGAACAACGTTTCTGCTAAAGACAAAAACCAAAAACATGCCATATAGAATATTCTTAATTTTTCAAAAATAAACCCATAAAAGGACAAGAAAATATAAACTACTTGCATCCTGATTTGGGTCCCCAGTACCATGGGGAACCATGAAAAGAAACCCGCACTCTTCATCTCAAAGTCCAAATTCCAAAAAAAAAAGAAACCCGCACTCCTTGGAGAAGGGGCTGATGCCAGAGGCAGGATAGTCAAGGATACAAGGTGAGCCTAAGGATATTTTTGTGATGCTCAAAACCAAGGAAATTTTCAAAGATTAATGGAGGCATAACAAAAGGGGATCTCACTGGACTGATTGTGATAAGCATGAAAAGAATAATAATTATAGTTAAATGACATATTGAATATATAAAAACCCAAAAGTCCATAATACTGAAAAAAAAAAAAAAAAGATAAAGCCAGGGATCAGGGGAGATTCATTTGTCACCATCTAAAGAAGCTATTAAATCAAATTCTTATTTCAAAAATTGGTAAAAGGAAAGAATTAAGCATTTATCTTATCTTTCTAATATGAAATGTATTTCAGGATAGCCAACTGGCCCTCCTTTACAGAAGAATGCCAGGTAAGAAATGTAGAAGGCATAATAGAATTAATTAAAAAATCATAATTTCATAGCCCCTAATTGAAATTACTGCTTCATTTTTTAACAAATAAATGAACCGATTGGCTGTTGATTCATGGAGGTTAAAAGCATTAGGTGGGCTTGGCATGGTGGCTCATGTTTGTAATCCTAGCACTGGGAGCCCAAGGTGGGAGCATCCCTTGAGCTCAGAAGTTCTAGACCAGCATGAACAAGAGCAAGATCCTGCCTCTACCAAAAATAGAAAAAAATAGCCAAACATGGTGGCACACGCCTGTAGTCCCAGCTACTCAGGAGGCTGAGGCAGAAGGATCCCCTGAGCCCAGGAGTTTGAGGTTGTGGTGAGCTATGATCACGCCACTGTCCTCTACTCAGGATGACAAAGTGAGACTCTGTCTCAAAAATAAATAAATAAATAAATAAATAAATAAATAAATAAGTAAATAAAAGCATTAGGTGAATAGTGGACGGGGAACTGGCCGTGCAAATCATGCTAAAGAAACACCACATAGATTGTTTTGTGGTCATAAGTGGAAAATGTCACTGTCCACCAGAGGGATGAGGCTGCTATTCCCCAGGTCTTCTGTGATATGTGTAAGAAGCACACAGCACAGCACTTTTGACCTGTGCTAGCCACAGAATGTCCACTTCACACCTTGTATTCAAAAGGTGTCCCAGACCTAAACCTAAAAGTATAAAACCCTTAGAAGAAAACACTGGAGAACATTTTCATGACCTTGGGAAAGGCAAAAGGCACAAACTACAAAATAAATAAATAAGATTGGACTTCATGAAAATTTAAAACTTATGCTCTTTAGAAGACATTGTTAAAAAAAAAAAAAGAAAAGAAAAGAAAAATCGCAAGGAGAAAATATTTTCACAATATACTTATCTGACAAAGGACTTGTGTCCAGAATACCTAAAGAATTCTTAAAACTCAGTAACAAGAAAATAAGCAAACCAATTTTTTAAACAGGCAGAAGATTTGAACAGACCCTTCATAAAAGAAGATACTATATGTGAATGGCCAATAATCATATGAAAAAAATGCTCAATGTCATTGCAAATTAAAACCACAATGAGATACTACTACCTACCCACTGGTGGCTAAAACTAAAGCCTGACAATGTCAAAGTATCAGAGAGAATATGGAGTGATCACACACCGCTGGTGAGAATGGAAAGTACAACTAAAATGGAAAACATGTGGCAGTTTATCAAAGAGTTAAACATATAGTTCTGGAATTTATCCAGGAGAAATGGTTTGTAAACACAAAGACATGTACATGAATATTCATAACAGCTGTGTTAGTCTGTTTTGTGTTTCTGTAAAGGAATAGCTGCGGCTGGGTAATCTGGGTAACTTACAGAGAGAAGAGGTTTATTTGGCCCACGTTTCTGCAGACAGTGTAGGCATGGCGCCAGCACCTGCTTCTGGTGAGGCTTCAGGGAGCTTCTGGTCAAGGCAGAAGGCAAAGGGAGAGCAGGCGTGTCATGTGGCGGCGACAGAAGGAGCAAGAGAGGTAGGAGGTGGTGCCAGGCTCTTTGAAACAACCAGTTCTCATGTGAACTAATAAAGCAAAAACTCATGCATTATCTTGGGAAGGGCACCAAGCCATCCATGAAGGATCAGCCCCTAGAACCCAAACACCTCCCACCAGGCCCAGTCTCCAACACCGGAGATCAACATCCAAACCACATCAGCTGCTTTATTCATAATAGCTAAAACCTAACACAAACCAAGTGTCTGTCAGAAGGTAAATGAATACTGTATCTTTACAATGATAACCATACTCAAGAATAAAAAGAAACCAACTTCTGATACATACAACATAGATGGAATATGTTGATTGTGGTATTGTTTAAAAAGATATATATATTTGTCAAAACTCCTCAAACTATATACTAAAATTTATTTATGTAGCTTATTCCTCAATAAAGTTGTTTTAAAAATATAAAAAATATTACCAAACTCAATCCAACACTGTAAAAAATGAAAACAAAACAAAGTACACCATCCAAAAGGAAACAAAGTAACTCTCACGAACAAGTTAGTTTAATTCTGTAAACAAAGATTGGTTTAGTATTTGGTGAACAATTGATGTCATTTACCACATTAACAAATTAAAAGAGAAAAATGTGATCATCTTTAGAAAGATCATTTGACAAAATTCAGCAACCATTCATAATTTTTTTTTTTTTTTTTTTTAAACAGAGTCTCATTCTGTTGCCCAGGCTAGAGTGCCGTGGCGTCAGCCTAGCTCACAGCAACCTCAAACTCCTGGACTCAAGCGATCCTTCTGCCTCAGCCTCCCGAGTAGCTGGGACTACAGGCATGCGCCACCATGTCCGGCTAATTTTTTCTATATGTTTTAGTTGGCCAATTAATTTCTTTTTATTTTTAGTAGAGATGGGGTCTTGCTCTTGCTCAGGCTGGTTTTGAACTCCTGACCTTGGGTGATCCTCCCGCCTCGGCCTCCCAGAGTGCTAGGATTACAGGCGTGAGCCACCACACCCCGCCTTATAATTTTTTTTAAGTTAGCAATCGAGGACGAAAAGGGAACATTGTTCTCCTTATAAAGAGGATCTGCAAAAACCTTGCAGTAAGTTTTTAGTTACCCATATGTACACATGCAGCTACTATCATTTTATGACTAATGTAACTTGCTCTACTATTCACCAAGTGTTTGCTGAACCCATTAAATTTCAGATCCGGACTGTACAAAGATATAATTACAGCTGTGCACAGTGGCTCACACCTGTAATCCCAGCACTGCGGGAGATTAAGGTAAGAGGATCACTTGTGGCCAGGAGTTCAGGACCAGCCTGGGCAACATAGCAAGACCCCATCTCTACAATAAAAAAAAAAAAAGAAAAATTAGTCGGGTGTGGTGGCACACACATGTAGTCCCAGCTACTCTCGAATAAGGAGGATTGCTTGAGTCCAGAAGTTTGAGGCTGCAGTGAGCTATGATAACGCCACTGCACTCCAGCCTGGGCCACAGAGCAAGAACGTTTGTCAAAAAAAAAGATACATCCCCCCTCCTCACTACTGCACTTGACTAGTCTTAAAAAAAAAAAAAAAAAAAAAAAAAAAAGATACAATTTATATATCCTGACCTCAGAGATACTAAAGCTCTGGTTATGAAGTTTTAAACATAGTGCTTTAAGAAACATACTCATTTGAAGTGAGATTTAAACATAGTCTAAATGCAAAGCAATATGTGATTAATACCAAATGGGTGATGTGTGTAATTCATTAACAAATATATTGAGTGCAAGGGATTGGATCTGAGATACAATGAACCAGAGAGTTAGGAGACCCACCTAACACCTTCACTGAAAGTTCATGGGAAACATTGACACAGAATGACACAGCTAAGACATTCCGAGAGCTGCTAAGTTTAGTAGCAATGCATTATGCAGTTACAGATAATTAATGCAGGAAGTTGTACATTAATAGTATAGTGACTAAGATCACAAATTCCGAGCCAGGCTGTCCAAATTCTAGCTCCACCGCTAACTATGTGACAATGGGCAGTGAATAGTTATATGACTACCTCGGTTTACTCATCTGTAGAGATATTAATAACATACCACATGACCACTGTGAAGATTAAGTGAGTCGAGACAAATAAAGCACCTAAAAGAGTACCTGGCACACAAGAAACATCTGAGAAGTGTTAGCTGCTGTTACTAATTCACAAAAGAGTAAATGTGAGTATAAAATTGGATGCTCAGCCTCACTAGAAATCATAGAAACAAATTAAAACCACAATGAGAAACCATTTCCCCCCTATAAAATTGGCAAAAAGTGTAAATTCTTAGCTTGAGGGGTGGATCTAGGGGCATGCTCATTTTCCAATAGTTTAACAAGATGTGTGTGTCTGATTTAAGCATTTTCTTGTGTGCATATTATACTTTAACTCAAAAGTCAAAAAAAAGATGACACAATACATGCAAAAAGCCAATTCTCTCCCTCACTCTACCCTTAACCCAGAAGAATGTTCTGCCAATATCAAACATTACCAGAGATGTGGAATATAAGAGCTCTCACATCTTTCTGGTATGTTCATAAACTGGCACAACCATTTTGGAGAGCAATTTGACAATGTTAGGAAAGTTGAAAATGCATAACAAAGGTTTTACCTGAATAATAAAACATAGACTTGTGCTACTCATTTTTCTATATCCTCTTTACAAAAATTTTTTCCACTTAATATATTTCATGGTGAGACATTAGAAATGTACTCTCTTAGCAATTTTGAAATATACATTAACTATAGTCACCCTACTGTGCAAGAGATCTCACAAACATCCTCCTGTTTGACCAAAACTTTGTATCCTTTGACCAACATCTCCATATTGCCTCCCCCTTCCCCCAAACATGCATTTCTATTAAGATGTTGAGGTAGGGAAGACAGAGAAGCATTCAACAATGGCCCTAAAATTATGTGACCCTGTACACATTTGTATTCCTAAAAAGTCTAACATAATGAGAGAGCAATAATCACTCTGCTTACAGCCTCAGGGACAACATGTATGACATGCCTGGTATGCCAAGTGCCTCTGAAAAGAATTCCTTGATAAAACAGTAATCAGGACTTAAAAAAAAAAAAAGATGTACTCAAAACCTGAAAAAGAATTAAGAATGAGTTGAAACTGGGAAAGGAAATTGTCTTATAGTTAATCTAGTACTTTTAAAAAAAAATTGTTGTGGTAAAATATATATAACAGAATTTGATATTTTAACCTTTTTCTATTTTTGAGACAGTGTCTCACTCTGTCACCCCAGCTAGTGTGCAGTGGCGTCATCATAGCTCACAGCAACCTCAAACTCCTGGGCTCAAGTGATCCTCCTGCCTCAGTCTCCCAAGTAGCTGGGACTACAGGCACAGACCACTGCACCTGGCTAATTTTTCTATTTTTGGTAGAGATGGGGTCTCGCTCTTGCTCAGGCTAGTCTTGAACTCCTGAGCTCAAAGGATCCTTCCGCCTGGGTCTCCCAGAGTGCTAGGATTACAGGTGTGAGCCACAGCACCTTGCCTATCCTGTCAGTCTTACAACAAATATTTATTGAGCATGTATTATGTGCAAAGAAGTAGAGGGAAAAAACACTCCAAATGTGTTCCCCACACTCCAAGAGCTTACCCTCTAGGTGTCCAACAAGCAAAAATGATTTAAGGGTGAAAAGTGTTGTGATGTTGTTGCAGAAAAGTGTACAGCTAGTATTACAGCTCTTGTTACAGCACTTGACCAGTGAAAGAACCCAGCTGCACACAGAGAGTCAGAGGACACTCCTACTCCTTTAGCAGGCCCAGGGGACTTCTGACCCCACTTCCTTGTTCTCCTCCAGTTTTTATACCCTTGGTAGGACTCAAAAAGCGTCCAATCAGCAACAAGCTTTGATATCCAGTCAGCAACAAGCTTTGGTATCCAATCAGCAACAGTGGGATTCAAAAAGTATCCAATCAAGATTGCGCAGCCAGCACAGCCAGAGGACTGGAGCAGGCGGCTGAGCACCAAGCCCCGAGCAGGCCGGACACGCAAGACCTGGCCCCAGCAGAGTGCACCTGCTGTGGCCTCCCGAGGCCCCAGCACAGGCCCGAGGGGCTGCGGAGCAGCGGGGAGGCAGCGAGCAGCTGTGTCCCAGCACCAGACAGTTTTCCCTGTCAATATAACCACCCAGCCTCAGAGCCAGGGCTCCTGTAGGTAGTGAATTTTAAGCCAAGACCTAAAGGCCTATTGCCTATTCTATTAGATTTTTCTAATTGCTAATTGATTTATAGGATTTTAAGAAATACTTTCTGGATATCAATTTTTTATTATAGTAACTGAAAATATTTTCTCTCAGACAGGCACTTAACTTTTACCTTTGTAATAGCGTGTTTTAACAACAAAAGTTTGAAATTTTTGATCTAACAAAACTTACCAATTTTTCTTCTCTTACACTTTTGGTGTCTGTGTCTTATTTGCCTACTATTTTCCTACCCTGAGGTCATAAAGCTATTCTCCCAACAGTTTTAAATAGATTTTCTTACAATAGGTTTGAAGTTTTGCTTTTCACATTTAGACCTTTAATCCACCTGAAATTTAACTTTTTTTTTTTTTTTTGAGACAGAGTCTCACTTTGTTGCCCAGGCTAGAGTGAGTGCCATGGCGTCAGCCTAGCTCACAGCAACCTCAAACTCCTGGGCTCAAGCAATCCTGCTGCCTCAGCCTCCCGAGTAGCTGGGACTACAGGCATGCGCCACCATGCCCGGCTAATTTTTTCTATATATTTTTAGTTGGTCAATTAGTTTCTTTCTATTTTTTTTTTTTTTTAGTAGAGACGGAGTCTTGCTCAGGCTGGTTTTGAACTCCTGACCTTGAGTGATCTTCCGGCCTCGGCCTCCCAGAGTGCTAGGATTACAGGCGTGAGCCACCGCGCCCAGCCTGAAATTTAACTTTTAAATAATACATATTAGATATCTCATTTTATTTTTTTTCCATAAGGACATCCAAGTTTGCCAGTGCCATTTATTGAACAGTTCCTGCTTTTCTCACTGGTATGTGATGGCATAGGCCAAGTTCCTATAAATGTGGTTTGCTCCTAGATCTAATTCTGCATCAATAGTATACTGTTGGCTGGGCATGGTGGCTCACACCTGTAATCCTAGCACTCTGGGAGGCCGAGGCAGGAAGATTACTCAAGGTCAGGAGTTTGAAACCAGCCTGAGCAAGAGTGAGACCCCATCTCTACTATAAATAGAAATAAATTAATTGGACAACTAAAAATATGTAGAAAAAATTAGCCGGGCATGGTGGCGCATGCCTGTAGTCCCAGCTACTTGGTAGGCTGAGGCAGGAGGATTGCTTGAGCCCAGGAGTTTGAGGTTGCTGTGAGCTAGGCTGATGCCATGGCACTCTAGCCTGGGCAACAGAGTGAGACTCTGTCTCAAAAAATAAAAATAGTACACCATTTTGTTTATAAAGCTTTTAATAATGTCTTTATATCTGATAGAAAAATTCCTGCCTCCTTTTTTTTAGAATTGCCTTGGCTAGATTAAAGTTTTTAGAATCAGTTTGTCAAGTTCCACCAAATTATATTGGGATTTTATTGAAATCGCACTGAATTCATAATTTATGGAGAATTAACATCTTTCTATCAAGTGTTCCGTTCTATAAATATGTTAGATTGCTTAATTTTTCCAGCTCTTCTTTGTGGTGGTTAATTTTATGTGTCAGTTTGCCTGGGCCACGGGATGCCCAGATATCTGATTAAACATGATTTCTGGATTTGTCTGTGAGGGTGTTTCCCAAAGAGATTAGCATTTGAATTGGTGCACTGAGTGAAGAAGGTGGCCTTCTCCAGTGTGAGTGGGCATCGTCCAATCTGCGGAGGGCCTGAATAGAACAGAAAGGTGGAAGAAGGTTGGATGCATCCTGTCTGCCTGACTGCTCCAGACAGGACATCCATTTCCTGCCCTGGTTCTCAAGCCTTGAGCCACACCACTGGCTTTTCCTGGGTCTCCAGCTTGCAGGCAGTAGCTGTGGGACTTCTCATCCTCCATCATTGCACAAACCAATACCTTATAATAAATCTCTTTCTAGGTAGATAATAGATGTAGATGTATAGATATCCTATTGGCTCTGTCTCTCTAAAGAATCCTGACTTTATCAGTCCTGCAGAGATGAAAAAAAAAAAAGAATCTTGACTAATATATCCTTCAATATTCTTAAAATTTTCTCCATAACGGTTTTGCAGTGGATGATATCTTTGGAAGCTAAAACTCCTGAGTAGCAGAAGGTTTAGGTTAAAGGTAAAAGTTAAAGAAGTTGACATTGGCCAGGCACAGTGGCTCACACATGTAGTCCTAGCACTTTGGGAGGCCAAGGCAGGAGGATGGCTTGAACTCAGGAGTTGGAAATCAGCCTGAGCAAGAGTGAGATCCAATCTCTACTAAAAATAGAAAAATTAGCCAGGCATCATAGCCTGCACCTCTAGTCCCAGCTACTCTGGAGGCTGAGGCAGAAGGATTGCATGAGCCCAGGAGTTTGAGGTTGCAGTAAGCTATGATGGTATCAATGCACTCTACCCAGGGTAACAGAGCGAGACTCTATCTCAAAAAAAAAAAAAAAAAAAAAAAGAATCAAATTCAAATGGCCTTCCAGTTACTATCTGAGAAGGAAGACAGAATGCAAGGTAATATTTATAAGAACATTATGAGGTTTTGTAAGCTTTGTCATCTCTGTATGTTTGCTATTTATGCTAAAGTATCAAAATCTCCAGAGATCAATAGCAAAATCCTAAAGTTAAGAAAGCCTGCAGGGCATGGTAGCTCATGTCTGTAATCTCAGCATTTTGGGAGGCTGAGGAGGGAAGATTGCTTTAGGCCAGAAGTTCAAGACCAGCCTGGGCAACATAGCAAAACCCCATCTCTACAAAAAAATGTAAAAATAAGTCATACATGGTGGTGCATACCTGTAGTCCTAGCTACTCAGGTGGCTGAGACAGGAGAATCTCTTGAGCCCAAGAATTCAAGGTTATAGTGTGCTATGATCATGCCACTACACTCTAGCCTGGGCAACAGAGTGAGACCCTACCTCTTAAAAAAAGGGGGGGGGAGCCTGCAGGCTGCCTTTGGGGCCATCAAATAAGGTAGGAAAACTTCCTGACATAGTCTTAGAAAATGGGAATTGATGATGAGGAAATATCCATGTTAAATTCTTTAGTATTGCAAAGGAAAAGATGTGCTATGTAAAATCACTGCATGGAAACTTATTTAATCTTTAGGAAGCTAAACTGCACAATAATAAGGTGTTTTCCAAGAGATCCCTCCTGCAGACAAGCTTTTTCCTTTTCATCCTTACCATTTTTGTTGGCTAGGAGTTTGTGCTTGAGGCAGGTTGAAGCAATGATGGTGCTAACATGTAATGCTGATGTTTACACAGTACATTAGTTCCCCACTGCTGCCGTAACAAACTACAACAAAATTAGCCGCTTAAAACTACACAAATTTATCACCTCACAGTTCTGTAGGTCAGAAGTCCAGGGAGCTCAACTAGTTCCATGCTCTGAGTCTCACGGGCCAAAATCAAGTTGTCCACGAGCCAGGGCTCTTATCTGGAAGCTCTGGGGGAAAATTCACTTCCGAGCTTATTCAGGACCCTGTTGCCTTGCTGGCTGTCAGCTGGAGTTGTGTGTCAGTTTGCCTCTAGGCCACAGCTCCTAGAGGCCTCTCTCCAGTTCTGCTCCCCATACAAACACAAATAAGACTTTGTCGCCATTGAAAGCCTGAATATTAAAGCGGTTCTCGGACTGGTGGCTCATATCCACCTTCTCATTCAACCCTCCTGCCTGTCTCCTCCTCAGCAACGTTTCCAGAACTCCTACCTTCGCCTTGAAGCTCCCTAAGTTTTTCCAGTTCAGGTTTGAACTTCTTCAGCATTTTCATTTTTCTAACAGAGACAGCATGGAGAGGATAACTAGGCCGGCAAGCCTTTTCTGTGTCTTCGCAGGGTTGTCCAAAATCAATGTATTGGTCACTTCTTCTAAGGCATTTTTCTGCCCCTCTTGGGTCATGATTTCTGTCTTCCGCATCTGTCAGACCCGTTGGTGCTGAGCATAAGCACAGCCCAAACCAAATGGTTGTGTCAACACAGAACTCATGAAGCAAATAACCATCAGTGGTCCCAACACCAATGTGAGCTGCATTCATGGTCTGCCGTGGAGCACATTTTGTCACAGATAAGATCCATGCCATGGGTCAGGCGCGGTGGCTCACACCTGTAATCCTAGCACTCTGGGAGGCCCAGGCGGGCGGATCACTCGAGGTCAGGAGTTCGAGACCAGCCTGAGCAAGAGCGAGACCTCGTTTCTACTAAACATAGAAAGAAAATTAATTGGCCAACTAAAAATATATAGAAAAAATTAGCTGGGCATGGTGGCACATGCCTGTAGTCCCAGTGACTCGGGAGGCTGATTGAGGCAGAAGGATCGCTTAAGCCCAGGAGTTTAAGATTGCTGTGAGCTAGGCTGACGCCATGACACTCTAGCTGGGGCAACAGAGTGAGACTCTGTCTCAAAAACAAAAAAAGATCCATGAAAATTAGGCAGGCAGCTTTTGCCCTGAATATCCTCAGTAATTAGCTAGAACTTTCTAAATGCAATTTTATCATTCTGCAGATCAGCAAGGCTCACTCCAAAAGCACAACCTTTGAGGCCAACAGATGCAATTTCAGTTTCTTGAGTCCCTGTGACCAGTATTCTACCAATATTTCTTATATTAACCATAGCTGGTGCTTTCCCATCACACCAATCTTTCTTAGAAAATAGGTCAACTCCTTTCTTCTTGGCTTTCTTTCTGCTGCCTTTTGTAAGGTGCTTGTTCTTGCCAACCACCAGAGTGCTGCTCAGAGAGCCAAAAGGGACCAGTCCTGTCACACGGCCATGTGCCACCCACATCTCAGCGTCAGCAATGATGAGGCAAGTGCCTCTCATGCTGGGAGTCTGACTTCTGCTGCTGTCGCATGTCTGCCTCCAGCCAGAGAAAGTCCTCTGCTTTGAAGAGGTCATGTGACTAGATTGAGCCCACCTGGATGATCGAGGGTACCCTCCCTTATCTTAAGGTCTGTAAGTTTGATTATAACTGCAAAGTCCCTTTTGCCATGAAGCATAACATAGTCACAGACTCCAGGCTTAGGATGTGGGTGTATCTTTGAGGGGCATCCTGCCTACTATGCACGGTGTGTCTTATCCTTGTGCCACACAGTGTCCCAGGGGCTCCATATACATCACCTGATTTCAACTTCACAAAAACCTGATGATAGTCACTTTGAAAGTGAAAAGAGGCCGGGGGTGGTGGCTCACGCCTGTAATCCTAGCACTCTGGGAGGCTGAGGCAGGCGGATTGCTCAAGGTCAGGAGTTCAAAACCAGCCTGAGCAAGAGCAAGACCCCGTCTCTTCTAAAAAGAGGAAGAAATTAATTGGCCAACTAAAAATATATAGAAAAAATTAGCTGGGAATGGTGGCGCATGCCTGTAGTCCCAGCTACTCGGGAGGCTGAGGCAGGAGGATCACTTGAGCCGAAGAGTTTGAGGTTGCTGTGAGCTAGGCTGATGCCACGGCACTCTAGCCTGGGCAACAGAGTGAGACTCTGTCTAAAAAAAAATAATAATAATAAGTGAAAAGAGCTTAAATAGCTCGTCCCGCGTCACACAATCTTTAGGTAGCACTGGTGAGCTTCAAACGCAAGAACTCTAGCTGCCGAGTCTGTGCTATTTATCGCTACACCACACTCCCTCTGTATGACTGTTTCTGCACCCAAGAGTATGCGTCACTAAGTGTCAGAGGACCATCTTAGGGTCCCAAGCTCTGAGAGGAAATGTGACTTACCAAAACTGTTGTGTTGTCTATAATTTACTTTAACATGCTTCCGCATGGACAGGTTGAAACTCTCATGTGTACGAGTGTTAATGTTCACCTATACCCAAGAAGCAATCGATTGTCCTAATTAGGAATATCCACTTCAGGGTGGTAAGCTAACGTTGAAGCAGAAGGATATACTCCAATGTAGATACTACAAGAACTTCTATTATAGTCATCTCTGACCAATTATAAATATTTGGCTTTTAGCAAATTGGGATTATAAACTCTATAAAGGCTTTTCCCTCTATACATAAATGACATGAAAATCCACCAAGCACCGGTGTCTGGGCCCCTAGGAATTGGTGCATGATTTTTGAAGTCTCAAATTTAGCTACTAATTCAGAAGGTTTATAGACATCTCACTCCAGTTACCCAAAGAGCTGGATCCTGCCCCTGGACAACAGTTGCATTTACAGCAAGGTGCCGTTAGAACACCTGAAAGTATAAAGAACACAGAGCACAGAAACAATGGAATGACGTTTTTGTGCCCACTTATTAATAAATGTCTGTGTGTGTATGTGATTGAAATTTGTCTTGCTATCATTGTAAACTGACAGAACAGTTGGAGAGGAGAGGTAGAACCCTCACTATCACTAATTTTTGGAGGTTACTATTAGTCATCAAAAAGAACCTAATTGACCTAAATGAGTTCACATCTGGTAAGTGGCAAAAACAAATCAAAATCATGTTCATCTGGCATCAAAGTCTATACTCATTTCTCTACTTTACACTGCCTCTCAGAATTATTGTGATTAGTTGTTTGTATTGTTGCTATTAACTACTATTAGTTATTAGAGAATATTTCTGGATCACATGATTTTAATTTCGTGCAAGCTCAATATATGAAAATCTAGATCTTCCCAAAAGATAAATGGTATAGTAAGATTTTAAGATGCTTCATTTTGCCAAGATCTAACAAGATTTTATTCCTTTCAAAAGAAATTCTTTTGATCCATTTAAAATGTGATTTAACTTATGAAAAATTAATATACTGGCAACATGAGCAAAGATAAAAAAGTGAGGAAGGACAATGTGTTCAAAGAAGGATGAGTAATTTAATTTGGCTGGAATATAAGATATATATAGGGAAGTGATGGAGATAAACTTGGAAAGGTAATTTTATTATACTTATTGATATATAAAAGTCACATATGATGATGTCTCATTAGGCCATGTCTGCTTAGTCTCAGAAGTATGTAATCAAAAGCATGGACACAAATCCAGTTAAGAATGTATCGACATGTAATGTAGAATTTCTAAAAATACTTTTTATTGTTATGACAGATACTATAAAGGGCATATATAACTTAATGTTATAGATTAAAAATATTTTAAAATATGCTTATACCCTTACAGCCACTACCCAAATCAAAATACAGAACATTTCCAGCAACCTAATAAGCTTATTCTATCTCCTTACTAATACTCCTTTGCCCCTGCCCCCAAAAAGAAACTCACTATTCTTATTTGTATGTCCACAGATTAGATTTGCCTATTTGTTTTTGAACTTCATATATATGGAATCACACAAAATATACTGTTTTGTGTCTTCTTTCACATACCTTTAGATCTGTGAGATTCATCTATATTTTTTTGGTTTTGTATGATATGCCATACTATAAAAATATACCATAATTTACTCTTCCTTTCAGCTGTTGATGAACGTTGGGTTGTTCCCACTTTGGGGCTATTATAAATAAAGCTGCAACAAATATTTTTTTACATTTCTTTCAGTGAACTAAATAATCATTTGCATTGGGTATATATCTAGGATTGAAATTCTGGGTTATAAATTTTACATAGTTAGCTTTAAATGTGTTCTATTTACACTCCCACCAGCAATACATGAGAATTTCAATTCCTCCACATTTCCCCCAACACTTATTATATTCCATCTTTTTCATTTTCACCATTCTGGTGAAGGCATAATGGTATCTCATTGTGGTTTTCATTTGCATTTTTCTGATGATGTTGAATGTAGGGGACTGACATATTTTCCTAGTTTAAGAATTAAAGTTAGTGAGTAATGTATGTGTTCTGCCCAGAGTGTTTGAAAGTAATCTGTTCCAGACAAGGTCCTTGTGATAAACAAGGATGTTGCCTAGAGGCATAACAAAGGACCTGAGTTGTAAGTAAGCAAGAACTACACCACCCCACAGCATTGGGGGTCTGGAGGCCACATGATAAACATATTGTTCCTGTGATTGCTGCGTACACTCCATAAGATGGCTGGTTAGTCAATGATGGGTAAGACTCCTCAAGGGAGGGGCGACCTAAGCCATGCACAGCTGCCGGGGTTCAGCCAAAGATCTTAGGGGGTCACCCTAAGAGAAGCTGGGAATAAATGCCCCCTGTGGCTCACCTTGCCCATCCTTGCTAATCTCGGTCCTTTATCTATGCCTAGTGCCTAGAGCAACCACCTTGAAATTCTGAGTCAGGGGATATCTGCTTCGCTAAGGCTATGCTTTCCAGAATTTATGGCTATTGCTGCCACGCCTGGGTGGTTACGTACAAGGAACTAACTTTAATCTTTTAGAATATAAAAATAAAATGGACCCAGTGTATTATTACTCAAGTCAACCGTCTGTCTGTGTGTCCGCATTTTTCTTTGTGTTCTGCATTTGTGTTTTATGTTCTGTGTTCATCCTCCGTCCTATAAACGGGCCACAACAGTTGAATCCTTTTTTATGTGCTTGTTTGCTATTAAGGTATCATCTTTTGTGAAGTGCCTGTTGATGGTATAGATTTTACCCAAGATTACCTAAAGAAATAAAAGTGTGGGTTACATTGTGCAACACAGGGTAACCCCTCTTTAGAAAAATCCTCTTTAAATATCGTTGTCCTTTCTTCTCAAGGGGTTGGTTCATTTTTTTTCTCCATTTTCCCAGAAAGATAAAATAAAATATGAAATCCTCTCAACTTCTCCTCCCCTACACTCTCACTAAAAAATTCCTTCATTCCTACTCTACAACAGCTAATCAAACTTTACTTAGGAAAACAAAACCTTGGTATATACCTACTGAGTCATAAGCATGCATCTGGGGGAACATAATATATCTCATTCATGCCAGGTCCTAACCCTACTGTACTGTAATCTTCTCACCTCGAATCCTAATTACTATCTCATTTATAAATTCATTGATGTGTTTAATTTCTCTGTGTTCTCAGTGAAAGCAAGTTCTTTGTTTTGTTCACTGTTGAATCCCTGGTGCCTAGAGAGGGTGTCTGGCCCACGATAGATGCTCAGTAAACATTTGTTGAATAAATGAAGGAAAGATGAAAAAGAAAGCACTAAGGACATTGCAATTGCCTGCCCACCACCCAATTTCCTCTATTGGAAACCACCCAGTTTTCAGACTGAGAATCCATACCTACCATTGTCACCCATGTACTGCCAATCCTACCCTAAACTCTAAGTCAGATAGGTCAGGCTGCCTCACTTAAATCACACAATCCTATCTTCTGGCCATACTTACCATAATCCAATTTTGGCCAATGAGTAAATGAAGACATTTACTGAGGGATTCTAGAAAAGAGGTTTTTTTGATCTTTTGAAGGACTTTTTGGAAACCATCTTCTCTCCCCACTGCATCACTACACCCACTCCCACCCCATGTGGACAAGGACCCAGATAGCCCAGGGGTTGTAACACCACAGGGAGTCAGCCTCAAGATGAAGATGACACAATAAGAGAAAGAAAAGGAGGAATCTAGGTCCTTGGTGACATCATTGAGTCACTAAATCAAACCAAGCCTGAAGCCTGCCCTACCACTTACATAAGGCAATACATTTCCTTTATTAGATGTCTTAGTCTGTTTTCTGTTGCCCTGACAGAATATCACAGACTGAATAATGTATAAAGAAAGGTTTATTTAGTCCACAGTTCTGGAGGCTCGGCAGTCCAAGAGCATGGTGCTGGCATCTGGTGAGGACCTTCTTGCTATGTCATAACATGGCAGAAGGCATGGCGTGGTGAGAGGGAAAGAGCATGAGTGCCAGCATGAATGTTTTCTCTGCTAAGAGAAAACCTTAGACAAAATAGATTTAACAGAGTTTACTGTTAAAAGCATGATTCTCAAATCAGGCAGCCACTTGAACCAGAATAGGTTCAGAGTGACTCTGGCACTGCTGAGTGTGGTCAGAGAAGATTTATGGACAGGAAAAGGCAAGTGATGTATAGCAAACCAAAGTGAAGTACAGAAATAGCTACAGCTGGATTTCCTACATGTTGGCATTTGTGTCATTTGAACAGTTGGTCACCTTTGATTGGCCAAAACTCTGTGATTGGTACAAGAGTAGGTTATATAGTCTGTTTATACTTCCAGATAGGTTACAGTTCATTGTGCAAGGAGAAACCTTTAGGTCAAACTTTAAATATGCAAGGAGACCAGTTTAGACTAAACTTGATTTACTATCTCTTTTCTCTTATTATAAAGCCTCCAGTCCCATCATGAGGGGCCCACCCTGATGGCCTTATTTAATTCTAATTACCTCCCAAAGGCCCCACCTCCAACCAATATATGAATTTAGGGATTAAGTTTCCAACATATTAAATTTGGAGGATGCATTCAAACCATAGCATTATTTAAGCCAGTTTGAGTTACTCACAACTGAACACATCCCAGTACAGAAAGGAAAGGGCATTCATTCCAGGGAAGAGGAGCAGTGAGAGTAAAGGCAGAGAGGAATGAAACAGCATGGCCCTTGGAGGAGCTGCAGTCACCACAGTATCTGGAACACAGATAAGGAGGAAGCACGGCAAGGAATGAGGCAACAGAAGCAGGCAGGAGTCAGAATATGCTGTATGTGTAACATGCTACAGCACACTGACTTTATCCTGTAGGGAGTGGGGGCAGAGCAATGACTTGCTTTAATTTTTATTTTAGGCAGGTCACTAGAGGATTAGAAATGGGTGAGAGGCCAGGCAAGGTGGCTCACGCCTGTAATCCTAGCTCTCTGGGAGGCCAAGGCGGGAGGATCGCTCAAGCTCAGGAGTTCAAAACCAGCCTGAGCAAGAGTGAGACCCAAAAATAGAAAGAAATTAATTTACTAAAAATAGAGGTCCCACTGCCTACAATATCTGAGCCCCCTTCCCACACTTTTCTACTCCTTTGTCTATTTTTCCTCTTCTTCCTTCTAATACGAGAGAAGTAGGCCCATATCAGACCTGGAAAGAAAGGGTCAGAAACAGATCAGCCTGGACAGGGCAAATTGGGCTAAATGGGGAGAAAGCTAAAAGTTACAGCCTTCCAGATACTTGGCGTACACAGGGCTGCCCCAGCACTCTAACTAAAACTGTAACAGAGGCCGGGCACAGTGGCTCACGCCTGTAATCCTAGCACTCTGGGAGGCCGAGGCAGGCAGACTGCTCGAGGTCAGGAGTTCAAAACCAGCCTGAGCAAGAGTGAGACCCCGTCTCTACTATAAATAGAAACAAATTAATTGGCCAACTAATATATATAGAAAAAATTAGCCGGGCATGGTGGCGCATGCCTGTAGTCCCAGCTACTCGGGAGGCTGAGGCGGCAGGATTGCTTGAGCCCAGGAGTTTGAGGTTGCTGTGAGCTAGGCTGATGCCACGGCACTCACTCTAGCCTGGGCAACAAAGTGAGACTCTGTCTCAAAAAAAAAACTGTAACAGAGGCAGTTTTGTCACATTTCTACTTTCTTTCCTTACCCCTGTCATCTACCACCCCCATCAGTCCCCCGTGGGCCTCCCCCAGTGCACATGCACACACATGCTTGAGCACACAGGCTCATGGCATGTGCTCACACAGTGCTTTCCTACTGGTCCAAATTTCCCATCCACCAAAACCTCCTCCCATCTCCAAAGTAACCTCTCCATATTGCCAACAACTTTTCTTTCTCTTTGCTTTTCTCTTTTCTTTGTTGCACACTCAGCTGCACTAAATATGTGTAGGAATGAACTTTACTCAGAGAGTAGTTGAACTTGGAAACTCAGTAACTTAAATTTATAAGTGAGTAAAATTGAACCCATTGTCTTAGTCCCTTTGGGCTGCTATAGCAATACTACAGATGGGAGGCTTAATAATCATTTAATTCTCACAGTTCTGGAGCCAGGAAGTCCCAGATCAAGGCATCAGCAGATTCGGAGTCTGGCAACAGCCCTGTTCCCTGGTTCCTAGATAGTCTTCTCGCTGTATCCTTACATGGTGAAAAGGGGAGGGAGTTCTCTGAGGTCTCTTTTACAAGGCACTAGTCCCATTTATGAGGGTGGAGCCATGACCACCCTCATGACCTAATTACCTTCCTAAGACCCCACCTCCTAATACCATCACCTTGGGGGTTAGTATTTCAGCATATGAATTTTAGGAGGACACACTCAGTCCATTGTACCTGCTAAGGATTTTGGCATTACGAAAGAGGAGCTTCCTACACTAGATGATTAATAAGAAGAAGGTATGCATTGGGGGACCTTCCTAATGTCAAATGCATTTCTGAACAGCCACTGGACAATTTATTAAGAAGCTACTCTCAGTCTTTTATCTCATTCCCAAGTTATACCAACAGCAAAGCCACTGGGATCTCAATTGCTGGAATTGTGCTGATCCTAGGGTATCTGCACACCAAAGTCTGGCATGCACTTTTTGTCTGAAAGCATGTTGTTCTCATTAGCAATTATGTCCTTACCAGGTTCACCATGGACACTAAGGAAAGAGAAGCTCTTCACTTTCTTTGCCTTGAATTATTGCTTCCTCTCTTGGCTTTCAGAAATATAAATGAATCTTATACAGAAAAATGTGTCTTCCACTCATTAGCCACATTTGTGCTTATATTTAGAACAACTCCTTCTTATTTCCTCTATTGCCAATAATATCTTACAGGTTTAGGAATTTTTAAAAGAGCATGGATAACAGGAAAGGTGGTGGTGGTTATGCTTTGATGATAGTAATAGTGCTATAATTTAGCTTAATTAGCAACAACATGACAATAACATTGAAGAAAAAAATGTTGGCCGGGCATGGTGGCTCACACCTGTAATTCTAGCACTCTGGGAGGCCGAGGTGGGAGGATCACTCAAGGTCAGGAGTTTGAAACCAGCCTGAGCAAGAGTTGGCCAACTAAAAATATATAGAAAAAATTAGCCAGGCATGGTGGTGCATGCCTGTAGTCCCAGCTACTTGGGAGGCTGAGGCAGGAGGATTGTTTGAGCCCAGGAGATTGAGGTTGCTGTGAGCTAGGCTGATGCCATGGCACTCACTCTAGCCTGGGCAACAGAGTGAGACTCTGTCTCAAAAAAAATAAATAAAAATAAAAAATGTTTAATAATAAAATCAAAATCCCACCACTCTCACATACTATTTCAATTTTTTTATATATTTTTAAAAATTATTTAAATAAAGAAAAAAATGTATTCTTATGTTTTTTGTCTTATTTTCCCCTCTCTTATGAATATTTCAATTTTTTCATATGCCTTCATTAAAAGTGTCCATATTAAACATGTTATTTTATATTATTTATATTTTTATTATGAAAATATGATATGAGAAGCATAACATCTGTATCTGGTGATGGGTGGTGTGGTGGGCAGGTGGGTGGGTGGGTCATAACGTGTGAAGTGGCCACCATTCACTTATTTAAACTTATTAATCAAATTTATTAATTTATCAGTACATTAATCTCTATTGATGGCTAACACTCAATGAATATTCCGCAATTTAAAATATCCTTCCTTATTCTAAACAGAAAATAAAATATTTAACTCTTTGCTTCCCAACTCTTGTGGAAGCTGCGGTGTGAGAAATAGCATTCATATAGAATTGCATGAATACCTTAATTCAAGCATTATCCTCTATTCTCCATTCTCCTCCTTATCAAGCAAGTCCCTGAGTGTGCTGCCTAACCTGGACCTTATTTTTTGACTGAAATTTACTGTTGGATTCTTCATGCACCCTAATGGATGCTATTAAAATTGGTCATGTCGAATCTCAAAACAAGAAGTACAAATACCCTTCCTTTCGGCGGGAGCCGCCATCTTCCAGTAATTCGCCAAAATGACGAACACAAAGGGAAAGAGGAGAGGCACCCGATACATGTTCTCTAGGCCTTTTAGAAAACATGGAGTTGTTCCTTTGGCCACATACATGCGAATCTACAAGAAAGGTGACATTGTAGACATCAAGGGAATGGGTACTGTTCAAAAAGGCATGCCCCACAAATGTTACCATGGCAAAACTGGAAGAGTCTACAACGTTACCCAGCATGCTGTTGGAATTGTTGTAAATAAACAAGTTAAGGGCAAGATTCTTGCCAAGAGGATTAATGTACGTATTGAGCACATTAAGCACTCTAAGAGCCGAGATAGCTTCCTGAAGCGTGTGAAGGAAAATGATCAGAAAAAGAAGGAAGCCAAAGAGAAAGGTACCTGGGTTCAACTGAAGCGACAGCCTGCTCCACCCAGAGAAGCACACTTTGTGAGAACCAATGGAAAGGAGCCCGAGCTGCTGGAACCTATTCCCTATGAATTCATGGCATAATAGGTGTTTCACACTTTGTGAGAAGCGACAGAAAGGAGCCTGAGGTGCTGGGACCTGTTCCCTATGAAAGCATGGCGTAATAGGCATAGCACACCTGAGAGAAGCAAAGAAAGGACCTTGAGCTGCTGCCAGAATCTATTCCCTATGAATGCATGGTATAGGAAACAAACCTAATAAAAGCCACTGGACTCTAAAAAAAGAAAAAAGAAAAAGAAGTACAAATAAAGACATGTGGAAATGTATATAACCTGATAAATCACCAAAGAAGTATAAGCAATGGTGAGATGACCATTTTTGCTTACCAGATTAGCAAAGATTTTCTTAATTGATAACGAATACATTATTCAGGCAATCACAAGTGGTTTAGTCTGGCAGGAGTGTCAAGTGTGACAGGAAATAATAGCAACAGGTAGTCAGAGACTGATCCATTCATTCATGCATTCAACACATATTTATTAAGGTCCTACTATGTACCAGGCACTGGGACAGATGGTGAGGATACGATGGTGAGCTGAAACAGATATGGTGCCTGCTCTTGTGGAGATTACAGTCTAGTGGGGTAGATAAATATTAATCAAATAATCACACTAATTAATCTATGTTGGGTGTTCTGCCATGGAGACCACTAGGTGTCCTCATATCCATTCATCCAGCTACAATAACAGACCAGGGTCACAGCCCAGGCTATGGAGCCAAAATAAAGGCTACTTTTCCGAGCCTCCCCTACAGCTAAGCGTAGCCAGGTGAGCAAGTTCTGATCAGTGAAAGGGGAGTAAAAGTAACAAGTCCAATACCTGGTTCATGCTCTTATAAGGGGTGGTGTGTCCTCGCTTTCCTCTTTCTTCCTTCCACAGGCTGGACTGTGGATCAGCCAGGGGGGTCCTCCCAGACCTGCTGCTGAGGGCAACAACCAACAAAGTGGAAAGAAGGGTGCTGGGTGCCCAACACAGTAACCTCCAGACAAACCCTGGGCTGCTTAGGCCCACACTGCACTGGGAGCAAAAAATAACCTTCTAATCTTATTAAAGTCCCCAAGAGTCTCTGTTTCAGCGGGATATCTACGACCTAATGTCCTGAAAAGAAGAGAATTCTAGGAGAAGGCACAGTAAAAGGATCACAACCTGTACTGGGGAGGGCGTGGGCTCACCTGAGCTGTGGATCTTCATTCTGAGATCAGTGAGAAGCCATTAAAATACTTTAAGCGTAGTTGCTCTGGTTGGGATCAGGGTTAGGATTGGTGTTTGGATAATGTTAACAGTAATCTAGAGAGAAATGACGGTGTCTTTGACGCATACACCAGGCTGTTCACTGTGCCACCGCGTGTAATAGACATGAGCAAGCTGCAACTGCTTGCAGCAACAAAGAGGATGAATTTCATGAAGGGGAGAAGGACATGCCATCCCCAAATGTGCCGATTTGGTGTATTGATTATTTCACGTTAAAAACATTTGTGAAATTGTAGTTTCAGAAAGGGCTGGCTGGCTGTCTTTTCCCACATGCAGCAAGCCTTGGAGATGCTCTGGGAGGGGTACCCTGTGCGTACCAGGGTGAGAAAATAGTCCTTATCAACAGAGACTGAGAACTTGGGGCGGCAATGAACCTGAATAAATACACTTAACAAAGTAACACTTATCTTCCACTAGTTTTACACACAAACCTACATATCTCCTAATGACTCCCCTAAAAAAATGTACTGTCCCCTGGTGGGACTGCAAACTAGTTCAACCTCTGTGGAAAGCAATATGGAGATACCTTAAAGCGATACAAGTGAATCTACTATTTGATCCAGCAATCCCATTGCTGGGCATCTACCCAAAAGATCCAATGACACTCTACAAAAAAGACACCTGCACTCGAATGTTATAGCAGCACAATTCATAATTGCAAGACTGTGGAAACAGCCCAAGTGCCCATCAATCCAAGAATGGATTAATAAAATGTGGTATATGTATACCATGGAGTACTATTCAGCTCTAAGAAACAACGGTGATATAGCACATCTTATATTTTCCTAGTTAGAGCTGGAACCCATACTATTAAGTGAAGTTTCCCATGAATGGAAAAACAAGCACCACATATACCCACCAGCAAACTGATATTAACTGAGTAGCACCTAAGTGAACACATAGGTACTACAGTAATAGGGTATTGGGTGTTAGAGGCAAGGACCCTCAAAGACCCTCAACTCCCCTATGACTTGTCCTACGCACGGGCCTCGCCCTAGAAAAATTCCTAGGACAAAAACAACACCCCACCCTCCAGCTATAGCTCCGAAAAGAATGCGTTCCAAAATGCTCCAGGGTGTGCTAACTGCAATTGTTCCCGACCACCTGCCAGGTTGGGGTCGAGTAATCAGTCACAAACAACCTCAATACTGATAAGATACTGATTGGGGCTGATTAGCCCAAACCCAAGACTCACCGTCACCCCACTGCATTTTTTGTTTCTACTTCCTTGTTTCTGTATGCTTATAAAACCTACTAAGAATCTAAGTAAAGTAGACCTTGACAACCCTTTGCTTGGTCTCGTTCCTTTCTCTCGCCCATCTCTTTCAGGCACGGTCCCCCTTGACCCCACGAGTAACAGAAGTTCCCGCGGGCCGGGACAATTGGGCAGGTGGGAGGGGGAGGGGGGTGGATAGATACATACATAATGAGTGAGATGTGCACCATCTGGGGGATGGTCATGCTGGAAACTCATACTTGTGGGGGGAGGGGGGAAAGGGCATTTATTGAAACCCTAAAATCTGTACCCCCATAATATGCGGAAATAAAAAAAAATTAAAAAAAAAATGTACTGTCCCTACTCAAATTTTCTTGGTCCTGTCATTTCTTCTCAAATGTATCATTCTTTATCTAAAAAGTATAAAAGCATCCTGCTTTCGCTACTTCTTCGGATTTCACTGTCTTGTGAAAATCCCCATATGCATGTAAAACTAATAAAATTGGTATTCTTTTCTTTATCTTGTTAATCTGCCTGGTGTCTATTTGTTTTTTAGAGGATCCCATTAAGAGGTAAAAGAGGGCTTGGAGGCGATCTCTAAATACCCTATAGCCACAAACATTGCATTGACCAAAAGAAAGACAGAGGTAAAAGTTATACAGTATAACTGCATTTATAAGGTCCAAAAACAAGCAAAAAAAGTAGCCTACATCAAATCTAAGGTGCCATTGAATTGTAAAACATACCATCATTTTGTGGTCTTCTAAGAAAGAAAAAATGCTGCCAATTAAACCATGACAAGCCATCAATTATAACCACATCCCCAACTTCGGATATGCTAAAATATGAAAAAGAAGACTTCTTGGATTTGATACATGAGGTATATCATTTAGAGATTCATACATAGGTGGCAAAACTTTTTTTAAAATGGCAAAAAATTGTCACAGAAATCAGGATAGGGGCTACTTCTTAGAAAGAGAGCTGCTTTTGTTATTGAGGAAGGGTGCACAGGAGGGATGGGGAAGGCTTCTAGAGAGGTGCAATGTTTAATTTCTTGACCTAGAGAATAATTGATGACTGTTTCTCAGACTGTGTGTACAGGGTTTGCACACTTTTCTGCATGCCTGCTATCTTTCACAAGAAAGAGAGAGAGAAGAAAGAAAGAATAGGGAGGAAGGAAGGAGCAAGAGAGAGAAAGAAAAAAGGAAGGAAGGAAGGAAGGGAGGAAGGAAGGGAGGAAGGGAGGAAGGAAGGGAGGGAGGGAGGGAGGGAGGAAGGAAGGAAGGAAGGAAGGAAGGAAGGAAGGAAGGAAGGAAGGAAGGAAGGAAGGAAGGAAGGAAGGAAGGAAGGAAGGAAGGAAGGAAAGGAGGGAGGGAGGGAGGGAGGGAGGGAGGGAGGGAGGAAGGAAGGAAGGAAGGAAGGAAGGAAGGAAGGAAGGAAGGAAGGAAGGAAGGAAGGAAGGAAGGAAGGAAGGAAGGAAGGAAGGAAGGAAGGAAAGCAGGAAGGGAGGGAGGGAGCCAGGCATGGTGGCATACACTTATAGCCCCAGCTACTCAGGAGGCTGAGGTGGAAGGACTCCTTGAACTCAGGAGTTTGAGACCAGCCTGGGCAACATAGAAAGACCCCCCTACCTTTATAAAAGAGAAAAAAATTTTTACAAAGAAAAAAGGAAGGAAGGAAAGGATGAAGGAAACTTGACCTAGTGTGAAATGGTCAAAGTGGCCAAATGGTCGAAATGCAAAAGGGCTAAGGCTGCAGAAGGAAGAACAGATGAGAGGGAGCAAGCCCAGAAGCTGGAAGACCATTTAAGTGGCTGTTGTTTTCATCCAGGAGAGAAGTGTCTGAGCCTGACCTAGGTAGAGGTGTGAGAATAGAAGAATGGGAGCAAATGGGAAAGATGCTTGGGATTTGAAATAGCACCCACTTGGACCTGACTGGTTGGATATATCGGTTGAGTGGATTGTGATTGTATTAACTTAATCTTGATCATCATTACCATCTTCACAGAGACCAGTTATGGAGCGATTACTATGTTTCAGGCACTGGTGCTTCACATGCTTTGTGTTATTATTATAAAAGAATATTATTATGAACTGTATTTTAGAGATGTGAAAATGGAGGCTTTGGTCACACGGTTAGTGGCTGAGCCGGGACCCAAAGCCAGGCGGGGCAAGGCTTTCCCAGCACACCCCACCCACAGTTTATTTACCAGTCCCCTGTCAATGTGCTCGGGAAGAACAGCTTTTCTCTTGTGTCTCCTGCATAAAGATTGTCTTACTGGACACTGTGCTCTACCCAACTGTCACAGTGAGGCGAGACACTTGAGCTGCTGAGAGCTTCCTCCAGGCTCCAGCCGCTCTACCCTGACCACGGCGGAGAAAGGCTCCTGAGCCCTGCGCCCCCCTGCTCTCCCCTAAGTGACAGAGACGGGAGCGCAGGGAGCGCAGTGTGAGGGGCAGACCCCACCACGCATTTGGCTGTGTAAAGAAAGCAGACGAGGTCTGAGTCCTCTGAGTCTGTGCTACTCTGCCAGGAAGCTCATTAAAAGAGAAATAGTCCCTCTAGTGCAGACACCTGGTTTTTCCATGAATTCAGAACCAAATCATTTCCTGTAGAAAATCTACGTAGAATAAGTGAATCGGGAAACATGTTCACCTCCCCAAAAAGGCCATGAGAGATAAGATCTAATTTAAAAGACATGCACATAGGAAAGGGGAAGGAGTATTGCTGGGAGAGAAGTTGAAGATTTTTGGTTTGTTTTTTTGAGACAGAGTCTCGCTTTGTTGCCCAGGCTAGAGTGAGTGCCGTGGCGTCAGCCTAGCTCACAGCAGCCTCAAACTTCTGGGCTCAAGCAATCCTTCTGCCTCAGCCTCCCGAGTAGCTGGGACTACAGGCATGCGCCACCATGCCCGGCTAATTTTTTTCTATATATTTTTTAGTTGGCCAATTAATTTCTTTCTATTTTTTAGTAGAGGCGGGGGTCTCACTCTTGCTCAGGCTGGTCTTGAACTCCTGAGCTCAAACGATCCGCCCGCCTCAGCCTCCCAGAGTGCTAGGATTACAGGCGTGAGCCACTGGGCCCGGCCTGAAGTTGAAGGTTTATGAAGACAGATTCATAATTTTCTCTTCACAATTTAGCAAAGGCTGCATTACTTAAGAACAGCTTGACTTTCTTAGTAAAACATTTTCAGTCTTTGTTATTGATCACATATTAATTTAAAAAAACCCCAAATTCAGGATGGCTTTGTATTTATTGTTAATATCAGAATATGTTTGTGTAGGGAGGGGCAGAGCAAGATGGCTGGATACAAACCTTCAGCAAGCATCCCTCTGCAAAAACACGAAATTCAACAACTATCCACTCAAGGAAGAACCTTCAAAAGAAAATCAGAAAAGCAATCACAGTACCTGGTTTTAACATTGAATCAAGGAAAGAGGCACTAAAGAAGGCAGAAAAGATAATCTTGCATTGCCTATGCCTCCTGTCCCCATCTGCCTGCAGTGCCCCCCCCCACCGGCTCTCCAAGTAGAGAAGGAATCTGGAAGAAAGTGGAGTGATTGTGGGACTTGGCATTGGACCTGAGGGCTGCCCTGTCACAGGGGAACACAGCACAGGGCAGAATTCTGCTGGCTCCCCAGGAGAGAGCAATTAGGCCAGCCCAGACAAATGGAAATCCTCCACCCTAGCAGTAGAAACCTGATTTATGGCTAGCCTCACCACCCGCTGACAAAGAGCAGCCTGGGGCATGGAGTAAATTCAAAAGGCAATCAGGCCACAAAGGCTACAGTCCTGGGGCAACTCCTGAGGCTATGCTGGCTGGGAGCCAGTGGACTTGAAGTGCATGTGACCTGGTGAGACACTAGGAGTGGTGGCCAAGCCAGTGCCTGTGTCACCCCCGCCCCAAACTCCAGGCAGTGCAGCTCACAGGGAGTCTTCTTCCACTTGGGGAATGGAAAGGGAAGAGTCCAGAGGACTTTGTTTTGCAACATGGATACCAGCTCCATCCACCACAGTAAAATAAAGTACCAAGCAGATTTCCTGAAGTCCCTGATTCCAGGCCTTAATTCCTGGAAGGCATTTCTGGACCCATGCTAGGCCAAAAGAAGAACTGCTGCCCTGAAGGGAAGGACCCAGTCCTGGCAGGATTCACCACCTGCTGACTAAAGAGCCCTTGGGCTTTGAATACACATCAGAGGTAGCCAGGCAGCAGTCACCATGGGCTGCGGGTGAGACTGGGCTGGCTTCAGGTGTGACCCAGTTGCAATCGCAGCTGCAAGCCCATAAGGGAATGCCCACATCACTCCTCCCCCAACACCAGCAGCTCTGCATGGAGAGTGAGGGAAGAGAGCCAGAGATTTTGCCTGGTAATCCAGAGAATTCTCCCATATCTTACCCAAGTCTACCAAGGTGGTACCCCCAGGAGTCTGCAAGAGTCACAGCATTGCTAGGCTTGGGGCGCCCGCAGTGCTGATATACCTGCAGTGATCACAGGCTGAGATCACAGCACTCAATTCCCTTTGAATGTCTGGAAAACCTACTCAAGAAGGATGGGCTCAAACAACCCCAGACTGCAAAGATTAAAATAAATACCTAACTCATCAATGCCCAGACATAGACATTCACAAGCATCAAAAACATCAAGGAAAGCATGACCTCACCAAACAAACTAAATAAAGCACCAGTGACAAATTCTATAACGATAGAGATATGTGACCTTTCAGACAAAGAATTCAAAATAAGTAGCCTGGGCTGGGTGCAGTGGCTCACACCTGTAATCCTAGCACCCTGAGAGGATAAGGCAGGAGGATTTCCTGAGGCCAGGAGATCAAGACCAGTCTGAGCGAGACCCTGTCTCTACAAAAAAATAGAACATTTAGCTGGGCGTGGTGGCATGAGCTTGTAGTTCCAGCTACTTAGGAAGTGGAGGCAGGAGAATCACTTGAGCCCAGGAGTTTGAGGTTGTAGTGAGCTATCATGACACCACTGCACTCTAACCAGGGCAACAAAGTGAGACCCAATCTCAAAAACAAACACAAAAACAAAAATCATATGTACCCTATAAATATATACAACTATTGTGTACCCATAATATTTCAAAATTTAAAAGTTAAGGCCGGGCACGGTGGCTCACGCCTGTAATCCTAGCACTCTGGGAGGCTGAGGCGGGTGGATTGCTCAAGCTCAGGAGCTTGAGACCAGCCTGAGCAAGAGGGAAACTCCATCTCTACTAAAATTAAAAAGAAATTAATTAGACAACTAAAAATATATAGAAAAAATTAGCCGGTCATGGTGGCGCATGCCTGTAGTCCCAGCTACTCGGGAGGCTGAGGAAGAAGGATCGCTTGAGCCCAGGAGTTTGAGGTTGCTGTGAGCTAGGCTGATGCCATGGCACTCTAGCCCGGGCAACAGAGTGAAATTCTGTCTCAAAAACAAAACAAAACAAAACAAACAAACAAAAAGAGAACTTTAAAACTTAAAATATGAAAAAAAAAAACCAGAAAATGTTTGTGTATTCTGTTTTGAAAAAATATAGAAGAGTACTTTTTCTCATATGCAGAACTTCCTTTTTCTTCAAATTACACTGCCCTGCTAACTTGGAAAATGTGTCCCTTATAAATTTCAAGAGTTTTTGAGGCTATGCTGTAAAGGTTCTGTCATCCTTGTTCAGTAACCATTAAATGGCCAGTTCTAGGAGTTGGTCAAACATTGTCTGGAAAGGTGTTGCAAAGGGCTTTGTGAACACTGCCTTTCAGGTTCTTGGTCACTTAGTTGCTCTGGACATCTTCTATTCACCCCTCCCAGACCCACTCTCCACCCTCCTCTGTGCTCTGGGAAGCTGACAGGTAGAGATAGGTCAGCTGGCTCCTTCGTGTTCTGGTCCCATTGGGTCCAGCCAATGGGGAGCCCGGCAGGATGCCTGAGGGAGGTAGCAGGGTGCAATCCCTCCCTGCAGGGTTACTTCCCGCAGGTCTAAATTCATGAAGGAGGTAGAGGGTCTTCACATAGACCCTCTCTGTGTCCTGGTTCCTGCACATGCTCCCCGACCTTGACCCTTTAGGCCTGAAGCAATGACGGGGCCCCACTGCTACTAGCCCTGGAGCACTGCACTATTTTTCATGATTTCCCTAAACCTGGTCCACACCTTTGTAAACATTCCCTTTATTAAACTCTCCTTAAATTATCCTAATTTAAATGTATCATCTGTTTTCTGCTGCAGCCTTGACTGATACAGTAATAATACCTTACAGCTAAAGACTTTCACAACGTGTCATTAATTTATTCACACTTAGATAACATTTTTTGAAGTTTTTTAAAGCAGTAGGTCTTGAACGTTAAAATGCAAGTGTCCATGTTTGATTCCTAGTCAGTCTGCTGTAAGTAGAACTGAACAGTGGCTTTATTTTTGTCATTGGCATTTATTATAGCCTTTGTGTTTTAATTTCCATCTGTTGTTCCTGCATAGTTTTAATACTTAGTAATGTTAAGACATGAAACTGCTCTTTCCCATTCAATCTTTGCTTGGTTCACTTTTTTTTTTTTTTTTTTTTTTTTGAGAAAGAGTCTCACTCTGTTGCCTGGGCTAGAGTGCTGTGGCATCAGCCTAGCTCACAGCAACCTCAAACTCCTGGGCTCAAGCAATCCTACTGCCTCAGCCCCCCGAATAGCTGGGACTACAAAGCATGCACTACCATGCCCAGCTAATTTTTTCTGTATATTTTTAGTTGGCCAATTAATTTCTTTCCGTTTTTAGTAGAGACAGAGTCTTGCTCTTACTCAGGCTGGTTTGGAACTCCTGACCTTGAGTGATCCTCCCGCCTCGGCCTCCCAGAGTGCTAGGATTACAGGCGTGAGCCACAGTGCCTGACCAGTTCACTTTTTATCCTAATTTCTGGACTCACAAACTAAGACAGGAACCAAGTGTTTTTCTTTCTTTCTTTTTTTTTTTTTTTTTGAGACAGAGTCTCACTTTGTTGCCCAGGCTAGAGTGAATGCCCTGGTGTCAGCCTAGCTCACAGCAACCTCAAACTCCTGTGCTCAAGCAATCCTTCTGCCTCAGCCTCCTGAATAGCTGGGACTACAGGCATGCACCACCATGCCCGGCTAATTTTTTTTACATATATATATACATATATTAGTTGGCCAATTAATTTCTTTCTATTTATAGTAGAGACGGGGTCTCGCTCTTGCTCAGGCTGGTTTTGAACTCCTGACCTGGAGCAATCCATCCGCCTTGGATGGAGGCGTGCTAGGATTACAGGCGTGAGCCACTGCGCCCGGCCCCAAGTGTTTTTCTATTTGTAGCCTCTGCATCAAGCACAACACAGATGTTTCGAATTAATGGAGAATAACATCTATTGTGGACCCCACAATAGGTTATTAGGGAACAAAGGTCATCAGACAGTGCTCTGCCCACCTGGGCACTACCCGCCCCACACTGAAGCCCACTTGATGACTGACAGGGATGTTATACATTCTCACAGCTTAGTCAGAGAGCTTGTATAATGTGAGTCAAAAATTAGAGATGAACCTCAACCCACTTTCCATTTTGAAAATTATCTTTCCTAGAGAATAGGGGATTAGTAGGAATGTAAAAGAAATCCTTCAACTTGATGACCCACTGACAAGACAGCTGAAATGTATGAGACAGAAACCATTTTTCTTCTTTGCATTGAAAGTAAAATACGGTTAATTCATGAATGTTTAAATGGGATAATTTGCTCAGAGGAAAAAAGTCACTCATCTTGGAATTTCTGAAGAACAAAATGAAAAGGCAATGTAAGGCTGTGAGCTACCTTAGCTTCTGGTTGTCCCCAGCCAAGCTCTCCATTTGCTTTGCCCTGTCCCCACACTCTAATCATCGCAAATGTTCTATTTACATGGTTCAACCTCTCTAAGCTGTAAGAACACAGGCATGTTTCCTTCTTGTTTACTAAGTACTGTTTCCCTTTCTCATGTTTGCGCAGGCACTTGGCCATTGTTTTAAACTTTAGAATGCTAAAACTTTAGTTTTTAATTTGACATGCCCGAGTATCTTCCTCTAATTAATGAGGAATGAATCCATGTCTATCATCTCAATTAAATGAAAGAATTAGTTTGTATCATTGATTTTTTAAGAGTTAATGTATAGGCTGGGCGTGGTGGCTCACGCCTGTAATCCTAGCACTCTGGGGGGCCAAGGCAGGAGGATCGCTTGAGCTCAGGAGTTCGGAACCAGCCTGAGGAACAGCGAGGCCATCTCTACTAAAACTATAAAAATTGCCAGAGCGCCGTGGCATGCTCCTGTAGTCCCAGCTACTCAGGAGGCTGAGGCAGGAGGATCGCTTGAGCCCAGGAGTTTGAGGTTGCTGTGAACTATGATGATGCCGCAGCACTCTACTCAGAGCAATGGAGTGAGACTCTAGTCTCAAAAAAATAAATAAATAAAAGAATATAAAAGTTAATGTATGGCCGGGCGCGGTGGCTCACGCCTGTAATCCTAGCACTCTGGAAGGCCGAGGTGGGCGGATTGCTCAAGGTCAGAAGTTTGAAACCAGCCTGAGCAAGAGTGAGACCCCCGTCTCTACTATAAATAGAAAGAAATTAGTTGGCTAACTAATATATATAGAAAAAAAAAAAATTAGCCGGGCATGGTGGCGCATGCCTGTAGTCTCAGCTCCTCGGGAGGCTGAGGCAGAAGGATTGCTTGAGCCCTGGAGTTTGAGGTTGCTGTGAGCTAGGCTGACGCCACGGCATTCACTCTAGCCTGGGCAACAAAGCGAGACTCTGTCCCAAAAAAAAAAAAAAAAGTTAATGTATATCAATATCTTCATAGTATTGTTTATAGTTTCATGCTCTATAAGTAATCCAAGTATCTAACAATAAAGTGAAAATATGCAAATTGATGTAGATCAAGCCAATTAAAAATGACAAATATGTGTCAACAATTGACAACTAATAGGAGCAAATCCCAGTCAACCCGGAAAGAGGCCACTGACCGTGGCAGTGCTACATGCTCCGTCCCAGCCACACTGAGTATGTCATTTCACGGCTTTGGGGTCTAAGCTTGCACCTCCCCTCAGAGCCCTGAGTACCACCATGCTGAGCTCTGACAACCAGAACCGGCCCCCACACGCCTGTGGCACACAGGACTTCCTAATTAGCTTCATTGACAGTCCCCTCCTTCACTGAGAATCACTTCAGCCAGCATGTCTCCCCAGCCCACCCCCACCAACCCCAGTCCTCGTATTCCCCTGTAAACTTTTTTTGAGTTGGTGATCCTATAATCATTCAGGAACTATAAATATTTACTGGCACCTACTGCAGGCCGGGCAACAAGCACTGATGGTTGCTGGATCAACCCTCCAGTTGGCTTTTTCTTCCTTAAAAGGAAACAAACCAAAAGTTCTTCAGATCCTAAAGGCTGAATCTTCAACAAACTGCTAAGGACTGCTAAAAGACTACCGTGTTTCCCCGAAAATAAGATAAGGTCTTATATTTATTTTTCCTCAAGAAGACACCCTAGGGCTTATTTTCAGGGGATGTGTTATTTTTTTTTTTTAAGTACAGCACAACAATCTACATTTATTCAAATGTAGTTAAGTCGTCTTCTTCTGGAATATCATCATAACTCTCCAAACCCCCAAATTCCATCTTGAATTTCTTGCGACTCTATTTCCTTTAGAACATTGGCCCCAATCTCTCATGTCAAGCAACAGAGCTCTCATGGGGCAGATGAGAAGGGCTGCTCGTCTTCTTTACCGCTCCGTGACGAAATGCATGGGTTGTGCAGATATGCTGTGTAGTCACGCCCATTACTAGGTCTTATTTTGGGGGTAGGGCTTATATTGCACAAATGCTTAGAAATCCTGCTAGGGCTTATTTTATGGGTAGGTCTTATTTTCGGGGAAACACGGTAGAAACTTTTCTACAACCAGGTTTTGTTGGTTTGTTTAAAATTAAGAAACTGCTGGGCAAAGTGGCTCATACTTGTAATCCTAGCACTTTGGGAGGCCAAGATGGGAGGATCCCTTGAGGTCAGGAGTTTGAGACAAGCCTGAGCAACATAGTGAGACCCCCATCTCTACAAAAAACAGAAAAATTAGCCAGGCATGGTGGTGTGAGCCTATAGTCTTAGCTATTTGGGAAGCTGAGGCAGAAAGATTGCTTGAGCCCAGGAGTTTGAGGTTGCAGTGAGCTATGATGACGCCAGTGCACTCTAGCCCGGTAATAGAGAGGGACCATTGCTCAAAAAAAGAAATAAAAAATTAAAAACTGCCTCTATGAGATTCTAGCATTCATTCATTCCTAACGTAACCTCTTATCTAAATGCCATTCTCTTGTTGGAAGGTTGATGCCATTGTGTAAAACAGCAGAATTTGGCTGGGAGCGGTGGCTCACGACTATAATCCTAGCACTCTGGGAGGCCGAGGCGGATGGATTGCTCGAGCTTAGGAGTTCGAAACCAGCCTGAGCAAGAGCAAGACCCCATCTCTACTATAAATAGAAAGAAATTAATTAGCCAACTAATATACATAGAAAAAATTAGCCGGGCATGGTGGCGCATGCCTGTAGTCCCAGCTACTCGGGCGGCTGAGGCAGGAGGATCGCTTGAGCCCAGGAGTTTGAGGTTGCTGTGAGCTAGGCTGACGCCATGGCACTCACTCTAGCCTGGGCAACAAAGCAAGACTCTGTCTCAAAAAAAAAAAAAAAAAAAAACAGAATTTTTGTTGGACATGGTAGGTCATGCCTATATTCCAAGGACTTTGGGAGGCCAAGGCAGGAGGAGTGCTTGAGCTCAGGCGTTCAAGACCAGCTTGAGCAAGAACAAAACCCTGTCTCTACAAAAAAGTAGAAAAATTAGCTGTCCAAGGTGGTGTGTACCTGTAGTCCCAGCTACATGGGAGGCTGAGGCAGGAAGATGGCTTCAGCCCAGAAGTTTGACATTACAGTATGAGTGAGATATGATGACACCACTGCACTCTAGCCAGGGTGACAAAACAAGACTGTTAGGCCTGTGCAGGGTGGGACTCCAGAAAGTATGTATAGGACAGAATGCAGTTAATGGAAAATTTAGATAGTGATCACAAGGCCTGTGAAACAATAGCTACAGGAGTCTGGAGGCTGTAAATCTAACTCCGACCTCACACGGCTGCAGCGATGCCGACAGGGACCAGTGACTATCCGAAAAAATTCACCCTCCTTTCCAAACCTCCTATAAAACCCATCACGCTCCCTCTCCTAAGGGTGGATGCTCTTTTTGGCCTCCACCCATTCTGCACCCAGATGTCCAAATAAATAGCATTTTGCTACACCTGAGGCTTTGTGTGTCTCCCTCCTGGCTCCGCACCTAACAGAGACCTTGTCTCCAAAAAAAAAAAAAAGTAGAATTTTGAGTGAGTCTACAACTCAAATTCTGTTAGTTTACCTGGAAAGGTATACAGTAATACCTGTATTTTGAATTTTTAAATTTTTATTTTTAGGTAATTTTAAATATATATTTAATTTCAGATTTTAAATAGTTTCAAATTTACAGGAAAGTTACAAGAGTAATAAAACTCTCATGTACCTAGATTAACCAATTTTTAACATTTTGCTACATTTGCCTTATGATTCTGTGTATATGTATATGCATGTTTGTATGCACATATTTTTTCTAAACTATTCAAGAGATTGCACAAGCCATGCCCCTTTACCCTTTGTAAACAAGAATAATCTCTTACCAAAAATGGTACAGTTACCAAATTCAGAAAATGTAATAAGGAATTTGAATTTAATATATAATGTCCACATTTCAGTCTCATTAATTGTCCTAGTAATTTCCTTTATAAGCAATTTGTCTGGGCCAGCATACAGTATAGGACCACTTATTTCATTTAGTTGCCATGTCTCAGCCTTTCTTCATGTTTCATGACATGGACATTATGGAAGAACATAGACCAGTTTTTTTGGGTTTTTTTGAGACAGAGTCTCACTCTGTTGCCCAGGCTAGGGTGCTGTGTCGTCAACCTAGCTCACAGCAACCCAGCTCAAACTCCTGGGTTCAAGCAATCCTTCTGACTCAGCCTCCCGAGTAGCTGGTACTATAGGCATGCGCCACCATGCCGAGCTAATTTTTTCTATATATTTTTAGTTGGCCAATTAATTTCTTTCTATTTTTAGTAGAGACAGGGTCTCACTCTTGCTCAGGCTGGTTTCGAACTCCTGACCTTGAGTGATCCTCCTGCCTTGGCCTCCCAGATTGCTAGGATTACAGGCATGAGCCACCATGCCCGGCCTAGACCAGTTATTTTATACAAGATGCTTACTCAAAGTATTCCCCACTATTACTTATTAATTACAACAGGCAAAAACAGTATCTATCCAGTGGAGAAACCAAGACAACACCTTAACCAAGAGATCACAATTAACAACACCAATCAAGTATAAATGGGTGTCTTGTGCCTTCATATAGAATACCTTGAAAAGGACATAGTATCGTTTAGTTAGTATTGCAGCCAAAATGCACCAAACTTACCATGAGGACTCATTAAAGAAACACAGATTCATTGAATAAAATAACTGGCCTATGTTCTTATACTCTAATGCTCAATGTTTCCCATATTTTAAATTACAGTATATTGGCCGGGCGCCGTGGCTCACGCCTATAATCCTAGTACTCTGGGAGGCCGAGGCGGGCGGATTGCTCAAGGTCAGGAGTTCAAAACCAGCCTGAGCAAGAGCGAGACCCCGTCTCTACTATAAATAGGAAGAAATTAATTGGCCAAGTAATACATACAGAAAAAATTAGCCGGGCATGGTGGCACATGCCTGTAGTCCCAGCTACTCGGGAGGCTGAGGCAGGAGGATTGCTTGAGCCCAGGAGTTTGAGGTTGCTGTGAGCTAGGCTGATGCCGTGGCACTCACTCTAGCCAGGGCAACAGAGTGAGACTCTGTCTCAAAAAAAAAAAAAAAAAAAAAAATTACAATATATTAAATAAATGTTAGTTTTACTATTTTTCCATGTCCCTATACATTTATAATCAACAGAGTTTTTAATGTTTCATTTTTTTATTTTGTGGTAAAAAACCGCATAATGTAAAATTTACCATCTTAACCATTTTTAAGTTTTTAGTTCAGTAATGGTAAGTATATTTACATTGTTGAGAAACAGATCTCCAGAACTTTTCACTTTGCAAATCTGAAACTCTATACACATTAAACAATTCCTTTTTCCCCCTTCCTCCAAGCCCCTGGTAACCACCATTCTACCTACTGTTTCTTGACTATGTTAGATAACTCATATAAGCAATTTGTGAAACGGAATATATAAGCGGAATCATATAGTATTTATCTTTTTGTGACTGACTTATTTCATGTACTCAAATGTACTTGAGTTTCATACATGTTGTAGCATGGGCCGGACGTGGTGGCTCACGCCTGTAATCCTAGCACTTTGGGAGGCCGAGGCAGGCGGATTGCTCAAGGTCAGGAGTTCGAAACCAGCCTGAGCGAGACCCTGTCTCTACCAAAAATAGAAATAAATTAATTGACCAACTAAAAATATATATACAAAAAATTAGCTGGGCATGGTGGCACATGCCTGTAGTCCCAGCTACTCGGGAGGCTGAGGCAGTAGGATTGCTGAGCCCCGGAGATTGAGGTTGCTGTGAGCCAGGCTGACGCCACGGCACTCACTCTAGCCTGGGCAACAAAGTGAGACTCTGTCTCAAAAAAAAACCCAAAAAACATGTTGTAGCATGTGGCAGGATATCCTACCTTTTTAAGGTTGAATAACATTCCAACATGCGTATATAGTATATTTTGTTCATCCATTCATTCATCAATGGACATTTAGGTTGCTTCCACCTCTTGCACCTCTTGACTATTGTCAATAGTGCTGCTATGAACATGGGTGTACAAATATCTCTTTGAGGTTCTGATTTCAATTCTTTTGGATATGTACCCAGAAGTTGAATTCCTAAATTATACTGGTAGTTCTATTTTTCATTTTGTAAGGAAACTCTACACTGTTTTCCAAGGCAGCTGCACCATTTTACAATCCCATCAACAGTTCACAAGGGTTCCAATTGCACCATATCCTTGCTAACAGTTGTTATTTTCTGCAGTTTTGATACTAGCCATTCTAATGAGTATGCAGTGATAGCTCATTGTAGTTTTGATTTGCATTTCTCTGATTATTAGTGATGTTGGGCATCTTTTTATATGCTTCTGACCATTTGTTTATTATCTTTGGAGAAATGTCTATTCAAGTCCTTTGCCAATTTTTAAATCAGTTTATTTGTTTTTTTCGTTAAAGTTGTGGGAGTTCTTTATATATTCTGGATATTAATCCTTTATCAGATATATAATTTGCAAATATTTTCTCTCATTCGATAGGTTGCCTTTTCACTTTGTTGATGTGTCTTTTTTTGTTTTTTTTTTTGAGACAGAGTCTTGCTTTGTTGTCCAGGCTAGAGTGAGTGCCGTGGCGTCAGCCTAGCTCACAGCAACCTCAAACTCCTGGGCTCGAGTGATCCTCCTGCCTCAGCCTCCCGAGTAGCTGGGACTACAGGCATGTGCCACCATGCCCAGCTAATTTTTTATATATATATCAGTTGGCCAATTAATTTCTTTCTATTTATAGTAGAGACGGGGTCTCGCTCTTGCTCAGGCTGGTTTTGAACTCCTGACCTTGAGCAATCCGCCCGCCTCGGCCTCCCAAGAGCTAGGATTACAGGCGTGAGCCACAGCGCCCGGCCTGTTGATGTGTCTTTTGATGCACAAAAGTTTTTAAGCTTACTCCAGTACCACTTATCTATTTTTGTTTTTGTTGCCTATGCTTTTAGTGTCAAATCCAAGAAATCATTGCCAAGTCCAATATCATGAAGATCTTCCCCTATATTTTCCTGTAGGAGTCCTCTAGTTTTAGGTCTTACATTTAGATCTTTAATCCATTTTAATTTTTGTGAATGGTACAAGGTATGGGTCCAACTTTATTCTTTTGTTTATGGATATCAACTTTCCTCAATACCATTTGTTGAAGAGACGGCCCTTTCTCCATTGAGTGCTCTGGTCCTGGCATCCTCACCAAAGATCATTTGACTGTGTACACAAGGATTTATTTCTGGGCCATCTATTCAATCTCATTGGTTTATTTGTCTGTCTTTATGCTAATACCACACTGTTTTGATTATTATAGCTTTGTAATATGTTCTAAAATCAGGAACTGTGAGGCCTTCAACTTTATTCTTTTTCAAAATTACTTTGGCTTTTCAGGGTCCCTTGAGATTCCATATGAATTTTAGAATAAATTTTGCAACTTAACTTTTTAACTTGAAAATGTTTTTTTGGAGATTTACTTAACATTAGTACATGACATATACCTATTCTTATAAAATGCTATATAATATGTATAAATGGTACCATGATTTACTTTAGACATTCTCCAAAATGATTATCATTTGTGTCTTTCCCAATTTTCACTGCTTTTAATTGGAAGTGCTTAAATATTCCTTCAATTTTAAGTAAGTCAATGGACTTAAGTGATTAATAATGAAATAGTCTTTTTTTTTTTTTTTTTTGAGACAGAGTCTGGCTCTGTTACTGTGGAGAAAAATCTAGCCCACCGTTCTGCTTCTGTAAATTCCGCTCGCTCAACCCTACTCCCTCCCCCGCCGGAGCCACTCTGTAACTCCCCAGCCTTTAGTCCTTGGAAATTACTGACCAAGATTAGGAGTTCCCGACATTAGCTAATGTGGTACATGTTTGTGCAAGGTCAAAGCCCATGAAACTTTCCCCCCACCCTGTGACCCCTAGCCACCTGCGTGTGGTTTCTGTCTATAAAAATCCTAAGGAAAAAAAGGGCTGGTGCGGCAGCTTCCTTAGCTCGCTTGCCCCTGCGCGCGCTGGTAAATGAATCCTCATGCTATTGCATCAAGTCTCTGGACTCTGAGTCTTTTTTTGAGCGGTCGTTTCTCCCCCACACGGGCTGTACATTTCTGCGGCCCAACATTACCAAGGCTAGAGTGCCATGGCATCAACCTAGCTCACAGCAACCTCAAATTCCTGGGCTCAAGCAATCCTGCCTCAGCCTCCTGAGTAGCTGGGACTACAGGCATGTGCCACCATGCCCAGCTGGTTTTTTAATATATATACATATTTTTAGTTGTCCAGCTAATTTCTTTCTATTTTTAGTAGAGACAAAGTCTCACTCTTGCTCAAGCTAGTCTCGAACCCCTGACCTGGATCGATCCTCCTGCCTCGGCCTCCCAGAGTGTTGGAGACTAAGACCCTCCACATTCCAACGACTTGTCCTGACTTGTCCTACACATGAAAAATAGCCTAAGATGAAAATAGCACCCAGCCCTCCAGCTATAGTTCCGAGAAGAATGCATTACAGCTTTCGGTGCCATTGAGATGCTGGTTGGGGCTGATTAGCCCACACCCAAGCCTCATCATCCCCCCATTCTATTTTTCTGTTTCTACTTCCTTGTTTTCTGTATATAAAACCTACTAAAAACCCAAGTAAAGTAGACCTTGACAATCATTCGCTTGGTCTCGTTCCTTTCTCTCGCTCATCTCTTTCAGGCACGGTCCCCCTCACCCCCGCGAGTAACAGAAGGTCCCGCGGGTCGGGACAAGTGGCGCCCAACGTGGGGCTCGAGGTACTGACCTTTGTCGGGTGACGCCGCCGCGGAGTGCTCTTCGGTGGAAGGAAACCCTACAGAGACCCTCGTTCTGCCGCTCACAGAGTCGACGGTCTGGTGAGTAAATTTTTACATTGTCACCCCATCGAGATGGGCCATTCATTGTCTAAAGAGGCCGTTTTTATTAAGGATCTTAAGGCCTCACTCAGAGAGAGAGGAATTAGAGTTAAGAAAAAGGATCTAGTAAAGTTTTTTGTGTTCATTGATCGTGCTTGTCCTTGGTTTATTATTGGTGGACCTGAGATTCACCCACACAAATGGCAAAAAGTAGGTAGAGATTTAAACAATTTACTTCTAAGTCAGGGCCCAGATGCCGTCCCTGTATCTGTTTTTTCGTACTGGGGACTAATCAGAGATATTGTTGAAGGGGCAGATTCAGACCCCAATAAAAAGCAGCTGCTCTCAGTAGCAGAATTCTGCCTCCGACCCGTGTCTCGGTCCGCTTCGAGAACGTCTTTAAAGACAGCCAAAGGGCCGGTTTCTCCTAATAATTTTAAGAGACCAACATGTCCTTCCCCTTGCCCCTCAGTTTATATTAATATGCCCCCTCAGGACCCCTCAGTTGAGCTCCAAACATCTAGAGAGGAGCCCCCGATTAGTAGGCCAGACACCCAGACCCTCTATCCTCCCTTACCCGAGGGTACAGCCCCTCATGCATTTAATTACCCGGTGTTCAAAAAACAACCCCTCCGAGAGTCCCTCGACCCCGCAAAAGAGGCAACCCTCGGAGAGGAAGCGGCCCAATATCACAATCCCGAATGGCCTCCTCCTTACGCGCCCCAAATTTGCGCACCTTCGTTAATGCCTCCCCTTACAATGCCCTTGCTTTTGCGTACCAAAGAAGACTTAAGTCAAAGGGTTACGCAATTAAAGGATGTTTTACAACTTCAGAAAGAGTTTGCCCAGCTTTCCAAAGACTTGTCCTCCCCACCCCCTTTTTGCCCACGGGACTCTTTTGGCAGGGCAAGCCTCTTTTTTGGGTTCACCTATCGGCTTCCTCCCCTAAAGTCCTTCCCACCTACCCTTACTTAGTAGCTAAAATTATTCGATTGGGGCGAGAAAACTCCCTTAAGCTCTTTGGAAAGGATCCAGATATCATAATACTCCCTTATAATGCTTCTCAAATTCGGTGGCTAATACAAAATGATGATGATTGGGCGGTTAACTGTACGTCTTTCCAGGGCAAACTAGATAATCATTACCCCCCTGATAAACTAATTCAGTTCCTCTATCGGACACCTGTAATATTTCCCAAAAAAACAAGAGTCTCCCCCATTCCAGGAGCCGTCTTAGTCTTTACCCACAGATCCTCCTCAGGCACCGCGGCCTATAGCATTAATGGCCAGGTCCGCAGTTTTCCCACCAGATTCTCCTCTGCTCAACTCGTTGAGTTAGCAGCCTTAGTCGCAGTCTTCAAATACGTAGATCAGTCACCATTTAACGTGTATACTGATAGTTCTTATGTTGCTCATGCTGTCGCCACTTTGGAAACTGTGCCTCATATTCGGCCCTCCAACAATACCACTCAAATGTTCCAGCAACTACAAAGACTCATTCACTCCCGTTCCGCGCCCTTTTTTATAGGCCATATTCGCGCCCACACTGGCCTTCCTGGGCCTCTAGTAGCTAGAAATAATCTTGTTGATCAGGCGACTCACGTTGCAGGCGCTGTTCACAATATCACTGTTGATCCTGTCTGCGCTGCACACCAGGCTCATGATTTACACCATCTCAACGCCCATACCCTCAGGCTTAAATTCTCCATTACTAGAGAACAGGCCAGAGAAATCGTCTGCCAATGCAGGGCTTGTTTTACCCTTCTCCCTGAGCCACACCTAGGAGTCAACCCTCGCGGCCTGATCCCTGGGGAGCTCTGGCAGATGGATGTCACTCATTACCCCCCTTTCGGAAAGCTTAAATATATACATGTCTCTATAGATACTTGCAGTGGATTTATCTTTGCTTCCCTACAAACAGGCGAGGCCACCCGCCACGTTATCAACCATATTATAGCCTGTCTCACCTCCCTCCCTCAGCCTAAAGTTATTAAGACTGACAATGGCCCGGGATATGTCAGCTCCAATTTCAAAAGTTTTTGTGCTCAGTTAGGCATTAAGCATGTTACAGGCATCCCATATAACCCTCAAGGCCAAGGTATTGTAGAGAGAGCTCATCAGACGTTAAAAAATATGCTCTCCAAACTACAATCGGGAGGAGGAATTTTGTACCCTTTAACAGGTAATTCCAAAACCCTGCTTAATCATGCCCTGTTCATTTTAAATTTTCTCACCTGTGACACTGCCGGCAAAACAGCTGCTGACCGCCTTTGGCACCCATCCACCACAAATACTTATGCACAGGCCTTATGGAAGGAGCCGCTTACAGGCAAATGGCTGGGGCCTGACCCTGTCCTCATATGGGGAAAAAGACATGCCTGCATCTACGATACCCAGGCAGGAAATGCCAGATGGCTACCAGAGAGAGCGATTAAGTTATATAACCCACCCAGGGAATCCCCTGAGAAGAATTCTTAATTCTGTTCTCTTCCAGAAATACAATGACTCCCCGAGAGAAGACGCTGATCCTCCTGTGCCTAGTTCTGGCCACGGTCAAGAACACCGCTGCAGCCAACATCCACCAGGTCTACAACTATACATGGCAAATAATTAATGAGGCAGGAGACGTTGCCAATTCCTCCTTGCACCTCTCCGCCACTACACCATGAGATCCACTAGAAGTCAACCTATGCGTGTTGGCCCTTGGAGCCCATGACTATTGGGGCACGCCCTCACATTTTGCACCACAGGTAAAACCCATTAACACGGGAGAACGAGACACCAGTTCTCGGCCAGGCTGTAGCTCTGGGGTTCGAAGGACTTATCTAACCATGGCCCCTATATATGTTTGCCCTGGGGCTCATCGAGACCGCTCTCTTGCTAAAGCATGTGGCTATGCCCCTGACTTCTTTTGTGCCTCCTGGGGCTGTGAGACTACGGGCAATACCTACTGGAGCCCCTCCTCCTCCTGGGACTATATAACAGTTAAAAGAAAATCCCCTTCCCCATACCACCTCAACAGTGGTCCGGTCCCCTTTAAGAAAGAGTGTAGCAACCAGTGGTGCAACCCCCTGTTAATTTCATTCACCGAAGCTGGAAAAAAGGCTTCTTGGGACCAGTCCAGGGGATTTGAATGGGGGCTCAGACTTTACATATCTGGGAGAGATATTGGTCTCACATTTAAAATCAAGTTAATTAAAAGCCTCCCCAGAGGTCCTACGGTCGCATTAGGCCCTAATAACAACCTTCACCCACCTCAACCTCACGGTCCCTCCAGGGGCCTACCCTCCTCCCCAACTGTGTCCCCTCCTCTGTTCAGCACCTCCCTATACCAACCTACCCTGCCCGAGGGGCCCCCTTCCTCTGCAGAACTAATTCTCTCCTTAGTCAACGCCTCTATCAGGACCATCCGAGAGGCCAATAATTCAGAATATCAGGAGTGTTGGGTATGCTACTCCCCCCGGCCTCCCTTCTATGAAGGCGTCGCTACTTTTGGTGAGCCATTATTTACTAATGACACCAGCAGACTCAGATGGGGCCTAGAGACCCATGATGGCCTGACGCTCAGCCAAGTCACAGGCCTAGGTCTTTGCCTTCTTGGCCCAAGAATGCTCCCTCCCGCACCCTTAGAGAAAATATGCAATCAGTCAATTACTGTCAACTCCACTTTTCAGTATATTCAGGCATCTAACACCTCCTATTTTGCTTGTTCTTCTGGCCTTACCCCGTATGTAGTCACTGCAACGTTTCTTGAGCATAGAGAGTATTGTGTATTAGTCATGCTCTTCCCCAGGCTCACTGTACATCCTGCTAATGAGTTACTTCAGTTTTGGGAGCGCGGCACCACAATGCCCCGGAAAAAAAGAGAGAACCCATCACGGCCATAACACTCGCAGTTGTTCTAGGCCTTGGTGCCACAGGGGCTGGAATAGGCATAGCCTCTCTAGTCACCTCCAACCAGCAGTACCTGCAGCTCTCTGCTGCCATCGATAATAATCTCCGAGAGCTACAGCAGGGCCTAAAATATCTCCAAGAATCCCTCGCTTCACTTTCTGAGATAGTGTTGCAAAATAGAAGAGGCCTAGACTTAGTGTTCCTCCAAGAGGGAGGCTTGTACGCAACACTCAAAGAAGAATGTTGCTTTTACGCAGACAAAACAGATCTGGTAAAAGATAGCATTGAGAGAGTTAGACAGAGCCTAGAAGATAGAAAAAAACGGAGAGAACAAAGTGAGGCATGGTATCAAAATTGGTTTTCCACATCCCCCTGGCTATCCACATTGCTTCCCAGTGTCTTAGGGCCGTTTGGAGGTTTTTTGTTGCTTCTCACTTTTGGGCCTTAGGCATTCAAAAAACTAACCAACTTTGTCAAGTCGCAGGTAGACGCAGCCACACAAAAATCGGTCTCCGTGTTTTACCAACGGCTAGAACTAAGAGGCTCCAGAGAAGACCTCCATGAAGAGTCTCCCAACACACCCACTGAAGGTCTAAATTTCTCAGACCTTGCCGCAGACATGGAACGCAGTTGGTTCCAAAAGCTGTGGAGACGCCCATGACGGGATTATCGCGATGCCGCGTACCAGGTGCACACCCCGCCAGCTGTGAGGTAACTCCATGACGGGAATATTGTAGGTCCATGCCCGGGGGCACACTTCATAATCAGAAGTGCCGGAGCTAGATGCCACCTACATAGCCTAAGACAGAGGCCTCACCGACATTTCGATCGCCCGATCTTATATTTGGGGTGCTGGTCGCAGAAGCCCATCGAGTAGCCTAAGACAGGCTCTCCACCAACCTGTGTAAATCTCCCTCATATTAATAAAGATAGGGGGAGATGTTGGAGACTAAGACCCTCCACATTCCAACGACTTGTCCTGACTTGTCCTACGCATGAAAAATAGCCTAAGATGAAAATAGCACCCAGCCCTCCAGCTATAGTTCCGAGAAGAATGCATTACAGCTTTCGGTGCCATTGAGATGCTGATTGGGGCTGATTAGCCCACACCCAAGCCTCATCATCCCCCCATTCTATTTTTCTGTTTCTACTTCCTTGTTTTCTGTATATAAAACCTACTAAAAATCCAAGTAAAGTAGACCTTGACAATCATTCGCTTGGTCTTGTTCCTTTCTCTCGCTCATCTCTTTCAGGCACGGTCCCCCTCGCCCCCGAGAGTAACAGAAGGTCCCGCGTGTCGGGACACCACAGTGGCTCCCACCATGGCTCATGCCTGTAATCCTAGCACTTTAGGAGGCCAAGGCAGGTGGATCGTTTGAGCTCAGGAGTTCAAGACCAGCCTGAGCAACGGCGAGACCCTGTCCCTACTAAAAAAATAGAAAGAAATTAGTTGTACAACTAAAAATATATAGAAAAAAATTATCCAGGCATGGTGGTACATCCCTGTAGTCCCAGCTACTCAGGAGGCTGAGGTAGGGGATTGCTTGAGCCCAGGAGTTTGAGGTTGCTGTGAGCTGGGCTGACACCATGGCACTCTAGCCAGGGCAATAGAGTAAGATTCTGTCTCAAAAATAATAATAATAATGAAATAGTCTTTTAAGTCATTTTCGATGAAAATAAAAATCAATACATATTTATTACAGAAAATGTGGTGTAGCAAAATACATGAAAAAATCTAAAATCCAACCAAAATGATAGGAAATGTAACACAGATTTTGGAGATTTATGGCAAGGAGATTGAATTCTAGATTCTCCATTTACTGTGTGACCTTAGGCAAGTTATTCAACTTCTCTAAGCTTAGTTTCCATATGTATTAAATGAAGACAATATTATCTACCTCTTGGAGTTTTTCTGATAATTAAACAACATAATAACTTAATACAGTGTTTAGCACTATATTCTACATCAATAGCCTATACTATATATTCTATACAAAAATGAGTAACTAAATTATAGTATATATCCAAACAATAGAAATTTATGTGGCCATTAAAAATGATGAGGTAGATCTATGTGTACTAACTTAGAAACATTTCCCAGATTCAAATCAAAAAACAATATACAGTAATTTTAAGTTTTAAAATGTGAATATACATATACATGTATATAAAAATAGTTTGTACAGGATTTTATTTATATATATGAAACAAAAGCCTAAAAATGAAAAGTCACATGCCATACTGTTAAGAGTGGTTTTGGGGGAGGGGAGTAGGGTAGAGAAATATGAAGAGGAGAATTTCACTTATTCTTTGCACTGTGTGAATTTGTTACAATGAAGTACATTGCTTTGTAATTAAGAGGCTGGAAAGAACTTTTTTAATTGAAAGAGAAATTTTATTTATTTATTTTTGAGACAGAGTCTCACTCTGTTGCCCCGGCTAGAGTGCCGTGGCATCAGCCTAGCTCACAGCAACCTCACACTCCTGGGCTCAAGCCATCCTCCTGCCTCAGCCTCCCAAGTAGCTGGGACTACAGGCATGTGCCACCATGCCTGGCTAATTTTTTCTATATATTTTTAGTTGGCCAATTAATTTCTTTCTATTTTTAGTAGAGACGGGGTCTGACTCTTGCTCAGGCTGGTTTGGAACTCCTGACCTTGAGCGATTCTCCCACCTCAACCTCCCAGAGTGCTAGGATTACAGGCGTGAGCCACCACGCCAGCCACAAAATTCTAATTTTAAAAAGAAAAAGAATATAAATGACAGAACTGCTTTATAGAACCTCATAACTTGACAACACCCTCTAAAGAGCAATTTTAAATTTATAAAAACAAAAGCAAATGGGCCATTTAAAACTTTCTAATTTTGTTCACCTTAAAGTAATATCAGGAAAGGTTTGTATTAATGTAACTCTCTAGGAGGACTTGTGAGATTTACCTGAACCTCTGGCCTCAAGGGACCAATCTCTGATAGAATAACTACCTTCTAGGTCTACCCTGATTTTTGTTAATTTGGGTCTTCTGGTTCATTTGAAAATTGCCCACCCCAGCGTTCTTTATACAGAATAGCAATCCATGTAAATTCTCGGCCTCAGCTGCCCAGGCCACACAATCAAACCATGGTCTTTTCTTAATTCCTAAAGGAAATCAACCGTGAGGAAAATGGGTATTTCCACAAACCATGGGGTTTTCCATAATATGCTTGTGATGGTGTCATAAACTAATCAAAATAAAAAAAATTGCTATTTTCAGGATTTAGTTGAATTATGTTTGCAGATCAAGGGCAAGTTTCTAAAAAAACAATTCTACTTATTCGCTAGAGAAAAAAAAAGAATTAAGAAGAACAAAGAGTGTAATTTAAAAACGACTTTGGAAAGCTAGCCCAATGTAATGGCCATTATTTACTTTATAACTTTACAAAAGACAGTTATTCTTCCACGAGCAATGTGGAAATCCCTAGGAATTCTTACAAAGCTCAACTAAGGAATTCACTGAAAGGTGAAACCAATTATTGGGGGGGAAGGAGGGAAGGAAGCAGGATTATTAGTAGGAGAAATATGAGATCATAAAATTGTTCAGGTGCAAGGAAAAGTTCCGTTTCATAAACTTTCTTTTCTTAATAGTAGGACATAAGGGATGAATTGAAATCAGATCAACTAAGCCAGTTAGAATACTATAAAATACAGTGAAGAAATTCAAAGAGCAGTTTTCTGAAAACTGTAAGATGACACCAAGAGAAAGAATACAAGGCCAATATCTAAGCAGTATTTTTATAAGTCATTAACTCTTTATGAGCAAGAAAAGACCAGCAATAAACAAGACTTAAAAGAATTATGTCTAATTATTTTATAAATATTGTGTGAGAGGTGTTGTTAATAATGGAAAGGTGCTACGTGGGTCGTGTGGATATAGTGAGGAGGCATTTTGGACCATTCAGACCAGAGCCAGAGAAAAAGTGTCTAGATCCTTAAGGCACCACATCAATCCTGGATAAGGAAAAAATAAGCTTCTACCTGATTAGATCCTCTGTTATATAGGGTGTTATAACACTGGTCAGGGGAGGACTCTTGGAAGAAGTTATATTTGAGCATAAAATAAAGTGAGGAAAAAAGAATAAATTGTGTTACCAAAAACTCCGCACTTGTCCACAAGGTCAAATCAACAGAACAAGGACAAGTGGTTTGGGGAGGAAGGAAAGAGATATTTTATTACTTTGCCAGCGAAGGAGGAGGATGGAGACTCCTGTCTGAAATGCTATTGTCCTCATAGTAAGCAGAAATACAGAGCTTTTAAAGGGTGGGTTCTCAGCTTCAGGCAATTACTGTTCGTACAAGCACAGCTGATGATTCTGATCATCCCATCTCTACTGAAGACAACCTCCTGACCTCCACCCAGGACCTCCTTTTACCAAGCCTGGGCTGAGCCATCTCCTTTAGCACAAATAACAAAAGACTTACCCTGCCCTTCCCCACCACTGGCCTGAGGCAGGGATATAGGTTTTAGTTCTCAAAAAAAAAAACTAGAGTGTTGCAATGAATAGTCCTCAAATAAAAAAAAAACAAAAAAAAAAAACGAGTGGAGGCTGTGTTAAAGAGACAGTAATCATTTTGCTGGTTCTTATTTTTTTTCAGGCCATTCCCTCTGTTACAATTGTGCAAATATTTGGAAAAAGTACATTCCATGTTTAGGGAAGGATGAATTGCAAAGGTCTGAGCATGCTGATCATATTGGAGGAATAAGATGGAGATTGTGTGGCTGGAACTAAATGAGACTCAAGTGGTCTTTTAAGTAAATGGATGGCCTCCGGGTGTGGTTTAACCTTTGTCTTGCATAGCCTTAGGCCTGTTAATGATTTACAGTCTTACCGGTACAAAGAGGAACTCCAAAATGGAGGGGACATGACTAGCCATGTCTGACCTCCCTTGTCCTAATAGCCCAGACTCAGTTTTAATGTTTTTCTGGGGTCCTCTTGGCCAAGAGGGGTCCATTTAGTTGGCTAGGGGGCTTAAGATTTTATTTTAGTTCACACAACTCAGGAACTGCCTCTCTTTCCCTATACAAAAAAAATCCTCCGTTAACTCCTGCTTAATCAAAGTGTATATTCAATGTTCCTGGGTTGCAGTTGTTAGAGCTGGTTTCTTTCCGCCCCAAGAACAGAGAGGCAGAATCGCTGAGGCTGCAAAGCACAAAGGAGTTTATTGGCTAGCTCGAGCTAGGGTCCAGGTCCCAGATTGCCAACATAGCAGTGGCCTCCCTAGGAACCAGGACCCAGCCCTGGGGTATAAGTCAAGCTTTTATACTTTTCTGCAAGTTATACACGCTGGGTACGCCTTCCCCCCCTCCCCCCTTAGTCCACTGGTTCCTTTAAAAGTGGCTGATCCTGTCGGCTCCTGATTGGCTCCTTCAAAAGCAGCATGCGTCATTTCGGGGGAAGGGTGCAGTCCCGCAAAGTTTTGAGGAAACCGAAACTTAGGCCTACTCCAGGAAGTGCAGCCTGTCATGGAGTCACTCCTGCTCTCATTCCTGTTTTACACAGTGCTCAGGCTTGGCCCAGATAAACTCTCTACTTAAATTCATTTTGCCTCAGCTTATTTCTTTTAGGTCAACACTGCCTACCCTACCTCCAGTGCTGCTTCCCATGGAAAACAAAATGAAAGCTCTTGCCCATGTGTCCCCGCACCTCCAACTCCTGACCAGCCCTGGCGCTGTCTGGGTGGCCCACCCTGCCTCCTGTTTCTAGAGATCTGTGAGGATAAACGTTTGCCTTTCTGATAGCCATTTTTTTTTTTTTTTTTTTTTTTTTTTTTTGAGACAGAGTCTCACTTTGTTGCCCAGGCTAGAGTGAGTGCCGTGGCGTCAGCCTGGCTCACAGCAACCTCAATCTCCGGGGCTCAGCGATCCTACTGCCTCAGCCTCCCGAGTAGCTGGGACTACAGGCATGCGCCACCATGCTCGGCTAATTTTTTGTATATATATTTTTAGTTGGTCAATTAATTTATTTCTATTTTTGGTAGAGACGGGGTCTTGCTCAGGCTGGTTTCGAACTCCTGACCTTGAGCAATCCGCCCGCCTCGGCCTCCCAAAGTGCTAGGATTACAGGCGTGAGCCACCACGCCCGGCCTCTGATAGCCATTTGTCCTATCTTACCATACCTGATTAAAACAAATCCTGAGTACCCTTAAAACAAGAACAATACCATTGAGAAAAAAAAATATGCTCAATTTATTCTAATTTAAACGAGGGCGGTATATGAGGGTAAAATTCAAGCAAAAGAGCATTTCTTCAGTATTCCCAGCAATAGCTTCAACAATACCTCGGTATTTTCCCTAAAATGAGAAATAAGAAATACAAGTAATACAAAATGTTAGATGATACTATTTTAAAGGCTTTTATAAGAACTTTGTATTACCAGCAGAAAGCCATTTAAACTAAATTATCATTTTCTTAGTTTCCAATGAGAGAAAATTTTGTATGTCTTTAAATTCAGTCAGCATGGAGCCCATTTATTATATTTCCCAAGTATAACATGATTTTTTTTTTTTTTTTTTGAGACAGAGTCTCGCTTTGTTGCCCAGGCTAGAGTGTGTGCCGTGGCATCAGCCTAGCTCACAGCAACCTCAAACTCCTGGGCTCCAGCGATCCTTCTGCCTCAGCCTCCCGAGGAGCTGGGACTACAGGCATGCGCCACCATGCCCGGCTAATTTTTTATATATATATCAGTTGGCCAATTAATTTTTTTCTATTTATAGTAGAGACGGGGTCTTGCTCTTGCTCAGGCTGGTTTTGAACTCCTGACCTTGAGCAATCCGCCTGCCTCGGCCTCCCAGAGAGCTAGGATTACAGGTGTGAGCCACCTCGCCCAGCCTATAACATGATTTTTAATAGTTTTTAAGAAACTAGCCTAGGAGGTTTTCAAATATTACATATGATTTATAGCAAAATAAAGAATATGCATTATCAAAGTTTATTTTAAAATAGTCACTAAAAGTGAAATGAAAAGAAATTTTATTGCTAGATAGGTAATGTAAATATTTAAAATTACAATGGTATTATTCATTGAGCCAGTAGTTATTAATATTTTTACAAAGGCCTGCACGTCCAGACTAAGTTCCCAAGAAAAATCTTGAATAAAATAAGCCTATAATCTATGTGATTTTTATTCTCCTAAACATTTTTTACATTATGTTTAGTATATTACATGAATAGTTATAAAGCGTTACTAACTTATACATAGTGGTATCCAGTACTTTCATCTGAAGACTATTCAACATGTTAATAATGAGCATTCACATTACTTTTAGGCATGCATGTTAGAGGAAAAAATGAAATGAAAAAGAACTATCTTTTGTGCAATTTTTCCATATTCTACAGAAAGAAGAAATTCCAAAATACTGAATGAATACCAAATAAAAGTGGGGAAAAAAAGATTTTTGAACATCTTAATCTTGAATCACTATTTCTAGAAGTTGTGAATTGCATGTTTGCAATTCTTAACACATCTGTTACTGCAAAAGTCTAAGAAAGTACAAAATAAATCTAGAACAATACCTTAGAAAATCTTATTCCACTGAAGGAGAATGATACTGTTGTATTCACTGTCTCTACAAAGGAAATACCAAATACAAAATGTTATTGGTCATCATTAGGTAATTTGTTTCTTAATAGTATAGAGTGTACTTTTATGGAGTACACTTAACTACTGGCAGAAGCAGTCTTAAGCAAAACTGTAGAAAAGTAATAAAGCTTATACCCTGGCTACTAATCTACTGTGGCTTCCTCTGCCCTCCTCCCCACAGCTTCCCTATGTACCATCCCAAATCAATCCTTAGGGGATACAAATTTTAAGGCCCACTGGCCTCAGTAACAAATAAATGATGAATAAGCTAGTTCATACCAAGTTATATATGCACATATTTAACTCTAGTTTTCAGATATTGCTGCACCTTTAGCTGGGTATAATACAGAAGAATCTTCCTAAAGGCAGAAGAGATAGTTTAGTGGCAACCTGTATACTAAAGTTCCTTCCAATCACACGATTGAGAAGCCCATGTATTTAGCCTTCGTTTAAACACAGAGTCATGGGCCTGACCCTGCACAAGCTGTGGAGCATGGAGTCAGAAGTGCAGGAAAAACCTCATTCAACTATTCTAGTCAGAACAAAGTAGTGAACTTGGAGAGTAAGGATAGAAAGAGATATTTTGAATCTCAAACCAAAGACATAGTGATCAAAATCATTTTAAAAAATTATAAATAATTAAATGCCAAACTATAATGGTTATTGTCCCAGAAATAAATGGATTATGTCTGTATGTACATTTCTATGCTCAAAAAGTAAGCATTTCTTTATTTAATTCTGCGTGTGTCCTTCCTAACAGTGCTAATGCACTGAAATGTTCCTTGAGCTTAATAAAGTGGTAAAGTGGTCATGCTTCATAATACTTTTTTTTTTTTTTGGAGACAGAGTCGCACTCCATTGCTCTAAGTAGAGTGCTGTGGTATCAGCCTAGCTCACAGCAACCTCAAACTCCCAGGCTCAAGCAATCCTGCCTCAGCCTCCCAAGTAGCTGGGACTACAGGCATGCGCCACCATGCCTGGATAATTTTTCTATTTTCAGTAGAGACAGGGTCTCACTCTTGCTCAGGCTGGTCTTGAAATCCAGAGCTCAAGCAATCCTCCCGCATCGGCCTCCCAGATTGCAAGGGTTACAGGCGTGAGCCACCGTGCCCGGCCACGTCTTCATAATCTTATGCTCTTTCATTCAAGGCCAATCCAATTCTAAAATTTAACAGGTCAACTAATATTTATTGAAAGCCTACTATGTACCAGGGACTGGGGAGACAATGGCGTATATAACACTTGTCCCTTCTCTCAAAAAGCTAAAGTCTGTTGGGGACATAGGCATGCAAAGAAACCATTCCAAATACAATATGCAATGGGAAAGATGCAGTAAGGATAAAGGTGGTATAGCATTTTTGGTACGAGTGATGGCTCTGGGGCCAGAACTGCTTAGGTTTGAATCCCAGCTCCTCTACTTACTCAGTGTGTGACCTTGGGCAAGTCACTTAATTTTTCTGTGCTCTGTAAAATGTTGATAATAATACCTACCTTGGCCGGGGGTGCGGTGGCTCACGCCTATAATCCTAGCATTCTGGGAGGCAGAGGCGGGCGGATTGCTCAAGGTCAGGAGCTCAAAACCAGCCTGAGTAAGAGCAAGACCCCGTCTCTACTATAAATAGGAAGAAATTAATTGGCCAACTAATATATATAGAAAAAATTAGCCGGGCATGGTGGTGCATGCCTGTAATCCCAGCTACTCGGGAGGCTGAGGCAGAAGGATTGCTTGAGCCCAGTAGTGTGAGGTTGCTGGGAGCTAGGCTGACGCCATGGCACTCACTCTAGCCTGGGCAACAAAGTGAGACTCTGTCTCAAAAAAATAAATAAATAAATAATACCTACCTCACAGGATTATTATGAGGGCTATATGAGTTAATACATGTTAAATGCTCAGAACAATGCCTAGGACATAGCACTCATTAAATATTATTAACATACATTAAATGTTATTTCAGATAACGTTCAATATTCCTTCTCCTTTCTAGACCCCCTTCCTATGACATCTTGTGAATAACATATTCATGTCTTGTAAATATTAACATAATAATATAATATTAATGTTATATATTTATATATTATATGTTAATATAATAATAATGTCTATCTTTTTAATCTGCCTGTTTGAGAGTATTTATCACAAATTGAATTTTATTTCATTTTTCTGTTCATCTTTATCTTATTTCATTACCTCATTATGATCTTATTTCCTCTACTAGTCTATAAGCTCCATGCGGAGAGGGGCTTTGGTCATTTCTGAATTTCTGGCTCCTAGTACACAGTCCCTGAGTACCTGGCTTCAGGACCAGCTATATAATTTGCAAGACCCAGTACAAAATAAAAATGTGGGGCTTTTTACTCCAAAAACAGTGGGAAAGATCTGTTAAAAGTTACTAAATTATAAAGCTTTTTCCTTTCTTCCACGTTTCTCTTTCTAGACTTGACCTGATCTTTTAAATTGCTATTTCATATCATTCAAACTAAAGAAAACTTAACATTTTTGATTAATATGAATTTCACCATTCATTTTTTATGATAGTTTTAAACGCAAATATCAGGACAGGTGCTGTGGCTCACGCTTGTAATCCTAGCACTCTGGGAGGCCAAGGCGGGAGGATCACTCCAGGGTGTCAGGAGTTCAAAACCAGCCTGAGCAAGAGCAAGACGCATGGCCCACACCTGTAATCCTAGCATTCTGAGAGGCCGAGGTGGGCAGATTGCTCGAGGTCAGGAGTTCGAAACCAGCCTGAGCAAGAGCGAGATCCCGTCTCTACTATAAATTAAGAAATAAAGAAATAAATTAATTAGCCAACTAATATATATAGAGGGAAAAAAATTAGCAGGGCATGGTGGCACATGCCTGTAGTCCCAGCTACTTGGGAGGCTGAGGCAGGAGGATTGCTTGAGCCCAGGAGTTTGAGGTTGCTGTGAGCTAGGCTGACACCACGGCACTCTAGCCCAGGCAATGAAGTGAGACTGTCTCAAAAAAAAAAATTAAAATTAAAATTAAAAAAATTAAATGCAAATATCAGAGTATTTAACATCAAGGCAGAATCCCTGAAATGATACCACTTTGAGGCTCATCCCCAGAGAGTGGCTGGAGTTGGCCAGGCGAAACTAACAGACCAGCCTCAGGAAGTTTGAACAGAGAAAGAGAAGGTCCCCCAGGCATGGAACAGCCTGAGGGAATGCTCCCTCAGCACAAGGTGAGCATAGAAACATCCAGGGTCCCCTCCATGACTCTGGGCACCTGTGCAAGCTTAGGCCTGACAGCTGCCTATCCGGGTCCCCCTCCCACAAGCTGCCAGATGCCCATGCCTCAATGGAGGTTGGGGAAGTCAAAGCAGACATCTTTCCTTTCTCAGGCTTGCTGTCCCACAATGACCTTCAAGGTACTGCAACCTCCGTGCAATACCTCCACACACTACTTATTTGGGCTAGGGGGGTACACCTACCCAGTCACTTGCTGAACGCTGCAGTGGTGCTGCCAGCCCAGGTGGGACAGCCACCGTCATGCCCCACCTTAGACATTACAGGGCACCCACACCTGGTCCTGACCTTCCCTGCATGCAAGACCTCACCACAGGGAGAGGGTGGCAGGTGTCAATGAACAGAAGTGGGGGGGAGGATGCCAGGGAGGCCCCATGGTGCCAGAAGGGAAGTGGGCAGAAGGGAACCAAAAACCAGTCCAGGGAAGGTAGGGACATACCCCATTGTCTCATCAGATTTCACTTATAAAACACCCACTCCACAAAGATAAAATTATTAAGAATTTCAAGATTACGATCACAGGGCATTAACTCCCAAGCACAGGGCCCTTCTGCATATGGGGCCCTGATGTAAAGCTAACTTTGTCAATTTTGTGGGAGGGAGTTAGGAAGATGGATGAGCCTTGAGGACTTGAATAACTCCTGGATTTCTACTTAGGGAGACTGCCCAAATGCTTAGCAGGTCAGGTGAGGAGAAGGAGCTCTAACCTCTTCCATTGGTTAACCCTCTTTTTCAATTGTTCTGTCTCTCCTGGAATGTTCATATCTTGGTCATATCTCCCATTCTATTTTTTTTTTTTTTTGAGACAGAGTCTCACTCTGTTGCCCAGTTTAGAGTGCCGTGACATCAGTCTAGCTCACAGCAACCTCAAACTCCTGGGCTCAAGCGATCCTCCTGCCTCAGCCTCCCGAGTAGCTGGGACTACAGGCATGAGCCACCATCCCAGCTAATTTTTTCTATTTATTTTTAGTTGGCCAATTAATTTCTTCCTATTTTTAGTAGAGATGGGGTCTCACTCTTGCTCAGGCTGGTTTTGAATTCCTGACTTTGAGCGATCCGCCCGCCTGGCCTCCCAGAGTGCTAGGATTACAGGCGTGAGCCACCGCGCCCGGCCTCCCATTCTATTCTTATAGGAAGTTAGCTCAAAGCCTTTCCCACACTGAAGAAGTCAAGAGGGAACCAAGGTAGGACCAGAGAAAAGGACAGACCACCTTAGGCCCTTCTCTACTCTTCTCAAAATGTATCCGTGCATCTCGCTCATGGTGTAGTCTAGTTCTGGCAACTATGCAGGATGCAGGACCCAAGCCTCTGACAGTGCTGTGGGTTGAATTATGTCCCCCAAAAAGATACGTGTTGAGATCCTAACCCCCAGTTCCTGTGAACACAGCCTTATTTGGAAATAGGGTCTTTGCAGATGATGGAGTTAAGATGTGGTCATTAGGGTGGGCTGTAGTACAATATGACAGTGGCCTTATAAAAAGAAAAAATTTGACACACATAGGAGGGAAGACTATGTGAGGAAACACAGGAAAAAGAGGGCCATCTACAAGGCAAGAAATGCCTGGGGCCACCAGAAGCTCGGATAGAGGCCTGGAACAGATCTATACCTAGCTCCCTCTGGGAGAGCACGGCTTTATCACCTTGATTCCAGACTTCTAGCCTCCAGGGCTGTGAGACAATACATTTCTGTTGTTCTAAGCCACCCAGTTTGTGTAAATTTGTTACAACATCCCCAGCAAAATCCTGGTACCACAGCTAACCAGTTTATTAAATTTAAGAAGCTTTGAAATATCCATATATTTATTCATAAATGTGTTGTTGAAAGGAATAGAAGTGTATGTATGGATATATAGTAGTGAGATTATGGGTAATTTTTATTTTATTTTTGCTTGCCCCTATCTTCTAATTATCATATCCTAAAGATGTCTGACTTTTGTAACACCAACCAAAAGGAAAGTTATTTTATTTTATTGAGACAGAGTCTCACTGTGTTGCCTGGGCTAGAGTGCCGTGGTGTCAGCCTAGCTCATAGCAACCTCCAACTCCTGGGTTCAAGCAATCCTTCTGCCTCAGCCTCACCCAGTAGCTGGGACTACAGGCATGTGCCCCCATGCACGGCTAATTGTTTCTATGTTTATATTTTAGTTTGCCAATTAATTTTTTTCTATTTTTAGTAGAGACGGGGTCTCACTCAGGCTAGTTTTGAACTCCTGACCTTGAGCGATCCGCCCGCCTCAGCCTCCCAGAGTGCTAGGATTACAGGTGTGAGCCACCACGCCTGGCCAGGAAAGTTATTTTAAATATATATATGTATGGTACTTGCCAATTTGACTTCCAAATTTCAAGGGTCTCTTGACAGGACAATGCTTCTTAAATCAGAATGTCCTAAGCTCTGGGCCCACATACTCAGCTGCCAGATGGACATGTTTATTTGAATGTTCCAAAATTACCTTGAGCTCAACATGCCCAAACTCATTATGTTTCTCTTAAAAAATCTGCCTCGTCTTTTGTATACATCGTCTCAGATAATGGCACTTCCATGTATCGACTCACCAGCCATCAAGTGGTTCTTGATTTTACCTAATCCTTGCCTGCCACATCAAATCAATCAGCCCACCCTGCCAGTGCTGTTTCCCAGAGTGCTCTCTTTCCTGTCTTCCCTTCTACTCCCAGGGCCGCCATCTTTGCCTAGCCCTCGCGGTCTCTCACACAGCTTCCTGGCTGCTCTTCCTTCCGCCCAGGTGTCCTGCCTCAGCCAACCCCCGCCTCCTTCCATATGGACGATAGTTATCTACAAAAATGGAAATCTCAGTGGGTTATCCCTGCCCACTGACTACAGGCTACCAGCCAATCTTTTGTGCATGACTTACATGCTCACCCTGCCACCATTTCTAGGCTCATCTCCAGCAATTCCCCACAAGCACATACTGCTCCAACTACAAAAAAAAAGCTCTCCAAATAAACCATACTCTTTCATGACTAGATATGTTTGCATATGCTGTTTTCCTCTCCAAGGAATGTTCTTCCCCCTCACTCTCTGAGATTCTGAGATTCAAGACTCTAATAAAATACTCTATGAAGACTTATCTGATTTTTCCTGTCACGCTTATTTAATAAATTATAGAGTTAAAACTAATAGTATATAATTTTATTAGCATTTATGACATTTCATTGTAAATTTTGGTCCCTTGACTGTTTTTCCCAGATTAGAGTGACTTTGTCAGGAAGGAGACCCTACCATTCAACTTCAGATCACCAGAACCTAAATTATGATTTGCTCAAATTAGGTTCAACAGATGTTTGTGGAAGGAAGTAGGGGGAGGGAGAGAAGAAGCAGGCAGGCTGAGTTGAGTCTGACACATCTTAGATCACAAGAAAGTGAAACTTTGAAAATTCAGATACAATGTCAACATAATCCCACAGAGATTATGTGAAATAACTGTAAAACAGTCATGCAAGACTAATGGATGATTTTTTTTTTTTTTTTTTTTTTTCTGATTCAGAGTCTCACTCTGTTGCCCGGACTAGAGTGCCATGGCATCAGCCTAGCTCACAGCAACCTCAAACTCCTGGGCTCAAGCAATCCTCCTGCCTCAGCCTCTCAAGTAGCTGGGACTACAGGCATGCACCACCATGCCCGGCCAGTTTTTTTCTATATACATTTTTAATTGTACAGCTAATTTCTTTCTATTTTTAGTAGAGACAGGGTCTCACTCTTGCTCAGGCTCGTCTCACACTCCTGACCCCCTTGAGCCATCCTCCCACCTTGGCCTCCCAGAGTGATAGGATTATAGGAGTCAGCCACCGTGCCAAGCCACATTCTTTAATTTAATCCTGAAAACCATATAAGATGAGTTTTACTGTCCCCATTTTACAGATAAGGAAAATGAGGCCAAGAGAGGTTAAATAATACACCCAGATTCATGTTGCTCATAGATGGAAAACCTAGAATACAGACTCAGGTCTTTGTGACTCTAAGCCCAGACTCATAAACAATGCCAGCTCCATACTCTGCACATGGTTTAGGGGTGGCAGACCAGTTAAAATGTGAAGAGATGGTTGGCAAGGAGATGCATGTTGAAGCTTCATTTCCATAGCAAGCATACTAATTTACTTAGAACCTATTTTTTTAAATGACTGCTAAAAGATGTATAGTCAAATTAATGTCCCCCTCAGAGTAATGTATAAGACTTTCTGTTATAAATTTTTATATTTCTCTCATTCTATTAATTCTTTTTTTTTAATAAAAATTATTTTACGTTTATTTCTTTTTTCTTTTTTAAGATATACAGAAACAGAACTGTGGTTTCATTCCATTAATTCTTAACCCTCATTTTCCAATTATTGTCCCATCTATATCTAAGTTATGTAATATCACTAAATATAATATACATATGTAAACTACCTGAAACTACAGGGTACAAGGTAATGGTAAATAATTATGTGGGATAATATTCTGTTGTAAAAGTAATTTTAAAAGTTAATAAAACATGGCGAGACTCACGCCTGTAATCCTAGCACTCTGGGAAGCTGAGGCTGGAGGATTGCTTAAGGTCAGGAGTTCAAGACCAGCCTGAGCAAGAGTGGGACCTGTCTCTACTGAAAACAGAAAAAATTAGCTGGGCAGCTAAAAATAGGAACAAAACATTAGCCAGGCATGGTGCTATGCACCTATAGTCCCAGCTACTTGGGAGACTGAGGCAGGATGATCTCTTGAGCCTAGGAGTTTGAGGTTGCTGTGAGCTAGGCTGATGCTGCGGCAGGCACTCTACCCAAGGTGACTTAATGAGACTCTGTCTCAAAAAATAAAAAAGTTAATAAAACAATTATATATAAGTTTTTTAACCTGTTTTTTTTTGTTTTTGTTTTTGACAGTCTTACTCTGTTGCCCGGACTAGAGTGCCGTGGCATCAGCTTTGCTCACAGCAACCACAGATTCCTGGGCTCAATCAATCCTTCTGCCTCAGCCTCCCGAGTAGCTGGGACTACAGGCATGCGCCACCATGCCTGGCTAATTTTTTCTATATTTTTAGTTGGCCAATTAATTTCTTTCTATTTTTAGTAGAGATGGGGGTCTCACTCTTGCTCAGGCTGGTTTTGAACTCCTGACTTTGAGCGATCCTCCTGCCTTGGCCTTCCAGAGTACTAGGATTACAGGCATGAGCCACAATGCCCAGCCTGTTTTTTTTTTAAATGATAATGCCCAGTGTTAACAAGAGGGAGATTAAATTAGCATACATATACATGATACTTTAGAAAAGCAATTTGGCATTATGCAAATAAAACCACAAATATAGTCAAACCATTTAAATCCCAGAAATCTCCCTGGAAGTTATCTGTAACTCTTTCTTCCAAATACAGGAATATTCAAATTTAAAGTAAAAGAAAAACTATATAAGGAAATATATTTATTATAATATTATTTATAATAGTAAAAAATATCATAAGAAAACTAAATGTACAATAGGATAATGGCTAAGTAAAGTGGGGCATACCCACTAAGGGAAATGGTTCACTATATGATGCTTATACCCCTGATTTTTTTTTTGGATCATGAAAGGTTAAGTGAGGTAGATTTTTTTTTTTTTTTTTTTTGAGAAAGAGTCTTGCTTTGTTGCCCAGGCTAAGCTAAGCTCTTGCTCAGGCTGGTTTTGAACTCCTGACTTTGAGTGATCCACCCACCTCGGCCTCCCAGAGTGCTAGGATTACAGGCTTGAGCCACCACGCTCAGCCAATAAATCAGTTTTTAAAAAGAAAACAAACAATTATAGTGCAATATACTCACAACTACATAAAAATATACATACGTTCAAAAAAGAATTCTGAGGCCGGGCGCTGTGGCTCACGCCTGTAATCCTAGCTCTTGGGAGGCCGAGGCGGGCGGATTGCTCAAGGTCAGGAGTTCAAAACCAGCCTGAGCAAGAGCGAGACCCCGTCTCTACTATAAATAGAAAGAAATTAATTGGCCAACTGATATATATATAAAAAATTAGCCGGGCATGGTGGCACATGCCTGTAGTCCCAGCTACTCGGGAGGCTGAGGCAGAAGGATCACTCGAGCCCAGGAGTTTGAGGTTGCTGTGAGCTAGGCTGACGCCACGGCACTCACTCTAGCCTGGACAACAAAGCGAGACTCTGTCTCAAAAAAAAAAAAAAAAAAGAATTCTGAAAGATTCTCCAGAGGTGGAATAAAAAGAAAATGTTTTTATAAATATGAATCTATGACTTTTTTACTGCTTATATTTTTCAATTTTTGGTCATATGATTCTGATATTTATAATCTTTTAAGCTATTTAAGATATCAGCATAAAATTATTACAGAAAAATTCATGGGCTTATATTAAGTGAACTTTAAGACCCTAAACTCTGAATTTATTGATTCTATAAATAATTCCATGGAGGAAAATAAAGGGGGAAGACATTAAAGAAACCAATATAAGGCCGGGCGCAGTGGCCCACACCTGTAATCCTAGCACTCTGGGAGGCCTAGGCGGGCGGATCGCTCTGGGTCAGGAGTTTGAAACCAGCCTGAGCAAGAGCGAGACCCCGTCTCTACTATAAATAGAAAGAAATTAATTGGCCAACTAATATATATAGAAAAAATTAGCCGGGCATGGTGGTACATGCCTGTAGTCCCAGCTACTCGGGAGGCTGAGGCAGCAGGATTGCTTGAGCCCAGGAGTTTGAGGTTGCTGTGAGCTAGGCTGATGCCATGGCACTCACTCTAGCCTGGGCAACAAAGCGAGACTCTGTCTCAAAAAAAAAAAAAAAAAAGAAAAGAAAAAGAAAGAAACCAATATAGCTGTATAGAAAAATCTGGTGAGTTACTATGAAAAATAATAAATGTAATGTTTAGAAAAAAAGGTCCATAATGAAGGATAAATGTAAAATATTCATCTAATCAAGGTAAAAAAATTTTTTTTTTAATTTGAGAGTATCCAGAAACAGGACCAAGGTAAAATTTTTAATATCCCATCAAACACATTCATGTAAGTGTCATCTTAATAACAATTCAAGGACATAATTGTAAAATGTTTAAGCTGCTAAAAGTAAAAATTTTGGATGGGGAAAAAAGAACTATTGTTAAGAAAAGGAACTTCACATTTTGATGTATTTAACTTTCATAACATTCTCATAAGGAATTATTTCTGGCCAGATGCAGTGGTTCATGCCTACAGTCCTAGCACTTTGAGAGGCCAATGCAGGAGGATCACTTGAGGCCAGGAGTTCTAGACCAGCCTGGGCAACGTAGTCAGATCCCATCTTTACCGAGAAAGAAAAAAATTAGCCAGGCACGGTGATGTACATCTGTAGTCCCAGCTTCTCAGGAGGCTGAGGCCAGAGGCTCACTGGAGCGCAGCAGTTTGATGTTGTAGTGAGCTAGGATCATGCCACTGCCCTCCAGCCCAGGCAACAGAGCAAGAGCCTATCTCAAAAAGAAAAAGGAATTATTTTCTATTCTAAAAATTAACACAAACTGAACACTTACCTCCTTTCAGAGCCCTACAAAAAGAATAAATGTCGTTAGATCCTCGGCAAATAACTTCTTTGCGCTTTGGAAGCTCCATGGAGTTGATAGATATATAGAGATTGAAATATAATTTGTTTAAGTCTCTCCCTAAAAGGAAAAAAATCTCATTAGCCCCTCAAATAAGAGATTCTTTTACACATAATTAATTGTACACTTAAAATGTGCCCTGTGCTTTTCCCTTATTATTTCATTTAATCATCACAACCATCTACCAGGTGGTTATTAATATCCTTGTTCTGCAGATAAGAAAACTGAAGTTTTGAGAGGGTAACTAGTAGATTGTAATCAAATAAAATGTTCCTCAGTAGCAACTATGTATGCTATGTCTAAAAATAGAGAAACTTTCATAGCCTGATTGAGAAAACTATCAAATGCTGGCATATAATTTCCAGTTCTAGTCACAGTTGCACTAGAAAATTCAAAGGAAAGGAAAGGGAAAGGAAAGGAAGTGAGACTAGTCAATGTTCGAAGACATTTGATGAAAGATTTCTTAGAGAATAAAATTGAATCTTGTGCTTAAAAATTAAATGGATGGCTATTTTTTTATTTTCTCATGATCTCTCCCTATTACCAATTAACATGGAAAATTCCAGTAAAGAATGCATTTTGATCTTCAGCTGGCCCATATGAAAAAGATGCACAAATCCTTTTTATGATGAAAAGAATTTTGTAACCACTACCTCACTGAAAATGTTTTCCTAATAATATCACCGTGACTCATTCACTGTAGCCATAATCAAAAGACAAGACTTTTCTCTCTTTAATTTAAACTTGGCTGTGCTTAACAGAACCGCCTGCTCCTCTCTCTAAACCCTCTTGGCGTGGATGCCACCACTCTTCCAGCTGTCCTCCTGCCTCTCTGACTCCGTCTCCTCAGTCTATGTCATTGACTCCTCCTTCTCAGGGTTCTATCCTCATTCTCCTCAATTTTCACTCTGCACACTCTCCTGGGCTTTAAGTACCACACTCTGTGATAATTCCCAAATCCACATCTTTAGTCTCAACCTTTCTCCTGAGCCCCTATCCCCATGTATTCATTCAACATCTCTACTCGAATATTGCTCAATTACCTTACCCAATAGATCCGAAAGTGATTTCCTCATCTTCACGACCAAATTAGCACTAGTATTCCCAGTCCCTGTAAGTCTTCCTACCCTCCTTTTCGACCCCATTTCTACTGCCTTAATGCAGGCCCTCATTACTCTGATCCTAAAGTACCACCAAACTTCCTAATTTGTCTCTATTTCTCTACTTTCAGACTAGAGTGTACAAAAGAAGAACATCTACTTCAAACAGCAGTCCCATGGCCTATTCCATGGACCAGGACCTGAACTTTTGCAAAAAGAAGAAGTCGAAGTTGTGTGTAGAAGTTGTGTAGAAGTTGAAGAGCTGTTTTCACAAGGAATTCCTGGAGACTCTGAGACACAAAACAACACTGCTATGGTATCATACAATGACAATGCAGGACAAAGGACCTTCTTCCATTTCTGCACAAAACACAGCATGATTCCAGTCTTCAGTGACTCTAAGAAAGGAAGTTCTGCTTTGAAAACTCAATAGTTTACATTGTGAGAAGCTTCTTAGCCTAGGACACCACTGTGGTCATTTAGGAACATGAACAATGGCAATAGTGAGGTACCACTTTTGTGGCTCAGCAGGCCAGGGATATCAATTGTGGTGAGAGACAAGAAACATGGTGGCTGCCATGTGGTATAAAAGAGGACTATTTTTGAGCTCATCTAAGACAACTCCAGGAACTCCCATAAATACCCTTGATGGTGGATTATGGTCCAGTTTTATTTGTTGTCTATCAGTTAATAGTATAGAAATAATTTACTAGAAAGGCTATGAAGTCTCAAAATACATAATTTCCATTTTCATTCCCAACCTATGTTTGGTGCAAGTCTGTACTTATGTCTCTTACTGAATTTAAGTAGAAATAAGGCCATAAAAATAAGGTTGACCTCTACAAATGTGGCCCCACACTTCATACTAATGTTCTAATATATTCTATGAAAGTTTTCAAGATATCAGAACTGGACTCTAACCTGAATTTATTTTTTGCCTACCCTGGCTTCCTCTCTCCCTTATTGTTCGAAAGCATTTCCCCCAGTCAATCTCTGGCAAGTCTAATTCCTCCTTAGTGTCTGCTTTTCAGAGAGCCCTAAGTGTTTCCACCTTGTCTTATTATTTGGGCCTGGAAGGATACAACCTGCTTCCTGTCTGTAAGGGCAAGAGATTCACTTGAAAGTGGGATCCTTCATTGTGTAAATCATCTCTTATGCCAAACACCTGAGGGTAAAGCCTACCCAATAAACAAGAAAACAGAACCTGGGACAAGGAAAAAATTGTAGCACCTTAACCAGGCAGAAATTTAGATTGTTTCTTTTACCCTTGGCCAGGAAGGTAGAGCAAACAGAGTTATTCTCTGCTCTATGTTACAGCCTTACTGCTATCATTTCACTTATCATACCTTATTCTCTTCAGATCTTTCTCTTCTATTGCACTGATTCTTGTATAGAGTCTTGAAGATCAAAAGAATGTCTTAGGTAATTCACAGTGCCTAGCATAATACTTGAAATACATTTACTAGGTTTTTTTTAGTGAATAAATGAATGCAGAGACAAAGTGTGAAAATACAGGTTGAACAATTAGACGCAGAAAAACTAAAACATGAATTTAATGTCTATCACTACTGGGTTCTCAGTTTTATTTTCTTTTGTTTTTTGTTTTCCTTTTTTCTGGTAAGCTAGAGAATTAAAATCAGGGAAGAAATGTTTCTTTTCTTTTCTTTTCTTTTCTTTTCTTTTCTTTTCTTTTCTTTTTTTTTTTTTGAGACAGGGTCTCACTTTGTTGCCCAGGCTAGAGTGAGTGCTGTGGCGTCAGCCTAGCTCACAGCAATCTCAAACTCCTGGGCTCAAGCAATTCTACTGCCTCAGCCTCCCGAGTAGCTGGGACTACAGGCATGCGCCACCATGCCCGGCTAATTTTTTCTATATATATATTAGTTGGCCAATTAATTTCTTTCTATTTTTAGTAGAGACGGGGTCTCGCTCTTGCTCAGGCTGGTTTCGAACTCCTGACCTCGAGCAATCTGCCCGCCTCGGCCTCCCAGAGTAAGAAATGTTTCTTTAAGTGAATTTATGTGAAAATACTTTGCAAAGTATAAAACAAGCTCCAAATCTATACTGGATGTAAATTATGATGATGATAATGATAAAAATTAGAATTAAAGTTTTCTGGGATCCCAGAGCTTCCAAGCAATAAGCACCGTTGGCTGAATGGTAGTACAATATGAAAAGTGTTGTGTCTTCTCAGACACTCAGATGCAGCTCCATGCAATCGCCACCATCTGCATTAGTTTTTACTAAGCTGACAATAAGCAAAGTCACCAAGAGGAAAAATAGACACAGCACAAAGCAAAACAAAACACACTACCTCCTTTCACCCCATTATCACCATATTTTTCTTTAGAAAGATCATCTTTTGAAAAAAAGTCTTGGCTTGCTCACACACAGATCTTTGACTAGTGGAAACCCAATATTACTTATCAGCTGAATAGCTAATGATGGACAAAGGATATACCTATTAGATTGTTAGAAGTCTCAGGTTATTTCCATTGCTATCCACATGTCCTTGTGTAATTCTCTCCTCATAGCATAAGCTGGCCTAGTGACTTGCTTCTAACCAATAGAAGACAGCAAAGGTGGATAGACTGTCACCTCTGTGATTATGCTGCGTAAGACTTACTTCTGTCTTGTTGGCTGACTATCCCCCTTGCTGGCTTTGAAGAAGCAAGCCATGTTGAAAATGCCCATGTGGCAAGGAACTGAGGAATAGCCAACAGCCAGCAAGAAAATGAATACCACCAATAACCACATGAGTTTAGAGGCAGATTCTGCCATAGTTGAGCCTCAGAAGAGAGCCCAGTCCTGGTCAACACCTTTGTGGGAAACCTTGAAGCAGACACAGGTAAGCCATGCTCAGACGACTGTCCCACAGAGACTATGAGATAATAAATGTGCGCTGTGTTAAGCCACTAAGACTGGGGTAATTTGTTACATAGCAAAAGTAACTGATATATTTGGAACACAATTATTTATCATCGATATTTCCTAAACCCTTTAATTGATCTATAACAAAAAATTTGGACTTACTTGGAATGAAGTAAAGATGCAAAAGTCCTCTGGTTCCCTTCAATGTTATACAAGGGTTAACATTAACTGAAATAGGGTATTCCATGTGATCTAAATGAAATAAAAATAATGTCAATAAATTATTATAAATCACTTCCAATAAATATAGCATTCTGGATATCAGCCTCTATCAGATGTCTTTTGCATTTAAATTATGTAATGAGAAAAATTGACGGTGGTTGAAAATATATCCCCACAGAATAATATTAACAACATAGCAGAATAGGAAGCCCTGGACTCCCTTTGTTCCTACAAACACAATGATTCACAAATTCTCTTTGTGAGGAATCTAACTGAAAGAGTCCTACACCCCAGGAAAACATGAAACCAGACTCACCAAAACCTGTAGGGAGATGTGGGGTCACTCTCTATCCAGAGACCCTTACCCTGGTGCAGTCCCATACAATCAGGGAGAGACCCCCTAGTTCCCAGCTTTACCCTGAAATGGAAGAAGTTGGTTCATGTGTCCAGCACACTAACTTATTCATGGGGACCCCTCAAAGGACTGGTTTATGTCTTGCCAGTCTTGGAGCTCTGATGGGTCTGGCACAGTCTGCCACCCAAGGAGAATGATGGCAGTGGCTTGGGCTAGCAGGCATCATTGATTCTTCCCTCTGTTCAGCACAAAATGAGCAGATGAAAAAAATCCCAGCTCTTAGCTTTCTCCTGGGGAGAGAAAGAGTTGATCTATGTATATGGCACACCAACTACTCTGGGAGTCCCCCAAATTGGTATCTGTATCACCAGTCCTGGAGCTCTGACAGATCTGGCATACTCTAGCTGCCTGGGCGAGAATGAAGACAGCAGCTTGGGATAGTAGATGCCATAGCTCCCTCCCTCACCCAATCCCAAGCTCAGCAAAGAATGAGTGGACAAAACCCACAGCATCCTGCTTATCTCTGAAGAGGGAAATAGTTGGTAGAAGTCCTCAGAATCTGACCAGGCTGATGAGTAGGGGGCCTTTCCCGTGTGAAGCCAATCCATGAAGACTAGGAGAGATGCCTGCTTTGTCTAATGTGCAGACAACGAAACAGAGAGTCAAGGAAAATGAAAATTTAGGCAAAGATGTTTCGAACAAAGGAATGAAAAACATCTCCATAACTGACCCTAAGGAAATGAAGTTATATGATTTATATGACAGAGAGTTTAACCCATTGACTGCCACAATAGAAAAAAAAATGTCCTTAGGGCCATGATGCTTTATTACAAAAATAGAATAAAAACTTTGAAAATAAAACGATCCTTTCTAATTTAATGAAAAATATGTTTTTTTTAGACACAGATCCCTGCTGAAAAAAATATATATATGGTTTTTTTTATTGTTTTATGTGCGTGAGTTATATGCAACTTGAAAAATAGTTCACACTCAAGGTAAAGAGACGTATGAATTACATATACTTCACAAGGCCCCAGGCTCAAAACTATACAACTCACATGGCACTTAATGTGTTAAAATAACTCTCATAATGATGTTTACCAAGATCAAGAGAACAATGCATGAAAGAAAGGAGAATTTCAACAAAAAGAGAGAATACCAAAAAGTACCATACAACATTACATATACCCCAGAAATATATGCAACTATTATGTACCTATAATAATTAAAAATCTTTTAAGTACCACAGAACAAGCAGCGGAGTCTATCAGTTATGGCCTCCAACTTTAGGAAGACTTACATGGTATTAAGCGCCAGCAAAAAGGTCATAAGCCTGAGCTGACTGAAAAGCAGAAATAGGAAATCCAGGAAGCTTTTGATCTTTTCCATGCTGATGGAACTGGGACTAGAGATGTTAAGGAACTTAAGGTGGCAATGAAGGCCCTGGGCTTTGAACCCATGAAAGAAGAAATTGATAAGGAAGGGACAAGAAAAATGGATTTTATTGACTTTTTGACTGTGATGACTTAGAAAATATCTGAGAAAGATAACAAAGAAGAAATCTTGAAAGCTTTCAAGCTTTCTAATAATGATGAAATTGGGAAGCTTTCATTCAAAAACCTGAAACCTGGCCGGGCGCGGTGGCTCACGCCTGTAATCCTAGCTCTCTGGGAGGCCCAGGCGGGCGGATTGCTCAAGGTCAGGAGTTCAAAACCAGCCTGAGCAAGAGCAAGACCCCGTCTCTACTATAAATAGAAAGAAATTAATTGGCCAACTGATATATATATAAAATTAGCCGGGCATGGTGGCACATGCCTGTAGTCCCAGCTACTCGGGAGGCTGAGGCAGTAGGATCGCTTGAGCCCAGGAGTTTGAGGTTGCTGTGAGCTAGACTGGTGCCACGGCACTCACTCTTGCCTGGACAACAAAGCAAGACTCTGTCTCAAAAAAAAAAAAAAAAAAAACCTGAAACCTGTGGCCAAGGAGTTGGGTGAGAACCTGACTGATGAGGAGTTGCAGGAAATGATTGATGAAGCTGATCGAGATGGAGATGGAGAGGTTGGTGAGCAAGAGTTCCTGCACATCATGAAGAAGACCAGCCTTTATTAAGATCAGTGTCTTTTCTACTGCAAGCACACATAACTAAGTTTACTGTCTGCTATTGTGTGAAATTTGGCTTCTAAGAACACAAACTATTTTCCCCCACTGACCTCCCTGTATAACTGTAGTTATGACCTTGAATCTATTTTCAACTTTTGGAAGTGTTCTTTGATATTATAGTTCCTTGTAAAATTATCTGCTGATTACTTTAATTCTCAAAAACAAGAGCACATTACAGTGGAGAAAAGGATCTTAAAGCTTATACCACCTGCCATCTGCCATTTTGCCTTGCATTGTTTCATTCTTGTCATGCATTTCCACATATATGCAAACACAAACCCAGGACTTTGCCAAAGAGCAACCTGTGGACATGTCAGTTCACTGAGCAAAAGCTGCTCGACCTTGAGGGGGACATTCCACAGAACAGGGATGTCTGCAAATGGACCCCACCTTGAAGTCTAAGGGGCACAGCTTGGATGTCTGCAAACAACTCGGGCTTGTAATCAAAGGCAAAGAGAATGATCAAAGGATGTCAGCCCAGCAAATAAGAGCAGTTTGCTATTCTAAGCCTGAGGCAATGTTCCTATCTCTCTCCTAAGTTCAAGTCTCAGTAAAGGAGGAACTAGATAAAGTATGAAGAAATAGGTAGTATCTTTGTTCCCGTTTGGATTATACACTTTATGATTTAATCTTTAACTTGTGTGTACTTAGCTAGTTTATTATTATTTGGGGAATCCTGGAAACTTAAACTCATGATATGTACATGTGAATCAGTGACTGATAATTGTAAGGCTGGTGGCGGGCTCCCCTCCTCTCCCTAGAAAAGATAAGGCTCATGAGACCAGACCTACCAAGGACAAACTGCCAGGCCCCGCTGAAACAACCACACTCAGATATCCACCCAGATAAGAAAGTTCTGGCTCCTAAATTCCACAAATACCGCCAGCCCCTCCTATTTCTCAATGACCACCAAAGGTCACCCCAGATCTTCCCGCCAAAAGTCCCTAGCCCACCCCGAACAGTATAAAGGCCCCACACCCCCTCCAAACGGATGCAACTTCTTGCCCCCCACTTGGGACCCACAAACTTCATCCAGAAACGCACAATAAAGCTATACTGTTTGTCCTCACTCTCTCTCTTTCTCTCTCTGTTTCTTTCACCACCAGAAAACTTTAAAATAATAATTCTTTGCTGAAAGAATAAACATTGATGCTAGGCTCCACTCATAGCCTCCTAGCTCAGGGGAATGCTAGAGGACCCCTGATTTCCCTGTCACTTTAGTGTATACTTTGTCTCTGTCTCCTTTATTTCCAATCTCTTGTGACATTCCCGCCTGGGACCCAATTTGTTGGGAGAGTCACAAACTCCCAGCATGTAATATCCTTTATAATAAACCAGTAAACATAAATGTTTCCCAGAGTTCTATGAGCTATTCTAACAAATGATCAAACCCAAGAGAGGCTCACGGGAACCTCCAACTTACAGCCAGTCAGAAGCACAAGTGACAACCTGGGGCTTGGATTTGACATCTGAAGTGAAGGGTAGGTTTGTGGGACTAAGCCTTTAAAACTGTAGTATCTGATTCTAACTCCAGGTAGATAGTGAAAAAATTAAATTGAATTATAGGACATCCAGCTAGTGTCAGAGAATTGCTTGGTGTAGGAAGCCCCCATATATTTTGGTGACCAGAAGTGTTAAGAGTAAGAGTGGTGGTAGAGCATAGAGAAAAGAAATAGTTTTTTTTCCCTCTATATTAAATAACCACAAAAGACTATAAATAGAAGAATGAATCTTGAGAAAGAAGAACAAAGCTGGAAGCATCACACTTCTGGATTTCAAAATATTATAAGTCTATAGATATCAAAACAGTATGATACTGGCATAAAGACATGTATATTTGCTACAAGTCTACCACTAGACCCAAGAATGTTGTAGGTCAACACTTAGAGATAAATTAGTTTTGTAGCCTTGCCTTTGACATTTGGATTTTACTCTTATGTTGCCTAGAAGGTTTAAAATGTTGATGAGTACCTGTCTAGCTCCAGTCCTGTTTGGCCTAAAACATTTAATCGGCTGTAAACCCCCATGTGGCTCTTTAGACCTCTTGACTACAAGGGTCCCCCCATGGACTGGATGGACCCAAGACAGGTAGCCACACCCCCTGGCATCAAATGGGACAAAATAAGAATTTGGCTATAGATTTTGGCCTCTGACAGATCTTGGCCAAAAGGAGGGAACTGTGAACTAAAATAAAATCTTATGGCTCACCCTACCACCACTGGCTGACTAAATGGATCCCCTCTTGGCCAACAGCATACTCTAAAACTAAATTGCCTGCCATGAGGAGGGAGATTAGACATGCCTCATCATGCCCCCTTTCCTTCTTGGAGACATCTTTTGTAACCCATTAACAGGTCTAAAGGTATGCAAGACAAATCTGCAGGTCTTCAAGTTACATAACAAATATGTCTGGTGGCTTGTCTCTGATTAACAGCTCCTTATCTTAAAACATTCCAAACATTCCATTTAGACAAAGCATTTCTTTAACCAATTACAAGTCAAAGAATCTTTAAACCCACCTATAACCTGTAAGCCCCCACTTCGAGATTGTCCACCTTTTTGGGCCAAAGCAATGTATGCCTTCCATGTATTGATTTACAACTTTACCTATAACCCCTGTCTCCCTGAAATGTATAAAACCAAACTGTATTCTTACCTTTCTGGTTCAAAAATTAAAAAAAAAAAAACAAAACAAAACTGTAACCCAGCCACACCAAGTCCACTTGCTCAAGACTTCTTGGGTGTGGCTCCAGGTCATGGTCCTCAAATCTGGCTCAGAATAAATCTCCTTTACATTAAAAAAAAAAAAAAAAAAAAAAAAAGGGGGGCATGGTGGCTCACGCCTGTAATTCTAGCACTTTGGGAGGCCAAGGCGGGTGGATTGTTTGAGCTCAGGAGTTTGAGACCAGCTTGAGCAAGACCCATCTCTACCAAAAATAGACAAAAAAATTAGCCAGGCGTGGTGGTGCATGCCTGTAGTCCCAGCTACTCGGGAGGCTGAGGCAGAAGGATCGCCTGAGCCCAGGAGTTTGAGGTTGCTGTGAGCTAGGCTGATGCCACAGCACTCTAGCCCAGGCAACAGAGTGAGACTCTGTCTCAAAAAATATATAATGAGTCTGAGGAGAATCACATATATCAGATAAGTAGGGACAGGCCATCTCAAGGAGTCATGGAGGCCAATAAAGTTGGGATTTCACTCTAATTGCAGTGAAAAGCCATGGAGGGCCTTAAGCAGGGGAAGTCACATTATCTGTAATAATAACTTATTTACACTTTGAAAAGATCTTTTGGGCCTCTGTGCTGAGAACAGATTGCGTGGGGGCCAAGAACTGAAGTGGAAAGAGAACAATTTAAGAGGTTTTGCAGAGGCCAAGGAGAGCTAAAGGTGGCATAAGTGTTAGCAGAGGACAGTGAGAAGCAGTTGGATATAGAATATAATCTGGAGATCATGAAAACAGAAATTACTGATACATTAAATGTGGTAGGTGACAGAAATAGATTATTAAGGATACACCTGGTTTGGGGTCTAAGAAATTAGGTAGATGATGAGATGGAGAAGACTCAGAAGGAATGAGGTTTAAAAGACTTAGAAAGAATGAGGTTTAAAAAGGTATAAGTCTATAGTTCTAGCTCCAGTTGGCTATGAGACTTTCTAGTGGCCACACTGAGTTTGTAGAACAAATAAATGAATCCTGGTCATTTGTATAGTTAGCCTTCCTACTACACATAAGTAAGATAAAAGCAAGAAGTTCCTTGAGAGTACAGGACATATCCTATATAACCTTTGCATTCTTGGTATTCCCTAGCATGACAAAACCTGATGCCATTCAATAACGATTTACTAAACTGAATTTAATTCAACTGACTCAACTAGGCTCCACAGGGCAGATGGGACTTCTGATGGACCTCTTAAGGTTCGCATGAAACAGAAGGATGGACGTGGCTATTTTAGGTTAGAGAATAGAAGTACAACAGAGGCTAATAAAGAGTCTGACATGCTTAGAGTGGGGGGGACACACCAGATGCCAAGACAGCCTAGCAGTAGGGTCGTGCTACAGCCTCACATCCAATCAGTTGGCAAATTCTGTTGGCTCCATCATCAGAACATTTCTAGAATCTGATGCCTTATCACCTCCACCACTGCCACTCTGGCCTAAGTCCCATTATCTATTGCACCTGGATCATGGCAGTAGCCTCCCAATGTGTCTCCCAGACCCACTTTTTCCCCCTTACAGATTATTATCAACACAGAAACTAGACAAGCTTCACTCACAGTAAATATAGGTCATCCCCCTGACCTGCAAGTTCCTTCCCCTTGCCATTTCCTTCTATGACCTCACCTGATGCTACTGCCCCCTCACTCCCTCCATCGAGGCCTCACTGGCCCCCTTGCTATCCTTCTACACACCACACATGCCCCCACCCAGGGGCCTCTGTGCTTGCTCTTTCCTCAGCCCTCCCCCAGACACCTGCATGGCTCACTCCTCAGCTATTCTAGGCCCTTACTAAATGACACTTCCTCAGTGAGGCCTTCCTTGACCATCCTAATTTAAAATGAAACCCCCATAATCCTAGCAGTCTGGGAGGCCGAGGCGGGTGTATTGCTCGAGGTCAGGAGTTCGAAACCAACCTGAGCAAGAGCGAGACCCCGTCTCTACTATAAAAATAGAAAGAGATTAATTGGCCAACTAATATATATAGAAAAAATTAGTTGGACATGGTGCCTGTGGTCCCAGGTACTCGGAAGGCTGAGGCACCAGGACTGCTTGAGCCCAGGAGTTTGAGGTTGCTGTGAGCTAGGCTGATGCCACGGCACTCACTCTAGCCTGGACAACAAAGCGAGACTTTGTCTCAAAAAAAATAAAAAATACAAAATAAAATGAAACTGCCATCCCCTCTGTCTCTGCATTCTCTATCCCCCCACTCAGCTTTATTTTTCTCTCACTGCAATTAACACCATCTAATGTGAATATTTTACTGATTTTGTCTTTGTTGTTCACTGCTGCCTCCTCAGTTCCTGGAACAGGCACATGTTAGATGCTGAGTGAATATTGGTTTAATTAAACAATCCATGAATTCTTTGGGTTTATGGACTATCTGCAGCAAAAAGAAATTTGAACTGAGACTGATGACTCTGGATGACAGGAGGGCATATGCCCATTATGGACTGACTCACGCACCCACATTTTCTGCCTTTCCAAAATTGGGGGAATAAAAAACAGCCAATCTGGCCGGGCGCAGTGGCTCACACCTGTAATCCTAGCACTCTGGGAGGCCAAGGCAGGCGGATTGCTCAAGGTCAGGAGTTCGAGACCAGCCTGAGCAAGAGCGAAACCCCGTCTCTACTATAAATAGAAAGAAATTAATTGGCCAACTAATATATATAGAAAAAATTAGCCGGGCATGGTGGTGCATGCCTGTAGTCCCAGCTACTCAGGAGGCTGAGGCAGGAGGATGGCTTGAGCCCAGGAGTTTGAGGTTGCTGTGAGCTAGGCTGACACCACGGCATTCTAGCCTAGGCAACAAAGCGAGACTCTGTCTCAAAAAAAAAAACAGGCTGGTCCGATGGTAGTGGGTTATCAGAACTTATTCACATTAGTGTCACTAAAGTTGGTATTCAACCCCCCACTGCTAAATTTGACTGGCTTTTAAAAAAAAAAATAATAAAAAAAAGAATAAAAAAAAAAAAAAAACAAAAAACAAAAAAACCAGCCAATCTTTGCCATTTTTGTATATATGGCATTTTTTGTATATATGGACTAAACTGTGTTCCTGGGCCTTCTGTCTCCCCAGTGCCCCCATATTCATATGCGGAAGGCCTAAGCCCCAGTACCTCAGGATATGACTATATTTAAAGATAGAGCCTTTAAAGAGGTACTTTAAAGTAAGGCCATTAGGGTGAGCCCTAATCCAATCTCACTGGTGTCCTTTTAAGAGGAGGAAATTTGGACCCACAGAGACACCAGGGATGCACGCGCACACGAAAGGCAACGCGAGGACACAGTGAGCAATCGGCAATCTGCAAGCATCTTAGTCCATTTTGTGCAGCTATAACATAATATCAAAGATTTGGTAATTTATAAAGAGTAGAAATTTATTTCTCATAGTTCTGGAGGCTGGGAAGTCCAAGATCAAGGTGCTGGCATCTGAGAAGGGCCTTGTTGCTGCCTCGTCCTAGGCCAGAAGAGTGTAAAAACGAGATGGTAAGAGCAAGAGACAAAAGAGGACCAAACATGTCCTTTTATAAGAAACCCTCTCCTTTAAAAACAACATTAATCTGTTGATGAAGGCAGAGCCCTCATGGCCTAATCACTTCTTAAAGATCCGACCTCTTAATATCACACAATGGCAATTAAATTTCAACGGGCGTTTTTGGTAGGAAGCAAAATTCAAACTATCGCAGCGAGCCAAGGAATGAAGCCTCAGGAGAAACCATTTATGTAGACACCTTGATCTTGGACTCCGGCCTCTAGAATGGTGAGAAAAATACATTTCTCTTGTTTAACCCACCTGGTCTTGGTATTTTGTGATGGCACCCTGAGCTAACTAAGACACTATATGCCCAGTAGCTTGGCCAAATGAAAATTTGCCTCTTCTCTTACAAGGAAATCACCCTCACAGTGGATCAGGAGTTGTTGTCGCCAATGCCTTGACAATGATACCTAGAGGAATCAGCGCTTCCCGGGTGATTCATTTGCGGCTCTCCTGGGCAGGGAAGGGAGTGATCTGGCAGTGGGAAGGCAGCAAGTAGCTTCTTGCTGTAGAAGTATAATGCACTGGTCACCCACAGTGCCTGTGTCAGCAGGAAAGGACCACAGCTTTCTCAGCATCAGAGAGAAAAAGGTAAGATCCTCCTTCAGAAAATTAAACCAGGCCGGGCGAGGTGGCTCACGCCTGTAATCCTAGCACTCTGGGAGGCCGAGGCAGGTGGATCACTCAAGGTTAGGAGTTCGAAACCAGCCTGAGCATGAGCGAGACCCCGTCTCTACTAAAAATAGAAAGAAATTAATTGGACAACTAAAATATATAGAAAAAATTAGCCGGGCATAGTGGTGCATGCCTGTAGTCCCAGCTACTTGGGAGGCTGAGGCAGGAGGATTGCTTGAGCCCAGGAGATTGAGGTTGCTGTGAGCTAGGCTGACGCCATGGCACTCACTCTAGCCTGGACAGCAAAGTGAGACTCTGTCTCAAAAAAAAAAAAAGAAAATTAAACCAAAAGCCAAATCAAGTTATTATTACTAAAAGATTAAAAGCTAAGCCATAATATGAAATGTCATGTCAATAAAAGCCATATGAAGAGTGGCATAATCAACGTGTGGCACAAAAGGGCCAAAGGAGGAGAGGGGAAGTGGGGGCCAAGTGGACCAAGGAGCCGTGCTGGAAGTGGGGACTAAATTAATCTTGTAACATGGGGAGATTTCAGCGATAAATTGAGAGTGAATTCAGCACAATCCGTAAGGAGGAGAAAGGACACAGTGTGTGACTGGTCACACTCTACGTCTCGTTCTCACACCTGGCAATGAGCCCAATTCCCCAGAAGTAACTTTACGTTAGCATCTGCCAGAGTGTTTCTCAGGACAGTTGGGCGACACACACTCCAGGAAGAAAATATGAAATTGAAAATTTTGTGGTGAAATTTGAAAATTGAAAATATCACAGTTTAACAGTGAAAACTGTTAAAGTTTTCTTTGTTGCAGAACTTCTCAGAACTTAAAGCACATTTGTAAATTTCCCCCAAATGATTAGTTCGTAGATCCTTTTCTTCCCCAAAGAATCTCAAAGAACTAGTACTTTGGGAAGCATCACCTTAAACCTTTCTGATATTGCTACTGGGTAGAAAAGGGCAGCCAACTCATGGCAAGCAACACAGTGGAAAGTACCAAACCAAAATAGTTGTCAAGCCCTAAAGCTGTGCCTTCAGACATAAGGACATCTGTTAGTGAGAAGTTGGGGGAGAGGGACAGTCATAAAACCAGTGAACAGCATTAGAGTACGGCTGATCTTTTAAAAAAAAAAGTAATCAATATTATGGTTTCTATGTGACCCTGTGCTAAATACTTTACCTTACAGCAACTACTTATAAAGGAGACTTTCAGCAGGCCGAGGCAGGAGTATCACTTGAGCCCAGGAGTTCGAGGCTGCAGTGAGCTATGAAGGCACCTGTGAATAGCCACTGCATTCCAGCCTGGGCGAGAGAGTGAGACCCTGTCTCTAAAATAATAAAGGAAGGAAGGAAGGAAGGGAGGGAGGGAGGGAGGCAAGAAGGAGACTCCAAAAGTACTTTCATTTTATAGCTAAAAAAACTGGAGCACAGAGATGCTAAGTACTTCGCTTCAGGTCGTAGTGTTAGAGACTGCAGAACCAAGATTACATCCAGTTAGGGAAATGATTCCAGGGCCCTCAAAGGTCACAACCTGGAGCAGAAATCAACCCCAGGAAGCAGCTAGGACTGTTCTACCTTATCAAGAAGAAGTAAGTATTGGGGCTGAAGCAAAAGCCTGGAGGCAGACAGTTCTACTGAACCTGAAAAGAATCAGAAACTGGACTCAAGGTAGAGATCGTTGACACAGGGAACAACAGAAGCACTTGGAGGTCGAGCACAACACAGTTATGGCCTCATGAGCTCTATGAGGGGTGGGAAAGATTCACACAGGGCAGTTACCAGCTATTACTTTTCCTGCTGGCAGCAGCAGCCGTAGCAGCTGGAACATGCTGACATTTCCTGTGTTCCAGCGACAACAGCCAGCAGCTGTAATGTTCTTATGAAAACTTACCATCAAGATAGTTGATGCTACAATTATTTGTTGTTGCTGTTTTACTTACCACAGTAGGTGTACCAAATGCTTGCATCAGAGGAGTTGCAGACCCAATTTTGCTTCCCAGGTTCAGTAAATATGGAAGAAAACAGGGTAGGAAAAATCATAAATAGGAACATGATTCACTGTCTCCCAAAACTTTAAAAATGCAAGGAGGTTCAACAACTAATCATCAGACTCTTCTTTTTCAGTAAGTAGAAAAGATTTAACTTAGTCATCAATCACATGATTTCTGAGTTTCTATCCGTTTCCTCTTTTTATGTGTGTGTGTGTGTGTGTGTGTGTGTGTGTGTGTGTGTCTAAAATTCGAGCATTTCCTCAAAGGGGAAAGAGGAAACAATTTACAATGTACTTTTCAAATACTTGATACAAATGAGTGACCAGCTTTCAAAACAAAACAAGGCACTTCCCAGTCAATAATAACAAAACCAGTCCATACACCTCCCTGAAAGTCTCAACACACTGGCACTTCTTTTGCATCTGCATTACTATTCTCTCCCACAAGTTCTTTATACAACAATTTCTCATGGCTCAGAGAGCTGGACCTACAGATCTGAACTGAACAGTCTCATGTAAACTATTACTCTTCAGCAACAAACTTAGCCACACACAGAAAAGAACAAGGACAGATGAGACCCCAAACAGGGGGCGCTAGCTGTGGTTCTGCACTGTGGGCAGACACCCCACCAGTCTTGAGAATGCATTCACCTAGAACCAACCAGAGCTCGAGAATATTGTGAGTCCTAATAGTGAAATGTCAGCCGGGCGCGGTGGCTCACGCCTGTAATCCTAGCACTCTGGGAGGCTGAGGCGGGCGGATTGCTCGAGGTCAGGAGTTCGAAACCAGCCTGAGCAAGAGCAAGACCCCGTCTCTACTATAAATAGAAAGAAATTAATTGGCCAACTAATGTATATATATATAAAATTAGCCGGGCGTGGTGGCGCATGCCTGTAGTCCCAGCTACTCGGGAGGCTGAGGCAGTAGGATTGCTTGAGCCCAGGAGTTTGAGGTTGCTGTGAGCTAGGCTGACGCCACGGCACTCACTCTAGCCTGGGCAACAAGCGAGACTCTGTCTCAAAAAAAAAAAAAAAAAAAAAAAAAATAGTGAAATGTCATTATTTTGTGTGGCATATATTTCATTTCAAAACTCTCACTGCATTTTAGAAAGCCATTTCTTTAGATGCTTTGCTACATGAAATCCTTTATAGGATATAGTTTAGGGTTAATAGCCAAAAATGCCATGGAATTGTAGCCTAAAGACCTGCACACTTAAAAGGAAAATAATCATTTGTTGGTAAAGGTTTTACAATGGAACTGTGCTGCTTTCCCTTTCTTTAGAGACAAGGTTTTGCTATATATTGCCCAGGCTGGAATGCAGTGGCTAATCACAGGTGTCATGATAGCTCACTGCAGCCTCGAAATCCTGAGCTTCACCAATCTTGCTGCCTCAGCCTTCAGAGTAGCTGAGACTACAGGTGGGAGCCATCATGCCTGGCTTCCCATTTTTAAAAAGGCAAAAATCCAAGGGAGGAGGGGCAAATGGAGAGTTGCTCAATGAGCATAGAGTTTCAGGTTGGCAAGATGAAAAAGTTCTAGAAATCTGTTGAAATAATGTGAATATAGTTAACACTACTGAACTGTACACTTAAAATTGGTTAATATGGCAAATTTTATGTTACACATTTTTTATCACAATTTGAAAATAAATTTAAGAGCTGTAAAAAAAAGGCAAAAACCCATGAATGCCCCTAGTGGTCTTAAAACACCATTTCCCACTAAAAGGAACCAAGACTCCTTAGAGAAATTATTGATTACAGGTCTGGGGCAGAAAATGTACAAGATGAGCCCAAAACACTTTATCATACTAGATAACCAGTTTAAAGAGGGTTCTACCGATCAAAGATGGCTGTTAGTAGTTTCCTGCTGGGGCTGTAACAAATTGCCAAAAGTTTAGTGGCTTAAAACAGTGTTAATTTATTCTCTTACAATTCTGCAGGTCAGAAGTCCAAGATCAGTTTCACTGGACTAAAGTCAAGGTGCAGCAGAGCTGGTTCCTTCTGGAGACTAGGGGGAGAATCCGTTTCCTTGCCTTTTTCAGCTTCTAGAGCTGCAATCCTTGCATTTCTCCATCCTCATGTGCATCACTCCAATCTCTGCTTTCATCATCCGTTCGCCTTCTCTTCTGATAGCCTGCCTCCCTCTTATAAGGACCCAGTGATTACAATGGATCCAGCTGGATAATCCAGGATAATCCATTTTAAAATCCTTAATTCTACCACATATGCAAAATCCCTTTTGCCATATAAGGTAAAATTCACAGCTTCCAGTGATTAGGACATGAACATCTTATGCCATTATTTAGCTTACCTATATGACTACATGAACATTAATAATATATTAACTGTAATAAATTAAAATACATCAAATATACTTAAATCCATAAAATCATACATTTTTTTAAGTCTATTTATCATCAGATGATGCTAGGCAACCAACTCTATTTTAAAACTGGCAAATAAAGGGAAAGGATCAATCATTTATCCTGACTCTTGTACAAACTGAATTACTGAGTTACCAAATAGAGAGGAGTGAGTTTCTTTACTTCCTGTACTCCTATCTCTATTTTTAGGAGTATTTCAGCTAATAAATAGAAAAGGAATAATAGAATATAACCATTTTGCAACATCTAATGAATTAATAGACTTAGACATTGAGCATCAATAGTTGCTAACATCACAGAGACAAAAAGATGGCATGTATGGTTTGTACCTTTTAATGGAAGAGCACTGTGGTGACCAGCCTTCATGAGGGCTCCCAAAGAGCCTTATCTCCTGGTATGTACACCCCTGTGAATTCCTTCCAACACTGAATAAGGCTCACCGTGTAACCAATAAAGCATTATGCAGTGACAGCATGTGACTTCTACATGCGTCACACAACACATGGTAGCTTCCACCTTGCTGTCTTGGATGACTTGCTCTGGAAGCAGCAGCCCTAGAAAGACATCCACGTGGTAAAAAACTGAGGCCTCCTGCCATTGCTTCTTAACCTTTTGGCTAAGATCAAGTATAGTATCTGAGACTTCCTGCCAAAAAGTTAGTGCCAAATAGTCATGTCAATGAGCCATATTGGAAGCAGTTCCTTGTATCCCAGTCCAGCCTTCAGATGACACAGCACCATCTGACTTGACTGCTGCTTCCTGAGAAAACCTGAGCCAAACAAGTCAGCTAAACCACTCCCCAACTGCAAACTTATTGTTCCTTTATGCCTTAAGTATTAGGTGCAATTTGTAATGTAGTAATAATTATTAATAATAAAAACATCTATGAAGTAGTTTTGTCCCAAATAATGAAACCTCACTCTGATGAAGCTTTAAGATCTACTTATCCATTTATAGGAAATAAAGAAGAGAAGCATGTTAAAAGTCAGCTCAGGCCAAGGCAGGAGGATTGCTTGAGCTCAAGTGTTTGAGACCAGCCTACGCAAGAGTGAAACCTTGTCTCTACTATATATAGAAAGCAATTAGCCAAACAACTAAAAATAAAAAAATTAGCTGGGCATGGTGGTATGTGCCTGTAGTACCAGCTACCCAGGAAGCTGAGACAGGAGGATCACTTGAGGCCAGGAGCTTGAGGTTGCTGTGAGCTAGGCTGACACCACAGCACTTTAGCCCAGGCAACAGAGTGAGACTCTGTCTCAAAAAAAAATACAGCTCAGGGGTACCATCAGAAAATCTAGACCATGAGAGACCCTAAAGGACAATTGTTTCTTCAACAGATAATTTGTAACGCAAAAAGAAAAAAAGTGAAAGAAATGGAGGAGCCCATAGAACAGTCTTAAAAGACATTTCAAAAATTGGTGTGAATCTTACTTGGATCTTAAGCCAAACAAAATGTGGGAAAAAATTACGAACCAGTTGGAAATTTAAGCAAACTTGGTGTTTGATAACATTGGTGTGATGGGGTTTTTTGTTTTGTTTTTGTAGGTATGATAATGGTGTTTGTATCTTTAAAGGCCTTATCTTGTAGTTACAAAACTAAATATTTAAGAAAGAAATAGGCCGGGCGTGGTGGCTCACGCCTGTAATCCTAGCTCTCTGGGAGGCCGAGGCAGGCGGATTACTCGAGGCCAGGAGTTCGAAACCAGCCTGAGCAAGAGCAAGACCCCGTCTCTACTATAAATAGAAAGAAATTAATTGGCTAACTAATATATATATATATATATAAAATTAGCCGGGCATGGTGGCGCATGCCTGTAATCCCAGCTACTTGGGAGGCTGAGGCAGAAGGATTGCTTGAGCCAGGAGATTGAGGTTGCTGTGAGCTAGGCTGACGCCATGGCACTCACTCTAGCCTAGGCAACAGAGCGAGACTCTGTCTCAAAAAAAAAAAAAAAAGAAAGAAATATTATTGTGACTGAGATTTGCTTCTCAAAAAAGTAAAAGTGTTTAGGGTCTAGATTAAAAAATATTGAGTACAAATTGGTAATTGTTGAATCTGAATGAGTCATTGAGGTTCACTATTCTTTTTTATGTTTGAAAATCGCAATAAAAATAAAAACAACAAAAGTGTAAAGTATTCTAAAAGAATGAGAGGCCAGGCATAATCCTAGCACTTTGGTAGGCCAAGGCAGGAAAATCTCTTAAGCCCAGACCAGCCTGGGCAACACAGCAAGATCTCATCTCTACAAAAAAACTTTTAAAAATTAGCCAGGCATGGTAGCACACATATGTAGTCAGTCCTAGCTAGTTGGGAGGCTGAAGCAGAAGGATCACTTAAGCCCAGGAGTTCAAGGCTGAAATGAGCCGTGACTGTACCACTATACCCCAGCCTGGGCAACACAGCAAGACTTCATCTCTTAAAAAAAAAAAAAAAAAAAAAAAAAAAATTAGAAAAAAGAAAAAAATCACAATTTTTAAAAATATGTCCAAGCGAAGACTGCCATTCATATCTAATGGCCATTTTGATACTTTTGGAAGCAAAAGCTAGCATAGAGACTATTTTATAGAAGGTACAGTCCACATATTTAGTACCAGTGATTTTCCTACTATGATAAGGTGCCAAGCAAGAATACTGAAAACACTACTTGGGTTACCATTTCCCTGATAGCTAACTACAAACTCAACTATATGTGAACATTCTCATTATAGGCAACCATGCCAGAGGTAGGCAAAACCTATGTTCTGAATCAGAGGAGACATATTAATACTGCTTCCCATAATTTGTGAATTTTTCAAAGTTTTTTAATGTGGGAAAAGAATATTCATATACACATAAAAATCCATACACAAAGAAAAAAGTAACTCTCCCGTTTGTTTCTGACAGATTCCCAGTTTAGAGGCAACCATGCTTAGATATAGCTCTTAAATTATCTGTGTATATACCATCATGAACATGTATATTCACATACCTTAAGCACAAATAGTAGATAACCATGTTTTGTTTTTCAAACATAGCTTATTTTACTGTGAGTTATCATTCTCTGAATATTAAAAGCTATTTTATACTTTCAAATTATTTTTAACAATCAGTCACTAACAGAATACAAAAGTAAAGACAATTTTATTATTATACATTGAAACATAAATCACATTTAATCACACATAAAAACAATATGCTCATTTCTCCTCCTTAACCTGTTTGTTTTCACTGGTTTCTTCCATATCAAAAGTGAATGGTTTGTCATAACCCATTAGATGGATATAGTCTTCAGGGTCTGGAAAGAGCACTGGATTAACTAACAGTGATTTTGTTTTAGCAAAAAATGTAGTAAACATATGTGTGCTGTCTGGAATCTTCACGTCATTCTGGTGGAACACTGTACTTGTTTCTGAAAGCACAACATTGTAAGTAATGGCTTTGTAAGTGTCTGTAGCTGCCTCATGGTACAACCGAATGACATAGCCTTTTGTCACAAAGTGAAGCAGCATTGGAGTAATCACTGTAAAGCTTCCTATGATGCCAAAAAATAAGATTTGCAAAGGAAGATTTTCAGATAGAATAATATTTTGTGTAAGAAAGTATGGGAGACATGCCAAGCTGATCACACTTGTAGAATAAGAGAAACACTTCACACCTAAAGGGGGAAAAATGGGAGAAGATCAATATTTTCAAGTTTTACAAAAGAATCAATCTATCCTACTAACTCTTCTACTTTTCTTCTGTGTCATCATCAAAACAAATAAAAAAACTCAAAACACAAATATAGTGTTTATTACATGCCAGGCTCTGTTTTATGCACTTCATACATTTTAGTCTTTATAATTTTATAAATGAATTAACTATAATTCATTTATAAATTAATGATAAATTTAAAATTTATAATTTTAACATGATCCTAATAAAAATACCATCTATTTGGAAGGTAGACAAGTTGAGATTCTAAACAAGTTGATTATAACATTCATTCGGAAAAAGAAAAAAAAGGGGGAGTAAGCCCTTTCAAATATTAAACACGATAGAAAAATAGAATACAAATAAAATAGTGTGGAACTGGTATACAAATAAAGGCAAATCAATGGAACAAAATGGAAAATCCAGAAATAAACCCAACTATACATGGAAATTTAGTATAGAATAAAGATACCATCTAATCTCAGTAGGCAAAAGGTGGATTTTTTTTTTTTTTTTGAGACAGAGTCTCACTCTGTTGCCTGGGCTACAGTGCCATGGCATTAGCCTAGCTCACAGCAAACTCAAACTCCTGGGCTCAAGCAATCCTCCTGCCTCAGCCTCCTGAGTACCTGGGACTACAGGCATGTGCCACCATGCTTGGCTAATTTTTTCTATATATTTTTAGTTGTCCAATTAATTTCTATTTTTAGTAGATGGGGTCTCGCTCTTGCTCAGGCTGGTCTCAAACTCCTGACCGTGAGTGATCCGCCTGCCTTGGCCTCCCAGAGTGCTAGGATTACAGGCGTGAGCCACCTCGCCTGGCCAAGATGGATTTTTGAATAAATGGTGTTGGGACAGTTAACTGGACAACCATATGGAAAATGATAAAGAAAAAGAGATCACTCTATCCCTTATACCACATACCAAGAAAATTCCAAACAGCCCAGAGATTTAAATTAAAAAAGTAAAATCAGAGATTAAAAAAAGTACACAGACATAAACATCATAACCAAAGTAAAGACACAAATGAGAAAATGGAAAATATATTTTCAACTTACATTACAAAGGGTTAAAAAACCCAACATATATATATATATATATATATATATATATATATATATATATATATATTTTTTTTTTTTTTTTTGAGACAGAGTCTCGCTTGTTGCCCAGGCTAGAGTGAATGCCATGGCGTCAGCCTAGCTCACAGCAACCTCAAACTCATGGGCTCAAGCCCTGCTGCCTCAGCCTCCCGAGTAGCTGGGACTACAGGCATGTGCCACCATGCCTGGCTAATTTTTTTTTCTATATATATTAGTTGGCCAATTAATTTCTTTCTATTTATAGTAGAGACAGGGACTCACTCTTGCTCAGGCTGGTTTCAAACTCCTGACCTTGAGCAATCCACCTGCCTTGGCGTCCCAGAGTGCTAGGATTACAGGCGTGAGCCACCGCACCCGGCCAAAATCCCCAATATATTTTAATATAAAATGTTTGTAGAAAATGAGAAGACAAATAACCCTATTTTAAGGGCAAAAATGCACATAGCCCTTAAACAAATAAAATGATGCTAACCCTCATTCATAAGAAACATTCAATTTAAACTACAGTAAGGCTGGGCGTGGTGGCTCACGCCTGTAATCCTAGCACTCTGGAAGGCCAAGGCAAGAGGATTGTTTGAGCTCAGGAGTCCCAGACCAGCCTGAGCAAGAGCAAGACACCGTCTCTACTAAAAATAGAAAGAAATTAATTGCCAACTAAAAACATATAGAAAAAATTAGCTGGGCATGGTGGCGCATGTCTGTAGTCTCAGCTACTTGGGAGGCTGAGGCAGAAGGATCACCTGAGCCCAAGAGTTTGAGGTTGCTGTGAGCTAGGCTGACACCACGGCACTCTAGCCAGGGCAACAGAGTGAGACTCTGTCTCAGAAAAAAAAACAAACCTACAGTAAGATACTGTTTGTCCCCCAAATTGGCAAAAGCCAAAAGTCTGACAACTGTTGGTGAAGTTGTGTTACTCCTATACACTGCTGTTGGCTGAAGGCTTAATTATCTTTTATCACTAATTTAAAAATATTACCTTCCTTCTTTCCACAGGTAGTTGCTATAACACTGGTATATATGGGATACAATGGGGACCAAGTTGCCTCCTATATAAAAAAAAAAAAAATCTCCTCAGCCCTTCCAAAATACTTCTTTTTCCCTTACTTTTGTCAAATTGTAGTGGGTAAAATAATGTCCCCACAAAATTCATGTTTACCCAGAACCTCAGATTCTGACCTTATTTGGAAACAGGGTTTTTGCAGATTTAATTAAAAGTAGACCCTAAATCCAACGAGGGTATTTTTATAAGGACAGATTAGGACAAAGAGACACAAATTCAGGCATGAAGACCAAGGCAGGCAGGCAGGGCGTGGTGGCTCACGCCTGTAATCCCAGCAATCTGGGACGCCAAGGTGAGAGGATCACTCAAAGTCAGGAGTTCGAAACCAGCCTGAGCAAGAGCTAGACCCTGTCTCTACTAAAAATAGAAAGAAATTAATTCGCCAACTAAAAATATATAGAAAAAATTAGCCGGGCATAGAGGCGTATGCCTGTAGTCCCAGCTACTTGGGAGGCTGAGGCAGGAGGATTGCTTGAGCCCAAGAGTTTGAGGTTGCTGTGAGCTAGGCTGACACCACGGCACTCTAGCCTGGGCCACAGAGTGAGACTCTGTCTCAAAAAAAAAAAAAAAAAAAAAGACCAAAGACCAAGGCACAGACTGGAGTTATACAGCTACAAGCCAGAATGCCAAGGATTTCCAGAGACACCAGAAGCTGGAAGTAGTAAGGAAGAGAGCATGGCCCTGTTGACACCTTGATTTTACACTTCTAGGCTCCAGAATTATGAGAAAATAAGTGTCTATTGTTTTAATTCACCAAGTTTGTAGTAATTTATTATAGGAGCCACAGGAAACCAATATACACATATACCATATTTTGCCTGGATTGTAGAAATAATTGCTATTTTCCAAACACATTCTTGGCTTTCCCATCTTCATGCCTTTCCTCACACAACTTACAAGCCTAGGATGTCCTTCTTTCACATCTCTTCATATTCATATTCTATTCATCTAAAAGAGCCAGCCAAAATTCCAGCCCAATGAGGCCCTCTCTGTTCTGCCTTTCTCTCTCTAATGTGAAAATGATACATCTGCCTTCTGAACTCATATCCATTCTCTAATACTAAAAATTATTATTATGACAATGTGTTCATATTATCTTTCCTACCAGACTCTTAAGATTCTACATCATCTTTAAGTAACATCCCTGACACAAAGTCCTTGACACAATTCATAGTGAATACTATGATGGCATCAGTAATTATTTGTTGCTGAATTAACAATAACTGTCAACTAAAAAGCCCTTCAAGTGTCTTTAGACTAGGATCCACTGGTAGTTCAGAGAACCTCTAAGAATGATACCTCTATCTTCATGTCTCTCAGTTTCTATATGCAAAAAAAAAAAAAACTAATCCCTTATAGAGTGACTTTCTATTAATCGCACTCTATTGAAAGAACTCAAACATTAAATTCCTCTATAAGTTATACCTCTAGAACGCTAAATACCATAGATAGTTATGTTCTTCCAAATATTACATCCATGCCGGCGTTGGTGGTATAGTGGTGAGCATAGCTGCCTTCCAAATATTACATGCTACCCACACCAAAATTAACCCATTTTCTCCTTCCCAGAAAGGAGTCAAATGGGAACAAAACATAAATCAATAAGCCTTCACTGTATTTTAAGAAATGGTGCCTGTGTTCAGACAGAAGGGTACCATGGGAGTCACCTTTAAAAGGTATCTCAGGCCGGGCATGGTGGCTCACACCTGTAATCCTAGCATTCTGGGAGGCCGAGGCGGGAGGATCCTTTGAGCTCAGGAGTTCGAAACCAGCCTGAGCAAGAGCAAGACCCTGTCTCTACTAAAAATAGAAAGAAATTAACTGGACAACTAAAAATATAGAGAGAAAAAAAATTATCCAGGCATGGTGGCACATGCCTGTAGTCCCAGCTACTTGGGAAGCTGAGGCAGGAGGATTGCCTGACCCCAGGAGTTTGAGGTTGCTGTGAGCTGGGCTGATGCCACGGCACTCTAGCCTGGGAAAAAGCGAGACTCTGCCTCAGAAAAAAAAAATTAAATAAGTAAATAAATAAATAAAAGATATCTCAATGGCATCAATATAGGATATCCCAGGCCATTGAGATGGGACACCAGAGTCAATGGCCTACTCATGTACTGACTTCCAAAGAAATTTCTAACCACCCAAAATTAGTTATTCCAATTACTTCAGAACTCTATTTAATGGTGATGATAATCAGTCCTTCCTAAAAAGTCCTAAATAGCTAAAATTGTACTTTAAACATATTCTAATGTCACACACTTGAGAACTTACAGATTTCCAGAGTGAATTTTAGATGACCACTTGACACCATCATGATCAAAAGCACAAATGCAAATGTGGGTGCTCAAATCTTGTGGCCATACTTAGCTATAAACTAATCATCTAGATGTTTCAGATTTTATTTTTAGCTTATTAAAATGAAATGCAACCTCTGGGAATTTGAACAAATTACATACCTACCTTTCACTAAGTTCTTCTGACCTTCTCTAATAAATATTAAATTATGACCTAAGGAAAGTGCTTTAAACTTATTGCTATTTAATAAACTTACGGCTGTCTTTTCTTTCTCCATAACTTTCTACCACCTGGAAAAGCCACTGGATAAATGTTTGTTATAAATTCTAAGATGACCTGAAAAAAATGTATAATTTATATGCTTTTGAATTATAAAAGCATGACATGCTCATTTTAACTGTCAAATTTAGAAATATACAAAGTAAAAGTTGAAAATTCCCCAATCTACTCTGAAAAGTTAACTACTCTTAAGAAGTATTCTTCCATACTTTTTCCTTCTGCATATTCAAACAGTATACAAATACATACTTATTTTTATTTTGTTAAACATCCTGAGAGAGGTGACCAAAGGAAGCTTAAGTGTTCAGCTGTAAGATCAGTCATAATACAGCCTCTAAGCATCTTTTTAAAATCCCCTAAAAATGTAAATGTCTCTACATCTTATCAACAAGTTTAAAAAAATTATAATCTAAATTTCCTTATGTCTTATAATTAAATGATGCTATAACAATAGGTAAATATATTAAAAATATTTTTTACAATCAAAAGGAAAAAACAGGAAGTATCTTCACTTGCGATTACCCACCAAATACTACTCGGGCCAGATTCCCAGTATAAATCAGCCTTCCGTCTTCTGATTTGTCAGGTTGTGTATGTGAGCATCGAACAGATCCTTCCCAACAAACAGGTATCTATTGAAACAGAGACCATCATAATATGATTAAATAGTAAATTACATTTTCAACCAACTTTTAAATATTTTAAAGTTTATTTTTTAAAATGCAATGAAGAGAACTTGTCACATGAGGTGACATACGAATTCTCCCCAAAAAGCTACAGAGCTAAAGAAAATAAATTAGCTAACAGAATGGCTTTCCTTAATCCCAGTCACAAACAGAAAAGTGACAAGTTGGAGTTTGTTAAGTTTGCATCCCAGCTCTCGGGTTTTTAGGCCTAGAGTGACCTTGAACAAATAAAAATAGTTTAGTGGAATAGATTCCACCATTAATGAGGACATCATTCTCATTCAATTTAAATGCATTAACTTAAAAAAAATAAACAACTTAATTTTAATACAGTAATCTAAGTAAAACATTCTGCAAATTCAGATTATAAAGTCCAGACATTTTTTAATATTTCTAAAATGTTTATACTATAGCTAACATTTAAACCAGAAAAACCCTCTTTTTCTAAAGGCCTTGTAAATACCTTGCATCCTCTGTTCAACAAGAAAAAAAATTTACTTGAAATTCTACATCAAATTTCATGTAAACAGAAGAGTTGCCGGAACATCCGAAAATGAATTTCATGGAGTATACATTTTTATATGTAAAAGGCATGCCTAATTCCTTCATGCTGAAATGTTATTAGGTTCCAATTTCCATTTTAGGCATTTCTTCCAAGATTCAACAAGGCTTGCCAAACCTGATATTTTACAGGGCAGAATTAGGAGACAATTTATTCAGATTAATATGAAAGGATTAACGTCCACATCCCCTCTTTTCCCAGGGGACCATAGGAATTCCTAAAAACAGAGCACCCTTATAATAATAATAATTAAAAAAAATAGAACTCAATCAGGCTGCTCAGGCTCTTTGGGTGCAGCACCCAATTTCTTTGCAAATTAACCCTGCTAAGCTTCTGCTCAAGAGTAGAAAAGGAGCTAAACCGAGTTGCCACCACAAACTGTATTTGGAACCACGTGTGAAATGCTTGGAACCGCTTAGAAAAGTAACCACTTTCCAACCGTACTCCTAGACTGGCAGTGAACCCCGGGGCCATCAGCCGAGCCCCGAGCCCTCGGCCTGCTACTTGTGCAAGCCCCGCACAAGAAGGGCTCCTTCCGCACTCGAGTGACGGACAGGCGGGAGAGGTCGCGGAGAGCCGCCGGGACCCCGGGGCCGAAACTACGCCCGCCTCCCCTGCCCAACTCCGAACTCCAGCCCTCGGACAGCCGACCTGCGCTCGCCCGGGACGCCAGAGAACGGTCGCGGCTCCCCTCAGCCCTGCGCTCCCGCCGCCGACCGGCCCAGAGAGCGCGCTGCAGGAGGCAGCCCCCGAGACCGCCGCCCTGGGGCTTTGGGGCGCAGAGGCCGCCCACAATGCCGTCCTCTTGCAGCAGAGCCGCAATCCGGAGGCCCGCCGGACGCCCAACGCCAGAAGCAACATCCCGCGCTTGGAAAGCGGCCGCGAACCGCACCGCGGCAGCAACACAACGCCACAAGACCGGACACAGAGGCTGACTGCGGCCTAGACTGCCGGCGCGCGTCTCGCCCGCGGGAGGCATGCCGGGCCGGAGCGGCCGCCCGCGCGTGCGTAGAATGTGCGGCGGCCCGCAACCTTCCCTGCCGCGCGCGCTCCCTGCGCGCTGAGCTGTGAGCCCGCCACCCTGTCCCTGGGGAGGGACGGATGCCCATCCTGTATACGGCTCCCGGGTCCTAGAATTTAACCTTCTCGCTGACAGTTTGGAAGGACGGAGGGCAGAGCCCTTAGAAAAGGACAAAAAGCCTGGAAGCCAGGGTTAAATCTTTCATTCTCGTGGAGGTCACTTTCTAGGCCCAAAAAACTTTCCTTCGAGGAAAATAATTCTACCCTATTGGCACAGAACGAAGAATACCTTATATGATTTCCACGAATGGCAATTTAATTCAACCACTGGGTTGGCAGGAAATAAATGGAACTTGTTCGTGTAATATTGATTCTTGTTATCAAATTTGTCTTCGGAAATGATTCACATCCATATATATATTCGTTCATAGGAGCTGAGGATACGAAGATATTGGATAAAATTGGGAATCCACGATGCTCACATAGTGGAGGAAACACATAAAAGTAAGATAGGATATAATGGTGTAATATACTTGATATATACCAATATACTAAATGCCACGAAAGTACAAAGGAGAGCATGATTAATTCGGCCTCAATGTCTAAAGACTGGCTTCCTATTCAGCTAAGTCTTGAAGGATAAGCATCTGACTAGCAGAGGCACACTTTTGTTTACCACTATTTCACAACTGTAACTGGTTTTGATTGGGCATTTATTTGCACAGCAGAGGAACAAATTTATAATTTAAGATAATAAGATCACCTTGGCAACTCCAAATACTGCTTTTTTTGGGAGGAGTAACCAGAAGGAGAAAATGATACTACTTTGTGAATAACTTTATTTTCTTAAAGTATCTTCTACTTACATTTTTTGTGTGTGTGTGTGTGAGACAGAGTCTCACTTTGTTGCCCAGGCTAGAGTGAGTGCCATGGCATCAGCCTAGCTCACAGCAACCTCAAACTCCTAGGCTCAAGCAATCCTCCTGCCTCAGCCTCCCGAGTAGCTGGGACTACAGGCATGTGCCACCATGCCCGGCTAATTTTTTCTATATATATTAATTGGCCAATTAATTTCTTTCTATTTATAGAAGAGATGGGGTCTTGCTCTTGCTCAGGCTGGTTTCGAACTCCCGACCTCGAGCAATCCGCCCGCCTCGGCCTCCCAAAGTGCTGGGATAACAGGCGTGAGCCACCACGCCCAGCTTACTTACAGTCTATTTAGTGTAATTCATACCACAAACAACATCCATTATCTATTGTTTTACTGATATATATTTTATATTCTCAGATAAAGAATATTTTTCTTCAATATAATCAGAGAACCTGAATTTTACCTTCTGTGAGGCTTAGTATTTTCCTACAGATGAAAATAGTATTTGTTTGCTTTACTTCTCAAGATTTTTTTTTTTTTGAGACAGAGTCTCGCTTTGTTGCCCAGGCTAGAGTGAGTGCGGTGGCGTCTGCCTAGCTCACAGCAACTTCAAACTCCTGAACTCAAGCTATCCTCCTGCCTCAGCCTCCCAAGTAGCTGGGACTATAGGCATGCGCCACCATGCCTGGCTAATTTTTTCTATATATATACTTTCAGTTGTCTAGCTAATTTCTTTTCTTTTTTTTTTTCAGTAAAGACAGGGTCTCGCTCTTGCTCAGGCTGGTCTTGAACTCCTGAACTGGAAGGATCCACCCGCCTTGGCCTCCCAGAGTGCTAGGATTACAGGTGTGAGCCACCACACCTGGCCTACTTCTCAAGATTTTTAAATATATAAAATGAGATATTCTGAAAATTTTGCTGTAGAATTAGGTGGAATTGTTATATATGGTTAAATAGATTTTTCAGTCTAGTAATTTAGAGACATTTGTTAAATATAAACTATTTGAATGGGATTTTAGAAAGAATCTAAGGCTGTTTTTTAAAAAATAACCCTTGGCCGGGCGTGGTGGCTCACCCCTGTAATCCTAGCATTCTGTGAGGCTGAGGTGGGAGGATCACTTGAGGTCAGGAGTTTGAGATTGCCATGAGCTAAATTGACACCAGGGCACTCTAGACCCGGGACAGAGCGAGACTCTGTCTCTAAATAAATAAATAAATAAATAGGTTGGTCCCAATGCAGTGGTGTTTAGAACTAATTGATCACAACCAGTTACAGATTCCTTTGTTCCTTCTCCACTCCCACTGCCCCACTTGAGCAGCCTTAAAAAAATAAAATAGGGCCGGGTGCTGTGGCTCACGCCTGTAATCCTAGCTCTTGGGAGGCCGAGGCGGGCGGATTGCTCAAGGTCAGGAGTTCAAAACCAGCCTGAGCAAGAGCGAGACCCCGTCTCTACTATAAATAGAAAGAAATTAATTGGCCAACTGATATATATATAAAAAAATTAGCCGGGCATGGTGGCACATGCCTGTAGTCCCAGCTACCCGGGAGGCTGAGGCAGAAGGATCACTTGAGCCACAGGAGTTTGAGGTTGCTGTGAGCTAGGCTGACGCCAGGGCACTCACTCTAGCCTGGGCAACAAAGCGAGACTCTGTCTCAAAAAAAAAAAAAATAAATAAAAAATAAAATAAAATAAATAATAAAATAAAATAAAAAATAACCTTTGATTACCCATTCATACCATCTGCGAGATTCCATTTAATGATGGAAGCTGATGGAAAATGAATAATGGCTGTCATTTATAGAAAGTATGACCTGCCTCCCCCCTACAGTAGGTAATTGGGGGGGGGGGGGCGTTGTTTTTTATCGTCCTGAAATAGAGGAGGAAATGTACAATTGAAAATGGGCCCACAGCCTCCTCCCAACCACACTGTATTTTGAGCTACCATTACAGCTAAAAAACTTTTATTATTTCTACACAGGACAATTTGCTCTATTCTTGCAATTAATTCCAAAAGAAGCAATACCTTTTATCTGCCAAATAATCTAAAAAAAGCATTCCAGGCAAGTCATTTATTAGTTCAACAAACTATGTGTAGCCTTTCCTTTTGTGGACACAAAGTGCTTAGTTGAGCAACTTTTGAGAGTCTTGGCCCTACAAGCTCTTCATGCCACGCTCCCCGAAAGCAGAAGCGTGTTTAGCAGTTTCAGCCTTCCTGGAAAGGTGCCAGTATATCTAACCACAGGAAAGGGGGTCATAGGGTGAGAAAGATGGTCCCAGAACTGAAATAATGGTGGTGGCAGGCGCCTGGACTTCCCGGGAGTGAGCTCAGAATCGAGGGCAGCTAAGCAAACCCAGGAGGGCGGGGGAAGGGCCCCGGGTGGGGGTAAGGGCGTGGTTAATTTTCAGTAAACACTGGACGATACCGGGAAGAGAGGAAATGAGGCCAGCACGTAACGCCAGCCGTTGAGATGCTCTTCGGCATGCACGGCAGGTTATTTCACAAGCGACAGATCCAGCTTCATAAAGAACACGATGTTGTTAGCATAGAAACCACACTCCCACGTTTCAATCTTTCCTCTGCAGTCTCCCCGCTCCAGGCATACCCCCAAACTAGGTAGGGGCAACCTCTAAAACCATGAAAAGCTTAACACTAAGCGCGAGAAACTACAAGCCCCAGGATGCAGTGCTGCCTCGGGCCAAACACCGACAGTATCTGCCGGAGAAACGACAAATCCCAGGATGCAGTGCTGTCTCGGGCCTCCGAGCGCGCCTCCAAGCATTCCGTTTCTACAGAAATGGGATCAGGGCTGGCGGGGCACGCTGGGAATCCAGAAGACCTAGGCTCCGATTGGTTGAGACTCTCCGGAGACTGCGCTCAGGCTGGCCAGCGTTACTGTAGGGGAAGGGAGAAGGCGCTACGCACTTCCTCCAGACGGAAGCGAGCTACCGACTCTACGTCCCCGCCCCACTAGGTTCCCATCTCCCGCGCCTCGCAGAAAGCGGCTGTGACCCACCGGAAGTAATTCCTCCGGCTGCCCCGGAACCCACGGGGGCAGGGAGCTGGGGGTGGGGGGGCGGCCCTGGAGTAGGGGCTGTGGCGGTACGCGGGGACCCGGCTGCAGTGGCTGCGGCGCCTGCGAGGCTGACGAGTGAGTGTCGGGCTAGGGCGGGAATGGAGCTCCGGGTACGCGTGGAGGATGAGGGAGAATGGGACTGGGCGCGATCGCAATCCCACCTCCCACCCCTTCTCATATGGGCGGGGAAGGAACGGAAGCTCTTAACCTTCCTGGGCCGCCCCAGCTCCTGGTTTGGGGGAGGGGAGGCGAGGGCGGCGGGACCTTTCGTGGCGCTGCTGGGTGGGCTTGGAAAGAGGGGGATGCAGGGGCGGCAGCCAGCAAGACGGGGCCTTCTCTGGGCTGAGCCCGGGAAGGGTGGAGTTAGGAGCCTGCCAGCCCTGTGGCTTTTCCTTTTTGCTTTCTTCTTGTGCACTCAGATTCGTTCTTTTCTAGAAGTCAGTCCCTAGTCCCAGGAGAGGGCCCTCCTCCTTCCAGCTGCGGGACCCCGAGAAGTTTACCTTCTGGCAACTTGTTGGGCGATCGGTACCCAACTTGATGGGTTGGGGCTTTCGTGCCTCCCAGTCTTGTCTGAAAGGAAGTGTCTAGTGTCAAATGCAGTGCCCATTACGTTTTTCTTAAGGAATTGAAATCTCTTTAGTAACATAGCTGTGGAGTCATTTAGTGCGATAGAAAGCAACCGAAATTCTTTAGTCTTAAAATCTCCCTACTTCCAAAATCTGCTGTATTTGTTTTTTGATTTGTATTTGTTTTTTGATCCCCAAATAGTTTTTTCCTTTTTTGTTAAGTGGCCTAAAATAATAAACCTCTGGTCTTGATTATATTACAATATAATTCATGTTATTGAAAAATTACAATTCATGGGTGTATTTATTCATTCAGGAGATACAATGGCTATGAAAGAGCTGTGGATATGTATTGCTTATTGCCAGTGATTTGGGGTCCCTATTTAATTTTTAAATGACTTTCCCCTTGTTTCTTAAATATGAGATTTTCTAATAACTACTATTCAAAAAATATATATACATATTAATTCCAAATGGAATAAACCATTTTCATTACTAGATGAATTCTGTAATATAATTAGCCAGTAGTTTACAGCTAGAAGTTACAGTCATTCCTATATATCAAGTTCTAAAGTGATATTTGTCTTAAATGCTTATCTTGGTTTTTTGGCATATTTTTCTGTGCTGGAAAATCTTTGTTATGCTGATGTGTGTTAATATGTTTCGGCTAACCTTGGTGTCCTAAATCCTTTATTGTCCTTTTATAAAATAAGATCAGGACCAGGTATGATGGCTCATGCCTGTAATCTTGGCACTCTGGGAGGCTAAGGCAGGAAGATAGTTTGAGGTCAGGAGTTGGAGACCAGCCTGAGCAAGAGGAGACCCTGTCTGTATGAAAAATAGAAAAAATTAGCCAGGCGTGGTGGCATGTGCCTGTAGACCCAGCTACTCAGGAGGCTGAGGCAGGAGGATCGCTTGAGCCCAGGAGTGTGAGGTTGCTGTGAGCTACATTAGGCTAATATCAGGGCACTCTAGCTGGGCAACAGAATGCTAGGCCAGGGCAGCAGAGTGAGACTCTGTCTCCAAAAAAAAAAAAAACAGCTTAAAAAGATAAGATCAGAAAAAGCCCATCTAGTGATCACCCAAGAAATATTTATTGAGATTCTGCTATGTACTAAGCGTGCCTGTCCTCACGGAACTTGAAGAAAGAAGGGATGTATAAAATTAAGTAAATTTGTTTTGCTTTGAGGTCTAAATCATGAAAAAGATTTCAAGGAAGAACTTTTCAAAGGCAGCAACTACAAACACAAAGACTTTGAGGTGGGAGTAAACTTGACCTATTCAGTCAAGTTTACTCCCTGAGAAATACTGAGAAGGCCAGTATGTCTCAAGCATAGTGAAGGAAGCATGGTGGGAGATGAGATCAGAGTGGTTAGTGAGGGAGTAAATAAAATGGAGCCTTATGTCCTTTTTCTACCTGTAAGGAGAAGCCATTAGTAGATTTTGGCAGGAGAGCAATGTATGATTTATGCTTCAGATGACTGGTTGCTGGGTGGAGAATAGACCAGCTAGGAAGGCTCTGGGGAAACCAGCTTAAGGAGGCTTTTGTAATAGTTTAGTTGAGATATGGTAGCTTGAACGAGAAGTGTAGAGTTAAAAATTAGTGAGAATTGGTCTAATTTGGAATGTAATTTGAAGCTGGAGCCAAATGAATCTTGCTTTCACCCCGGGAACAAAAAAAAATTGACTGTTTTGCCTAAGCATCTGGGTGAATGGTAGTACCATTTACTAAAATTGGGAAGGTGAAGCATCAGTTTCTCTCTCTCTGTCTTTTTTATTTTTTCCCTTAAGATGGAGTCTTTCTCTGTCACCCAGGCTGAAGTGCAGTGGTGTGATCATAGCTCACCATAACCTCAAAATCCTGGGTTCAAGCAATCTTCTACCTCAGGCTCTGGAGTAGCTAGAACTACAGGCACACACCACCACACCCAGCTAAAGTTTCCGGGAGATAAATCGGGAGTTTTGTATGGGACTTACTGAATTTGATAACTGTTAAACAGCTGAGAATATGTGTGGCAGACAAGTTAGATATCCATGACTAGCACTCAGGAGAGAATTTAGACTAGGGAGATAATGTAGGAGTCATTTTATAGATGATATGTAAACCCAAGGGCTGGAGGACATCAAATAGAGAATGTTAATGAGAAGAAGGCACATGACTGGGAGCACTCTGGTCTGAAGAGAAACAAACAGAGATGGAAGCAGAAAAGCCAGGAGGGTATGACATCGGGAGTACTAAGGAAGAAAATGTTTCAAGACCAAGGGAATGGTCAGCTGTATAAAACACTGCCAAGAATAAAATGAGAATTAAAATTTGACTATGTAATCAAGTGCAGTAGTTGAAATTTGAGAAGAGCCTCTTAAATAAACTAGTGGGCCAAAAGTCTGATCAGAGTGGGTTAAGGAGAAGTGAATGGTAGTTGGAGGAGGCAGGGGCATTGTAGCATTTTGGTGTATGGATGGAAATAATGGCAAGAGCAAAGTCCTTAGTTACATGAGGAGCTAGGACTCTGCTTAACCACTTGGGTATGGCGCTCACCGGCCGTGAAACCTTGCCCACAGCCGGCACTCATAGTTTGCACGATAGTTTGTGCTGTGCATTGATGACGAATCCGTTTTGCTCTTGTGTGATGAGGAAAGCTTTAAAGCACTGAAAGCTTGTTTTACTTTACAGGCAGCTTTACTTGTAATGCGAATCAGAATAGGTAACACATACATATATGTTTTCATTGCATTATTTTTAAATGTTCACAATTTTATTTTGATAAAATGAAAAATTAGAAAAGTTAGGCTGGGTGTGGTGGCTCACATCTATAATCCTAGCACTCTGGGAGGCCAAGGCGGGTGGATTGCTCGAGGTCAGGAGTTCGAAACCAGCCTGAGCAAGAGCAAGACCCCCTCTCTACTAAAAATAGAAAGAAATTAATTGGCCAACTAATATAGAAAAAATTAGCCAGGCATGGTGGCGCATGCCTGTAGTCCCAGCTACTCGGGAGGCTGAGGCAGCAGGATCGCTTAAGCCCAGGAGTTTGAGGTTGCTGTGAGCTAGGCTGACACTCACTCTAGCCTGGGCAACAAAGCGAAACTCTGTCTCAAATAAAAAATAAAAAAAGAGAATTAGAAAAGTCATATCACGGCTGTTGGCTAAAATTGACATGCACGTTCATCTGTGGCTATCGACTATAGGCAACGCTAGTATCGAAGTGGTTAAATGGAAGTAATTATTTTATAATGTATAGAATCTGTGATTAGATACACATATATTGGAAATATGTGCTCATACTTTTTAAATGGAAGCAAGGAGTTTGGAGATACTGTCCAAGAGGGAGATTAGGTATTACAGCAATGAGGGAGTCAGACTCAGTAGAAACTCAGCAGTGCTTTGGATCCCCTAAGTTCTGGGTTGTGTGGGGACGACTGCTTAATAAAGATGGGTAGTTGAGTTATAGGCAGTTTAGTAGGGAGAGGATGAATTTCAGATGAATTTAATCATAAAATGGTAGAGCTAGAAGTAACTTTTAGACACAAGTTAGTCCAGTTCTCTCATTTGGGACATAAACAGAAGTCCTATCACTTCATCTATCTGGGTGTCAAGATAGAAATAGAAATGTCTCACCACTACACATTATATCCATGTAGCAAAGCTATATTGTACCCCTTAAATTAATACAAAAAATTTTTTAAGTCATCATGCTCACCACAAAAAAAAATTCTAATAGAGATTAAAAATTCACTTGTGGAGATGAGTTTGGGTCCACATAAGGTAGCAGCCATTGAAATTCATTCAATGGGGCTAGTTCTTAATTTCTTTGTGGTTAGAGACTCCTTGGAAAATCTTAATAAAAGTTATGGACTTTCTTCCTCCTCTTACCCCAGACTGCAGATAAGCACAAAAATGTATAAATTCAATAGTCTGGGATTCTGCTGCTTCTCATCCATGATCCTTTAGGAATAGGGGACTACAGATTAAGCAACTGCTGGAATGGGGTCAGCAAGTTGCAACCACAGGCCAAATCTGGCCCACCATCTGTTTTTGTACAGCCCATAAGCTAAGAATGGTTTTTGCGTCCGGGTGCGGTGGCTCACGCCTGTAATCCTAGCACTCTGGGAGGCCGAGGTGGGCGGATTGCTCGAGGGCAGGAGTTCGAGAGCAGCGTGATCTGTCACTGCTTCTTAGTATCTTTAGAAAAATTAAAAATTAAAAAAGTATATATAAAAAAAGAAATCAGCCTGAGCAAGAGCAAGACCCCGACTCTACTATAAATAGAAAGAAATTAATTGGCCAACTAATATATATAGAAAAAAACATTAGCCGGGCATGGTGGCGCATTCCTGTAGTCCCAGCTACTTGGGAGGCTGAGGCAATAGGATTGCTTGAGCCCAGGAGTTTGAGGTTGCTGTGAGCTAGGCTGATGCCAGCGCACTCACTCTAGCCTGGGCAACAAAGCGAGACTCTGTCTCAAAAAAAAAAAAAGTATGGTTTTTGCAACAGTCGAGCAGAAATTCAGAGAAAGGATATAGTTCAAAATATGTGAAAATTATATTCACATTTCTGTGCCTATAAAGTTTTATTGGAACATAGCCATGATCATCATTTACTTCTTGTTTGTGACTACCCTTACACTCTAGTGGCAGAGTTGTAGTTGTGACAGAGACCCTATGGCCTGCTAAGCATAAAATATTTACTATCTGGTTCATTACAGAAAAAGTTTGCCAATCCTCACACCAAAATTTAAATTCCAGGATGGGGGTGAGGATGGGTTCTTTATTTTTTCCACAGTTTTATCCCCAAAATATAGAGTAGTACCTGGCACGCGGCAGGTCCTCAATGCATATATGCGTGAACCTATGTTCAGAAATAGAATCGTAATAGCTAGTGTTTTTTTTTTTTTTTTTGAGACAGAGTCTCGCTTTCTTGCCTAGGCTAGAGTGAGTGCCGTGGCGTCAGCCTAGCTCACAGCAACCTCAAACTCCTGGGCTCAAGCGATCCTGCTGCCTCAGCCTCCCGAGTAGCTGGGACTACAGGCACGAGCCACCATGCCCGGCTGATTTTTATATTATATATATTAGTTGGCCAATTAATTTCTTTCTATTTTTATGGTAGAGACGGGGTCTCGCTCAGGCTGGTTTTGAACTCCTGACCTTGAGCAATCCGCCCGCCTCGGCCTCCCAGAGTGCTAGGATTACAGGCGTGAGCCACCGCGCCCGGCCAATAGCTAGTGTTTTAATGTGTTTACTGTGTGCCAGGCACAATATACTAAGTGCTTTATTTATAAACTCATTTATTCTTCAAAACAGCCTTGTGAGATAGATAACTATATTATTCCTATTTTACAGTTGAGGAAAGTAGGCACAGAAAAGTTAGGTAACTTCACCTAACGTCACATAGCTAGGAATTGGCGAAGTGGAAGTTCTAAAGCAGATTGCTTTTAAGCACTGCATTTTATGGATGCAGTCTTCAGGCATGATAGAAAACAGCAAAGTTAGGTGTGAGGTAGGAGAGATGAAACAGGATATATGCAAGGAAGGCATATTTACTCCTGTCCCGGTGGTGGTTACTATTACACTGGGCATTTAAGACCTAGTATAATAGTAAACATTGACCTGTGTCTCAACCTATGCTCTTTATCCATCATTCCTGTTTGAGAAGGCCCAACTCTCCTCTCACTCACCTCTTTGCCTACACTTTCTCCTAGACTCAGTCCTCTTGCCAAACTAATCTCCTTGCTGATGTCCCTCTTTAAAAGGCTCTTCTCCCCAGATACCCATGACTCATTCCCTTGCTTTCTTCAGGTCTTTGTCAAATGTCTGTGAGGCTTTTCTTCACCCTCCTGGATGAAGTGGCAACCTCATCTTTCTTTCCTCCTCCCATTCCCTATCTACCTTACCCTGCTTTATTTTTCCCCATAGCACATCTTCTGTTTCACATATTTTGTTTTGATTTTCCATCCCTACCATTCCCCATGAGGTTAGAATCTTTGTTGTGTTAATCTCTGTATCCCCAGTGCCTGGGACAGCACCTGGCATACTAGTCCAAACAAACATTTGGGTGTTTTGTTTTGTTTTTATGGAATTTTTTGTGTTTTTATTTACTTGTTTGTTTTAGAGACAGAGTCTTGCTGTGTTACTAAGGCTGGAGTGCAGTAGCTATTCACACAGTTACAGTGTACTACAGCCTCAAATTCCTGGTCTCAAGCTATTCGCCTGCCTCAGGCTCCTGAGTAGCTAGGACTTCACTTGCCATCATACCCAGACAGATTCATTTTTTTCGTGAGCAGAAGTTTTTTATTTTCCTGGAATTTATCAATTTTTTCTTTTATGATTTATGCTTTTAGTATCTTTTCTGGTAAATTGTTGTCTACACTGATGTCATGAAAATACTCTGTTTTTTTCTAGTAGCTTTATTATTTTGCCTTTTAGGTTTACTTCTGTGATTCTCACATTGATTTTTGCTTTTTGTGTATGATGTCACAGTGAAGTTCTTGTTTTCTGTGTGGATATTCAATTTTTCCAGCTTCATTTGTTGAAGATACCATCTTTTTTTTTTTTTGAGACAGAGTCTCGCTTTGTTGCCCAGGTTAGAGTGAGTGCCATGACATCAGCCTAGCTCACAGCAACGTCAAACTCCTGGGTTCAAGCGATCCTTCTGCCTCAGCCTCCCGAGTAGCTGGGACTACAGGCATGCGCCACCATGCCCGGCTAATTTTTTCTATGTATATTAGTTGGCCAATTAATTTCTTTCTATTTATAGTAGAGACGAGGTCTCGCTCTTGCTCAGGCTGGTTTCAAACTCCTGACCTTGAGCAATCCACCCGCCTCTGCCTCCCAGAGTGCTAGGATTACAGGCGTGAGCCTCTGTTCCCGGCGAGATCATCCTTTCTAGCTGTATGCTTTGAATCACTTTTCTTTTCCAGTATAACAATTCAGGAAACCATGGTTATTATTTTTGCCATTTGTAATTCGATATGAAACTACTGTAACCCACCAAAGTGTAATTAACTGAGAACCATCATTCAATATTTACCTGAAGACCACTTAACATTACTGATTGTTGTGGTCCACATAACTCTATGTAATAGTTCTGATTGATCATTTGTTGCCAGCATAAAGTAGAGTTCTTAAATATCAGAGATACTTCTTATAATCAAAATTTCTTAAGCCCCACAATTCATGGCAAGCAGATCACAGGACTAGTATTTTTGAGGTTGTATTATTAGAAACCAAGGCCCTGCTGATGAGATACTATAATAAAGTTTTTTACTGAGTATTATCAAATGATTCATTATTTTAGAGTAATAGAAGTTTGGCCATTTGGGAGAACAGGCTGTTACTAATTTATAGCCATCAGAAACAGCTTGGGCCGGGCACGATGGCTCACGCCTATAATCCTAGCACTCTGGGAGGTCCAGGCAGGCGGATTGCTCAAGTTTAGGAGTTCGAAACCAGCCTGAGCAAGAGCAAAACCCCGTCTCTACTATAAATAGAAAGAAGTTAATTGGCTAATACATATATATATATATATATATATATATATATATATATATATATATATATACACACACACACATATATATATATATACAAAAAAAATTAGCTGGGCATGGTGGCGTGTGCCTGTAATCCCAGCTACTCTGGAGGCTGAGGCAGAAGGATTGCTTGAGCCCAGGAGTTTGAGGTTGCTGTGAGCTAGGCTGATGCCATGGCACTCACTCTAGCCTGGGCAACAAAGCGAGACTGTCCCCCCCCCCCCAAAAAAAAAACAGCTTGAAAATTGAGGTCAGTGCTTTTACATTAAATGACCTAATAGAATCTCTTAGTAAAATCCAAGAACTTCTTTGACCCACTGCCACTGAGGACAAAACTTTTTCTGAAACTCAGGAGGTTTGTGAACAAGTTGTGTTTTTTTTGTTTGTTTTGTTTTGCTTTTTGAGACAGAGTCTCACTCTGTTGCCCCAGCTAGAGTGCCTAGCGGTGGCGTCAGCCTAGCTCACAGCAACCTCAAACTCCTGGGCTCAGGCAATCCTCCTGCCTCAGCCTCCGGAGTGGCTAGGACTACAGGCATGCGCCACCATGCCCGGCTAATTTTTTCTATATATTTTTAGTTGGCCAATTAATTTCTTTCCCTTTTTAGTAGAGAATGGGGTCTCACTCTTGCTCAGGCTGGTCTGGAACTCCTGACCTTGAGCGATCCTCCCGCCTCAGCCTCTCTCAGAGAGGTAGGATTACAGATGTGAGTCACCACGCCTGGCCTAAAGCAAATGTTTGAACTGAGAGTTTTATGTCCTCAAACTTAGATTTCTGTAGGTAATTTATGGATTAGATACAAATTTAACCATAGTTCAAATATTTTTAACTTCTTAAGAATTAGGAAATATTAACTCCTAATGTAGACTTTTTTCTTTAGTGGTGATGAGTCTTCCTTTTCTTTCCCCTCCCCCTATTAACCCCTGTTGTATAAATTGTGAAATTGATTTACTATATTAAGTCTCTAGAGAAATGTTGCTACCCAGAGGGCTTCTAAGATGTAATTTTGGGTAGTTGCTTAGCTACTGCTGGGTAACAACTACGTGTTTTACTGAGATATTCCAGATAGAAAAATTAACACTTGAAATTCTTGTACTTTAAGCTTTTCTAGCATATTGCTGTTGTCATTGTTGTTTAAAAGAATTATTCCAAAGCAATATGAAGATAAAATAATAATGGCTTTGATGAATTTTTTAATTGCCATAAAATGACATAGTACCATTTTTAAATTTTAGAGAACTGTTTAAGGATTTATTTATATCAGCAGCTCTGAGGAATAGTAGAAAATAAGTTTAACCAGACTTTTTTACTGTGGCTGTAGGGAATAATGGATAGAGTTAGGGTATGGACCGTGAGGTCAAACCTACCTAGGTTTAAATGCCAACGCTATTATCAAAACTGCAAGGGAAGCTAGGCATGGTGGCTGATACCTTTAATCCTAGCACTCTGGGAGGCCAAGGTGGGAGGATTGCTTGAGCTCAGGAGATCTAGGCCAGCCTGAGCAAAAGTGAGACCCTATCTCTACTAAAAATAGAAATTAGCCAAACAACTAAAAATAGAAAAATTTAGCTAGGCATGGTGGCGCGTGCCTGTAGTCCCAGCTACCTGGGAGGCTGAGGCAGGAGGATCGCTTGAGCCCAGGAGTTTGAGGTTGTTGTGAGTTAGGCTGACACCATGGCACTCTAGGCAGGGCAACAGAGTGAGACTCTGTCTCAAAAAAAAAAAAAAAACAAAAAAAAAAAACCCGCAAGGGATTCAGTCTAGGTCTGGTTGCTTGCAGCACAGAATAACAAATTGATAAGACAATGAGGATTGCCAAGGAAGAAAGGACATTTTAATACCAGAGACATCTTGTGGGGAGAAACTACCTCAAGTCAGTCCCTCCCACTATGGAGAGTCAGTTTTTTAAAAGAAGGGAAATTAGCAAGGATACCTGCATTTTGGCAGGTGTCTTGAAATTAACAAGGATCTAGTGCTTGGGGTAGATCTAGAGCAGGATGGTAGATCTTGGCCAGTCTCGGCACCAGGAAGTGTGCCCAGGGGCCTTTAGAATCTCAACTCCTTTGTCTTGGTGAAAATCCACCATTTCTGGGAAGCAACTAAAAAGTCAAGTAGTTAGTTAAGGAAGAGGATTATAATATATATATATGTAGGGGTAATTGAAATTTGTTTACAGAGCTGGTTACAACAATGCCATTTAAGCTTTAGAAGCCTTGAGCAGGCAGCAGCCTCCTTCATTGTGTCCTCATGTCTAAAATGGAAATAATAATTCACTTGTGGAAGAGTTTATTTTCTTTTTTCTTTTTCTTTTTTTTTTTTTAAGAGACAGAGTTTCTGTCACCCAGGCTGGGGTGCAGTGGCATTATCACATACCTCACTATAACCTTGAACTCGTGGGCTCAAGTAATCCTCCTGCCTCAGCCTCCCTAGTAGCTAGGACTAGAGTTGTGCCACTACCATGCCTGGCTAATTTTTTTTTTTAAATTTTTTGTAGAGACAGGGTCTTGCTATGTTGCTCAGCCTGGTCTTGAATTCCTGGCCTTAAGCTGTCCTCTGGCCTTGTCCTCCCAAAGTGCTGAGGATTATAGGTGTGATCCACTGCCTCTGGCCATGGAAGAGTTGTTTTTAAATAAGATAATGGATTATATGTATGACTTAGGCCCACAAATTGTTGGTAATATTTCATTGCCATTGTTGCCCTTATTCTCTGCTTTATCTCACATTAGAAATGGTACTTAAAAGATCTCCCTCCATGCTCGTAAGTGTTCTAGATCGAGATACATTTGATTTCTACTCCTGCTCTGTCACTACCTGGAACAAATCAATCAGCCTCTCTGTACTTGGATGGTGTTATCTAGGATGAGGGATTAGCAAGGTTATCTGCAAGTTCCTTTCCTGCTCTAAAATGTTATGGTTCATTTTCTTGACCCTTCCCTTAAGACTAGAATTAAAATATTGGTCAGGAATTTCTTAGCAGCATGGTTGATGTGCCATTTTCCTGTTAATGACATTAAAAAGGTATTGTTATAAATAAGACTTTCCGAAGAAGTGTTGTAGTACATTGTTAAAATACAAATTACTGAAAACAAGAAATCTAGTTATTTCGTAAAATTTAAGATTTTTCCAAAAAATTGTTAATTTTTTACCACTTCATTGTTAAATTTCAGAACTTTGGTAGCCTATGTGTGGAAGGGATGGTAGAATGGAATCATATATGCTCCCCTTCAGTTTGAGGTCCTGCTGATATCAAGGCACACAAAGCCCTTTGTCCTAAGTCCTCTTGTTTATCTACAGGCCCACTATGAGTTACCTGGTTAATATAAACCAATAGGGCCTGCCCCGAATAACAAAGACATTTTTATCACTGGGTAAATTCCAATGAATTAGAGGCCTCCTCCCAAAACCAGTCTCAAAGGCCAACCGAATTCTTTATTATACAATAGGATCCATAGTTTTCTTTGGATTCTCAACAGAGACTTTTATCCAGAAAAAGAATAAGGGATCATTGCCTTAGAACATCTCAGTATGGCAGTTTTTTCTTGATAGTGATGATCTATGTGTGCATTTTTTTTTTTTTGGAGACAGACTCTTGCTTTGTTGCCCAGGCTAGAGTGTGAGTGCCACGGCATCAGCCTAGCTCACAGCAACCTCAAACTCTTGGGCTCAAGCAATCTTCCTGCCTCAGCCTCCCAAGTAGCTGGGACTACAGGCATGAGCCACCATGCCCAGCTAATTTTTTCTCTATATATTAGTTGGCCAATTACTTTCTTTCTATTTATAGTAGAGACGGCGTCTCACTCTTGCTCAGGCTGGTTTCAAACTCCTGAGCTCGAGCAATCCGCCCGCCTCAGCCTCCCAGAGTGCTGGGATTACAGGCGTGAGCCACCGTGCCCAGCCTATGTGTGCATTTTAATGAACTAAACTTTTTTACATGTCTTTAATTCTTAACATGTCACACACTTCACAACCTCGTCCTCTATTTTAAGTAATCTTCTTCCAATTCAGAAGCGCCAACTGATCAAGCTTACAAAGCATTTTGGTATTCTTCAATTGATTCATCGAAGTGTTTTCTCTGATGGAATGGTGAACTCTTGTGTAGTAAGGAGGGAGAAGGAGTCCTTAAACTTTTAACACCAAAGACATATTAAATCAAAATGAGTGAAAACATGTTCTCTTACAACATTGATCTTAATATGGTATTGTTGTATTTTCAGGAAGCTACTAAAGTTCCTGGGGAAGAAAAGTAGAATTTCCTAAGAACATAATGGGTAAGTTCTATAAAGATAATTTTGTGTTTCAGCTAGTATAAGCTGGTTTTTCTTCTCAAGCAAAGATAGACCTTCAAAATCAGTAAATCCAGGCCACATGTGTTGGCTCACACCTGTAATCTTAGCACTTGAGAGGCTAAGACAGGAGGATCCCTTGAGGTCAGGAGTTTGAGACCAGCCTCAGCAAGAGCAAGATGCCATCTCTACTAAAAATAGAAAGAAATTAGTCAGGCAACTAAAAATATACAGAAAAAAATTAGCTGGGCATGGTGGCGCATGCCTGTAGTCCCAGCTACTCAGGAGGCTGAGGCAGAAGGATTGCCTGAGCCCAGGAGTTTGAGGTTGCTGTGAGCTAGGCTGACGCCACAGCACTCTAGCCCAGGAAACAGAGTGAGACTCTGACTCAAAAAAAAAAAAAAATTCTTTCTATTTTTTTAGTAGAGACAGGGTCTCTGCTCTTGCTCAAAGTTTTGGTGGTTATTACCTTCCAGAAATGTTTCTGGGCAGAGTTCAAATACTAACCTTGATGATAAACCTGTTTATTTTTAATACATTATATGATTAAAAAATCATTTTACTACTTTATTTTAGATGGAGAAGAGAAAACCTACGGTGGCTGTGAAGGCCCTGATGCCATGTATGTCAAATTGATATCTTCTGATGGTCATGAATTTATTGTAAAAAGAGAACATGCGTTAACATCGGGAACAATAAAAGCCATGTTGAGTGGTCCAGGTAAGTACAGTTCTTTCTTTTTCTTCATATTTTTTACTTCTGATATTGATAAATGTGTTTTTAGTTGAACTAAATGACTCAGCATTTCAAGAGAGGCAATAATTCTTATAACATAATTGCATGTTTATGTTGCATTAAAAAAAATTAGTTTCTGCCAATTTCTGTTTTCTGTTGCCCTACAAGTTTCAATAAGACTGAACTGATTATTTTATAATAGGAAGGTTTGTTTCCCTATGTTAGTTTCCATGGTCAACTTCTTAGCTACAGACTCTAATTAATTGGTGATTTGTGTTCCTAGTTAGATACAAAGTTTATCTGTCAACGTTAATACCTCCCAAATTTCTATTCTTAACAATTTTTTCTTGAAATAAAATAAATTCAGTAAACTTATGTGAATAAATACTGTTTTAAAGTGTATAATTCAGTGACCTTTACTACTTTTACAACATTTTGCAACTGTCACCTCTGTTTAGTTCCAAAACATTTTTATTACTCCAAAAGTAAACCCCATACCCATTAAACTGTCACTGCCTATTCCCATTCTCTACTCCCAGTGTTTGACAACTACCAGTGTGCTTTGTGGTTTGCCTATTCTGAGCATTTCATATAAATGGAGTCAAGGGCTGGGTGCAGTGGCTTGCACCTATAATACCAGCACTTTGGGAGCCCAAGGCAAGAGGGTTGATTGAGCCCACGAGTTCAAGACCAGTCTGGGTAACATAGCAAGACCCTGTCACTACAAAAATAAAAAATAGCCATTTGTGGTGCTTACCTGCAGTCCTAGCTACTCTGGAGGCTGACACAGGAGCTTGAGCCCAGGAATTCAAGGTTGCAATAAACTATGATCACACCACTGCACTCCAGCCTGGGTAATGGAGTGAGACCCTGTCTCTACAAAACTAAATAAATAAATGGAATCGTGTAATATGTTGCCTTTTGTGTCTGGCTTTTGTTACCAGGCACAATGTGTTCAAGGTTTATCTATACAGTAGCACGTATAATACTTAATTCCTTTTTATGGCTGAATAATATTCCATTGTGTGATTATACTACTTTTTTTGAGACAGTCTTGCTCTGTCATCCAGGCTAGAGTGCCATGGTATCAGCCTAGCTCACAGTCACATCAAACTCCTGGGCTCAAGCAATCCTCCTGTCTCAGCCTCCTGAGTATCTGGGACTACTGGCATGTGCCACCACACCCGGCTAGTTTTTTCTACCTTTTAGTAGAGATGGGGTCTTGCTCTTGCTCAGGCTGGTCTCAAACTCCTGACCTTAAGCGAGTACATATGAATTGTATATATTCATAGGGTACATGTGATGGTTTGATACAGGCATACAATGTCTTATTAATCAAATCAGGGTAATGGGAGTATCCATCACCTTGTGCATTTGAATATACCACATTTTGTCGATTTCTTCATCAACTGATGAATATTTGTGTTGTTTCTACCTTTTGGCTACCATGAATAGTGCTGCTTGAAACATTTGTATACAAATACTTATTTGAATACCTGCTTTTCAGTTCTTTTGGGTTACCTCCCTGGGCATTAAATTGCTTGATCATGTGATAACTCTGTTAAACTTTTGGAGGAACCAACAAACTTTCCATAGCAGCTGAATTATTTTACATTCCTACCAACAGTGTCCTAGGGTTCCTGCTTTTACACATCCTGGCCAATATTTATTGTTGTCTGTCTTTTTGAATATAGCCATCCTAGTCGGTGTGAAGTGGTACCTGGCATTTTTGATTTGCATTTATTTAATGACTAATTGAACATCATTTCATGTGTTTGGCCATTTGTTTATCTTCTTTGGAGAACCTTCTGTTCAAGTCTTTAGCTATTTTTGAATTGGGTGGTTTGTCTTTTTGTTGTTGAGTTATAAGAGTTTATTATTAATTCTCAATACTATACTCGTATCAGATACATGATTTACAAATGTTTTTCTCCTGATCCATAGGTTGTCTTTTCCTTGATGGTGTTATTTGAAGCACAAAAATCTTTAATTTTGATGAAATGTGATTTGTTTTTTTTTCTTTTGTTTTTATGTCATATATAAGAATCCATTGCCAAATCAAGCCTCATGGAGATTTCATAAAGTTAGAGTCTCTTTTTTTTTTTTTTTTTCTATTAATAGAAGTTTTATGGGTTTAGCTCTTACATTTAGGCCTTTGGTTTTAAGTTAATTTTGTATATACTCTGAGGTAAGGGACCACCTTTCTTCTTTTACACGTGGATATCCCACTATCATTAGTTGAAGAGACCATTCTTTCTCCCATAAATGGTCTTGGCACCCTTGTTGAAAGTCATTTGACCATAAATGTGTGTATTTATTTCTGGGATCTCAATTCTATTCTTTTGATCTATATGTCTATTCTTAATGCCAGTACCACACTGTTTTGATGACTAGTGTAGTAAGTTTTGAAATTGGGAAGTTTGAAGCCTCCAACTTTGCTTTTCTGTTTCAAGATTGTTTGGCTATTTGGGGTCCTTTGGAATTCCTCTTTTATGTTTTTTTACTGTAGAGAGTTTAAAACATACACAGAAATAGAGTGTGGAATACACCTCCATGTACCCACCAACCAGCTTTCAGTAGTAAACATTTTGCCTATTTTACCCTATTTCAGTATCTCTGAATTTCAAGCACATTCCTGACTGTTTCATTTCACAGAATGTTGCTTTGCTGCCTGGCCTAGAGTGCAGTGGCATCATCATAGCTCACTACAACTTCAAACTCCTGGGCTCAAGCAATCCTCCTGCCTCATCCTTCTGAGTAGTTGGGATAACAGACACGCGCCACCACACCCAGCTAGATGTCTGCATTTCATATCAAATTAATATTTTATCCTATAAACTCATAGTTACAATTCTAGAGACTTGATTGGACTCTGTATTATTTTTCTAGGCAAGTTCTACTATTGTATTCCTATTGTATCACATCTTTTAGTGGTGTCAAGATTGATCAGAGTTCCAGGATTGTAAGGCTGATTTCATCCATAAAAAGTTCCCCATGCTGACTTATTATTTATTGTGATTATTGCTGAGATTTACTTTATTCGGGATTACAAAACAGTGATTTTCTAATTCTGTAATTTCTTCTGCATTTATTAGCTAGAATTCTCATACAAGGAACTATTAGGTTACCTTGAAATACAGTCTGTGGGCCCTGTGTGGTGGCTCATGCCTGTAATCCTAGCACTCTGGGAGGCCGAGGTGGGAGGATCTCTCTTAAGTTCGGGAGTGCACGACCAGCCTGAGCCAAGAGCAAGACCCTGTTTCTACTAAAAATAGAAAAATTAGCTGGGCATGGTGTGTACCTGTGTGTCCTAGCTATACAGTCTTAATAGGGAAAACAAGATAGTCTACAGCCATACCACCCTGAACATGGACGATCTCACGTGATCTCAGAGGCTAAGCAGGGTCGGGCCTGGTTGATAACTTGGATGGAAGGAAAAACCAGATAAATGCTTAGTTTTTGCCTTTATATAATAATTTTTCAGAGTAATGAATTGATTCACAAGCATCTTCCAATAGTAAAGAGTGTTTGTTTTTATTTTTGAGAGTTTACGTATCATTATGAACTCATGACTTTTTTATATTTGATGCTTTTGAGTCTGTTGCAATCATTCTTACTGATACTCAAGTTGCTCCATTTGTTCCGTTTTTATTCCAGAAGGACCCACATTGGATTGGCTCCTATGTCTTTTTGACATGGCTCTATTGGTCTCGAATAGCTATATTACTTTTTGTAATAAGATTTCTCAGCTTTCCATACAGTATTCCCCAATCCTAAAAACAGCTGTTTTTCCAAAGCGGCCTGTTTTCTTTTAGTACAAAATGTCATTTAGGGGTCTCAGTCTGAGTCCTAGAGATAACACATTGCTCTCGCGTTGGATTGCTTTTGGGCTTTTCTGCTGGACAGTACTAGGAAGTATTTTAGGTGGAGAATAATCACAGATGCCAACAATTTTAATTAAAAGTTAAGATTAAAGGACTTTTGGTTTTTTGTAAATTTGATCTCCTTTAATTTAAATAAAGAATTATCTTTGAAGAATTATCTTTGAAGAATCATAAAAACATTCAGCCCAAAGCTAATGTTTGCATAGAAAAGAATGAAGTACTGATACATGCTACAGTGTGGATGCACCTCCAAAGCTTGCTAAGTGAAAAAACATGTGACAGAAGGTCACATGTTTATGATTCCATTTATTGAAATATCCAGAATAAAGACAGAAAGCAGATTGGTGTTTGCCAGAGACTGGAGGATGGAGTAAGTGGAAATAACTGCTTAATAGCTACAGGGTTTTATTTGGAGTGATGAAAATGTTTTGGAACTAGATAGAGGGGTAGTTGCACAACATTGTGAGAGTACAAATGCCACTGCACTGTATACTTTAAAATGGTTAATTTTATGTGACTCTTACCTCAAAAAAACACTAATTTTTATGTAGTATCAAAGGCTTAAGCGCCTGTTGGTAATATTTCTTACATATATTCAAGAAAGGGAGTTTTATTATTAGCAAACCAAAATGTACCCCATTGTTGTGAATTACTGCTGAGTCCTGCTCTCCTCCTTTCTCCCTAGGCCACCACAGGGAGTTATTAGAAAACTTTAAAAATACTGCATTCTCAGAGAGTATTTTTTAGGTATAAAATGCCTTTTGTATTTAGTGCACAGTGCTGTGCCAGACTGCTAAGAAAACCTTTTGTCCCATCTGGGCATGGCTGCATGCACCTCTACTCCCAGCTGCTCAGGAGGCTGAGATGGAAGGATCACTTAAGCCCAGGAGTTAAAGGCTGCAGTGAGCTATGATCGTGCCATTATATTTCAGCCTGGGTAACAGAGTGATGATAATTGTCTCTTAAAAAAAAGAAAAAGAAAAGAAAGAAAAAATAGTTTGTCACTACAAATAAATGCTAAATGATTTAACATTTATGTGGCTACAGAAATTTTGAGGAATCACTGAAAAACTTTATGAAGTGTTATTAAAGTGAAATGACTTATGAAGAGATCCCATTAACACTATCATATTTTTAAAAACTTAAGGAGGATACAATGAATTTCCTTTCCTGAAAGATTTCTCTTAAATAGTATTTTTCTTATTTTATGCTTTATATATTCAGCACACTGCCAGAAAAGCCAAATCATAAAATTTGTTATTTGTGCTAACTTTATTTTTACATGGCAATTCAATACAGCACATGGCTCCATAAAGACTTGATTCCCTGCACTGAACCTTCTAATAGAATGATTTAGCTTTTTTTATCCCTGCTCACCCTTCAGTAATCATGCCACCAAGGATTCTTAGGAAAAGCTATTTAAGTGTCCCAACCCATAGGGATAGAATTAGAATTTTAAAATTCAGTCTTGATGAATCTCAAATGCTATCTAATAATTTTTATGTTGTTGATACTCAAAAATCAGAATTAGAGAATTCATTTGATGCTAATTGGGATTATTCTTTTAACATTTATTGGTTTGCTGGGACAGCCAAACCACAGAACTTTATTTTTTCACAATTCTAGAGGGTAGAAGTTGAAGATTAAGGTTTTGGCAAAGTTGCTTTCTTCTGAGGCCTCTGTCTTGGCATGTAGATGGCCATCTTCTCCCTGTGTCTTCACATGGTCTTCCCTCCATCCCTGTCTGTGTCCTAATCTGTTCTACTTACAAGGACAACCAGTCAAATTTGATTGGCACCCTCATGACCTCATTTTAACTTAATTATACTTCTTTAAAGATCCTATCTCCAAACACAGTCACATTCTAAGAACCTAGGGGTTAAGACTGCAATATACGTATTTTGGGGGGACACGATTCAACCCATAACATCATAATTCTTTTGTTTTACAGGTCAGTTTGCTGAGAATGAAACCAATGAGGTCAATTTTAGAGAGATCCCTTCACATGTGCTATCAAAAGTATGCATGTATTTTACCTACAAGGTTCGCTACACTAACAGCTCCACGGAGATTCCTGAATTCCCAATTGCACCTGAAATTGCACTGGAACTGCTCATGGCTGCGAACTTCCTAGATTGTTAAATAAAATAAATTATAATAATAAACTGTTAATTTTTTCAGTATTTAATACCTGTAGTTCAGTTAGTAATTTTTTCCTATATAGCATGTTGCCTGTATGCAATTGAACTATAAAGTTCATTGTAAAGCAGATTATCTTCTGTTTTTTGCATAGCAATCAGGGTTGAAATTTGTTTGCTACATCAACAAATTAAGGACATTTTCACAAACAGAAATAAACAAATATGCCAATTCGTAGGTGGTTTTTCCTTATCCTTTGGATGTGACTTTTAAAAGTAGAGCAATGATGGTACAGTAAATGCTGAAATTTAGACATAAATGAACACATACTACAGGTAAATAATGGGGCTAAGTATTTTTATGTTTTTAGTGTTTTTTAAAAAACCTATTCTGATCATATGGCCGCTCTTAGCATTACTAGAATTATGCAAATAATTGCATTATAAACATATTTATAACTTAGCCAAAACATTGATTTTTATAACTCTTCAAGAATAAGAGTTGAAATTTCTTATGTCTTTTGATAAACTGCAGTATTGTTTAAGTGTATCTTGTCATTTTGTTTATTGCTACAATTTAAGAACTTTATTTAAAAGCAATTTTGGAAGGTTACTAGGTACAGCTTATGAAGCAGTAACTGAACCGTAGCCGAATGGTCAACAAGTAAACTACATGACTTAGACTGCTTGTGCATTGTGCATTTTGGACAATTCAAAGTACTGTATTTTCATTGACTATAAAGCTTCCTTTGCAATTTTCATTCTTTATAGTCCCTTGTTGTGATTACACTTCTAATTGTTTAAATGTGTTTTAAAAGACTCACTATGAACTTTATCTAGATCTTAAATGCTAGGTTTTTCTGAAATGTTCCAGTCTTCCTCCATCCAAGTGGGATGTTATAAAATGTAGAGAGAAACAGTGAAAATCTTATAATGTACTTACAGTACATGAATTATCTTCTATTAATTAAAGTATGTCCAAATAAATATACCCATAATTAGAGGATCTTCTACTGAAATCATACAAGGAAATTATTCAGCTTTTATATTAAACAGGCAAAAAAAGTTTGAAAAACTATGACAGAGCGTCTCTGCATAGGCATGGGAAAAGCAGCACTGGAGATGGGGTATTGTCTGTATCTTAGTAGTAGAACAAAGTTGTCATTTTATGTTCTATAAATTTAAGACTTCAGTTTATTTCTTCTTTAAGACTGGCTTAATATGGACTAGCTCTTCTGAAAACTACAAAAACCATAAATAAAAGTAATTTTTCCTCATAGAATACCTAAACATTGTACTTTTCAGCTTATTGAATGCAGTTAAATATAAATTGCATACTCTTAGTAACTTCTTCAGATATGCTGGTACATATTTTAGTATAGAAGATTATCAAGTATGAGAATTCTGCCACTTGGTGACAAATAATGCCAATTATAAACCTAAATGGTGATTTCAAAGTCAAGGTGATATCTAGAAATAAAGTTTAACTTTGACCAGGTTTTTTATTGTTTATAACTATTCTTTCTGTGGCATTGACCAGCTTTTATAGGTTACTTTGTGTTAGATCCACAAGTAACCTTAAATTTAAGACATTAAAATAAAACTTAGAGGCTGGGTGCGGTGGGTCATGCCTGTAATCCTAGCACTCTGGGAGGCCGAGGCGGGCCGATCGCTCAAGGTCAGGAATTCGAAACCAGCCTGAGCAAGAGCGAGAGCCCGTCTCTACTAAAAATAGAAATAAATTAATTGGCCAACTAAAAATATATAGAAAAAATTAGCCGGGCATGGTGGCGCATGCCTGTAGTCCCAGTTATTAGGGAGGCTGAGGCAGGAGGATTGCTTGAGCCCAGGAGTTTGAGGTTGCTGTGAGCTAGTCTGACACCATGACACTCTATGCCGGGCAACAGTGAGACTCTGTCTCAAAAAAATAAAATAAAATAAAATAAAACTGAAACAAAGGTTAGGTAAACCTGTATATCTTGAAGCAAATGATACTTGCATGTTAATAAAGGCTGTATTGATTGAAAGGTATGATGAACACTTGGTGTTTGATCTTTTTAGCCTTAATTTTCTTTTTTTGAGGATTCATTAAACCGTTTGCTTCAGGACATTTTGCCATAGATTTAATATTGGGGACTTCTATTTGGTTAAATTTAAGATCATTATATAGCATTGAAATCTTGCCGGGTGTGACGGTTTATCCCTGTAATCCTAGCACTTTGGGAGGCTGAAGTCGAAGATGGCTTGAGGCCTGGAGCTCGAGACCAGCTTGGGCAATGTAGTGAGACGCTGTCTCTACAAAAAAAATTTTTTTAAAAAAACCATCATTGAGCATCCTGGATGTGTCAAAAAAATTAACCTGGTGTGGTGGTGTGCTCCAGCTACTCCGAAGGCTGAGGCAGGAGGAACACTTAAGCCTAGGAGTTTGAGGTTACAATGGGCTAAGATTATGTCACTGTACTGTAGCTGGGACAATAGAGCAAGACCCTGTCCCCCCAAAAAAGAAAACTTAATGGTTTTCTGACACTTGGTAGTTGGCTCACTTTTCAAATTATGTGCACATCTCCCCAATATATTTTTTCTTCATAGAAAATATTACTACAAAATCCCTTTCAACTTAATATTTCACTTTTGTACTGTCTAAATTATGCTTTTTTAGATTGCTTATCTTTCATGCAGTTAGTATCAACAGATAACGATCTCCCTAATTTTAAAGATATTTGAGAAATAGGCCCGGCATGGTGGCTAACACCTGTACTCCTAGCACTCTGGGAGGCCAAGGCGGGAGGATTGCTTGAGGTCAGGAATTCGAGACCAGCCTGAGCAGAGAAAGACCCCGTCTCTACAAAAAATAAAAATTCTCTGGACAACTAAACAAAAAAAAATACATATATATCCAAAAAATTAGCCGGACATGATGACACATGTCTGTAGACCCAGCTACTCTGGAGGCTGAGGCAGAAGGATTCCTCGAGCCCAGGAGTTTGAGGTTGCTGTGAGCTAGGCTGATGCCATGGCACTCTAGCCCGGGCAATAGAGCCAGACTGTCTCAAAAAATATATTTGAGAAATAGAATTTATTATAGGCAGTAAATTCAGCTCATGCTAACAAATACATCGTGCTATGCATGGAGCTGTCATCTTAGTGTGAGTCACTTTTCTAATTATTAATTATTACCAATTATTCTTTGAAAATAGTGCACTTTCTGAGAAATAAAATTACTGTTTAAGATTGAAGCGTGTTTAAGTCAAGTAATTCCTGTCTATATAGAGGAAATTTTGTTAAAATTAACAAAGCTTTAATGTCTCCAGATTTAGCAGTGAGCCTCGTATTGGCTGTATCTAAATTTGATAAAACACTTAAGGTCTGGGAATCAGAAGATGCCATCAATCTTTTATGTATTGTGTTTTATTTACAATATATAAATCTGGATTAATTACAGGCCAGTCATATGTGCTAAGATTTTATATTCCTGTTAGGCTAAACTCTTTAAATATTATGCCTCATGATGGTTTGTGGGTTTAAAGAAATATTAGCCTAGAAGTATTTTGGTATATTAAATGGAGCACCAAACCTGGGAGTTAGAAAGTTTAGGATCTTGTGCTAATTAGCCATGTGACCTTGAAAAAGTCCCTGGGCCTCCATTTCACATCTGTACAATTAGGAGGTTGCACATTTATAGGTTAAAGTTTACTACCTTATTTTTTTAATGAAGGAGATTATCGATGTTGTTTAAACCCAAGGTTGTAACATTACAAATGATCAGCTTGAAAGATTTATGAACTAGAGAGAAAATGGGTTTGTTTTTTTCTTTTTTTGCTGCTTCTGGATTAGGCATTAAATATCACACTTCAGTACTAAATATATTTAACTAGATGAATGTAGAATCTTTATAGCTTTTTATTGCCTGCTATATAGAGAGAGTCTGGTGTTAGCTCTGGTTATTTATTGCTGATATAAAGGGAAATTTATGTGATGTGATTTCATACCTGTATATTTAATGCCATGTTAACCTGAAACTCATTTTTCATTCATGCACTAATTTAGTAACACCCTGAACTAGGTACATGTATGATTTCTTTATCTGCTTCATGTATCTCTAGCTGAAACCAAAGACTAATTTTTAATGCCCTATAGAATATTCATTTTACACCATCCATATTCTAGTTTGGTTTCTTCACCCCTAAGTGTTTTTTTTTGTTGTTTTTTTTTTGAGACAGAGTCTCACTTTGTTGCCCAGGCTAGAATGAGTGCCATGGCATCAGCCTAGTTCACAGCAACCTCAAACTCCTGGGCTCAAGCAATCCTACTGCCTCAGCCTCCTGAGTAGCTGGGACTACAGGCATGCGCCACCATGCCCAGCTAATTTTTTCTATATATATTTTTAGTTGGTCAATTAATTTCTTCCTATTTTTAATGGGGTCTTGCTCAGGCTGGTTTTGAACACCTGACCTCGAGCAATCTGCCCGACTCAGCCTCCCAGAGTGCTAGGATTACAGGCATGAGCCACCACACCAGGCCACCCCTAAGTTTTTGAAAGTGGGTGTTCTTTCTTTGGTTTTTTTTTTTGTTGTTGTTGTTGTTGTTTTGTGAAAGAATCTCACTATGTTGCCCAGGCTGGAATGCAGTGGTTATTCACAGGCATGATCATAGCACACTGTAACCTGGAACTCTTGGCCTCAAGCGATTGTCACGCCTCAGCCCTAGTAGCTGGGACTATAGATGCATGAAGTTGCTTTGAGATAGACTTCATGGTCTTAATCATCAAATTGTTGTATAAATTTTGTTTGTTTTTTTGTTTTTTTTTCTTTTTTTTTTTTTGACAATACACATGGAAAGAGATGTTTTTTTTTTTTTGAGACAGAGTCTCACTCTTTTGCCCGGGCTAGAGTGCCGTGGCGTCAACCTAGCTCACAGCAACGTCAAACTCCTGGGTTTAAGCAATCCTGCCTCAGCCTCCGGAGTAGCTGAGACTACAGGTATGCACCACCATGCCCAGCTAATTTTTCCTATATATTTTTAGTTGTCCAGATCATTTCTTTCTATTTTTAGTAGAGACAGGGTCTCACTCTAGCTCAGGCTGGTCTTGAACTCCTGAGTGCTAGGATTACAGGCTATATGCTAAAATCTTTATTTAATATAGGCTCTATTGCTTCATTATTTAGAAAAGTGTGTATAAAATAACAGATTAGGGACAGGTGTGGTGGCTCATGCCTGTAATCCTAGCACTCTGGAAGGCTGAGGCGGGCGGATTGCCCGAGGTGCGGAGTTCAAAACCAGCCTGAGCGAGATCCCATCTCTACTAAAAATAGAAAGAAATTAATTGACCAACTAAAAATATATATAGAAAAAATTAGCCGGGCATAGCGGCACATGCCTGTAGTCCCAGCTACTCAGGAGGCTGAGGCAGTAGGATTGCTTGAGCCCAGGAGTTTGAGGTTGCTGTGAGCTAGGCTGATGCCACGGCACTCACTAGCCTGGGCAACAAAGTGAAACTCTGTCTCAAAAAATAAATAAATAACAGGATAAGAAAAATTCATATTTGGTGACTTTTTTTATCTAAAATCTTTTCATCAGAGCCTCTTTTTACATCATGAAATAAAGCTGGTGGCTAATTCTGCCTACACATACCAACCGGCCCAGACCCACTGCTATAGTTTTGTTTTGTTTTTATACATCAATAGGATTTTAACTATAGGCATATTAAATTTTGGTACAGACTTACCAAGTATATTTTACTTTTCAGTCAGTGTAGTGTCATTTCTGCTCTAGAAAACTGCAAGAAGTGTGTCCGTGAAGTACAATTTTGAATTGGAAAGTACATTTTCTTCAGACCATCAAGAGCAATTTTTGTCTTTCCATAATTTCATTCAACTATTTTTGAAAATGCAGGCTTCCTTAGTTTCTTATAATCACCATTTAAATCAGCCTATGTTCCCTTTTTTTTAGTTTGTGGGTTTTTTGAAAACAAGCATCCAAGGTAAAACTTACAAGAGTCCAATGTCACAAGCTAATTTGCAAGTGAGATTCTAGATCCAGGTTGTAGTTAGGTTATTTAGAACAAACATGGTGCTTAGATTCTAGAGAACTATATCCAGAAATGAAAGTCATTTTTATTATTATTATTATTTTTTTTTTTTTTTTGAGACAGAGTCTCGCTTTGTTGTCCAGGCTAGAGTGAGTGCCGTGGCGTCAGCCTAGCTCACAGCAACCTCAAACTCCTGGGCTCCAGCGATCCTTCTGCCTCAGCCTCCCAAGTAGCTGGGACTACAGGCATGCGCCACCATGCCCGGCTAATTTTTTATATATATATCAGTTGGCCAATTAATTTCTTTCTATTTATAGTAGAGACGGGGTCTCGCTCTTGCTCAGGCTGGTTTTGAACTCCTGACCTTGAGCAATCCGCCCGCCTCGGCCTCCCAAGAGCTAGGATTACAGGCGTGAGCCACCGCGCCCGGCCTATTTTTATTATTGAAATAAACAATATACAGAATATTAAAATGGTGAATGAAGTAGGGAGTTGATGCATGAGGTGTGCCTGTAACATAAATACTTTAAGAAATAGATACCATTTCTATCCAAATGAATATCATCCTTCACTTAATAGGGCTATTGTTGCTCTAAATGTTTCTGGAACTGCCTTTAAAGCTTATAGAGTGATATGCGCACCATCTGAGGGATGGTCATGCTGGAGACTCAGACTTGTGGGAGGAGGGGGGGATGGGCATTTATTGAAACCTTAAAATCTGTACCCCCATAATATGCCGAAATTAAAAAAAAAAAAAAAAGTTCTTTTGAATAGCCTCAGTGGTGGGAGATGCTTTTTTTTTTTTTTTTTTTTTTAAACGTTTTGAAATAGTCAATAAATGTTTTCAGTCTAAACCTACTGTATAAAGGTGAGTGGCCAGGCTGGGTTGGAAGAAGATAAATAGCTAAAGGGATTAGACTAACTTTGTTATGTAGCCAGTAATCTGGCTCAGAAAGCATGTCATATCACAGAACCAAATTTAAAGTTGTGGGCCTAACCTTGGAAATAAAAATAGTTGAATTGTTTTTAACATGACTTAAGATAATCCTTTCTGGCATTTTTGTGAAAACATTATAAGGTAACCATTATTTAATTTCTTTGTTAAAGCAATCACCAACTATTTGCCTTCTAAAGAAAGTAGCTACATCAAAGTTGTAATTCAAATGGATTTATAAAACTGCTGTCTTACAATGCAAAACATCATTTCTGTTACTTTGGTCAAAGTAAACAGGGTTTAACCACTGTGCTTCCAGCATGTTGGATTTTGTTTTGTGTTTCGTTTTGGCAATATCATATTAAAAGACAATTTTTCTGTTCTGGCCAAGAATAGGATTTACTGGATAAAGTACCACCCAATCCTTAAATGCTGATGGTACTCTCTGATAAGAACCTATTTCATATCTGTCATCATAGCGCTCTGGGAGGCCGAGGCAGGAGGATCGTTTGAGCTCAGGAGTTCAACATCAGCCTGAGCAAGAATGAGACCTCGTCTCTACTAAAAGTAGAAAATTAGGTGGACATGGTGGCGCAAGCCTGTAGTCCCAGCTACTTGGGAGGCTGAGGCAGGAGGATTGCTTTAGCCCAGGAGTTTGAGGTTGCTGCAAGCTAGGCTGACACTACAGCACTCTAGCCTGGGCAACAGAGCAAGACTGTCTCAAAAAAAAAGAACATATTCCTAAAGAGTTGAGTCCATGAAGTTCCATAGACTGGTGGAATGGCTGTACTAGAGTCATAATAGGCCAAGAGCTTATGAAGCAAATGAAACCCCAATTTAAAGTTACATGATTCGAGGGGCCGGGTGCAGTGGCTCACACCTGTAATCTTAGCACTTTGGGAGGCCAGGAGTTAAAAGACCAGCCTGGGCAACAAAGCAAGACCTCGTTTACAAAAAATAAGAAAAATTAGTCCGATGTGGTAGTACATGCCTGTAGTCCCAACTACTTGGGAGGCTGAGGTGGGCGGTTCATTTGAGCCCAAGAGTTCCAGGCAGTAGTGTGATATAATTGTGCCTGTGAACAGCCTCTGCACTCCAGCCTGGGCAACATAGGAAGACCGTGGCTCTAAAGAAATAAAAAAGAAAAGAAATATGGGAACCAACAGAAGAATACTTGCAATCATTTTAGCATTTCCTAGAAATCTCCAATGTTGTAATTTATTTTTCAAAAATTAGGTACAAATATTGAAAAGGAACAACAGACAAAAATATTGGCTGGCAATGTGGTATCTCAGAAAAAAAATCACAAAAGTGTGAACTGAAAAATTCTGAAATTTAGAAGAAATAGAATAAAATATGCAGTGGACATTTGTGGGATGTTTTTGTTTGAGCTTGCCAACATAGAGATTCCCATCGGATTTGAGAAAAACACCATTATCTGAATGTAGGTGAAGGTGGGGCCCCAACAACCTACTAAGGAGCCAAAAAGGACTTCTCCTTGCCTCCTGATTATCAGGGACTAGGAATATGACCAAGGAACCTTCCACATCCTTCCAATAATTGTCTTTACCATTCTACCTAGGTGATTCCAGTTGATTTCAGTTGCTTTCAACTGAGAACCATGACTGTTAGAGAGTTAGTGAGGGTAGGTTGCAGGCAACAGATCCGCAGGAAAGTGAGGGGCAGGGAGTCTGATGTTGCTTACCTCGTCTGGCTTGAGGTGAAAGTAGTAGCAATGCCACTGTATTCATAAATGGCAGTCTGGAAGCCAAGCTCAGGAGAGTTAAATAGCTACTCAAGTTATTTCTTAGAACATAGTGCCTGTTGAGGGCAGGGTTTTAGATGTTTGCAATGTACCTATCAAAAAACAGGATGGAGGACACGAAGAATTAACTGCGTAAGTTTATAACCTGAGAAGTGGAATGGTTGCTTTTAACAGTATGGACTAGGTTAAAGAAAGAATACAACCTCAAATCTCGTTGCAAAGCACAGTCAGAATCTTCCTAGGATATTTCTAGTATTCTGCTCTTCAGTTGCAGACAGCTTTCTGATAATTAAGAAAAACAAATGAAGTTTGATCCAATAAGTTACTGAATTAGAATGTCAGTTGAGTTGACAGTGCTCACCATGTAAAACTTAGAGCATTGAGAAAAGAGTGGGAACCCCCCCAAATTAAACAGGAATCTTTTTCCCAGTCCCTGATGACTCTCCTCAACAGCTAAGTCTTCCCCATCTTCTTGTATTGAAGAAGCAGAAACTCCCTTGCCTGGAGTTACGCTTTGGGGAGAGCTAATTCTCAGCTCCATCTGTCATCTTTTCATACTAGGAGTATAAATGGAACCATGGGGATTCCCTGGATCCAACGTCAAAGTGAATGCATAATTACTGCAACCCTATGAAAGCAGGACCATCAGGCACTCAGATCCTACAGGAATAAAAGTTCAGGTCACCTCTCTGGGTAAAGAGCTCTAGCCAGGAGGCTTACTGTCCGAAGGGAAAGGAAACATGGTAGTGGAAGAAGGAAATCATAAAAACCTGCTTCAGCCTTGGGACTGTTAGGTAGATAGTTAGGGGTTCTAGGGGTTCTTTGTTCCTAGGGACAAAATTGGGTGCTATTGCCTTGGGACAATTGCCCACCCTGGGAAGAAGGACAAGGTTGGGCTCCAGACCCCGTCCTGGTAGCATCCTCCAGAAAGGGAACAAATTTGACTCTTTTTAAATATTTTAAATTACTTCCAAGTTATTTAAAGATAAAATGATTTGAAAAATATAAATTGTTGATTTTTATTGCTGTAAAGTATTCCATTGTGTGTGAGAGACACTATTTATTCTCCTGTTGATGGACATTTAGCTTGTTTCCAGTTTTGAGCTATTACACATAAAGCTGCTATGAACATTTTTGTACATGGCTTTTGGCGCTCAAATTGTATATATTTTGTGCAAATATCCAGAAGTAAAATTGCTAGTTCATAGGGAATGCACACATTCAGCTTTACAAGTGGCTGACTAATGGTTTCCCAAAGTGGTTGTACCAATTTACACTTTTGCCAACAATGTATGAGGGTTCCAGTTACTCCCCATCCCTACCAATGCTGAGTATCACCATTTTAATTTTAGCCATTCTAGTAGGGGGATAGTGTGGTATTTTGTTTTGGAGTTTCCTTGTTGACTAATGAAGTCAAATGTGTACTTATTGGCAATTTAGAGATTCTCTTTTATGAAGTACCTCTAAAGTTCCAGTTTTGTGAAGTGCCTCTTTTGCCTAGTTTTCAATTGGGTTGCCTGTCTCTTTCCTATTGATTGTTAGGACTTCCTTATATATATTTGCTATATGTATTAAAAATACCTTCTAGGCCAGGCACTGCGGTTCATACCCATAATCTTAGCAATGTAATGAAAGACTTTCTGTCTGTCCCTCTCTCTATATATATATATAGTTATAAAATATATATGTGTACATAACATATACATATATGTGTGTATAAAGCAAATTCAGCAAATGTTAACAGCCAATAAATCTAGAGGGTGTACTATTCTGTAATCTTTTCTCAAAGTGTGAAATTTTTTATAATAAAATATTAGGGAAAAAGATTAAAAATGTATTTTAATGAATTTTTTGTGAAGGTAATACGGAGCAGTCATCCCAGAGACATATCCTAATGAAAATACTGAAATTTAAATGTAAAGAAGAACTCTTATAGATACTGATTTTAAAAAATCAAGCACAAATCAGACTGACATCAGAATTCTCCATTATAGTACTAGAAAACAGTGAATCAGTATCTAAAAATTCCTTAGTGGAAGAAAAATGTAGCCCCAGATTTTAAAATCATCTAAGCAAAAGCTCATGGAATTTAGTTCCCAGAGGTCTTTTGCTACCAACTAAAATTTTTTTTTTTTTTTTTTGAGACAGAGTCTCGCTTTGTTGCCCAGGCTAGAGTGAGTGCCATGGCGTCAGCCTAGCTCACAACAACCTCAAACTCCTGGGCTCAAGCAATCCTCCTGCCTCAGCCTCCTGAGTAGCTGGGACTACAGGCATGCACCATCATGCCTGGCTAATTTTTTCTATATATATTAGTTGGCCAATTAATTTGTTTCTATTTATAGTAGAGACGGGGTCTCGCTCTTGCTCAGGGTGGTTTCGAACTCCTGACCTTGAGCAATCCGCCCGCCTCGGCCTCCCAGAGTGCTAGGATTACAGGCGTGAGCCACCGCGCCCGGCCCCAACTAAAATTTGAGTGAAGAATCTGGAGCGGTAAAAAAGGGTGGTGGTGAGCATGAAGTTGATCTACGTTACTTAGCTAATTAACCTGCTATTTATTCATTGAGCACTAGGTGAGGCTTGGTGATCCAACTGTAACCCAGAGGAACATGGCCTCTTCCTTCCTGGTATTTACCATCCATAGAGGCAGACATACTGATTAAACCAGGCGTCCTCAAACTACGGCCCGCGGGCCACATGCAGGTGTTTTTGCCCGTTTGTTTTTTTACTTCAAAATAAGATATGTGCAGTGTGCATAGGAATTTGTTCATAGTTTTTTTTTTTTTTTCAATTTGAAAGCAGTCACTGTTTATTAACTGACTAGATTACAAAAATAATCATGGTAGACACCTTAGTTCATTCTTCTAATAAGCCTGTTGATCTGGTCCTCCCTGTTGCTAGTATCTCCACCTTCTACAAAATGGGTTGTCTTTTTCTTCATTCCACCCCATGGAGATGATAACTTGAAGGGCCACAGGAAATTATTTGCTTCTTTGAAGCGTTTCCCAACATATAGATCTCATGAATCAGATCCTCCATGCAAATGATGCCATATTTACCAAGAGATGGAGCAATCAAATCGTTATCTGTCAATGCAATTCGTTTCTTATTGATTTTGCCATAACCACGTTTGTAGATTAGTTCATTTACCGACTTTAGGTTTGGGTACCCCCATGCAATATATGGTTCTACAATCCTCAGCATATTAATTGAAGCCTTGTTGAGCTTAACAAAGGTTCCACTGAAGATCTGGCGAAGGCGAAGAAGCTGCAACACCTTTCGGACCTTTGGGCTCACACCATTGATACCACGGATCCTGATGACAAATGCCAGTTTGGGCTCTGCAGGTACATAAAAGTTGCCTGCTTTTCTTGCCATCCTAGCCATTCGAATCTCAGTTCTGTACATCTGCCTGTATTCCTTGTGATAATGCTTAGCTTTTTCATAGATAAGCTTCCTCCTTGCTTTTCGAAGCATCTTTTGGGCAAACTTCTTTCTCAGGCGTTTGATCTTCAGCTCCGCGAAATTTCTTCGCTTTTTCTTAAGGGTTTCTGGCACAGCAGGAACCTTCTTTTTCTTCTCTTCTGCGCTCTCCATGGTTCCAGCCAGAAAAGAGGCTGTTCATAGTTCTTTTTAAACTATAGTCCGGCCCTCCAACGGTCTGAGGGACAGTGAACTGGCCCCCTGTCTAAAAAGTTTGAGGACCCCTGGATTAAACAAATGCATAAATGATTACACATTACCAAGTGATGGGAAGGAAACATAGAAGAGGTAGACGCCATGGCTGGAATCTCCAGGTAGGGCTCACATGTGGAGCCAACCATAGGGGTACATGATTTTTTCAAGAAGTGTTTAGGAGGGGGGCAAGGGCAATATATGTAATCTTAACATTTGTACCCCCATAATATGCTGAAAAAAATTTTTTTTAAGTCTTAAAAAAAAAAAAAAAGAAGTGTTTGGACTAGATCCCACTCAGTGGTTAAAGGTTTTATGGAAATGTTTTTAGCCTCGTGAAAAACATTTTGGCAATATTCAAGCCTGGTGTTGGGGCCCTAGCCAAGAAGGAATGCCAGGGCTGCACTATCATCAGTAAGGGAACCGAACTGGAATCAGGACTCTGTGGCAAATGTGAAGTCGGAGTCAGGGATCAAGGGACAAGCTGTAGCATCATAAATATATTACAGTCCCACTAGACAATCAGGCTGAAAGCAACAAGATTCATTCCATTCACCAGGCAGTAATGGGCATGAGATTTCTAAAATACGAGATTTAACCAGATTTGGACCAGGGACTCAGCATGACTGAGCCTAAGTGACTGAAGATTCTTGTGCCAGATGCTGGTGGGATTTAATGTTAGCAATATGGGTTGGATTCAGATTGTGGTTGGCCTTGAAAACAATTTATTTTGTATGTATTAGGAGTGACATAATGATATCTGCCCCAGGAGGATGATTCTGAAAGAAGTATGGAGAAATGACAGGAAAGGGCATTATGAGGTGCAGGGACCTCATTTACCTGGTGCATAAGAATAGAAGAAAGAGTCCAGATAAAGACCTGCCAAATACAGCAACTTGATTTTCAGCAAAGGCGCAAGAATGGCCTTTTCAGTCAATGATACTGGGTCAATTGGACAGTAATGTGGACAAAATCAATCTTGACTGACTGCTACCTAATACCATATGGAAGCATCAATTCTAAATGGATTATAATTCTAAATATCAAAGGGGAAAAAGTACACTTTCTAGAAGGAAACATAAAAGAAGGGCTTCATGACCCTGGGGAAAGCAAAGATTTTTCAAACAGAACATAGAAAGTACTAAACATAAAGGAAAATATAATTTATATTATAATTAAGAAGTTTTATTCATAAACATTCAACATTAAGAGAGTGAAAGACAAACCGCATCTAATAGAAGATTTTTTTTTTTTGAGACAGAGTCTCACTGTGTTGCCAGGGCTATAGTACCATGGTGTCAGCCCAGCTCAAGCAATCCTCCTTCCTAGGCCTCCCAGAATGCTGGGACTATAGACACGAGCCACAGTGCCTGTCCCATCTGTATTTGTATATAGATATAGTTCTCTCACTGAATCTGTATATATATATATATATATATATTTCTTTTAGGGAATTGGCTTATGCAGTGTAGGGGCTGGCAACAGAGCAAGATTCTGTCTCCAAAAAAATAAATAAATAAATACCTAATTATTGTTTGATTAAATTGCTGGGTACTATCACCTAGATGAATTAAGGCTTGAAATTAACCATCAGAATTATCTGTATTAGCCGGGCGCAGTGGCTCACACCTGTAATCCTAGCACTCTGGGAGGCAGAGGCGGGTGGATTACTCAAGGTAAGGAGTTCGAAACCAGCCTGAGCAAGAGCGAGACCCCGTCTCTACTATAAATAGAAATTAATTGGCCAACTAATATATATAGAAAAAATTAGCCTGTCATGGTGGCGCATGCCTGTAGTCCCAGCTACTCGGGAGGCTGAGGCAGAAGGATCGCTTGAGCCCAGGAGTTTGAGGTTGCCGTGAGCTAGGCTGATGCCATGGCACTCACTCTAGCCTGGGCAACAAAGCGAGACTCTGTCTCAAAAAAAAAAAAATTATCTGTATATTTCTATCTCTCTTATTATATATAATATAAATACATATATGTGTATCTGTAAAATTTGTATTTTTGACTAGTTATAAGTAAGTTGCAGAATCCTGACACTTCACTCATAAATACTTCAACATGCTTCTCTTGGAATTAGGACATTCTTTTTTTTTTTTTTTTTTTTTTTTTTGGAGACAGAGTCTCACTTCGTTGCCCAGGCTAGAGTGAGTGCCCTGGCGTCAGCCTAGCTCACAGCAACCTCAAACTCCTGGGCTCGAGTGATCCTTCTGCCTCAGCCTCCCGGGTAGCTGGGACTACAGGCATGCGCCACCATGCCCGGCTAATTTTTTATATATATATCAGTTGGCCAATTAATTTCTTTCTATTTATAGTAGAGACGGGGTCTCGCTCTTGCTCAGGCTGGTTTTGAACTCCTGACCTTGAGCAATCCGCCCGCCTCGGCCTCCCAAGAGCTAGGATTACAGGCGTGAGCCACAGCGCCCGGCCTAGGACATTCTTTATAACTACAATACTGTTAGTACAACAAGGTAATTTAGCTTTGATACAATAACATTAAAATGTTCCAAATCGTCCCAATAATTTTTTAATTTTGTTTGTTTACTTATTTATTTTTGAGATAGGGTCTCACTCTGTTGCCTGAGCTAGAATGCCGTGGCATCATCATAGCTCACAGCAACCTCAAACTCCTGGGCTCAAGCGATCCTCCTGCCTCAGTCTCCCCAGTAGCCAGGACTGTAGGCAAACACCACCATGGCTGGCTAATTTTTCTATCTTTTGTAGACATAGGGTCTCACTATGTTGCCCAGACTGGGCCTCAAGCGATCCTCCTATCTTGGCCTCCCAAAGTGCTGGGATTACAGGCATGAGCCACATCACCCAGACCCAATAGTTTTGTTTTGTTTTTTGTTTCTTTTTTCTGTATACAGAGTTTCACTCTGTTGCCTGGGCTAGAGTGCCGTGGCATCTGCCTAGCCAACAGCAACCTCAAACTCCTGGACTCAAGCAATTCTTCTGCCTCAGCCTTTTGGAAGGCTGAGACTACAGGCATGCGCCACCATGCCCAGCTAATTTTTTCTATATATTTTTGGCTGTCCAACTAATTTCTTTTTAGTTTTAGTAGAGACGGGGTCTTGCTCTTGCTCAGGCTGGTCTCGAACTCCTGAGCTCGAATGATCCTCCCACCTCGACCTCCCAGAGTGCTAGGATCACAAGCGTGAGCCACTGCACCTGGCCTCCCAATAGTTTTTTTAAGTATAGAATTTACTGAGGATTACTTACTGCTCCTAATTGTTATGTCTCTTAAATTTTCTTTAATTGTAGCACAATCCTCTATCTTTTTTTCTTTCATTACATTGACATTTTTGAAGAGCCTACTGCCAATTGTTTCATAGTATAGAATGTCTCACAATCTGGGTTTGACAGATGTTTCCTTCATGATTAGATTCAGGTTAAAATTATAGTCAAAGAATACTAAATAAGTAATGCTGTGTACTTACCATCAAATCCCATCAAGAGGCACATAGTATCAGTTTAGTGATGGTAAGTTTGATCACTTGGGTCACGTAGTATCTGCCAGATATCTCTATTAATAAAGATATGCTTTCCTCTTTGAAATTTATAAGCAATGTGAGAGTTATACTTTAGTACTTTGTGACTATTTTGCTCTTCAACAACATTTCATCTAATGGCATTAGTGTCCATTGGTGACCTTTGCCTGAATCACTTATTACAGTGGAGTTTGCAAAATATTGATTTTCTAATTCTATACTTCTTCATTTATTAGCTGACATTCTTCTGTATTTAAAAAAAAAACAACAAAAAACCTTCCTGTCCCCTGTTTCTTTTAGAGCATTGCTATGATTCATAATTTTTTAAGTGTTGTTTTAGAATCCATTACCAGTATTATTGTTTTGGATGCCCAAAGTATCTCAGTATGGCCAATGGGAATCACTTCAAGATGGATCATGAGTCTTTTTTTTACATGTCTCTATCATTCTCTGAGCAATTCCTTACTTTGTAGCCTAGACACTATCAGGTAGTTTCTCTTTAACGTAGGCCCTGTTTAGAACAAAATGCTCTGGCAAAATGGATCCTTTCCCCTCCCCCTGCAAGAAGCACAAGGGTGATTTTTCTCTGACATTTGCTGTGAGAATCTTGTAGAGCTCCTGGAAATTAAACTCACAAAAATTGGAAGTTCCCTGGAGTTTTTAACTATCATAGTTGTTCACACTGAGCCTCTAGCACACTGAGCCTTCATCAGTTACAGTGCAGGTTTTCCTACCCCAGCACTGGTACTGTGTGGGTTTCTCCTATAAGCTGTGATTATCTATGTCTTCCTGCCTGTCCTTCCAACTTCGGGGGCAGCAATTTGCTCTCAAACTGCTCTAATGTACCTAAGAAGAGTTGATTTTTCAATTTGCTCAGCTTTCTACTTACTTTAGGGATGTCGGGGTGACTTCTAAGCCCCTTACATGATAGACTAGAAACCCCTGACATCCTTTTTAGACGTTAACTGCCCTGTCCAAGAACAAAGTATGTCTATTTGTTAAGTTTACTTTGGTGTCTTTCAGGAATGGTTTAACTTTTTCCTTACATAGGTTTTGTTTTTTGAGACAGAGTCTTGCTTTGTTGCCCAGGCTAGAGTGAGAGAGTGAGTGCCGTGGCGTCAGCCTAGCTCACAGCAACCTCAAACTCCTGGGCTCAAGCAATCCTGCTGCCTCAGCCTCCTGAGTAGCTAGGACTACAGGCATGTGCCACCATGCCAGGCTAATTTTTTCTATGTATATTAGTTGGCCAATTAATTTCTTTCTATTTATAGTAGAGACGAGGTCTTGCTCTTGCTCAGGCTGGTTTTGAACTCCTGACCTCAAGCAATCCGTCCGCCTCGGCCTCCCAGAGTGCTAGGATTAAAGGTGTGAGCCACCGCGCTCGGCCACATAGGTTTTTATAGTTCTTGTTAAGTTGATGTTTAAAAGTATTTTATCTTTTTTGGCCGGGGACGGTGGCTCACGCCTGTAATCCTAGCACTCTGGGATGCCAAGGCAGGAGGATCGCTCGAGGTCAGGAGTTCAAGACTAGCCTGGGCAAGAGCGAGACCCTGTCTCTACTAAAAATAAAAAGAAATTAGCCTGACAGCCAAAAATATATGTAAAAAATTAGCCAGGCATGGTGGCTCATGCCTGTAGTGCCAGCTACTTGGGAGGCTGAGGCAGGAAGATCACTTGAGCCCAGGAGTTTGAGGTTGCTCTCAGCTTGGCTGATGCCACGGCACTGAGACTCTGTCTCAATAAATAAATAAATAAATAAATAAATAAAATAAAAGTATTTTATCTTTCTGTTGCTTTTGTACATGGGTCTTTCTCTTTCATTATGTCTTTTTTTTTTTTTTTTTTTTTTTGAGACAGAGTCTCGCTTTGTTGTCCAGGCTAGAGTGAGTGCCGTGGCGTCAGCCTAGCTCACAGCAACCTCAAACTCCTGGGCTCGAGCGATCCTGCCTCAGCCTCCTGAGTAGCTGGGACTACAGGCATGAGCCACCATGCCCGGCTAATTTTTTTTTTTTTTATATATATATCAGTTGGCCAATTAATTTCTTTCTATTTATAGTAGAGACGGGGTCTCGCTCTTGCTCAGGCTGGTTTTGAACTCCTGACCTTGAGCAATCCGCCCGCCTCGGCCTCCCAAGAGCTAGGATTACAGGCATGAGCCACCGCGCCCGGCCTCATCATGTCTTTTAACTAGTATCTCAAGTTTTTTTTATATTGTGGTAAATACACACAAAACCAAAATTTATAATCTTAATCGTTTTAATTGTATAGTTTGGTTTAATTGTATAGTTTGGTGGTATGAAGTACATTCATACTGTTGTGCAGCCATCACCACCCTTCATCTCCAGAACTCTTTTCATCTTGCAAATCTGAAACAATATACCCATTAAACAATAATTTTCTATTTTTCACTCCCCACAGACCCTGGTAACCACCATTCTACTTTTTGTCTTAATTTACAGTTTTTAATATTCTAACTAAGTAACTCATAAAAATGGAATCACAGTAAGTCATGTGTCATTTAATGACAGGGATACATTCTGAGAAATGTGTACTTAGGTGATTTTCTTGTGTAAACATCACAGAGTGTACTTATATAAACCTAGAATGGTACAGCCTACTACACATCCAGGCTATTGCTCCTAAGCTACAAACTTTTTCAGAATGTTACTATACTGAATACCATATGCAATTGTAACACTATGGTTATTTGTATATCTACATCTACCTAAACATAGAGAAGGTACAGTAAAAATGCTGTATAAAAGATAAAAAAATGTCATACCTATATAGGGCACTGTGAAAGTTGTCAGAATTAAAATGAGGTTGCTTGTGTTTTAAAAAAAGAACTTTGACAAATACAGCCAGGGAATGCCATGAAAGGAGAGCTCTCATGCCCATATGCCTGATTACAAGAACTATCACAGAAGACTGCAAAAATCACAACCTTACACAAAAGCCATTGCAACCTTACACAAAAAATACTTCTGTGAAGATATCTGCCCAGCAACTGCCTATACAACCTCTGGCTAGCATCACCCTTGTTATTGTTCCTTGTACCAAATGATAATTATCTCAAAACACTTATGTAATCTTCCTCATTTTTCCTTTAAAAACCTTTGTCTTCCTTTATCTCTCTGAATGTATACATGGTTTACTATTTCACATATATTCCCATTGCAGTTCCTATCCCCAAATAAACATCATTTTCTATTAGTGAGCCTCTCTCTGTTATTTACTTTGACATAACTGGTGTCAGAAGTGGGATCTGAAGCAAGAGTACTTTCAGAAGGAATCAACAATTCTTGGAACTGGTGTTCAGCATTCACTTGAGCCCTTTGAGCTCTCCACTTCCACAGCTTGCCTTTTCTGCCCTGGTGAGTCTTTTCTCAGGCCAAACCTCCTTTATATTGGATAGAACTGTTTTGACTTTACTTGGGATTTATTTTGGTTATAAGGCTGCCTTGGCAGGGCACGGTGGCACTTGGCTGTAATCTCAGCACTTTGGGAGGCCTAGGCAGGAGGATTGCCTGAGGCCAGGAATTTGAGATCAGCCTGTGGAAGATAGTAAGATCCTGACTCTACTCCAGCCTGGGTGACAGAGTGAGATCCTATCTCTAAAAGGAAGGAAGAAAGGAAGGGAGGGAGGGAGGAGGAAAAGGCTATCTTAATAAAGGACCTTACATCCCTCCTGGGATGATAAAAGACTTTTTGTCTTTTCTGGCAAGTCCTTTCTGGTATCAAACATAAGTGTCCTTCTGGTTTGAGTATTCTGGTTTCTACAGAATTTACATCCTGTCTCTCGAAATGTCTTTTCTAGTAAATTTACTTTTGATTCTTTCTGCACACCTGGTTTAATATTTTATTTGATCTGCACACCTGGGTTAAATTTTTGTAAGCACTCTGGTTTTGGTCTAATTTTGGTTTGGTTACACACATCTGTAAATTACTTGGCTCTTTTTCCTTGTTTATTTATAAAAATCTCCCAAAAGCAAAAATAAACATTCAAAATTGTGGGTGCAGGATGGCTAATTAAAAGCCATTAGGATGGTTACCACTATCTAAAACACTGATCCAAACTCCTGACATTCTCTGACAAAATTTGTAGGATTTTCTCTGCTCTCAAGAGATTAAGAAGAAATGGAATTGATGTTGCAACATTACAGCATGCCAGTTCCTGCAGATCATATGGGGCAGAGAAGAAAAAAAAAGTCATGCCAGGTTTTCTGGGATTCCAGCTGACTACATTGTGGCCAGTAATGGATGGGCAAATTACATCGAAGGAAATTCAGAGCTCAAATGGTCATTATTTGAACTCTCTAAAAAAACCCTAGTGTTAACATGTAGAACTTCTAAGTTCTCTGTCTCTATTTTTTTTCCCCGCCTACTTTGAATCTTGACTCTTCTGCAGGTGTTGAAATAAAACTCACTGCTTGGCTGGGTGTGGTAGCTTATGCCTGTAATCCTAGCACTCTGGGTGGCCAAGGAGGGAGGATTGCTTAAGCTCAGGAGTTTGAGACCAGCCTGAGCAAAAGCAAGACCCTGTTTCTACTAAGAATAGAAAAATTAGCTGGGCGCAGTGGTGCGCACCTGTGGTCCTAGCTACTCAGGAGGCTGAGGCAAGAGGATGGTTCGAACCCAGGAGTTTGAGGTTGCAGTGAGCTATGATGATGCCACTGCACTGTAGCCAGGGCAACAAAGTAGACTGTTTCAAAAAAACAAAAACAAAACAAAAAACTCACTGCTTATGGCATTCTAGCCAAGATTTTTTTAAAGTCTTAATGGACTTTCAAATTAATAGCTTTACAAATTACAACAGCTCCATGACAACCAACAAGGGAGACCCTTTTCTTTTTTTTTCATCCTTCCTAATAATCCTTTAGGTAGACAGCTTTTGAAAATGTAAAATGAGGTTTGCCTGACTAACAATTGCTTAGGATGATGAAAGAATTAATTGAAAAATTGATCTTCTAAGAGAATAAAAATTAGATGTGTTTATAAAAGTCAGGCTCTCAGATCAGATAGGTCAAAATCGTGAGCTCAGAGCCATAATATATCTCTGTCCAGCATAAAAATTGCTTTGTCTTCCACACAGGGGCTAAAAAATAAAGAATAAAAACAAAGAAAACACTGTAAAATGCTTCCCTGCCTACATTGACTAGTCAAGCAAACCAGATGGGCAAACAAAAAAATAGATTTGTCTCTAATTCAAGGTAACTTTGAGATTTTGTTTTTCTTATATAATTCAGCCAGTTCCAACTAAAATGTGAACATTTGACCATTTAACCGTGAATTCATTTAAAACTGAATAAAAGACAAAAAGAGGTTTTTGAAAAATAAAACTGTAAGGCCAGGCTCAGTGGCTCACACCTGTAATCCCAAGATTCTGGGAGGCCACGGTGGAAGGATAGCTTAAGCCCAGGAGTTTGAGACAAGCCTGGGCAACATAGCAAGACCCCATCTCTACAAAAGAACAATTTAAAAAAGAAAAATCAGCCAGGCACAGTGGCCTTCATGAAATTACCTTCCAGAGCAAATAAAATTTAGTAATGTGAACGGGTCCTATTTTGTTAGAATATAATTTGGATCTAACTGTCTTTATAAATCAATGAGGTTGCATTCATATCTCATGACTAAAATTCTAAAGTGAAAGCTATATGATCTTCGTATATGTATATGTGTTCAGATGTGTCTATGCATATGTACATGTATTATACTATATGCTATGTCTACATGGTAAAATCTGGCATAGTTTTCCAGAAATCCTTAAAGAATTCTATTCAGATTGGCTTAGATAAATGAGTGTTCATATAAAATATATAGTAACTAGAAGTCTTTGACCAATGCCTTCTAGTTCATGTGACTTAAGTAAATTTTGATAAATAAGTTGATTTTAAATTTGTAGATAAAATAAAAATAAAAATACCTTCAGAACTGTCAGCATACATTTTTGCCTGGATTTACTGCTCAGACAGTTTATATTTGTCTCTCCTAGACATTTTAAGATGTCAAAGTGTGACACAAAGATTATAAAACTATAAAACCAGCCTAAAAACAGAATAATCTTAATGTTGTTGATTTAATAAAAACAACTGTATCTTCTGAGTTATAGTCAAAATACCCATAGTCATAGGCTGTAAAAATAGTTACCAAAGAAATAATTTGAAATGATGACTAGCTTTGTCTAATATCTCAGCTTTCATAAGAGATCTAGGTATAACTGGTATGAATAAATAGATTGGGTAAATATAAATGGAGTAGATGTTTATAAATAAACTTTTTCATGTAATTTGAAATATTTAAAAATTTGTTATTTATTTTTAAATTTTTAACATAAATTTAAAATTTAACTTCTTTTTTTTTTCCACTATACTAACGAGGGCTAATTTGTGAGTGTGCCAAATCCTAACCACTAGATGACCAGGGAGCCACGAGGAATAATTTGAAATCTTAAAGTTATTTTATGTTAAATTAAGTGACAAATACTTATTAAATATCTGGATCCATTTCCAAATAAGATTTGCAAAAACTGAATTTGCTAAACATAAATATAAATTTATTTTTGGCTTCTTACATTTTATAGAAAGAATAAATATATTTGAATCTATTAATACACATAAAATTTAAGTTATGAGAAAACATGTTTCAAAAAACTCTTTTTTTTTTTTGAGTCAGAGTCTCAGTCTCTTGCCTGGGTTAGAGTGCCATGGTGTCAGCCTAGCTCACAGCAACCTCAAACTCCTGGGCTCAAGCTAACCTACTGTCCCACCCTCCTGTGTAGCTGGGACTATAGGCATGTGCCACCATGCCTGGCTAATTTTTTCTATATATTTTTAGCTGTTCAATTAATTTCTTTCTATTTTTAGTAGAGACGGGGTCTCACTCTTGCTCAGGCTGGTTTTGAACTCCTGATCTTGAGCAATCCACCCACCTCGGCCTCCCAGAGTGCTAGGATTATACAGGCGTGAGCCACTGCGCCCAACCTTCAAAAAACTTAATGGTTCTTATCTACAAAATACTGATATGTGACAGTTCAACATTTCTTGCTAGAAATTAAGGTTATAAGAGTTTAAAAAATTCTAATTTATATACATTTCTGTATATAAAGTGTACCAAAAAAAGTAAGATGTGTTTATGATGAGAAAAATTATAAGAAAGGCATTAAAAATATGTTCTTGGTCACGCTTGAAGCTCTGACTCCAGGGGGGAGGAGGGGCATGGGCAATATACATAACCTTAACATTTGTACCCACAGGATATGCTGAAATAAATAAATAAATATGTTCTTTATTGAGAAAAAAATAATTTTGTCTAATTCAGAGTTTATTTAAAAGTTGTTTCTAAATATTAAATATTAAAAATTGATCTCAGGGAGACAGAGAGTAGAATGTGGTTATCAGAAGCTGGGAAGATACAACTCATGATGATGGCTTCTGAAGTAAAAAAAATAAGAAAATAAAAAATAAAAATATTAAAAATGTTAAAAAAATAAAAAAAAAGAAGCTGGGAAGGGTAGTGAGGAGGGGGGGATAAAGTGGGGATGATTAATGGGTACAAAAATATAATTAGAATGAACAATATTTGATAGCAAAACAAAGTGACTATAATCAATAATAAGTTAGGGTATACTTTGAAATAACTAAATAAGTGGAATGTTCCTAACACAAAGAAATGATAACTGCCTGAGGTGATGGATACTCCAATTACCCTGATTTGATTAATTCACATACTATGACTATATCAAAACATCACATGTACCCTATAAATAGATACAAATATTATGTATCCATAATATTTACACATAAAAATTTTTTTAAAGCTTAACATATAGTTATCAGTTGATCAGTGATTCCATTTCTATATACATACCCACAAGAATTGAAAACATGTTATGTAGAAACCTGACTGGTTATTAAGTATGACATGTGTGATTTCCTTAAGTACTAAGTTTGACAGCTGATATCGCCAACATTTCACTTTGACACTTCTTGTTTTATTTTTATTGTGAAGGTACATCCTCAGTCTTTCAAATGTACACTTTGGCTTGTGATTATCTTTCAGATTTTTTTAGAGCATTTTTGTGAAGCTATGGATAAGTCAAAAATTCTTTCTTTTTTTGAATTTCAGACTATTACAGGGTTCGTGTTATTTTCAAAAACGAGTTCCGTGGTGGAACCAATGCAGACAGCTCAAAATATCAATGAAGTGTTTGAGAAGGGTGTGGCTAGTGAGCACACAGTATGTGGGTGGTTGGAGAAGTTCCATACTGGTGATTTTAATCTTGAAAATGAGCCACATGGGCAACCTGAGACCAAGCTGGATAAGGATGAGCTGTAGTAGAAGCGAATCCGTCTCAACCTACTCATGAATTAGCAGCAAGGTTTGACGTTACTATTCCAACAATATTGGACCATTTGAAACAACTGGGCAAGGTAAAGAAGCTGGATAGATCGGTTCCACATGAATTAAACAACTGTCCGAAGAGAACTCATCTTAAAGCTTGCCTTTCTTTGCTGTCACGACATAAAGGCAAACCATTTCTACACTGTTTTGTTATGTGTGATGAAAAACAATTGCAAGCCTTTTGTTTTTTGACAATATTTTGATTATCGCAAGCATTCAGCACAATGGTTGGATAAAGATGAAGTGCCGAAACACAGTACAAAACCAAATATTCGCCAAAAAAAAAAGCGAATGATATCTCTTTGCTGGCCCAGCACTGGTATTATCCACTACAGCTTCATGAAACCTGGTCAATTATAGCCGATGTCTACTGCAACCAATTGGATGAAATGCTGAGGACGCTTGTGATTAAGCAGCAGAGACAACAGAGACAGGCCAATCCTCTTGCAAGACCACATGTCACAAAAAACAACACTGCTCAAACTACAGAAGCTGGACTTGGAAACTGTCATCCACAGTATTCATCAGACCTTGCACTGACTGACTTCCATGTCTTCCAGGCTTTGGACAACTTCTTGCAAGGAAAAACATTCAGTTCTCAACAGGCCTGTGGAAAATGCCTTTTGCTATTTCATTGCCTCTCACTTTCCAGACTTCTTTGCTGCTGGCATAAACAAGCTACTGTTAAGTGGCAAAACTGTATTGATAGTTTAGGCACACACCTTGATTAATTGTACTGCTTCTTGTTTGAGATATAATAAACTACACTTTTGATTCAAAATCGAACATTTCATATTCAATGACCTAATAAAATCTCCAGAATGGAACTTCTCAAACCATGGACATACTATGTGTTCATTAGCCAGATACTTGCCAAACACTTCGTTGATATTTTCTGCTGTCTAGGCTGCATTGGTTCCATGATGGAAGTCATATTAAAAAATAACACTAATTTTTGGTTTATCTGTGGTTTCACAAAAATTGCTCTTAAAAAAAATTTGAAAGATAACACAAGCCAAAACGTGTGTTTGAAAGACGGAGGGTGCACCTTCACAATAAAGAGAGAGAGGGGAAAAAAAGTGTCAAAGTGAAACGTCAGAGATACTGTCAAACTTAGTACTTAAGGACATTGAATATTCCATACTTAATAACCTATGGCCAGCTGGGCGCAGTGGCTCACGCCTGTAATCTTAGCACTCTGGGAGGCTGAGGTGGGTGGATTGCTCAAGATCAGGAGTTCAAAACCAGCCTGAGCAAGAGCGAGACCCTGTCTCTACTATTAATAGAAAGAAATTAATTAGCCAACTAAACATATATATATATATATATAAAATTAGCCGGGCATGGTGGTGCATGCCTGTAGTCCCAGCTACTCGGGTGGCTGAAGCAGGATCGGTTGGGCCCAGGAGTTTGAGGTTACTGTGAGCTAAGCTGACACCATGGCACTCTAACCCCGGTATCAAAAGTGAAACTCTGTCTCAAAATAAAATAAAATAAAATAACCTATGGCCGGGCACTGAGGCTCATGCATGTAATCCTAGAGGCTGAGGCAGGTGGATCACTCAAGGTTAGGAGTTCGAAACCAGCCCGAGCAAGAGCAAGACCCCGGCTCTACTGAAAATAGAAATTAATTGGACAGCTAAAAATATATACAAAAAATTAGCCGGGCATGGTGGTGCATGCCTGTAGTCCCAGCTACAGAAGGATCGCTTGAGCCCAGGAGTTTGAGGTTGCTTTGGGCTAGGCTGACGACACAGCACTCTAGCCCAGGCAAGAGAGTGAGACTCTGACTCAAAAAAAAAAAAAAAAAAAAAACCTAAAACACTCCTCCCAACAGTGTATGGGGGTTCCCCTTTCTCCACATCATCTCACACCATTCATTATTGCCTGTCTTTTTGAAGAAAGCCCTTTTAGCTGGGGTGAGATGGTATCACATTGGCTTTTTTGATGTGTCTGAATTGTTCCATGTAACTAGGAAATTTCTCGTGCTTTTTGTTACTAAGAGGACACGTATTCCCCTGCTGAAGGTGCTAGTTTTCTTGTTTACATTTCTTTATAATATGTTATACACTAATAACCGTGGACACACACTCTTTCTGTATTTGACTGAATTCAAGTACCTTTTCATCAGGTTTGACTTGCAGATTATCTAAATGAACTTTCAACAAAGAGAAGCAATAACACTGTAGGAGGTTTTTATTTCCCTTTGACTATTTTTGTAACTGGCCTAAAAACAAAGATTTTATCTTTTATCAAGATAATTTCCTGCATTGTCTTTATTAAGTTTTTTGATTACTTAGGAAAACTGAGCTTTGAAAGGGTAAAGGTTTTTACATTCAAGTAACTTTCTCTATTGCTTTTTTTTTCTGTATTGCTTTTAAAGTCTGATTATCACTCTTGTTAAATGAATGATTTAACATTTAGGATTTCACAGTGACCTGTAATCCTGTTTTGATCAGATGTTTTGAACCTTTTGACATTTTTGGCAGGATTCTCCAGGATAGATATTGTCAATTAAGTCTTTTTCACTTACAATTAACTTTGGCATTTTCCAGTTGAACCCCTGGATAGCCTCAAAGGATATATCCTTCATCTTGTAGAGATGTTAAATAATTAGGTTTGTTTGCTGTATTAAATTATATAGAATGTATTGTCAAATAATAAGTAATGGTAGATTTTGTTTCAATTACATTTATGGGTATGGTATTGAAATTGTATAAAATTCTTAAAAATCTAGTATGTCATCAGTCATAATCCTGATTATTATATTTTATGCCACAAAAATAACCACATTTCTTTGTTAATTGACGACTATAATGAACTTTCATTATATTTTTAACCATGGCTAGTCTAAGTCTCTGTAATACATAATTTCGATTTTTTTTCTCTATGGGCAACTGTAGACTCATGGAAAAGACTGGAATAAGTACTCTTAATACAAGTTTCTAATAACTTTAAGATCAATGAACTAAATAAACATTTTCCAGAATTGTAATAAAGAAACTGATAAGTTCATAAAACTGCTAATTAAAATCAAGCTGAACAAAACATAACTACATGAGATTGCATAACTGGTGACAATAATGTTTTTCAACCTTTGTTTTAAAACATTGTTGGTTCTTAAAATGTTTTGTTTTCCAGATTTAGGGAAATTTTCTATCTTAAGCTATTTATACTTTATAATAATTTGGTAAAGTATAATTTTGTGAACAAAGGTAAAAGCATTTGCTTTTCCTCCCTACTTAATCCTTCTAAAATTCAGAAACTATTTATGAGGTTTCTTATGGCAATACGGTTATTTGCATAAGATCAATAAAAATTTGCTCTCTATAACGGGATACAATTGAAAACACTAGTTATATTACCAAGGCGTTAACTGAAATAGTATATTTGAGAATGTACATACAATGGGCTAGGCACAGTGGCTCACCCCTATAATCCAAGCATTCACTCTAGGCCAAGGCAGGGGGATCACTTGAGCTCAGGAGTTCAAGATCACCCTGAGTAAGACTGAGACCCCATCTATACTAAAAAAAATATAGAAAAAATTAGACAGATGTAGTGGCATGTGCCTGTAGTCCTAGCTACTCGGGAGGCTGAGGCAGGAGGATTGCTTGAGCTCAGGAGTTTGAGGTTGCTGTGAGCTAGGCTGATGCCATAGCACTCTAGCCTGAGCAACAGAGTGAGACTCTGTCTCAAAAAAAAGTACATAGACTGCCTGGCTTCAAGAGTTCCCAGTCTTGGTCATGCCTGGTGGCTCACACCTGTAATCTTAGCAATCTGGGAGGCCAAGGCAGGCAGATCACTCAAGGTCAGGAGTTTGAAACCAGCCTAAGCAAGAGTGAGACCCCATCTCTACTATAAATAGAAAGAAATTAATTGGCCAACTAAAAATACATATATATAGAAAAAATTAGCCAGGCATGGTGGTGCATGCCTATAGTCCCAGCTACTCAGGAGGCTGAGGCAAAAGGATTGCTTGAGCCCAGGAGTTTGAGATTGCTGTGAGCTAGGCTGATGCCATGGCACTCTAGCCCGGGCAGAGTGAGATTCTGTCTCAAAAAAAAAAAAAGTTCCCAGCCTTACAGTGAGGGAATAAACATTGTCACTTTATGGCAGCCCCAGAAACATTAAGACTGTAAGAAAAGCCGGTCTGCCTTAGTTTGGCTTTCTAGCCATAAGAGAGTTTTAAATCTGAGATTCCTATAAGATCAATGTAGAGAGAAAAGGCTATCTTTCTAAAAGATAATTTATAATACACCTATTATAAGATTGTAGCCCTATACATTGTTTTTGAGTTCTTGTTATCAAACTATAGCCTAGGCTAGATCCCAAATTCTTCTAGGTTCCTCCAACTCAACTTTCCTCCATGAAATCACTAAAAATAGGAACTGCTTTTTCTGAAGCCTATAAGCCAAACTAAGTGAATTTTAAGGAAAAAGTCTCATGCCTGATATATGGGCCACACAAAAAGTAAACCAAACTGCTCAATGCCATAACTGCTGATATTCAAACTACAAACCAGGACACTTTCATGCTATAGACAACTTTTCTCAAGAAGTGAGAACAAGATTGAACATCATAATGAGACTCTCAGACCTATTAGTGCCTATCTTCTCACTTGATAGGTTAAAGGCCATTTGATTTATTCAACTGGTTGTTTTGAGACTAGGTTCATGGCTCAAAATCATTATGCGAACTAGGACTACCACGTTACTATTATTGACTGTTAATTTTACTTTGTATTTTCCCTTCTAAACTTTGTATCTGTTACTTATTAAATTTTTGCCTTGCTTCAAGGAGTTGTTAGTACAACTCTTAACAGAATAATGCTGGCCCAGAACTTGGAGATGATAGACTACAGGACAGACAAAATTGAATTTAACAATGAACTCCAGGTAGACTTAGGCTGAGAGGCACTCCCTTCAAACCTCCCTTGTTGCTCAAATGTGGCTAAAAGGGTTTTGACACTGACTCCTAGAGGCCAACCACTATCTCCCACATGGGGCTGGACCAGCAACCAGGGACAGGTCCATCCTGGCACTGAGGAACAATCAAAACCTAACTACAGGATGAGTGATCAGTGATGCTTTTGGAGAAAGATCCTGACCAAAAAGGGGAAATGTGAAAGTTATCTGAATGAAAATGGAAGTCAGGAGCAGTGGTTCACACCTGTAATCCTAGCACTTTGGGAGGCCAAGGCGGGAGCATTGGTTGAGGCCAGGAGTTCAAGACCAGCGTGAGCAACATAGCAAGACCCCCATCTCTATAAAAAATAGAAAAAATTAGCCAGGTGTGGCTGTGTGCACCTGTAGTCCTAGCTACTCAGGTGGCTGAGGCAGGAGGATCTTTTGAGCCTGTGAGTTTGAGGTTGCAGTGAGCTATGATGACACTACTGCACTGTAGTCTGGGTGATGGTGTCTCAAAAAATAGAAAAAAATACATAAAAGAATTAAAATGGAGTCACTTGTAGTAAATTATCTCAAAACAATTATGTAATCTTCCTCATTTTTCCTTTACAAACCTTTGTCTTCCTTTACCTCCCTGAATATGCACATAGTTTATTATGGCACACATATTCCCATTGAAATACCCTATCCCCAAATAAACATCATTTTCTTTTAGAGAGCCTCTCTCTTTATTATTTAGGTCGACAGCACTTACCATGAATGGAGTTTGCAGGGCTGGAAGTTGCTCTGGGTGAGCCAATGAGTGAATGTGAAGACCTAACACATTACCGTGTACTTTTTATACCATTGGCAGCACAGTAGGTTTGTTTATACCAACATCACCACAAACATGTGAGTAATTCATTGTGCTACAAAGTTACAATGGCTACACATCACTAAGCAATAGGACTTCTTCAGCTTCATTATAATCGTACAGGGCTACCATCCTTCATGTGTCATTGACCAAGACATCATTATGTGGCATATGACTGTATTTGTCTTTTGGCAATTGGCTTATTTCATTTAGCAATAATATCCTCAAGGTTCATTCATGTTGTAGCACATGTCAGAATTTCCTTTCTAAGTCTGAATAATATTCCATTGTATGTATAGACCACATTTTCCTTATCCATTCATCTTTTGATGAATGCTTGGTTTGCATCCACATTTTAGTTATTATGAATAATGCTGCTATAAATATGGATGTACAGATATCTCTGAGAACCTGCTTTTAATTCTTTGGGGTATATATCCAGAAGTGAAACTGCTGCATCATATGGTAATTCTATTTTTTTTTTTTTTTAGACAGTGTCTCACTCTGTTTCTCGGGCTAGAGTGCTGTGGCATCAGCCTAGCTCACAGCACCCTCAAACTCCTGGGCTAAAGCAATCCTCCTGCCTTGGCCTCCCGAGTAGCTGGGACTACAGGCATGAGCCACTTTTGCTCAGCTAATTTTTTCTATGTATTTTTAGTTGTCCAACTAATTTCTTTCTACTTTTAGTAGAGATGGGGTTTTGCTCTTTCTCAGGCTGATCTTGAACTCCTGACCTCGAGCGATCCTCCTGCCTCAGCTTCCCAGAGTGCTAGGTTTACAGGCATGAGCCACCACACCCGGCCTCGGTAATTCTATTTTTAATTTACTGAAAAACGGTCATACTGTTTTCCATAGTTAACTAGGGTTTTTTGTATATGTGAAAGTATTGATAGTTACATGTTGATCTTCTATCTTTCTACGTTACTAAATTATTTTATACTGCTTTATCATTGAGAATGCCATCATAACATCTACAAATAGAAAGTTTAAAATTTTCCTATCTAATTATTATGCAAAATTAAAACAATTTTAACTGTTTTCTTATCTGATTGAATTGGCTATACTTCAAATACAATGTTAAATTGTAACAGAGATGGGGGCATCTCTTACTTGTTTCCTGTCTTAGTGAGACTCCCTCTAGCATTTTCTCATTTACTGGATTTATCACTGATGTATATATAATTTATTATGTTATTTTAGGATGTTTTCTGGCACCAACAACCAATGCCCTGATCCTCTGGACACTAACTGAATGTTCAACAATTCAATTCTAACACTATCATGAGTTAGTGCAGATGCCATAGGTTAAAGTTTTAGTCCCACAAGACTATCCCCACTTCTAGCACCAGTCACAAGTGCTGGTACTCCTATACTTCTGACCAACTGACTATAAATCAGGGGTTCTCACCGCCTCCACTTCATGTTTGACAGTTTACTAGAATGGCTTACACAGGCTGGGCTTCGTGGCTCATACCTGTAATCTTAGCACTTTGGGAGGACAAGGCAGGAGGATCACTTGAGGCCAGGAGTTTGAGAGCAGCCTGGGCAACACAGCAAGACCCTATCTCTACAAAAAGTAAAAAAATTAGCCAGGTATGGTGGCACATGTCTTTAGTCCCAGCTACTCATGAGGCTGAGGCAGAAGGATCAACTTGAGCCAGGGAGTTTAAGGCTGCAGTGAGCTATGATTACACCATTGCACTCCAGCCTGGGCAACAGAGCAAGACCTTATCTCTAAAGAAAAAAAAAAAAAAAAACATAGCTCACAGATCTCAGAACATACTTTACTTATGTTTACTTGTTTCTTATAAAGGATATTATAAAGCATACAACAAGGCTGGCGATAAACCTCGTATGCAGACTTACGAAAAATTGATCTGAATAAATGTGGCCCTATGGTTTTGGATGCTTTAATCAAGATTAAGAATGAAATTGATTCTACCTTGACCTTCCGAAGATCATGCAGAGAAGGTATCTGCAGCTCTTGTGCCACAAACATCAACGGAGGCAACACTCTAACTTGTACCTGAAGGATTGACACCACCCTCAATAAAGTCTCAAAAATCTACCCTCTTCCACATATGTATGTGATAAAGGATCTGTTCCTGATTTGAACAACTTCTATGCACAGTACAAATTCACTGAACCTTATTTGAAGAAGAAGGATGAATCCCAGGAAGGCAAGCAGCAGTATCTGCAGTCCACAGAAGATCATGAGAAACTGGATGGGCTCTACGACTGCATTCTCTGTGCCTGCTGTAGCACCAGCTGCCCCAGCTACTGGTGGAACGGAGACAGATATTTGGGGCCTGTGGTTCTTATGCAGGCCTACTGCTGGATGATTGACTCCAGAGACGACTTCACAGAGGAGCACCTGGCCAAGCTGCAGGACCCGTTCTCTCTGTACCACTGCCACACCATCATGAACTGCACAAGGACCTGTCCCAAGGGTCTGAATCCAGGGAAGGCTATTGCTGAAATCAAGAAAATGTTGGTAACCTATAAGGAAAAGAAAGTTGCAGCTTAACTGTTTCTATGCCAAAATATAACTTGGATCCAGCTCAGAGCTGAACTTAATTTATATCTAATTTGAGTTCTTTAAAGGTCTTGAATTTCCTTGAATACAGCATGTATAATAAAAATTTTAAGAAATAAATAAATGTTATTCTACTTTATTAATAATAAAAAAAAAAACGAATAGCCAGATAAAGAGGTACATAAGGCAAGGTCTGGAAGAGTCCAGAGCATGGGAGCTTGTGTCCTCTCCTAGCATGTGGATGGATTTAGGAATTCAGAAGTTCTTTGAACCCCAACATTTCAAGCTTTTTATCAGGGTTTTCTCATGTAGGCATGATCAGTTACTAAGTCCATCTCCAGCTCTTCTCCTCTCCCCAGCAGTTGGGGTTGGAGGCTGAAAGTTTCAGGATTCTAATCAAGGTGTGATCTTTCTGGTAACTAGCCTCCATCTGAAGCCATCTAGGAGCTTGCCAAGAATCACAACATTAGAACAAGATGTTCCTATCACTCAGGAAATTACAAGGGTTTTAGGAGTTCTGTGTTAGGAACCTAGGACAAAGACCAAATATTTATTTCTGATTATGTGACCTATCTTTTAATATTTTTTTTTCTGTTCAATTCACTGTTTTTCTTCAGACACTACCACCTATGCCTATATATTTGATGATACTTATATGACTTCCACATTTATCATTTCCTCTCTAATGTTCTTTCAATCTGTTTTTTAAAAACTACATGTAGTCCATGTTGAAATTTCTCCTGTTGTCTAAAAAATGTCTTCTTATACTTGGTTTGTTTGAATCAAGATCCAAACAAAGTTAACATATTACATTTGTTTAATATGTCTCCTAAGTATTTTGTAATCTATGGCAGTTTCCCTCCGCCTCTCTTTTACAGCATTTATTGAAGAAACTGTGTCATTTGTCCTGTAAAATTTCCTATAATCTGGCCTTGGTTTGCAGTCTCATTATATGGTTTAATAAGTTCCTCTATTTTGCACTTCTCTCACCCTGTATTTCCTATAAACTGATCATGAGATACAGAATCTTGATTAGATTATTTGGCAAGAGTACTTCTTCTGTTAATTCCTATTATACCATCTTCAAGTGGCATGTAATATCTGGCTGTCCCACTTTTACTGAAATACAAAATTTCATGGGTATGTGCATTTTTTTGTGGAGTTGTCTATGGATTTCATTTGATTACTAAGGTGTTCATGGCCAAAACAACACCAAAAAAGGAACCATAGCTTTTTCAAGTAATAACTTGCTATGGACATGTTAGGTAAGAGCCCTAGGGGACAAATGAACAAGGAATGTACTCAAGGGATGCAAATATGTGTAAAAGAACTCTTACTAGACAGGGGCAAAGAAAATGAGTAAAAGTTCTCCGGATTCACAATTTATCTGCAAACCAGATATATATCAGCTATCTTTGACACGTAGAATAAGTCATACATACTGTTGTTTTGTTAATTTTCTTTGTCCTTTATAAAGATTTACATAAAATGATTGGTTTGGGTTTAAAATTATTTTTAAAAACACACTTTTGCTTTGTAGATATGCCTTTCTTAAAGTATCACTCTAAATTGTGGAGATAAGCCTTTTGTAAAGTATTACTCTAAATTGTGAATGTGGAGATTTGTTATGAAATGCAATCTATAATTCGATTGGATTACATTAACATTTTAAAATTGTTAAATAAACCCTTCCTCCTAGTATTTCTACATTAATTACAATGAATCCAAGTTCATTCCTTAATATATTTACAAAAGTGATTTTCAAACTCAAAAAATAGCATAGCATTTCCATTGCATTTTATCTTAGGCTTTTTTATATATATAATATGGAATGCTTCATGAATTTGCGTGTCATCCTTGCACAGAGGCCATGCTAATCTTCTCTGTATCGTTCCAATTTTAGTATATGTGCTGCCAAAGTGAGCACTATCTTAGACTTTTTAACATGGTATTTTAAGCAAATCATTTTATTTTTTTTATAAAACTTTTTTCTTCTTTTTTTTTCTTTTTTACCCCAATTTTATCTACAGCTACAGAAATCATTTTAAATTTTGATTCTTTTTAATAGATGCACAGAATTTGAAATCTGGAAGAAACTATAAAGATTATCCAGTTTGACTTGTTCATTTTATTAATAAGGAAATAAACCCAAATTGATTATGAGCCTTGTCCAAGCTTGCTAAAGACAGAGCTAGGATAAGAGTATAACCTTGGATTCTTAGTTTGGTGCCTTTCCCAATATTCAATAAACAAGCTGTTGGTTGCCAAATTGCCTCCATTTCTTTGGTGAGATCAGCCACTAGGAGACTAAGAAAGAACAAACTACTCTATGGAGACACATTCAAGCAAGGCCTTGTCAACTTTGTCTCTTCATACTCCAGTAAACAAATCCTCACAGCAGTGCTCTCTCAGTCTAGTGAATCACTGGACAAAATCATTCATAAATCCCAATACATTATCAATATCGTAGCTGGGCACGATGGCTCATGCCTGTAATACTAGCACTCTGGGAGGCTGAGGCGGGCAGATTCTTTGAGCTCAGGAGTTCGAGACCAGCCTGAGCAAGAGCGAGACCCCATCTTTACTAAAAAAATAGAAAGAAATTAGCTGGACAACTAAAAAGAAAAAAAAAATATATATATATATAAAATTAGCCGGGCATAGTGATGTGTGCCTGTAGTCCCAGCTACTCAGGAAGCTGAGGCAGTAGGATCACTTGAGCCCAGGAGTTTTAAGTTGCTGTGAGCTAGGTTGATGCCATGGCACTCTAGCCCAGGCAACAAAGTGAGACTCTGTCTCAAAAACAATTAAAAAACAAACAAACAAACAAAACAAAACAAAACATTATCAATATTGCAACACTTGCCCAGTGGTCCTTTTGTGGGTCTTTCAATATTACTAGACTATTTGGTTTCCCATATTTCCTTTCCTTTACTACCAGAAAGTCCAGCTGCTAATTTAGTCCTTTCTGTCTCAGGCTTTCCCTTTACCTTGGAAGGGAAGACCTCAGGCACACACACAGCTTGTGTGTGTCCTAATTTTTTGTTCTTCTGGGTGTGGAGATAGGGGTAGTTTGTGAGATGAGGGAGAATCACCTCCTTGCAACCTGATGGTCATTTCTAATTGTTGTGGAAATTAAAAAATGAATACTAATATAAAATCTAACAAAAATATACCTTAAATCACCTAACATCAATTCTATGTTTAATTTTCTCCAGTTGTCTCAAAAATATCTTTTTTTTTACAGTTAGAATCAGGATCCCAACAAGGTTAACATATTGCATTTGTTCAATATTTCTCTCTTTTTTTTATGAATTAGAGTCTCACTCTGTTGCCTGGGCTAGAGTGCCGTGGCATCATCAGCCTAGCTCACAGCAAACTCAAACTTCTGGGCTCAAGCAATCCTTCTGCCTCAGCCTCCCAAGTAGCTGGGACTACAGGCATGCGCCACCATGCCCGGCTAATTTTTTTTTTTTTCTTTTTTTTTGAGATAGAATCTCACTCTGTCACCGGGGCTAGAATGCCATGGCGTCAGCCTAGCTCACAGCAACCTCCAACTCCTGGGCTCAAGAGATCCTTCTGCTTCAGCCTCCCGAGTAGCTAGGATCACAGGCATGCGCCACCATGCCGGGCTAATTTTTTCTATATATTTTTAGTTGGCCAATTAATTTCTTTCTATTTACAGTAGAGACGGGTGTTACTCTTGCTCAGGCTGGTCTCAAACTCCTGGGCTCAAACAATCCTTCGGCCTCAGCCTCCCATAGTGCTAGGATTATAGGCATGAGTCACCAGACTCGGCCAATATGTCTCTTAAGTATCTTTTATTACAAATGATGCTATTAAAAAGATTCTGTAAGGATATGGGGAGACTTTGACTTCATTATTGCTGAACTATTTTCCAAAGTGATTGTACCAGTTTCACTCCTATAGAGTTTAATGAAAGCTCCATTTCCTCTCCCACTTTTGGTATTGTCACACATTTTAACTTTTGCCTATCTAATAGTAAGCTCCACTCTGAGAAACAAATGAGATGTGAGACTAGTCTTCAAACATTGCATAATTAAGTGTTTTAGACATAAACATTTCATGCTCACTGGAGATAATTATATACCCCTACACTATCTGAAAGTCACTGTTTTGGCTCCTGAGTATGTCAAGCTCTTTCTACTAAATATTAATGAAAAAATGAACAAGATAGATAATTATGTGTTATTTAGTATCTCCTAGAAAGGATACTCCACAAAGATCCTTTCTACATATATGAAACCCAAGTTCTACTGTGAGGAATGTTAGAATTCCTGTAACCTCAGTTTTTCCTTATTATTATCTGTCATGGTAGGTGGCTCTGATGATGCCATAATGCTTTGTTTATGGGGTCTTCTGATGCCACTTATACCTTCTGGGAGAATCAGCTTTTAAGCAAAGTGAGCCTTAGATTGTAAAACCTGATCTTCTGAGGTAATAGGAATAAATATCTCTTGAAGAAAACATACTGGAAACTTTCTGTAAGTTTTCCTCTTTCATTGGGATGTGTGGGTTTTCCCCACTGTTGTAATGTTGACAACATAACTGTTGACAACATAACATACCACCTCATATGCTTCTGATTGATTCCCGGTTGCCAAGAGCATCCAAACATTCCTCAAGGACACAGTCATTTTGCACAACAAAGGGAAAACTCTTTGTTTTGCCCTATTGCCTATTTCTGGCAATAGGAAGTACAATAGAGGGAAGGGTATACCACTATAACTGCTTCTCTGAGAGTGAGGAAGAATATAGTGTGTTCAATACTATACCATAGAATACTTGGAGTATTTTAAAGATCTTTTTCCGTTTTGAACACATTTCACATTAGAGAAGTTCCCAGAGAACATAAAGAGTGTAAAGAATGATATCCTACATTGCTTTATATTTATATCTTAAATTTCTAAAAATGAAGCTGAGTCAATAAAAGGACAGATTTTAAGCTTCCATTATGGTAAAGTAAAAGCCTTCTACTCCATGTGTCAGCAACCTTAATTTTTAGAGACAGCACACGACGAGGTGCAAGCTTTTGGTTTCCATTTTCCTCTTATAAACCAATGACATCTTCAGTTCTGGAATAGCTTTTAAAAACGTGACTTCTAATAAATGTTGGCAGAACTGGTGCATTCCTAAAATAAATTCTGTATGCTCAGCTTTCACTACCCAAATTCATCCCTAGGTCGGATGATCACAAAACTGCCCACCACGAAACAGGTTGAAACCTGGATGTGATAGAAGGTACAACATGACACTGGTACATGAAATTTATGCTTAGGGTCAAATCTCTAATCAAATTTAGACTTCTGTAACAGCCATAACTATTATTGATACCTGTGAAATTTTAAAACTCAGGGGCTGCAGTAAGGAAGCGGAAATTGCACACAAACAAAAGAAAAACTTCAAAATTTTCTCTCCCCTTTCAAGGCAAGTTTCAGCTCTACAAATCTAAATACCCTTGCCTTTAAAATACCAGTGTTGTTTTGCTCTCAATCCTCATCCCGTTGTACAAGGAAACCTGTATCTCTCTTCCCCAAATTAGGAAAATGAGAAGCCTTCCAGGTCCGCGAAGACCAGAAATCAGCCGCGCGGGAAGTTTTATCTGGCCCTAAGGGCGTGAGAGTGGGCTTGGTGGTGAGGAAAAGACATCTGAAAGGAAAAATCTGTATCTCGTACACCAAAGCGAAACATAAAAACCTGCACGGATCCAGACATCATCAAGACCTTGTGGTACAGATGAAAAAAACCAACGATCGTGGCAGAGTCAAAAACTGGAGCGGCATCTCCTCAGCAAAGAGAATAAAGGACTGGGCCGAAACGGCCGCCGACCAGCCGAGCATTGATCGAGGGTACCTACAGCGCCATTTACCGCACCCTCGCCCCGCCCCTCCCCCACCGCCCTACGCGCCAGCCAATCCCCTCGCGCCGTCCCCTTCCCATCAGAGGCCCCGCCCCCCGCGCCCGGCATGTTGGGCCCCCGCGGCGTGACGCGAGCACGGCAGCTCCGCCCCCTGCGTCTCTGGCCTCGCCGGCCTTGGAGGGATGGTTCCATCATGGCGTCAATGCAGGTGAGGGGAGTTTGCTGCATCTGGGAGGGCGAGGGAGCCGCTGAGGGGCTGCCAGCAGTCTTGCGGGGGCGGTGTCCAGGACTCGGGGACATCTGGGCGGACTCGGGAGCGGTCTGGGTGGCCAGTTTTTCCTCAGCTCAAGGTGTCGGGGAGGGGTGAGAGGCGGTGAGAGGAAGGGCGGGTGGAGGGGCGTCTCGGTCGGTCGAAGCGGACATCGGTCGGCCGAGAAGTTGGGGGATAAAGAAGGCTTAGGGGGAGAAGGTCTAAGTTTGGCGTTGGTCGTCTCGGGATCGCCTCCCGGCACACGCAGACGGCCGCTGCTGGCTTGCCGCCCGCCAGCCCCAGGGATGCCTTTCCTCCCGCGGTCCCTGGCCCGGCGGAAACAGCTGCGCCCGCCGTTGTCGCTGGGGCAGGGGCGGCCCTGAGAGGGGCTGAGTGTGGGGGAGCTGAAAAGGCGTTCCCAGAGAAGGCTGCTGGCTGCAGACAGCGCTTAGCTGCCTCTGCTCAGGCCTCCCACGCCCGGCCTTCCAAACTGCTCGGCCCCTTCGCGCTCTTCCTTTGGACTCTTTGCCCCGTGGGTACCTTCTTCTATTAGCCTCTGCTCTCTCACGGACCTTCTTTCAGCCATCCACTTTCTCCTTCCCCCCGAAGCTGCTCTTAGTTATGCCAGTATCATTTGCCGCCTAATGTGCAGTCTACTGAGGGCTAAGTACTTAGCCTCCTTAAACCTCCCGGGATAGCTCGTCCTCTAATTTTTTTTTTTTTTTCCCTATGATGCCCCACCCTTGCGGTCGCTGTAAGGCTCTTTGCCCTTGTTCTCCAGACCTTTAGTGGAACCTTAGTTTGGTAGGAGGCGTTTGTTAACCTGTGTCATATCAACCTGACTTGGCAATGCGTAGTTTTCTCGCTTTCCAACTTAATTTACTCCTTTTTTTCCTGATCCAGGGAGTTTGTTTTTTGCAGGCAAAGATGGCAACCACAATTTTAGTTTTTTAGAGATTCACTCTGCATTATCTGTAGGTTGCATTTAATTTACAGATAAAGACTAGCTTGTATGAAAGGATATTTGAAAAGAAGGTAGACCTCTTTAGGAGTGTCAACTGAATGCTTTTTGGAATTTTAATAACGTATCTTAAGAAACAGACCACGTTTTCTCAGAGGCTTGTTTTGCTTTTGTTTCTAGAATAAGCAAGCTTCTGTCCCCCTCCATTTTTTCTCTTTTCTAGGCTAGGAGGTTTTTTTCTTCTCTTCTCTCCATTTTCTTCCTCTTTTGTGCAAATATTTCTTTGCTTCACATTTAATTCTGTGCTTTTAGGTTATCGCCTTCCAACCTGTTTTTCTTACAGTATTTTCTTACTTTTTGCTTCTCCCTCTGGACTTGCCTGCAGAACAGAAAAGTTGTATATAACATTTCTAGTTGAAGAGATGTCACGAAATGGTGCAGGGGAAAAACAAGAACAATTTCAGGAAACATTATACTTCACACTAGTCTCCCCAGAGACGTTAGAGAAGTTTCGTCATTTGAGGCCAAAAAAGGAACTGTGGGACACTAGTTGAACAGTAAATGGGCTATATGACACTTTTAAGATTTTTATCTGTGTTAAAATTAAAACATTGTTTATGACTAATTTAAGGTTATTATCTGTATCAAGATTAAAACATTATTTAAGACCAAAAATTTAAGATTAAAATCCATGGCACTTGTGATTATATTTGCAAGAGAGCATAGTGTGTCATCTGGTTAGATTTAGATTTAAAGTATCTGGAAAAGACAGATTTGTTTCTAAGAGCGATATTGGTAATCTTGAATTTTACATGGTGACTTAAACAGTGAAAACAAATATTTGCCAGTGCAATAGTGCATTTTTCTGTGCCCTAAGTACTACCTCAGACTGTCTTATAACCCTTCTAAGTATCTGGTACAGATTTGCTGATAGTATCTTTAAAAATATTTTGATATAGATAAATGAGACTTTTTGAAACACAGTACTACTTTCTAGGTGGTTATTCTGTCTTTGTTATACAAAATTTATTTCCTGACCATCATAATAGCAAAGTTTAGCTCTTTTAAAATAACTAGTTTATACATAAATCTACAACCAAATTGTCAGATTTGTTCATTCACTCAGCAGTTATCTTTTGGGTGCCCACTATGTGTCAGGCACTTAATGTAGGTGTTAGGGATATAGAAGTGAACAAAAGCAGACAAGATTTCTGCCCTTACAGATTTAATAACAAATTATCTGTCTCTTTAGTTGGAAGAAACAGATAAGAACAAAATATTTAAGTTAGTCATATATTATATTAGAAGATGATAGTGCTTGGAAAGAAAACATGGAAGTTTAGGAAATTGATATTTTGGTGATAGAGTAATTTAGGAAAAGTATGCTTTAACATGGAATACTGCTCTGTGTTCTTATCTTAAAAGCTTTTAGTAGATTTCTTCGTCTTCCCTACACCAGGCTATTGGTGTTGAAGAAGAGGTTACTTAAGCTCTAAGAGGAACTGTATTTTAAAAACATGCTATATTTACATGAGATTTGATTACTTGATAACATTGAAATAAAGTTAAGTAAGAAATGCAACTTTGAATTTCTTATTGGAAAGTATGTATTTTAAAGTTCTAACTGCTTTAATGTATTCTGTCAGTGCCTCCCAATCTTCTTTCAGGTTGTGTAACATTATTTTCTAAGATGGATGAGGTTGGGAGCCTCGAAGCACTTGGCCAGGCAGTTCTGCTAGAAACACTGGGAGATAGGAGATCAATATTCTGGCACACCTACAATGCTGAGGAAGCTCTACACTGTAATATTACTAGAGTTCTTCAATAACAATTCAAAGTAGTGGTTTTCAGACTTACATGATCCGTTTGAGACATTCTTTCCCGTCACCTTCTTATTTTTCTTCTTCCTACTGTTTCTTCCAAGAACAAAGTCACATATAACTAAGTAAGATTACAGTTAGATTATGTTTTAAGAAACCATTCTTAAGAGAATGCTACACTCATGGTGGTGATACGTAAAATTAACGGGAGTTAAAGAAAAAAAAAGATATTTCATCTTGTCAGTTCTAGGAATCTTAAAATATTAAATGGAAAGTTGTTTGTAGCAAATTTTTGGTTTTAGCATATTCGGGACTCTAATTATTTGGTATAAACTTTCTATCCCCAAACTGCAAAAACATTATTTTATTGAAGTGAATTTTTATTGTGATTCTAAACATTTTTGAAAGTGTAGCGGTATTGAGGTATTCTGTGTTCAGCTAAACCCTAAAATTGTATTTTTTGTGTTATGTTTCTTTTTTCATTTTATAATCTTATTTTTTTCTTATGGCACATTTCATGTTATGAAATAATTAATTTGGCCTCCTGAATATATTTTCTGGTTTTAAGTTTATCTGTTTCAGCCCTCTCTCCTTCCCCTAAAAGAAAAAAGAATTAGCTGTTTCATTCACATTTCTCTAAGTTGAAAGTTTTAAAGTATACCTGGTATACTTTTCTAATTTGACACTCCAGATTTATTAATTTTAGATATGAACTCTAAAATTACACTATGTATTAAGATCTTAGAAAGTCAGTGCATAGTAGTTGAGATAAATGGTCAGTTGAATTATTCTTTCATGAATTTTCTGCATTTCTCCTAGCTGGGTCTTAGACTATCAGTTATTGATTTGGATGGATGGAAGTTGAGATTTAGTCACAGGAGATGGAGTATCACTGTGCACTTATTTTCAGATGACTTAAAAATAATTAGTTATTTTGGATTATTCACAGGTCTGCATTGCTCTTTACTCAAGTAATTGGCTACAGCGATTGAGAGGTGAAATGTGGGCTTTTACTGACATTACTATTATAGTAGTGACATTGTCCTGACAATGAGATACCACATGTCTATTTGTTGATGTCATTACGAAGGGGTACAGTATAATTAAAAGTTAGAAAATGACTGTCATCTTTGATCCTTGGGAACTTATAATGTCTGAGAAGGTTGGCTGGATTCTTTGTCTAGGAGTAGTTCTGTCAGAGCTGTTGGAGCAAGGACCAAGGGAACAGCATAGGAATGAGGGTGTTCTGTGTGAATGATAAACATAAGTAGGTCAGTAGACCACATGTGAACAAAGGCATAAAGCTAGGGTAATCATCATCTCACAACTCTGGAAAAGTCATTGTGCTACTTCTCTTTTTGCTTTTAATGAATTGTCTTAAGAGATCCCTTTTATTTTTATCTTCAAGTGTTTATTTAGGTCTTAACTTTTCAGGTCTCTTTTCCCTTGGTGGTACACTTCATGAAAGTAGGAAAAATACTTTACCTCTGTCCCTTAAATGTTTACTATAGTAAACATATTTCTATCACTTAACAGTTCAAAAAGTCTCCTTAGGTAGCAAATTTTGCATTAGTTTAATTCTATTTTAGGTCAGCCTGTTAAGCAGTTCTGTTATAGTAGGGTTCAGCACCTGAAAGGGAATAACTTAAAATTCATGTTTATATTTTATATATTTAAAAAATGGCTTATTTTCTTCATGTGTGTGCCGTAACTTTAATATTTTTCAAACTATTTTCATATTCTCTCTCTCTGGATTCTTATTGCAACCTTGTAAAAGGGGGAAAGGGGAAAGTCAGATAACCCTATTTCATTCTAATAGAGACATAGGTGACTTCTAGTAAGTAATTACTTATATGAATAAGTGACTTAGCCAAAATTACATAGTAACTGAGTAGTGAAGTTAGGATTACAAATCATACACAAATCTTCTGATGCTGTGAAGTTATAGCTAGTGAACATATTAACAAGTATTTTTCATGTTGGAACGTGGCAGCTTCATTCCATTTGCTCAGCCAGAACTCAAGTTCATCCCACCCCACAATCAAACCACCAGCAAATTCTGTCAGCTCTACTTTCAAAATATATCCAGAATTCCACTGGTTGTCCTGTGTTCTGCATTACTCATCCCTTGCTTAAATTATATCAACAGCTTCATGATTGGTTTCTCTGCTTCTGCCCTTGTCTCCCAAGGTTTTTTTCTCTGCCCATTAGTTAGATTCTTTTAAAAGTTAAGTGTCACTTCACTCAATCTTAATGTGGCTTCTTTGTCTTATTCAGAATATAATCTGAAATCCATGTTATGGCCTAAAATGCCTTAGCCTCTCCCGGTACTCATGTCTCTGTAGTCTCATTGGTTATTCCTGCTTCAGGGCCTCTGCCATTGTTATTTCCTCTGCTTGGAATGCTCTTCTCACATATCTGGATGGCTTCCTTTTTTCACTCAGATCTTTTTTTTTTTTTTTTTTTAGACAGAGTCTCACTCTGTCACCTGGGCTAGAGTGCTGTGGCGTCAGCCTAGCTCACAGCAACCTCAATCTCCTGGGTTCAAGCAATCCTCCTGCCTCAGCCTCCCAAGTAGTTGGGACTACACGCATGCATCACCATACCCGGCTGATTTTTTTTCTATATGTTTTTAGTTGTCGGGCTAATTTATTTCTATTTTTAGTAGAGATGGGGGTCTTGCTCATGCTCAGGCTGGTCTCGAACTCCTGACCTTGAGCGATCCTCCTGCCTTGGCCTCCCAGAGTACTAGGATTACAGGCATGAGCCACCGTGCCCTGCCTTCACTCAGATCTTTGTTCAAATACCATTTTTTTAGAGAGACCTTCCCTGGCTGCCCAATATAAAATAGCCTCCCAAACCCACCCTAGCACTAGTGATTCCCCTTACCATGATAAATTCTTCATACTCTGGACTTATTATTAATTTATTTATTGTTTCTCCTGAATATGACCCAGTGCTTGATATGTAGGAGGCCCTTAGTAGATGTTGAATGAATGAATAAATGAGCACAGCTTTTGGGATCACATAAACTTGGGTTTAAATTCTAGTTTTTTGCTTAATAGCTGTATAACCTCCCATCCCCCCCCAACATAAAATTGGGATAATAAAACAATTGTGGGGTAAAGTTACAGATTATTTCATTTCATAGATCTTTGGAGTCATTTGAGTTTTATCTTATAATGTTATAGCCTTGTTATTTTAAACTACCCCAACTGTATATTCAACTTTTTCCTTTTTTTCTGATTTCTAGTCCTTGCGTTAGCTGTCAGTGGAAAAAATACAGATTTCCTTTATGATCATGTGTCATATGAACTTTCTGTTTGTATTTTCACACCATAGAAAAGAAGGTGGAAGTATGGCTTCTAATTAGTATGTATTCTTCACCAATCCTCTTCAGAATTCGAGAATTAGCTCAATAAAATTGTGAGCCTTCTACATCAATTGTAAAAGATACAGGTTTTTTATTTCAATTGAAATATAATTCACATATCATAAAACTTACCCTTTTAAAGTATATAGTTCAGTGGTTTTTAATATATTCACAACCATCACCACTGTTTCCAGAACATTTTTATCACCGCAAAAAGAGACTCCTTATCTATTAGCAGTCACTCCCTGTTTCCCCCTTTCCCCAGTCTCTAGAAACCGCTCATCTATTTTCTATCTTTGTGGATCTGTCTATTCTGGGCATTTTATTTAAGGGGAATCATGCAATATGTGACCTTCTGTGACTAGCTTCTTTCAATGAGCATAGTGTTTTTGAGGTTCATCCATGTTGTAGCTTGTATCAATACTTCATTCCTTTTTGTGGCTGAATAATGGTCCATTTTTTGGTTATACCGCAGTTTATCCATTCATCAATTGGTATTTGGGTTGTTTCCTCTTTTTTCATCAATTGATTGACAATCTGGATTGTTGTCACTTTTTCATTATTATGAATAATGCTGCTGTGAACATTCATATACAGGTTTTTATGTGGAAGTATTTTAAAATTTGTTTTTGGTATAAACTAGGAGTGGAATTGCTGAGTAAAAGGGTAACTATTTTAATGTTGCAAGTCTGTAGAGAAAAAAACCAACTGTTCTCTCCTCTGTACTCAAAAAAACTTTTTTTTTTTTTTGGAGACAGGGTCTCTCTTTGTTGCTTGGGCTAGAGTGTAGCGAGGTCATCATAGGTCACTGCAACCTCAAACTCCTAGGCTCAAGGGATCCTCCTGCCTCAGCCTCCTGCGTAGCTGGGACTGCAAGTGTGTGCTTTTTTTTTTTTTTTTTGAGACAGGATCTCCCTGTGTTGCCCAGACTGGTCTCAAGCTCCTGGGCTCAAGTATTTCTCCTGCCTCAGTCTCCCAAAGTGCTAGGATTACAGGCATGAGCCAGTGTACCCAGTCCTCAACACTTAATTCTTCTCTTACAGTACCAGATGTTTGGGGTTTTCTTTGCACACCAGGCAATTTTCCAACAGTAGCTGGTGTCCTACATTTGTCACTAACAAAAGTTAGATGATTCTGTCACTAACCAAAGTTAGTGCAGACACACTGATTAAGAGCTCAGTCCCACTAGACTGCCCCCCACTTCAGACAGAAGTTACAAGTGCTGGGTTACCCATAACTTCCATCTGCCTTAGCTACAAATTGGAGGTTCTCAGGACACCCTTCTTTTTTTTTTTTTTATTTAATTTTGGCATATTATGGGGGTACAGATTTTAAGGTTTCAGTAAATGCCCTTCTCCCCCTCCCCCCACAAGTCGGAGTTTCCAGCATGACCATCCCCCAGATGGTGCACATCTCACTCATTATGTATGTATATACTCACCCCCTCCTCCCTTCCACCTGCCCAATACCCTATTACTGTAGTTCCTGTGTGTCCACTTAGGTGCTGCTCAGTTAATACAAGTTTGCTGGTGAGTATATGTGGTGCTTGTTTTTCCATTCTTGGGATACTTCACTTAGTAGTATGGGTTGCAGCTCTAACCAGGAAAATATAAGATGTGCTATATCACCGTTGTTTCTTAGAGCTGAATAGTATTCCATGGTATACATATACCACATTTTATTAATCCATTCTTGGATTGATGGGCACTTGGGCTGTTTCCACAGCCTTGCAATTATGAATTGTGCTGCTATGAACATTCGAGTACAGGTGTCTTTTTTGTAGAGTGTCATTGGATCTTTTGGGTAGATGCCCAGCAATGGGATTGCTGGATCAAATGGTAGATTTCACTTGTATCGCTTTAAGGTATCTCCATATTGCTTTCCACAGAGGTTGAACTAGTTTGCAGTCCCACCAGCAGTGTAGGAGTGTTCCTCTCTCTCTGCATCCACGCCAGCATTTATTGTTTGGAGACTTTTTGATAAAGGCCATTCTCACTGGAGTTAAGTGATATCTCGTTGTGGTTTTGATTTGCATTTCCCTGATGATTAGAGATGTTGAACATTTTTTCATATGTTTGTTGGCCATTCTTCTGTCTTCTTTAGACAAATTTCTGTTCAAGTCCTTTGCCCACTTTTTAATAGGGTTATTTGATTTTTTCTTGCAGGTTTTCCTGAGTTCTAAGTATATTCTAGTTACCAGTCCCTTATCAGATGTGTGGGATGCAAAAATTTTCTCCCATTCTGTAGGTTGTCTGTTTACTTTTATGACTGTTTCCTTGGCTGAGGACACCCTTCTTGTGTTCAATAATTTGTTAGATTGACTCATATAACCCTGGAAGGCACTGCACTCACAAGTGCCAGTGTATTACAACGGATGTTTTAAAGATAGAAATGAACAACCAGATGAAGCTATGCGTAGGGTGAGGTTTGCAAGGGTGCTGAACACAGGAGCTTCTGGCCCCTTGAAGCCCCTTGTTCACCAATTCAGAAGTTCTCCAAATCCTCTCTTTCAGGATTTTTATAGAGGCTTTAGTACCTAGGCATGATTGATTGAATCATTGGCGGTTGATGATCAATTCAACCTTTAACTCCTGCCTTCTCCCCTGGATGTTGGGGAGGAGGGTGGGATAGGGCTGAAAGTTCCTACCCTTTAATCACATTATCACATTGTTGGTTACTTTGGCGCCAGCACTCATCCTGAGGCTAACTTGGTGCCCTCAGCCACCAGTCATTGCATTAATGTACAAGATACTTGTCACCTCTGAGATTCCAAGGGTATTAGGAGCAGTGTGTCAGGAAACTGGACAAAGACCAAATATATGCTTCTTGTAATCACTGTAAATCACAGTACCACACTAAAGAATTGCCAGACTTGTCCACAGCACCTGCACCATTAGCATTCCTACCAACAGTGTGCAAGAGTTCCAGTTTCTGTACGTTCTGGCCATTATGTTACTGTCTTTTTGATGATAGCTATCCTAATGTGAAGTGGTATCTCATTGTGGTTTTGGTTTGCATTTCCCTAGTGACTGATGCTGTGTTGCATCTTTTCTTATGCTTATTGGCCATATGTGGTATTTCTTTGGAGAAATGTCTATTCAAATTATTTGCCCATTCAAAAAATTTAATTGTCTTTTTATTGTTGAGCTGTAAGAGTTCTTTATATATGCAGAATACAACCCACTTTGTAGACATGTGATTTGCAAATATTTTCTCCTATTCTGTGGGCTGTGTTTTCACTTTCTTGGTATCATTTGAAGCATACAAGTTGTTAATTTTGATGAAGTTCTGTTTATTTTTTGTGTGTGCGTTTCTGGTGTCACATGTAAGAAATCACCGCCTAATCCAAGGTCATGGAGTTAATTTTTATATATTGTGTAAGACATACATAGTTTTAATATGGCAGCTTGTTTTCCATTTGAAGTTATATAGGTACAGGTTCAGAGTCCATCAGGTTTGAGTGTATCAAGCTAGATTCAAGTTATTTTCCTGGGTGAGTGGAGAGCTGTTTTTCAGATGAAAATTTATATTGCAGCCAGACTGCTAAAAACTGTGATTGTAATTGTAATAAACTATTCCTGAGAATATTTATATATTTATTTATCAGTCTTTATTATAATTAAAGGAGCCATACCCACTTTAATTTTTAGACTTACAAAATATTTGAACCAGAGGGCATCTCAGAGGTTATCTGGTCTAACCATCTTGCCTTTTCTTTAAACCATTGCTGCATTTTACAATTAAACGTAGCCTATAAAATAAATTTAAAAACTTTTTTTAAGATAAATATAAAAGTTTATTTTGTACTACGTGAAAGGAAGATATATTAAGGAAATTGACTATATTAGAGGTTCTTTTGTTGTTGGGGTTTTTGTTTTTGTTTTATTGTTTTTTTATAGAGCCAGGATCTCTTTATGTTGCCCAGGCTGTCTCAAACTTCTGGCCTCAAATTATCCTTCTGCCATGGCCTCCCAAGTGCTGGGATCCACTCTGATATATGGATTTGATATGAGAAAAATTGTTACATTCTTAGGAAAACCAATTTAGGGATTCTAGTGGAGACAATTACATAGTTGGGCATATCGTTGGCTTAGTGGAAACCTCATAGAATTCATTTCTTCCTAACAGTTAGTTTAAACTGCCTTGATTTAGTTGATGCTTTTACAGTCCATTCTCATTACTCATGGATTCTGTAATTGTGAATTCACTTATTTGATAACATTTATTTGTAGTCCTAAAATTGATACTTGTGCTATTTTGGCCATTTGCACACCTGCAGAGCAGCGAAGAATTTGTTGCTCTATGCACACACGTTCCTAGCAAGGTCAAACAAGACTACACTGCTGACTTGTGCAGCTCATACTGTAATCAAGTGTCCTTTTTGAGGTCTATTTTATGACACACTTTTTGCATTTTTGTGCTCTTTTTTGGTTATTTCACTGTTTAAAATGACCCTCAACCATGGAACTGAGGTGTTCTCCAGTGTTCCTAAGTGCATGAAGGCAGTGATGTGCCTAATGGAGAAAATTCATGTGTTCGATAAGCTTTGTTCAGGCATGAGTTAGGGTTCTTTTGGCAGTGGGTTCAATGTTAATGAATCAACAATACATAGTGAATATGGGGACTGTAAACAAACACAAAAAACAAAGGTTATTATTGATTGGCTGAAGAAAATGTTGTGACTAGAAGCTTGCAGGAATGTAACCCAGCATTTCCTCTAGGAGCAGTGGGTTCAGTATTCACTAATATAATATTTGCTACAACTTGACATAACTACTGTGAATAATGAGAATTGACTGTATTTTAAGTCTTAGTCCACCTTTGAACGTATCGAAGCGAAGTTAAAACTGGTAAAATGTAATGTTGCTACATGCAGGTTTCTTGTTTGACTCTCTTCCATTTTCTACTGTAGATGAATACATACCTTCCCCCAGTTTTTTAAATTTAACCACACAATTTAAATCAGTGTTTTTCAACTTTGTCATTATATTGAAATCACCTGGGAAACTTAAAAAATACTATCCCCAGGTTATGATTTAATTGATCTGGCATGCATGCTGGGTATTAGAATTTTTCCTAGCTACCCAGGTAATTCTAATGTGTAGCCAAAATTGAGGATTCATTTTTACTATGTGAGAATTTAGATATACCAATTTTATAAATTGGATAAAGTTGTAATAAATCTCCTTAAACCTGATTTAGAGTTCAGGTTACTGTAGACATTTCAAAGTTGAATCCTCTGATGAGACCTTTAAGAATCAAATTTGAGACCTTAGAAATATTTATATATGTTCCTACTTAATTATAGTTCTTATTATAGTTCTGTCAAAGACCACCTATTTCCTGTACATATCAAAGCACATGTTGAGAGTCTTACCAACTTTAGTGAAATGTCTTCTTTGATGCCTATTTTATAAAAAGAAACAAAGTATCTGTCATGAGATTTGGAGTTGGATTATTATTATTATTTGTGGAGTTGGATTAGTGAATTAAGATGTGGTTAAGGCCGGGCGTAGTGGCTCAGGTGGCTCACGCCTGTAATCCTAGCATTCTGGGAGGCCAAGGCGGGCGGGTTGCTCGAGGTCAGGATTTTGAAACCAGCCTGAGCAAGAGTGAGACCCCGTCTCTACTATAGATAGAGATTAATTGGCCAACTGATATATATGTATATATAAATTAGCTGGGCATGGTGGCGCATGCCTGTAGTCCCAGCTACTCGGGAGGCTGAGGCAGCAGGATTGCTTGAGCCCAGGAGTTTGAGGTTGCTGTGAGCTAGGCTGACGCCAAGGCACTGGCTGTAGCCTGTTCAACAAAGCGAGACTCTGCCCCTCCCCCCAAAAAAAGATGTGGTTGATTGCTTTTTGAGAACAAAAAGAAAAAGGAAAAAAAAGATTGACTACTGTGTGGTCCATAGGCTCAGTTATGAGCTGAGTGATTCTTCTTCCATCCCAATAGTGTCTACCTAGGCAAGCTTTAAAAATTATTTTATATCATGAATCTCTGGAGTTGAATATGAATAATAAACCTCATTTAAAAAATAATCTTATGGAAATAATATTCATTGCGTGTCGGGGAGGGTGGAGGGGTTTATTCACACCTAATGGGTGCAGCGTGCACCATCTGGGAGATAGACACACTTGAAGCCTCAGGCAGGGCAAAGGCAATATATACGTAACTTAAACATTTATACCCTGGTAATATGCTGAAATAAAATAAATAAATAATCTCAGGAGCCCTATATTAAAAAAGTTAGGCATGTCATGAATGCATAAAATATATGTAGATACTAGTGCATTTTATCATTTACTTCCATAAAATATATACAAATCTATTATACAATTGATAAATTTTAATTTATCAGGATACATTTTCAGTTTTACCAAAACTCACACAAACACAGATTGTATATGGTACCATTCGTAGTTGAGAGAAATGTAAACAAATGTAAAGATGTCTCATAACTGCACAAAATTAACTATAGTACATGCTGTACTGCTATAATAATTTCATAACCACATCCTGTTACTATTGCAGTGAGCTCAAGTGTTGTTAAGTATGTGAGGAGTTCATATCACCGTGAAAGGTGACCTCAGGATTCTCGTGTATTTTTCGTTGTGTTTTAGTGCAATAGCATAAACCTTGAATAATGCCATGAAACCCATACGAAGTGCCTCTAGTGATACTGGCAGTGCTCCCAAGAAACAGAAAAGTCATGATGTTACAAGAAAAAGTTGAATTGCTTGATATGTACCATAGATTGAGGTTTGCAGCTATGGTTCCCTGCCATTTCAGACAGAAAATTAATCTTGTAAGCAGACAACATAAACTTATAGTACGAGTAAATACAGTATAGTACTATAAATGTGTTTTCCTTAACATTTTCTTTTCTCTAGCTTTATCGTAAGAATACTATATATATAAAGTACAAAATATGTGTTAATCAACTGCTTGTATTATTGATAAGGCTTCTGTTCAGCAGTGTAGGCTATTAATTTTTTGAGGAGTCAGAAGTTACATGCAGATTTTCAACTGTGCAGGAGTTGGCACCCCAACCCCTGCATTGTTCAAGGGTCAACTGTGTTTGTAATTTATACTTTTTAGATAATTCTACTTGACAGAATAGAAATGTGCTCATAGAAATTGTCTGTAGTATCAATTTTATCTATCTGAGATGTGTTCATTACGAAACTAAATTTTATGTCACTGGAAATACTGACCTCAGAACAATAAAAATGGCAGTAAAAATGTAGTAAATCTTGTTAAAAAATTTATATTAAGGGGGGAGAAGGGGATGGGTATATACAACCAAACAAGATGTGCACCATTTGGGGGATGGACATGCTTGAAGCTCTTACTCAAGGGGGGAAGGGGGCATGGGTAATATATGTAACCTTAACACTTGTACCCCCATAATACGCTAAAATTAAAAATAAATTTATATTAGAAGAACGCTCTGGCCGGGCATGGTGGCTCACACCTGTAATCCTAGCACTCTGGGAGGCCGAGGTGGTCGGATTTCTCAAGGTCTGGAGTTCGAAACCAACCTGAGTGAGACCCCCAAAGGACATGAACAGAAACTTCTCAAAAGAAGACAGAATAATAACCAACAAACATATGAAAAAATGTTCAACATCTCTAATCATCAGGGAAATGCAAATCAAAACCACAATGAGATATCACTTAACTCCAGTGAGAATGGCCTTTATCAAAAGTTCCCAAACAATAAATGTTGGCGTGGATGTGGAGAGAGAGGAACATTCCTACACTGCTGGTGGGACTGCAAACTAGTTCAACCTCTGTGGAAAGCAATATGGAGATACCTCAAAGCGATACTAGTAGATCTACCATTTGACCAGCAATTCCACTACTGGGCATCTACTCAGAAGATCAAAAGTCACTTTATGAAAAAGACACCTGCACTCGAATGTTTATAGCAGCACAATTCACAATTGCAAAGCTGTGGAAACAACCCAAGTGCCCATCAATTCATGAGTGGATTAATAAAATGTGATATATGTATACCATGTAGTACTACTCAGCTTTCAGAAACAATGGTGATATAGCACCTCTTGTATATTCCCGGATAGAGCTGGAACCCATTCTGCTAAGTGAAGTATCCCAAGAATGGAAAAACAAGCACCACATGCATTCACCAGCAAATTGGTATTAACGGATCAACACCTAAGGGAACATATAGGAGTAACATTTATCGGGTGTCGGGAGGGGGGAGGAGGGGATGGGTATATACAACCACAACAAGTAAGATGTGTAACGTTTGGGGGATGGACACGCTTGAAGCTCTTACTTGAGGGAGGAGGGGGGCATGGGCAATATATGTAACCTTAACACTTGTACCCCCATAATACGCTAAAATAAAAAAAAATAAAGTATTTTTTATCCTACTAGGGCAGATCTATCCAGACCAAAAAAAAATTGAAAGAAATTAATTGACCAACTAAAAATATATATACAAAAAATTAGTTCAGCATGGTGGCAAATGCCTATAGTCCCAGCTACTCGGAGGCTGAGGCAGTAGGATTGCTTGAACCCAGGAGATTGAGGTTGCTGTGAGCTAGGCTAATGCCACAGCACTTATCTCTAGCCTGGGCAACAGAGTGAGACTCTGTCTCAAAAAAAAAAAAGAAGAATGTTCTAACTATAATGCTCATTAACTTACAAATCATCAGATGTGTTTCCTTTTGTGAGAGGGAAAGATCTATCCTAGATTAATTTTTAAGCCACAGAACTTAAAAGATAAAAGCTCTGGAAGCTGCCTTTTGGTATAGAGAGTTGAGCATCAATATTTATTATAACAATATGCCATGATCTCATTAGCATGTTCCTTTTGTTTCTAGTTTTTTAACAGTAGAAGCTGCATGTGTACTGCCTTCCCCAATTTATGGTATCCTTTAATATAAATTTTTAAGAATGGTGTTACTAAGCCATAGAGTCAATATTTTTCTAGTCTTGAAATACTTGGTAGTAGTAAATTGAAAGTTGTGGAGAAAGGAGCTCACTGAAAATAGCAGAAAACTACTTTGCTTTGGAGGCACTTATAAAGAAGAGGGGCCAGCAAGTAAAACATGAGAGGTATAGCAGAAACAGCGAGAGAGCCAAGTTGGGTATGACAGAATTAAAGGGCCATGCATGAAAGATTGTAAGTTAGTGAAAGAAAATTCTCCCATAGATTTGGTAAGAAAGTGACATTGAACCTTGAGAAACCTGTAGGGATTGAAGCTTAGTGAATGCATTACAGAGGAGATAGAGTCCAGTGCGTTTTGGCTGATCTAAGGAAAGAAAGAAATGGAGGGAGAGAGATGATGGATGACTTTGTTTGCTTTAAAGCTAGGAGAGGCCCAGTTGATGACCAATGAGCAAGAGTTATGGAATGGGAAAGAGTGAAGTTGTTAGAAACAACATTGGTAATTGTGGGAACACAATCCTGGATGGGCTGATCAGGCACGAGTTCCTGAAGAGTAAGATGAGAGGATTTTGACAAGGGGAGAAAATCTTTGTCTAGGACTAAGTGAAGAACCAGAGATTGACCACGGGGACAGTGTGTGGTGTTTGGGGGATTTTTTTGTAAGCTATTGGCTAAAAATGGGGAAATAAGTTGACAGTTTGCATTCTTTGCATATTTAAAATTTTTAATTAAAAAGGAGGCTTTTATTAATAAGCTTTGGAGAACATCTAGAACATTTGGGATAGATTGTGTGTATTTCAACTGAGAGAAAAGCTGAAGTTTGTTATTTAAAAATATTCCTCTTCCAGTATATATTCTGGATATAATGTAATTTTTAAAAAAATTGCCCCAAATTAGGCCGGGCGTGGTGGCTCATGCCTGTAATCCTAGCACTCTGGGAGGATGAGACCGGAGGATCATTTTAGCTCAGGAGTTCGAGATCAGCCTGAGCAAGAGCGAGACCCTGTCTCTACTAAAAATAGAAAGAAATTAGCTGGAAAACTAAAAACATAGAAAAAATTAGCTGGACATGGTGGTGCATGCCTGTAGTCCCAGCTTGGGAGGCTGAGGCAGGAGGATCACTTGAGCCCAGGAGTTTGAGGTTGCTGTGAGCTAGGCTGACGCCTCAGTACTCAAGCCTGGGCAACAGAGTGAGACTCTGTCTCAAAAAACAAAATTACCCCAAATTAAATGAAGCTGATACAGGCTTAGATAATACCAATTTTAATTGCTTTCTTATAAGTTTGGGTAGGGTAAACTCTTTAGTCATCTTTTATTTATTTTTCCCATTTTATTTTTTCTTGTCATCTGTGAAATGTAATACTACCTTAGCATGGGAACTTTAAACTTCAAAAATTGTTATATCTGCTGGCACATCTCATTCTTTCCTCTCAGTAATAGTCTGAGGTAGATGTATAATTATGAAAATATTAAGATATAGGTTATTACTTATGCAAAGTTGTATATATTATATATTCCTAGAAATCAGAGATTGAGTTTTCTAATTAAATGTCTCTTGTTGGGCTGCTATACCAAAATACCTCTAGACTGAGTGATTATAAACAACAGAAATTTATTGCTCGTAGTTCTGGAGGTTGGGAAGCCCAAGATCAAGGATCCAGCAGATTTAGTGTCTGGAGGGGGCTTGTTCCTCACTAGATGGCACCTTCTAACTCTGCTCACACAGTGGAAGGGACAAACTAGTTCTCTTAGTCCTCTTTTTTTTTTTTTTTTTTTTTGAGACAGAGTCTCACTTTGTTGCCTAGGCTAGAGTGAGTGCCATGGCGTCAGCCTAGCTCACAGCAACCTCAAACTCCTGGGCTCAAGCGATCCTTCTGTCTCAGCCTCCCAAGTAGCTGGGACTACAGGCATGAGCCACCATGCCCGGCTAATTTTTTCTATATATATTAGTTGGCCAGTTAGTTTCTTTCTATTTATAGTAGAGACGGGGTCTCGCTCTTGCTCAGGCTGGTTTCGAACTCCCGACCTCGAGCAATCCACCCGCCTCGGCCTCCCAGAGAGCTAGGATTACAGGCGTGAGCCACTGCGCCCGGCAGTCCTCTTTTATAAAAGCACTAATGAGGGCTCCATTCTCATGACTCAGTCACCTCCCAAAGGCCCCACCTCTTAATACCAACACATTGGGAATTAGATTTCAACATAGGAATTTTGCAGGGACATAAACATTCAGATCATAACTTATCCTTTATAGCACCTAACTTAAACTCTTAATATTTGTATTTTAAATAAATAAATAACATACTCTAGTGTACTAACATTTAATTCTTATCCCTTGCTATAGATTTGCAGTTTGATTTATAGGTAGAACCAAACTTGCCACCCTTTGAGAATGTATTATCTGTCATTGTAGTCAGCATATTTATTTAAGACTTTGTTGTAGGCCAAACCCTGCTATAATCTACATTTTTTACCACATAGCATGCTTTATGACATTTTATTTTTATTTTTTTGAGACAAGGTCTTGCTCTGGTACCCAGGCTAGAGTGCAGTAGCATCATCATAGCTCACTGCAACCTCAAATTCCTGGGTTCAAGCAATCATCCTGCCTCAGCCTCCTGAGTAGCTGGGACTATAGTCCCATGCTACCACAGCTGGCTAATTTTTCTATTTTTTGTAGAGATTGGGGTGTCCCTCTTGATCAGTTGGTCTTGAACTCCTGACCTCAAGCAATCCTCTCACCTCATCCCCCCAAAGTGCTAGGATTACAAGGTATGAGCCACGACACCTGGCCATATGTGATAGATATATATTATTTCTAGATTTTGCTCTTATAGTGAAGCTGGCAGTGTCCTTTTTAATTTTATAAATATCTTTCTAAGAATCTGAGAAGTGAAATTGTTGCCTTAAGGGATAGAACTTGTATTTCTCCAGGATTTGTATTTGTGTCTGCCAGTTGCATAGGGCCATTACTTGGACTGCCTTTGATTAAATTCTTGCTTAAGGTTCTCAGCAGAATTCAGAATGTGATGTGGGTTGAGGGTATGAAATTTTAGAGGGGAATTTTTTTCTTCCTTTATCCATTGCTAAGTTCAAAACAGACAAATTTTATTGTTGTCTCTTTCTTTGACATTTTTATTGTCCAACCTTATTTAGGTTAGAGTCCTCACTTTGGTTTTGCCCTTGGGTTTGCTTGAAATCTCCAGGGCAGAATCCAAGCCTGATCCTTCTATTTCAGAGTTCCTATGTTCACTTTATTTTTTTGTTTTCTGTAGAATTATTCAGGGTATCTACTCTGCCATAGTGCTGGAAATAAAAGTCTACTTAGTCACTGAAACACATTTTTCCTTTTGTTTTCCGTGTACCACATTCTCTTTTTCTTTTCTCTCTCACCACTTTCCCTTTTGGCACTACTGTACCCTGAAAGCATGAAAATTATTTGCACATTTGTCTCTTTTTTTAAGCTTTTCTTCTTTTTCTCTTCACCTGTTTTTAGTGGACATAGGCTATGGGGTTTTTAAGAGCTGAAATCATTTAGTTTTGTTACTTTTTACATTCCTATCAAACTTTTGAAAATGTTAGTTGAAAATAAAAATGAATACCTCCATTTGTTGAGGGCTTTCACTTTCCTAAAAAGAGAAAAAGTTTCAGTAAGTAACTGTTAGGTATTATGGTTCGCCAGATATAAGACAGGGTCTTATATTTATTTTTTCCTCAAGAAGACACCCTAGGGCTTATTTTCAGGGGATGTGTTATTTTCCCCTCAAAGCCTCAGCTTGCAGCATGCACAGGATGGCTGGGACCTGACAGGGGGAGCCAACCTTGTTGGTGGGGCCACCCGCACCTTTCCTGTCACCTCTGGGATAGTAGCTGTCATGATGGGACAGTTGAGAAGGGCTCTTCATCTTCTTTACCGCTCCACGACGAAATGCATGGGTTGTGCAGATATGCTGTGTAGCCACGCCTATCACTAGGTCTTATTTTCGGGGTAGGGCTTATATTGCACAAATGCTTAGAAATCCTGCTAGGGCTTATTTTATGGGTAGCTCTTATTTTTGGGGAAATGCGGTAGATGACACTTTAAAAGTCCAGGTAAAAACAAGGATGTCAAGCTGTCAGAACTATTTACTAAAGAGTCAAAAGGGCTTTATGGACCTTACTGTTATATGAAGCTATTGGATAATCATTATCAAAAGCCAATAAAGTAATCATTATTAATAGGTTAAATTATCTCCAATAAACATAGTGTCCAGGATCCATATTAGGCTTTAGAAACAGTTATTGCATTTAATTTAAGATTTTGATGTTTAAAAATGGTAGTCTCTATATTTATCCATTATATCTTATTTTCTGATTATTCCAAGGAGACATTTGGCATATTCAAACTTGGTTTAACGATTATGAGTTTATGTTTGGATAGGCATTGACATTTTGAGTTGAGGGAGATGGAACAAGGCTGATTAAAATAGTGATTAAATTTTTAGAGTGATTTATTTTTGAATTGCTTTTACTATATTATACATATGCTATAGTTTGAGGGTTCCAAAGGCTTTAAACCTCATGAGGCTAAGAGTAGTAATTTATGTGTCTTTTTTATTATGTTGGCCTCTTGTGTTCTACACTTCACCTTTGGTGTGAAACAACTATTACAGTGATTCTTGGAGAGGTGACACTGGAAAATAGGGAGAAAGGGTGTATTACTCTCCTGAGCAGCCTTTTGATTTCACATAAGTTCTCTCTTCAACCCCTGTAGTAAGTCCCAGTCATAGGAGAAAGTAAATCTCAGTAATAATCCCTCATATGCATGGAGGTGGAAAAATGTTTTAGGAACTGAACCAGTGTCACTCTCAAGTGTAGGTCACACATCCTAGGCTGCTATAGTGATCTAGAGTAGACATTTTCAACCAAGGTATTATGATGTACTTGAGTATCATTTAGTTTTGTGGTGTGTCCCAATACTTTGTCATTGATAACAGTTAATTGCAGAATTTGTCAATTTTCTTCCCCGAAAAAAAAGGAATAAATTAGCATGGTTTTATATCTTTGATTCATTTTTATAATGAGGAAGTAGAGAAGGGGAGATACTGGCTGGACTGCAGAGCCACTGAAAAAGCAAGCCAGTTCTAAAAGTGTTTAATCATTTATCTCTTGCAGTATTTAGATGTACCAGGATTCTTCTTACTGAATATGTAAACCCACTTCGGTCTCTTAGAAGAGCTCAGATTCCTGTCAACTTTCCACACATAAGCTAACACAAGATAAGGGCTAGAGTTTTCAGGCTTACTCTAGATTTGAAACATGCTTTAAAACATTTATATTCTGAGCCTGGCCATTTTTGATGGATGAATGAGAAAAAGCAAAGAAATTCTTTGAAAAGACCCAGAAACGTTGCTATATTGATAGTAATATTTCACTGTCCAAGAAAAAGCAGAAGCCAGCTTTGAAGCAGAGAACTCTTGAATTCTGAATAGATGTCTATGTTTATCTTCTTTGCTTCAAAAAAAAGATACTTATTAAGAATCTTTATCCTAGATTCTATAACTAAGAAAAGAATATATATAATTTTACATGAAATTGTAATAATATTATTTGGTTTTAAAACTCATAAATCAGAGGCTGTTGTGGTTTTTGTTTTTTTTTCTTCTTTTTTTTTTTGAGACAGAGTCTCGCTTGTTGACCAGGCTAGAGTGAGTGCCGTGGTGTCAGCCTAGCTCACAGCAACCTCAAACTCCTGGGCTCAAGCGATCCTCCTGCCTCAGCCTCCCGAGTAGCTGGGACTACAGGCATGCGCCACCATGCCCGGCTAATTTTCTATATATATTAGTTGGCCAATTAATTTCTTTCTATTTATAGTAGAGACGGGGTCTTGCTCTTGCTCAGGCTGGTTTCGAACTCCTGACCTTGAGCAATCTACCCACCTCAGCCTCCCAGGATGCTAGGATTACAGGCGTGAGCCACCGCGCCCGGCTGTGTTGTGGTTTTTTGTTGTTGCTTTGTTGTGCACTGAAAAAGAAGTACACTGATGATAAGGGAAGAGGTGTACGATAAAAGCTATGCGAATAAGAATGAAAAATACATAGCCATTTTGGGGCATCTAGTATATGGGAAGAAAACCATATATATCTCAGGCCCTGATATATACTGATGTACTATAAATGATCATAACAGTGATCTTGAAAGATTAAATTATGTATAGATGATCCTATTTAAGAAAACAAAAACAGGCAGTAGATTATAAATTAAAATTGTTTAAAATTTTTTCAGAAGACTTTCTCTGGAAAGCTTGTCTGTGTAAAATGACATTCTTTTTTTTTTTTTTTTTTTTTTTTTTGAGACAGAGTCTCACTTTGTTGTCCAGGCTAGAGTGAGTGCCGTGGCTTCAGCCTAGCTCACAGCAACCTCAAACTCCTGGGCTCAAGCAATCCTGCTGTCTCAGCCTCCCGAGTAGCTGGGACTACAGGCATGCGCCACTATGCCCGGCTAATTTTTTATATATATATATCAGTTGGCCAATTAATTTCTTTCTGTTTATAGTAGAGACGGGGTCTCGCTCTTGCTCAGGCTGGTTTTGAACTCCTGACCTTGAGCAATCCGCCCGCCTCGGCCTCCCAAGAGCTAGGATTACAGGCGTGAGCCACAGCGCCCGGCCTAAAATGACATTCTTTAAGGATTATGGAGAACTATGGTTTTTATAATTGGAAAACAACAAGGGAAGCACTGCTGAAACACTTCTAAAACTTTTACACACTTTTAACCTAAACTGTTAAGACCTCATGCAAGTTCAGCATCCCAAGTCTGAAAACCTGAAATCTGTAGTGCTCCAGAATTTGAAACATTTTCAGCAGCGACATGACACTGAAAGGAAATGTTCATTGGAGCATTTTGGATTTTGGGTTTTCAGATTTGATATTCTCAATCAGTAAAACTGAAAAAAATCCAAAATGCCTCTTGTCCCATGCATTTCAGATAAAGTGTATTCAACCTATAACCTCAATAGTGTAGCTGTGAAGTCATAAAGAAGTCGATGTTTTGTAGGTAATTGGCTGCACTTCATACCGATTTCACAGTATTAATGAATGTTGAAATTTTTTTTTTTACAGTATTGAAGAAATGTTTTGTGAATCAAACTTAGTTAGCCATCATGCAAAACTTACTGGTCAAGCAGTTAATAAAATAAACGTATCTCATTGAAGAGTTTGTACATTTCAGTTGCTGGAAATAACAGCAATTATATCAGTTTCTGAATGGTTCTGATAGTTAATTAAGTTCCTTTGCTTCTTAAAGTTGCCGGTCCTGGCTGTTTGGGGTTCCGTGCGTTAAAAATTATGGACGATCTTTTAGCTGTAGTTTGAGCAGTGGGTTGATCTTCCTCTTCTGTGGTTTGCTTGTGTTTTAAAAATAAGTTATACCTTAAGAAGTTGCTGTAGCAACTTCTTCATGAGATTGAAGGTCTCATGATCTCAGATTGAAGATCTGTTCCTTGAGTTTCTGGAACATCAGATTCTTCTAGAATCTTTTCATTGAGCTGATACTGTCCCTCCATGTTGACTTGTGACAAGGCCTTACTGGATAGTAGATCGTCTTTGCCTTTTCCTTCATCTTTCTTATCTTGCATTTTCTTAAAAATCTTTACATACTAGCCAAACTATTTTCATCACTGAATTCCTTTTAAAAAGATTTCGTAAATCTTTACACGCCTCTGGGTCTTCCAGCAGATTCTCTAGGGAAGCTGTCTGTTGGCTGTGCTCTAGAGGCTCTGGTGAGACTACCATCACTGTCATGGATATATTTACTAGTCTATTGTAAAAGATGTTACAGTGGATACAGTTGAAGAGATGCATAAGGCATGGCATGAAGGAAGGGATGTAGAGCTTCCATGCCCTCTCCAGGCACCCCACCCTCTAGGAACCTCCATATGTTTAGCTCTCTGGAAGCTCCCATGTTCAAATATTTTGACAATAGATTATGAATTATAGGGCATACTATTCAAATTTTGTGAATGAGGTATATAAAATATAGACTATATAAAGGGCTTGTGAAGGAAAAGTATGAGCATTTGGAGGAAATTTAATGATTTCAGAATATAGAAAGATACTATGAAGGATAACTAGAAGGATGTTCTGTTGTACAAAAGAAAAACAAGTACAAATTATTATTGATGTTTTTCTCTAGAAACGACTACAAAAAGAACTGTTGGCTTTGCAAAATGACCCACCTCCTGGGATGACTTTAAATGAAAAGAGTGTTCAGAATTCAATTACACAGTAAGTATTTAATTTTTAAAGTCTTTTTTCCTTTTTTAGTGATGTATGAATGTTTACTTTCTAAAAATACAAAATTATTTTCATATTTTATCCCATTCTCTTCCACCAAGAGGTAAATATAGTAAATTTCTTATTCTGTGTATTTATATACACAATCAGTTTTGGTTTACATCACTGTATCATATTATACACATTGTCATATAATTTGTAAAGCTTTTTTTTAAAACCATATCTTTGATTAGTAAGTTTTTTGCATGACAGGCAACATTTAAACATTTTTGCCTGACATTGTGTATGAAATGATTCTTATAGATAATACAGTAGTTTGATATGAGGTTATTTATTAAGTTTTTTTTATTTATTAGAAAAACATTTAGAGCTTTGAAGAGAATAATAGTGAAGAAGTGTCCCGTCCCCATCCCCTAAACACATTAATTGCATACCGCACAGAAAGGTAACTAAATGAAATTCTGACTCTCAGCAATCTCATAAAATAGATAAGAATCTTTTCCATGAGAATGAAAAGGTTGGGGGTGGGGGGGGGGAAACAGAAGTATTCTAATTCGGTTTCTTCCTTCGGAGTTGGAGCAGAAGGTCCTTCCGAGATAGGATATCAAGAAGAATAGAATGATAAGGGTCTCCTCTCTTGAATGAACATTTGAAATGTTTTTCAGAGTATCATTCTCAGATTTCAACAACTGGCACAGTTGATCCTTATCACTCTTTTGATTTAATTTTCTTAGACAATGGTAAATTTTCCAAAATTGGAGGGAAATTTAAAATAATTGATCCACTACTTTAAAAAAATCTTTAAAAAGATTTTTTAAAAGGGCTTAAAAGGGCTGCAACAGGATTAGAGAGAGTACGTGTCCCTCTCTTGCTAAGACCTGTCCCCAGTTCCCTCCTACTGGATAGAACACACAGGGGCTGGAGAAGAAGAAGCATAAAAGAAGAAGAAACATAAAAGAAGAAGAAGCCAGTATGATAAAAGTTCACTGTAAGCCAAATTGTAGGACAAATGGGCTAATAAAATAGTGTATTCTAGGCCCAGGGAGTAAAAGTGACCAAAATTCAAATAACTTATCCTTTCAAAAGAAACAATTCTGATTACCTTTGACTTTGACATTTAAGTCCCTAAGATAGGAGAAAATGTCACAAAAATCTTTAGCCCTATAACAGTCTCTTTAAAACATTGCTGAGTTCTCAATTGGCTTTTTATTGATATCAAACAAAATTTGAAACTGTTCTAAAACAACCAAAAATGGAGTGCACATTTAGAGTGTATGGCGTTTGTTCTATATAATAAAACAAAATTGGACTGTCTGACTTATTTTTTTGTCCAGTGTAGATTGTGTACCATTTTCATCTGCTTCTCTCCCTTTGTTAAACTACCTCAGAATATCCTATAACAGCTAGCACTGTTGTTCCCAAGGAAATTGCTTTCAATGAGATTGCTTCCTCTTTCTGTCTCTTTTTTCTCTTTATTTTTTGAGGGAGGGTTGTGAGGAGAGGGGTGCTTAGTTTCCTTGTTTTTTTTGCTGAGACAGGGTCTCCCTCTGTTGCCCTGGGTAGGAGTGCAGTGGCATCATTGTAGCTCACTGCAACCTCCAACTCCTGTGTTCTTAGTGATCCTTATGCCTCATCCTCCTGAATAGCTGGGGCTACAGGCGCATGCCACAATGTCCAGCTGATTTCTTTTTTTTTTTTTTTTTTTGATAGAGACGGGGTCTTACTCTTGCTCAGGCTAATCTTGAACTGGTGAGCTCAAGCAGTCCTCCCGCCTCAGCCTCCCAGAGTGCTAGGATTACAGGCAGGCATGAGCCACCACACCTGGCCTGCTTCCTCTTTCAACCTTTGTTTTTTGTAGTGGGTTGGGTAAACCGTACAACATGATGATTTGTAAAAAGCTAAAGTAATATTTTAAAATTTTACAAATAGAAACATTTTAATAGATTATCAAGTAGTTATACCACAAATTAAAACAGTCAAAGCAGCAATATTTTTATCGCAGAATAAATTTTGTCATTTAGAGACATCAGTCAGGCAAGAATTTTTTTAGAATAATTTATTGTAAATGAACCATAAAAATTGTATTATCTTAGCGCCATCTTCCAGGATATAAAAATAGTCTTCTAAAGGATCAACATGTTAAAATAGGATCATGTGGAATGTGGATATAGGTATGGAAGATGTATAAAGAAGATGATGAAAGCACATTAAGAAGCTTTCTGCCGGGCGCGGTGGCTCACGCCTGTAATCCTAGCTCTCTGGGAGGCCGAGGCGGGCGGATTGCTCGAGGTCAGGAGTTCGAAACCAGCCTGAGCAAGAGCGAGACCCCGTCTCTACTATAAATAGAAAGAAATTAATTGGCCAACTAATATATACAAAAAAAAAAAAAATTAGCCGGGCATGGTGGCGAATGCCTGTAGTCCCAGCTACTTGGGAGGCTGAGGCAGGAGGATTGCTTGAGCCAGGAGTTTGAGGTTGCTGTGAGCTAGGCTGACGCCACGGCACTCACTCTAGCCTGGGCAACAAAGCGGGACTCTGTCTCAAAAAAAAAAAAAAGAAGCTTTCTGGAAGATAGTTTGACGGCATGTGTTAAGAACTTAAAAACACGAATACCAAATCCTTTAACCATATACCCCCACAGCATCCTAAGGAAGAAAAAGGTTGTCTTAGAACCAACTATATTTATTTTAGCATTACTAATTCTAGAGGTAATTCAGGAATGATATAAATGTCGATAATATGGAAAGGGTTTGTGAAGGCAGTGCAGTGAAGTGACATCACTTGAGTTATAATCTATAATCGGCATGTAAGGCAGAAATTTTATATAGTCATAATACCTTTGAAAATCCCTGAAAAAGGTCATATTGGTATGTCTTAATAAATTCACCAAAGCCAGTTTTTCCTTTACTGTGGAATAGATGGCTGTGTCTTTGATTAGAAGCTATGATGTGTGAAAAAATACAAAATTCTATTGTTTAAACATTAGAATTACTGAGTAATACATATAGGAATTTAAAAACTGAGACTGATTGACAGAACAACATGTGCAGTTATTCCATTGAATCCTTACTCTGGGTCGTATGCTTATGATTAGAATCATAAACACTGATGGTTTGAATTTATGTAAGTGTGTACATAATGCATGTTCTGGACTTCTGTTTCACAAAGGCATCAGTGGTGCAGGAAACCACAAAATGACTAGAATGAAATGTACAAAAAAATTAACAGTGGTTATCTCGGTGATTTTTATTTTATTTATACTTTTCTGAATTTTCTATAGTGAACATCTTTTTTATTAAAAAGTTATTAAAAATTACCATGCACAGTATTGAAAATTATACTCTTTTTGACCTATCTTATACAGATATTACAAGCATTGGTGAGATACTTGTTTAGCTCTTATTTAAAAGCTGTGCTTGAATAGATCACATATAAGTTTATGGTACATATTGTGTTATAAAAATTACCATATAAACAGAATGAAAGAGTACCATCTTCCCTTGGAATATCACTCTGTCTGGTGGATGTTGGGGGAAAGATTAAAAAGGAATTTTGAAGGCTAAGAAGGACCTAGTTTATAAAGAGAATAAGAGGGTTTTTTTGTTCTGTATGCAGCTTTCACATTGTGTTTAATTTACTGCGTACTGACTCTGAGTCAGAAATGTCTTAGGTTTTTGCATTTATAGTGTTGTTTATCTTTTCAGCAGCACTATAAATGTATTATCTGTATTGAGGTAGTTAAAACTGGAGAGGCAAAATAGCTTATTCACACAGCTAGTTAAATGGCAGGTTAACTGCCACTTCACTATAATTTTAGTTGTAACTATAACAGTCTAATTTCACTATAAAATGTTGTTTCTTGGGTCTGTAGTCATGTCTTTTATTACCATGTGTGGTACTCAGGATGCATTCTGAAAATGAATAGCCATACTCTTAAGGGTCTATATGCTTTAGCTGATTTCTTTCAGAGAATGGGCACATTTATTATTTTATATACTCCTAAGTCCATAATATGTACGGTGATGACTAGAATCCCAACACCGTTCACTGTTTTCTATCTTGTTTTTGTTTTCTTCTATTTAAAATACAAGAAACTTTTAGACTTGGAAAGGATAAGATAAAAGGAATTGGCCAGGTGTACAATAATTAAAAGTGACAGAACTATAATCGGGAACCCATTCATAATGACTTCAGTTCACTTTTGCTTCTAAATGCTGCCGCATCATCTTTGCCATCATTATTTTCTATTGTTTCCCCCACTCTTTTTTTTTTTTTTTTTTTTGAGTCAGAGTCTCACTCTATTGCCCAGGCTAAAGTGCCATGGTGTCAGACTAGCTCATAGCATTCTCAGACTCCTGGGCTCAGGAAATCCTCCTGCCTCAACCTCCTGAGTAGCTGGGACTACAGGCATGCGCCACCATGCCCTGCTAATTTTTTCTATATGTTTTTATTTGGCCAATTAATTTCTTTCTATTTTTAGTAGAGATGCGGTCTTGCTCTTGCTCAGGCTGGTTTGAACTCCTGACCTTGAGCGATCCGCCCACCTGGGCCTCATAGAGTGCTAGGATTACAGGCGTAAGCCACTGGGCCGGGCCTTAAGTTATTAAGTTATACCTTAAATTATACCTACTTTCCCTATTGCTTCTACCATTGATATCAGAATAGCAGTTGATTAGTTTATGTATAATCAAATCAGTTAGTTGATTATGCATAAAATTTTTTTTAATCAGTATAGAAATAGTCTTTTGAATAAAGGGCTGGGTGCTGTGGCTCATGCTTATAATCCTAGCACTCTGAGAGGCCAAGGTGGGCGGATCGCTCAAGATCAGGAGTTTAAAACCAGCCTCAGCAAGAGCGAGACCCCATCTCTACTAAAAATAGAAAGAAATTAATTGGTCAACTAAAAATATATAGAAAAAATTAGCTGGGCATGGTGGTGCCTGCCTGTAATCCCAGCTACTCGGGAGGCTGAGGCAGAAGGATAGCTTGAGCCCAGGAGTTTGACGTTGCTGTGAGCTAGGCTGACGTCACAGCACTCTAGCCTGGGCAACAGAGTGAGACACTGTCTCAAAAAAAAAAGAAAAAAGAAAAGGAAAAAAGAAGATAGCGTAAGGTTGCATAGGAAAAGCACAGACTCTGGTGTCAACACACCGGTGTTTGGGTTTTTGTTTTTTGTATGTTTCTTCAGGACTGGGTTAAAATTTGGCTCTGTCCTTTGCTAGCTGTCTGATGTCTGACTTTGATCTAGTTATTCAACCTCTGAGTGTCAGAGAAGGAGATAGGGCAGGGGGTCTGGATAACCACTCTGAGAGTTGTGGGGAGAATGAAGTATGCTGTTACACACAAATGACTCTTGTTCCATAGAAGATAGAGGATGTACATGGTGTTTCCTTTTCTCCTTCTCACCTCAGTCCTTTTTATCTTAAGTTTTTAATTTGTTTTTTCTATTCTAGGTGGATTGTAGACATGGAAGGTGCACCAGGTACCTTATATGAAGGGGAAAAATTTCAACTTCTATTTAAGTTTAGTAGTCGATATCCTTTTGACTCTCCTCAGGTAATTGCCTTGCTTTTTAAATTTTTACTGTATTTCTAGGTAACAAAGTACTAAATTAGTGGTTTTTGACTAAGCAGAAACATATAAATTATAAATATGTAGATGGATCTGTTATTTTATTATCTTAATCGTAATATAATAAAGACAGTATGGATATTTTACTTTATTGTGATTAGAGCTTTGCTGCCTTTGTGCTTCTAAGAACTTAAGATTGTTTCTTATCCATAGATGTTAATAGAAAAGGGGATAGAAGTTGGAGGCTGCAGTGAGCTATGGTCATGCCACTGCACTCCAACAGAGTTAGACCCTGACTCTACAAAAAGAAAAAAGAAAAGAAAAGGGGATCGGAATCTAACCAGGCCTCCAGGTTGTGAGAGAAGCTAACATTTCGGAATAATTTAAGGCACTTCTTCCTAAATCAGGTGATTAAATGACATGGTAAAGAGTCTCTGCTGAAAGAGGAGTGCTTTGTTGATTTTGCATTGACATGCTGCCTTCGCAGCCTTTTAGTGCTGCAAGGGCAGAGTACATTACCAGATGTTAAATGTTTAGACTTCAGCCCCAAATCTGATCCTTATTTTAGTCAGAGTCAGTTTAGTTATGGCTTAATACTTAGACAAGGGATAATGGGATAGAGGAATATTTTTGGGAGCTGTTTAACTGTGGTAAATGATTAATTGAAGGTTAGAGAAAGGAAGACTTAGGATTACTTACAGGTTTCTGGCTTGGTAAGATAGGTAAATAAGTTTTTAGAGTTATTTACTTTTTAGAGAATTATTATAGCAAAGCATTTCATTTTTAAAATTTGAAGTTTGTAAGGTTTATTGGCTAAAATAATAAGACTCAATGCCAGCTTTCTTTAGTATTGCTAGTTAATGAGGTGGTCTGGAAAATGGACTAAATACCTGAAATATTTCCCAGATACCTGGAATTCAACTTGTTAGGGACTAACATATGCTATTTTGAGGAAAATCATATTTCATTACCACTTTAAACAGAATGTAACAAACAAACATAGCTTAATCCTGGCCATGTAGGAGAAGAGATGGAAGTCAGTTATTGTATTGTGCTATAGGTGAAAAGATAATTGTTTTAAAGCATAAAGTTTAATGGATACTGCCTCTGAGTCCTGAAGTTTTTGTGTGAGATTTACCAGTTTCATAAAAAGTAAAATGAAGGGTTATGTGCTGTCTAGTTGTCTATAGTATGCATCTGTATACTAGCATCAAAGGCCATAGCAAACATCTTTCTTCTCTCCAGAAAATCATTTTCACTTTCTTTTGTTGCCTTGGCTTGTCAGCATCCTTTCTGACTACTAATGCCTAAAGGCAGTGAGGTCTCAGATATCCATCCCCTTGTTATCTTCAGCCTATTTGTCTACTTTACTTCAATTAAGTTTGTTGAATGAAAGAAGAATACAACATACTAACTCAGAAGCTTTTGACTAATGGATATTGGGGGAAGGGTTGTTCTGTGAGATAACAAATTCTTCACCAGTAGAAAATATTTCTGTAAACATGAAAACAAGCCAAAAAAGTGTTTCTAAACTTTCTCTTTAGTATTTAATTTAATTTAGAAATCAAATATCAAACTTAGATATCATTTTGAATTTCATCTTTAATATTTTTGTAAGTTATAACATTTATAGTAAATTCTCCCAGTCATCTTCAAATTCCTTTTATTCTCCTTTTCTGATTTTACTTCTGTCTACTCTTCTGATTTTGGTGTTACCCAGGTTCTCTATTCAGCACTTCCTTACTTTTCTTTCATCTTCAGTCATTGCAAGCAGCTAAATCCCACATCTGTAACTCTGGGAACACTTTCTTTGTAAGGTTTTTTTTTTTTTTTTTTTTTTTTTTTTTTTTTTTTTGAGACAAGAGTTTCACTTCGTAGCCCAGGCTAGAGTGAATGTCAGGGCATCAGCCTAGCTCACAGAAACCTCAAACTCCTGGGCTCAAGTAATCCTACTGCCTCAGCCTCCCAGGTAGCTGGGACGACAGGCATGCGCCACCATGCCCGGCTAATTTTTTCTATATATATTAGTTGGCCAATTAATTTCTTTCTATTTATAGTAGAGATGGGGTCTTGCTCTTGCTCAGGCTGGTTTCGAACTCCTAACCTCGAACAATCCACCCGCCTCGCCCTCCCAGAGTGCTAGGATTACAAGCGTGAGCCACCACGCCTGGCCCTTTGTAAGTTTTAATTTCACACCCTTGTTGGACATATGTACCTACTTGAATACCTTCAGACATCTCAAATTTAACACATCTAAGCTCATCCTTTTCCAATAACAAAATAAGGGAAAAATTGTTTTCTTTGTCTTGTGTTACAGTCAACCCGTCTACTTTATATTAAATTCTCCACTTTCTCTCATTCCTTCATACAATTTTTCAAATCCTTTTGCAGTGCTTAAATCATTCCACTTCTTTCTTACTGTTGATGCTGTAGTCCAGGTTTTTAGCTTTCAGCTGGACTGTTTATAGTAGCCTTTAATTCTTTGGACTTCATATGCATCCTTTCACAGTGCATTAGATTTCTTTGAAGGCACATTATCTGGTTTCATATACACACACACACCACCCACCACGGTAAAACCTCTTCCTCATTCCTTATTTCATGTGGAATCAAGTTTTTAGCCTGGCATTCAAGTCCCGTTATGGTCACATCTGAACTTAACCATTGCTGCACATACTACCTCCATGCAGTCTGTGTAGTAATGTTTGTATCAGACTTCATAATTTAACTCCGGTTCTCATTTTATCTTTTTTTTTTTTTTTTTTTTTTTTTTGAGACAGAGTCTCGCTTTGTTGTCCAGGCTAGAGTGAGTGCCGTGGCGTCAGCCTAGCTCACAGCAACCTCAATCTCCTGGGCTCGAGCGATCCTTCTGCCTCAGCCTCCCGAGTAGCTGGGACTACAGGCATGCGCCACCATGCCTGGCTAATTTTATATATATATATCAGTTGACCAATTAATTTCTTTCTATTTATAGTAGAGACGGGGTCTCGCTCTTGCTCAGGCTGGTTTTGAACTCCTGACCTCTAGCAATCCGCCCGCCTCGGCCTCCCAGAGAGCTAGGATTACAGGCGTGAGCCACCGCGCCCGGCCTCATTTTATCTTTTAACAGTTCTTAATGAAGTGGTTAGGGGAGGTAGAGTCATCCTCATTTTATAAATGAAGAAATCAAAGTTTGTAGAAGTGAAGTGTGATGGTGTTCATGTTTTAATAGCTAGTTAGAATAGTTAAAACTCAAACCCAAGTCTTTCTCTCCTCTAATACTATACTGCCAATTAAGTATGACTATCAGCAAAAGAAAAATGTCCTCTGTAGTCACATTGGGGTGGGGAAAAACTCCTATTAATTAATGTGGCAATTTTGTGAAAATGTAAGATTGCTACCTTTGAAAGCTCTATGACAGTTGTTCCTACTCTTTTGGAATATCGAGATTCTTTTGTTTTTGGAGACAGAGTCTTCACTGTGTTGCCTGGACTAGAGTGCTGTGGCGTCAACCTAGCTCACAGCAACCTCCAACTCCTGGGCTCAAGTGATCGTCTTGCCTCAGTCTCCTGAGTAGTTGGGACTACAGGCATGCGTCACCATGCCTGGCTAATTTTTTCTATATATTTTTAGTTGGCCAATTAATTTCTTTCTATTTTTAGTAGAGATGGAGTCTCACTCTTGCTCAGGCTGGTCTGGAACTCCCAACCTTGAGTGATTCTCCCGCCTCAGCCTCCCAGAATGCTAGGATTATAGGAATGAGCCACCATGCCCGGCCAGGGGGATTCTTTTTTAACATCAGTTAATTTTGTAGTCCCTTTCATTTTCAAAGAAATTTGTATTCTAATATCTATTGATGTAAAAAATGACAGAAGTACTCTAAAGCCAATAATACTTTTAAATTAGTTTTTAAATTTTATTAATCATGTCACCAGTATAGTTGAAAAATAATAATGAGTCCAACAATCAGTGCTTGATGTGCTTATAGGTGTTAAGATTTTTCCAGTTTACTGAAACTTTCCAGAGGTCTGTTGCTCTGGGGAAGTGGTTGGAACCACTACTGTAGGGCAGTAAATTTCCTCATTCAGCAAAGATTTTATTTGACGAAACTCTGCATTTTTGGCACTTCAACTAGTCTTTTTGTATATAAGACATTTGTAGCCCGTTATAAGAATTTTGACTTTTACTCTGAGTTAAATGGGGAAGACTTTGGAAGGTTTTGAGCAGAGGAATGACATGATCCTACTTACAATCTGGCAGTTGTGTGTCATATAGACTATTGAGGTCACAAGGAAACCATATAGGCTATTATAATAACCAAGTTAGAGATGATGGCAACTTGCATTAGAAGGGTTTCAGTAGCAGTTATGGAAGGTGGCTATATTTTGGACATATTTTAAAGGTAGAATCAATAAGATTTTCTGATGAATGAATTTGGAGTATTAATGAGGAAGGGTCAAGAAAGACTCCACGAATTTTGACTCATGAAACTGAAAGGGAAATAAATTGAAGTATGAATTGAATGCTTTGGGAGCAAAAGGGAAAGCAGTGACCAATTTAGAATAGACTAACAGGGTAAAGAAAAATGTATTTGAACTGGTTGAACTGGGCCTTAAAGGACAAGAAGAATTTATGTGAAAAGTATAAAGCATGGAAGCTCTGTGATTTGTGAACATATGTTCTTGTAGTTTTATGTGTAGGTTCATGTAGGGCTATAGTAGGAGATGAAAGTAGAAGAATATTTGGGGGCTGATCAAAAAGAACCTTAGAAGTGTGAGGAAGTTAGAGATTTATTTCATATATGTTAGGAGGTATGGTCACTCCACATCGAAACAGTGAAGTCCTCAAGCTTAGTATTTATACTCTTTTGCTGCTTTTCCTTTGCATTAGGAACTCTTCCATTACTTCATATATCCACTATTTATATTCCTTTTTCTGTCAAAACATTCTGAAATGCATCTATATCATTACCTTATAAATGTCTCATTTATTCAGGGTTTCTTAAACTTTTTACCTCTTAATTTTTGTTGAAGAAATTTCACATATTTTAGAAATAGGAGAATATTTATTTTAGAGGGATGAGGACACTGTCTCTTTGTTTCTGAAACCATTTTGATGCTAAGAGTGGTGCTGAAAGTACATTTGATTTGATTATAACACTTTAAAACTACTGGGGCAAAAGAGTAATCGCTTTCCCCATCATCTTCATTCCCCCCTCTTATTCACGTCCCCTTAATACAGACCCTTTTTTTGTGTTGCGTGGAATTCCTTCATTGCAGAGATCCAGAATCTTGTTTTCATGGTATCCTCATCCTTTTTTTTATTTCTGGTCTGATTTTTCCCTGCTCTTTCATGTGATGATGGTCAGGCTTTCTAAAGTCTTTTTGTGTTTGTTTTTTGTTTGTTTGTTTGTTTGTTTTTTGAGACAGAATCTCATTCTGTTGCCCTGAGTACAGTGCCATGGCATCAGCCTAGCTCACAGCAGCCTCAAACTCCTGGACTCGGGCACTCCTCCTGCCTCAGCCTTCCACGTAGCTGAGACTACAGGCACACACCACCATACCTGGCTAATTTTTCTTTTCTTTTTTTTTTTTTTTTTTTTTGTGGCAGAGTCTCACTCTGTTGCCCCGACTAGAGCGCCGTGGCGTCAGCCTAGCTCACAGCAACCTCAAACTCCTAGGCTCAAACAATCCTTCTGCCTCAACATCCTGAGTAGCTGGGACTACAGGCATGCACCACCATACCCGGCTAATTTTTTCTATGTATTTTTAGTTGGCCAATTAATTTCTTTCTATTTTTTAGTAGAGATGGGGTCTCATTGCTGCTCAGGCTGGTTTTGAACTCCTGACCTAGAGCGATCCACCTGCCTCGGCCTCCCAGAGTGCTAGAATTACAGGTGTGAGCCACGGGGCCCTGCCAATTTTTCTATTTTTAATAGAGATAGGGTCTTGCTCTTGCTTAAGCTGGTCTTAAAACTCCTGAGCTCAAGCGATCCTCCCACCTCAGCCTCCCTGAGTGAGTGGTAGGATTACAGGCATGAGCCAACATGCCTAGCCCATAGTCTTGAATAACAATTCTTATTGCCTTGAATTATCTAGCATCTAGGACAAGGTGGTGAATAGTGAACACTATTTATTGATGCCTTGGAAGTGAAACAGAAGATTGGTAGGCTAGAAAAACATAAGGTAGAAAGGGGAGAGAATGGTTACCATCCAAGGGAATCCAAGTTTAGTTTCATCATGTCCAAGAGTTTTGTCTTTGCCATACATCTGTCTACAGCTGCATGGTAGTGGTAATTGTGGCGTATCAGAGAAAACTTAATATTGTTTCTACTGATAGCATATAAGGGGACTAAAAGGAGAATTGGATTGAAAACTATGCTAAGATTCTAATCCCCAGTCATTTTTGTCAAATATTTACCATTTATGCTAGACCACCTATACTATATATTATTATACATAATTAAATAACTGATTTACTTTTCATTATAACAATAAACTCAAGGCCAAAGCAGGAGGATGATTTGAGGTTAGGAGTTCGAGACCAGCTTGAGCAAAAGCAAGATCCCATCTCTATAAAAAAAAATAGAAAAATTAGCCAGAAGTGGTGGTGTGTGTCTATAGTCCCAGCTACTTGAAAGGCTGAGGCAGAAGGATCACTGGAGCCACAGGTGCAGTGATCTATGTATGATGACACCACTGCACTCCAGCCTGGGCAACAGAGCAAGACCCTGTCTCAAAAAAAAAAAACAATATATAAAACAAACTCACTGCTTGTATGTTTAGTTGTAACTGTTCATTAAGTACTGTCATCTGCTTATGATTTTATCAGAGAAAACATTTCTTCATGTTGTCCCTGGAGAAACCTTGGTATCCACACTATAGATCAGCTTTTGTAATTACAGCCTGTTTTATATTGCTCATTGTGTGTATACTATATTTTAACCTATCTTGATACCATATTAGGTGACTGACTTTCTGTTTGTTTGTAAATTAATAGTTATGTGATTAATCTAAAATAATAAAATGAATAGTGTACATTATAGTGAAGATATTGAATAATTAGTATCAGGTCACAAAAATGTGAGAATACTATGTTATATAATTGATACTTTTTAAAAATAATTTTTATTTCAAAATATTAGAAGATATAAGTGTTCTTGTTACATGGATGAATTGTATAATGCTGAAGTCAGGGCTTTTAGTGTACGTGAGGTGACTGACTTTCTACCTTTCTAGCTTCCTGTGATTTCAAATTCATTGTGTTCAGTTGTCTTGTTACATCAATTCTTGATACTTTTATCAGCTACTCATGACTCCAAACAATTTTTTTTGAACTCTAAAAACAACTTAATAATCTCTTGAGTTTTCAAAACCTACTTGGCTGCATTTAAAAAACTGAAATGTTGGAGTTCAGTTGGAATTGGGAAAAAAATAAAAATAAAAAAATAAAAAACTGAAATGTTTACTTCTTCCTTTGGCTTGTACTGAGTATTAAATAACTGAGGATGGATAATAATACATACTTGAAGAAATTCAGCCTTGGTTACTCTGCTCATACATAATACCATTCAGAGAACCAGAGTAGCAAAGTTTACATTAAAACCATCTGTGGAAACTATGCTTATTAGTCTTTTACATGAATAAACTGTTGAAAAAATTTTTTTCTTTTATTTCAGGAATTCACTTCTGGCATGTAAATTCAGCCTTTCCATGTTTAGATAAACTTCTAAAATTCTGTTCCTGGCAGGTTAGGACCTAGGGGTTACCTATAATATGTATGAATAATTACTTACCCTGTTTTTATTGCTAAAAATGTCAGACTGGCAGCATTTGCCTTGCATGCAGCATGTTATTATAAAAAGCCTCTGCTTTTTTAATTTGAGGGTTATTGAGATCTGGATTATTTTTATCTCAGTCCCTTCCTATTTCTGAGCTGTTTTATCTTTTTTTATGGTTCTCTTCTCTCCTTATAGAATGTCTGTTGCTTATGCTGTAGCTGTCTTCTGTCACGCGTTCCTTTTTTTTTTTTTTTTTTTGAGACAGTCTTGCTCTACCCTGGCTAGAGTGCAGTCTCGTGGCATTATAACTCACTGCAACCTCAGGTGATCCTTCCACCTCAGCCTCCCAGAGTGCTAGGATTATAGGAGTGAACTACCACACCCAGCCATTCATCCCTTTTCTTTCTCTTCTCTCCTGATTTCCTTTTGGTTCAGGCATACTTTTTGGCTCTCAGACCAAGAAGAGTCTTGGTCTGAGAGTCTATAACTGTTTCTCTCCCAAGAAGAATACTGCATTCTTTCTGCTCTGTGAAAGCTCATGTCATAATAACCTTTGTATTTGGCTATTTTCCTTGATGGTTGCTGATTCATTTTTGCCAAAGATGATAATTTGGCAGTTCATAGTTTGGCACTTTCAGATCACTATTCTGCTTGACTTCTTGATAAAGAGACCTTACTAGAAAAAACATATCCATAAAAAGTAATTGTGACTAGGGAATAAACTCTTAGGCATTGCTTATGTTCTTAATGAAAATATCCTACTGGTCAAATGGCTTTCTATGGCAAAATGAATACCCCAAGACAGATGCATATCTTGTGAGGTTTGTAAACTCTCATTCTAGACATCTACAACGCGTTATGAGACTATTAAATGTATTTCATTACAAATCAGTTGTTGGACAGACTCCAAGTGTAGAACTACAAGACTACTTAAGTGTTTATTTCCTTTAGCAAAAAAGTTTCCTTGAGCAAATAAAGTAATGAAGAGGGCACTAACACTGATAGATATAATTGAGGTAAAGGGCATGCATAGAATATAACCAGTTCAAAGTCAAAGTTTTTTCAGGGGTTTTTCTGCAATCTGATAGGACAGGTAGCTTGATTTCTCTTATTTTGAGACTTTATGTTTATTTTTCAGCTCTTTTTTAAAGTGGAAATGGAGGGTGGGTAGCCACAATTTAAAGAAAAAATTTAATTTGTGCCAATATGGAAAGTCATTCCTTTGGAAAAAATTCCTTTTGCGTTTTATATTAGCTCCAGTCAAGGAAATGAGTCCCATGTGTTAATATATTGGAAATATTAGAAGACTAACTTATATGAAAGACTGCTTTGTTAACACATAAATATTTGTAAAATTGTTATAAAATCAGATTTGAAGGTAGATATTTAAAATATCTATAAAAACCTTACCTTATGGTAATTTCCTATAACATATTCTATATTATATTGACATACCTTACTCTGGATTTCACTGGCTCTCTTTCTGCTCTTATGAAGAGGGGGAAAAAAGATATGACTAGAGCAATACTGTATGTATTTCATCAGTTTCTGCCACAACTTAAGGTAGGATTTCTCCTTACTGTTAACTGTGCTATACTTGGGTATGACGCAGTTTGCAGGGCTATGAGAGATAGTTTAAGTCTGATTGGGGAATTGTTGGTTTATATCTGATGGGCTTTATAAAAATCTCATCATGCCTACTAAATCAGAGTCTATGAAAGTAGGACATTTGAATTTATATTTTTAACCAGACCTTCAGGTTGATTTTTTTTTTTTTTTCTTCTTTAATGGCAAGGTCAGGAATTAGGAATTACTGCTAAACTGCAGAATAAATACAGTACTGTAGTACAAAATTTACTTAAAAGGTTGGTAGTTTAAATCAATTAAAATTGTTTGTGTATAAATAAGTTTTTTCTGGGGTAGCATATATGTAAATATTCTTAGACATAAACTTTTGCTTTCTTTGAGCAACTTTGAACTGTGCTTACAAATTCCTTAGAATGTACACATTTATTCTACTCATTTGGATGCTTAGGTAGGTAAGTTTAAGAGACAATACTGTCGGGATAGTTGTTGAATTATTAGGGCAAAGTAAGGAAATAATAGACATACTACCATTCAGAACAGTGCTGAGGCAATATGGAGAAAGAAAAAACAGTGTTATAAGAATTGAGCAAAAGGAAAAGCAGAGAAAAACAGCAAGTAATTGGTAGACTTGGACAACCTTTGTATTTTTCGTCTAGGCACATAGTTATTTGCTGATGAATGACTAGTAACTTGTGTTCATCATACTGGATATATGAATTTAGAGGAGGTGGAATATATAGCAGTCATTTTCCTCTGCACATAGCATCTTAGGGGCTGGCATTGTTACAGGTAGTAGGGGTGTTCCTATCAGATTGTCTCAAAATTGAATATTTTTCTTTCGAATTTCAGTGTATTTTTATATGCAGAGAGCAGTGAATAAAATTTGAAAACCATTCTTGTAAGTGTAGTTGTCTTTTACTAGTGAAAAAATACATAGTAGTTTAGAAATTTTAAGGGAAATTTATGAAAAATAACTGAAATATAAAATTATCTAGGTTCTTTTCCCTACTATATGGTGATTCATACAGTGAAACCAATATTTATTGAATTAATGAGAATAAATAAGCAGTTGTTTATCTTGTTTCTGGCACTGATTTTGGTTTGTTTTATTTTGTTTTTAATATCAATACTTGTTATAAATAGAGAATACTTTAGTTTTTGGTAATGGAGAATATTTGAGTGTTAATGGAATTTTATTCTCTCTTAGGTCATGTTTACTGGTGAAAATATTCCTGTTCATCCTCATGTTTATAGCAATGGTCATATCTGTTTATCCATTCTAACAGAAGACTGGTCCCCAGCGCTCTCAGTCCAGTCAGTTTGTCTTAGCATTATTAGCATGCTTTCCAGCTGCAAAGAAAAGGTAGGACTTTTCAGAATTATTCCAGGTAATATCTCTTCTGTTAGTTTAGGTAGATAAGCAATCTTAATATGTAATTATTTTTAATTTGAAGGAAGGACTTACGCATTTTATTTTAGAATTATAGGGAATGTCATGTTTAATAATAAATTGGAAAATTATTTTAATACTTTTCATTTCAAATAGAAGTTTTAAATGTTCAAGGAGCTTTGAAATCAGACTTATATTGTTTTATATTTTTTAAGCAGGAAGTTTGTGCATATGTTCTTAAATAATCTGAATTTTATTTCTATAAGCATATACAAGGTAAAAGTGTGTAAGAAATTCTTGTTTCTAGATTTCACAGTGGAAAGCCCCAGGAAAAAAACTGTTCTTTCTTCCTTTTGCCAGCACCCTCCCTATTGGCCTCTTTTGGGAGATTTCCCAGAAACCAGAGCTTTCCTATTCTAATGATTATATTGGAGGAGGAGGACAAGATTATCAGTAGAATTTTCAGGGCTTTTTTCTTCTACTCTCTTTTACTAATCCACAGATTCTGTGTCTGATTGAGGCGAGATAAAAAAAACTAGAAAGAAGAAAAAGTCATGAGTTAAATTTAGGGTACCCTTTAAATGTATCTGAATCCGCTGTGTATTTCTGACCCTCTTGTCATTCCCACTTGAGGGTTAGTGTAGCACAATATATTAAAGCTTCTCTTCTCCATGAGGGTTTCCTTTTGCCATTGTCTTTAAAGGAGAAATGGATTAGGGAGTGCTGTGTATGTATGTTTTTAGCAGTTTCTTCTATTTTCCAAATTGAACTGACTCCCATTTTTTATGAAGTTCGCATTTAAAGAACTTTTAAAATTAAAGTTCATTTTTAAATGTTAGATTTTTTAGAATCTGAAACAGTCTAAGCCACTATTTTGCAAAGTGAATTTTAGTTTCATAAGAGGTTTCTTGATGTTTGGTTTAAAAAACAAACAAAACATTCCTTTGTTCAAAGAAGCATGGAAAATAATAGGGTTGAGTGTATTTTTTTGTGCTCATTTATTGCTTATTGCTTCCATATTTTCTCTTCCCCCAACACATACACACACACACAAGTTTTAAACTTTTATGTGGGCTGGGCATAGTGGCTCACACCTGTAATCCTAGCACTCTGGGAGACCAAGGTGGGAGGATCACTTGAGGTCAGGAGTTCACACCAGCCTCAGCAAGAGCAAGACCCCCATCTTTACTTAAAAAATAGAAATTAGCTGGGCAACTAAAAATAGAAAAAATTGGCTAGGTGTGGTGGCATGCACCTGTAGCCCCAGCTGCCCTGTTTCCCCGAAAATAAGACCTACCCATAAAATAAGCCCTAGCAGGATTGCTAAGCATTTGTGCAATATAAGCCCTACCCCGAAAATCAGACCTAGTGATGGGCGTGGCTACCTGCACATCCCATGCATTTCCTCGAAGAGTGGTAAAGAAGATGAGCACCCCTTCTCATCGGCCCCATGAAAGGTCTATTGCTCGACATGAGAGATTGGGGCCAATGGCTCTAAAGGAAATAGAGTTGCAAGAAATTTAGGATGGAATTCAGGATTTGGAGAGTTATGGTGATGTTCCAGAAGAAGACAACTTAACTATATTTGAATAAATGTAGATTGTTGTACCATGCTTAAAAAAAAATAACACATCCCCTGAAAATAAGTCCTAGGGTGTCTTCTTGAAGAAAAATAAATATAAGACCCTGTCTTTTTTTTTTATTTATTTATTTATTTTTTTTTTATTTTTTACACAAGACCCTCATGTCTAATTTTTTTTTTTTTTTTTTGAGACAGAGTCTCGCTTTGTTGCCCAGGCGAGAGTGAGTGCCTAGCTGACAGCAACCTCAAACTCCTGGGCTCTAGCAATCCTACTGCCTCAGCCTCCTGTGTAGCTGGGACTACAGGCATGTGCCACCATGCCCAGCTAATTTTTTCTATATATATTAGTTGGCCAATTAATTTCTTTCTATTTGTAGTAGAGACAGGGTCTCACTCTTGCTCAGGCTGGTTGAACTCCTGACCTCGAGCAATCTGCCCGTCTTGGCCTCCCAGAGTGCTAGGATTACAAGCATGAGCCACCGCACCCAGCCAGACCCTGTCTTTTTTTCAGGAAAACACAGTACTTGGGAGGTTAAGGCAGGAAGATCACTTGTGCCCAGGAGTTTGAGGTTGCTGTGAGCTACGCTGATGCCATGGCACTTTACTCAGGGCCATAGAGTGAGACTCTGTTTCAAAAAAAAACAAAACAACTTTTATGTGTAGGGTAAAGCAGCTTGTGGTTCTGTGTTCCTGTTGTGGCTAACAACTATAGAGAGGTGAAGTGGTAAGTACGGGATTTAATAAAAATTATTAAGAGGTGAACACCAGTGATATCTGCACATAGCTCTTGCATGTGCCTTATGATTATTAGCTTTTATTTACATTTAAATGTAATGATTTATTATTAACAACTAGAGAAAGACTGTGTTCTATATACGTGCTTCATCTTTTTGTAACCCTTACCATTTCCCTCACATTCTAATTGTCTGCTAGTAGTGTTTCTTGCATACTGAGTTGTAAGACTAGTCAGTCCATTTAAAAGCATTGATAAACTACATTTTAATATAGTCATTGTATAATATATTTAAGCAGGATGATAATCTGAAATCAATTTCTGTGAAATATGATAAAATTCAAAAAACATATACTAGGTATGTATTATGCTATTTTTATTGTGGTGAGTGCTAGGTTACAAAGATAAGGAGGAAATTTGCTTTGGCATTGAGGGGATCTAGCTCCAAATAAGCTTTAAAAGTCTTTTAAATACTCACCTAAAAGTTCTACTATTAAACAGGTAGATTTTGTTCTGTAGTGGGTATGGTTCTATAGGCTTTACTTTAATAGTTAATTCTGTTTAAATATTGATAGAAACCATTAATAACTCTCTCTATAGGTATTTGGGACTTAATCATAATTATTTCATTCGAACTTCTTTTTTTTTTTTTTTTTTCTTTTTAAAGACAGAGTCTCCCTCTCTCATCCAGGTTGGAGTACAGTGGTGTGATCATAGCTCTCTCACTGTAACCTTGAGTTCCTGGGCTGAAGTGATCCTCCTGCCTCAGCCTCCAGAGTAGCTGGGACTACAGGCACACGCTACCACATCTGGCTCATTTTTAAAATTTTTATTCATTAATTAATTTATTTTTAATTAATTGATTAATTTATTTTTATTTTTTGGTAGAGGCAGGGTTTCATTGTGTTGCCCAGGCTGGCCTTGAACTCCAGGGCTCAAACACTCTTCCTACCTTAGCTTCCCAAAGTGCTGGGATTACAAGCACAGGCTACCATGCCCATCCTCCAAACTACCTTTTGCATAGTAAGGAATGGTTCCTTAAGCTGAAGGCATTCAAATCCAGTATGTCAGTAGATTTCATGTAATTTTTAGATATTGAGACTAGGGGCCTTTCAGTAGTCTATACTTTATTCTCTGCACTTAACAATATACCAAACTTCTAGCTTGTATTCCATTCCTAAAACAATTTGGTAATACTTCTTGGTATACTTAATCTGTTTAAAAACTGTATCTGTCAGATCACTTATCAGTTTGGTTATATTCTTGATTTTAGGAAATAGAATGAGTATTTTTTCCCCTAAATATTTATTTTTTTTGAAGACTATTTTCTGATGATTCTTAGGTTCTAATTAATATATACATAAAATGAGTTTGTGAAATTATTTGCTATTGTAGTAGCGATTTATTTCATGCGAACATAGGTTTGACTTTGCAGGACAAACAACAGAGGATCATCTCTTCTTTGAAATAGCCAGGCATTTAATTTCATATTAATTTTTTAAGAATTTTCTCAAATTGAATCAACAGGGTAACTTGGAGTAGTCATTTAATGTCTGTTTTGTGATGGTCCTTTTTTTTTTGAGACAGTGTCTCACTCTGTTGCTTGGACTAGAGTGCCGTGTGGCATCAGCCTAGCTCACAGCAACCTCAAACTCCTGGGTTCAAGCAATCCATCTGCCTCAGCCTCACGAGTACCTGGGACTACAGGCATGCGCCACCATGCCTGGCTCATTTTCCTATATATATTAGTTGGCCAATTAATTTATTTCTATTTTTAGTAGAGACAGGGTCTCACTCTTGCTCATGCTGGTTTCAAACTCCTGACCTTGAGTGATCTGCCTGCCTCAGCCTCCCAGATTGCTAGGATTACAGACGTGAGCCACCACGCCCGGCCGGTCCTTTTTGTTAAATGAAATTGCTATTAATGTTAACTCATAGGGGCATTATGAAGCTCAACTAAGATAATAGTTGCATATTATATGAGTGTTAGAAGTGACACATAGACTGGCTGTTTTCCTTCCTGGTCTCTAAAAGTCCTACTCACTATTTCTTTCTGGTTGGAACTTCTTTAAGTGTCGTTGCCAAATTCACCTCTTTTGATTATCCTCAGATAGAGAAAAGGATTCCCTTAATCTCACATTTTATTGGCTCAGCTAAAGAGAGTTAAGTCTGAATACACAAGGTATCTTAACACTACAAAATATTTAATGATAGAAGAAAAAATAATCAAGTTATTAATCACAATAGTTCTGAAAGGCATAAAGGAGACTAAGGGATAGGAATATGTATTATATTATCTATAAACCCTCCCTTGAAAGCTTCAATATGAATTCAACACATTTCCAAGTCTTCGTAGATTCTCGTGTCTGGTCAGTATCCAACAGTTTTCAGGAAAAATCTCTTCCATAATCTATCTTCAATGTTGTTGGCATCACTATTTCTGATATAGCTTCTTTGCACAGCTGCCATATGATTCTCATATTTTTCTAGTCAGGGTGTGTGTGTGTGTGTGTGTACACCAGAAAGGCCAGTACATAGCAGAAATAGCAATATATATATTTTTCTCTTTTCTCCTCTTATGTATTGTTTATAACCGTAATCCTCTGGTCTATCCTTGATAATACTATACTGTATTACAGTAAAATAATCCTTTGTGGAGGTTTATAAGTTGCCACAGTTTTTTCATATAAATCTAGTTTGGTAGAATTTGTTTTAATTAGCTCACAAAAGTAATTTTTAAGTTATTTCTGAATTATTATAAAAAGATATATGCAATCAAAAAAAATTTTTTTTTTTTTTTTTTGGAGACAGAGTCTCACTTTGGTGCCCAGGCTGGACTGAATGCCGTGGCGTCAGCCTAGCTCACAGCAACCTCAAACTCCTGGGCTCAAGCAATCCTACTGCCTCAGCCTCCTGAGTAGCTGGGATTACAGGCATGTGTCACCATGCCCGGCTAATTTTTTCTATATATATTAGTTGGCCAATTAATTTCTTTCTATTTGTAGTAGAGACGTGGTCTCACTCTTGCTCAGGCTGGTTTCGAACACCTGACCTTGAGCAATCCGCCCACCTCGGCCTCCCAGAGTGCTAGGATTACAGGCGTGAGCCACCGCGCACGGCCAAAATTCTTTACAACTTATGCTACTATTTCTGGTTGATAGTGTTCTCCAGTAATAGCACTGGACCATGCACACACACACACCCTATTTTATTTTAAATACAATTTAGGTGCTAAGAGTCTACATTTCCCGGAATGTATTTATAGTTTTTATTCTTTCAGTTATGTTATCAGTGTTTGTATTGTTTTTTACATATTCTGTAATAATTTGGCTTAGGTTTTATTAAAGTGGCCTCTCTCTTAGTCTCCCCCTTTGGTTTTATAACTTCTTATTTTTTAAAAAAACTCTTTTTCGTTTCAGAGACGACCACCAGATAATTCTTTTTATGTGCGAACATGTAACAAGAATCCAAAGAAAACAAAATGGTGGTATCATGGTAAGCAGTTTAAATTTGGAATGTAATGTATTTTATGGATAAGTTAGACTAGATTTTTAATAGGTCAAACAAAATCATAACCATCATACAAGTAAAATTTAAAATTACTTTGACATTCCAAGACTACCATTTTATTACAAAAAGGACGTTCTTAATAATCTTTAGATAAAATTAAAACTAACTACTTAGAAACCTGTTATTTGAAGTATAAGTTTTGATGCCTTATGTACTCATTTAGTTCTGGTACTGCTCATAGTGGAGGGAAATCACATTAAGTTAGAGGTGCTTCATTAAAGGTCTTCCTATTCTGATTATCTTTTAAAAATGAAGCTCTGCCGATGATATCTTATGAATAAAGTACCCTTAATAATTTAAAATGTCTGTTCTTATTGGGAGGGTAATGATAGCTTTATAATTCAGAGCTTCTGGCATAATTTCTAAACTAACCTTAGTGCTTCCTCAAAGAGGTATTTGAAATTAAAAAGAAAAAGTTCTTATTCCTCAACATACTTTTTGAAGCAAGTAAACAAAAACTATCCCCTGTGATTTTATATACCTAAGAGCATTGCCGTTGTTTCCAGTGTTTTTTATTTTAGTGTTAACCTAATAAGAAATTAGTACCAGCAAAATTAATAGGAATATGGCCTTCTCTTCTCCCCTTTTTTTAAATTTTTTTTTTATTTTACCACCATCCCTCCCCTACCCTCCCTTCTCCCCTTTCTATCCAATGTAAAATTGTCTGTATTTTCACATAAATTGAATGAATTAAAAACTTAAGAGTTCTCCAAGTGTTGAAATAGAAGATGACGAGTGTCAATGCAATAGCATTATGCCAGCAGTTACATATCAGAAAACACAATGAAAGAAGAATGCCATTCCTGAGAGACATAGAAATGTGAAAAGTTGGGGTAATGTTAATGAGAAATACATATGACTTGGAAGAAGAAAATGACAATGAGCTGTGAAAAAATAGGGATACTTTAATGAGGAACTAGTATTGTAATAGTAAAAAATAAATATATTCTTTACAAATTTTAGGTTTAATGGAATTTAGTGAAAAATCTAGTGGAATGATAGGAGTGTAGGTATTTGAAAAGTATGGGAAAGAATAATAGAAGAGAAGAACAATGTTTGAATTTTGAAAATAGATCGTTGAAATATTACTCTCATTTAGATCCTGTTTATAATATTTGAATGTATGGTAAATACGGTGTCACAAATCAGTGAGAAGGGGAAAGATTATATAGTAAGTAATCATCTTAGAAAATTGGCAGTCATTTGGGGAAAGAAATACATTTATATTTTCACCTCATATTTTATATGAGTTGAAATATAAAATACAACAAAAGTAAAAGTACTTTTTAAAATGGGTATCAACTGTGAAAGAAGGATGAACTTCTGACTTTAAAAGGAATTACAAAGAAATCAAACAGAAAAATTTAAAACTTTTATAAAAGCACTAAAAAACTGTAATGCTTTTGTCATAACATTTGAAAAAATTATGAAAAACATAACATTAAAAATAGAGACTATGAAAGTTACTTAAGAATAAATAACAGCACAGGCAAAAAAAAGGTGCAGCTCAGTAAAATAATTACAAATTTAAGATTTTGAAACTGTTAATTATGAATTTGGCCAAGTTTTTGCAAGATGAAGTAGTAGTGAAGGAGAGTAAAGGGTAGAATAAAATTGTTTTCAAATTGCTGGTAGCATATAACAAGTTTAGGGTAATCCTTTAAGTGAGCAGTTTAGCAATATTTAACAAGCTTAAAGTTCAAGATCAAATCTTTTGTCTCAGTTATTAAACTTCTAAGAATCTGTCCAGAGAAAATAATCTTTAACACAAGAAAAGTTTTTTTCATGAAATGTTCAATGGAAGCACAATTTATAATATATACTCTATTCCTTATTCCACCATCTGTTGCCTCTACATGTGTTATTTGCCTGGAATAAATCCTTCTGCTACACTTAGACACACCTCTCTCTCTCTTCTTGGGAACTCTTTTTCACCGAAGCCTTGTTGAGTACTCCCTCCTTTAAGGAACCTTAATAAACTTTGTTACAGTGCCTGGAATGCTGGCTTTGTTTTAGGTTTTAAGATACCCCCAGATAATTCTGAAGTAGCTAGGCATTTAAGAACTATTGTTTCTGAGATTCTTAGTCTAAAGAACAGGTTTCCCAATATACTCATTAATAATATGACTTAAAGAATTCTTTCTGGGCACCGAGGGTCCCCTAAAATTTTTAATAAGACCCAACTTTAATTAAATGGCCCTTTATTTCAATTTACATTGCTGGCTTCTCATTCTTTTTACATCCTCTTACCTTTTGGGAGCAAACACTAAGTGACTTCACTCCATGCATTTACAAAGGGCCTTTTCTTTCTTTTTTTTTTTTTTTTAAAACAATCTTTGAGTGTCACAGACCCCCCCCCCTTATTCATCAAAAATTAAGATGTAGTCAATCAAGAATATTGACAAACATAATTAATTTGGCCGGGCGTGGTAGCTCACGCCTGTAATCCTAGCACTCTGGGAGGCCGAGGCAGGCAGATTGCTCCAGGTCAGGAGTTTGAAACCAGGCTGAGCAAGTGTGAGACCCCGTCTCTACCATAAATAGAAAGAAATTAATTGGCCAACTAATATATATAGAAAAAATTAGCCGGGCATGGTGGCACATGCTTGTAGTCCCAGCTACTCAGGAGGCTGAGGCAGGAGGATCGCTTGAGCCCAGGAGTTTGAGGTTGCTGTGAGCTAGGCTGACTCCACGGCACTCACTCTAGCCTGGGCAATAAAGGGAGACTCTGTCTCAAAAAAAAAAAAACATAATTAATTCAAACATTTGAAAAAGTGTCAGTTTCAGAGTCAGTCTCACTAGTAATAGAAAAATTCCTCTTTTGTCTTTTTCACGATTGTTTTTAAACCACCTTTAATTTCTTTTACAAAAACTTGAGAAGACATTGTATTAGAGCAATGATTTGTTTTTAAAATGTCTAATTTTTGAAAGTACAATCCTCTCTCCTACTCTGTCACCTCACTGTTAGAGGGTATTATTTCTGTTTTTTTCCTCCTTACTCCCTAATGAGAAATTTCAAAAAGATAATCAACTTTCAAGCCCCTTTAATGCTGGCCTGTATAGCTAAATGGATTTATGAGAAGCCCTTCATCTGAGAATCCTTAGGAATTTCTTCTTACCTGATTTTGAATAAGAAATGAGGAAAGGCCACATAGTGAAACCAGAAATAGAAAGGTTAATTCTTTAAAATAAAGTACAATTTATAGTCAAAGTTATTTTTCAGAGTTACAATTTTTATGTTACTGAGAAATCCATACTTTGTAAACTGAAGTTGAAAGTTCTTTTTGATAGAAACAGAAGTAAACCAAGAAGTGCCCCCAAAAGCGAGACTTTGCAAACTAAATTAACCCTTTACATAATATAAAATAGTTTGGGGTTTGCACAGGATTTCATTTTTCCAGTAAATGAGTTGAAAGTATTCTCTCCACCCCCCTACCCCCCTCCCCCGGCTTTAAAAAAAATACAAATTAGCTACATTTAAAAGGCACTGGTTCTAATTCACCCAAATCATGACTATCCTAGTCCAGGCTCCAATCCTGGGTACAGATACATTTTCTCATTTACAGATAATTATGTTTGAAACATCCTTGGTCATTGATCTACAGTGACCATTCTTATCTCTTAATATATTTTCTGCTCTTGCATGAACCCTGAATGCCTGAATCATCCCCCTCCCCCATTCACCTTTTAAGTGACAACTTTGTCCCAAAAGTAAGCTTCATGGCCACTCAAGGGAGGGTAGTATTTATTATACATTGAGATGATAGAGTCGCTGTTCTATCATCCAACTATGATGGCTGCAGAGAATCTTCTTTGAACTTTTCCTTCACCTTTAAAAAGCTAAAACATTTCAGCTGTGTAGCACATACTTCTTTATACATAACGGAATAGCAGGTACAGGCAGTGTGAACACACTTCATCCTTGCATTATAGTTTAATTTGGATAATCTTATCAAAATAATCATATTCACTCTTATAAAGCATAACATGCAGCTTTGTTTAGTAGAACTTTCCAGATGTCAGCGTATCTTTTTTCTGCTTAGATGCTTTAGTTCCAGAAAAATTTTCACTAATCATGTTCTCCTTATAATACCAGCTTATGAAGATACATGGACTCTTGTTATTTCTTAGTATCATCTAATTCTCAAAGGATTTCTAGAACAGACCAGTTTGCTTATGTGACCTTCAGAGCTATACAGAAAGATACCGAACAAAAGCTTACTTGGAATTGGATAAACTAATTAAAATACTTAGCGTTTCAATTTCTAGAAACTGAGTGGAATTGTGTGCCTCAGGTATCAAGCTCCATGGTTCTATGTGGTGCTAACTAGCATACTTGGGTCAGGGTGGGTCAGAGTGTTTGTCATGTCTAAGTAAAGAGGCAAGAGAGGTTTGGGTTTAGATTAATTATAAAGTGTATACTTCAAAGGGAACTTCCTGGATGCAGGCACTATTAAAGAAAAACAACAGGCCGGGCGCGGTGGCTCACGCCTGTAATCCTAGCTCTTGGGAGGCCGAGGCGGGCGGATTGCTCAAGGTCAGGAGTTCAAAACCAGCCTGAGCAAGAGCGAGACCCTGTCTCTACTATAAATAGAAAGAAATTAATTGGCCAACTGATATATATATATATAAAAAATTAGCCGGGCATGGTGGCGCATGCCTGTAGTCCCAGCTACTCGGGAGGCTGAGGCAGAAGGATCGCTAGAGCCCAGGAGTTTGAGGTTGCTGTGAGCTAGGCTGACGCCATGGCACTCACTCTAGCCTGGACAACAAAGCGAGACTCTGTCTCAAAAAAAAAAAAAAAAAAAAAGAAAAACAACAAATCTGAAATTCACTTCATCTCCTGATTTTATAAGAGGAGGACTAAGCTGACATACAAAAGCTGAGCTGCCAGATTACCAGTGTTAGGTTCTTGGATAAGACCTCTCTCAGCTTAAATTTGTGGTCTTCTACATTATTAGTCAGTGTCCCTTAAGAATTAGGCCGGTCACTACTAGCCTGCTGTTATTATAGCATCCCACTTCATATCTACTGACCTATGTTACTATGTTCCTTTTCTTCTAGTCTTCTGTCCCTGGGAGTATCCAAGGAAATGGGTTTCCAATATAATATGATGGTTTTTATTATGTGGGGAAAAGTAAATGACCTTCTTCTAACATAGTTCTCTCTCATTCACATTTCCCAGAAGTCCAGTGAAGTTAGCCATAGTAGGTGTCACCTCTTTGGAACTGATGATTTGTATATTGTATTTCAGAGTGTAATTTTAGTAGGGACTTCTGCAGTTCCAGAAAAAATTTAAATGGTAAATATTAGATTTTTTTTTTCCCAAGCCATTATCTTGTCATAAATACTTTAGCCAAGAGGTTCTTTCACTGCCTTTTATAGACCTATATTTGTCTTGATCTAAGATGGGTTTACTGTAATTTTTGGTGATTCAGTCCTAGTATGAAATGATCTTTCCATCTAGCTAGCAAACTGTGTTCTTTCTGCTAACACATGAGTTTTTTTCTTCTTAGTTATAGCCCTCTTAATTAGGGAAAGGATGGCCATGGCTTTGGCTCATACCTGTCTCGGTATTTAGAATTTGCTTATAGACTCTTGATTACATGTAGCCTTCATGAATTTGTAATCCTGCAAGTCCCTGTGGGTCCAGCTGTAAAAGATCATTGAATTCTATCTTCAGAACTTACTTAGTAAGTTTGTTTCTCCAAAACTAGGATATTCAAGGTGGGTAGTATCATACCAGTCCTAAATTTTTTTTTGAAATCTGACCCAAGATGGTGATTGGGATGTGGAGAATAGCTTGAGGAGGATTTCCTAATCATTTTGTCAGCACATTCTACAGAAGCCTACTATACTGAAAACCTTCCAGAATGAACAATCTAATAAATAAAAATACATTATTCACCTGTCAAAGATGGTACATCCTTGGAGATACAAGGTTATATGTTAAAATTGAGTTTTGTCTGTCACTTTTCTATTATGTACATTGTCATCTTGTATCATCCTAAAGTTTATCTCTAGTAGTTTGACATACTAGGTAGAATTTAATGCCATCTTTTAGCTTAGAGATTTAAGTGTGATTAGTTTTAGTATTAGTTTCAGAGATCTTAGCGTTATAAAATACTCTATTGGAGAAGTGATGTTTTAAGGAACTTCCTTATATTCCTAACTTTGTTATATATCCATAACAAATGTCTTCTCTATTCCACGTACCACAGTCTTTTAAGAAACATTTACTTTCATGTGAATCTTAGAGGATATAAACTATCCAGTTGTTTTCTTCTTTAAAAACCTATTCTTATTTATTTATAGAATTCAAATGAATTAGATGTGATTTAATTTTAAAATTTAGTCTGCTTTCCCTTTAAGATTATGATTAAATTATAGGATCATGGGATATTTCATGAGCCTGCCCACCATAGAAGTCAGATTTTACTGGTCTTTGGTTCTCATTGAATCTTTATGAATGGGAATTTTATTAGCAATCTTATCAATCCTAGCATGAAGTAGTTTATAAAATATTTTGGCCAGTATTTTCAGAATTTTCTCCTTAAAAGCTTTCACAACTCTAGTTGCCAACAGTCTTATTTCTTTATGAAGCTTCTTTCTGAAGAATAACTCATGGCTGGATGTATTAGCTCATGCCTGTAATTCCAGTATTTTGGGAGGCCAAGGCTGGCGGATTGCTTGAGACCAGCCTGGGCAACATAGTGAGAACCTATCTCTACAAAAAAAAAAAAAAATTGTTTTAAGTTAGTTGGGGTGGTGGCACATGCCTGTAGTCACAGTTATCTGGGAGGCTGAGGTGGGAGAATCTCTTGAGCCCAAGGGTTGAGGTTACAGTGAGCTATGATGGCACCACTGTACTCCAGCCTGGGCCACATAGACCCTGTCTGTAAAAAAAAAAAAAAGAATAACTCATCCTCAAAATAAATCCTTCAGATACGTTTTTAAAAATAAGCCATGAACCCAAAAAGTTATGTGTTACATAAATATAGTATAATGTGACAAGGCTAGCAGAATGTATTACTAAATAAATCTGTGGGATTTTTAATGACTCCCTCTGCATATATATCTATACTTGCTTAAAACTTATTTTCTAAAGGAAAATTAACACTAACTATTGATTGATTTGGAGATTGTATCTCATTGATAAAGAAGAGTTACTTCTTTTGTAGTGTAAAGACATGACTTATATTATTCTATGTTAAATAGCCTGGGGCTGTTGGTCAGTAGTTTCCTTCCTATCTCATTACAATTTTAAGTTGTCCATAAAAGAAGAATTTTCTAGAGGTTGACATATCCTGAATATAGGTTAACATATCGTATCAACTTATTATTTTAAATAGAACTAACATACTAATAACACATCATTTTTAAGGTTTTTTTGAACTACCATTCCCTAAAAGAATAAAACTTGATTTGTTTGTCACTGTGTAATTGTACACAAATTGGACTTTTTGTTTGCAGGGATTGAGGGAGGCACATCAGACATGTAAACCATATTCTTTTTACTGCTTGAAATTATTTCTACATTAGACTAGAAATAATGTAAAAATTGCATATTTTACTTACGCATGCTTGACTTTTTAATTATCTTTTTTCTCCTTTTCTTAAAGATGATACTTGTTGATGCCACTGTTATCATCCTCCTAGCAGAAGATAGTCCTACTGAGAAAATGAGCACTTTGATCATTCAGTCTTTGAACTTTAACCTTTGACTGGAAGTGACCTATAGGCAATGAAGACTACTTCCTTTTACTGCATTTTTACTCGTGTGCATTCTGGGCGCATGTTGATCGCTGGTTCAGTCCAGGCAACTGACATGCTTTTATTAGTCATACAGTATTAATGCAGGTGTCAGGAAATGTCAAATATAATTCCATTTTTAATTTTTATTTTTTTAAGCTTTTGGAAAAGTTCCAGGTCCTTACGTATTGTGCAATAACAATGACTTCCTTGGCGGTTTTGGGACGTTCATTGCCGGCAATGGACGTTGTAACAGGAAAAGTTTTCATTAACTCCTGCCACTCAACGATTCATGCATGATAGGGCCTATGAAATGAATTTATCGGTTATAGTGGGATTATAAATAAAGTGAGGGGTCCAACATTACTTTGAAAGTCACCCTAGCTGTTTATATTTGGATTCTATGCACTGTGATCCTACGGTTAACAGCATGAATTAACATGCGTCTTTAAAGGACTGTAATGAAAGATCATTGCATATTTATTTAATTGTTTATATCTGCTGTCAAATTGTTTTGACATGGAAGGTTTTCAAGTAACATTGGCAGAGAGGTACAATATGTTATCCCTATGGTGAAAATAAATTCATTTGTTGTATATAGTTCCTCAATCTCTGAAGTAAAGGTATGAATAATATAGGGTATGAATGGTTTAATCAAGGCTTTATTTTGGAAGTAAGAAACATGGCGGTGATGATTAAATTGCTGCAGTCCCTAATTTGGGCTTGTTATTTGTACATTAAAGATTTTTTTCCAAGTAGATTACACTCTGTTACTTCCTGCTAGCCATCAGCATGAGCCCTACTGCTTAAACACTATTTCATTTATTTATGTTTGGAAAATCCATAAACATTTTTGTTTGCAATCTTGTTTCTTTTGTTATGTTTAAAGTCAAGTTTGAATGTTATGATACTTTTATTGAAAAACTTTGTCAAGTTTTTTTCTTGTAAATTTTCTTTACTTGTAAGTATCATCTTGTCCTTTAATCCTGTACCCTAAAATAAGAAATACATTTTTGACAGAGGCTTAATGTTTTAACAAAAGAGTGTGGACATTTTTATTTTAAAATTTAGGCAAAATTACACTATAAAATGGTATGTTTGCTTATTTGTCTCACACAACCATACAGTTTTTCCTGGAGGGTTTTGTTTTGTTTTGTTTTCTTGTTGTTGAAAATACTTTGCTTACAGCTAGATAAAAATTTTTATAGAAAAAAAAAATTGTCGAAAGGTTCAATTCTCAGTACCATGTAAGTTAATGATACTAAAACTAGGTTCTCTTTTTAAAAAGCAATTAATGTATTTTATAAATTACCTTTTCACATATGCAAAATCTGTTTCTACTACAATATTATTTTTACTAATGCCTTATTGCACTCTTTTTGAAATATCCTGCAGTGACTATATGAATCAATTTGGTCTTAAAAATGAAAGCCAATTGGCTGAAAGGTTTGAAATATATACCCCAGTAAAACTAACCCAATCAACAATTGGTAAAGAATATTTTAGAAATTGTTTTTAATCTGTATAGATAACATTTTGTAGCTTTGTACATGTTGTTAATTAAGGGCATATAATTTTACACTCTAAAAGTATAATTGCTGAACTCAGGGGTGGGTAGACTTCAAAAATGTGTCTGCTGTAGAAATAACTTGAAAAAAAATTTAAACCATGGCCAGCCACCAAATTGTGGACATTGTTTATACTGCTAATTAGCAACCACCACTTTTTAAAAATTATAAACATTTTTGTTCTATCCTGACTAGGTATACATAAGTTCTCACAGTAACCTCATATCAACTTTACTAGTTGGCCTGTTTAACCAAGACAAAATCTTTGAATTATTCTTAGTTTTTAACTGCTTTTAATATGAAAATTGCAGCTGTAAATTATGTATTTTCATATTTTACACAACTGCTCTAAACTACTGATTGACTTGATCTTTTTCTGGGGGGGTAAGAAGGAATCTCTTTCAATATTGCTGGTCCTCTTACTAAAATGCTTTTCTAAAGAAATGACCGGTGACATTTATTCACCAAAGGAATCAGTATACCAGGTCAAAGATTAACAATACTATACTATAGATTAATAGATCAAATATAGCCTCAATTGAATTTTTTGTAACAGTATTTTAGCATACCTCTCTCTCTACATATAGATACCATAAAGTAAATTTAAATGAAATAGAGGAAAACCAAATAATTTCAGCACATTTTATGGTTTAAGGAGAAGAACATAAGACGAAATACCATAAAATAAAAGAGCACCAACCATTCAAAATTCATAAACAAATTAACATCACTCCCTTGAATTTATGAATCATTGAAAACTCCTTTGCACTTAGATTTAATTAATTTACATGTAAATTACATTATTAAAAGTCATAAGATGTTTATCTGAGTCATTGCTCTACAGAGGGCAGCTAGTGGCTTTGTAATAATAAAAAGAACATTTCTTTGTAGCTTATTGTTGAAAGATGACCAGAATACCAAGAAAATGTACATAGGAATATGCTACTTCCCTCTTCCCTGCATTCCCTCCGTGGAGCACTATTTGCTGCATAGGCCCACAGAATTATGCTTTCATACTTAGAAAAATAATGTACTTTCTTTTTTATTTATTTATTTATTTATTTTAGGCCATTTTCTGGTTTGCCAAATTCTTTTAAGACAGTGCTACATTCAGTTCCTTATTTATGCATGCTTAGATCATGAACTTGGTGCCCTTTCAAAAAAATTTTTTGTCAAGTAGAGATGAATACCATAGGTTTTAAAGAGAAAGGTGGTTTTTAGTTTTTTAAGAGAAGTTTTTAAAAATACATTTTATGGCTGTTCTCTTAAGGAATTAATATTCACTTCTAAAGGACTTGTAATGTGTAATTCATCCTTCTAGCCAGCAGGGTAATAAAGCATTTTTAATCCCCAGAAGAAAGTGCTGAAAATAGATTTTATATAGTCAACAGTTCACCTGGAGAAAGATCTTAATCCTTGTTGTTTTGACTAGGTATACAAATGTTTGGTATAAAGTAATTAGAATAGTTTATTACTTTTTCCCTTATGAAATTTTAAATATATGCAAATATATATATCGTTAGATTCCTGTGGTGGATAATAATTTCTTCAGATTCTAAAACAGGTATCTAGTGACTGCCTAATTGTTCCCAGATTGCATCAAAGATGAATTGATAATGAAAATGAGTAGTGATATGAAAATGGTATGTAACTACTTATTATTTGTTTCTGGTAACCAAGTCTTATTTTTTAAAAGCCTATTGTTTTTGAGAATTGAGATATTTAAAACTTGTTAAAACTTCTTCCTAAAAATAGAAGAGAAGAGGAGGTACTGTGTGTTCAAAAAATTTTTTTAAATAAAGAATTTGGTGTCACTAGTTCTAAGCCTTTATGGTTACTGCTGCTTATATTTCTCTATCTCACTTTTATTAATTTTTTTGTACATATCTTAGCTGAATGCTTAAAATTTATAATTATGTATATAAATTAGTTTTCAAAAGGAACTGAGGCTTAACCATATTTTTCTTTTCTGAGGATTCATTATCAAAATCAGCTACTGCACTATTCTGTGTTATGCTAATAACTTTAATGCCTTTGCATGATTGAGATCTGTGAAGACGGTATCTTTTAATCTGTACCAACTGGTCCCAATCCTCTTTGCAGTCCTTTAAAACAATTTTTTAATCCCTGTTACTCTTCTTCCTTACTATCTCTTCTCACAGATATCCATTGTATCAGTCTTCAGTTTCCTATTCTGACTTCTAAATTTCTTTTTCCTTTCTTTTTCTCTTTCTTTTCTTTACCTTTCCTTCCTTCCTTCCTTCCTTCCTTCCTTCCTTCCTTCCTTCCTTCCTTCCTTCCTTCCTTCCTTCCTTCCTTCCTTCCTTCCTTCCTTCCTTCCTTCCTTCCTTCCTTCCTTCCTTCCTTCCTTCCCTCCCTCCCTCCCTCCCTCCCTCCCTCCCTCCCTCCCTCCCTCCCTTTTCTCTCTTTCTCCTCTCTCTCCTCCCCTCCCCTCCCCTCCCCTCCCCTCCCCTCCCCTCCCCTCCCCTCCCCTCTTCCTGTTAGGGAATCCAGAGAAGGAAGATTATGAAAATTACATCATTAGATTTTTTAAAAATTAGAAGATTCTCCTTCCTTCAAATACTGATACCTAATTTCAATTCATCAATAGATGGCTGAATTTGTTGAATTGACTACTGGATAAATGAACTGTTAACAGTAATTTAGTTCTTTGTAATTAATATTAATGGAATTTTATTTGTTCTTTTTGGGTAGGGACTCTCCCAAAGCCTGATTGTTTCCCAGATGAAGTAAATTATTTTTCCATTTAAATTTCTAAACCATTTTTAGATGTGGAATTATTCTTTTAACATAATATGTGGGGGCCAGGCGAGGTGGTTCATGCCTGTAATCCTAGCAGTCTGGGATGCTAAGGTGTGAGGATTGCTTGAGCTCAGGAGTTTGAGACCAGCCTGAGCAAGAGCAAGACTCCATCTCTACTAGAAATAGAACAATTAGCAGGGCATTGTGGTGTGCACCTGTAGTCCCAGCTACTCAGGAGATTGAGGCAGGAAGATTGCTTGAGCCCAAGAGTTTGTGGTTGCAGTGAGCTATGATGATGCCACTATACTCTATCCAGGGCGACAGAGGGAGACTCTGTCTCAATAATTTGTAGGCGACTTTTGCTTTCTCAACATAAATCATGTATTAATTTAAATACAGGCTTATATACATTTTTATCATTAGAGACACATGGAATCTAAACATGTACTTAAAACTTAGCTCTCTGTCCTGAAAGTTGCAGTTATGTTTCTATGATCCTGCTAAGTGAGGTATTAATTGTAATTTTAATTTTCATATGTTAGTATTGACACTTGTAGTTGGTGATGAGCCTTCAGAATGATTACATGACTTTTTTATGAAAAATTTCTTGTCAGTAAAATAATGTATCTGAAGCTATTTTGAATATGTGAAAGGAAAGCCTGAATAGAAGCTGGCCTATCTTAACTCAAGAACTCCAGTTTTATATATTGACTGAGAAGAGGAGACATCCAGTTATTTTTTCTTTTTCTACAATAATTCTAAGCTGTTTTCTTGAAGGCTAAAGCATGATTTCAAAACTTACTGGGGTTTAACTTAAATGTGACATTGGTTGTCAGATTTCCTGGTTTATGGGAAGATTGAATAGTCCTGTCTCTTTTTTAAAGCCTGAAATGAGACTAGTTAGGAATTTGGTAGATTTTGTCAGATACTGTGAAATACAAGTCTCATAGTTAACCACAGATTGTTTATATAAATGTAAATTGTTAGACTCCAAGTAAAATAATTATTTGAAGGAATTATTAAGTTAACTACTAACCAAAAATTAAGTGCATGTTCAGGTCAGAATGAATTTGTTCATTTTAGTTGGTACCATTTTTTTCTCAGTATTCAGAAATATTGATTGTGCATTTTATTAATAGGAATGGAAGCTCATGCTTGAAGATTTGAATAGGGTGGATGTATATATTTTATAAATTCAAGTTGCAAAATATGTAAATTTGCTACTTTTTAAATAGAATATAAATGTTAAAACAGACAAATCTATGTTATATATTTTTAAATACATGTATCAAACTTTTGTTAGTTGAATGTAGATTATGTTGTGTGCTTTATGGAATTCAGCAACTTTTAATAATAAAACAGTTGTCATTTCATTATTTTTCTTATAGACTTGAGTACTAAATTGGATAGATTCTAGATCTCTTTGTAGTGTATAATGTAAACTTTATTTGTATAGTAGTTCCTCTTTACAAAATACTGTGAACTTTAAAGAATTATGGAAACAGTAACATGTCCATTTCCAAAAAGTGCAGCAGAATGAAGATAGTCACTAAAACCACTTGTTTATTTGAGAGATCATCTTTACTTAATACTATAGTTTATTTTAGTGGTTCCTTATGTTTTAATAAGTCCTGATTAAAGACGGGGCATTTTCAGAGAAGATGGAAATTGAGACCTGGGCACTTGCTTAGAGTTATGAGTCTGATGTTGCTGAACTTCAAATTGTATGATTAATAAGGATATACTTTATATTAATAAGGATGCTTTCCTGAGTATACAAACAAATCAACTAATTGACTTAAATGAATGACTCTTTAAGCTACAAGAGGAGAAAAGGAAATAACCAGAAGAAGGGGATATCTCAACATCTGTTATTCCTGGCAGGAAGAAATTAAATATGCTCTGCTGATAATTCTAAGTTTTCTTTTCCACAGGGGATCTGCTTGCCCCAGGAGCACCTTAGTCCTCATTGGGGAAGCCATACTACCATAAAAACTATCATATCTCAACAAACTGTGTCTGCAGACCTAAACAGCTATAATAGTAGGTTAGATAAATGTAAGGTCCATCTTGCTTTGTGCTTTGATGGTGCCCTTTCCCTTTATTATAATTTTAAAATAATTTCTACCTCCCGTAATAGGTGTGACTTTTCTTCACTATTTTAAGCAGCTGTTGGTAAGTGATTGTGTTTAAGTCCTCCCTGTATTCGTTAGTACTTTTCACACTAATGTAATCCATAACAAAATTAAACATCAGCTAAATTGAAGGGTCAAATGACAAGAGTTAAGGGGTTTGTGTACTTGGGTAATAAAGCCCAAAGCCACAGTGTTTCTTTATCTGTCCTGTTGGGAGCCCCTCTCAATTTTTTTAGTTGTTGTTCTTGCTTACGAGATTTGTTTTTAATGTTTGCCTGATTCATACAAAATACATAAGTGGGAGTGCCTGAGTGCCCTTTACAGTTCAATATAGAGTATGGAAATATTTTAATAAGGAAAGTTGAAATAAACCAAGGTAGATAATATCTTCTCATGTCTGTGTGTGGCCTTCAAGGACTTAATGTGTATAGTAAATATGTATCATCAGGCAAGGCCTAATATGGACGGCTGTATCCTGCACATACCAACTCAACATTGAAAAAACTTTATCTCCATACTCCAATAAAAACATATTTCTCTTACTTGTCCTGTCAATTTAATGGCATTCCTATTCAACCTAGTTAGTTATCCAAATAACCTGACACACTTTACTGTCCTCTTCCTTGAATTTCTCAAGTCCTGTTGAGTCTATCTTTAAAACATCTCTGAAATGTCTCCTTTATCTCCAGTCTTTTACCGTTATGACTTTTCACTACCTGGCTGTAGTATTCATTCCCAGGCTTCTCTTCCACCCATCCATACACCTTGTTCTATAAGTAGTAGCAATACAAACTTGCGTTATATTTTTCTTCCCTGTTTTAGAATGTTCATGATCTGCTTTTCTACCTGAAAGATCCAGTTCAAATGTAGTTAAAAGGTTATCCTTGTCCTTTCTTCCCTCTCTACCCAGTACCAGTCATCTGTCCTGACCTCTGTAACAATAGGGACAGCATTGCAGTTGTGTTTGTGTCCCCAGCACATAGCACACAGTAGCTAACATATGTACTTTGAACAAGTGTGTGTTGAATTAACTTTGATTATACTTGTATTTTTTTTTTTTTTGAGACAGAGTCTTGCTTTGTTGCCCAGGATAGAGTGAGTGCTGTGGCATCAGCCTAGCCCACCACACCCGACCTATACTTATATTTTTATCCTAGCTTTCTCAAAGAAACTTCCTCAAGTGCTATTTTGAAACATAGATCTAGACCACCATCTGTGTGAAATGTCATAGCAGAAGCACCTTACCCTTCCTGTCCTAGAGAGTTTGAGAAAATTACTTTTAAATAAATCATTAATTATTCTTCATTGGTTTTGCCTTTCTTATAGGTGCTTCTCATATCTATCTGAGACAAATTGGTTATCACAAATTAAGAATACAGTTGTTTTAAGCTAAGTACATCCTAGGAGCCATATGGTACTTGACATTGATGTAATGGTTAAAAGCCAACAGTAAGCAGACAATTATTGAGTACCTCTCATATGTCAAGAAGGATGGCAGATAGGGATATATCCTCAAAGGGCCTCTGTGATAAGATAATAAGTAGGGAATTGGAGCCCTAAGAGATGCAGATAAACTTTATTGTAACAGAAATGAGTTATCTGCAAAAAGTAGTGTCATGGCTTGGAAATTGTAAACTTTGTAGATGGGTTCAGGCAAGAACAAAGTTCACAAGTACAAGATCCCTGGGACAGGAGCTCGTCTGAGATCAAGGAGGAGGACAGTGTGGCTGGTACAGAGGGAGCCAGATGTAGGTTCTTGAGAGTCAGGGTAAGATTGAGGTTATTTGATTCTTCAGTTTTCACTAACAAAGAGATGAGTCAGGCACCCAAGAGTTGCTTTTGTCTTCAGGGCGTTTTATCAGTTGGGAAGAAGTAGCTATGAAATCCTCTCTGGAGCAATATATTTCCTTGCTAGGCCTGAAATTATATATATTTTTTGAGACAGAGTCTCATTCTTGACTCTTGCCCGGGCTAGAGTGAGTGCCGTGGGATCAGCCTAGCTCACAGCAACCTCAGACTCCTGGGCTCAAGCAATCCTGCCTCAGCCTCCCGAGTAGCTAGGACTACAGGCATGCCTGGTTAATTTTTTCTATATATTTTTAGTTGGCCAATTAATTTCTTTCTATTTTTAGTAGAGATGGGGGTCTCGCTCTTGCTCAGGCTGGTTTCAAACTCCTGACCTTGAGTGATCCTCCCGTCTTGGCCTCCCAGAGAGCTAGGATTACAGGCGTGAGCCACCATGCCAAGCCTTATTCTTACAAGTATTTACTTCAATACAGTGACTAGTACACAAAGTTACCACATTCTAGGAAATAAGACACCATGGTTAAGAACTAGCAGAAACAATGTAAACAGACCTAGGAAGTATTAGAGGAGTTTGGGAGAGTGATACAATCTTATAGTTTGCTGATCTGCCTGGCAGAACTGGGGATCTTCTGAAGGAGAACCTGCCTTGTTTGTTTTTATACTGATTAACTGAGTGCCTCCTGGGCCTCAGCGTGCTATGATCAGGCAGGGAAGGCAAATGGTAATTGAAATTCAGTTTAACACTTGGTATGGTGGGGCAGTCAGGAGTGCTGGGTGAGCATCAAGGCAAGAACACTCCACACTAAGGGAGTCCAGGAGAGAACTCCAGCAGAAATACTCAACTGCATGATATTTGCTAGGCAAAGGTGGGAGCATGAAGTTGAGGGCATCTGAGACAAAGTACACAGTAAGTGCAAAGGCCCAGGGGTGAGAGAACAGTGTTGGGAGCATTGAATTTAGATCAAGGAGTGGTAGAAACAGTCGAGGGAAAACTCAAACTAGGTCATGAAAGACCAGATTATTAAGTTTTGACTTGATCTTGTGGGCAGTCTGACCAATGGAGTCAGACTTGCACTTTAGAAAAATTGCCTTTGGCTATAGTCTAGAGAGGGTACTGGAAGGGTTGCAACTGGACAGAGAAGATAAAACCCAAGAGGTTTTTTCAGTAATCCAGGCAAATGATGTGTATTAATTATACAGTATTAAGATAAAGAGATGTAATGGAACAGAATAGAGAATCCAGAAACAATTGATCTTCAACAAAAGATGCTAAGGCACTTCTAGGGGGAAAGAATAATCTATCCACAAATGTCAATAGAGCATGTGGAAAGCTGTATGCTAAAAATAAATAACTTACACTATATATAGAATTAACCTAAAATGAATCATAGACCTAAGTTAACAGCAAAAACTATAAACTTCTTTAAGGAAACAGGAGAAAATAAGGTCTTGGGTTTGGCAAAGATTTCGGAACTAAGGCACATTATAAAAGAATTGATTAATGAGACTCATCAAAGTTTAAAATTTAGGCTCTTCAGAAGGCAAACTAAAAAGGCAGAATAGGGCCGGGCACGGTGGCTCACGCCTGTAATCCTAGCTCTCTGGGAGGCCGAGGCGGGCGGATTGCTCGAGGTCAGGAGTTCGAAACCAGCCTGAGCAAGAGCGAGACCCCGTCTCTACCATAAATAGAAAGAAATTAATTGGCCAACTAATATATATAGAAAAAACTAGCCGGGCATGGTGGCACATGCCTGTAGTCCCAGCTACTCGGGAGGCTGAGGCAGGAGGACTGCTTGAGCCCAGGAGTGTGAGGTTGCTGTGAGCTAGGCTGACGCCACGGCACTCACTCTAGCCTGGGCAACAAAGCAAGACTCTGTCTCAAAAAAAAAAAAAAAAAAAAAGGGCAGAATATACTTGAAATTATATATCTGATAAAGGACTTAGAATATTTTTTTTTAACTTAAAACTCAATAAGCAAAACAACCCAACTAAGCAATGGGCAATAAATATTTTTTTTATTAATACTTGAACTGATGAGACTTTGCCAAAAAGAAAATATACATAGGGATGGCAGAGAAGCACATGAAAAGCTGCTCAACATCATTGGTCATTAGGAAAATATAACTAAAAACAATGATGAGATACCACCACACACCCATCATGTTGACCATACCAAATTTTGACAAAGATGTGGAGCAACAGGAATCTCCTACACCGCTGGACACCACTGGTCGGAAATGAGAATCATAACCACTTTGGAAAGCAGTTTGGCAGTTTCTTTAAAAGCTACACATACTATACAAATTAGCCATTTCACTCCCAGGTAGTTGCCCAAGAGAAAGTATATGTCCACCAAAGGGCTTGTACACAAATGTTTGTATCAACTTTGTAACATCAAACTGGAAACGTCTCAAACGTCCAGTCCATAAACGGGAATGCATACCATGGAGTACTGCTCAGCAATGAAAAAGAACTGAACTATCGATGCATGCACGTCGATGAATCTTGATTATGCTGAGCGAATATAGCCAAGCCATAAAAAAAAAGCCCATACTGTATGGTTTCATTTATATAAAATTCTAGAAAATACATGATTAGTTACAGTGACAAATCAGGTGAGTGTCTGGGGAAATGAGATGTTGGGAAGGGGAGATTACAAAGGGGCATGAACAAACTTTTGAGCTGATACATGTGTTCATTATCTTGATTATCTTAATTTCATGGATGTCAAGTTCATCAAATTATACACTTTAAATATTTGTGGTTTATTTTACATTATACCTCAAAGACAATTAGGAAGCTTTTAGTAATCAAGGAGGATGATGGCCTGAAATGGTGGAGAGAAAGTGGAAAAAAATCAACCATAATCAATTTGTCCAAAATCACAGCTTAAAAGTGATGGAGCTGGTATTTAAACCTAAGTCTGACTGACTCCAAAATCCATGCTCAGTCAGTATGCTTATACTTGGGATGACCCCCATATTTTTGGTTTGGACAACTGAGTGAACAGTAATACTTTCACTAAAGCACAAGGAGAAGAAGCATATATGGGAGAGATGTATTCCCCCACGGCACCAGTAAGGTAGCTTGCATAATAAATTAGTGAGCAGAGATGTGAGGTGAATTTTTGAGGCAGTAGTAATAATAAAATATTTAGTGTGATGTAATTTTACTTAGTTTGTGCATTAATTGCCTATTAACAGCTGGAAAGGAATTTAATATTTTCTAGCCCAATAACCTAACCAATGAGTAATTTTTTCTCAATGTCTTTGAAGTGATCACCCCAACGACCTTCACTGATGGGGATTAACCTGATTTAGAAAACTATTGCACTTTTGAATAAATCTGGTTATTAGAAAATTATTTCTTCCAAGCTGAAATTTGCCTCCCTACTGTCTGTGATGGATTGAATTGCATCCTACAAAAAGATATGTTGAAGTCCTAACTCCTACTACTTCAGAATGTGACCCATCTTGAAAGTAAAGTCATTGCAGCTGTAATTAGTTAAGATGAGGTAATACTGGAATAGGGTGGGCCATTAATCCAATATGTCTCGTGTCCTCCTAAGAATTGGAGAAGAGACACAGAAACACACACTGGGAGAAGACCATGCAACAATGGAGTGATACATTTACAAGCCAAGGGACACCAAGTATTGCTGGAAACCACCAGAAGCTGGAAGAGGCAGCAGAAGATTCTCCTCTGCCTTTCGAGAGAGTATGGTTCTGCTGACACCGTGGTATTGCACTTGCAGCATCCAAAATTGTGAGACAGAAAATTTCTAGGTTTTATAAGCCATCTAGTTTCTGGTACTAAGAAGCTATTATAGTATGCACTGTCCATCTCTTTTTTTTTCTAGTTCTGCCTTCTGGAGACACAATAAATACTAGTCCCTTTTCTAGATATTTCCAGATGTTTGGAGAACGAACATTTTATGGCATAGTGAAGAAAACACCTCCTTCACTGTTTTTTGTGGGTTTTTTTGGTTTTTTTTTTAAGACAGAGTCTCACTTTATTGCCCTGGCTAGAGTGAGTGCCGTGGCGTCAGCCTAGCTCACAGCAACCTCAAACTCCTGGGCTCAAGCAATCCTGCTGCCTCAGCCTCTTAAGTAGCTGGGACTACAGGCATGCACCGCCATGCCTGGCTAATTTTTTGTATATATATATTTTAGTTGGTCAATTAATTTCTTTCTATTTTTAGTAGAGACAGGGTCTCGCTCAGGCTGGTTTCGAACTCAAGCCATCCGCCCACCTCGGCCTCCCAGAGTGCTAGGATTACAGGCGTGAGCCACCACGCCCACGCCTGGCTCTTCGCTGGTTTTTTACATGATACATTTTTAAATCCTTTCATCATTCTTTTGTAGGATCAAGATTTCCAAAGATACATTAAAATGTGGTAACCAGAATTGATCTACTACGTCAAATAGTCTAACATATGTTAGGAGAATGGAACTTGCTCTGTGCTTTAGGTCAAGGATTTTCAAGCAGTTTCTCAAAGCCCCAAGAGTTCCTTGCACTTACCTCAGGGCCACACTTGACTAAATTTCATACTGATATTCTACAAAGGTTCGCATTCGGGAAAAGAGTTTGCTGTTTAAAACGAGCTTGAAAAACATTACTTTTAATAACACCTGAGATTGAATTCACTTTTTGGGGGGAGCCACATCACACATGATTTTGATTGTTAAAAGCCATGGGTTTCATTTTGGGTATATGTATGTATGTAGTTGGTTTGGGGTTTGCTTATTTGTTTGGGTCCCAAGTGAAGTATGTTACTTATTTCTAAAACATTTCATGTCATTTGGTTCTACCATTCTTTTGAGCCTTTTTGTTTGTTTTGTTTTATTTTCTTCATCATGCAACATATTAGCTCTCCCTCTTATTCAATATCACATCTAAGCGCTTGTTCTACATCTTTACATTGTTTGAATAAGCAAGGTAAGGACATAAGCCTATAGCATACCATGTAGTATTTGCAGCTCATCATATTATTTAAACATCGTAGCTACTGTCAAACTAATATTTTTCTATCAAACATCAAACTACTACCACTCAGCCATTTTTCTATACAGTAGTCCCCCTTATCCTCAGTTCCATTTTCCATGGTTTCAGTTACTGGAGGTCAACTGTGGTCCAAAAGTAGGTGAGTACAGTACAGTAATTGTTCCATTATTATTATTAATCTCTTACTGTGCCTAATTTATAAATCAAACTTTATCATAGATGTGTATGTATAGGAAAAAACAGTATATATAGGGTGTGGTACTATAACATCTGTGGCTTCAGGCTTCCACTGGGGGTCTTGGAATACGTCACCTGTAGATGGTGGTGGAAACTACTGTGTAACTTTATCAAAGTAAAAAGATGCTGGCTCTTCTGGTGCAACTTGTTTTTGGTGCACTGAAGCAGGTTTCAAATGGAAACTAAAAAATAGTCATTGAATGACTGTTCATTTCTGAATTCCTCATACTGCTTCACAATTTCTGATCCGTTGAAATGTGCACATTCCAAGCTGAGAAAAAAAAAGCTCTTGGATGGGCATGGCAGCTGTGGAGGTGCTCCGCGCCGCTTTTCAGGAAAGAACTTGCTGGTGGGCCGCAGCAGTGCAGTAGCCGATCTCCTCCAACTCTAGCACTTGAGGATCTGCCTCAGTTTCAGAGCCAAGGCCACGCTCTTCCCAAGCAGTCCCTTCCCAAGCAAGCCAGGGATTGAGCGTGGTGCAGGCCTCACCACTTCTGTCCAATGTGGGGCTTCTCTAACGGGTAATCCTCACTCTAGACCTTCCCATTGGGTTGGTGAGACCTGTGTCTCAGATCTGTGTCTCAGTCCGAAGCTCTACCTGCCCGAATTTTCTTCCTCTCCTCTTTCCCTTCACAGGCTTCAGATCTTTATCATGGTTTGATTTCCCCAGCCCAATTGACCCTGATTTCCAGCTCAGGAATCCAGAATAGACCACACAGGCATCTCTTATGGATTTAGGCTAGAAGAAAATTATAATTTTGCTTGAGCATAATTTTTTCCAAGAAGTAATGTTAAAGTTCCCTAGAGATAATTCCTAGTTATGAATATAGTTTCTTTTGTTTTTTCTTGTGACACCTTATCTAAGAATATGAATGTAGTTTCTATATCAGAAAAGAATTTTTGGAGAACTTTCCTTCTGTAATACATAAGAAGAATTGAGGGTCAATACATACAACTGAACAGGAGAAAAAATAACAATACCTCCAGAAATTTGACTTAAGTCAAAGAAGTTTACTGGACTTCAAGCTTGAAGTGAGCAATATGGGGTTTTGCTCATGCCTGTAATCCTGGCACTTTCGGAGGCTGAGGCAGGAGAATCTCTTGAACCCAAGAGTTTGAGACCAGCCTAGGCAACACAGTAAGACCCCATTTCCACAAAAAAAATTGAAAAAATTAGCCAGGCATGGTGACATGTACCTGTAATTTCAGTTTTTTGGGAGGCTGAGGAGAGTGCATCACTTGAGCCTTGGAGGTCCATGTTGCAGTGAGTTATGATGACACCATTGCAGTCCAACCTAGGCGACAGGGCCGGATCCTGTCTCAAAAAAAAAAAAAAAAAAAATTCAGTAAATGTTTGTTGAAAGAATGATCAAAGTTCTGAACCTTAAGTTAAAACATAGAGTTTCTCATTTATTTTCATTTTGATGTTCTAAAATTACATCTTTAGCTCACATTTTTACATAGCCAGTGTTTCCTCTCTTCACAAAGCTGAAGAGAGACTTTCATGAGCTCATATCCGCTTCCCAGAAACAGAAAGGGAAGAGACATTGTTTCATATCTCTTTCTCTTTAGGAAATAATTATGACTGTTTAATAGAGCATTGCTGAGTGTTGGACAAATTTGACTCGGTCTCTTTCTAGTGAGATTTGGAATGAAGCCAGAATTCATGTTTAGGGAAATTAAACTGTCCAAGCTGATTCCAATGCAGAGCCAGGTTTGAGAATGACTGTTTTCACTTACTTCCAAGTTTCCTGGGTTACAAGCAATATTATTTCTCTTTCAAACATCAGTCTAAGAGGACAGAAGACAAAGTGATTTTCAGCCCTAACTCAGTATCATTGTAAATACTTGGGGGGAGGGGAGGGCGGAATACAGCAAGGGAACAACAGCAAAATTTTTAAATTTTAACTTATTTTCTTATAGAATGTGGAGAAATAATTTAAACAGCTAACCCAAAATTAAGGGAAAATATGATTCTTATTTAGGGCAAATATGGAATTTTACTTGATGGAATTATTTTGAGATCAGTGGTAAGTTTCCCCAGCCATCAAAAAGAAATTTCAGATTAGAGTATTTTTTTAATGTTCCTAAACATCTTCCCATTTCTCCATATTTCAGGCTGGACCTGCGCCTTGCATTAGGGCTATTTTTGGTTGCCAGTAAATGAGCATGAGCTAAAAGAGATTTGTTGATTTGTGAAACCTGAGAGTCTAGGGGTGGTTCAGTCTAGCTGAAGGCAGGAGCTCAGAGAGGATGGCCAAGCTCAGTCTCCCAGCTCCGCTGGGCTTTATTCTACAGCAGATAGATTCTCCCCAAATGGTGGGCAATAGTGTCCCTGGCAGCTTTGTTTTCCCAGCCTAACGCTCCAAGGAAACGAACATCTCTTTCCCGGTGTTTGTATACCAATCTTAGAGAAGACTGGTCAATCTTTTTTGAGTCATGTCTGCACCACCTTCTCTCAACCATCATTGAGCCTGGGGAGATGGAGACCTTTGGCCAGGCCAGGATCTCATGGTGCTCGGTGGCAGTGAGATTGACTGCCCATCAGGACCGCCAGGAAATTGGGAGGAGGAGTTTCCCAACACGAAGACAAAGGGATTGGGGAACTTTAATGGGAAGAGGACGTCTATCTTTCTCCAACCACTATAGGATTATTTTATTGACCAAATAGCAGCTAATAGATCTGAATTCGTGCATGTACTTATCTAAAATATTCCAACCTGTGAGGTTGCGTATGAGTGTAAAATATCTGGGGAGCTGGGGGGGGAGGTCACAGGGGAGACGGATGGGGACAGCCCCACCATCTAGGTTTCAGAGTCTCATACCTATGCTTTTCGTACCTTATATGCTTTTTTTTTTTTTCACTGTGGGAAAATAAGTAAATGTTTGCCAAGTGATACTTGAATGGTGAAGGAAAGCTAATGTTTTTCCTTTTATGTTTGTTGGAACTCAACTGTAGTAAAGACAACTCCTTGGCATTTTGTTGACAAAGTCACCATGAACCTATATTTTATCATCGATTGTATTTTCTATGATGCACGTTTGAAAGGTCTTGATAATAGATATTTTTTTTTTTTTTTGAGACAGAGTCTCGCTTTGTTGCCCAGGCTAGAGTGAGTGCCGTGGCGTCAGCCTAGCTCACAGCAACCTCAAACTCCTGGGCTCGAGCGATCCTTCTGTCTCAGCCTCCCGAGTAGCTGGGACTACAGGCATGCGCCACCATGCCCGGCTAATTTTTTATATATATATCAGTTGGCCAATTAGTTTCTTTCTATTTATAGTAGAGACGGGGTCTCGCTCTTGCTCAGGCTGGTTTTGAACTCCTGACCTTGAGCAATCCGGCCCGCCTCGGCCTCCCAGAGAGCTAGGATTACAGGCGTGAGCCACCGCGCCTGGCCGATAATAGATATTGATAAGATATGCTTCATAAATACATTTATTGTATATTTTAGAGGTAAATTATATGTGTTAATATAATACATACATAAATTAGGGGCAAATTATATGTATTAGTATAATATATACATAATAGAATTCACTTGAATTCTGCTGTTTGAAAGAACTGATGAATGTCCAGTGCACAAATCCTTAACTCTTATGGGACATATATTAAACTGCATAATGATTTAGGTTCTATTCAAGCAGTGATTTGAAGTTAACAATGTAACAAAGAAGGTTCCTGTAGCATGTTAAAATATAGAACTAATTATGAGCTTGCAGCATATAACATGAATGACATGGTGAATTACAATGGATTAATTTCCAGGACCTAACCATCAAATACAAAGGCCTGGAGGCAATGTGATAATTCAACACTTCAGTAAAACCTACAAAGATGTTACTAAAGGTTAATTCAAGTGCATTTCCAATTTTTTGCTGTTCTGTGATAAATCTTAGACAAGATAGATTAAATATAGAATGCTAATTGAATCTTATAAATTATTAAGTGTATGCTAAATACTAGAACTTATATAAAATATAATTTGTACTATAGATAATACACTATACATTACTGGAGGACTATTTTATTCCTTCTATCAACCCATGTTTTATGTGCAATTGAGTAAATAACAGGATTTATACTAAAATTAGTAAACTAGAAATAATTTTCAAAATACTACCTATAATAATTGAGATTATTTAAATTATGCATCATTACTTTACTTAGCACATTTTGTTTAAAATACTAGAAGAAAATGATTTTGTACGTATTAAGAAGGTCACATACAATGCAAATGCAATCCTTGAAAAAAAGAAAAAAAAAGGTCACAAAAATGTCAGCTCACTGCAGTGAACACTTGGTGGTGATTAGAAGACATGCCTAAACATTTGATTTTGAGATATTGTGCTCAACATTTAAAAAAGATAACTCTGGAAATTATAAACCTTTTATCTTGGCAGCAATATTTAGGAAACTTTTATTAATAAATGATTTCCCATTAATTAAAGGCATAAAATAAATGATTTAGCATATCAACTAGATTAGTATTAATTTCATTTTAAAAAGTAATAGACCAATTACCCAGTATAGAAAAATTATACATCACAAGTTTTAAAAAATAATTTTTCCTATGATAATTTTTTAAAAACTTATAAATTACTTTTAAAAAACTTATAAATTTTAAAACTTATAAGTTTTAAAAAACTTATAAATAAAACTTATAAATTTTTTAAAAACTTATAAATTATAAAAAGCTTATAAAGTACAGGAGAATAAAGTACAGACAAATATAGAGAAAATAAAAGCCACCCATAATTCCACTTCTCACAGATAACCTTATGAGCTTGATGTAGAGGCACAAATTTATGTATATGTACATAAATTTAGTATTGGATTGAAATCAAGCATTAAAAAGCAGTGGGATTCAACATCATGTGTCATTAGGGAAATGCAAATTAAATTGAGATACCACTACACACTTAAGAGAATTAGCTAAAATCCAGAGCATTGACAACACCAAATGCTGGCAAGGATGTGGAGCAACAAGAACTCTCCTTCATTACTGATGGGAATGCAAAATGGTGGAGCCACTTGAGAAGACAGTTTGGCAGTTTCTTAGAAAACTAAAACATACTATTACCATACCATTCTGCAATCTCATCCCTTACCATTTGCTCAAGTGAGTTGAAAACTTTATATCCACACAAAAACCTGCAGAATGTTTATAGCAGCTCTATTCATAATTGCCAAAACTTGGAAACAACCAAAATGTCCTTCAGTAAAAGAATGGATAAACTGTGGTATATCTAGACAAGGGAACATTATTCAGTGTTTAGAAGAAATGAGCTATTAAGCCATAAAAAGACATGGAAGAAACTTAAATACATATTGCTAAGTAAAAGAAGCGAATCTGAAAAGGCTACCTACTTTATGATTCCAACTACATGACATTATGGAAAAGGCAAAACTATGGAGACAGGAAAAATATAAGTGGTGGCCAGGAGTTGGGGGAGGGAGGGAATGAATGGGCAGGACTTTTAGGACTTTTAGAGCAGTGAGAATACTCTGTAAGGTACTATAATTCCAGACACATGTCATTATACATTTTCCCAGACCCACAGAATGTACAACACCAAGTTACACCTAGTGTAAACTGTGGACTTTAAATAATGATGTGTTAATATTGGCTCATCGGTTGTAACAAGTGTACCACATTAATGCAAGATGTTAAACTGGGAGAAGGGACCAGGAAAAATATGGAAAAACTTTCTGCTCAATTTTTCTGTAAACCTAAAACTACTCTAAAAAATAAAGTCCATTGATTAAAAAGAAAATAGCAGTGCTATTATCTCTAAAACTATTGAGAATGTCCAGAAGTTAGCAAAAAAAAAAAAAAAAAAAAAGCTAAAATTTCTCCATAGGCCACGCAGCAGAGAGTAATGGGCTCTAGGGCCAGGCTGCCAGCGGTCGAATCCTGGCCTTTCACTTCATGGCTGTGTGTGGCATTCGCCAAGTTACTTAACCTCTGCATCTTGGCTTTCTGTTTTCAAATACTGGGAAGAGTTAGCAACTACTTACTTCATAGGGTTGGCATAAGGTGTAAATGAGCAGTGGTATCATTGTAGCTCACAGTAACCTCAAACTCCTGGGTTCAAGCAATCCTCCTGCCTCAGCCTCCGAAGTAGGTGGGACTACAGGCCAGACTATCATGCCTGGCTAATTTTTTCTATTTTTTTAGTAGAGATGGGGTCTCACTCTTGTTCAGGCAAGAATACACATTCAGAAATTTTATAGCAATTTGACAAAGTAATGTGCATGCTTAATAATGAAAATTTGACCTTGTAGTTTGTGTTTTTATTTATTTTATTATTGTATTTTATTTATTTTATTTTATTTTATTTTTTGAGACAGAGTCTCACTCTGTTGCCTGGGCTAGAGTGCAGTGGCATCAGGCTAGCTCACAGCAACCTCAAACTCCTGGGCTCAAGCAATCTTCCTGCCTCAGCCTCCCGAGTAGCTGGACTACAGGCATTCACCACCATGCCTGGCTAATTTTTTCTATCTATTTTTAGTTGTCCAGCTAATTTCTTTCTATTTTTAGTAGAGACGGGGTCTCGCTCTTGCTCAGGCTGGTCTCTAACTCCTGAGCTCAAACGATCCACCCACTTTGGCCTCCCAGAGTGCTGGGATTACAGGCATGAGCCACCGCGCTGGGCCTGGTAATTCATTTTTATTGTATTTTATATGAGTGTCAGTCCATGATTGAAAAAAAAGTCATTCAGTACAGTTAGTTTGAGACACAGTGTTCTAGAGTCCTTGGTAAATACTTTGTTTCTTATTGCACATTCAATCAGAATATTCCTGTCTTCATTTGGGAAGTGAGGATATTTTACTACTTCATAGGTTCCTTTTCTCAACTTCATTTTCAAGCATAAGTGTTTAAGCTAATTTTATAAGTAAGAAAGCTCTTGGCTCACTTAATTTTTCTCCTGAATTTAGATTTTCATTGGCTTCAATTTAACCAATGTCACCTCTATTTCTGTGCTTCCTTTTCCCGAAGCTTTTCTAGATCTTAAATTCAAGAAAATATAGAGTGGGCAAGAAAATAGATTCCATTCCTATCCAAAAGTAAAAAAGTCATTTTTTTAAAAGGAGTTGCATAATTCACTGACATTGTTTTAATTCTAGCCCTGGACTCCATTGAGGCTTTGATAGACTTGAGAAAGTGTTTGAGACAGTGATTTTTTTTTACAGACAGTGTCCCACTCTGTCACCCAAGCTGGAGTACAGTGGAGCAATCATAGCTCATTGCAGCCTCCATCTTCTGGGCTCAAGCCATCCTCCTGCCTCAGCCTCCCAAGTAGCAAAAATTATAGGCATGTGCCACCATGCCTGGCTAATTTTTAAATATTTTTGTATAGACAGGGTCTCACTATGTTGCCCATGCTGATCTGGAACTCCTGGCCTCAAGTGATCCTCCTGCCTTGGCCTCTCAAAGTGCTAGTGTGAACCACCATGCCTGGCCAAGACCATGACTTTTAAAATGTTTTATTTTTATCAAAGCAATGTATGCATATAGATTTAAATGTCAGACATATTAAAGACATAAGAAAAGGCAGTAGTTATCAGCCCCTTCTCTTCCTCTGTGCCAGTTCAGCTTTCCATAGGCTACCACTCCCATCTCTTTTAGCTGTCTATTGATACTTATCTCCATGTATTTTAAAAATTGAGATATAATAATTTACATACCATACAATTCACCTGTTTAAAGTGTGCAATGCGGTGCTTTTTAGGATGTTGTGTAACCATTGCCACTAACTAATTCCAGAATATTTCACCACCTCAAAAGGAAGCTCCATACTTGCTATGGCTTAAACGTGCCCCCCAAAGTTTGAGTGTTGAAAACTTAATTCCCAATGCAACAATGTGTTGTGAGATGGGACCCTTAAGAGGTGATTAGGTTGTGAGGTCTTTGCTCCATGAATAGATTAATACCATTACCTCAAGAGTGGGGTAGTTATCCCATGAATGGGTTTCTGATAAAGTATGAGTTTGGTTTCCCCTCTTTCTCTGTCTCTTCCTCTTTCTCTCTCTCCTGATCTCTCTTGCCCTTCTGCCTTTTGCGTGGGATGACAGCAAGAAGGCCCTCACCAGATGCAGATCCCTCAACCTTGAACTTCCCAGCTTCCAGAACTGTAAGAAATAAATCTCTGTTTTTTATAAATTACCCAGCCTCAGTTATTCAGTTATAGCAGCACAAAATGGATTAAGACATTACCCATTAGGAGTTGCTCCTCACTTCCCCATGTTTTCTTTTATTTTTATTTATTTATTTTTCTTTTTTGTCAGACTTGTGTCTACAACCCATGTTTTATTTAATTGGGTCATTTGTCATTCTGTTGTTGAGTTGTAAGAGTTTTTTTTATATATTCTGAATACTACACCCCCATCAGATATGATATGCAAATATTTTCTCCCATTTTGTGAGCTGTCTTTTCACTTTCTGTTTTTATTAAGAGATAGGGTCTTGGCTGGGCGCGGTGGCTCATGCCTGTAATCCTAGCACTCTGGGAGACCAAGGCAGGCAGATTGCTCAAGGTCAGGAGTTCAAAACCCACCTGAGCAAGAGTGAGACCCCGTATCTACTATAAATAGAAAGAAAATTAATTGGCCAACTAATATATATAGAAAAAATTAGCCGGGCATGGTGGCACATGCCTGTAGCCCAGCTACTCGGGAGGCTGAGGCAGTAGGATTGCTTGAGCCCAGGAGTTTGAGGTTGCTGTGAGCTAGGCTGACTCCATGGCACTCACTCTAGCCTGGGCAACAAAAGCGAGACTCTGTCTCAAAAAAAAAAAAAAAGAGATAGGGTCTCTGTTACTTAGGCTGGACCACAGTGGCTGTTTACCTGTGTGATCATAGCACATTACAGCCTTGAACTCCTGGGCTCAAAAAATCCTCCTATCTCAGCCTCCTGAATAGCTAGCTGGGACTACAGGCACACATAATTGTACTTCACTTTTTTTTTTTTTTTTTGAGACAGAGTCTCACTCTGTTGCCCGGGCTAGAGTGCAGTGGCATGCGCCACCATGCCTGGCTAATTTTTTCTATATATATTAGTTTGCCAATTAATTTCTTTCTATTTTTAGTAGAGACGGGGGTCTCACTCTTGCTCAGGCTGGTTTCGAACTCTTGACCTGGAGCAATCACCCGCCTTGGCCTCTCAGAGTGCTAGGATTACAGGCGTGAGCCATTGCACCTGGCCTGTTTTTTGGATATGTTTTGCTCGTGCTATAAATCTGTCATAGTTTTGCTATATGCTCTCTCCACTTCAGGATCCGGGCTAATGAGTAGCCTGTGTTTGGAATGTTGCTGGAATTGTGACAGTTGGAAAGGGCATGTAACAGACCACACGCTGGCTCTTAAAGCTTCTGCTCTGAGGTGGTACATCACTTTTGCTGATGATGTATAGGTCCTATGGCTGAACATGACCTCACTAGGGCAGGGATGTACAATCTCAGGAAAGGACACTCAAAGATGAGCACCACAGGAGGAACCAAAATATTTGGCAAAAGAATAATACAGTCTACCAAAAATAATTTGTCAGATCCATTTTCTCCTGGAGTCATCCCACCCAAGCCCTCCATCATCCTGTTTTTCTGTAGATTGTTTGCCCTTCGGCCTTCACCCAGCTATTGTGCAAGAACTTCCCTTTACCATCATCCTGGGAAATCCCTTTGTGTAACACGTATGTTGGATCCTGTTTACTTGATCTGATATCTTTATCTTTATTTACTTCCCATTTGCCTTCAATCTCCCAAGAGAATAAGAAAGCAGACACAGGAGATAAATTTTGATATCTTCCAATGTAAAAATGTTTTTCCCTTATATATGATTAATAGTTTTATTTATTGCGAATAGAATTCTAAGTTGGAGATAATTTTTCCTCAGAACTTTTTGAAACTATTTGTCCATGGCTGGGGATGGTGGCTCACACCTGTAATCCCAGCACTTTGGGAGGTTGGGCAGGAGGATCCCTTGAGGCTAGGACTTTGAGACCAGCTGGGCAATATAGCAAGACCCCATTGCATGGTGGTGCATGCCTATAGTCCCAGCTACACAGGAGCTGAGGCAGAGGATCGCTTGAGCCCAGGAGTTTGAGGTTACAGTGAACTATGATTGTACTACTGTACCCCAGCCTAGGTGGGAGTGAGACCCTGTCTCTAAAATAAAATAAAATAAAATAAAATAAAATAAAATAAAATAAACAAATAAGAAATTATAAGTAAATAAAAATGTTAAAGGAGAAAGTATTTGTCCATTAACTTCTAGATTCCAATTTTTTTTGTGTGTGTGTGAAAACAACATCATTTTTTCCCTCATTCTTTTGTATGTGATTTGATTCCTGTCAGGAAGCATTTGGATCTTTAAAAAAAAACCACCAAAGTCTTAAATTTCACGATGATGTGCCTGTAAATAGGTCTTTTTTTGACTAATTTTGTGGGGTATTTGATGGCTTCTTTCAATCTGGAAGTTCATGTCCTTCAGATTGGAGAAATTTTTTTTTACTGTTTCTTTGATAATTTCCACCCTTTTACCTTCTGGTTTTGGAATTCTTAAAAGAGAGATGTTGAGCTTCTGTTTTTTTAAAAAGTCTTTCCTTTTGTTTCCCTATGTCTGAGGGGAAAAAAATCAAATAAAATAAAATTCTTTTCTTTTCCTTTTCAAAAAACTATGGTCTACCTCTTTGCTTATGGTTTTTCTTCTATTAATAATTATTTTGCTTTAATGTTTAATTCTGTTTACTATTTTTAATTTCAAAGAACTAATCTTTTTCAGATTATAACTTTTTATTGCACCCGGTTCATTTTTCAAAGATGCAATATATTCTCTCAATTCTGATTAATGATCTTTCTTTTTAATTCAAACTTCTGTTTCTTGCATTGTTTCTCTTTCATCTTAGTTCTTTTTTTTTTTTTTTTTTTTTTTTTTTTTTTTTGAGACAGAGTCCCGCTTTGTTGCCCAGGCTAGTGTGAGTGCCGTGGCGTCAGCCTAGCTCACAGCAACCTCAAACTCCTGGGCTCGAGCGATCCTTCTGTCTCAGCCTCCCAAGTAGCTGGGACTACAGGCATGCGCCATCATGCCCGGCTAATTTTATATATATATATCAGTTGGCCAATTAGTTTCTTTCTATTTATAGTAGAGACGGGGTCTCGCTCTTGCTCAGGCTGGTTTTGAACTCCTGACCTTGAGCAATCCGGCCCGCCTCGGCCTCCCAGAGAGCTAGGATTACAGGCGTGAGCCACCGCCCGGCCTCATCTTAGTTCTTGTTATGGTCTGGATGTTTGTGTCTCCCCAAAATTTATGCATTAGCGGCTAATCCCCAATGCAACAGTATTAAGAAGTGAGGCCTTTAGGAGATGATTAGGTTATGAGGGCTCCACCTTCATGAGTCGGATTAGTGTCCTTATAAAAGAGGCCCAAGGGAGCTTATTTATCTCTCCCAACACATGAGAACACAGAGTGCACCATCTATGAAGCAGAGAGTGAGCCCTCCCCAGACATTGAATCTGCTGGTGCCTTGATTTTGGACTTTGAAGCTCTAGGCTGTGAGAAATGGAATTGTGTTGTTTATAAGCCACCCAGTTTATGGCATTTTTGTTATAGCAGCCTGAATGGACTAAGACAGTCCAATTTTTTTTTTTCGTTTTTATCTCTGTATTTCATCCTATGTTTGGGAGGCACTAAAACTGACTAGAAAGCCTCTGCCTGTGAGTGATGCTTACTGACATGTAAGATTTATTGTGCCATGTGGAGACAATAAGCCTGATTTTTGTTGCTGCTGTTGTTGGGTAGTTCCACAAGTCAGCATCTGTAACTTGTTTCTCTGCAGCCAATTAGGTCCTCCAGAGAAACTTCTAGTCTCTCTTGCCTGATTGTCAGTTTGCCTATCCCATTTCTAGGAGCTGTGTGAGACTGGTAATTAGGATAGAAAGCTATGTTGCTGAAGAGATTCAAAAGTGCAGAGGCTCAAAGAACAAAGAATTTCTCTTGCATAACCGTCAAGGTTGGATAAATAGACTATTTGTCTCCACCTGGTCTTTCGGGGATCTGGTTTCCTTTAATCTAGGTACATACTTAGGGCAACAGTTCTCAGAGTATGATCCTGGGACCAGCATCAGCATCATTTAGAATATTGTTAGAAATTCAGATTTTCAGGCCTACCTCAGACTTACTAAATCAGAAGCTCTGGGGCAGGGCTTAGCATTTTCATATGTCCTCAAGTGATTCTGATCCATGTTGAGGTTTAAGAAACACTGCCCTAGGGCACTGTCCTTCTCCATGTGTAGGGATAGGGTCTCAGGCCAGCCCAGGTTTTAGCACGAGGAAAGGAGAAGAGCCTGGAGCAGTTGAGGTGCAGAAATGTGTTTGCCTATATTCCTCTGGTGAGCGTTTAGTCATATGGTCACACTTAGCTGTAATGGGCAGGAAATGTGACATGTGCTCTCTACCCAACATGGCACTTTCCCAGCCATAACTCAGTCATCGCGGACAAGAGGAGGACTTTTGGTGGGCAATGAATGAGCAGTCAGGGAGAGTAAGAGAAGGTTTGGTGCATGCATCGGGCACGGTTCACTTTCACTGAATCCCCTGTTGTCAGCCCTTTCATTCTGCCTAACCCAGTCTGGTGTTCCCCAATCTTGGGCCTCTCCCCAGGGTCAATGTCCCCAGAGAATAAACCTCCCATCTCCTTGGGGAGCCAAGTAAAAGAAAATTGCTCGGCTGTTTGCTATAGGGGTAGAAACTAATTTAATGGCTCTCTATATATGGATTTTTCAATCAGTTATGCTGTAAGCCTAATGCCTAATGCTTTATGTCCTATAAGCACTATCTGGTTCCTTTGTTCTTGCAAAATCAGGCCGTTTTTCATTGGTTAGTTAGGCTTCAGCTTCTTAGACTCATTAAGTTAGTTGTAATTGCTCCATTCACTTTACATTTCTTCTACTTGTCCTTGTGAGCTTATGCCTTTTAAATTCTTCAACTTCAGGCCAGGCGTGGTGGCTCACGCCTGTAATCCTAGTACTCTGGGAGGCAGAGGTGGAAGGATCTCTTGAGGTCAGGAGTTTGAGATCAGCCTGAGCAAGAGCGAGATCCTGTCTCTACTAAAAAAAAAAAAAAATTAGAAAAAATTAGCTGGGCATGGTGTGTGAGCTAAGCTGACACCATACCAGGTGATAAAGCAAGACTCTGTCTCAAAAAGGAAATAAATAAATAAAATTAGCTGGGCATTACTTTTTAAAAATAAAAAATAGGCCGGGCACGGTGGCTCACGCCTGTAATCCTAGCACTCTGGGAGGCCGAGGAGGGCGATTGCTCGAGGCCAGAAGTTCAAAACCAGCCTGAGCAAGAGCAAGACCCTGTCTCTACTATAAATAGAAAGAAATTAATTGACCAACTAATATATATATAGAAAAAAATTAGCCTGGCATGGTGGCGCATGCCTGTAGTCCCAGCTACTTGGGAGGCTGAGGCAGCAGAATTGCTTGAGCCCAGGAGTTTGAGGTTGCTGTGAGCTAGGCTGATGCCATGGCACTCAATGTAGCCTGGGCAACAAAGCGAGACCCTGTCTCAAAAAACAAAAAAACATTCAAGTTTGGAGGTAGCTGTGGTTTCATTATCCATGGATGTCTGGGACAACCCTTAGGGGAAGATATCTTTAGAGGTGAGGAAGACCAGGCTGGGTTCAGGCCTGGGCGTAAAGGCCATGAGGTGCTAGCTAGGAGAAAGTTGTATACAGGTCTTAAGTAATGGGGTATATGTGTGTGACGGAGGTGTGGGGGCGTAGTTGGCAATCAGAGGAAGCAACAATACCAGGAATTTGGGCTGAAGGGGCACACAAGTAGATTGGCTGCACACAACAGCAGTGGTACGGAGAGACAATAGATGATTTCTTAACACACCAGCAGACCTCACTGTCCCTGGCAGGCATGTATACTGAATGAGTAAATGAATGAACGGCTTGAGCCTGCAGGTAATGCTGGGGTGGGGATGGGAGAGGAAAGAGCAACCTCTGCTCTGGGTGCTAGGCACTCTGACACCGCCAGCCCAGCCTGACCTTGCCTGACTACCTTGTGTTGGTCCCTCCCTGGGCCGCTTCTCAACCTCCCCACTGGCGTCATGGCCCACTTCCAACTGCAGCATGTCCTAGAAACAGACCATGATTAAATGTTAAATATTGCGCTTTATTGCCTGGGAGTTTCCTCCAGCTTCCAACTTACTCCTTCATCTCTCCTGCTGCTGCAACTGCTCAACTGCTTTAACTTGCCCAAAGCTTCCCCCATTGACCTATTCTCCTGGGGAGGAGAATAGACCAGGAAAGAGCAGTAAGCCCTGTTTTGCTATAATCTCCGTACTTCAGGTGTGCATATCTCTCTTCAGTGGACAAGGAAGGTTTCGAATGAGTTGTCAGCTGCCACGATTCATGCAGACACAGGTAGGTGCACATGGAAGGAAATTTTCAATGTCACCTTTATATTAACACAGGAGCAATATAGTGAAAAGACAAGGTGACATGTTTCAGAGAATGTGTGACATTTTAAATGTGACCCTAAAACCCCTTCACATGGAGAGATAGGATCAGGTCCCCTCCTCTTGAATCCAGGCCCTGTGATTATTTGACCAATAGGACACGGCAGAATTCACAGCATATTTGTGCCAGTTTCCAGGCCCAGGCTTTATGAAATGGGTGGCTTTTACTTGCTGATTCTTGGAACCCAGCCACCTGCCGTGAGGGAGCCAAACAACTACAAAGAGAAGCCACATGTAGGTGTTCTGGCGGCCAGTCCCAGCTGAGGGCCCAGCTGATAACCAGGATCAACTGTAGATATGAGCCAGGGAGCCCTTACAAGATGTGGGCTCCCTGACTTAGAGGTGCCCTAGCTGATACTGCATGGAGCAGGGACAAGATATTTAGCCCTAACTGAACTAAAGAACTTGTTTAAAGCCGCTAGAGTTTGGTGGGCCATATCACCAATTCAGAATGCTATTGACAATTACCAAGGAGAGGAAAGAATAAGGTATAAATGGCTGGAGTTTTTAGGTTTTTTTTCTTCCTTTATAAATGGGAAGGTAGAAAGAATGTTTTATAAAGTTAATAATGAAGTCTTTTGAAAAAGGGGTCAATAGGAAAGGAAAGACGAAGAGGTGGTTGCTGAGATGATGCCTGTCAGAATAGTCACAATTAAAAAGTGTTTGAAGACGGTGTTGAACTTGACATCCTTCCCATCTCCCCTGAGATCCTTCTTTTCCTTCCCCAGCATTCAGAGTTGTCATAAATTTATTTCCTCTGCAAGGAAATTTAAATGATTATAAACAAGGCACATTTCTAAGCTTTGTTTTATGTATATATGCATATACATACTTTTCTTTGGACTATATATACATAACCCAAAAAAAGTATCAGAAATTTAAGGCAGAAAAGGTGGAATAAAACCAGCTTCTAGACTTTCCCATCCCTAATAAATAATACAATAAAATTTTATTTTCTCTGGAAGCTCTACTGGGCAAAGCTAAGCTAATAGAAGACCTGGTCTCTTTTTAGGGAGGCTTAGGAAAAAAGAAAAAATAATAGAAGATCTGGGTACAGTTTCCCAGATTAAATATGTACAAAATAAAAGTAAATTACATTAAAGTGATGCCAATTGTTACAGCAAAATAAATAAATAGAACACTGCATTCAAAAGACAAAGAACCCAGGTTAGAAGAAAAATGACTCATGGAACAGAAAAATACTTTCTATGAGTGCTTTGCACTATAGACAAATGTAATACAAGTATGCATTCTATAAAAAACTCAATTTGAAGATGATAACACACAGATTGAGATGAAAGGACAGATTGCAAACCTATCTCATCTTGTATTTTAACTAAGTAAGAATGAGACTTAAACAATGCCATTCCAAATTTAACAAGTAAATTAGAATCAAAATACTAAGACTACAGCTGAAGATTGAATTTCTGGCATGATAGAAAGTGTAGATATCCCCAAGTAAAAAACTGAAAGACAAGATGATAGCAACAGAGGAAAAAGAAAAGTTGATATAAGCATATTATTTTTATTAAAAAAACTTATAGAACACTGTCCCATAAAGACTTAAAAGAACCTTTCCATAACTCATTAAATACATTTGTTTCCTTGTTTTTTTATTGGCTGAAAGTTTTCTTTCTTTTTAAAAATTGATACATAATTGTACATATTTATGGAGTACATGTGGTATTTTGATACATACATATAATGTGTAATGATCAATCAGGGTATTTAGGGTGTCTGTCTATCACCCCAAACACTTATCATTTCTTTGTTTTGGGAACATTTCAAATGTTCTCTTCTGGCTATTTTCAAATATAGAATAAATTATTGTTAACTATAGTCACCCTACTGTGCTATCAAACACTAGAACTTATTCCTTCTTTCTAACTGTATGTTTGTACCCATTAACCATCCTCTCTGCCCCCTGCATTCCCACCTTCCCAGCCTCTGGGCACTATTATTTTTCTCTCTACCTTCATGAGACCAATAGTTTTAGCTCCAACAGAGAACATGCAATATTTGTGCTTTCTGTGCCTGGCTTATCTTACTTAATGTAATGACTTCTAGTTCTATCCATGAAGCTACAAATGACAGGATTTCATTCTTTTGTATGGCTAACTAGGATTCAACTGTGTGTATATACCACATATCCATTCTTCCACTGATGGATGCTCAGGTCGATTTCATCTCTTGGCTATTGTGAATAGTGCTGCAATAAACATGGGGGTGCAAGTATCCCTTTGATATACTGATTCCTTTTCCTTTGCATAAATACCCAGTTAAAGGGGTTGCTGGATCATATGTTAGTTTTATTTTTAGTTTTTTGAGAATTCTCCATTCTGTTTTCCATGATGCCATACTATAATAATTTACATTCCCACCAACAGTATATGAGAGTTCCCTTTTCTCTGCATCCTTGCCATCATTTATTATTTTTTGGCTTTTTGATAATAGCCATTTATCATGGTTTGATTTGAATTTCCCTGATGATTAGTGATGTTGAGCACTTTTTCATATATCTGTTTGTTTCCTCATTCTTAATTATTACATTTGTAACACAATTTATTCCTATTGTTTTTTAGTACAGTGTTTTAGGTACAGATACCCTAACAACTATTTGGACATCAATATTATGGAAAAAAACCTGAGTTCTAAGCAAACAATTTATTAGTGAACACAGAAATACATTGAAAATTTTCAGAATAGTATTTGAATAAAGTACAGTATTTAAAAGTGTTTATTTCATGAATTTATCTACTTATTCATAAATAAATAGCTCCCCCCCCCCGTAAGTTCCATAAGAACAAAGACTGCAGATTTTTTCATTCTATATATCCCTAGGCCAAAAATAGTACTTGGCATATAGTAGGTATTCAGTAATTGTTTGTTAAATTCAATCATTCATTCATTCAACAAGTATTTTTGAGTACTGTGCTAGGTCCCAGAGAATCAAAGATAAGGAAATCATTGTTCTTGCCTTCAAGGAGCTTAAGTTATGGTGGAAGCAACATAAAGTGTATAGTGATAAAAATATGTTCAGATATAAGCAATAAAGAAAGGTAATGTATATGGTGGGTGCTGGGGGCTAGATGAATTGTATAGGAAAATAGATGTCAAGAAAAGGACATTATAATATAAAAAAGGAGAGGACATAGATAGAAGAGAAACTGTAGTTTGTGATTCTGGGATCTTTCTCATTCAAACTGCTAAAACCTGATCACAAGGAATCTGAAAACATTATCTTTTTTTTGATGATTGAATATTTGACTGCAATGGCACCTGTAAGGACTCTTTAGTTGCTTTGTTTTAATCAGCTGCCTACAGGCTTGTTGCTCTGTAGATAGCCACTATTTTCAACTCCTATAAAATATTTTATTTAAAGTAAATCCTAAGGCAATCATAGATTTATGTGTGAATTTCTATGTCACTCAGATGATTTTATGTACTGATGCCATATACATCGAGCAATGGAAAGTGCCAATTCAAGTTAAAAGCAAATCTCTCTGATAATTATGACTTTAAAAAAATTCATTCTTTTTTTTTTTTTTTTTTTTTTTTTTTTGAGACAGAGTCTCGCTTTGTTGCCCAGGCTAGAGTGAGTGCCATGGCGTCAGCCTAGCTCACAGCAACCTCAAACTCCTGGGCTCAAGCAATCCTACTGCCTCAGCCTCCCAAGTAGCTGGGACTACAGGCATGTGCCACCATGCCCAGCTAATTTTTTCTATATATATTAGTTGGCCAATTAATTTCTTTCTATTTATAGTAGAGATGGGGTCTGGCTCTTGCTCAAGCTGGTTTTCAACTCCTGATTTTGAGTGATCCACCCGCCTCAGCCTCCCAGAGTGCTATGATTACAGGCATGAGCCACCGCACAGGGCCAAAAAATTCATTCTATTTGGGGTTTATCAATGACTTAAAATCAGTTATAAAAAAAAGTTACAGCAGAGATAAAGTTTTCAATTAATTTTAGTGATCTGAATCAAAGGGAATGGAATTCTGATCACTTCAGAGTCATTTCCAAAAGAATTTACTGTTCCCCCATTTGCTGTTGGATGCTGAGACTATAGGGATCAATGAGACACAGAGCCTGCCCTTCAACAATGCACTGTTTGGTGCAGACAGGCTAGGAAACAATTCTAGCATACCTATATTCTCAGAGAAGAGAGCAACAAGAGCACTGGCCTGTCCAGAGGAATTAACAGGAGGTGATTTTTGAACGGCTTGAGGGTGATTTGTTCACCAGGTGAGGGGAGGGTAAACTGCTGGGAGGAAATGGTCTATGGAAAGGCACAGAGGAGGGAGGCTTGTCTATGCGTATGGCTGGTGTGAAGGGCATATACTCATTCAAAACATTCAACAAGTGCAGTCATGCACCACATGACATTTCAGTGATGGACTGCATATATAACATGATGGTGGTCTCATAAGATTATAATACCACCTTTTTACTGTACCTTTTCTTATCTATAGATAAGTTTAGATATGCAAATACTTCCCATTGTGTTATAATTGCCTACAGTATTCTGTACAGTAATGTGCTGTGCAGGTTTTTAGCCTAGAATCAATAGGCCATGGCATATAGCCTGGGTGTGTAGTAGGCTAGAACATCTAGGTTTATGATGGTCACACAAAGATGAAATTGCCTAATGACATTTCTCTTATGTATCCCTGTTGTTAGGCAATGCGTGACTATTTGAATGTCACTAGATGCTAGGCTTGAGCAGCTAAAAGTCATTAATCAAGTAGTGGTGTAGATTTAGGAATGATGCAACATGTTAAATTTGAGGAAACTGGCCTGGGTGAAGGGAAGGAAAGGAGCATAGGAAAGAGTTCTGGGAGGAAACTTTAGCAGTAGCTAATATCGTACCACATGAGAACTACTACACGTCAGGCCCTATTTAAGGGGCTTTATATATATTTATCACATTTAAACATAAGCCATCACACTCAGCCTCCTCTTGAACAAAAGAATAAACTGATGCACAGGGCAAGTCACGTGCCCGTAGTCTCCAGCCCTGGTTATCTCATTCTGCGCTCTAGCTCTTAACCACGACACTACACTGCGCAGTTGTAGACAGGAGAACGACTGGTTTTAAAAGATGACTGAAATCACAGGCCTGGTAGACATTTCTCAGGCAGAGGAGCGATACTGGGAAGGAACCCTAAGAATAATAATGCAAATGGGTAAGTTTGTGAAAACACACTACTACTTCTATTTCTAGATTTCTTTTATCATCACATTATTTTTGGTGCCACTTACTAAATGAAGTGTTGAGTTTCATTGGGCTTAACTGGGTTGAAGTTATCTGGACATAATAATCCACATCAAAACCAGGGCAAATCAAGAAGTCATTTGAGTTTTCTGGCACTCTTGCCTTAAAAATCTAGGATGTAGGCCATTGTTTTAAGATGATCCTCATTTTTGGCTCCTGGGATTTCTTTTTCATGTGACCAAACACCTTTTTTTTGTTCGAGGATGTCTGGCCATGCCACCTATCTTGGAGAGCAGGTGATCACAGAGCATTGGTGTTTTTTTGGGCCAGACAGTGAAGTAACCTCCTCCGCCCGCCCCCTCCCCCCAGTCTGGAAAGGTGCGGGATCCGCTAAACCGTGCGTCGCACAGCGGCGGCCGGAGCAGACGCGGGATGGTCGCGCGTCCCCAGCACGGCAGAGGGCGGCAGCCAGACGGCGTGGGGCAGGTACGCAGGGAATCGGGGCACGGCGGCGTCTAGAAAGAGCAGAGGGTCAGCCGGGCGGCAGCGGGGGAGTTGCGGAGGGTAGGTGTGCAAGGGGCTGCTCCAGGCCCTCCCTTTGCATCCGAGGGGGCGGGGAACCGCGCCCGGGACCTGGAGACTGCGGGCTGGGCGCGCTGCGCACGCACTCGCTCGCCCGGGTCCCCACGGCCCCCGGGAACGGCCCCCGCCCCCGGCCCCCGCCGCCGGCGCCAGTCCCGCAGTGCCTGCTGCTGCGGGGGGCCGGGCGGCCGCCAGGGGGCGGGAGCGGCGCCGCGAACAATGGCCGCGCTCGGCCGCGGGCCGGCGGGAGGCGGAGTGGAGGTAGCGCCGGGGCCGGGCGCGCGCGCGGGCCCGGCGTGCCGGGGCGCGGGAGGGGCCGCGCAGGCGGGGACGCGCGGCGCGAGCCCGGGAGGGCGCGGCGGGAGCGCAGGGGAGGCGGGCGGAGGCGGAGGCGGGGGCGGGGAGCCCGAGGGGTGGAAGCCGGCGGCGGCGGCGGCCGAGCGGGGTCAGTTCTCTGTAGTGTTTGCCAATGTCGGAGCCGTCTGCAAAGTGTCCCTGGCAAGAAGGTAAATACCCTCGTCGGGGGCACCCGGGAGGCCCCGACTTCCGCCCCGCGGGCGGAGGAGGCAGAGGGCGCTGGGGGGCTCTGCAGGTCCGCGGCGCCGCGAACCCCGAGAAGAGCGGCCCCCGCCGCGGCCTCCCCTCCCCCGCGCTTTCCTCCTCCTCAGGCTCTCCCGGGGCAGGAGCGGGGGAGGGGAGGCCGGTCTTGGGGGGCAGGGCCGTCGGGAGGAGGCGAAGGAATGGGGGGGCGTGTGTGGAGGGGGTGGGACGACACAGGTGTCCTGAGGGGAGGAGCCGGGAGGAAGGCGAGGAGGCCGGCCCCGCTGGGGGTGCCGGCGTGGGGGGAGGCTGGAACCCCGCGGAGGGCGCGGGAAGGTGGGGGGTCGCGGGGCCGGCGGGCACGGCCGGAAGAGCGGACGGCGAGCGAGCGCGGCGGCGGGAGGGCCGGGGAGGTCTGCGGGGCGCGGGCCTGGGGGCGCTGGAGGCGGCGCGGCTGGGCTGGGGCGCGCCGGGGGGTGGCGGCGGCGGCTATTTCTGTATAATGGGCAAGTGGTAAAGACGTAACTCGCCGAAACGGGGAAGGTAGGTGGGGCCGAGGGGACAGAATATATCCTATGACAGGCAAGTTCTGCTGTGGCGCTTACGAACTACTACGGCGATGGCTCGGCTTAAAGGGGTAGTTGGCGGTAGTGACCTTGCCGGGGCGAAGGGAGTTGGGCGAAGAGACAAAGCTCAGTCACAGAATCCACCGTGCGAGGGCAAGGGCTCCAGCCTCTCCAGGGGCAAGCCGGGGCCGGCGGTGGCGGCGGCGGCGTTCCGCAGAGGCGACTGAGGAGAACGCAAAGCTGGGATTCTTAGAGAGGGGGCGGGGATAATGGCCGTGGGGTTCTGGAAGTCCCCGGAAATACGTGCAGGATTTTGCATTTGTGAATAATTTTCTTTGGAAGGGGTCCTCGTTTGCCAGGATGCCACCCCCTGCCCGCAAAGGGTTAAGAACTACTTGGGTGGAGGAGGACCATCCAGTTAGGGTAGACCCGGGAATTCACTAAATGATTTTAAAGTGGGTGGATCCTGCAGAAAGGATAGAGATGATCCTTCGAAAGTATTTCACTGTTAACTGAAAACCTTTATTATTTCGTATTTGTACAATTTTGGTGAACTTTTGCTGAGCATTACTTGGCTTCTGATGATGTGTCCTTACGTTTTAGGAAAGCATGATGAACGCTTGAAATCAAAATTGTGGTGGGCAGGCAGGATGGTAGTAATCTTGTAGGAGAAAATATTGAAACATTTCTCCAGGAGGGTATTTCTTCCCATTCCGTGCTCTTAAAAGATGATTCAAATATACTGTTGTGAATTGAATTGCAGTGGAAAAATCTTACTTAAAGCTATCAAAACCAAGACTTGCTCTCCATCTTGTTTTGTAATATGGCAAGTTTTTCATTGTTCAGTTTGTCTATATTTTACTGCAAACCAGAGATATCATATATCACTTGAATTGTAGATTTGCTGCATTTTGCATCATGCCTGCATTAAATTTGTGAAGCAATTATGGCAAACTGTGTTGGGGTGTGTGTGGAGGGGGTGATGGTGTTTCCTCCTATGGTTTCAGCTGAAGCCACCATTACATTTCATTACATAGCAGTGTAGTTTGAAATTTACTCCTAAGTGATGGATATTGGTAGGATATGGTGCATACGTCCTCACAGATCACTACATTCTTCCTTGAAAACCAGTGTTTTGTATTGGTAAAAATGTTACTGTATAATACAAGTATGTATTGTTAATTTCAAGTAGAATGCCATGTAGTTTTTAAGTTTTAACTTTTTATTTGGAAATAATTTCAAGCTTACAGAAAAGTTGCAAGAATAAGAATAGTACAAAGAACATCCTTGTAACCTTTACTTAGATTCACCTGTTACCATTTTATCCATTTGTCATTTGCTGTCTATCACAGATGCAAAATATTTTTTTCCTGGACCGTTTTAGGGCTAAACTACATACCCTTACATACATAGGGTCCTTCTTAGCATGGGAAACCATGTAAATTTTACATTTTAGCTTCCTTGGCTTGTCTGCAATGAAGTTCTAGGGAAAAGTGGCTTGCTTTTCAACAAAGAATAAGAATATAAAAAATATGTAAGAAAGTTATTGAACTTTTAAATATGTAAACAATACAGAAAGTGAGACTGAGTGGTTTTCCTGTCTAGGTTCTAGAAGATATAGTTGGCCAAAACATTGTGTTTTTTTATCTTTGTACTTACCCTTCTCTTTATTCCTATCATTTGTATCTCCTTTTCTTCTACACACTTTGGGTGCTAGGTATGTAATTGTTTATGTGTATAGATCATGATAAAGAAAGGGAAAAATCTAGATATTGCAAAATTGACTGTTACTATTCTGTTACTATTAGACTTAAGAGTTTGAGACATGCACAGTGTGATCACTCAGATATATAAACCTCTTTTGGCATTCAAGAAAATATTAGATGAGTGTCTATAATCCATAATGATTTTTATTTATGTATGTATTGTTTAATTTTGAATAACCCCCCAATGTTCTGTTTAAGAGCATTGACATTATGTTGTCCTAGAAGTTAAGCCCTTGACTTTGTTACAGGAGAAGATTTAAGAAGGCAAGTCTTATTATTTTGTGTATGGTGAACAAAAGAGGACTTTGAGTCAGAACAGACTGGGTTTTAATCCTAGCAATATGACTATGGGCAAATAACCCAACCTCTAGAAAAATGAGGCTAACACTTGCATCCCAAGGTGATGAGTTAATGTAAAAATGGCAAAATATGGCACCTGGCATATAAAATTGGTATCTGATAAATGTTAGTTTCCTTTTTATCTTGGCCTGTGCCATGTTGTTTTCCACCAGAATAGTTTGTGGAGTAAGACTTCTTTCTATATACTTAGAATCTTTCATAGGCTTTTAGAAGATATTAAAATTTTTACTAAATTGTTTTATTTTCTTTATATAAGAGCAGTTCTTTTTGATGCTTTAAAAATTAAAATGAGTAATCCTAGCTCTTGGGAGGCCGAGGCGGGCGGATTGCTCAAGGTCAGGAGTTCAAAACCAGCCTGAGCAAGAGCGAGACCCCGAGACCCCGTCTCTACTATATAGAAAGAAATTAATTGGCCAACTGATATATATATATAAAAAATTAGCCGGGTATGGTGGCGCATGCCTGTAGTCCCAGCTACCCGGGAGGCTGAGGCAGAAGGATCACTCGAGCCCAGGAGTTTGAGGTTGCTGTGAGCTAGGCTAACGCCACGGCACTCACTCTCTAGCCTGGGCAACAAAGCGAGACTCTGTCTCAAAAAAAAAAAAAAAAAAAAAAAAAAATTAAAATGAAAAACATTTTTTAAAGCTTTTGAAAGGACTTAATGAGTTTTTTAGACTAAGAAGCTTTGAATTGATACTAGTTTTATAGTAGTTTGTAGTCTAAGAATGGGGATAGTAAATGTTTTTGCTTTTCATATTCTCAAGACATTTGTAAGAATAAGTGAGACTTGTAATCCTAGCACTCTGGGAGGCTGAGGCAGGCATATCGCTCAAGGTCAGGAGTTCGAAAGCAGCCTGAGCAAGAGTGAGACCCTGTCTCTACTAAAAATAGAAAAAAAATTAATTGGACAACTAAAAAAATATATATATAGAAAAAATTAGCCAGGCATGGTGGCACATGCCTGTAGTCCCAGCTACTTGGGAGGCTGAGACAGAAGGATTGCTCAAACTCAGGACTTTGAGGTTGCTGTGAGCTAGGCTGACTCCAAGGCACTCTAGCCTGGGGAACAGAATGAGACTCTGTCTCAAAAAAAAAAAAGACAAAAAAAAAAATAGAATAAGTAAAAAAGAATAAGTGAGAATTGCCTATCAATTGTGGGATGGGTGCTGATAGAAAAAAATTTATAGATATTAATTTAATAACAATGCTATCTTATAAAGCAATATTTAATCACTGAGGATTGTATAGATTTTGTGCAGCTTTTAATTTATCAGATGGGCAAAATAAAAGTGGAGGTTATATCAGCAGTACATTGCAGTTGCAGGTCGGACCATGAATTCTTCATGAGCATCATTCTTTCCCCAGTTTATAGTGCCCTCTCTGTATAAACTGCCCTTCCTGTTATCATTTACTAGCTTGGAATCTGGAACTCCATGTTCTAATGTGCCTGACTGGATCACTGTAGGATCATTTTTGGGACATGTGAATAGGTATCTCTAAAAGTACTTAGATGTAATTGGAATGAACTGTAGCTGTAAACTTTTTTGATGGAGGAGGTGGATTTTGTGGAAATATGTGTAGTAAAAAACTGCTCTGCATTTTATTGATATGTCCTGATATTTTATCAATTTGTTTAAAATATAGGACGGTTAGACTAGGCATGTCTTTAAAGAAGAAATGAAATCTTAAGGACGTGCCACCGTGGGGCATTCTGAATTGTCCATGGTATAGTTGTAAATTATAATTTTTAAATTGATGTAAATCTAATATCACTTCTTTTTATAAAAAAATATAATTTTCAGAATGTTAGCTAGTTATCTCACAGAGTACTTTATAAATATATGGGAGTCGTGTGTTTTATACAGCTCTTTATAGTATAATTGTAAAGGAAAGACTTATACCATGTTTAAAATTGTATGTTCAATTTTAAGTGGATAAGTATTTTTTTCATTTGTGTTATATTATGAAATACCTTTTGTATATCAGATTAGAACTTTAAAAAATGTACTTCAATATCTTATTGTGCTTACATTATGGAATCAGCCACCAGTGTTAGCAAACTCTAATACTGAAGAAATATATACAGGTCTGTAGTTAAGCATTTGTAACTTTTAGAGGTTTATACTAAATGAAAGCAAAATGTTGCTTCTCAGAGTTGATGAGTGCTTGATAAATTATGCTAAATTCTAGGAAGTAAGGGATACTAAATCATTGAGATGCTTTTAGTGACTATTCACACTTTACCTTCCAATTGGTTGGGTTTGTATTTTTAGTTATAGCTAGTGTATTTTAACACTGTTTGGCTAATACTGTACATTTTTAATGACCTCATCTTTTTAATAAATGTAAATGTTTACATTTCATAATTTACCACTTTCAGGTTCTGATGTAACTCTTTGCTCATGTTGAACAGGATTTTTTTTTTCCTATCTAAGTATGTTAATTAATACTTAAAGTACCATAGGAGTATTGCATTTTAGAGGCAAACAGGATTGTCTTATTTATTGTTGCATAATGAATTGCTCCAGAATTTAAAGGCTTACGACAACAGACATCTTTTATCTTATAGTTTCTATGGGTTAGAAATCTGAGTGCAGTTTAGCTGGGTCTCTGTGACTCAAGGTCACTTACGAGGTAGCAGTTAAGCTATTAGTTGAGGCTGTAGATGCATCTGGAGGCTCTACTGGTGGAAGATTTGCTTCCAATTTATTCATGTGGCTCTTGTAAGATTCAGTTTCCTGGGGCTATTGGACTGAAAACCTCAATTTTTGCTGCCCATTGCCCGGAGGTTTCCCTCAGTTCTTTGCCATGTGGGCTTCTCCAAATGGCAGCTCAAGATAATATAATATTAGTGGCATCTGGCTGCTCTCAGAGCAAACGAGTGAGAGAAGGTGACATCCAAGACTTTTTATAACCTAATCTTGGAAGTTATATTATCATTTCTGCTGTATTTTATTTGTTAGAGGCTGCCTACCACAAGGACTTTAGTTTACTTTTTAAAGATTAAAGAACAAGAAGAAAGACAAAGAAGAACATAAAGATATACAAAGTAATTTGACCAAGGCTTGGAAGGCAATCTCCTGAAGAATTTAAACTAATTCAAATTCACCAGTACCCAGGCCTTGTGCTCTTTATACAACATCCCATTCTCTTAGGAAATATGAAAATAGAAAAGAAAAATTGATGCAGATGCTGAGGACACTCTTGTAAGAAAAATACTGAAAGTTCTCAAAGTCATTTTGAATTGATTACAGTTTGTCATCTTGAAAAAACGGTAGCCAAATATACGCATATGAGTCTGTGTGTGTATGTACCTAAATTTGCTTCTGAGAGAAAGTTCGATAGTAAAATTTTACAGCATAAAAATTTCTATACAAGTTATTGGATGTAGCCCTTTTGCTGTTTGTCAAGACTGTTTTTGCTTTGTAGATAATTTTTGGGTGGAGGGGTCTATATGTAATTTATATTTTTTATAAACTTTTTCATCATAAGATCCTATGATTTATTTGTTTTCAATTTTGTTTTTTGCCCTTCTTTGGCATCTATTTCTACATTAAGTGTAGAAGAGATGTACTCCGGGAAAAGAAATATAACAAAGGGGAGGAGGTCAGACTGAGAAGGAAGCAAAGTCAAATGTAGCAATGGGATGTATCACGATGGTGACTTTTTAAAGAAAATTTGCTGTGCAGTTTTAATGTGCATGCTATTTTTACGCTGATGATAAAGACTAACAGAAAAAAAATATTCAGCAAGGTAATCTTATATGTACTCTTTTTCAAACCATGTAAGAGAATACTTGTGGATTTTCCATTTTCTTAAGGATTAATTTATCATATAGAGGATGGGAACAAAGCTGTTTAAAACATGACTGTAGAGGCCGGGTGCGCGGTGGCTCACGCCTGTAATCCTAGCACTCTGGGAGGCCGAGGCGGGCGGATTGCTGGAGGTCAGGAGTTTGAAACCAGCCTGAGCAAGAGCGAGACATTAATTGGCCAACTAATATATATAGAAAAAAATTAGCCGGGCATGGTGGCACATGCCTATAGTCCCAGCTACTTGGGAGGCTGAGGCAGGAGGATTGCTTGAGCCCAGGAGTTAGAGGTTGCTGTGAGCTAGGCTGACGCCAGGGCACTCACTCTAGCCTGGGCAATAAAGCGAGACTCTGTCTCAAGAAAAAACAAACAAACATGACTGTAGAAATGGAAGCGTGCATTAAGTATTAATCTAAAACTTTTAGATTTGTTTTCAGTTTTGTTGGGATTGTCTTAGAATTCTAGAAGCAGAAAAGACTTCGTTCAGTAGTCTAGATCTGCACTGTCTAGTATGGTAGCCACTAGCTACATGTGCTTATTTAAATTTAAATTAACAGGAAAGGAAATTAAACATTTATTTTCTGGTTGCTTTAGTTATAGTTCAAGTGCTCAGTAACCACATGTGGCTAGTTGTTATTAGATGGGACAACACAAGTATAGAACATTTTTATCATCATAGAAAGTTCTGTGCTGATCTGGATCAGTTACATTTTATATTTAATTTTGATCAAGAGCATATGTTTAAAATGCTAGTCATTGAGGTTACCAACTAAGTTGAACTTTATTTCTTCATTTTCATTTTCCAGTTTTTGGAGCCGTGAAGGATACAGCAGTTTGGTCAATATTGCCTTAACATGCTTCAAATAAATCAGGTGAGTTTGTGTTAAGGCATTTCATACTTACATGGTGCTTTGGCTCTGAATTGTGAAACATTTTAACTCAGCTTTTCTATAACAGTAACCTGACCACTGCTTTTTAGAGCAGTTACATACTATATAATCATTCGAGACTATGCAGGGTAGGTTGTTTAAGGACTACAGTGATCATTCTGAAAGTTGTTATCTTCTTAGTGTGCAGAGCAAGTTTGTCCGTTCTTGATGTCACATCCCTCCAGGACTCATTGGTGTGTTCAGAATGCTTATGATCGTGACACAGCTTCAGTAGGTGGCAGTTTTGCAGACTCAAAGCATTTCTAGTGACAAATCTCGTAAAGTAGTTATATCAGTGTGTTTTTAAAAGAGGTTCCTTTCTAGGGCACTGAAAAGGGCTAGAAGGAAGTGCTCTGCTAAATAAACTGTAACATATAATACCTTAGACTTACTGAAACAAGTATTTTTCATAGTTCTTGGCATTTGTCCAAGAACTTTATACATTTAATTTTACCTTTTGTGAACAAATAGAACATTGTAACTATAATATTAGAAAATACTTTGTTTTATTTCTTTTGATTGCAAATCAAGGGAAAAGTAATTAAACTTTTTTTCTGTAATTTTTTTAGCTTCGTTTCAATTTTCATAATAAAATTTGGGAAAGCAATCCTGACTCTGCTTGCTTGCCACCATACAGTCCCACACACCTTGCCTAAGAAAATCTCCTCCATTTCCTGTGCATCACACACCATCTCTAAGCCAATGACTTTTAAGTCTATACTTGGGCTAGACTTTTTCTGAGCTCCCGACTCATATAACAGTTACCAACTTGATCTCTTAACTTGGATGTCTTTATACATCTCATACTTAATGTGTGTGCCCAAGAAACAGTCTAAATGCTACAGTTATACTGGACTGTTCCAGTTCCTAGATTGGGCAGGATTGTTCTAGCTTCAGGGGTTTTGCACAGATTACCTCTGTCTAGACTGTTCCTCTCCCCTGTGTTTGGCTCACTTGATTTTAGGTCTAGTATATGCTCTCACAGCACCCTGCTCTTTTGTTTAATGACATCATGACATTTGCAGTTATAATCAAATATGTAATTATTTGTTTAACATCTGTCTTCCTTGCTAGATGGTATTTCCATTGAAGACAGCGACTTTGCTTACTCTTATATCTCCAGGTCCTACAATAAATAATGTAAATAGTTGTCATATATTTGCTGGTTGAGTCGATGAATGGTGCTAGAGTTGTCACCAAAGCAAGGAGATCACCATTATTTTCAACAGTAGCCACATAATTGTGTTGTCAATTTTGGTGTGTGATGCTTGTGTTACACAAATGCAATTAACGTAGCATCTCTTTTATGCAGAGTTGTTTTTTGATTTTCTCCTGTACTTTCCTTTTGAAACTTCTTTGTAGCTTTCCTCTGGCAAAAAAATTTGCTTTCATCAAAGACTTTACTAATATAAGCTTAAAGGAATCTTAAAGCTTGTACTGTGCTTAGTGCTTCCTGTAATCTCAGCTGCTATCAAATCCCAGCGGAAGCATTGGTGATGCTTTTGGAAACTTGACTTGCAAAGTGTGTTCTAGGTGTGAAGTTGCCACTAAACGACTTTCTGAGGATACGGGTCGTTAATCATATGAGTACAATTAGAATAATTTGTTTCATGTTTTATCATAGACAGATGGAAATGATCTTCATTTTATGTCAGCCAACTTGATTGAAAATAATAGTTTATGGATTAGTTCTAATAAGGATTTACTAACTGGCTATGTTGCAGGTCATGTTGATTCAGGCACTGAAAATAATTCCTATGTGGTGGTCTTCATGGCCACAGGCAATTCCCTGGGCTTTGTCTAGAAATTGTGTGCAGTGCCTGGGGATATACATACTTAGCTTATATAGGTTGAGTACCCCTTTTTAGAAATGCTTGGGACTAGAAGTGTTTCAGATTTTGGATTTTTTCAGATTTTGAAATACTTGTGTGCTGGTTGAGCATCCCAAGTCTGAAAATCTGAAATCCAAAATGCTCCAATGAGCATTTCCTTTGAGTGTCATGTTGGTGCTAAAAATGTTTTGGATTTTGGAGCATTTTGGAGTTTGGATTTTCAGATTTGGGATGCTCAACCTGTAATAGATACGTATTTCTAGAATCACTTAAGGACCCCCTCTTCTTATTGACTGTAAGTTTCATCCTCTAAAATGTTTAAGTCTGAGGTAAAGACTATTCAATGTAAAGTTGAATTCTTAAACTTATGAGTGATTTTTATGTTTTTATTATTTTCCTGGTGCCTGCTTTCTTATGAAAATGAGGGTTCTCACTCAAGACAAATATTAAAAACAAGGAAAAGGGGATAAGCCATTTTTCAACTTGAAACAGTTGAGATTTTTTTTTTTTTTTTTTGAGACAGAGTCTCACTTTGTTGCCCAGGCTAGAGTGAGTGCCGTGGCGTCAGCCTGGCTCACAGCAACCTCAATCTCCGGGGCTCAGCGATCCTTCTGCCTCAGCCTCCCGAGTAGCTGGGACTACAGGCATGCGCCACCATGCTCGGCTAATTTTTTTTTTTTTTTGTATATATATAATTTTTAGTTGGTCAATTAATTTCTTTCTATTTTTGGTAGAGACGGGGTCTTGCTCAGACTGGTTTCGAACTCCTGACCTTGAGCAATCCGCCCGCCTCGGCCTCCCAAAGTGCTAGGATTACAGGCGTGAGCCACAACGCCCGGCCGAGATTTTTACTATGTGATTTTTAACACTGTCTCTAGGATTAGTACTAAATTTTTATTTGGTAGGTCTTTTGTTTTCTTAAAATGCCTGAATTACACACTGTTTTAGTCCTAGCAGATTTTTCCATATGTGTTCCTCAAACGAATTAAAAACTAGGCTTTTGAATACCAAGTTATTTGCTGTTAACTCTAACAGTATTATCATGGAACATGGTAGTGTTCCATCTTTGGTTATGATAATGGCACTTTTCTACCTTTAAATTGTGTTCCTCATTTTTGCTTTTGCCTTTTAAGAATGAGTTGCTCTCCATGTGCAGCCCCTGCTTACTGTAGAAAAATTTGGTGGCATAGATAAACAAAAAGAAAAAAAAATCATAAAAAATTCCACTATTCTTTTACAGAGATAATCACTGATAACATTTTGGGGTGTATACTTCTAGATTTTTTTCTATGCAGGTATGTTTTTATGTGGATATATGTTATTTTTAAAAACTGGGATTATATAATATTTAATATTTTGAAGTGGTTTAATAATCTTTAGCTTAGAAGTACTAATATTTATGTAACCAAGCCCTTATTGTTGGACAGATTTTTTTTTTTTTTTTTTTTTTTTGAGACAGAGTCTCACTTTGTTGCCCAGGCTAGAGTGAGTGCCGTGGCGTCAGCCTAGCTCACAGCAACCTCAATCTCTGGGGCTCAGCGATCCTACTGCCTCAGCCTCCCGAGTAGCTGGGACTACAGGCATGCGTGGGCCACCATGCCCAGCTAATTTTTTGTATATATATTTTAGTTGGTCAATTAATTTATTTCTATTTTTGGTAGAGACGGGGTCTCGCTCAGGCTGGTTTCAAACTCCTGACCTTGAGCAATCCGCCCGCCTCAGCCTCCCAAAGTGCTAGGATTACAGGCGTGAGCCACCGCGCCCGGCTGTTGGACAGATTTTTGTATTCTAGGTAGTGCTACAGTGAATTTTATTTTCCATACACCTATTTCTCCAATTATCTTCTTATAATTACTGGAAATGGAAATACTGGTCAAAGAGGTGACCAAAATACAAAATTATATTTACTAGAAATATATGAAAATGCCTGTTTCCTTACTTCTTTGACAAATTTTCAGTCTTTGCCAATCTGTCTGACAAAAAGTGGTATTTTAGTTTGTATTTCTATGATTTGCTTCCATTTGTTGTTTTGTGTTTGGCTTTTTGTAAATTGCTTATATGTGTCTATTGTCATTGTTTCCTTCTGATTTGTAAATAACATTCTTTGGATTATATATACCCCTGAGAATTTTCTGAGTATTAAGAATCATTATTTTATATTTTTTCATTTGTTATTCAACAAATAACTAGTGGAGACCCACTAGTTTCCAGGGTACCACAATAGACAGGGGTTTGGTATATTTGGGGCCTTTCTCCCTGATGATTAATTATATGTCCCTAGGGAAAGGAAACTCATTTTAACATTAAGCTACAGCAAATATAAATTAAGGCACATGTTCTGTGAAATAATATTTTAAAATGAGTAGCTGAAATAGGGCCAATTTTGGGGCATTAGCTGATGACAGGTCAGTGTGTTCTTAGGGATTGGAAAAGTCTATATTAGACAGTTGTAGCATTGGGAGAGCCCAGCAACCAGGGAATTTACAGAGGTCTAAGTGGTCTGGTGGTTCCTTTTAACGAGGTTTGGTAGTAGATTTTGGGAACATGGAAGCTAAGAGGAAGCTTTAAGGCCTGACTGCAGTGGAATGGGAGGACAGACAGGATAAGACAATTTCAGTGCCAGCGGAGCAGGAGAACCCTGCAGGGCAAGAGGGAGCCAGGTGTTGTAAGAAGAATAAAGTTGTTGCTATACTGCGTAGTGTAAAGAAAGCCAAGGTATGATTATCAAGAAACAAAGGTCTATCTCATGGGTTTGGAGTGAGGAGTAATTGAGATAACAAAGGCAAAATGCTTAGCATTGGTCTTGGTACTATTGCTGTTGCTATTAATTTTACTGTTAATGCTGCTGTTGGCTATTGCTGCCTGACTCTGGAGATTGGTGGACAAGGAGGGCAGAGGGTAGACATTTAGATAGGTCATTGAATAAAGTATTTGGGAGAATGAACCACTTGGACACTTTTTCAAGCCCAGATTGGCTTCAGGTGCTTTCCTCTTTCTTGTTGCAGTCACAAGGAACTCTATTCTTTGCTCTTAAAAGTTGCTGCTATGAACTCTTAGTTACTATTTTTTTCCCTAAGAGTAAGATCTATTAAATACAATTTGCTTTTCTCTCTTGTAGCTGTAAGGTACAGTCTACAGTTAAGGGATAAGAAAAATAGTAAATATAAGGAAGGTAAGAAGTATAAGACTTTTACTTTCCCCTTTGCTGACATAACAGGAACTAGATTTATGTGTAGCCAGCTTCTGAGATGGCCCCCAATGATCTCTGCATTCTGATATTTATAGCATTGTGTAATCTCACACATTGTATTTGGGTTCATCTGTTTGACCAATAGAACATGACAGAAGTGATGGATCATTTTCAAGGTTAGGTTATTTATAAAACACATTGTGGGTTCTGGCTCCCACTTTGTTTTATACTCCCATTTCTCCCCCAACCCCTTGGATTGCTCACTCCTAGAGAAGTTAGCTGCCATGCTGTGAATAGTCTGATGGAGTGGCATGTGAGAAATTGAGGCTTCCTGACAACAGCCAACAAGGAACTGAGGCCTCTGACAGTATGTGATTGGGCCTTGTTGGAAGCAGATCTTCTTGCCCTAGTCAAGCTTCTAGCTCTAGAATACTGTCCACTGACATGTTGACTGCAACCTCATGAGAAAGCCTGAACCAGAACCATCTATCTAAGCTGCTTCCTGATTGCTGACCCTCAGAAACTTGTGAAAACAATAAATGCTCTTTTTTCTAAGTTGCTAAATTTGGAGTAATTTATTATACAGCAAAAATGTACCCTTATTCAGCTTGAAAACTTATATATAAACAATGGTTTTTAAACATTGGATGACAGGCAGGACCAGACTGTAGTTCCTGAGAGAATGGAAACAAATGAAGTAAAGCTCTTCAATTATACCAGCTTGCAGTAGAGCCTAGAGGCAGCTTATTGGTTGCCAGGCAAAGAGGAGGAACCAGAATGGAGCCCAGCCATCTTGTTGAGATAAAGAGACAAAGATAAGAATTTGGGGAGGCCAAAGTGGTTAGAATCGTAGGACAGAGTACCCGAGAAAAAGGAGACATGGGGGCTGGAGGTAGAGAAGCATATACTAAAAAGCAAGAGAGCACACACAAATGTTCATGCATTCTGGAGGGCTGACTTCTGATTTGTAGATGACTGACAGGACTTGCTTGAAGCCAGAGAAAAAAACTACTGGAAAGTACTAAGAAAAGCAATTTCCAGAGTTCACACAAGGCTGGAGATAGTTTGTGTTTCCACTCTTCAGAGTGAAAGACCTTTTAATACACGGAGCATTGAGAAGAGCCCAGATAAGTTTTCTTATTTTTTGTAGAGACAGGATCTCGCTATGTTGTTCAGGCTGGTCTAGAACTCTTGGCCTCAAGCAATCCTCCCACCTTTGCCTCTAAAGTGCTAGGATTACAGGCATGAGCCACTGTGCCTGGGAAGATTCACAGTATTTGTTATTCATTCAAGAGTTAACATCCTTGCCTCACAGTTAATGAATAGAACATCTAGACCGAATATATCAGTAAGGAAATAGAGGACTTGAACAGCAGTATAAACTAACTAGACCTAACGGACATAGAACATTCAATGACAGCAGCATACATATTCTTAAGTGTACAGGAAACATTCTCCAGCATATGTTAGGTTACAAAACAAGTTTTAATCAATTAAAAAAGATTGTAATCATGCTATATATCTTCTCCAACTACAATGGAATGAAGTTAGAAATTAATAGCAGAAGAAATACTGGAAAATTTTCAAATGTGTGGAAATTAAACAGTCTTAAATAACTAAGAAGTCAAAGAAGAAATCATAGGGGAAATTAGAAGATTTAGAGACAAATGGGAAATTAGAAGATTTAGACACGAAAATAGACTCATATATAACTTATGTGATGCAGCAAAAGCAATACTTAGAGGGAAATTAATAGCAGTAAACCCTTACCTTAAAAAAGATGAAAGATCTCAAATAAATAACCTAACACTTTAAAGGACCTAGAAAATAAGGAGCAAATTAAATTCAAAGCTAGAAGAAAAAAGGAAATAAAGGTTAAGAGATAAATGAACACTGAGTGAATAGGAAAACAATATAGAGAATTAGCAAAACCAAAAGTTCATTCTTTGAAAAGATAAATTGACAAGCCTTAAGCTAGACTGACAAGGAAAAAAAGAACAATGATGCATATAACTAAAAAAAATAAAAAAATAAACAAGAACAAAAAAATAAATAAAAAAAAGATGCATATAACTAAAATCAGATATTAATGTGGAGACGTTACCTAAAGGAAATAAAAAGGATTAAAGAGGATACTATGGACAATTGTATGCCAACAAATTGGATAACCTACATGAAATGGACAAATTCTTAGACACACTATTACCACAACTAACTCAAGAAGAAATAGAAAATATGAACAGACCTGTAAACAGATTAAATTAATAAAAAGAATCTCTCAAACAAAAGTCCAGGACCAGGTGGTTTCTCTGGTGAATTTTACCAAATATTTAAAGAAGAATTTATTTATACCAGGTCCTCTTAGACTCTTCCAAGAAATGGGAGAGGAAAAAATAAGAATACTTCCTGACTCATTCTTTGAGGCCAGTATTAAGCCTGATACTAAAGCCAAACAAAGACACCATGAGAAAACTACAGACCAATATTCCTTATAAATATAGATGCAGAATTCAACAAAATAGTAACAAACAGAACCTGAGAGCATGTTTAAAGGAATATACCATAACCAAGTGGGATTTATCCCAGGAATGCAAGGGTGATTAAACATAAGGAATTGAATTAATGTGTTATACCACATCAATAGAATGAAGGGGAAAAAACGAAAAAAACCACACATGATCATCTCAGTTCATGCAGAAAACATTTGGCAGAATCCAACAGCTGTTCATTATAGAAACACTCACAATTAGGAATAGCAGGGAACTTCTTTAACATTTCCTCAACATTCAGCATTTCTGAAAAACCCACAGCTAACATCCAACTCAATGGTGAAACACTGAAATCTTTCCCTTATGATCAGGAAAGCAAGGATACCCATTTTCACCACTATTATTTAAATTGTATTGAAATTGATAGCCAGAGAAATTAGACAAGAAAAATAAATAAAGACATCCAAATTGGGAAGGAAGAAATAAAACTATCTCTATTTGCAGATGATATGATCTTATATATAGAAAATCCCAAAGAATCTAACTCCACTGAAGCTAATAAGTAAGTTGAGCAAAGTTATAGGTGCAAGATAAACAAAGATAAAACAGTTGTGTTTCTGTATACCACCAGTCAACAATCCAAAAAGAAATTTTTAAAAATTTCATTTATAATAGCATTCAAAAAACATAAAGGAGTAGATTCTTCATTAAAGCCTTGTACAGTGAAAACTACAAAACATCCTTGAAAGAAATTAAAGAAGACCTAGATAAGTGGGAAGACGTGTTGTATTCATGAATTGGAAGACTTAATATTGTTAGGATGGCAGTACTGTCCAAGAAAATCTACAGACTTAATACAATATATCAAAATTCCAGTGGCCTTTTTTGTAAAAATGGAGAAGCTGATTTTCAAATTCGTATGGAATTTCAGCAGGCCCAAATAGCCAAAACAATCTTGAATACAGTTAGAGGACTCATACTTCCCAATTTTGAAACTTACTGTGAAACAATAATCAAAACAGGGTGGTACTGGCATAAGGATAGATTAGATATATAGACCAATAGAATAGAATTGAGAGTCTAGAAAAAAACCAATATATTCATAAGCAATTGATTTTTGGCAAGAATGCCAAGACCATTCAATGGGCAAAGAATAATCTCCTCAATAAATGGTTCTAGGATTACTGGAGATCCCCATGCAAAACAATAAAAGTTGAACCCCTACTTCACATTATATACAAAAATTAACTCAAAATGGATCAATGGCCTAAATATAAGAACTAAAACTCTTAGAACTCTACAACAAAAAGACAACCCAACTAAAAATGGTCAAAGGACTTGAATAGACATATCTCCAGAGAAGATATATTATTCAGGTATGCACATGAAAAAATGTTCAACATTATTAGAGATCAGGGAAATGTAAATGAAAACAACAAGATACCACTTTACACCTACTAGGATGGCTACAATCAAAAGACCAACAATAACAAGTGTTGACAAGGATGTGGAGAAGCTGGAACCCTTGTTTGTTGCTGGTGGGACTGTAAAATGGTTCAGTCTCTGTGGGAAAGACTTTGACAGTTCCTCAAAGTAAAGCATATGACCCATGAATTCCACTCCTAGGTATAAATCCAAAAGAATTGAAAATACGTACTGAAAATACATCTACAAACGTGTTCATAGCAGCTCTATTTACAATATCTAAATGATGGAAATAGCCCAAATGTTCATCAATGGATAATGGGTAAACAAATTGTGGCTATCTACATTTCATAAAATATTGTTTAGCCATTAAAAAAATGAAGTATTGATGTATGCTATAATGCAGATGAACCTTATGTTAATACATTATGTTGCATGAAAGAAGTAACACACAAAAGGTCACATATTGTATGATTCCACTTAATAAGAAATATCCAGAATAGGTAATCTATGGGATAGAGTACAGATTGGTGGTTGCCAGGGCCTGGGGGGAATGGGGATTGGGAGCAGCTGCTGAGTGGGTATGGGCTTTCCTTTTGGTATGATAACAATATTTTGGAAATAGATATTGATGGTGGTTGCACAGAACTGTGAATATACTAAATGCTTCTGGATTGTTCACTTTACACAGTTTAATTTGATGGTATGTCAGTTTTACCTCAATGAGAAATTAAAATGCTTGCAAAGAAGTATAAAAATAAGATCCATAGACAGTGATTAAAAAAAAAAATACCTGAATAGAAAGAGACCCAAAAATGACAAAGATGACTGATTTATCAGACAAATATAAAAGAGCTACTGTTAATATGCTCTAAATGTTGAAGAAGGGAGAACAAAACAGGAACATGATATGGAAATAAATAGAAGTTATAAAACATACCGAAATGGGAGTTTTAGAGATGAGGAATGCAATATCTGAAACAAAAAATATACTGGATGGGAATAATAGTGGTTAATCTGTAGAAGACACTGTAGAAGAAAAGATCAGTGGGCTTGAATACATAACAATACTGACTGTCCACAATGAAACAGAGTGGAAAGACTGAAGAAAAAAACAACAAACCCAGAGCATCAGTGATCTGTGGAATCAAGTGTCTAAGATACATGTATTAATAATTAGAGTCTCAGGAGAAGAGAAGCAGAACAGGCAAAATATTAGAAGAAATAATGACTGAAAACCTCTGTTTAGTGAAACTAAACTATAAGCCCACGGATGGTAAGAAATCAATGAACCTAAAGTAGAAGAAAGATTTAGAAGAAAACCCAGAAGGGACATCATAAACAAATACCTGAAAAGCAGGTATGGAAAGAAAATGATAAGAGCAGCTGGAGGTAAAATGACACATTATGAGCACAGAAATAAGAATGACAAAGATTTTCTTAGAAATTGCAAGCCAGAAAAGATGGAGCAACATCTTTAATGGAAGAAAAATACTTGCTAGCCTAGGATTCTATTCACACTGAAAATACTTTTCAAAAGGAAGTGACTCTTTGTTGTTGTGTTTTCTTTTTTAATCCAAGATTAAGCACAATTTTTAATTATGTTAAAATATGCATAACAGAATTTATCATCGTAACCATTTTTTCTTTTTTTTTTTGAGACAGAATTTCACTCTGTTGTCCCCTGTAGAGTGCTGTGGCGTCAGCCTAGCTCACAGCAATCTCAAACTCCAGGGCTCAAGAAATCCTACTGCCTCAGCCTCCTGAGTAGCTGGGACTACAGACATGTGCCACCATGCCCAGCTGATTTTTTATAGATATATTTTTAGTTGTCCAACTAATGTCTTTCTATTTTTTTAGTAGAGACAGGATCTCATTCTTGCTCAGGCTGTTCTTGAACTCCTGACCTCGAGCGATCCTCCTGCCTCACCTTCACAGAATACTAGGATTACAGGGGTAAGCCACCATGCCCGACCTATTGTAACCATTTTAAGTACATGTGGTATTAACTACATTTACATGCACATTGTTCTGCAGCCATCACCATCTTTCATCTCTAGTTGTTTTTCATTTTTCTAAACTAAAACTTTGTATCCATTAAACACTAACTCTCCATTCTTCCACCCCCTAGCCCCTGACAATTGCCATTATACTTTATGTCTCTGTGAATTTGACCACTCTAAGTACCTAATATAAGTGGAATCATACAATATTTGTCCTTTTGTGAATAGTTTATTTTACTTAGCATAATATCTTTAAGGTTCATCCATATTGTAGCATGGATGGAAAAGAATTTCCTTCATTTTTAAGGCTGAATAATATTCCATTGTATATGTATACTACATTTTGTTTTATTCATTCATCTAGTGAGGGACACTTGGGTTGCTTCTACTTTTCATCTATTGTGAATAATGCTGCTGTGAACATGGCGGAACAAATATCTGTTCTAGTCCATGCTCTCAGTTGTTCTGGGTATTTATCTAGAAGCGAAGCTGCTGAATCATATGGTAATTCTATGTTTAATTTTTTGAGAACCTGCCATACAGTTTTCCATAGCAGTTGCATACAGAAATGCACAAGGATTCCAATTTCTCCACATTCTCACCAATACCAATTTCCTTTTCCCTTCCCTTCCTCTTCCCCTTCCCCCTTCCCCCTTCTCCTTCCTCTTCCCTTTCCGTTCCTCCATCCCCCTTCCCCTTGCCCACAAATAGCCATCTTAATGGGTGTGAAGTGATATTTTGCTGTCTTCCATTTGCATTTCTCTGACAGTGAGTGATGTTGAGCGTCTTTTCATATGCTGGCCATTTATATATCATTTCCGGAGAAATGTCTATTAAAATTCTTTGCCAATTTTTAAATTGGGTTTTTTGTTGTTGAGATGTAACAATCCTTTATATAATCTAGATATCAATCCCCTATCAAATAAATGATTTGCAAAGAAAGTGACTTTAGGACTAGCAAAATATAAGTGAATTCTTTTTTAGCTGACCTGCCCTACAAGAAGTCTTGAAGGAAATTCTTTAGGCAGAAACAAAATGCTAGCAGTTGGAAATTTGGATATTTGGAAAGAAATGATATTTGCAAGAAATGATAAAATATAGGGTAAATATTGGGTTATTAATAATAGCATGAAATGTCTGGTTTCCTTAAGTACTAACTTCGAGAGTTGATATCTCTGACATTTCACTTTGACACTTCTTGTTTTATGTTTATTATGAAGGTATATCCTCAGTCTTTCAAACGTATGTTTCAGCTTGTGATAATCTTTCAAATTTTTTTAGAGCAATTTTTGTGAAACCATAGATAAGTCAAAAATGTGTGTTATTTTCGAACATGAGTTCCATTATGGAACCAATGCAGTGGAGACAGCTTGAAGTGTCAACAAAGTATTTATGAAGGATGTGGCTGATGAATGCACAGTACGTCAATGGTTTGAGAAGTTCCATTCCTGTGATTTTAACACATTAACTGTCATGTGGGTGGTATTTAACTCATGTTCGTTTTGAACCCAGGGCCCTGTGAAGCATATGTAACTCACATGTCTCTTCACCTTGGGAGCTGTGTGAACTATTTTTCAAGTTGCGTATCATTCATGCACAGAAAAAAAAAAAGTAGCAAATTTTTCATTAAGTTAGAAAGGATCGTTTTTGTTTTCAAAATTTGCATTCTATTTTTGTAATAAAACATTGTGGCCCCAAGGAAAAAAAATTTTTTTCTACTGTGGCAGTCAGTGTGTTAATTTTGAAAGTGAGCCATATGGGTGACTTGAGATGAAGGTGGATAATGATGAACTGAAAGCTGTAGTGGAAGCAAATCCATTTCAACCTACATGTGAATTGGCAGCAAGGTTCGATGGTACTATTCTCACAATATTGAGTCATTTGAAACAAGCTGGCAAGGTAAAGAAGCTGGATAGATGGGTTCCACATGAATTAAAAGAGCGTCAGAACAGAAATTGTATTGAAGCTTGCCTTTGTTGTCACAACATAAAGGTGAACCATTTCTTTATCATATTGTTAACGTGTGATGAAAAATGGATTCTTTTTGACAATTGCAAGCATTTGGCATAATGGTTGGATAACGATGAAGAGCCAAAACATAGTCCAAAACTGAATATTCATCAAAAAAAGTTAACCGTGTGTGTTTGGTGGTCCAGCACTGGTATTACTCACTACAGCATCATGAAACCTGGTCAATCGATTACAGCGGATGTCTACTGCCACCAGTTGGAGGAAGTGATGAGGATGTTTGCGATTAAGTAGCTGAGATTGGTCCATAGAGACAGGCCAATCCTCTTGCAAGACAATGCTTGACCACATGTCACATAAACAATGCTGCTCAAACTACAGAAGCTGGACTTGGAAACTCTCTGTCATCTACTGTACTCACCAGACCTTGCACCAACTGCCTACTACTTCTTCTAGGCTTTGGACCACTTCTTGCAAGGAAAAATATTCAATTCTCACTAAGCTGTGGAGAAGGCCTTTTGCGATTTCATTACCACTGGCCCTCCAGGCTTCTTTGCTGCTGGCATAAACAAGCTACTGTTAAGATGACAAAACTGTGTCGATAGTTTAGGCACCTACTGTGATTAACTGTACTGCTTCTTGTTTGAGATATGATAAACTACACTTTTGATTTGAAATCAGACATTTCATATTTAATGACCTAATACAAAAGACAGTTTATTCATTTTTAATGTCTTTAAAAGGTAACTGACTAAAGCAAAAGTACAGTGTATTGGGGGATTATAACATACACAGAAATAAATTGATGTCAGTAGCATAAAGAATGAGGCAAAGGGAGGGAAAATATAGAAATTGTTAGATGCTTTTACCACACATGAAGTGGTATGATACTTATTTGAAGATAGGCTGTGTATATTTTAGAGCAATTGCAGTAAAACAAAGTAATAATAAGCCCATAGGGGAGATAAAATGTAATATTAAAAAATAATCACTCCAAAAGAAGATAGATAAAGATGAAAAAAAGAACAAATATCACATGAACTAAAATATAGCAAAACAGTAGAGATAAATCTAAGCATATTGAAAGTACGATAAATATATATGGCCTAAACACTCCAATTAAAAGGCAAGGATTGTCTGATTGGATTGTAAAGCAAGACCCAAGTACATATATTCCTTGACTTATGATGGGCTTATGTCCTGATAGCCCATTGTACGTTGATAATATCAAAAGTTGAAAATGCCGGGCGCGGTGGCTCACGCCTGTAATCCTAGCTCTTGGGAGGCTGAGGCGGGCGGATTGCTCAAGGTCAGGAGTTCAAAACCAGCCTGAGCAAGAGCGAGACCCCGTCTCTACTATAAATAGAAAGAAATTAATTGGCCAACTGATAAATATATAAAAAATTAGCCGGGCATGGTGGCTCATGCCTGTAGTCCCAGCTACTTGGGAGGCTGAGGCAGAAGGATCTCTCGAGCCCAGGAGTTTGAGGTTGCTGTGAGCTAGGCTGATGCCACGGCACTCAGTCTAGCCTGGACAACAAAGGGAGACTCTGTCTCAAAAAAAAAAAAAAAAAAAAAAGTTGAAAATGCATTTAATATACCTAACCTACTGAACATCATCATAGCTTAGCCTCGTCTACCTTAAACATGGTCAAAATACTTATATTAACCTATATTTGGACAAAATAACATAAAGCCTGTTTTATAATAAAGTATTGAATGTCATATAATTTATTGAATACTGTACTGAAAGTAAAAACAGAATTGTGTGGGTACTCAAAGCATAGTTTCTACTAAATACATGTTGCTTTTTCACCATCATAAAGTCAAAAAACCATAAATTGAACTTTCTTAAGTTGGGGACTGTCTCTATACGATAATTACAAGAAACTCACTTTAAACAGAAAGACAAAGATAGATTAAACATACAAGCATGAATGGGGACTTCTGCATCTGGGGTATAACAAGGACCATGTTTATTCTCTTCTTGAAACAATCCCACCCCTCCCCACAAAAAAGACAAAATACATGGAAACAATAGTTCTGAAGACATTGAATAGCAGGCAGTGAAGGTCACTGATTCCCAAGATCTGAGAAACAAAAAAGGTGAGCTCTATTCTACAGTTGCCCCAGCCTATTGCGTTAAGAGATTTTCAGCATGTGGCATAGGGAGTAAAAGCTGAGGCATGGAGCCTGGCAGACGCCCTAAGTTGAGATACTGCTGCTATGGAGCCAGCTAGCCAATTATAAAGGCAAGACTTGAAAGGAAAAACTGTTTCTAAATGACTTAACTGTATCCCAGAACAAAGTTCAAGACAATTTATAGGGATGAAAAATGTCTAATATGCAACAAGGTAACATTCACAATGTATATCATTCAGTCAAAGATTACCATGTATGCAAAGAAGCATGAAAGTATGACCCATAATGAGAAGAATAATCAATCGGGATCAACACAGAACTGTGATATATATGGTAGAATCAGCAGAGGACTTTAAAATCAGCTATTATAACTGTCCTCTACATGTTTAAAAAAGTAAGAGATATACAAGATACAAAAAGTCCCATGTTAAACTGTAAAGGTGAAAGCTACGTCTAAGATGACAAATATACTGGATAAGATTAATGACAACTTAGACATTGTAGAAAAAATGACTAATGAACTAGTGAAGGCATAGCAATAGAAATGATCCAGAATGAAATAGAGAAAAAAGAAAAAATATAGAAAGTATCAGTGAGCTTTGGGATACCTTTAAGCAGCCAAATATACAAGTAATTATAGTTCCCAGAGAAGGCAGTGTACAAAAAAATATATTTTAGGAAATAATAGCCAAAACCTTTTTAGCTTTAATAAAACTTACAGATCAAAAGTTCAATGAATTTTAAATATAAGACACATAAAGAAAACTACACCAAGGTACAGCAGGTCCTCGAAAATGTTGTTTCCTTCAAAGCCATCTCATTATAATATTGATGAGAAAAAATTTGATTCCTGGCTGGGGCCACTGTCTGTGTGGAGTTTGCATGTTCTCCTCATGTCTGCATGGGTTTTCTCTGGATACTCTGGTTTTCACCCACATCCCAGAGATGTGCATATCAGGCTAACTAGCATGTCTGAATTGTCCCAGCATGAGTGAGGTATGGGTGTTGGTGTGAGTGTGCCCTGAATGGAATGGTATCCTTTCCAGATTGGTTCCCTTCTTGCACTCTGAGTTGCTGGGATAAGCTCCGGGCACCTGGGACCCTGAAGTGGAATAATTGTGTAGACAATTACATTGTTATTATTAATCTTTCTTTATGTATACCTCACTCTTATTTCAGTGTCTCATATTAGAAGTTCGGTGATGTTTTTCTGACCAGAAATAAGCTATAGGAACTTAACTCCTGTTTATATCAATTGGCCTGTGGTAAAATTGGTTTTGTTATACTTTGTTTCACTTAAAGTCACAGTTTCTAAGAACCTATCATGGCATTAAGGGAGGACTCACTGTACATTGTAACTAAATTGCTGAATGTAAGTGATAAAGAGAAAATCTTAAAAGCAGTCAGAGAAAAAAAGACATGGTCATGTTATGTGCAAAGGAACAAAGAAAATGATAATAGATTTTTTATCAGAAATAATATAAGCTAGAAAACAATGGAGAAGCATCTTTAAAGTACTGAAAGATGAAAATTATCAATCTAGAATACTGTATCTGACAAAAATATATTTCAGAAACAAAGATGAGATCGATATTTTCAAACACACAAAAGCTGATGGAATCCATTATTAACACTCCCCCTCTAGAAGAAAATTTTAAACTAGCCCTTTAGACAGTAGGAAAATAATACCAGATGAAATATAGATTTACATGAAAGAAGAACATCAGAAATGATAACTACTTGGGTAAATATGTAAGATTTTTTTCTTATTAGTTAAATCTCTTTAAAAGATAATTATTTAAAGCAAAAAATAAGTTATTAATAACCTACATATACTTTTTTTTTTTTTTTTTGAGACAGAGTCTCACTCTGTTGCCTGGGCTCGAGTGCTGTGGCATCAGCCTAGCTCACAGTAACCTCAAACTCCTGGGCTCAAGTGATCCTCCTGCCTCAGCCTCTCAAGTAGCTGGGACTTACAGGCATGAGCCACCATGCCCAGCTAATTTTTTCTATATATTTTTAGTTGGCCAATTAATTTTTTTCTATTTATAGTAGAGATGGGGTCTCACTCTTGCTCAGGCTGGTCTTGAACTCCTGACCTTGAGCTGTCCGCCTGCTTCGGCCTCTCAGAGTGCTAGGATTACAGGCATGAGCCACTGTGCCCGGCCTACATATACTTTTATAGCATATATAAAAGTAAAATGCATTGTCATAACTTAAAGGCAGGGAGAGAGAAATGGAAGTATACTATAATAAGATTCTTATGCTTTGTGTGAGGTGGTATAATATCCTAAGTTGAAGATGTATACTATAAAGCCTAGAGCAGCCACTAAAATAACAAAACAATTATAACTAATAAGCCAAAAAAAGACATAAAATGGAGTCATGCAAAATAATCCAACAGAAGCCAAGAAAAAATGAAAAAGAGAACAAAGACCAAATGGGACAAATATGAAACAAATAGCAAGATGATAGAATCAGTCCTAACTATTTGAATAATCACATTAAATGCGAATAGTTTAAACATCCCAATTTAAAGGCCAAGATTGTCAGATTGGGCAAGAGCCAGCTATATGCTAGCCTACAAGAAATACTTTAAATGTAAACACAAATAGGTTAAAAGTAAAAATGGAAAAAGATATAACATGGTAACCTAGTCAGAAGAAACTTGAAGTGGTTATATTAGTATCAGACAAAGTAGATTTCAGAGCAAGGAATATTACCAAGGATAAAGAAGGTCATTTCATTCATAATGATAAAGGGGTCAGTTAATTAAGGTAATATAAGAATGTTACATGTTTATGCACACTTGAGAAACCAACTTGATTGATTACAACAGTAACCAGCTGTTAACCAACTTGACCTGATTGCTTTTATAGAACACTTCACCTAAGAAGAGAATACACATTTGTTCACAGTATTATATAAAACATTTACAAAAATAAATTATACCTGGGCAATGAATGAATTCAGTTGAATTCTTAATGAATTCAAAAGGATTCAGATAATAAAAAAATTATCTAATTACAATGGAATTAGAAATCATTAGCAGAAAAATCTTTGGAAAATCTCCAAATATTTGGAAATAAAATAACACTTGTAAGTAATCCATGAATAAACAAAGAAATGAAAAGGGAAATTAGAAAGTATTTTAAGCTAAATAACCATGGCAATCCAACATATTAGAACAGTGGTCCCCAACCTTTTTGCCACCAGGGACTGGTTTCATAGAAGACAATTATTCCACTGACCAGGGGTGGGGGTGGGGTGGTAAGATGCTCACTTGCCACTATCAAGCCTGTCACCAGATGCAGCTTAATTGACATTTGACACTCATTGATAGGGGTTTTTTTTTTTTTTTTTGAGACAGAGTCTTACTTTGTTGTCCAGGCTAGAGTGAGTGCCGTGGCGTCAGCCTAGCTCACAGCAACCTCAAACTCCTGGGCTCAAGCGATCCTGCTGCCTCAGCCTCCCGAGTAGCTGGGACTACAGGCATGTGCCACTATGCCCGGCTAATTTTTTATATATATATCAGTTGGCCAATTAATTTCTTTCTGTTTATAGTAGAGACGGGGTCTCGCTCTTGCTCAGGCTGGTTTTGAACTCCTGACCTTGAGCAATCCGCCCGCCTCGGCCTCCCAAGAGCTAGGATTACAGGCGTGAGCCACAGTGCCCGGCCGATTGATAGGGTTTTGATATGAGTCTGAAAGCAGTTGATTTATTATGGTCTCTGTGCAGTCAAACCTCTTTGCTAATGATTATCTGTATTTGCAGCCACTCTGTAGCTTCACTGCCTCAGCTCCACCTCAGATCATCAGGCATTAGGTTCTCATAAGGCATGCACAACCTGGATCCCTTCATGTGCAGTTTACAGTAGGGTTTGTGCTCCTATGAGAATCTAATGCTGCCACTGATCTGATAGGAGGCGGAGCTCAGGCAGTGATGTGAGCCATGGGAGTGGCTATAAATACAAATGAAGCTTTGCTCACGTGTCTGCTGCTCACCTCTTCCTGTGTGGCTTGGTTCCTAAT